>NC_137541.1:68390500-69726237 GCF_963082525.1 Nesoenas mayeri
TATTTTATTTAGCTTGAAAACTTTGACAGTTTTTTTAAGTTATGATGTGATGGTGTGAAATTCCAATTACATACAAAACGTGTTTTTCTGACTACTTTAAGGTAGCAAGGTCATAAAAGTTCTGACATGCTGCTTCATTATAACTGAAATTATGTTAGGTTATTAATATTTTTGACGTCATCTACTGATCATATTTTATGAAGGAAAATTCTTTTGACTTGCTAGAGTAATAGAGTAAGCATGACCATGAATGGTACTGTAAGATAAGTACAAAATTATATAGACCAACCATAACATATTGCAAGAATATATCCCAAGTTGGGCTACTCTACATGTAGTGTGCATAGTGTGTTAAGGAATAGGACAATCAAATGACACTTTAATAAAGGGGATATTAAACTTAAGGTTGATTCTGCAAACTGATGATTTGATGATTTGTTGGTTATCTTTTTTCTTCCAAGTTATGATTTTGTGTGTAAAAGGACATATTTATGGGCTCTTTTATGCATTTTAACATTGACTTCTAATGTCATAGTTCTCGTGACTCTGGCTCAGAACAATGTAAACGTATCTCTCAACAGTAACCACTGTGTTTAGAGGCATAGACTTGAGGAAAGAAATGGGAACAGAATTTTATTTATTTATTTTTTAATATTTACAGATTATAGAGTCTGTTTTCTCAGTGACTGTCCAAACAAAGCCCTACCTTTGGTGGGTCTGATGACTTTCTTCTGGCTTGATTTATGGAACCTCAACACACAAGTTCAAGCCTGTGATGAGGAAAGGAATCCTTTTTTTTTGTATTGTGGGTGGGAAGACAGCGTTTGGCCAATGCAGAGATGTCAAGCCATACCTGGCAGCAGTGTAATGCCACAAACCTTCATGTTCTGCCAACGTGCCAACCATGGCTAATTTGCACGTCACAAAAGATACTGATTGATTGTACCTTTCCTGAGGTGGGAAAGAGACAGTGACACCTCTCCACTGTGTAGAAAATATGGGTGCAGGTCTGGCAAGGAAGAATTGTGAGGTATTTCTGTGACTTTACACACCTTTGGTTCATAAAACTTGCTGGATGTTTTTGGGCCTTTGACCCCTAACTGTCATGCCTCATAAAATTATTCCTGGTGCAGTTAAACCACTAAGTTCAGACAGCTGAAGAGATAAGTGCTATTTAGTCAGACCTATTAAAATTGTTCTAGGAAAACAAGGTAAAACTTTAACGCTGTAATTGCTAGTTAAAATGCAGCTCTTAATCACTGGACCCCAGGACATTTCACCTTGCCAGGAGACTAAGTACAGTGTTTGATATTCCATGTTCCATAACAGTGCCACCAGTTTTAATGAGATTTACCTGCCTTCATTAAAAACGCAGCCACTAAATCCTTAAATCCTTTCAGAGCTTTAAATACCTGCTTGTAGCTATTTATTTATCAGTATGTTTCAGCAACTGCTTTTTCATCTCTCAGTCTCTGACTTGTCTACTCAGACACACTGTCCCAAGTTATCCTTCAGGCTGATCCAGGGTGCCTGCTGATATGGGAAAGCACTTTGTTTCTTTTGTTGTTCTTGAGGTCTGTAAAAGTTTTGATGTTTCTTTTATCATGCAACAGACCATGACTTCTTCCTGTATTGTTCTACATCAGTATCACTTGCAGCTTTCTAAAGGCCTCAGTTCCCTGACTGTTCAAACAATCTGTTGTGGTTTAACTCCAGTTGGCAACTAAGCACCACACAGCCACTCACTCATTCTCCCATGGTGGGACAGGGGAGAGAATCAAAAGGCTAAAAGTGAGGAAACTCAGGGGTTCAAATAAAGTTTAGTAAGTAAAGAAAAACCTGCACACACAAGCAAAACAAAACAAGGAATTAATTCACTGCTTCCCATGGGCAGGCACGTGTTCAGCCATCTCCAGAAAAGCAGGGCTCCACCACACGTAACACTTACTTAGGAAGACAAATGCCATAAGTTTGAATGTTTCCCCCTTTTTTCTCCTTCCCCCAGCTTTATATACTGAACATGACATGATGTGGTCTGGAATATCCCTTTGGTCAGTTTGGGTCAGATGTCCTCATTGTGCCCCCTCCCAGCTTCTTGCGCACCTGGCACAGCGTGAGAAGCTAAGAAGTCCTTGACTACTTAGCAACAATGAAAACATCAGTGTATTATCAACATTATACTAATTATAAATCCAAAACACAGTGCTATACCAGCTGTTAGGAATAAAATTTACTCTGTCCCAGACAAAACCATCCTAGTCTTGTTATCCACTGAGGGGCATCTAAATAGCATCCTATCCAGAAAGTAAACACTGAGACTGTTTGACCTTCCCATCCTTTTACAGGTTGTATCCCCTGAGTGACCTGAGTTAACTGGCAAACATTTCATGGGACAGTGTGGCTGAGACCGGCTCTGTAGCTCACCAGAAGCTCTGTGACCCTGATAGGATCCGACCTTTTTCTTTCTTGCACTGTTTGGTACTTCCACGTCACTAGCAGGGAGTTCATAGAATTGCATCATTGTAGATGTTGAAAGTGACGTTTGGTGATTGTCCAGTCCTGTCCTCCTCCTCTTCAGCTACTGCAGGTTGCCCATAACCATGTCCAACTGGGTTTTGAATATCTCTAAGGATAGAGACTTTACAAGCTATGTGTGCAACCTGTTCCAGTGTTTGTCCACCTTCATAGTAAAAAAAAGCTTTTTTCTTACTTTCAGATAGAGTTGCATTTCAATTTGATCCCATTATCTCTTGTCCAGTCACATGCCACCCCTAAGAAGAGTCTGGGTCCATCTTCCTTATGCTCTCCCATTAGATATTTGTATACAATGATAAGACACCCCAGCCCAAGTCTTCACTTCTCCAGGCCGGACTGTCCCTTAAGCATCTTTGTGGCCCTGCATTCTACTTGCTCCAGTAAGTCTATTCCTCTCTTGTACTAGAGAGTCCAGAGCTGGACAGAGCACTGCAGATATGTCTTCACCAAATGTTCCACAACAGAGAGTGCTGTTTTCTTGTGATTCCAATAAGAAAGTCACTCAGACTCTGTAATGTATGATTTAAAATAACATTTATTAGAGATAACTCTATAAAGAAAGTATAGGTAATCTTAGGTCCCTTCAGACGCTGTGAACTCCAAGCTGTGCAGCATTAAAAGGATTTCCAATCAACACACCATGCAGACCCTGTCCATAGAAAGGGTTACCCCATTTTGATTATTTGAGTTATTCTAAGATATTCTTAAAAGAAGACAACTCTATTCAGCATTTCTACTATCAAACAAAAGGGACTTTTGCATGAGAACTTCTTACCACACATTTAGATAAAGGCAAGGCCAGGCAGGTGGTGCAACTGCCAGGGCCAAGTGGAAACTGCCTGCAGGCTCCTCTGTTAACCTGAGCTCATCCTGCAGCCAAGGGGTTTGTGCAGCCTGATACATGCACTGGAGGCCACACTGCAAGTACAGCATGGCACAGCACAGCCCTACGCCTGCTCAGGTTAACTGATCTATGGATCACTAATTTCTCCATATATAGTGCTCTCCTGGTCAGGATCACTACACCAGTGGTGAGTAGAAAGGAAGGATGACTGCTGGCAACTGTCTTTCTAAAGCAGCACAGAATTCTGATGGCTTTGTCTGCCACAAGGACATGTTACTGGCTCTTGGTCAACCTGCTGTCCAACATGAAGCCCAGAATGCTCTCTGTAAATCTGCTTTCCAGCCAGTCCACCTACAGCGTGTGTTGGTACATGGAGGTATCCTCTTCAGGGTCAGGACTTAGCATTTCCCACTTCAACTTCATGAAGTTCCTCTCTGTCCAGTTTTCCAGTCTGTCCATATCCCTCTGAAAGGCAGCACTTTCATCTGATATATCATCGTATCCTCTTCAGGGTCAGGACTTAGCATTTCCCACTTCAACTTCATGAAGTTCCTCTCTGTCCAGTTTTCCAGTCTGTCCATATCCCTCTGAAAGGCAGCACTTTCATCTGATATATCATCCTCTCCTCTCAGTTCTGTATTATCTGCAAACTTGGTAAGAATACACTCTTTCTTATCACCCAGGTCATTAATGGAGATGTTGAACAGTATTGGGCCCAGTATTGTCTCCTAGGATATTCCACTAGCAACTAGCCTCCAGCTGGATTTTGCTACCTTTGCTTGATTTTCTGCTTGTTAGGATGGACCATGCCTGAGCATGGAGTAGGTGATTCCTGAATATCACCCAGATCTTTCAAACCTTTTATTTTTTTTTCCAGGACTGTAATCCCATGGGATTCTTCCAAGTAGATATGTGAAGAGGTCAATGTCTGGTCTCCAGAAGTCCAGGGTTGTAATCCTACTTTTTGCTCAGTTCCCTCTTTGCAGAATCCTGAACTTTACCTTCTCATGGGCACAGCGGCCAAGACTATTCCCAACCTTCATATTCCTGATCAATCTTTCCTCTTTTGTATGTATGATCTAGCAGAGTGCATCTCCTTGTTTTCTCCTCAGTCACCTGTGTTAGGAAATTGTAATTGATGCATTCCAGAGACCTTTCGGATTGCTTATGCCCTGCTGTGTTGTCCCTCCAAAAGATATGGGCATGGTATGCTGGTTTCCCAGAAAAGGTATGGGAGCTTTCCACATAATACTGTTCCATAGACACTTCCTTATTTATGTGTATATGGTTGAGGTGACCCCACCTCAGACCTGTTTTGTTGGTTACGAGGTCACTTCTGTTCACATCATTCCAGAACCTTTGCTTGCTACCCCATCCACCACTTCTTCATTTGGTTGCTCGTCATTTTCTCCTCCCTTCATCATTCTTACTTTAAAGCTCTTCTTATCAGGTTAGACAGTCTGTTTGCAAAGATACCTTTTCCCCACTTGGTCACATGGATCTTCTTCCTTCTAAACTATTGTTGATCTTCATAGAGGGCCCCATGGTCATATGAGCCAAAACGTCGTTGTCAGCACAAGCTGCACAAACAGTTGCTGACCTGCAGAATGCATCTACTCCTCCTCAAGCCCTTCTGTCTCACAGGCAAAATCAATGGGAACACCACCTGGGCCTCCATGCCCTTGATCATTATCCCCTGAGCCATATGGTCATGCTTGATATGCTTCAAGTCTCCCTTGGCAGTATCATTGGTGCTCACATGGAAGAACAGTGGTGGGGATAATAGTTTGAGGACTAGACAAGCCTTGGCAACCTCTCTACAGTGAGCAAGGCCTTAGTTCCTGGGGAACTTCTGTTACTTCTTGAATGTTGTTACTTTTCAGTCCTTTGCGTTATTTAAGTTCATGTGAAGTGTAGCCTTTGTGTTGTCTAGTCAAAGGAATAATTGTTCAAGTTCACAGGAAACCTGCTTCTGGAAACAAGGTCCTATTTGTGCTACCTCTCTGATAATCCACACTCAGTACCCTTGTAATATATTACCCTTGCTATATTACCCTGGTAATATAACATCAATACTATACTGACCTGGCATGTGTTTGTCTGCAGATACTACTATGTGTGTACACAATATATACACATTCTCAGTCAATTCAGACTAATGGTAGTGTGCAAAATTTCTTGCTTTTCATGTTCAAAATGCTGTACTATGTAGAATGCTGTCATACATATATTAAATATCTGCACATTAGGCAGAACCATGTTAATCTACACTGTAGATTGAATAAAGACTTCACTTGCTTCTTACTATGTTTTTAGTAAAAATGTAGCAGTTCTGTCAAAGAGCCTGGGTTACCTTTGTGTAGCTCTGGTGATTTAATCATTTCAAGAAGATTAGTAGTAACAGGAAAGATTCAATGAACTTCGACTGATAAACATAATGTGGAAAAGCCTGTGCAAGTGTTTCTAAGCTCTGGTTTATAGTAGTTTACAGTAATTTCTTATGCACACACAGTCCACATAGCCTGTAGTTCTGCAATCATCTGCTCTAGTCTCATCCTCTTTTCCTCCATATGGGTTTGACATCTTTCCCTGTTCCAAATTGCTTTGTAGCAAGACAAGACAAAAAGAGGAAAATTCCAAAAAGCCAACCACATAAAGAAAAAAATCTGTAAGAAAGGGATAAGGAGATGGAAAAGACTGAGAGACACAGTGGAAAGAGAAAGATGGCAGCAACTGTACTAGAGCCTGGCTGAAGGTTGTCCACTACTTTTGCTATTTTCTGTCCATTGCTAGATTGCAGAGTGATATTTGTAGTCTTAGGAATGTGTAGGAAAAACACATCAGAATGTGCTTGAGATTTGTTCTTTCAGGTTGTCTTCAATTTCTCTGTTTTCAAGTGTTACATTTGCTTGGTTTATTTACTTTTTACCAGCTTGAATTTTCCTCAACTACAGTCTTATAAAAATATATGCACGACCTATATTATTAACAATGATGAAAAAGCTTGACATATGCTTTCTGACTCATTTTACCCTAATGAGCAAAATTATTTACGGAAGGACCTGCCACTAATAAACATTGGTGGTGTTTGGAGTGTCATTTTTGGAAAATTAAAACATTTACTAGTCTCTATACCTCTCTTTTATCCCATCCTCATCCACCCCCTTTTTAAAGTCCAGTGCAGTGCTGAGGTCCAGGAGTCTGAGCAGGAATATGAGGTAATTTATGACTCCTTTAATCATCACGTTCATGTTCACAGTAGTGCAAGTGGTCTCTTAAATCCTGCAATTTAAGAACTGGCCAAGCTCTGTAATAAAAACAGTTCTTTTGCCCCCCACTTCTGGAAGGCTGTTCCAAAACTTCATAGTTCTAATCTTTAGAGACTTTACCCAAATTTTCAGCCCACATCGTCCTTTGAGGAGTATAAATAAACAGGCCATATGTTCTTCTGTCAGCATTGTCTTTTAACTTAGAAGTTCCTCCTCCTTTGTATTTTCAGTCCTGGGAAAACACAGAAGCAATCATATCCCCTTTTCAATTTACTTTTGTTACACTAAAAAAGTGAGGTTTTGATTTGTTTTGATTTTATTTTTTTTTTAGTTTATTTTAATATGATCTCCTTCCCAGATCATCCTACTTGCGTTTGCTATGCATCTATTACAGTTATAATTCATCTTCTTCAAACATTGGAGTTAGATTCATACACAGTAGTGCAAAGGAAGACTTACCAATATGTAGTGCAAAGTAATTTGTATTTTTCTCTTTGCTGGAAATACCTTTCTTCATGCGTTCTAGGATTTTACTAACTACTTTCATAGGTTTGTCCCACTAATGTCTTGTAATCCTGTTACCAAGCAGTAGTCCTCACCTTCATTATTTTCCAGTCCATGAACATATAGTAGAGAAAAGAAATTCTCATTGATGTCTATGTATACACTTCTATACTTTAATCTCATTTCTATAATTCTAGTCCTCCAGTTCACTCAGTTTCTTAATTTATTTCCCATTCTTTCTAAAAAAAAAAAAACCAAACTGTTTAAGAAACTAATGATATGGGTCTTCATTATCACAGTCAAATAAGCAGTCCTTCTAGAACTGACGGCTTCTGGTTTCAAATACAGATATTTTTGGCAATGAGAAAAAAACAAACCAAGCCAAAAAGCAAATAGATCCCTTTGCCCTTCTCACCTGAAGAAACAATATTTTATGTAAGACATTGTCTGTAAAGAAGCTGAAAAGGTAAGGTACTTCAAGAAGGAAAGGGCTTGCAAGAGTTTGGTTTCATTTGAAATGGGAGTATTAAGGTATTCATCAGCTTTGAAAATAAGGTTATGGAGGCAGGGAGGCTGGGGAATGTACAAATTAGCACGTACCTGAGACAGTTTTGGAGTATAAGGACAGTTTGTTTCTTCTAGGTTGAATGAAATGCCTATTGAGTCCACAGGCAAGGACATTACAATTGATTGTCAATAGGGCTGAGAAATCTTAGAAGGAATTATCGATTTTTGCAAGATTAGTTTTTACCGGTGTAAACACTTGAGCCTGCGACATTCCTGTCAGTCAGTCCTGTATCAGTGCAGCTAAAGTCCCTGAAGGGATGGAAGGCTGACCTTCCTCTGTAGAAGACATAGCAAGAAGAAAGCTACCTTAGTATTTTCTAAGGAGCCACGCTTTCATTAAAAAAAAAATATTAGCTTTGAAAATACAGTGTCCAATGACATGTTGCTTTCAGAAAACTCCTGTAAAAACATAAGCAGAAGTTGGCCTCTCTTCAACCCAGTCCCAAGGCTTGGAGCCCTCTGGCTTCTGCAGTCCATGGCTTTAGAGCAAACTTTGTCATCTGTCTCAAGGGGAAAGGCAGAGGGTTTCCTAATTACTTACTGGAAACTCTCTGCAGCAGGAGCTGTTGGAGGTTTTGGATCAGTTCTTCATGGTACAGAAAATCTGTGCTATGCTTGCACGTGTGAAGCATTTCAAAGCTGGGTAAGGCTTAGGATACAGACTGTGTCACTGAAATGTTTAATTTCAAAATGAAAAATTCTGCACAAGATAGCAATGTTTTCCAGCTGGGAAATTTTGGGATGTAACAAACTGCAGCGAAGAAATCTGCTCCCTAAAGACTTCGCTTAGCATATCCTTTAAAATGCTCTCCCTTATTTCTTCCATTATGAACACTACCACACACCCTACTGCTGCAGCCCACTCCACATTGCTGTGGGGCCAGCTACCACTGCCACTGGAGGTGAAAAGCTGCATGCTTTCAGGTAGATGCTGCACAGCTGAATGAGCAGGATCAAGCCAGCTCTCACTGGAGAAAGATACCATGGAAAAAATAAGGTAATTCAATTCCTTAACACTAACAGGCACCACATGGAGGGAGTATAGAGTGAAATGTCGGAGTAGGGACACTCCTCAGATAACAGGTGGAGTCTACCAGCTGCCAAAAGGCACGTAAGTGTTTGAAGTCACGACAAGTTCAGATGGATGCCATGCAACAGTTCAAACAGGTTGGCCCAGTGCAGGTGGAGTAAAAGCAAAGCAAAACACTTAAATGTTTTGAAGACTCAAGGAAACTTTCAGAAAACAAAGGCCTTGCTACTTTGCATCTATAGCAGTTTTGCATTGCCTAAATTCTTGGATAACCCAGAGGTTTGTCTTTTTCTTTCCTGAATGACCCTTGACAGCTTTAAAGTTGATTTTGTCAACCTCCTGGAACAATACAAATAAAAAATCCTCAAAAGGCAGTTCTCAGGTTGCATATCTTATCACTGGTCTGCAATATATTTGGTTGATGAAATATGTTACCAGAACAGTTTTCCAGCAGAAAATACAAATTTAATTACATCAAACTATTCTACAGGCACATAATGAAAACCTGTTTTCAATTCTAGTAACTTCCAAAAAGCTTGGTCAGCTGCCCTTGACCGAAAGCTTCCTGAAGATTTATTGTAGCTATCCCCTGATTAGAGATGGTCAAGTGCTCTTTTGGTTGAAGTGAGGGAGAGACCTATATGAAAGCCAGGTCTAGAACACAGCCAGCAGACAGCAGCTTGCTCAGAAGGATGCAAATAAGAGGTCATTATCTGAATTCAGATCAGCTTTAACAGTTTCAGGTATGGTGGCAATGTACTACTTTCTGCATCAGATGATGGAGCAGCTGTTCCTCCCAGGGTAAAGGTCTCTACCCAGGTGGAGGATTGGATGGTGAATGCAACCCTGCAAGCCACAGGCTGCAGGGAGTGCCTGCAGGCTTCTCTGAGACTGGAAGAGATGGCCTTCTGTCCTCCTTAAAGTGTTGCTGTTGTTGAAGAGCTGTGTCACCCAATGAAGGAGTGAGGGGAAGAAATGAGCTGGTTGTGCAGCGTCAGAGAGGAGGAGAGAGACAAAAAGAGAGATAGTCAGGGACATGGTGGCACTCGTGGTCTGCAACTAGGATGCAGTGTGCAGATACATTTTCAGTGTGCAAATAAGTCATGGCCTTACCAGAGAGGAAAAGCATCTTTAAAAATCAAGTTTAAAATTAGCAAGGCAGCTACTTTGCAGGTTTATGAGGCTAAGACAGATGATATTGATATACCTTTATACAATAACAAGACAGAAATGACTAGTGAAATCACTTAGGCTAGAAGTATGGTAGGACCATACACCCCAGTAATATTTAACATACCAGCAGGCAAACCTAACTAGGGGAACTTTGTTGCTTTTTTAACATTCTGCTGAAATGAGGTTTGCATTTTTCTTTCTTGTCTTCTAGAGGAGCCTCTGTCCTTCTGATTGTGAAGGCTTAACAGGGAAACTGCCTGTTTCTTGCGATCTAACTTTATAGTGTAAGTACTTGTATTCCCTGCTTATAAATGTGCAAAGCTTTTTTTTCCTGAGAATACTGTCAACATTATACAGAGTTTAAACAAAAATGTATATTTTCTGATAATATTTCTCTCTGGGGACTCTAAAGATATGGGAAACTATAGAAATAGTGCAATATGTTTATCTTAAGGGCCAAGAACAGTTAATGAGATTTTATTTGGTCTGAATGTGATGTTAAGAGGTAGTCAGCAAAGGAAACTGTATTTTAGACCTTTGCAGCAAAAGGCAGTCTTAATGTAGATTTGAAAAAGATATTTGAGAAGATATTACTCATTTTAGATTTCTGTCCAGGTATGCAGCTGTGTACAGTTCTAGTTAAATCTTCTTGTGTGGGAAGTAAAAAGTTCTGAACCTGCAATTTCAAGTTTGTAATGATGACTCCAGTAACTTCTCTGACACGATCTGAGAAAAAACATTTTCACCATGACAGTGGTTCAGTGTTAGCAAAGCTCCAAGAGGCAGTGAAATCTCTGTTCTTGGAGAGTTTCACACTAGGTAGGTTTTGAGCAACCTGACCCAAGTTCAAAGTTGTGGTGTAGGGAATTGACCTAGATGACTTCAGGAAGTCCCTTCCTATCTTAATTCTCACAGAAGTATGAAGTGATTTTGTTGTACAGCCACTGCCTTTTGCCCAAGCCTCTCCCTTGACAGCATTGTGATCTGCCCCATAGGGTGTGCTCTTACAGGAAGGAAAAGTATTAACCTGACTTACTTCATTTTTAAAAGCTTAATTTAAATGAAACCACTGTGATCCATTGAGTGATAGGGTGGTTACTATGATTGCTGGGAAACCAAGGACTTAGGTACTAAACAATGATATTTACATCTGTGTTTGCAGTGGATGGTAGTCACTCAGAGCCATTAACAGCCTAATCAGAACCTGAAGATATTTCTGGACCACAATTTAGACAGCTTTTGCATGTTTTGGGTATACAGTTGTGAAACAGACTGATGGCTGAACCAGTGAAGAGAGGAGCTGGTGCAGGCTTTAAATTGGAGGATGGTCTAATACAATTCTTTACTGATGCTTCTTGAGAGAGGAAACTGGGCTCTGTGAACCCATTTTTTGTCTTAGACTCTCCAGGTGGAGGCTGCTACTGGATGACAAAGCACTTCTGCTATATGCAATACCTTTCTTTATAGGACACAGCACAACGGAGTGAAAACTAAAGTGTCCTAAAGAACCAAAATAGAAAAAAGATGCCTGCTTCATCCCAGTGAATTTATCTTCCTCAGCCAGTCATGAGTTCTCACTGTGCAAGTGTTCATGAAGCTTCCTCGCACACCTTCTGAGCTTTGTGCTTGTGCTGGAGGTGCTCTTTGTCCCCCAGACAAGGCAGGCTCACCCCACCCATCCCTGGCCGCAGAGCAGTGTTTTGATAGACAGCTCCAGGCTTTCTGCAGTGGGGTACAGGTAGTAAATCCAGGTATCCGCTTACATTTAATAGTCTAAATCACACACAGAGATCTCAGCCCCAGGAACCTGGAAGCTGGCCTTCACCCAGGAGATGGGGTTGATGTACCTGCTCTGCCACCCCGAGGCGAGGACAAGCACTGCGATCTGCCCGGGCTCTCCCAAGGGAAAACAGATCTGCTGAAAAGCGGGAACTCACCAGCCACCCTTGTGGTTTTAGACATTTTCTCCTCTCCCTGGCTGTTTGTACTCCTGTTTAAACCCTTTAAACCACCCTGGGACTGCTCTGCTTCGGCTGCTGCTTATCTTCAGATTCTGAGGGATCAGCTGGGTATTAGAAATGCTCAGTGTTGAAGTGCTTCTTTATCCTTGTGGTTTAGTGCACCTGGCTGAACTTGCTGACAAATCTTCTTAGTTCCAGTGCTATGGCTTGCTGTAGATACTGAAGAGATATGCTTGCTCCAGAAATTCTAGCTGAACATCAGAATTTAGCAGCTTATTTATTTATTTATTTATTTATTTATTTTTCCATGAAGTTTGAAGTGCAGAGTTTTTTGGTTCCACTTTTCCAAATCTCACTAGGACAATTAAAAACAAAAAGGTTTTTTTCATGGTTTTTTGTTTTGTCTTTTCATGAAGCCTGAGGTCTTTTCAGGTTGAGAATTGCAAATCCCACTCATTCTTTGTAAGTACTTTTTGAAAACTATACAGAAAAGCTACATAATTCATCAGAAAAAATATTTCTGTTTTCCAAATAGTTGACTTGTATATCTCCCCTGCCCCAGTTCTGTCTATATTCACCCACTGACTAAAGCTGGGAACATACAGTGAAACAGGCAGTCAGGGATTTAGAATTGAATGTGTCTCCCTGGCTTTCAAAAATATTAACACAGCAATTACACAGGCTCACAGCAGATTTAAAATGTGGCCATCCAGCAGAAAAACCCTTTGCTGAATTTCTTAAATACAGATCAAAACAAAGGCTCTGTGTGTTGTCTTTCACGCTGACTAGCCAGTTGTCTAAGCACTACAAACCTCACATTTTTCTAAGGAACTCATGCACAAACAGTCCACTACACCTATCAGGAGTGATCTGAGCACTGGAATACACCAAATCTTCTTTCCTATGCGTGCATTCAAGGATGAACCATGTAAGTGTTCTTCTATGTTATTAGGGGTTGAAGTTTTTTCCTTCAGAAGGGAAATTTCTAGGTTTTCTCTCCTCTCTGGAAAATATGGAAACTTGTTATATTGGAGATTTATGACTTGCTGTTATGTTTTGTTGAAATCAGCCAATGGTGGCAGTGGTAGCAGCCAGGGAGACAAGGGCAGCCATTTGGTCAGAGAGAAATCAGGTGGCACTTGAGTAAAAAAGCGGTTCTTGGACATTTATAGCATGAGTCTTGCTCTGAGGCTGTGTTTTATGACCTGTTTGTAGACATGTTGGCATGAGAACCGCTGGGAAATGAGCCAATGAGGGTTTCTAAGCCTGATTTTGTTCAGATCCTGCTCAGCATCTTACGGAAGCCTCTCACATTCTCAATTCTCATCTCACAAAACGAAAAGTTATTGGGAGCTTGACTGTAACTGGTTGGTGCCTCGAGACTCTTGGACAAATGGCAACCTTGCATATACGCAATTTGAGAAACTGGTCTAAAAATATCAATGTAGACAAGCTCAATTATTCTAAAATACAGTTTACACAAACATAAAGTATGCTAGATTGAAAGCTGGACCTATTTTCTCTCAAAACTATGCTATTCAGAATGATCTTGACAAATCTGTGGTTTATTGGACCACATTCACTTTAATCTTGCTGTGTAACTACCAGCACTACCACCTCTCAGTTACCAAATATATCAGAGGGCCTCTCAGTGGTGTATATTATTATGTATGCAAGGCCCTGATCTTATCTGTATGTTAAACCATAGTTTTTGAATACTTTGTAACCCAACATAAAAAAGTAACATTTGCAGATTATTATCAGAATAGTAAAAAACTGAGGAGTAGCTATGTGGATAACAGATAACATGTCTGAAATTGATTTCTCCCCCACTCCCAGTAATAAATCCAGCTCCATAATGATAGTGCTCAGACTAAAGCTATGTCTGCAAACATGCAGTTGTATAGTCCCCTTCTTCTAGGTGGGAAGAGCTCCAGGCTTTTGTGGAGTATAGTTTTTTAACAGCATTCTCACTATATACCCTTGATCTTAAGGTTTTCTGCCTTTGCTAGGAAAGTTCATTCGAGGTTGGCAGCTGGTACAAAAATGTTGGTCTAACCTCATGATCAAACTTTTATTTTTGATGCAACTGATGGGAGCAAAACTTGACTGGTTGTGCACTTCTCATCAGCAGACAAATTTCAAAATAGGAGTATGACAGACCTCAGCTGCATGAGATTTAAATCTGAATGACTCCTTTAGACAGGACACTCTCTGTCAGTGTTCGTACAGCAGTGGAACATAATGTAGCCTGTATGTGCTTCACACCTTTGAGCAATGTTTTAATATGGACTTGAAGTATCTTTATTTTTACAGATGTCATAGAATAGTACATCTAGTCTGATATTCTTAATGATAGTGGGTATGACACTTCATCTAGTTATTTCTGTATTAAACCCAGGAACTTTTTGAACCATGAACATAATATAGACTTTCATAAGGTGATGGATCGGGTCTAACACAACCTTGTTAAGTTTACCAAGGACAAAAGTGAAGCTCTGGGAGGGAATGACCCCCTGTACCTGTACAGGCTGGGCACTGACTGGCTGACAAGCAGCTCTGCAGAGAAAAGCCTGGGATTCCTACTGGGCAACAAGTTGAACATGTGCCAGCAATTGCAGCAAGGAAGGCCAGCTGAACATTGAAACATGTTATCAAGAGCATAACCAGAACCTCAAAGAAAATTATCATTCCCCTCTACTCAGCACTTAGCCACCTTTGGAATGCTGTGCCCAGTTTTGGGCCTCCCCATGCAAGAGAGGTATGAGCTAGCTGGAATGAGTCCAATGGGAGAGCAACCAAAATGGTTGGGAGCCGAAGCACATGATGTACCAGGAGAGGCTGAAGATGCTGGGCTTGTTCATCCTGCTGGAGAGAATATTTGGGGGATACCTAATTGCAGTTCTTCTCTATCAAATGGAAAAAGAGAGGAGTTATAGCAAAGACAGAGGCAGGCTCTGCAAAGGTGCACAGTGAAAAGAAGACCAACAGGGAGACGCTGCAATGAAGAAAATTCTCACCAGACAGAAGGACACCCCTTCTACCTGTACCCCTAGTCTGGGAGTGGCGCAGCACTGGAACAAGTGCCCAGAGATGCGGTGGCATCTCCATACTTGGAGAGATTCAAGATTTATCTGGACATGGCCGTGAACAACCTGCTCTAGCTTTGAAATGGATCCTACTGTTAGTAGTGGGTTGAAATAGAGACTTCTAGAGGTCCTTTCACCTAAATCTTTCTAGGGTATCTGAGTACTTAAGGAGTTACTAAGAACTTGGAAAAGCATGATGTCTTACAGAAACAGCTCAGGGTATTAACAGATGTGGAATTGCAATGTCCCAGGAGAGCTCTGGTAGAGGCTGTGACTCAGTCTCCTAGGACATGAGGAAACAGTTGGTAGGACACTGTCACACAGCACAATACATTCCCCTTTGAGCTGACCATAACAGCCTATCAGTACAAAATGGCTGTGCATTTCCTAACCCCTCTAGCGTTGCCTGATTTGATCAGCCATGCCAAGTTCCATGTACAAAGTAGGCTACCTTCTACACAATGGATAATGGAGGAAACAGAACAGAAAATAGAAGATATTGAACTATAGCTAGAAAGGTAGAATGAGGAATGCTTTTGTAATTAATGAGGCATTATTCATGTGACTACATGGCGGGAGAGGAGGTGTAAGTATGGATATAGAAGGATGGTACTTTATGCCCTTTTATGCAGTGACCAGTACAATGCATCACATAAGAGCTGCTTCAACTGTACAAGCCTGTTCCTCTCTCTCCTATTCAGTCTGTCCCTGGCAGTGACCTCCAGGACTGTGACAATGTCAGCCAGGCCATTTCTAGTTTGATATAATCATCACACTAAAAAATATTGAGAAAGAGCAAAGTCAGCCATGTGAAGAACAGGATATAAATGGGGATTTGTCTTTTGCAGTAAAACTACTAAATTATGTCTTCCCAGCCTGAAAACTCAGTTGTTTGCACATGAAATTGGAGACAAGAGGATATTTACTCTACCTGATCCCTTTGGTCCCCTACTTCAAAAATAAAGGGCTTTGATCTGAAATTAATGAAAGAGAAGCATAATCTGTTTTATACAGAGGTACCCAGGAGATTTTTCAAATCACACTTTTTTTTTTCTTTTTCTTCATTGAATACAAGGAAACTTAGAAAAGAATAAAGAGACCTTTTCTTTCAAGCTGACATGCACAGCATTTCTTCTATCTAACTCTTCAATAGAGACTGCTTGAAGAGATATCAACCCCTTGACTCCAGAATTTACTCTTGTTCACATAGATTTGTTTCCCTATCTTATTGCTTAAAAATGCATGCGTTGGAGAAAAGGACTTTTGTGATTAGGGTGGTAAGTGGAGTAGTTGCAGACTTTTCAAAGGTCCATTCTATATGACTTCTGTATGCACTTCTGTGTGACCAGTTTGTTGCCAGAGTTATGTGGAGGGGCTTTTGAAAAAATCATGAGAGTGTTGGCTGGAGAGTGTCTTTGGAAACCTCTCGTCTGTCCTCCTGCAAGGGCAAACTGTTAGGCAACACTAGGTCACCTCAGCCATGGCTTTGCATGTCTAAATCTTCAAGACCTCTAAAGATTGAGTTTCTGTGACACAGGAGCCCTTGAAAATTATACCCTGTCATCTATGTTAACTCATCATCCCACAACAGGCATCATGAAGTAGCTTTGCAGGAATCCTCTGCCAAAGAAGAGAATGTGCCTACAACTGCAGAAATAATGATTAATTGACTTGTTACTTTTAAAATGAATTAATGTTATACTTTAATAGTTTAAGTCAGATCTATATTTGGCACCTGTACTTCTAGCAAAGATTAGTAGGCTTTTGTTCCACTGATCCTTAGGATAATCAGGTCTCAAACTGGAGATCAGGTCATGCAGAATTGGTTGAGTGGGTTGATTATTATTCAGAAACTGAGTGGCTGAGACTTCCTGTGTTTTGAAAGCCCTAAAACTTAACTGTTTTGCCTGAAAATATGAATAGTCCATTATAGAAGCATTGTTTCAAGAAAATTTGGTTTGGTCTTGGTCTCCTGTTGTGTCCTCTGTGTTTTCAGGTGATGGTTTTGGAAAACCTTGGAAGCCAGGGAGACATATACTGTTCTTTATTATTATAGTTTCCAAACACAGTTTGCACGAAACATGAAACTACTCAGTGCTGCACAGGCCTCTCAACAGCTACCATTTTATGGCATGATTCAGGGCCATGGCTTAGAATCACAGAATCATTTGGTTTGTCAGGGATTTCTGGATGTCAGTAGTCCAACCTGTTGCACAAAGAAGGATGGATTGTGAAGGTGGACCAGGTTGCACAGAACTCTGTCAAGCTGGGTTTTGAAAACCTTTAAGGACATGGGGTGCACAACATCTCTGGGTAACCTGTTCCTGTGCTTTGTTATATAGCTGTGATTTTTTACACGCCCTTAACATCCAGTAAGAACTTCTCTTGCTTCAATTTATGACCATTATGTCT
Source organism: Nesoenas mayeri (assembly GCF_963082525.1). Lineage (NCBI taxonomy): Eukaryota > Metazoa > Chordata > Aves > Columbiformes > Columbidae > Nesoenas > Nesoenas mayeri. The sequence continues at coordinate 68,407,885 of NC_137541.1, forward strand.
TGTTCTGTAGCTGGACACTTAAGACTCTTCACCGTGGTCATGGTGCACTGCTGATTCCTGCTTAGCCCATTGTTCACTAGGACCTCCAGTCCATTTTCAAAGACAGTCAGACCTTCGCAGGTACTTAGTTCAGCTCAGGTGCGAAGTTTTTTTCATTTGTTAAGTTAAATTTCTTGAGATTCCTGTAGGCCCTTTCTCCAGCCTATCCATGTCTCTTTGAATAGTGGCTGTGCTCTTCAGTGTAACAAGTGTGTCTCTGATTTGGTAATCAGAGCAAACTTGATCAATCATTCATATTTAATGCATCTGCCAAGAAACCTTCAGCTCTGCATAGGTTAAGTTTCCTTCCACATCTTGCCCATCATCCCTGTGAGAGTCTTTGAGGTACCATTCACACTGAACATGATCAGAAGTTGCAGCTGGGGAAAATCAAACCATTGGGACAACAATCCAGTATACTGGAGGTCTTAGAAGGCTCCTGTTGGGAAATCAGTGAAGAGTTGTGAAGCTACTGGTCAGAAACAGATATGGAAAGCAATTAAAGGAAGTGTTCCATGCATTGTGCATTTTGGTCCATTCCCCATGTGCAAAGTCAATTGTGTGCTGATACAGTGAAGTTCACTCACCTGCGCAGGCCTGTAAGGTGAGACACCTGTTTGGCAGACTTGGACACAGCATTGAAGTAAGAAGTATCTCCAAACACTCAGAAGCTCTCCATGTGTCTAGTCAGGGAATTTTGGAGAGGGCAGCTTCTCACCAAGATGTCAGACCTGTCCCATTTCCAGTTCTGAAGAGCAGCCTCACCTGGGGAGTTTTGGATTAATTACACAGAGAAATCCATGCTGTGGATTTCAGTCTCTTGCTCCTGTGAGTCTGGCATAAGACCCCTTAGCAAAAACACAGTCTGTGTAGTAGGATGATGCTGCATACCATGCAGAAAAGAAATGCACTTTCTGGACAACTGATTTAAAAAGTTCTCAGGTATTGCTTCCTGATGAATATTTATCTATTTTTAAAAGGTCATCCGAAATAGCTATTTATGCTTTAGATGTTTTTATGTTTCATCTAAAAAGATCATGGCTAAACCATTTTGACTGGAATTCCTATAGGCCCATGTTCAAATATATGAGTACATCATCTGGTCCACATTTCCTTGGCATCTTGTCTGGGTCATCTTTTTATTTTCGTATTCCCCCATGACACCCAGGATTCCTAGTCTGTTTCCATGGAAAGAACACAGAAGTTTTGGGTTGGACTCAAATGAATGTTGTTTGTTGTGTAGAAAAAAATATCTGGATATTGCTACATATGTCTTATCATCACAATAAGTTTTAAACAATGCAAGCAATTTGCATTAATGATACAACTGAATGAGCTTTCCTTTCAATTCAGCTGAGTACGTTATGTGTAAAGCCCAGATTTCCCCCCCACATAACTACAAAAGAATGTTCCTTCTCTTCTCAGACTTGGTCAAGAAAATTACTTCAGGAATAGAAACGAATTATATAAGGCTGTACCCTGGCCATCTGACAATCTTACATCTTCCCAGTAGGCACAGTTCTAACTTTATCCCAGCACAGCGCTCAGGCTAATATGAGTCATTTGATAACCTCCTCATTGTGCATTGACCTCAACCTTGGACCAAAATAAACATAAATTAAATTACAAACCTATGCTTGGTACTATCACACTCTCTTTTGTGTCTGTGAAGCTCTGAAAAGTGTGTCAGACTTGGAGGCTTCGCTTACTTTCCATCCGGCTGTTGTGAAATGGGAGCCGAGTCTCAGAATGTATTGTTGCCTTTGTCCTTTAACAAGCCTCTGGGCCTGATCTTATTTGTCCTGTTTTCAGTGGGTTCAGCACTTATACTGCTTTGCTCCTTTCAGATGAATTAGTTCTGAGTGATGCTGGTGTAAGTGTGAGCAAGTGCCCTCTGTCATGGCAAAAACATTTCATCTTTCTTTGAAGCCAGGTCCTTGGTTCTAACATCTAATTTCTTGACTTTCCTTCTGATTGTGTTAATGGATTGGAAAGATTTCTGTAGTTTTATAGAATTTTACCATTCTCCCTGCCTGAAAGACACAGGCAAGTTGGAGGTCTCCAGGAGAAGAATAGGGCATCTGGGGTGGGGGGCAAGGATCAGGGATAGACTTTCTGGGATAAGCTCTTCTCTGAAACAAATCCACTTTGAAGACACAAATATCTATCTGCTTCCACCCCTCTCTAGCTGGAGGTCTCATCCGAGAATAGCCAGCTGAGATATACTCTGTGTGACAGGAGTGATGGCACATTGCCACACATAGACATGGGTTTATTAGAGCATTTCACTGATGTAAGGATCACCTCAGCTCTGGGGCTCGCTCTGCCACAGGAGTGCTTTGAGTCCTTGGGCCCTCAGCTTGATGGGTCTTTCCCCCATCTGCAAAAAGTGGCCCATCACTAAGGCTGGCCTGTTCCAAAGTTGTATGCATTTTAGGAAAACATCTACGGTTTAGTAGTTCATCTGGAGAAGATAGCAATGGGGCTAACTTACACAGAGTGCTGAATATATATGAACCAAAAATATGACTATTGATCCTCTAAAGCATTGATTTAAAGCATACTAACCTGTTTTCTGTGAGTAAATTATAGAATAAATCTGCCTCAGACTCCAGAGCCATCCAGTCCTGATTTATCTTGAAATAAATATTCGAAACTTCACAGTGAAAAGCAGAAGTCATGTTATTCTACACAATATCTCTGAAATGCTTGCTTTAAGGTGAGCCTTCCACCCTGCACTGTTCTCGCTGTGCTGTGCTTTGGTCATTTGCTCTCCAGTGACTGAAACCACTAAAGCAGGAAAGTAATCCATAAAGAGAGAATAGTGAATGCGCCACTTTTTAACCTGCATTTTCAGATATATTGTGCAAAAGCTCCCTAAATTACTCAAAAACATTTTAATGCATAAGTTTACAAGGATACATATTTCTATTACCAGTGATTAATTCTGTAGCCTGCAACCAAATGTGCACACATATACCTACAGATTTGTACAAATCTTACAGATATTTGGCTTTAGTAACCCATGTATTTGGACAGAGTAAAGGTGAGTCTGATGGCAACTCTAAAGGTGAGTCAAGAAGTTTGGGTGGAAGACATTATTGAAACATGGAATAATTGTTTCCAAAAAGACCCTTCAAAAATAGGGACTTAGAAATGGTTCCAGTAAAATTTCAATACCGAACTTGACCTGACTGAATATAACAGAGAAAGAAAATATAGTTATGTTCTGAGAAAGAGCCTACTCTCTTAATTTGTTCCCAAACTACCTCAGAATGAAAGGAGTCTTTCATCTGAAGCATTCAGGCTCAATACACCTTTTGTTTTACATGAAGCCAGAGGCATTCACATCCTGTCACTTTACTGGTGTAGTATTTTACCTTCTTTATAACTTGATCAGAAGATCTTTGTACTCAGGAGAATGTTCCTTTTAATGCTAGTCAGGTTGGGATGATTTGTGCACTTCGATTTTGAAAAAAGGGACTAGTGTTTCAGAAGTGCATTCACTTTGAATGTCTAAAGTCAGGTGCCTTGAAGAATGTGATCCTGACAAGTGGTAAGAAGCTGCTTTGAAAAAGCAGACTTCCTTTTTTCAGCGTGTACCGAGGATACAGAAACGCAGCAGTTCTTTGGAAATGTATTAATACTAATGACCTCATGCATAATTTTTATCTTCTCTGGAAGCAACATTCTTGGTGTCTGGGATAAGTATTTCTACTTGATACCAAGTGTAGTACCTCTGTAAGTAGTACAGATGGAAAAAATTGTTTCTGCTTTTTCTCCCACCCCTCTCATTTTTTAATTTTTTTTTTTTTCCTGTGGAGGCATTGGTATGCTTCCTGAGAAATCAATGAGATGTTTTGGCAACATATAGTGCTTGAAAGCCATTATGGAATTCCCTGGTGTGATTCTGCTTTTGTAGTTAATGGTGATCACTTGGGAACAGCAGAGAAAGAAGTGCATTTTGTGATGATCCTTGCTTTTTCTTCTGAATTGCATTTATCTGAATTGCTGTATTGGTTTGGGCCTCTGATTTTACGTGCAGTACATGCTTCGTTGTGATTTTGGAGTACACAAATTCTGACCCTCAGAAGTGTTCTTCTGACACTCAGAAGTGTTTAGGTTTTCAGGAAGCTTACTGAGAATTCTACCTGTTATAACACCCTTGAAAAGAACAGCTGCTATGACTGGGCTCTGCAGAAAGCCTCCATCAGGTTTTAAGTAACTATCTAGTTTATATTTTTAATTTAAATCTGTGTCTGCTAAAAGGTCCTAGTCCATTCATTTTCACTTCTGATCGAGGATGAAAATCTGCACATGGACATCTTCTGGGGACTGAGCAGTCTTCTCCAGTGCTCTGTTGGTTTCCTGGAGCTCAGTTACCACCATATTGACTTGCAGTAACACCAATGGCTGCAGCAGAATTTCTGCATGTTTACCTAGGGATAATCAATAACATTCTAGGTTCAGAAGCTGATTCAGTCTTTACTGGGCCCTCCTTCACTTGTCTTCCTGTGAATTAAAAAATGGGGATCAGACCTCTCTTCTTCCAGACAATGAAGATGGTAGTCTTTCTTTATTTATGAGGGTTTGGAAATTATATTTTAACCAGGGCTGACTGGGAACCTTCTGTGAGAACATTTTTCTGATGTAAAAGGTATTTTGTCAAACACTGAGATTTTATGGGGAGAAATGTTTTTATTTCCCCTTCTTTTCCCCTGGGATGACTGGAGGAAGAGATCCTTGATTATCTGCTCACAGGCTTCCAGCTTCATAAGAGCAGTGAAAACTCAGCAGTGCTTCTCAAGGGGGAATGCACAGCAACCAACTCCCTGCCTGCCCCACTCAGCAGCATCTCTGGCAGCCAGGCACTGGGAAAGGGGAAAAGCAGGAAGACACAGGACTTTGTTGCTCAGCTATATGGTTCCTATAAAAAGCTACTGTTAATTTCTCTTTCTCCTTTGAAGCAGCCAGGGAAAACAGGGAAAGAAATAAATGTATGGGTAAGGCACTGAATCTCTTAATGGCATGCCTCTAGTGAGTTGAAATTTCCACCAGTGTATTTCTGATGCTGACAGCTAAGCAAAACTGGAAGACAGGCACATGGTGTTCCTTCAGGTTATCATTTGGTTGGGTGTAAGAGGTCAGATGAATTCATCTGATACAAGACAGGAGGAGTCTGTGCAGATTGATCTTGCTTTGTTGCTACAGTGTTCTGCCTCAGCTAGTTCCATCTACAATTTTCTGCATAACTCAGAAATGAATAGCAGATGAGACATCTCCTCGTGGCAGTATATAGCACAGACATGGATATCTCTGAATCTACAAATATAAGCTGGATAGGCTTACATGTAATCAAAGGAATGCTGGAAGTAAATCCATTTAATGGGTTTTCGGTAACACTGATGTCCTTCTAACAGTACAGGCAGAAGAATGAGTCTCAGGTCAGTGTTGCCCATAGCAGATGTCAAGAAGACTGGAGAAAGAGAGCTCCTGTTTCAGAACATATCCTTGCACGACCTTGCAGAGACATTTGCCAAAATGGCCCACAGGAGTGGAAAGCAGTCTGTTCCTTACAATGTTCACTTGGGATGTGGGAACTCCTGTTCGGTAGAGACCACTGGTTGGTTACAGAAAATCAAATGTGTCAAAGCCCTCCTCAGAAGATGTGAGGAATATTTTTCTTGTTTAATCTTCCTTGTACATTGTTTCGGGAGCATACACTGAGCATTTTACTGGGCTACAATGATCACTACAGCCTAGGCATCAGGTGTTGCAAATACTGCTACATCTTTCTCTGCAGAACTGTTGGTCACTTTGGCCTCACAAAAATAGATTGGATCCTTAAGGCTCTATTCCAATAGCTGTCATGATGACAGCTCAGAATGCCTTACAAAATGAAATGCAGTTAATGCTATTTCTGTCCTGAGCTAATCTATTTTTTTTTATTTTTTTTTTAGTTATTCTTAAATATTAATAGCAATGTCTCTATAAAAGATCTAAAGGCCAGAATTCCACATTTATCAATCATTTAGTCAAGCCATTCCTCACATTAGATGCTCTTTATGCAAAAAAAAAAAAAAAAATAATAATAAAAAAAATCTAAATCTAAAGGGGAGTTTCTTGACTGGGTAAAACACTGCAGGATTAGAATCACTATCATTCTGTGAAATACTTCCCTTGGGAAAAATCCTAGAGAATCTACTCCTGAGAAACTACTGGAAATGAGAGGGATTTTGTTTGTTTGTAAAAGTCTGGAATATTTCTTCTATTTTTAGATGTCTGGCACTTAATTTGGCTGCTTTAGGGATCCTTAAGGTCTTCATATAATCAAATGAGGTTGTTTATTTTTCATCCAATGTTGAGATGTCAACAATCGTTTTGATTACATAGACCTGTCAGTTTGGTTATGTTTACTTAATTGACAGTGTTGGTCTGATGAAGCCTTGTTTGCAAATACTTAGTTCTCAGGGTCTGACTGGCTTATTGCACAGATAGGATATAACAGAAAAGGGTTAGGAGATCATTTTTTTTTTTTGTAAAGAAAGCTTGCTTTCTAAAGGATTCCTAAAAATCACAGGCTAATCATGCCAGAGTTCTAGAAAGTGTCAGTATATGATGATGTGTGCAAGCAGAAACTGAATTTTCTGTTGTTTCAGAGCTATGAAACTGAAACATGGCAGCAGCTTAATTGTGCAAGTTCAAAACCAGTTTCCATGACAAATTTAAGGCTCGTCTTAATTTTTTAACAAATAATTTATGGATTTTTCCCACAGGAGCTAATTGACTCAAGTGAAAGCAAACTCAAAAGAAATGCTGTTCTGAATTGCAGCAACTAGATTTTAAAATCTTGCTGAAAAGCTATGGGAGAGGCATTATGCATTTTTCATAGAAAGGAATAAAATATTAATTCCTTTTAGTGACTTAGACGAGCACTATAAAAAAGTATCAGAACTGGGGCAAAAGAACTGCATTATTTAACCACAGCCTCTTCATTACATGTTATTAAAAAGATGTTCGATATTTTGAGAGGAAAAAGACTTTTATAGTTCTGGTTATTAGAGTAAAAAAATAAAATATATTCAGTCTTGGGAGAGAGAACAGAGGCTGTAAGAAAATGTTTCCCCTTCTTTTCGCTGTCTTCTTAAGAAGCAGGCATCAACATTATAATTAAGGAATTTTGTTTCACACCTTTATGGGCACATTCCCTGTGTTGGAACAGCATTTTACAAGACTGCTCATCAGAAAAACCCTCAGCAAAGTTAGAACCTTGTGTCACAAACACCGACGTGCTAGGAGAGCCATGTTCCCTCTGAGCAATCCCGAAAAGGTTCACGGGATTCCACAAACCGAGGAAAGTTGCTCCGGTGCCTGTCCCTACAACAGTACCTAAGTTACTATATAAGGTTTCTCATGAGTACAAGATTGTGTAATATTTCTTCATTACAATAATAATCCATTGGGTGCTGACATCTTCACAGTAAGATGTGACCCGGCAACAATATGCAAGCTTAACTGTATGTATATCTCGTTAAACTCCAAAGGGTGATTCAGGAAGGTCCCTGTTTTATTTTGCAGGCAGTTTTTGCCTGTTCAGAGGTTTTTAATTGCTGTTATTTCTCCTCACAAGAGCTGAGGCTTCATTTGGCAGCCATTAGGAAACTCTTGGGTATAAGTGAATAAAACAGTTCTAACAGGAGAGATGTCATGGAAAGAGTGTGATTCATTGCTTTGAGCTGTGCACAGAACTCAAATACTTGGTTTAATTTGATGCTAGGTGCCAAACTCCATATCTACAGTTTGACATCAAGACTAGGAGAGATCACTTTTTCCTTTGCTTTTGCTGAATCTCTTTATCCCCTTTTGAAGGGCTTTTCCTGATTGTCTCAGGTTGATCATATTCCAGTTAGATAAATGGATAACGGTGCTGTAGATATGCTCTACAAGGAGCATCTAGAGCCTGGAAAATATACCCTTTCCTTAGAACTCCTTACTCTCTAGAAGTTTAACAAAAAATGTTATATCAGATCTGCTTTCTAAATTAACAGATAAGGCTAAAGTTTTGACTGTTTCGGAGTGGTGAATTGCAGAGATTATTGGGATTGCAGTTTTAACTGCTCATGGTTGATCGAGAGTGTGTCATACTGAGAAGACTTTAGTCTTTCTGCTGTGCCATCTAATATTTGAGCTTTATCTGTGCTGTGAACAGGATGTCTAAAAGACTCCTGCTTCCTAAACTTAGGCTTAACTGCACCTGATGCTTAAAGTTGTGGTTCTGCCAAGCTCTAAATCTAGAAAAATCCTAAAACTGGAGGACTCACATCAGAAAGATCTATTTCCATTGCTGTTTAACACATTTTTCAGGGTTCATTAGGTTGTAGAACAGTGATGGTATATAGACTGAGAAAAGAGTAGTGTCTGTTGTTTCCTATATAATGTACATTTAATCACGAGGGAATGCTGTATTGCTGATAAAACAAGGTAGGCAGCATCTACTGCTTTATCCTCCTCCAGTGAGCCGATATTTTCACCATAAAAGGGAATAAAGTTGGTCAGACATGATTTGCCTTTGATTGATTTGTGCTGGCTTCTCCCAGTTGCCTTCTTATCCTTCATGTGGCAGCGAATGGCTTCAAGCAGGATTTGCTTTATAACCTTCCTAGGAATGGCAGTGGGACTGACTGGCCTGCAACTACCTGAATTCCCCTTCTTGAAAATGGGGTTTTTATTCACCTTTCAGTGAAAAGGAGCTTCTCCCCTTGTCACTATGATCTTTGAAAATGATAGAAACTGGCCTTTGAATGACATGGGCAGGCTCCATCAGCACCATAAAAAGCATCCTGACTGATCACAGAATCACAGAATGGTTGGGGTTGGAATGATCTCTGGAGATCATCTAGTCCAACCCACCTGCTAAAGCAGGTTCACCTAGAGCAGATTGCACAGGAATGTGTCCAGGAGGGTTTGGATATCTCCAGAGAAGGAGAGTCCACAGCCCCTCTGAGAAGCCTGTTCTAGTGCTCTGGCACCCTCAAAGTAAATTTTTTCCTCATAATCAAATGGGATCTCTTTTGCTTCAGTCTGTGCCCATTGCCCCTCATCTTATCATTGGGCACCAATGAAATGAGTCTGGTCCCATCCTCTTGACATCTACCCTTCAGATATTTGTAAATATTGATAAGATCCCCTCTCTGTCTTCTCCAGACTGAGCAGTCTCAGCTCTCTCAGTCTCTCCTCATAAGAAAGGTCCTTCAGACCCCCAATCATCTTCATAGCCCACCACTGGACTCTCTCCAGTAATTCCTTGTCCTTCTTAAACTGGGGAGCCCAGAACTGGACACGGGACTCCAGATGTGGCCTCAGCTGGGCAGAATGGAGTGAGAGGATAACCTCCCTCCACCTACAGGTCACACATTTCTTAATGCACCCCAGGATACCATTGGCCTCCTTGGCCACAATGACTCATGGGCAACCTGTTGTCATCCAGAACTCCCAGGTCCTTCTCTGCAGCACTGCTTTCCAGCAGGTAAACCCCTAACCTGTACTGATGCCTGGGATTATTCCTCCCCAGGTGCAGGACCCTACATTTGCCCTTGTTGAACTTCATCAGGTTCTTCTCTGCCCAGTCCTCCAGCCTGTCCAGGTCTTGCTGAATGACTGCACAGCCTTCTGGTGTATCAACCTTTCCTTCCAGTTTGGTATCATCATCAAACTTGCTGAGGGTGCACTCAGTATCTTTATCCAGGTCACTGATGAACAGATTGAACAAGACTGGACCTAATGCTGACTTGTGGGATCCCATAGATTTGTGTGTGTCTACTTGGTTTAAGTGCTCCCTAACTCCATCTTCCTCTGTGGTGGATAACCTTTTACTCCCACAGACTCTGCTATCCAACTTTGCTAGTAAAAAATAATGAAAAAAAAAAAAAAACAAAAAACAAACAATTAATATCTCAGTCTTTTTTTTTTCTTGTTTTTGTTTTTGTTTTTTTTTTTTCTTTTCTTCCTTTGTCACTATGTCCCCTGTCTCATTGAGCAATGGGATCATTTATCTATTAAATCAGCCTTCTTTCTTTTCTATCTGTTTACTTAAGGACCCCATTCTCACTCCCCTGAAGTCTGATTCAGACTGAAAGCTTGTGGTTCTTCAGTTGTTTCCAGAAAGCCAAGGAGTGAATAGAAGTGATTTTGCGTAAATAATTCCCACTGGACATTTCACCTTCATCTTAACCAGTGGTCCTTATGATTTTTATTCAACTTCTCTCCAGTGCCTCACTGATTTTCAGCACTTTTCATCCAGGGGAAGAGGTGGCTCTTCTCACAGGCTGATCACAGTATCACAGTATGTTTGGGATTGGAAGGGATCTCATAAGATCATCTAGTCCAATCCCCCTGATGGAGCAGGAACGCCTAGGTGAGGTTGCACAGGAACATGTGCAGGAGGGTTTTGAATGTCTCCAGAGAAGGAGACTCCACAACCTCCCTGGGCAGCCTGATGCTTACATTTGTTTCTTATTGCTTCTTATTCAAATCTAATATTATTGTTCCAGTGGTCAAGAGGAGGGAAAGTTATTTCTATTCCTTATAGCAATTAAGATTAGAAGACTGTGTGAATGGAATTAGTCTGTGTACTGTTTTTTGTGCACGAGGCTCCTCTGTTGAGTTTTGATTGGGTTTAGTGTCTATTTGGTTTATATTAAATGAAAAAAGTCCTAAAATATTGACACTAAACACCACAATCTTACTACTGCTATCTTAGAAGAGTCTGGTAAAGCTTTCTTCACTCCAGATAGGGGTTTTCTTGTTGATCTTAAGACTGCTCAAATAGGATTTTTTTCGTGTTTGTTGTCTACCTCAGGGCTAATTTGCTTAGTTGTTTTTATTTGGAAAGCTTCTGCTAAAACAAACAAAGTAAAAAAAAAAATGAAAATTGTCTGCCTTGGAAACAAAGTTGGTGGAAAATGTTTTGCTTTGCCTGCCAAAAATTATTACACTCATTTTGCTGCAAAGCTCTACTATTTTTTTGAGCAGAGGAAAAAATTGTAGAGAGGTTGTTCTGATGTCACCATGTGCTTTTTGCCATCCTTGAGTAAATTTGCTCAAATGTGTTCCTTAACATGTATTTCCTTGGAGACTTGTTGGAGATTTACTACCAAAATCCCTGAGGATTTCCTTGCACCAAGAAGACCAGATGCTTCCATGGTCAGAGGGAGGAGCTGTACTGGCTAACCAAGACCTTGCTGCTCCTGTCTGTGCATGATGGATGGGACAACAGGCAGCAGACATAAGAACTGTTTCTTCGGTGCTCTCCATGCCTGCAGGCAGGACACTGGGGTTGGGAAGGTGCATGTGTCAGGTGTAGAAGTGCATGGAGTGGGATGAAGAGAGAGGCAGCCTGAGATGAGATAATGAATGTGGTGCTGCAACCTTTTGTTTCACGGGTAACCATGTGACCCTTTTTTTGCTAGCTGAGCTCTGGAAGTCTCATCATTTGCACTCCAGGGGTGAACAGAAATCCCTGGGAAAGGCAGTTAGAAGTTACAGAAAGACCAAATCCTTTCCTTCCTCTTTGTAGGCAGGATTGGGATGGACAGGGAGAACAAGCAGAAAGAGCTGTGTGGCCCCAGCGAAATGTATTCGTTTCTGCTTTCCCTCTTGTCTGCAATGGCTCAGTCTACTCCATACCCTCACCATAACAAAGCCTAGTGAGAAAATGGAAATATGACCTTCATAGAGACACTCAAAGAGAACATAGTGAAGGTGTGCTACAGGTCAGGGCAAATGTGGGGCTGAGAGACACAGCATTTACATGTATAGAGAGATTGTCAGTCAATAGGATGAGTACAGGCAGCTGTGCTATTTGGGGGATGAATAAGTTGTATAGAATCATGGTGGGGGAAGATCTTTGTGCAGACAGGATATTCCTCACAGCACTGTGTATGTGTGTGGGGGCACAAGGGATGGGATGGGGACTTACCTTGGGGATAGTGGGTTCCATTCACATCAGAACTGTACAAATCTCACTAAAACCTTTCTTTATTGTTCTCTATCAATAGTGACATTCAGTGTTGGCCAAAAATAAAGGAAGTGACTTGTTATAATAGAGGCAATGCCTAACAACCTGTTATAGCTTGTAACAAGTAACAAATTTCAATGTAACAACTTTCCACAGTCTTTGTAGGGTGTAAAGGGGTGTTTCTGTCTGTGTTGTTTTGTTTTACTTTGTTTCGTCAGTTGTTTTTTTTTTTTTTTTTGGTTTTGTTTGTTTGTTTGTTTGTTTTGTTTTGGGGGTTTTTTGTTGCTTTTTTTTGGTTGGTTTTTTTTTTGTTTGTTTTTTGGTTTTTTGGTTTTTTTTGTTGGTTGGGGTTTTTGGTTTGGTTTGGTTTTAATACTGTTTAAACAGGCTGCATGTGCATGTGTCTGTAGAGATGCCCCCCATGGAAGTTGCACTGGCTGGTGCCACTCTCTCAGGGATGGGTGTTAAAGGATGCTGTAAATGGCCACCATCTCCAGCAGCTCCAGGACCTAGCAATTCCTCCTGCTCAGATGCTGGAGCCCAGCCCCATGTGCCCGGAGGCCGAGGGGTCTCTGTCCTTGGGCCAGTGGACATGGTTGCTGCTTTTTTATTTGCAGACTGAACCAGTAGTGAGGCTGAATGCATATGGCAGAGACACACACACTGACATGTCCATGCAGACTGCCACAGTCGAGGTGCTGACTTCAACAACGCCCACAGGTAACTCTGCAAGGACTCACAGGAAACATGAATATCAGCAGGCAAGTCCCTTTCCTCCTCTTCTCTGGCTGCTCAAGGTTGAAGTTCACTAGGGAAGGCACACATGGCACTCTCTAGGCTCACAAGCACATGCAATTTACACTCATGGATCACCTGAATACTAGCCCCATGGGTCCCCTACTCACCAGCTAGTCCAGCTTTGTGGAAGATACAAGCGCTTTCACCCCATCAGCCAGTACCTGGGCTGTGACCCCCCACCCTACTCCAGGATGCCCCCAATTATGTGCACCTCATTCTGACAGCACTGACGCGTAGAGGGCAGGGAGTGAGGTTGAAGGGAGAGACAGTGAAGGAAGGTTTTAATGAGGACTCAAGACTGACTGTGGTGATCAGGTGCAGGGCTGGCTCAGAAAAGTGCTTACATGGGATCAGCAACTGCTCACACACTACCCACACCTTTTTATACCCTCTTCTCTCTGTTCACCTCCTTTCCCCCTAAGCTTACCTCAAAAAGTTCTGCACCATACTATAGGACCCCCTCGAACATCCCAAATCCTCCTGTTCCTCTTGCTGCCATTATCAGTTACAAAGTCCAGGCTGGCTGTCTCCAAAGCTGTGCATAGAGTTTCTTAATGGCCCATCAATTACTAGCTGAAGACTTTTGGTCTTTGCCTCCATTATCCCTCATCTATCAGATTTGTGTCTCTGTGTGTCTTTATTTTTTCCCTTTATCATCTTTGCGTAGAAAGGGGCCTTGATTTATTAACTTACTGAAGCAGATGCTTTCTCCTTCCACATACCCTTATACTGGGTACATGGCACTGATATGGATCATTAACAGGACCACTTAGGAGAAATTTACAGGATCTCTTACCAGATAATGTCACTTATTTATCTTCTCCAACATGCAACTACAGTCTCACCTTGCTAATATTAGCTCAGTAACGAATAACTGATAGTGTTGTTGTTTTGCACAACACTGCTCTCTCAAACCTTTATATGCATGCAAACACAAGCCTACTCTAAAATTTTGTGTTGCAAACACTGCCAGCTAAGAAGCATTAGAAGTGCCACTGGCAGCATGTGCAATCTGATCTTTGCCAGGACTGCTAGCAAGAGTTTCTCTACCCAGGCTAAAATCACCTTACTCATTATGCATTTGAAAGAATGAGGAGAGCTGTAAATATCACTTGCACAGGAATGTAGGAGATGTAGCAAATGCCACAGCAGGATTTTAAAGCATTACTTGTCATTTTGGAAATAATGCCCTTTGCTTGCACAGAAGCGGGGGGCTTGAAATATTTGGGATTTGGGGAACTGAGACAAATTTAGACAGAAGGACTAGGAACAGAAGGGACTGGGAAATGAGTTAGGATAATAATAGCAAACTGAAAGAGCTGGGAAAGGATAGAAGATGGGAATAGGAGGACTGGATATGGTCAGGAACTAAGGCATATGATGGCAGAATAAACATTTGGAAACAGCTCAGGGGCTGTAGGACAGAAGTAAATTAAAGGATTGAAACTGAATTATGGAGTGCAGGAACAAAAAAAGTTGAATGGAATTAAGAAGCACTAAGCCCAGCTCAAGGCTGGACAGGCCTGTCAGAGGAGATGCACCTGATACTGTAGCACCTGAGTTTGGATATAGTGTTTTTATGCCTCAGCAATCCTAAAATGCATAGCAAATAGTTGCAAAACCCTTCATCTTTTTTTTTTTTTTTTCTGGTCATGGTCTGCATGCTGTTGTTATCTTCTGTCTCAGTCTTTCATTTGCTTACACAGCATAGGCTTCTGTTGAAAGCCTAAAAATTGTCACCGTCTGGTGAAGCAGTGTGTATTTCATTCTGTGATAAACAGATCCCTGGAGTCCCTGGAATACTACTAAGGGGTGTCTCTCTCTCTGGAAGGCATCCGACAAAAAACAGCTTTACATATAAAATACTTAAGGGATTTGGAAATAGAGGTTTAAAAGAGGTTTAAAAGTTACTTATCTGTAGGATAAAAGTTAGGGGATTTTATTTTCAAATTTAGTTTTTTGAAAGCCCAAGACAAGTACAGCATTAAAGGTAATTAAGATTTACAGAGGTAAGTACCTGAAAGCTAGAAAATGCTCACATGAAAGTTTCTGGTACAACCTGGTTTCCCTTCCTTTTCTCCATTTGTTCCAGTATTGTGACACAATTTTATTTACACGTTGGTGTATTTTTGCCAGTGCAAGAACCTGTCCTCATTCAATGCACAGAAAACGTAGTGTTCCAGGAATAGTCCCAGGTGATACAGTGAATGAGACTTTAATCATCAGTTTATGATGGAAGTGTAATTCTTCCTCCATCAGCTAATGGTGACACAAGGATCCTATTCAAAGCATAGTGTGGAGACAGCCTGTGTAGTACTTTGTAAATATGAGAAATTGAAATGGAAAACTATGCACTGTTTAGTTACGAGGTTACAGCTGTAATCTTAATGGCATGAGGAGATGGTTCATTCAAGAGTGCGTATGTGAATGCATGTGTGTGCACATGCATGTGAATTCATTGTGCTATGGCTGATGCCATGTCTATATAATAACTTCTCCACTGAGTTTGCTGGCTTTGCTTCAAATGTGTAACTAATGGAGAAGGGAGGGAATTTAACATGGAAGAACAAAAGGAGACAGCAGCTCAGAAAACTGGGATGGGTGCTTTCCTATTAGAGAATAGTCAGGGTTGCTTCTATCTTGGGAAAGCTGGGAAGTCTTACACTGCCCATTGTAGCAATGGTGGGAACTGCAGCGTGTTGATTACATGAAGAGGGGGTTGTTAGATGTCTGAGCCCTACTAACCCTGTTGCTATATGATGCATTGAGATCTGAAGTTACACAAATTGAGAATTCCTTTTATATTTTCTTCCCTCTTACAGTTTAATGTGAATACAAAAGCCAATGTTTTATTTCCCGTGTTCAGTGAAGTAATTAATCTTTCACAGCACAAGTGTCTCTGGCATTCTGGCAGATGAAAGCAGTAGTCACACTCAGAAAAGGAGGCTGAAGGAACTAAGGAATTTGGCCATTAGCATTTGATACCATATCAATAGACTGCTCTGATACCTGGAATGCTGTTAACAAGCAGATAGATTTGTTGTTACTTTCAGGTAAGAGAACAAAACAGAACTGTTTCTGATTGGTATGGCTAATAGTTTCAGGCCATAAGCTAATCTTGCTTCCCTCTCCTGTTTAGCACTTTCATTTATAGATTTATGACTCTGAGTAAGTAGGGAGATATGAGGTTGGCTGTAATTGGTACTGTGCATAAATGTAAATGACCATTTCAAATGTGGATGTTCTGCCAGCTATTACATTACTTATTTATTTATTTATTTATTTTTAATTTTTTTTATTTAAAAAAAAACTTTCCTGGCTATTGCTCTTTTTAGAGCATTGGGATTTGTTTTACATGCGGAATATTTTGAGTCTTGGGGGGTGAATTCTACTTCAGGGCCTCAAGCCTGTGAGAGGTTATGTTGTACCTCCTAGGCTGCATGGTGTTAAAGCTCTGATGCTTCTTTTCAAAGGTCCACAATTCACAAAAGTTACTGCAGGTATGAAGGATTGTTTGGTGTTCTTCTGCTCTCTTCCTTTGGTATGGATGAGTATTACAAAAGGTCACATGAGCAAAGCATCTCTGGCTATTCTCCTGATTGTCCAGTGTCTCCTTCTAGTGAGTCAGGCAGCCAGCCATCATCTTCACTGCTTACTGAGCAGGGTCCAGTCCCAATAGGGTTTTTGCAAAAGGAGTATGAAAAGTACATTGTCTTTGATAGAGGGGCCACTGGCCTGCAAGTGAAGAAACTAGTAGAGCCAGAGGAAGGAGATGGTCCATAACTGGGAAAAGTAAATTAATATGGGAAGCAGGAGATAAGAGTAGCACAGGAACCACAGAGGAGAGAACTGGAAAGTTCAGAAGATGGAGTGACTAGGAAACCCAGAAAGGCAGGAACTGGAAAAGTTCTGTATTCGCCAGACACAAATCTAGGTACCCACCTGGGGTATCTTATTTTTGGAGCGCTTACCTTGAGAGTGTCTGAGTTTGGTTTTCCTGAGAAAATGCTACATACCCTTAATTTTGTGGCAGCTGCAGTGCTGAGCACTTCAAATCAAGTGAAAATGAGCTAAAGAGAATCCAAAGGGCAGTAGTGTTACCCAAAATGCTGACTCACATTCAGAGGTGTGTAAAACATCCAAGGAACTGTTTGGCTTGTTGAAGCTGAACTGGTGTGCTGCAGGTTGACAGGTGCCTGTAAGAACCAGGCTCTGGAGGGGAGCAGTGTCTCTCCAGCTTCTGGAGTAGTAATAGAGCCCAGAATTAGGTGTCCTCCTGTGCTAGAGTCAGCAACAGCTTACCCCATGTATCTAAGAAGGGGGTTTTGTGCACCTTGGAATTAGTGACTGATATACCCTGGAGGAGGATGTGATTATCCTAAACTCTTGAATCATAGCAAAATGCCATACCTGAGCCTCGACATGTGAGCAGTTACCACCTCAAAGACAAGCTTAGTGGCACCTTTAGGTGGCACTGGTCTTGCTATGTTGGCTTCAGACCTAGCAGCCAAATAACTCTGCAGGGAGTGCCATGGTACTGCTGTGTGGGTCTCTGGAGTGCTGCTTCGGGGTTCACCTTTTGCCCCTCCCTGACATCTCTGTATCTCTTGCCATTCTTCTCCAGCTTTGCAAATCATGTAGCATCACAAGATGCTGGCCCAGCAAGATCCGCATGGAGGCTGAATGGTGGCAGCTGGCATCGCCTCTTAATATAGAAGTGAGGGGTGAGGCTGCACAGGCAGTGTGGTGCAGATCAGTTTGTGAACAGGCTTGTGCTAAAAAGAGTTTAGTTGCATGTTGCAAAGGCTTACGGGTTTCATACTGAGCCTGAGGTGCAGCATGAGTACACAGAAGGAAATGAAGTGTCTTTTAAGAGCATTCAGGAGCAAGTGCAAGCAATGCATAGCAGCCAGGATGCCTGCACAGAGATGGACTGTCGTAGGAGGTGACCAGAGAGGGTGGGCATGGCCGAATGGGACTGCAGCTCGCATGGAGGCACCTCAGCTCTCTGTAACACTGCTAGCTCAGGTAATGTGAAGACCAGAACTGTGGCAGCATGAAATGTCTGTGTGGGCTGGAAAATTGTCCTGCAAACCATTATGGAGCTCCACACTGTCTCTGCTATGCTGCTTGAAGCTTTCTTGTTTAAACCCAGTACAGGATGAGCTCAATCACAACAGTGATTGCAATGTAAGCATGCCCTGTATCCTCTTATAGACCTCAGGAGCTCTTCCATCCCTTTCAAAACCTGTTTTTAAAGGATTTCTCAATAGTTAACCACATGAATGAATAAATCATAATTATGATTCAAATAATCCTGTGAATGAATAATTCATTGTAATAATTGAAAAAGGAATCTCAGCAAGAAGCATTTTACTATTACAAAGGTAAACATTGATTCATTTTTTAAAAGAAAAAGGTATATTCTCCAGAGAAGTCTTTTTCATCTGGTTGCCATACCCTAGTTATGTATAATATGGAAGAAAAATAAGTTTCCTTGTGTGACAGCCATCTTCATACAAATGGAAAAATATGCTTCTTTTTGCAACAGCCATATTCAGTGCTAACGGGTGAGAAGGGAAAAAGAATTAAGAGACATTTAAATCATACTCACCTCCTTCTTGAGGACAGAGCCAAACAAGGCAGCCGTAGTCAGCTGGTTCAAATGTCCAAAGCCTGAAGTAACTGAATTTTGTCAGCTAGTTAGAGAGGAATTAGGAGGAAGGGCAAAGAGGGGAATGTTTTCTTCTAGATCTATGCTGCTAAGAAATAGTGTAGGCTAAGCATATGGCTTGCAGCCAGGAAAGGCATCAGATACTATGATGATAAAAGCCTGGTTAATAATATTTAGCACGAACAAAGGGCTTTCAAGGGAAAGACAGACTTTGTTCTCAGAAGGATGGAAGCAGCCTCACCTGTTAGCCTCATTTTTGGAGGGAGAAAGTGCAGTCATGAATTTCTGTGTGCTTTCAGATGTGAAGTGTGACATGGACGGAGCAAGCCACAGGTTTCTAAAGGCAAAAGAGCTGGATGTCTGATTGCCTGTGAAATGCAATGTTTGCTCTGAGGAGTCTAAGTGCTGACCGTGTGGTGGTAAGTAAAAAAAAAAAAAAGAGCAAGCTCACCTGCTTGGTACCTGGGAGAAGTGGTAAACCCTACCCATTACAAATGAGTAGAGAGAAACTATATTTACCTGTGCCTTTTCCCTAGTTGCACTGTTCACTGTGTGACAGGTTGTCTCCATCTGTGGATGGTTCAGTGTCACTGTCCTGCTTGCATCATGGCAATGACATTTATAAATGGAGGTTTGTGAGCCACAGGCATGGAGTGACTAGCTCAAGGTCAACGGCAGCCTGCAGCAGGGATCGGAACGACACCGAGGTCTCCCGAGTCCCACAGATGAGCTCTGACCAGTGACCAGAGCTGTCAATGTTTGACAGTCCCCGTCAGCGTTTTGCCTGAGACGCCAGGGGCAGGGGCAGGTTTTTCATGGTGGAGGGTGGGGGAAAAGAAGGGTCGGGGCGGTGCCACCCCTTGGGCAAGCTGTCGCGAAGAGCCTCTCTGCAGCGCTGCAGCCCCACAGCGGGATCCCCTCGGGGGTACCGGACGCCCCTGGGCTGGAGCTGCTGCGGCTGCTGCGGCGAGGGGTGAGGGGGAGCGAGCAGCAGCCTCCGCGCACGTCCACGAGTGCGTGCGTGTGTCTCGCTGTGTGGGTGCGTGCATCTGTCTGTATCTGAGCGTGTCCGTGCTGGCGCTGCCTGTATCTGCTTGTGTCTGTCTGTCTGTCTCCGTGCGTGCCTCTGCTCACGAGTGCGCGTCGGTGTGTGTATGAGTGTGCCGCTCTCCCCCTGTATAACCGTGTGTGTGTGTGTGTGTGTCCGTGCTTTCTCCTACACCTCCCTCTCCTCCTCTCTCTCCCCCCTCCCGTGTGTGTGTGTGTGTGTGCGCGGCGGGAAGGGCAGAGCCGGGTGCGCCGTGCAGCAGCGCGGTGCCCCAGCGCGGGGCAGAGCACCCCAGAGCCGCGGCCGGAGCCGGATCCGGAGGAGGACCCGCGCCGCGCCGGGAGCCGGATCCGGAGCAGGACCCGAGCCGGGAGCCCCGCGGAGCCACCGGGAGAGCGCGGCCGCACCGAGGCGCAACAGGCGGGGCGGCGGGCGGATGGCGGCGGGCGGCGGCGCCGGCCGCTGAAGGCGAGGAGGCGAGGCGGTGGCGGCGGCGGGGCGCGGAGCAGAGCGGGCGGGATGCGGGCGGAGGAGCCGCTGGCGCTGGCGGCCCCGCGGGCTGGAGGCGGCGAGGCGGAGGCGGAGGCTCCGGGCGAGGAGCGGAGCGGCGGCAGCTGCTGCAGCAGCGAGCGGTTGGTGATCAACATCTCGGGGCTGCGTTTCGAGACCCAGCTACGGACCCTCTCCATCTTCCCTGACACGTTGCTGGGTGACCCCAGCCGCCGGGTGCGCTACTTTGACCCGCTTCGCAACGAGTACTTCTTCGACCGCAACCGGCCCAGCTTCGATGCCATCCTCTACTACTACCAGTCCGGGGGGCGGCTCCGCCGGCCAGTCCATGTGCCCCTCGACATCTTCCTGGAGGAGATCCGCTTCTACCAGCTGGGTCAGGAGGCCATCGAGACCTTCCGGGAGGATGAGGGCTTCATTCAAGAGGAGGAAAAGCCCTTGCCCCAGCACCATTTCCAGCGCCAGGTCTGGCTGCTCTTTGAGTATCCCGAGAGTTCCGGGCCAGCCCGGGCCATCGCCATTGTCTCCGTGTTGGTCATCCTCATCTCCATCGTCATCTTCTGCCTGGAGACCCTGCCTGAGTTTCGCCAGGAGCCCAAGGGCACCCAACCTGGCTTTGGGGAGGCGGCACCACCCGGTGACGAAGCGCTGCTGCTGCCGCCGCCACTCCCGCCGAGCGGGACTCCACTGCCCCTGCACCCCGCTGCTGGCGCCGGCCCCTTCTTCACTGACCCCTTCTTCCTCATCGAGACCCTGTGCATCATCTGGTTCTCCTTTGAGCTCCTCGTCCGCTTCTTTGCCTGTCCCAGCAAACCCGAGTTCTCCCGCAACATCATGAACATTATTGACATTGTGGCCATCATCCCCTACTTCATCACTCTGGGGACTGAGCTGGCCCAGCAGCAGCAACAAAAACAGCAGCCCGGTGGCAGCAGCAATGGGGGCCAGCAGCAAGCCATGTCCCTGGCCATCCTCAGAGTCATCCGCCTGGTCAGAGTCTTCAGGATCTTCAAGCTTTCCAGACACTCCAAGGGGTTACAGATCTTGGGGAAGACTCTCCAGGCCAGCATGAGGGAGCTGGGCCTTCTCATCTTCTTCCTCTTCATCGGGGTGATCCTCTTCTCCAGTGCTGTCTACTTTGCAGAGACTGATGACCCTGACTCCCTTTTCACCAGCATCCCTGATGCTTTTTGGTGGGCAGTGGTGTCCATGACCACTGTGGGCTATGGGGACATGTATCCCATGACAATCGGTGGCAAGATTGTTGGTTCCTTGTGTGCCATTGCAGGTGTGCTCACCATTGCCCTCCCTGTCCCTGTCATCGTGTCCAACTTCAACTACTTCTACCACCGAGAGACTGATCATGAAGAGCAGTGCCAGTACACCCATGTCACCTGTGGCCAGCAGCAGTCACCTTTCTCTGAGCCCAAGAAGGGGGACAGTAATCAGTCTCTCAGCAAATCTGAATTCCTGGAAGCAGAAGACCTGGAGTCCATGAAATATTCCAACTTCATTCCTCCCAACAACCAGGGTTATAAAGAGAAGAAAATGCTGACAGAGGTGTGATCATTTTTGTTATCCTTGGGTCCAGACACAGAGCTACAGGCTGCTGCACAGCCGTCTTCCTACTAGCAGCTGGATCTATTCAGCATTTACATGCCAGACTGTGAATTGTGATACCGTAAACAGAATGATTGTGATAATGGGCTCTTCTGTCCTGATTTGCTGTTTCTTGTTACTGTGTGCAGCCAGAAATGTTCTTGCTTTATTCTGTGGAGTGCTAGCTGTCATCCCCCACTCCCTCGTGAATTTCTTTCTCTGTTTTTGAAGACTGCTTTAATCCAATATTTGCTCTGAAACCTAGCCTTTCTACTCCACTAGCAGAGAAGCCCTTGCCACTACTTCAGCTGAAGGATTCTGCAGTGAACGAATAGTTAAACAGGCTACAAACATCTGGCTCAAGCTGTGCCCTTAGTTCCTGTGCCAGCACAGTGCCCTTGGCTGTGGGATCAGTCACGCCTGCCATGCCATTGCCTTTGAATAATGGAAACACTGTAGCCAGCATCACAGTGACTTCTGCAGCTGTAGGAGAAAGTCAGCAAGCGGATGTCTTCCTTCTTTGCAACCCTTAGTGTGCTAAAGATCCTCATGGTTTGTGTTTCAAAAAAGGTGCAGAAATCCAAAAGCCCTTTGTTACTTGTGACCATATACCATTTATCAAAAACAAGCTTAAAGAAATCAACAGGCTTGGTGAAGGTTCTGTTTTGAGCTTATTTGAGCCTTATTTATGCCAGTGCCCTGACGTTAATTGGCTCTTACAGTACCAACTTAATAGTGGTAAATGCCTTCTGATGCAAGGCACGTTTGAATAAATTCATTTGTTATCTCTGCAGTTTATCTCCACACAATAGCTTTTAATGAGATGTACTTTATGCTCCAGATATCCAGTTCTGTATTCAGGCATGTGAGAGCAATTGACTCCACTGCATTTTTATTGAAGCGTTTGTATAGCTGAGGGAAGTTTGCATGCTGGTGTTTTGGTGATGTAGCTGAAAACCACCAACCACAGACAGCTGCATCCATGCTGTCTGAAGATTGCACTGATTTAGTGTGTCACATGCATAAATTACCCCAGGGTAAATGTGTCAGCATTTGAGATTGAGATTGGCATGGATAGGTACTTCCCTAAGCCATCTGCACAAACCCAACAACATACCCTAGACCTTTCAAATTAGGAGAGAAACAGCTATCCTTGAAGACATACTTTTGCTGTATTACTGATCTAGCCAGTTGTTGGTATTTCATGGATACAAGGCACAGCAATGTCTTTTGCATGCACTAGATTTTATGAGAGTGACTTATGCTAGCAATGCAGAACGCATAGCTTGGCTTGCAGTGCTAGATTTGCCAAGGAACCAGAGATTTGCATCTTACGATGGACATTTTGCTTCCCAGATATTTTCTTTTTTTTTAATCAGCCCTGCCTTACACCTAACTTTAAAATGTTTCAAATGCTGCCAGTGGGTGAGAAGGGGAAATGGATGCTTTCAGATTCTATTGGCAAATTTTCCTGCAAAGAAAAGTCTTTCTTGTTTTAAATATAAGTGTACGTTCTGCATTCACATGTGTGCATGTGTATGAAAGCAAAGGCAGCCATTAAGGTCTTGCATCATGCTGTATGATATGCATATTAGAATGTACTACATATTGCATGTGACACATGTAATACATAAATGAGACATAATATCAAGATGCAAAATATATAGAATACATTTTATGTATATGTATATATTATGCTTTTCAACCATAAAGCTAAGAATGCTAAAGGCATATACTTTAATATGGTCAGAATTGGCTACAGAACTGGTTGTTGGATGGGATCTGTTTGCATCTTCAATACCCTGCTTGTTTTTCATCATCTTGAGATCTGGCTCCATGCCTAGAGTTCTTTTGTTGTGGTGTCTCTTCATCTGGGCCCTGATCATATGGTAGAAGTTGTTTGTGTAAATCCTAGCTGCTACTTTTCTCCAGAGTCCCATTGTCTTCTCAAAGGTTTTTAATGTACAGGGATCTCCCCTGGAGTCAGCGCACAACCATTACATGAAAACCTCTGTTGTCTCTCTCACTGAAATCAGTAGCAAAATGCCACTTGTCTCAGTTACTGCAGGTCAGTCTGGGAGACACAAGCATGCTGTGGTGAGGGCTCTATAGCTGAGAGGAGTTTGCCTGAACACATAGGTGCCTAATTGCTCTTTGGTTCATCAAGACTGAGGCAAATATCTGTGAAAGTCTGGAGCCTGGGAGCCATTCTGCATCCCCTGAAGCATGTAACCAGCTGTTGGGTAAGTAATCCTGGTGAATAAGTGGGATTGAGGAAGGATGAGCATGGTGACATCTCTGTTGATTTTGTGTAAAAAGTTGTCTTGATCATTGAGTTAATTCAGTAAAAAGCTGCAGTTGTTCTTAGCTGTGTTTCAGGGTCAGTATAATGAAATATTTTCTGTGAGTGGAAGAGAGTGACTCTTCTTCAAATTTTGTGTTACTGTAGCAGATGCACAAAAAACTAGCAAAATAACCTGCTATTTAAGAGGGATGTTTGCAGACTACTGCTGCCTCCTTGCAGAATGTCCATGTTTGGCATTATTTTATGCCTGAGTGTATCAGCTGATAAAAGTTTCCCCAAAGTAAGATATAAAAAACTCAGGTTAAGCATGAGTTCAGGAGGAGGCATGAGACATGCTGAGCCTACGTCAGAAAATTCCCTTGCTCATTTCTTCCCTTGGGCCTGACCCCAATGCCCCTGCCAGGCAGGAGCCCTCCCTGTTCAGAACAGGTCATTCTCCTGACCAGCATGACAGACAGACAGGCATGGAAACTCCAACAAAAAGAGATTTGAGACAAATTACTGATAGTATAATCCCAAAGTGTCTTATAGAGATGCTCTTGTAAAGAGATTTCCTGTTCTCAGGTGAAATTCAGCAGTGAGTTTCTAGCCAGAGTGTTGTCTGTACACTGACACGGGCACACACACAGGTGTACACACAAAGCGCTGGTGTGAAAGACCTTCGTTGCAAACAGATAGTTTTTGTGCAATTTTTGCCATCCACACTTTTCAGTTCTGAAAATAAAGTGCAAATGAAAATGTGTAAAACAGGAATGGGGTTCGCACGCTGGGTTTTCTCTGTTAGATCTAAGAGAAGCTAATGGAAGCTTAGAAACTGTGACCTAGGGACTTTTGTTTCAGTATGTAAATCTTTCTCTAAGCATCTCCTGAAAAGCAAGGCAGTGAAGTCCCTGAGTCATTAATAATACTATACATTATAGAACTTACAGAATTTGACATTTTTATTAAGGAGCCTTTCAAGTGACTGAAAAGACATAGTGACACCCAAGCCACTGACTAGCATCAAGAAATCACAGAGACGTTTTCAAAAATCTTACCTCAACTTCTCAGCCCTTATCACTCACTCCTGGATGTTTGAAATACAGATTTGTCTGTCAGTCTAACTATTTCCTTCTGAAGGCAAAGCACATCCTCATGAAGCAAAGTAGGCACCTCCAGGGACTCGTTTCCATAACAACCTCCCAGACTGTTTCTCTCTACCCCGTGACTTTGGCTACAAGCAAAAGCACTCATTGAATGTTTTCAGTTTTCAGATATTAGCACCATATCTTTACAGCTGTTTTCTTTGTTTACTGGAGATCATCCCATCACCTTATATCATGTACAACTTCCCTGTTCAACTTCAGATAGACAATTATCAGCATCTGAAAACAGAGAGTGCAAATGAGGAGATAGGAAGGGATTTTATTTGTATATCCTTGCATACAGATAGGTGGGGATTGTGTGAAGGACAATCTGATCACTCACAGTCAAGGAGCTGAGGCACAACTGGCCTGTGAATGTAGAGTCATCTAGGTGCTCGGTGACAAGGAATATAAGCTAAAGCATCACATTAAAAAAAAAAACAAACAGAAACTCCTCTTTGCTGTGGAAGAGACTATTGCTCCTTTCTGAACCCTCAGCTGTTCTGTGACAATCAGTTCCCTGGATAATTTTCCCATAGGATGTTTTGCACCAAAGCAGTACAAGACAGAAATCATCTTCTTGGAGGTGGGGAAGGAAGGAATGGAAGAATTTTACTGAGGGCACATTTTTTTATCTGCAACTCATCAGCAACATAGAAGATTGTAAGGGTGAAAGCCATGAAGAGCTGTTTTGCAATATTTCAAAGTCTGTAGTACTGTTGGATTCCTACACTTACCTCCAAGATGAAATGCCTGTTCTGCTCCTGTTTGGAAAATGTTGCAATTTGGGATTTTTGAGCAATTTTCTGTTTTGGCTCTGTTCCTTTTGATCCAGCTTTCATGGATAAAAATTCACTTCTAGAGCAGCTGTGGGAGCAAAGGTGACTGGACTTGGTGTTTTTTTCCTAGGCCTTCTCATTCAGTGTACAAAGATCCCTATGGAGATGAAGAAGAATGAGAATAAAGGAAATTCACGGCAGCGGGAGAGGGTAAGCACTGAAGCGTCTTCCATACTGTGATGAAAACAAGAGCATACTCTCTAAAAGCAAAGGAACAAACAGCTCCAGTATATGCTGCTATAGCAGAAGTAGGTAAGGTTTCTTTTTCATCTGTGAAACTAATGAATAAGAGTTTCTTGCAATTAATGAGAAAGGATTTCCTAATTAAGATTTGCAGCCTAAAGGGAGAATCTGGTTCTAGGTGAAGAAAGATAATTATAAACTACAAAAATATAGTATGAGCCAGATCCTCACCATCTGCTGATTGAAGTTGGCAAAACTCCATTTAGTACAACTACCTTGGTTTATATTGGGCTGCAACTTCAATCTTCTGCATCAAGTCAAAGCATATGTACTATTTGTTGAAATGCTTATTTTTGTTTGTTCTTTTCTTGAGGTCCTGTATGCATCAGGGAAAGATCTGCAGATCACAGCAGGAGTTAACCACAGCTTTCCCAAAAGCTCTCATCTGACTTGAGTCCAAGTAAGTTTACCAAACTCAGCAAAGTTAAGCTTCTCTTTAAGTTTATATTGACAAAAATAAAAGCAACTTTTCTTAATGGTGGAAATATGCAGATGAGTTCATAGATAAGTCTAAGACTGAACGAGATCCTGCCCTCCGCTGCAGCCCTATAAGCACAAGATAGCTCTCTTTACATTGCTGTAATCAAAAGCACAGTCTGATCTCTTCATCTTACTCTTTGCAGCTCTCACTCTAAATAAATCCTGTTCTGAAGACATTTGTAGCCATATTGTGAGCAGGCTCGGAGTCAGATCACTGGCTTGCAGTCATCTGCTTTACACATAAAGTTAAGGATGGGAACAGGTGCTTGCAGGATGAAAAGACTTAATCCTCTGATAAAATGAACAATTGCCAATGAATGCTGAGTGTCCTTAGCTGCCACCAAAGACAGTGATGAAATTACAGGTTAATTACAAGAAGGAGCTCTTCTTGTGCAGGGCCATGTCCTAAATGAGACAAGATTCTAGTCAGGGAGATAAAACCAGAAGAATACTTTTGGGAGAAAGCAGACAGGGACTGCAGTGACCTTGATTTCTAGTGTACCTTATGTTGTTAGTACATGTCAATTCTGTATGCCTTGCCTAACTGGCAGGGTTTCCACTTGCTCCAGGGAAGTCTGTTTGGGCCTCTTTAGTTGGCACAAGATATTGAATATTTTAGCATAGTTTTACACTTTGGGAAACATAACTGTGATCAGTGTGGGTTTTATGATCCTAAAGCATAAACATTCATTGATAAACATTCACCGCAGGAAATATCCATGTTTTCTGTACTGTAAATTAAGAGGAGCTTAAGCAACAGATTGAACTTTCCTGTGTATGACTGTTTCTTAGTGAAAGAAAGGAAAGGATTTAGAGGAGGGAAGGTGGTCATCAACTTCCATGGTCACCCTAAATTACTGAAGCTGTGTTGCCTATTCATTGGAGACAAGACTCATGGGTAAGGTCTGTCTCCATACAAAATATAATTGAAAGTTCAGTAAGTCCTTCTTTGGCTTCACTTTCACTAAATAGATATAAAGATATTTACTCAGTGGTGTAAAGCTTTAGAAGACCCTTAGTCAAAAAGTGCTATAAAACACAAGTACACCAATTTAACTACCAAATTTACCAATTAAATTACCCAATTTAATTAGCATTGTAGCCATTGTTTATTTAAAGAAAACTGAGGTCTCAATTCTGCTCTCTACCTGACATTAGGTAAATGTATCTTTAAGGATATGAATGGTGTAACTCCTAATTTAAGTAAATGTGAGAGAAGAATTAGGCTCAGAGAAGAGGGCTGTAAATGCAGATGTCTGGAATAGATGTCTTTAGGTGTTGTAGATACACACCGGTCCATTTACATAAAAGGTCATACACGATTCACACCGAGAAAAGATTTAGCTTTTAGAGTACGTATTGGTTTATTCTCTTCTTTTCTCTGGAGAGAAGTTAAATGGCATTTTACAAGAAAACTGGAACATTACTGTCTCCTCTTGCTGCTTGTTGATGCATCTGTTGTTTTCAATTAGCTTGATGGCATCCATTTTCAGGAAGCAGATGCTGCCCTCTTTTACACTGGTGCCATTCTGGAATAGCTCCACTGACGTCAGTGAAGTGACTCCAAATTTATCCCCAATGAAAACAGAATTGGACCATAGCCTCTTTGCTTATCAGCTACGGTGCTCTCAGGTGGAGCATATCATACCATACCATAAGGTGGAGGTGAGCACCTGTCTGCTGTGCCACACTCAGCTCTTTTGTGTCCTTGGCATGACACCCATGTGCCTGGCTGGAGCAGAAGTCAGGCTGGTGTGGGGCGTGCATGGTCACCAGATTCCCCATGCTGAATGGAACAGTTGTTGGTCCTAGATTCTTGACCGCTTTCCCATTTTGATTTCCGTCAGTTTCCTCTTGTTTGGATATGTTTTCCAAGGAGATAGAGCTTTTTAAGCTAAAGAAGCATAATTGCAAGTTTTAGGTAATATAATAACAGAAGGGAAGCAGAGGTAGACACAAACTCTACCCCTCCTACAGTTTTTTGCTGTTATGGCTATGTGAAAATTGTTGCAGTCCTGGCAGGTTTGCTATATATCTGCTGGCTTCAGAGTCTCCATTTTCCAGGAATACTAAGTTTAAACAAATTGGGCTACTTCATTCCTGCTCTGACTCTACTGATCTCAGTCATGCCTTCCATAAAACTGGACAAAAAGCTTCATATAAAAGCCATTAATGTGCTGTATGGAAAAATACTACTTGAGATGGGGCAGATGAGGGTGAATAGAAGAATCAGAGTCAGTAAAGAACAGCATAAATAAGCAGTGTGAGACAAGAGATAGGTTCTTAAAGGAGTTTCCCAAGTATCAGTCCTGGGTTGTTTAAAATACTAGCAGTAGAGTTGAGACTATGAAATTTAGCAATGAAGCAACCTAAGAGTCATCATCAGAACTGTGGATTAGGACACAGAACTAGGTGACTGAATAACTGACTTAAAGAAATTGAAGGATATTTTAATAAAGAGCACAGAAATTAAAGTTGTGGTAACGATTTTGGTGGCAAGCTTGGGGAAGACAGATGAGAAGAAAGACTGGGGATACTGAGATCAGACAGGGTCGCTTACTGAGCCACCAGAGTAATACAGCCGTAAAAATTGCACGTGCAAGTCTTTCAAAGTCTCAGAAGGAGTACATTCAGTACCACCTGGGAAATGTTAGTTCTGTAAAGCCTCATCTGGAATGCTGTGTGCATTTTTGTGACCTATATTTGGTCAGAAAGGGTGCATGGAAGAACAGCAAGAATGATCAGGTGAAGGAGAGTGCTTTGCAAGAGGAAACTGGAAGAGCCTGACTTTTCTAGGCCAGCAAACGATTGAAAAGACCTATAGTTACAAAAATACTGAGGGCAGAGTAGCCAAAATAGGTAACAGCTATTTAAGCTAAAAGGTAACATTGAACAGGAGAGCATAAACTGGCTATGAATAAATTTACCCTGGAAAGAAGAAGGTGATTTCTCATATAGCAGACAGAGAAGGAGAAATGAAAGCTCATTCCAGGTTGAATAGGAGAAGTGAAGGCAAAACCCATTTTTTTTTTAGATAGACTTTCTTAAATATACGAAAGAGATAAGATGAAAGTAGTTACAGGCAATAGAAATAGCCTGAGTTCAGTGATTTTGTCTACTAGAGTCCTTTCCTACACCTGGGATGTATTTGAGATGCCAAATATATGAGAAATTGTAATGTCTACCTTCATTTTTCATGTCCTCCAGCTCATTTGCCATACTGCACACATTTAGGTACAAAACGCTAAATCTTGATGATTTTTATCATTTAATTCTTGGGCTGTGTGAATAGGAGAGAGAACTATGGGAATAGCTGTGGTCTTGGAAGATGTTTTTTCTTTATGGGTCTGGGGGAAGAGAAAGAAGACCTAGGTGTTGGGTAGGATGTGGTAGGGAATATCAGATCACTCCAGGAGATAGTCTGTAGATAGAGGGGAAGTTCATGCCCTTTAAAAAGTCATTAATCTCTGTTCATTGCTCTGCTGACCTCAACCTGGAACCTCTGCTGACCTTGTCTGGTCCTTTCTCCCTCTATATATTTCTCCCTCTCCAAAGCTCTCCAGCTCTCTCCTGATCTTCCTCTTTTCCTGGGGTCTCTAGTAATTCCTCACTACTGTGAGCTCCCTGGAATCATTGGAACATTGTATTGCACCTAATTTTGAGTAAGGCCTTGAGCTAACTTTGCTGCTGCTCAGCTGAGTTATCTGATTTTAGATGCAGCAATCAACTGTTATGCATGATCTTCCACAGCTTTTGTTGAACATGTCAGAACAGTTGATAACAATGGCCACTCTGGCCTGAAGAGGTTAGCAGAATAATTTCCTATTCCAGGCACTGATCTGACAGAGTAAAGCTTAACATGCCCTCTCTTACCTTTCTTAGTTCATTTAATCCTGTGGAAAAGTTACAAAAAGTCCCCTTAAGCTCAGCAGATAAAACAGACATTGACCAAGGTGAGAGTTTCACCGACCCATCCAGCTCTGTGGCACAATAGTGCCAAGAGTAATCTGTCTTGATACCTTGTCCTTGAATCTTTAGCTTGTTGCTGCTCTTCGTTCACTTTTGTGAGGAAACCATCTTCTTGTGATTTGTATCTGTATTTTGGCTAGCTAGTTCTGCTCTTTAGCTTTGAAATAGCTCTGCTTTTTCTTCTTCAAGTAGAAAAAAACAAAAAGTAAAGCAAAATTTACACATAACCATGCACATTATGCAAGCATATGAATACAGACACCATTTGAGCTTTATCAATGACATTAGCAGGATAATGCACACACATCTGGTTGTTGATAAATTGTTTAAGGGCTTGTCCCAAGTGCTTGGCATCACTTCTTGAGTTATGGCAGTCAGCCCGATTAGGAAAGAATTACAACACGTATAGAGTGAGGCAGTTGAACCATGATCACAGTGTCACATCTATTTCTTAGCTCAGTTCACTTTTAAATTGAAGAATGGCTAAACCACCATCAACATGTGTTTATGTGCTTCTTAATTCACTATTATATCACGTGTGCTGCTGTTGCATACAGAGCAGTGCTTTTGAGGCATGTAACAAATTAATGGTGAAGATCCTGCTGTGGTAATTACCACACAAACACAGAGCAAAAAGCTGGTCAGAGGGCTTATATGGTTAAAATTATATATACCTCTTTGGAGCTTGAAGAACTTTCCAATGGTGAGAGAGCATTATTACATTTTGATTTTATAGTAGGAACAGAATAAGGCAGAGTTAGGTGTGGAGAGTGGTAGGAAAGCAAGAATCTAAACAAACAGAACCCGTGACACCTTCTTTAGTGCTACAGAACAAATCTTCATGTTCTTGGCCCTGGCAACCCCGTCTTTTAGCAAGGAGGTATTTATTTTGACAGGGAGTACAGTTAAAGAGCATGGGAGCAAATCCTACAAGTAAATGATGTTGATTCATGAGGATATGTAAGAAGCATGGGAGATGCATTTATTGTGAATCTTCAAGTCAGTCTAATTTATTTATGCATAAATAGTATTTATATGTATTTTTTCCCCTGGCTTTGCATTGCAAAGTAAACAGCTCAAGAACACTCTATCCAGTGTGCAAAGCACTAATGTGGTCTTAACCTGTGACCAAGTTCTGACCCTTTTTGCCCTTTCCGTACTTCAGTTTTAAACCTTCCTCAGTCAAGACCTACATTCTCATAGGGTTTATATTTTTTAGAGTAGTGCTGTCATTAAACAGTAAGGAGCTCAATGCACAAGCTCTCTTGTCAGTGATCTGCCTTGTGTTTGAATCCTACTTCATCATCAGTACATAAAACAGAAAGGAACTTGATAGATATTTACCTAATGGTCCAGCTGGTGTCGGATGGCCAAACACAGAACATCTACTGTACCAGTGTAACTTCTCTTTAGATAAGTACCACAAATACATTAAGCTTATATTTTAATATAACACAAATAGTGCTGTCAGGTACATTCTTTTTAGTACTGTAGACTATGGGCTTTCATGCTTATGAAATAATACCCACAAAACTGTTGATATTTGTAATCTATCCTTGGAGATAGCACAGTGAATTTCAGAAACATTTTGGGAGGTATTCACTATTGCTTATCCATTAATCTGTAATTTGATGGTTTGTTACAGTTTTCTACAGTGGAATGCAAACATTTCTGTAGGACATATTCCCATCAAAATATGCCTCTTCCTCAAAATCAGCAATATTTGTGAGAGGAGTTTAATTTCAGCTCATTTTGGTATTCTTCAGAAAATGCATATTTGGAAAAATTGAAAATGCGTGTGATCATTTTCTCGATGTTCTGAAAGTTTTTGCTTTTTTTTTTTATTTTATTTTTTTTAAGGAAATGTATGTAAACAAAGTAAAATACAGAAATTTGCATTTACACCTTTTTTTTTACTTTAATGTATTGAAAGACATAACATGGATTTGTTGTTGTTTTTGAAGGGAGGAGCTTGTCCTTCATATAGGAGAGTTTATTTTAAAAAATCCCCTATTTTCCAAGCAATGTAGTGGTAGCCCTTGGTTGTTCCTGGTTACTAGCAGTGTGGCTCCAGCGTCAGCTCCAGTACTTCCTTGGATTCAGTTAGATGATGTTCTGATGCTCCAAATGAGACGAAATGACAGACCAAATGGTATGGATACTACAGCATGTATATGTAGTGACAGAAGGGATGTTCCAGTGCTTTGGCTGTTGCTGAGGCAAGACACTTGTTCTTTTCTGCAACTGGAAAACCTGCACAGGTAAAAAAGTTTTAAAATGAGTCCAGAACACTTTTACAATGCAGTCTGACTTCCTAGAACATGTCATTACAAATTGTGAGCTTCTCCTGTTTCCCCTCAGCAGGAAACCTTTCAGGGTCTTTTTACTCATAGGTTACATAATAGGGGAAAAAAATAAAAAAGGAGAGGAGAGAAAAGGAGGGGAGGAGAGGAGAGGAGAGGAGAGGAAAAGGGAAGAAGGGAGGGAGGGAAGAAAGGAGGGAAGGAAGGAAGGAGGGAAGGAAGGAAGGAAGGAAGGAAGGAAGGAAGGAAGGAAGGAAGGAAGGACCAAAAATTATTGCTGATCATTTTCTGCATGTATTCGAAAGAATGGAAGTAGAAGATACTATCTGCAGTGTGCTGTAGCTCACCTACTTACTTACTTTTTTCATTATCTCTTTAAAAAAGCTGCACTTTTTTGTGGACTTCCATTAACACTTAGCTAAGTGGATTTCAGAGAAGATGAGTAGTGAGTTCTTCTTTGCATAGTAACTGGTAATCAACATTTCCATAGAAGATGTCTGAATACATATTGATCGAGTCAGCTGCAGCTGTGAAATGGCTGTGATGAGTTTTGGAGACTGTTGCTGCCTTCCTCTCCATCCTCCATCCACCATCCCCCAATCACATAACCTACGTAGCAGAAAAATACACCTGCTGTTACTTCTGACCCTGGCATTTCTGCTTATTAGTAAGTTACATCAAAAAGTCATGTAAGGTTTTTCATTAGTTCAGAGACCATTTAGTAAGGAAGGTCTCGTAATTAAATGTTGGACTTGGAGTCAAAGGGACAGTCTCCTGTACTGTCATGTGGTATTTGGATGTTCCATATATCTCAGTGCTTCAGCAATGAAATGGGACAGTGTTATGCCATTTAGCTGCCCTTTTCCCCTAAACCATTTAGACAAGGAGATCTTTTTGAATATGCCCCGTCTCTTACCTAATACCTATATAATGTCAGGCACAGTTGGGGACCTTTACTCCCTAAGGACACTGTGTTGTGTTACTGTCATAACAGCAGTAACTAACATATGGAGAGTGAGGATCAAATAAACACAGAAGAATATTTGGCCCTGTGCATGCAATTTATGGAATATCTGAATACTAACAAGTTCTGCTGTTATGTAGCTCTATGTTGGCTTTAGGCAAATGCTTTGACCATGCTGAACCGATATATGTTTTTCAGGCTCAGACACAAAATATTCAGTGCAACCCCCTTATTTGTGACTCTCCATTCCTTTGCAGGCTGCCTTGTAATTAAAGGTGTGCAAAATATTTCTATCTGACAGAGCCCAGAGCTGTCTTGCTGCAAGGCAAATTGAAAGCCCGCTGAATGCTCCATGGAGATAAGAGGCTGACATCAACTTTTCACAGCTAGTCCAAAAGAAGTAAATTTATGCAAGTTTTTGCTTTTTTTCACCCATTGTACAGCTATCAGGGACCGAGGTATTAAAGCAGCAGAAGAAAATACACTGTAGATGGGAGGAGTTCACCATCTCTCTCATAGATTTCTATTAGTTCTCCAAGCATGATGGTGATTTGGATACTAGCAGCTCACTGGTACTGAGCGGTCAAATCTGTGCTTTGAACCCGGCAATATCAGTTTTTACAGATTTTCACTGACATTGCTAAGAACTAATCATTCTGAATGCTTTGCTAGTTTCTGTTCCTTTATCGTCTTTTAGAGGAATACGAGGATATATGGAATAGCAGTTATGGCTCCTCATGGTTTATATTTAGTCACATAGTGGTGATTCAGAAACAAGCATATGCAAAAAGGCCCAGATGAATCCTCTTGCAAATTCCCTCCTGTCCTATAGCGTATTTAGGTGTCTGAGTCACTTGAATTTTTGGAGAAGGCCCATTGTCATGTCTTTGTGCCCACCATGGTGCATGAATAGTTTGTTTGATGGCAAAATATTTTAACACACCTGCTGATGCAGAGAGTTGGTTTCAGGCAAGTGGACCCAAATTCATAGCTGTTATTTGTCCATCAGCACATTCTTCTGATGCCAACTAGGCAAGGTGGTACGTGGTGGTTTAGAAGTCTTTAGTTTTTCAGATGGTCAGTTTTCCATGTGGTTAGGAAATGTGACCTGTTCTCTTGAAAATTCAGTGTCTTAAAGTATAACTAAAGTTCCCATTTGAATATTTTTTTTCTCTTTATGTGAGAGAGCAACTACAATGTATTGTGTATTGTTCAGGCATGGATGAGGGGTGAGTTGAGAGTCTGGGTGAAAATTAAGGGTCAGGCTGGCAAGGGTGATACTATTGTGGGTGTCTATTATAGGCCACCAGATCAGGGTAAGGAAGTTGATGAGGCCTTCTACAGACAGCTGAGAGCAGCCTCACAGTCACAGGCCATGGTTGTGGTGGGGGATTTTAACTTTCCTGATGTTTGTTGGAAGGACTACTTGGCCGGCCAGCCACAGTCTAGGAGGTTCCTCCAGTGCCTTGACAATAACTTTCTGATGCAGAGGATGGAGGAGCTGACTAGAAAAGGTGCATTGCTGGATCTCATCCTCACTATCAAGGAGGGTCTGGTTGAAGCAGTAAAGGTTGAGGGCTGCCTTGGTTGCAGTGACCATGAAATGGTGGAGTTCAGGATCTTGTGTGGCAGGAACAGAATAGCAAGCAGAATTGCAACCCTGGACTTCAGCAGGGCAGACTTTGGCCTTTTCAAACAATTGCTAGGGGAAATCCCATGGGCAAGGCTGCTTGAAGGTAAAAGGACCCAAGATAGTTGGTTAGCGTTCAGGGACTGTTTCTACCAGGCACAAGATCAGAGCATCCTGACACATAGGAAGTCAAGGAAGGAGCCAGGAGACCTGCCTGTTTAAAAAGGGATCTGCTGATTAAGCTCAAGTGGAAGAGGAGAGTTTATAGATCATGAGGGGGCTGGCCCTTGGGGACAATACAAGTCTGTTGTCAGAGGGTGTAGGGAGGCAACTAGGAAACCTAAGGCCTCCTTAGAATTAAACCTGACAAGAGGGGTCAAGGACAACAGAAAGAGCTTTTTCAAATACGTGGCAGATAAAACTAACACCAGAGGCAATGTAGGCCCACTGATGAATGAGGTGGGTGCCCTGGTGACAGAAGATACGGAGAAGACAGAGTTACTGAATGCCTTCTTTGTCTCTGTCTTTTCTGCTGGAGGCTGTCCTGAGGAGCCCTGTACCACTGAGACCCCAGAGGAAGTCAGGAAAACGGAGAAGTTTGCTTTGGTTGATGAGGACTGGGTTAGGGAGCAATTAGGCAATCTGGACATCCATGAATCCATGGGTCCGGATGGGATGCACCCGCGGGTGCTGAGGGAGCTGGCTGAGGTCATTGCTGGACCACTCTCCATTATCTTTGCCAAGTCTTGGGAAATGGGAGAGGTGCCTGAGGACTGGAGGAAAGCAAATGTCACTCCAATCTTCAGAAAGGACAAGAAGGAGTACCCAGGTAACTATAGACCAGTCAGCCTCACCTCCATCCCTGGGAAGGTGATAGAACGACTTATCCTTGGTGCCATCTCTAGACATATCAGGGATAAGAAGGTCATTAGGGGCGGTCAACATGGCTTCACCAAGGGGAAGTTGTGCTTGACCAACCTCATTGACTTTTATGAGGACATAACAAGGTGGCTGGATGATGGCAGAGCAGTGGATGTGGTCCACCTTGACTTCAATAAAGCATTTGACACAGTCTCCCATAGCACCCTTACAGCTAAACTGAGGGAGTGGGGTCTGGACGATCGGGTAGTGAGGTGGACTGCGAACTGGCTGAAGGAAAGAAGTAAGAGAGTTGTGGTCAATGGGGCGGAGTCCAGTTGGAGGCCTGTATCTAGTGGAGTGCCTCAAGGGTCAGTACTGGGACCTGTATTATTAAATATATTAATCAACGATTTGGACGAGGGAATGGGGTGTACTATAAGCAAGTTTGCTGATGACACCAAGCTGAGAGGAGTGGTTGACACACCAGAAGGCTGTGCTGCCATCCAGCGAGACCTGGACAGGCTGGATAGTTGGACAGGGAAAAATTTAATGAAATATAACAACGGAAAGTGTAGAGTATTGCATCTGGGTAGGAACAACCCCTGGTTCCAGTATAAGTTGGTGAATGACCTGTTGGAGAGCAGTGTAGAGGAAAGGGACCTGTGGGTCCTGGTGGACAGCAGGATGACCATGAGCCAGCACTGTGCCCTTGTGGTCAAGAAGGCCAATGGCATCCTGGGTTGTCTTAGAAAGGGGGTGGTTAGTAGGTCAAGGGAGGTTCTCCTTCCCCTCTACTCTGCCCTGGTGAGACCACATCTGGAATATTGTGTCCAGTTCTGGGACCTGCAGTTCAAAAAGGACAGGAAACTGCTTGAGAGAGTACAGTACAGAGCCACCAAGATGATTAAGAGGGTGGAGCATCTCCCCTTATGAGGAAAGGCTGAGGGAGCTGGGGCTCTTTAGCTTAGAGAGGAGGAGACTGAGGGGAGACCTCATTAATGTTTACAAATACATAAAGGGTGAGTGCCACGAGGATGGAGCCAGGCTCTTCTCAGTGACAACCAACAGGAGGACAAGGGGTAATGGGTTCATACTGGAACACAAGAGGTTCCACTTAAATTTGAGAAGAAACTTCTTCTCAGTGAGGGTAACAGAGCACTGGAACAGGCTGCCCGGGCGTGTGTGGAGTGTCCCACTCTGGAGACATTCAAAACTAGCCTGGACGCCTTCCTGTGTAGCCTCATCTAGGTGCTCCTGCTCTGGCAGGGGAATTGAACTAGATGATCTTTCGAGGTCCCTTCCAATCCCTAACATTCTGTGATTCTGTGATTTACTTGCTTCAGTGACATTGTGTCTATTAATATTTCCCTGTGCCCTTACACCTTTTTCCGTACTTTCCATCAGTATTGGTAAACCTGACTACTGGGTCTTCAGGTGACTACAGTGAGAATATAAATACATATAAATATAAATATAAAATATAAATATAAATATATAAATCAGCCATGCACTCAGAAGATACTATAAATCTCACAGAAGTTGGGTAGAAGATAACATTTAAAAAAAAATGCTTGATAAAGCCTTAACACACCGTGGCCATCAGGAATTTTTTCTAGTGAAACAGAATAGGACCAAAGCAAATACATTTGAAAATCCTGCCTCTTGGTTTAAGTTGGATTAGTACTTGACAGTGAAAATGTGACAAGAGCAAAGGATCCTTTGAACCCAAATCACCCACTTCTTAGGGACTAGCAAGCTGTAAATGAACTTGCTGCTTATATTTACATTGCTGGTTTTGATCACATTCCTTGTCTGCAGATGATTGTTGTTTTGATGATCCCTTGAGTGTGTGACCTTCACCATGCCACCTCCATTCACACCTCCATATGTGAAGTCCACCAAAGTAACACCTTCCCTCACAGTTCTTTCTTTTAACTCTGTGACTTGATCGAAATGTGGCAACTTTCCTGTAAATTAATGGGGTTGCTTTCAGTTCATTAGTGTTTTACTGTGCCAGCCTGATGTGTCTCAGCTGGCAAGGCAAAATTAAATATTACTGCATATGTGGGGCCAGAGTTAAACCTTGGAGAGTGTCAGAGAGAGAGAAAGGAGAACTGAGCCAGAGGGGCCTTTGGGAGGAACGGAGAGGTAAAGAGTGGAGATGACTATTAGCACTGTCACAACCATGATAGCAGTTTCTTTGTCCCCAAGTTCCTTTCCACACCTCTCATCAGCAGTTGCAATCCTGGCTTCCCAGGGCTCTGGTAAAGGCAGAGCAGACAGCAGGATTGTGGCTGTTTTGCTGTCTCCAGCAGCCTGTTGTCCTTAGCAACTGTTTGTCTTTGCCTTTGCCTCTGCTGTAGACTGAGCTGTAATATTTTGTTGTGCTTTTGTGTGCTGGTTCCCTGGGTATATCTATACTGCACAAAAGCATTTTAAACAGCAATGAAGATAAAACAGATAAGGCTTTAACAAGGGCTAGCAGCTGAAGTTAAAGTTGATAAGGAATGTTAGACTCGAGTAAAACTCAAGTTACTTCATCTTTCTCAGCTACTTTAAGCTGAAATAATTTACCTTGGTGATCCTTTTTAAAATTTTTAATAAGGGCAAGCATAGCTTTTTGAATTTTAATTTAAAATCATTGGCTCTGCAATTATCCTAGAATATTTTTCTTGAAGGGATGTTTTGTGCATCTAGGGACAAATCTAAACCCTGTATCGTAGAATCCTTAAACACGGATGAGAAGGCTTTGAAATCAGATGCGCAGTCCGAATGTTAATGGTGGTGGTTTGGCTCCATGTGAGAGGACGTAGAGCGAGATAAGGACTAAGTAAAACAAGTCGATTCAATGTGAATCACGCTAAGCCATTTATTACAGAAACAAGTCTCCTTATATACGTAACTATATTCTAATCACGCGTCCACACTCCAAGCATGGATTCGTTAAATGAGTATCGTGGGCTGTCCGTGCTCTGGAGTCTCACTGATGATACGTCCGATGATTCATGCCACGCCAGGACCCCGGTGATTGAGGAACACCCCTCTTTCTCACAGCAGACTCTGTTCTCGAAGTGGCCTTGAGATACCTTTGAGCCTGACTAATTCAGCAACAGGTCTTAATCTATCAAAACCCATCCACAAGAGGATTGCAAAACTGATCTGGATCGTATGTGCCAAGTGTGTCCATGCATGTGTGTGTAAAGGCTTGAGCTCCCTCCAGTCCATGTTGGATCACTGTAGGCTGCACAAACTCCAAATTTTTGCAATGATCTTAAGTAGAATGCAAATGATGTGGCCGTTAGCAAGATTGCTAACTGAATTTGATTTTGTACAGTACTTGGAACATATAAAGTGTGTTGTAAGCAATAGTTGTTATTAATTAGTTTAATGCTTACCAAATACAATGTCTTGGCAGCAAAAGGAAGTAGTTGTTCTGAAGGTTGCTGTGTAGCTACTAGGGTAACCCTTTTGGGAGTTAAGGTTACTGTTGTTTATTCAAGCAAAATGCCCACAGAAAGCAGATGGCAATCTTTCTGAGTAAAGACACAGAGGATCAGCTGGTGTGTCAGCATGGAAGAATCTGTAAATTTATGCTGAAATCTGGAAAGCCTGAAAATTCAAAGGAAAAACCTGCGATGTGATAAACTCCGCTGTCAGGTAACGCTGTCAAAAGCCCGTGAGGAGTTTATGGCGTGTCACAGTGCCATCCTGTGGGCCGTAGAGGTATTTGACAAGGCGACACTGATGTGGGACCTGTTTTGCGAAAGAGTGTTGGCAGCTTGTGGCAGAGGTGAGTTTGGCCATGGAGGTGCCATTTGCATGCAGAGAGTTGCCTGTGTCGGCATGTAAAGTATTTAAGCGGTTTCTTTTGCTACTGGACAGCTATGTAGGTAACCAGTGCTGCCATGAGCCCTCTGTAACGTTTATGAAGATCTACACTCTGGCTGTGTAGAAGCAGGACTTGCAGGGCAGAAACACCTCTTGATAACAGAGATACAGCTTTATATATCTATCTATATCTATATCTATATCTATATCTATATCTATATCTATATCTATATCTATATCTATATCTATATCTATATCTATATCTATATCTATATCTATATCTATATCTATATCTATATCTATATCTATATCTATATCTATATCTATATGTAATCTATATCTATATCTGCATCTGCATCTACATCTACATATCTATATCTATATCTATAGCTATATCTATAGCTATATCTATATCTAAGCTATAGCTATAGCTATCTCTATCTTTATCTATCCATATCTATATTTAAGCTGAACACGGACTGGCTGCCCAGAGAGGTTGTGGAGTCTCCTTCTCTGGAGACATTCAAGACCTGCCTGGGCACATTCCTGTGCCATTTGCTCTAGGTGAACCTGCTTTAGCAGGTGGGTTGGACTAGATGATCTCCAGAGGTCCCTTCCAACCCCAACCATTCTGTGATTCTGTGCAATTCTGTGATTCTTTCAAGACACAGAAGAGAGAACACTTTTTTTTTTTTTTTTGTGCAGTGAGCAGGACCCACACTTCTAGGAGAGCCCCTTGGCCACCAGGCAATAGAGAAGGCTGGTTTAGGGGTGCAACAGGATGTTCTACTTGCTGCTGAAGCTTCGGGGAACATAGAATTAATGATACAGAAGAGAAAGTAAGGCTCCAGAGCGCTCCTTGGAGCAGGGAATGAAACCTCCTGTTCTTTACTCCTTTTTTCTTTCCCAAGTGAGAGTTTTTCCACCAGCAACTTGGCAGAGCTGCCTTCTTTTGTCATTCTGCCAGTGGATCTTGAAATCATAACACCTTGCAAAGACCATGTAAACAAGCAGCTCTGAGAGCACCCGGTGGCCAAATTGCTAATGCCTGGAGCTTTGGAGCTGTCTTTGGAGGCAGATGCAGTGGAGGAGAGCACAGAAATAAGGTTTCTAGTATCTCACCCCTGAACTGTTTTATAAAAGCAAGCAACTAACCTTCACTGGCCCTTCACCTTCTGGTGTGATGGGGGAGAAAGTAGCAGTGGTCAGCATGCTGGGTGTGGAGTATGGTCTGTCAGTGTGCTCAGGGCTGGACCTCTTGCCTAAGTTTTTAAGCAATACATGTAGTTGAGGTATGGGCTAGTGGTATGTGCTGGGGAGGCCTGACACAAAACCACCTGAATGGCACTGTCATTTGACATAGGCATGTGGAAAAATTCAGGGTCTTCTATGGTTTGTGTGTCTCCAGAGTTTAGTGACATCTGAGAACAAGCAGTTAGCCTTGCTACATTGGTTTTAGTCACATAGAAGAAAATGGAAATGGGACTTGGCCATATAAGACATTTTCTGGAGCAAGTCAATAAAGTATTTGCACAATGTCGTAAAGGACATTAAATCAATAATATCCTTTTAACTGTTAATTCCAGAATTAAACAGAACATTTGCTAGAAAGTTGAGAGTTTTCAAGGGAGTCCCAGATGGCTCCCAGGGAGACAAGTAGAGACTGCAAATGGCCTGCATTCTGCGGGGTTAAACTGGGGATTTAATTTGAGGAAGGATGATGGAGTATTGAGAATTTCCCTGGATATTTTGATTCACTCAGTTGAGCCAGTGCTGCATCTTTCCACTTGAACTGATTTTATATGCCCATTGCCTCCGTTTTCCTTTGCTGTAGCAGGACACTGGAAGGCATTCGTAGCTTTATTCTCTCTCTGGAAAATTAATTTCTCACTTTACAATTCTGTTGGTCTGTTTTGAGATGGGCTCTATCAGTATCTTGGATATGGTCTGTGTAATCACCTTTCCCTTATCCTTGCACAGTATAATAGCCTGGCTGCCACATTTGTGTCTATTGTAACAGAAGTGAGTAAAATTTACTTAAGTGGAGTTATATCCACTTGAAGTAACTTTCCCCATATTTTTCCTGTCCTGTGTTCTCAACACAACAGGGCCCCTCTAGGCCTTAAATTATTTTCCATTAACTTGCCCATAGTTGTTCCTGTGCGTAGATCTCCTTACTTACACATGTAATTTGAATGGGATTGCATCCATTATCATTGGGAAGGATTCAAAGATCTTTCATGGGAGCAGGAGGCAGGAAGTTTTCTGGGTTTTTGTTTGGTTGGTTTTTGTGGTTTAAGTGTTTTGGGTTTTGCTTTGTTTTAAATGAGGAATATTGCACCTCTTCTAATCTTAAATGTACAAGGTATCTGAAATGGGGTTGAAGAATTGCACATGTGAGTTTAAATCCCATTCCAGAGCATAGTTCATTTTTTCATGTCATTGGTTTCAGAAAGCCTTACTAAGGATTTAGGAGCTATTTACTGTGGACTTAGGCATTAATATCAGACTCTCAAAATTAAGGACAAGAAGGGATAGAGAAATGGGTCCCCAAAACTAATCCTTTGCATTCCTCTACACATATATGAGGCCTACCTTTAAAAAAATGGCAGCAATGTAGCAGGTTTTGTTTCTGGTTTTCTGTCCAAGACCTGAATTCTGCTTTCTTAAATTCAGTCCTTTGTAGTGTCAAGCTGAGCATCCAATGTCACTGGCCACTTTAGAAATTCTTGCTTCAGTTTTGTACTTTATATTAAAATAGTATTTAAAAGTAAGTAAGCCATAACTGAGTAATGAGTAAATCATAGGCTGACAAGGAGTACTTAATATTTCATTTATCTTATACTTCAACAGTTTCCTTACTTCATGTCCATTCTTTTTAGATACTTTATTACTTTTACATTCATAGAATTATAGGCATAGAAAAGTTCTCTTTGGTCCCTCTGCATTCTTCTCATCCTATTGCCTTCTCTGTGTGACTGATAGTAATCATTATTTAAATGGTGCTTTCAAATACCATTATAGTCTTGGATCTGACCCCTGGTTTCATATCAGTCCTTCACTGCTGTATTATACTAGCTAATCATTCAAAGATTCAAAATGACAGTTTTGCTGTCCTGTGGCCATATTCTTTGGGATTTTCACAATATTTTCAATGTTGAATGATTATGTTATGCCTCATTTTATTTACTGGGACCATTTCTATTGGTACTGATTTTATATTTTGCCTAATCCTCACTTGGACAGGCAGATGACACTACATACCTAAACCATGAAATATTTGCAGTGCAAGAGGAGTCTTGTTTGCTGCTAAGGAGCCTTACTAAATAGATTTACAAACGATGAGGCAGCATGGATTTTCTTCCTGTAGATCAGGGAAGCAAGCTATAAGGAAGTATGTTTTACAATTTCCAAGCATTTGTTGGATCATTAATGTACACAATTAATAAAAGAAGATCCTAGATATCAAATATTGAATACGTAGACTCATCCTCTTTTCCAGTGGAACATCTCTACTGACTTTGGGGAGGCTCCACATCAGTTACACCAGTATAAAACTATGAGAAGAATCAGACCAACAAACTGTCATTGTTCACTGCAGGAACACACAGTGGTTTGTCATAGGTTCACTTAATTCAGCTGCTGTAGATATCTGTCTCTGCCTGTGAATTTTTTGATGGAGTCTCTGACTTACCAGATTCCAAGCAATCACCAGTATCCAATTATTGTTGCCCTGAATTTTAGGAAAATTATGAGCTAGCCTTCATAACTCTACTGGCTTGTTCACTCGCTATAATCCCCTGTATTGAAAACTTCCCTCTCTAACATAGAAATATGCAGAAAAAAGCTTACACGAAAGAAAATTCCATGAGGGAAGTTTACTTTGAAGTTCAGCACAGATTTAGCCTGCAAATCAGAGATTTCTCACAATTTTGATGAACTCAAAGAAAGTGGGCTGTACATTTTTTATTGGTAGAACTGGCTTTTTCCTAGAAACCTTTTTGCAGGGCAAATGAAT
This sequence comes from Nesoenas mayeri, assembly GCF_963082525.1. Classification (NCBI taxonomy): domain Eukaryota; kingdom Metazoa; phylum Chordata; class Aves; order Columbiformes; family Columbidae; genus Nesoenas; species Nesoenas mayeri. The sequence continues at coordinate 68,452,133 of NC_137541.1, forward strand.
TTTATGAATTTTCACTCGTAATATTTTATGTATCTATATATTTCTATAGTAATTGCCTATATATGTAGCTTCTATGTGAGTGTGAATGTGTGTATATATATTTATTTAAGCATGCAAATACGTAGTTATATTTATATATTTTAGGTACCACTGCCATTTTTGCCTTACTGAATCTAAATAGAGTTCTTGACAAATCTTGTTCAATATGTAGGCTTCTCTTGTCTCTGATGTTGCTCCCACTTCTTTCTTTCTCTTCCTGTGGGAACTGGCAATGTTGCAAACAGCCTTCTGGCCCAGGAACTGTCTTGGTGGAAAATACTGTGTAAAAATAGAAATGGTGTAAATTCCTTGCAATGCAAGGCTTGAGCTACTCATAACATTTAGGCAAGCATAACTGGACAAGGGCAGGACAGCTTTGGAACTTCACACAAAAATGCTCTTCGACACCGCTGAGCTTGAACACCTGTGGTTTTGAGTATCACTGCTCCTGACTTGGGTATGTGAGTCAAGTATTGCAATTTGAAATTCTGCATTGTGGATTCAAGTCTAGCCCAAAGCCATAGTGAACAGCAGTGATCACCACTTCATACCCAGCTGATGGGTTCCCGGGAAATGAGAACTCCCAGCCTTGTCTCTTTGAACCATTGTTAATGTTGTGAAAAAGGCCACCTTGGTCTGTATGATGTCTCTGCTACTTCTTACTTAACTTCTTTACGCTCATGACTAGTCCTGTCAACTGCTCACACAATTAAATTAAGTATGGACCTCAGAGTTTTGTTTGCTTGGAATTCAGGAGTCCCAGAATTATTGATTTAATATCACATCCTAACCACGTATCGTAACAACATGTGAGCCATTCTGTGTAAAGAAAAATGCAATAGGTAACATTTGGGGGCATGTTAAACTGATGGAATTGAGGCTTTGCACTGTTAACATGCAGAGAGAAAAGAAATGTAAGTATTACTTGCATTATGAGAAACTGTTACATGACTTTTCAAACTATAACAGACTTTGTCCAATTCAGAAAGTCCCAAGTGCCACATTTATTACAGTCACTTCTGTTTTCTCTTTCTCTTTATTGTGGAGGACTGCAGATATTTTTAATAACTTACGAGTAGCCCTTTAGGTTTCACATGTCACTAGCACAGGTGGTCCTAGATGCAGCTTGAATGGACTGCATCAAAGTGTCACTGTGAAGGAGTCTCTAAATGAAGAAAAGTCCTTGCAGGCCGAACACATTTTCTCTTAGTTGACTCAATAAATTGTTTCAGATCTGATTAAAAAAAAAATCCCTCTTACTTTGATAGACTTTTCTGAATCTGGTATGAAGGAAGAGGCTTATAAGACAAATTATTAATATAGATTTGTCTTAAAAGGACTTTAAATTAGTCACCAAGAAAATGACTATGGGAATTAACAAAGCCCCGGTTACAGTAAAGGTCAGACCTTGGGGTCTCTATCCTTGGAGCAGCACAGAACTTCAATGCATCCTACCAAACTTTGCAACCTTCTAATATGCATATTTCATCTCATGCAAGAAATTATGTATATAACTCCCAGCTCCTATAAGGAAAAATCCCCCATAAATCAAATCCCACTAGATGTCAAGGTAAGCAAAGAAATGTATCACTTTACATTGAAGACAGCTGCAGCTTTATTGAGAGGTTATCTCAAATTCAGTCCCTTTAAACATTCTCATTAAGAAATGAAAGCTTAGATTGACACGTCTTAACTGTGATCCATGCAAAATTACACATTTGTCTTGGGCATTTTTTTAACACATAACACTTATTTTTTTCCTTTTTTTTTTTTTCTTGATAGGCTGGATTTTGGATGCTGCAAGGGTGTCATGACAGGATGCTGTAAAAGAGGTGGTTATATCTTCTTGCTGTAGAGTTGGTGAAGTTTCCCTGTGTATGGGGAATACAACATTTATGGACAGGAAACTGGTTTCCTTGTTTTGCAGTTTTTTGTTACTGTTGTTTTTGAAGGAGTTAATACAGTTCCAGGAAACTGAAACTAGATGTGAATAGGGGTTGGAGGGAGGAAGCAGGGAGAATCTCATACAACATTCAGATGTGTCTCATTTCTGGGAAAACTAAATAAAGCAGGATCCAGTTGCCAGTGGCTAAATAGCAGCAACTTATGAGCTGTTCATCAAAAGCCCCAGACAAACACCAAGTCCTATGAGAAGATGGACATTTACACAGGACACCTTCAGAAGACTCCATTGTTGAAACCTATTTTAAACCTTTTTCAAGGGGATTACATAGTTCTGGTAGATGCATAAGGTCAGCGCTTAGAAGAGCAAATAGGTTTCTCCAGGAAATCAAGCAAGTGGCCAAAATCTGTCAATTTGTCTGCCTGTCTTTTGGCCTTGGATTACTGTCCTATTTAAAACTGTGTTTTTGTAAATGGTATACTTTTCATGTAACTCTACAAGTAGTAATCATCCTGTTAATGTATAATATCTGGTATCAGAGGGATGGGCCCAAACTAGAGGTATTTCCCATTTACCTATGAAATGTCTTGCTTTAGTGTACATAAAGTCAATTCTTGTTGTGAACATGTGCATTCATTGACTGCTCTAAATGAGGTAGTGACTTACTTTCAGTGGCTGTAGACAGTTTCACTGAAATAGTGTTGTTTTTAGTCTTTCCTGTGATTTAGAAGGCACAATAGCCAGACAGTACTGAAAATGTAATATAATTGTATGCAGTGTTCCCAGAAAATGCTCTTAAGTCTTCTCCTATTGCACTATTGTGATAAAAACCTCTGTTGCTTTTCCAGCTTCACAAGTCCATGTTGTGCTATTCTGAAACTGATAGAAAATTCAATTAGCACTGAAAAGTGAAGGGCAGAGAGGGATGCTCTGGCCTGGAATTCCCTGCCTTTGGCAGCAGCAAAGGTCAGTCATGCCACCAAATGTCCATGACCAGAGGTGGATGCACCCTATGTGTGTTGCCAGCTCTCTGCATACAAGCATGGGAGGGTGGCTATAAAGAATTGTTTCTGGGAGGGGAGAGATTGAGAGGAAGAGTGGAGTAAAGAATATCCTGAGCATGACAACTGAGATTTTTAGAAGGTACTCAGATGCTGGGCATCCAGCTGCCCTAGGACTTTTTTATCAATAACACCCTCTACATTTTCAGGAGAGACTTTTAGCCTGCCTGGTGGTCCTCATGATTAATGTGTGGGAGAAAAGTCATAGAAGGCTGCTCATTCTAATTTGGCAGCTCTCAGCACCTGCAACAGGCTGGGACCATAAGACCTCCTCATGGCTGCTGGCTGAGGGTCTGATCCTCTCATGAGCTGTGACTTCCTGACTACCTGTGACTCGAACAGGCTTATAGGACTGGGCTTAAAGAAACCCTGAGGTGCCAGATCTAAAGGTGCTTTTGGAGCAGGACTGCTCAGTAGTTCTGAGTGTGAATGTAGAGTACACAGTTCTTAGGAAGTAACATTCTCTCCACATTAATATTGTTTGGACACAAACAATATAGAGACCTATGCTACATCTTAGTGCAGGCCAGCTTGCAGTGTGAGACTTCTCTGAGTCATTGTCTATCCTCATCTGTGTGACAAGGCCATGTGGCTGACTATGGGTAGCCAGAGCTGACATGGACCCTTCTGGCAACAGCAGTTGTCTTCAGAGTCAAGCTAAGTGCAGGCTGCCCTTAGAAAGGTGTGAATATGCTGCAGAATCTATGGGTACCCTCCAGATACATGGCGCACAGGCCAGAGGCTTTAGACCGTACCATGTGCCAGCACAAAGAGCAGGGATGTTAGTTAGAGGATTGCTTTGCTCTTGCTGTGAAGCCTTGCATTATTTCAAGGAAGACAGCTGGGATTTGCAGGCCAGATCATGTGATGAGATAAGGAATTCAAGCTTCTTTATTGGAGCTAGGCTGATTTATATGAGTCTGGTCCAACATTTCTGAGAAAATGTGGATGGTGGGCATTTTTTGTTTGTTTGTTGCACTGAAAAGCTGTAGCCTTTCAAATAAAGTACGTGAAGCAAACAGAATTTTTAGATGGAGCATGTGCTTCAGCCTGTCTGCTGGATTCAGACTTTGAGAATACAAGTTCTTTGTAGAGACTCCCACATGCAGTGGGAGAAGAGGTTGTTTGGCTTGAAATTTAACCAAGGAGATGGGACTTGACTGAGCTTTGAACAGCAACCATTGTCCTTATTGGTGATGCCATAATATATGCTTTGCTCAAACCCAACATTGCACAGACCAGAACCTGATGAAACTTTGTAACTAGATATTTGTGATTGTTCCCGCCAGTGTGATCCACTGTTAAACAGATTAGACATACAAATAAAATCAGTATTTTTTAAAGCCTGGTGTGGTTTTTATGTCAAGGAGACTGTTTGCACTCTTGGATTTTATCATGCTCATGTGAAATTTTGATGTGGAATAAATACAGCTATGCAGCTTTCTTAGGACTGTTGACAGCCACTCAAGTGCATGTTTTCCTCTTCAGAGGTGATTACTTCAGTAGTGCATCTGCCACAGGGAAAGATGTGAAGGTAACTTGGCATGTCCTCCTCCTAGTCCTGCAGGGGTGGTCCCTCTGTTCTGTGACAGAGCACTCAAGGCTGCTCAAGCTTGCACCAAACTGAAGTGATGTCGTGTCTAGAGACCAGTATAGTGCTGGTGAAGGAGGTGTGTGTCTCATCACACCTGCTGCTGCTGCCTCTGTCCCTCCCCTTCTCTCCTCATGGCCCTACAGGTGCCACAGGATAGATGCATTTTAAAGGACTTTCTCCTTTTCTGTACAATATTTGGCTCCATTCCAGCCCTTGCCAAGGAAAAGATGTTTTTGAATATACCTCTGAGGTACTTTAGCATCTCCTAGATTCTGAGCCTAGAAAAAAATTGAACTGTCTCTGGCACTTCTCTAAGTGTTGTCACTTCCTGGGAGAACTAGCTTGCTCCATCAAGCTCACCACATCAGAGAATGCTCAATGGTATTCTTCACATTACTCCTCACATCTTTTGCTTGCTCCTTGACTTGACAGCTGCAAAGGTAAGTCTATGTATGGGGAGTTTATCCACTGGGGAGGCATTCTATCTGCCTTACAATCACACTGAAAGAGGGCAATGTGACAACAGTTAAGGAAAATGCCCGACCCTGTTACCCTCACTAGGTGCAGTGGTCTGTACCTTGCTGAATGAAGCAAGAACAATGGTTCACACACAACATTTGTTTTCTTGTAGCTTGACACTGTGACAGTGCTGTTACTAGTGAGTATATGTGCTTGTCTGCTCCCTGCCACTCATCCAAAGTCCTGACCGTCTCTAATCACAGCCTCACACATCATCATCTAATGTCCTTGCTTGTCTTCCTAGCTCCTTGAGCCCTGGACTCTCTCATTTTCAAATATCAATTCATACCCATCTTCTGTTGTCTTTGTTGTCTCAGCTGTCTTATTTCAAATCACAATCTCTGCCTGACCTTGCTTGCTTCATCTCTTCTGCTTTCAGTTCAGGTGATTCTTGACTTCTCTTTCGAAGGAAAGAGGAAGTTACTGTCCCAAAAAACTCTATATTAAAATGAATTGCACAAATGACATTAAGGAACCCAAATATGTCTTGGTTTCCATCATTATAGACACTATCACTGCAAATCCTCTGTCTGCAGTGGTCAAAACCTGCGGTAACATGTAAAAATGAGATTGCTTACAACTGCCAAAGCATTTTACAGATGGATGGATTATTTCCAGGTATGTTATAGGCAATAGTATCAAATAAATTAACTTCTGCTCAGCCAAAAGCCAAATAAATTATAATTAATCAGGTTCAGGTTACGATTCAGATCTAGTTATGTCCAACGATGCAAAACGTCTTATCTATTCATCACTTATCTATTCATCACTACCATCACTACCATCCACGTTTTCTCTCAAAATCCTCTTGGAAAAAAAAAAAAGTTATTTCCTATTAAAATGCCTTTTTTTTGCAGCAAACAATAAAGATTTGAAGTACTGCCAAGGCAGGAGTGGTCATTTCATCTTTCTCAGGCTGCCTGTAGGTGGTCCCTCATCAGAACTGTAACTGGCTGAAGGAGATAAAAGCATTTCTAGTCAAACTGTAAGCTTAGCCCTCACCTTCACTCTTGTAAATACTTACAGACTAAAAAAGTCACTCCATAGAAACACATAATTTGCCACGGAACCATAATGCATTGATGTGTGGTGATGTTGTATTAACAATTACTATTTCCTGCATGCTTCACATTCACACCTATGAGACCCTTAGCCATTTTATCCCTGCATGTCAGCACTATCCCTAATTCTACATCCTTATCTATTAGGACAAGCTTTTAACAGAACAGCATGACATCCAACATGGCTCACGGACAACAGACACAATCTGATCTTTGCTACTCTGACAAGGGAAGCAGTGAGAAATTGAGGCTAGTGGTTTAGTTGCACAAAAAAAAAAGGCAAGGGAAGGACGCATTTTCATTTTTAGTGATGATGATGACAAAACACGTTGTTACGTGTTTTCCTTCTGAAATCTGGGATTCAGAGAGTCCTGGCAAAAGATATAGCTACTCCAGGACTGGATCTGCAAGCCCCAGAATTCTATCTTCCTACATTTCCTCAAACATGATGGTAAGTTCTGTGACACTCTTTTAGTCTGACTTACTGCGGTGTAACTGCTGTATGACAGGTGAGCTAAATTGTTTTCTGATCTAGTTAGATTTAGGGTAAGTTTGGGAGGTTGTTCTTGTAGGAAGGATTGAGAAAGGAATAAGTTGTGCAAGGTTAACTGATCAGTTGAGCTACATCTGCCATAAAGGCCCATAGAGATTATGGAATAGGAGACCATAACTGCATTAATGGGTAATATATGTATAAAAGAAACAGCAGGAAGAATAAGCAGCATTGAAGAATACAAATTTATTAATTCTGAGTACAGCATTTATATTTGCTATTGTAATTGGCTTATTATAATGATTTTTCTAGGAATGAATTAGCAATCCCAGTAGAGAACACAATTTGGAGAACCATTGAATTAGCAGAAATGAAATCAAAGGCAGATTAACATCTCTCCTATTAAATAACTGGCAGAAATTGTGTTGCAGACATGCAGAATGAATGCTGACAAATCACCAGATCTGAGTGGTAATCACCCATGACTTTCAAGAGGAATAGTGGAATTACTTATGGCATAGTGTAATTCACTTAAACTTCCATTGGTACCTGAAGTCTGCAGAGTAACAAGCATCTTAAAAAAAGTTTCCACAAGAGTATCCAAGGAAATGTGGTCTGGTAAATTTGACATTTGTACTAGCAAATTAATAGGCACAATATAACAAAGAATTGTGTCAAAGAATGCCTGATAAATGTGGAAGACTTCTTTGGGAAAAGTCAACACAGTTTCTGTTAAGGAAGGTTATGACTTAGAAAACTAATCTATTTGAAGGAGTGAAAAACCACAATGATAATGGTGAGTCTATTGGTTAGAATAGATTTCCAGAAGGCTTTAGAGGGAACTGTACAGCCATGGAATAAAAGGAAAGATCTTGGCATGGTTAAAAATGGGAAACAGTAGGCAGAGTCTCTCTTTAACTGATAGAATAGAGAGAAGTCACAACGGGATATGGTCTGTCCTGAGACTGGTGCTGTTCCACACTTTCATAAATGACCTGGCAAAGCAGGTGAGCAGTGAGGTGAACAGCCTTGCTGTTGTTTTGAAGCTCTTCAGGGCAGTAAAGAAAAGGACTGACTGTAAAGAGTTGCCGAAAGACCTTACAAGACAGAGTGACAGAGCAATGAAAAAGCAGATAAAATTCTGTGTAGGTAAATGTAAAGTGATGGGCATGGGGGAAAATAATCCAACTTCACAGTGATAGGCATTGAGTTGGTCCTGACCAATCAGGAATGAGACTATGAGGTTATGATAGATATTTTCATTAAAAATCATTTCAGTGCTCAGTAGCAGTCTAAATAGCAAATGAAATGTAAGACTCTGCTAGGAGCTTGAGTACCATCTGCAGTCCCGGTACCCCAACTTCAGACTATAACTGGGAAATGTTTGCAGAAGGCAAGGAGGATCAACAATGTAAGCATCAGCTCTGAGGAGTGACTGAGTGGGTTCACACTCTTCTACCCGGAAGAGGGACTATGGGTGATGAAGAAAGTATGTCAGAGGTCTAATTATGAATGACATGGAGAGTTTTAGTGGGGATTAAGAGTTACCTGTTTCTTCTGGGGTAACCAAACTTGGAGCAATCAAATGAAGCTGCTGGGATCCAGGTTCAAAACATAAGGAAGGAGTTGGTGTTTCATGCATAGAGAAACAGAATTGGGGAGCTCATTGAAAAAGCATGATGAGAAGACAAGAAATTTACATGGAAATAAGATGGACTCTGATGAGCACTAGCAAAATAAATTGATTGCAGATTACCAAATAAACAAAACACATCAGGTTCAGGAGACCATGAGAGCTCGAAACAGTTAAAAGATGGGGAAGTGTCATATATGTTTTCCTGTTCTTTTTTTACTTTATGTGTCTGCTTGTGGTCATTTTTCAGACTTGCCAATATTCATGTAGAAGATTGGCAGAAACAGAAAACTTGTATCTAGACCAAAATCAAATAAACTTCAATAGTAAGTGATATTAAATGGGATTATATAGCTTTGACCCTTTGAAGAGATCTAGATCTGACCTTTCCCAAGATTTGGTGGAGTTAGAGAACTGTTTTCCAATCTTTTTTTGATTTTCAGATCTTCTAAATATTGTTGATGGAGACAAGAATAGCAGTACAGTAAATACCAGCTTACTGACAACTGACTATTTTTTTGTAGTAACTCCTTAAAACTTGTCCACAGACCTGTAAAGACAATACCTTGATGGACACTAACTGCAGTGTGTAGAGTTCATCCTTACTTTTCAAATTTATTTCATGTGGCCAACCTCCATTCCTGAGAAACTAGTGAGTCAGTAGACACAACAGTGAGAGACTGAAGTTCATGAAGAAGGGAGAAAAGAAGTGCTCATCAGAGAAAGATGGGACCTCTATATCTATTTGTCTTTGTGACTTGGCTAAATTGTCTTCACTAATTACCATGTACAAAGATCTGAAATTCTTCGTGACACTACCAGGTAACACAGGGTCTGTATAGCACAGTCTTACTCTTTTAAAAGGGAAGAAATCATATTCCATCCCTCAGACCCAGTCTGAGCCAATGTGACTGGTGTGTTTGCCTCTGAATGGAGCAATCTGCCTGTGTATTGACTTAGTGTGCATTAGCAGCTCCCAATAGTTCAGGCCATTTCCTGAGTAGCTGTTTGCATACTCATAGGGGAATAATTTGCTTGTCTATCAATAGAAAAATTCACCTTTTATAGTATGTTTAGATGCTGACCATAAAACGACCATTTCAAGCCACTTTGTAATAGTCAAAGATCCATGATGTAACCACGATCTCTATTCTGCTTACACTCAATAAGCCTGGAGTGGCATGTGAGCCCAGCCTGGTGTCCTTAGGGTCAGCAAGTTCAGCCAGTCATGTAGGAGAAACAAGTGCTCATGTGAGACTTGTTTTGCTATGATCACTCAATCTTGCTCTCTTGGCATGCAATTGTGAGGCCGAAGAACAGAAAGACACCTCCCCCAGAGGTTTGTGGAAAACATCTTGGGAATAGCGAGAATCGAAGCCTAAGTGCTCAGTAGAGAAAAATATACCTTTACATTTGCACCTGAATATTGCTGGGAGCTGGAGGTGTCTGTGAAGGCTCGATGTGTATGCATTATTGTCAAGCAGGACCTGAAGGTAGTATAGGGACATCCCTGGGTTGGGAGAGGTTTAGTGATGATCTGAGGAAGATGTTAATGAGATACTGTGTTTCAGGATGTCACCTCCTTTCCTAAACTGCTTCACTATAGAGGGATGTGTAGTTGTAGCTTCTTTCAGATCAACTGGGTATGGGTTACATCCTGCAGCCACTCACTTTCTGTCCTCTGATTACTCTGTATGCCAAATATAGTCTTCCTTTTGCTTTATATGTCTATATGGGAGTCAAAGCTGGGCATCACATCAAGAGGGAAAAAAGCATTTAGGACTTCTGTCCATATCATGCCATCCTGATGCTGAACAACCTGGGGGCATTGAAATTACAAATTGGAGGCACCACCAAGCAGCAGAGGTACAAATAGACTGTAGTGCAGCTTGGGGCCCAGCTCTCTGCTGCCCTGCAAGGACCTGCTTGATCCCACACAGTTCTACTATGATTCTGTTTCTGTATCTCCCTCTGGAGTTGCTTCTGATGTGGTGCCTGATCTTCTCACTGTGAGAGTGGTGATGAGAAAGGGTCCTGGGCTTTACCCTTCCTGCTTGCTTACAGAACTCTCTCCCAGCAGAAAGTCAGAACATGCATCAGGAGTCACTGGATCTCTGCATGCCCTGTGCAGGGGAATAGTGTCCCTTGAGGGCAATGTGGATCTCATAGGCTGCAGGGATAGGTGGGGTGAAGAGGTAAGTCTCAGTGACACCTTGCACTATGGGTACAGTCTCAAGAAGTAGGGATGACTTTCCCCTGTCTTTGGGGAACTGCTTTACCCATGAGGCGAGACTAGCAAGGAACTGAGGACTGGTGATGGGGCTGAGAAAGTGAGTTATCACTTCTGATGCTGCTTGGTAGTGCTGTTTGATATGAGTGTTGTGAAAGATAAAGACTGTATCATCCATGACCATAGCTCATGTAGATGTGAGACGCACTATGGCTCTTACATGTGGAGTCAGATATCTCAGAGGTCCTTTCTTGGAGTATACAGGGAGAAAGGTGTACCGGATTCCAGTCATACTAAACTGCTCGGTCTGGTCTAGTTTGAACGCTAATGGAATGGAAGAAATACCGATGTGAGAAGGAAAAAGATGATACACACATGCCAATTCTGCTTGTACTCACACTATTGTATGCAGCTGAGGTAGCACTGCAGTAATGTTAGCAAGAGCAGTATGACTCTCTGAAAGGGAAAGTGGGGAAGCGGATATCTTCTTATCTTGACTGCATCTGCTGTGTGCTTTTTTTTTCTTTCCCCAGTTTTGACTCCTGTTTAGTTCCTCTTCCCTGGAAAATGCAACTGCATCAGGAAACACTTAACTTTTCTGCAACAGCATTAATGACTCTTCGAGTTGCAAAACAACAGATGTTCAAATTTCTTGGCAAAAGCAGCCACACTGAGGTGAGCAGCACAGGTACATACTCAACCCTGAGGAGCCTTCCCCAGAGGCCAGCAGTTGTGCTGGCAGCACCCTTCATCGGTACCACTGATTTGACTTCCGTTTGAAAAAACAGATTGGCACTATTCTGATTGTTGCCAGAGACTTGTGCTCAAGCTTTTGGTAAATCTGAAATTCTGAGCCCTGCTCCTGCTTCATTGTAGTATCCAAATTTTGGAACCTACTCTCTTAACTCTGCTGTGAAGTGAGCTTAGATGACCCCAAATTCCTTTGTCCAAGCCTTCCCCTCTAGGCACCCTGTAGGGAGAAGATGACCCCGATCACCTATCTCTCAGTGCTTCATTTTTCTCTCATATATAACCCATACGTTACATTATATCCCTCGAGCTTCGCCCAACCCAAGTGGCCCCCGCCTTTTCCCCGCTCTGACCCTTTCCCTGCGCACCTCGGCTCTCTCACCCCGCCCCGGGGCGGCTGGGATGACCGCAGTTCTCCAGCAGGGGGAGCAGGATGCACGCAGAGATGGGCTGAATGCCCAGTAATTTGTTTTCCTTCTTGTTTTCCTTTGTTTTATCTCTGAAGCGCTATTTCGGGCTTGTAAGTACTTATCCCTACAGACTCTGCCTCTAGGACACTTTCCATATTTTTTTTCGGTTCTTTTTTATTTTATTTTTTTTCCCCCTGCTGTTTATGAATTACACAGTGTTTAAGGAGCTGCCTGTGCATCTGTTTTTATGGGACACAGCTGTTTTAAAATGCCCCAAGAGGGATAAATAAGCTGACATGACAGTGTTGGTGACTTTAGGTTTGGGCCGTATTTGTTTCTCCTTTAATAACTACATTTCAGTGTTAAAAGGTTTGTCTTTCGCCTTACTAGTGGCCATTGCTGATGGCAGTGTGGGGTGTCTGCCTGCTGAGGTCATCCTTTTTAGGGTAACTTGTGGGTTTAGATGACAGGAAACATGCGAGGGTGACACTGGGAGAAGAGCTAGTTGCATTACAGGGCTGCTTTGCCAGTAGGTTGAGCTTCCACTGTTCCCTTCCCTTTTCTAATTACATTATATTACACGATCATAGCAATCCTCTCTGGCTTTAAAATTGATGGCAGATGCATTCCCCAGATAATGAGTCTCAAAAAATTATATGAAATCTCCTGTTGAATTTTACAGCAGGGGTACTGTTCCATTTTAAAGGTTATAGGATGACGCAAAAAGGCTGAAGACAGGTTATCCTTTTCCACTCAGCCTCTGGAACTTGAGTAATTATAGAGCTGACCTTGCCAACACTAAAGCATATGCTTTTGGATGACGGAAAGGAAGCTCTCTGTGGACAAGTTACTGCAGGAGCATTCCCCACATGTGAAGTGCACGGAGCTGGGGCCACGCTGCAGAGAGCTGAGAACTGTGCCATGAAGATTTGTCACCAAGATCCTTCTTATGGCAGAGCTATGGCATTTAGTGTTTCTCTGGGAAAAAGAAAAAAAAAAAAAAAAGCCTTTTTTCAAACCAGAAATATTGTACTTTAGAATTTTTTAAATTATTACAATTAATCATGGTGGAATGTGTTAACATGAAATAACTACAGTATCGTAATACTGTCAACCCTTTTTCATTATTAAATATGATGTAACTTTATAGACAGATCTGTAGCCTAGAGTTTTTGCAGCAGGTGCTCTTCTGCTTCTTTGATGTTGAAGTCTTTACTCCTCTTAGCTGTGGAGGATGGTTCCATGGACCAAAGCCCTGCTCTGACATTAGCCTCTGTGGTGGACCTACATCTTTTCTCCACGGCACTGGCAAAGGATAACTTTGTTATGGACTGTGTGTCTTTGACCCACAGTCACATAGCTGTTTGAAGACAAACATTCTTGCTAAATACCGCAAACACAGGCAAGGCCCAGGCTCATATTCAGCAAGAGAGCAGAGAATAACAAGAACCTTCATGTCTTAACCTACTTGGTGTCAACAGACACACTTTTCTCTTCCTATGGCTGCTACAAATGAATTTAGTCAGAATTTGGTACTGTGGCCCGCGGCTGGCGGTGCTGGGGTCCACAAAGCAGGTAATGAATAGTCCGGGAAGGACGTGTGCTAACATGTGCGAGCTATTACCGAGATCCAGGTTTTAGCGACTGAAATTCTGTTTAGTGCCACTAGAGGATACCCAAGCTCTTACCAGCTCGTAAGAAACAGGTCCTTATCCTCAGCTTCCTTGGAAATCAATTGCTAGGAGAAGGAAATGTATTTGGAGGGAATAGAGGGATTATATATTTAGACCCATCTGAAATATTTCTTTCAGGTTGCAGTAGGAGTTCAGTGAAGAGAATCACGTGCATACAGATTGAAGCAGTGAGTGACAGCAAACTGAGCTGATGAGCTCCCTGTACATAAAACCTATATCTTTTTCAGTGCCGGAAAGTGTCTGGTCCTTGTGAGATAAGACAGATGTCTCATTGATAGAGCAGTCACATCCTATTGTGAGAGCCTGGAAAAGCTAAGGTGTTATGGGAGAGAGAAGGACGGAGCTAGAGGCTTAGAGAAAGGGCAGGTGGGACACTTATAGATTTTCCCCTGACTGGATAGCTGGGAACTGGTGCAAGCCAGATAAATTGATTTTATTCCAGTTAACATTGCTTGTAGAGTCAGGTGGAGCAGAATAAGCCCACAAAACTCACTGAAGAGCTCAATTCTGAGGTATGGTGGGGATGTCTAATAGCAATGGTGGCCTAATGGGGTGATCCAGGGATTGTTTAACTCCTCCAGAAAAAGCAAACCATTTCAGATGGGGAAGTGTCTAATGACGTGGTGAAGTTCTTAAGGAACAAACAAGAAGACACTACCATTTTACTCCAAAAGTCATGTCAAGTAGGGATCAAAGTGTTTTCTTCTTTTGGCCAAACTAGGCTACACCAAATGTACCAGCTACTGAATCTGACAGTCTTACTACAATCCTTGTATTGAAGTGGATACAGGAAACAAATTAATTTATGACCTGTAGTAACATTCCCTGATGGCTTGTATCTGAGTTCTACCAGAAGGACTGTGATGAGGATGGTTATCCTGTTATTGTCTGAACTGTATATTTCAGGGCCGGTTAAGCTGACAAAGGCTTTTAATCTGATAATTAGAGCAACACAAAGTTCTTTGCTGCTAATCAAATAATTTTTTTAAGGACACATGAAACATCTCTTAAGACCCCTGGCAGAGCTTTGTCTTGGCAAAGCTATTCTTCAGTAGTGTCATCCAACGCATGCAGGACATATGCCCGAGATTCATTCTGGGGCTGTCTTTTCAGTCTATGCCTTCCCTTTAAATACTGCAGTGGTGTGAATGGATGTGTGCCAGAAAAGAAGTCTCCAAACAAATTCCTCTAGAGACTGGAGAAAACTTCTTGCAGAGGGGCTGATCATGGATGCAGCTGGAGGATTCCGTGCCAAAAGGCTGTGTATGGGGACAGATAATAAGTTAATGTGACCTTCCTTCCCAACCAAGTTCAGGAGTATGCTTCTTTTCCCTTGGTCCTGCTGACACAGATTTCCTGAGTGATTGCTTATCTGTTTCTCAGTGTCATTGTACCTGCCCACCTGAATATCATCTGTATGCTGCTGGCATGAGGACTTGTTTCTGTTCTTCCAAGGGTTGTGTATCAATGTTGAATAATGCAGCCAGAAGCCTCTAGAGCTCATGTACTGCAAGTCATTAAACTGGACTGACTTTGGCTCCATGCATGGTGAACAAGCTGTTCTTTTTAAAACAGTTATTTATTGTCTTAGACTGTAATAAATACTGCCCTATAGAACAGGAGTAACTCCAATTTACAGTGAGATTGTTTGTTTTAAGGCATTTGAAGACACTTTAATTGCTCTCTTGGTTAAATTATGTCCATTTCTCCTCACTGCCTTCATGATCTCAAAGCAGGATATAACACATCTGAACATTTTTTTTTTTCTAGAAATTTGTGATGCTTTTTCACTCACAGGAAGTTTGTCCAGCTGTGCCTTTGCAATCTTCAAAATTTCTTCCATCACTCCTTTCCTTCTCCACCTGTTTGATCTTGTCTTTTTGCCTTAAAAACTGTGCCAGATGCTTCCTTGTGTTCTAAATGCAGATTCCCTTGTTGTTCTACTGATTGCTTGTAGCAGAGCAAAAGATTCTTTTTTTTTTTTTTTTTTTTTTAATATTGTCCAAAGGCCCTTGTGGTAAATTAGCCCTCCTAGAATAGAAGGCATAACTATAACGCCATTTGTAACTAAGGTTGTTGGGGGGAAAAGATATTTTCTTTTGCTCATTGTTTCTAGAGTCCTAAGGGCTGTGGACTTTTGCAGAGCACCTACAATTAACACTTGGTTTTTGCAGCATCAGGAAAATATCTGAGGACTGATATATATGTGGTGGGGGAGAAGCAAACAATGGACAAGTGACTCTTCTTACCATCCTTCCTATGGTTTGGTATTTCATCTGCAAAAAGCCATACCAGGCTTCATAACTCAGCAAAACTCTATTTCTAGAATTTTTTACATTATAGTCCATTGTTTCCCCTTTGTTTACATGCCACTTTTAGTGAGGTTTCTGGGAAATAATTAATCTCACAAGTTTTCTGTTTATTTTTTTTTGCACCTATGCATTCATCTTGATTTTGAAGATTCATGAAAGTAACCCTAACATGAGCTGAAAAGTTTATCATCTCTCTGGCCAGTAAAAACTGTATGATGTCATGCTCAGTATATATTTGGGGGAAGAAGAAAGAAGGAAGGGATATGTGGAGTTATGGAATTTGTCTTCCCAAGTAATTGTTAGACCCTGCTGGCCTGGAGATGGCTGCACACCTGTCTGCCCATGGGAAGTAATAAATAAATTTCTTGGTTTACTTTGCTTGTCTGTGTGGCTTTTGCTTTACCTATTAAACTGCCTTTATTTCAACCCACAAGTTTTCTCATGTTTCCTCTTACGATTCTCCCCTCCCACTGGCGGGGGGATGAGTGAGCAGCTGTGTGGTGCTTAGTTGCCAGCTGAGGTTAGACCATGACACTGCCTTAAAGGAAGACAATTCCCTGGAGGTTCATAACTATTCTCTGAGGTGACAGAATGGCTTTTCTGGGGATGTCCAACCCCTCCTGTATCAGTGGCTGGCCTTTCTATTGCACTCCTGCCAAGAAGTCAGGCTAGGTTTTTCCTCCACTTCAACTCTCTTGGTGAGAAATGGATCAGGTTATTTCTAACAGGTGACAATGGCCAGTTTAAATGGCCTCACCTTCCCTTTGATACCTTCTCAACCAGTGAGCATGATGAAATCTAGCTAGGGGTGATCTGTGAGCAAATAGCAGATTTGACAGTTGTGCCAGGATTTCAAACTGTGGGAGTCCACAGTCGCATGTCTGTCTGCTCTGACTGGTCCCTGCCTCAGTATATCCCACTGACTTCAGCTGTTGAGACTTTTCCTTACTGTTTGTTAGCCAGTGCCAAGGTAAAGTAGGTCAGTTGACTTGGAGACCCTCTCTGGTTAGCCTCTAGCAAGGTTCCTGGTGTACTTTTGGCCACTGGAGGGCTCCAGTTTTATTTCACAAATAAGACAGAGTGACACTAGAAATTAGCATTGTAGTGGGCCAAAAAGGGAGTCTAAAATCCTGCATAAACCTCGTGCTTTATCTTAATGTTTGCGCATGCAAATTAAAAATGGGATGTTCAGTTTCCTGCATCACAAACAATCAAGAATCTGGGACACTTGCTTAAAATTATGTGAGTTATTACGATAATTTTCTCAGCCTCCCGAGGTCTGTCTCTGTGCCAGTGAAGCAAGGATGTGCTCATAAAATCCTTTCTTGTATGAAAGAGCATTGGTACTGGAGAACAGAAGCAGAGGTATGTGTGGAGGGAGAGTACTGTGAGAGAAGCAAAGATAGATCTCCAGTACTTCTGTGAGATGCTTTTGTCAAGGTCTGGGCAGGAGTAGCACAGGAGGGAATCCCCTGATTGCACCTGCTTGAATTCGTTAAAATTTTGCCTTTTTCTTTCCTCTTCCCTCACTGAGGGATCAATGCGGCATGGGAGGGAACCAGAGAGGAAGCTTTCATGCATTGCAGGGCACTGCAATGAATTCATTGCGTGTCCTTGAAGGAACCTCATGTTTTGTAGCTGACCCTGAGCTTTAGCATCAGGAAAGATTTTTTTTCCCTGCCTTTTTTTTTTTTTTTTTTTTTCACTCCCTCAGCTCTAGTTCTATTTTTAGAGCTTGCTATTTTCTCAGGGGCTTCACAGTCTATTTTTAAAAGACTTTGCAGGCTGCCAAACCATTGTTATTTTCTCTAGGGTGGTGTCAACATGGTGCTGATAGTAAACATGCCCTACATTTGCAATAGGTATTGTTTTAATGCAGAAAAATATTACTGTTGAATGTGAAAAATGCTTTTGCAAATACAGCCCCACTATGAAGTGCTTTATTTCCACAGAGCATCATTTTGCTTGCCTCATGACTTTCCCCTTTTCTGAAACACTGTTGGTCTGATCGTCAAATTGCTCACTGCTGCATGAACCTGATCTGTACATTATTAGATCATCTGGAGTGACTGTAAATCAGGTTTGGTCCAAGTCTTGCAGCATGTTTAATGTTTTTGTAAAGCTCTTTCTCTTGCCTTTTATATTGGGAATGAATTAAATAGCCCAAGTCTGAAAGCAATGTAGAGTTTGAAGGGCTTAAAATGTGAACAGTAGCAAATATAAGTAATAATCATAATGATATCATGATATCATCAATTTCAGTGGCATTTCTCAAGTTAATTTGGGATAATCACAGCTTCTTTTTACCTGTGGGGAGAAAAAAAAAAACACAACACCAAAACCCACACCTCAGGAACAGTTATGTAAAGATGTGGGAGCAGATGTACTGCTGGTGTAAGCTGGCACTGCTCCACTGATGTCAGTCAAACTAGTTGATGTGGGGGAACATTTGTCTCCAAGAGAAACTAGTCTTAGATTTATCAGTGAGCTATGATGGCTTCATAAGCTACCACACGTCAGCTTAACACAGTACTTTCCCATGTCATGCTCTGACCCCCTCACAAATGTGAGGGACAATGTCTATATTAAATCTCTTTCATGGATGCTTAAGCCAATGTCTCTGCTATACTGCCTGCTGCAGACAACACTGCCCAAAAGGACAATTCCTGCTCTTCAACTCATGTTCCTTGAGCTGTAGTAGCCCAGCTGTCCCTTTGAGCACTGAGTTTACAGGCCACAGACATGCAGAGCACCTTCTTGAGCAGCTTCTTGTGTGAATGCCATGGGAGGACTGAGGGAATGTCTCCATGGGAGTTGGTGAGTCAACCTTCTCCTCCAGAATTGCAAGGGCATTTAGAAACCAAAACTTCCTTGTTTCAGTAAATTTGAGATCATAAATACTTTTGCACATTTGAATCCTGGTATGCATTATGGGTGCTGGGCAAGGAAATAATACACAGTACACAAGAATGGCTCTGTTATTTGCACAGTCCTTGCTCTGAGTCTTTTCCTTGAGCCATGAAACATCCAGGAGCTTCACAAGCTGGTGATATTAATTGCAATTGTAAACCATCAATGGATTTATCTTCCATTAATGTGTCCAGCTCCCCACTGAACCTCTGTAAACATCCTGCAAGAAGGAGTCCCACAACTCAGCTCTCCTGTGTGGAGTGTCATCTTCTCTTGTTTGAACCTGTCCCTTTGTTTGTTGCCTCCTTATCCATAACTTGACTTCACTGGATTGCTTGAAGACTCTAAAATGTCTAGTATTCAACATCAGTTCATGAAAGGCTCATCTCAAGTTTACCAGGAGACCCATGAACTTTTGTGCACCTAATCTGAGACTTGGGTTTGTAACCCAATCAGAGAAGTTTTGCCTAGGTTTGCGTTTCACTGCAGGTGCCTTACACTCTTCTTATAACACCACTGGGCAAAGAAAGAACATCTGGATGCCCCCGAGAAAACTACCTGACTTCAAGATATTTTGGCACCAGCCCTCTGCACCATACCCCAAACTCTGAGAAGCTACCAGTTCTGGTTTGTGCTCTCAGTAGCTGAGCTGGTTGGCTGGTTTTGAAGGTACAACTGCCATAGCAGATGGCTATGAGGTAACAGGGAATTTATGCAGAGCTATGCATAAACAAGGCTGTATTTCCTTGGAAGGGAATAGCAATCAAGAGCACGCTCACATACCCACTCACATCTGCACACTAACATCTCAGCACTACCTGGTGACCAAGGAGCGGAGGAGACAGCCTGTCTGTCACACACCAACTCCTCTGTGCTGCTTTACCCCACAGTCTGTGCCAGCTCAGCAGGGCTGTTGGCTCTGTTTACACTGCTGAATGGTGGAGGTGTTTCTTGAATAGATGATCCTGCGTTTTTCATAGGGGGATAGGGTTGAAATGGTGCAGAGTCTCCATCTTGGGCATATCCTCTTAGATACCGTTCATGATCCATGCCCAGTCAGCAGTCCTAGATCACTGTTGTGCTTCCACTGCAAACTGTGCCTCAGCAGCTTGTAGCACTGCTTTTCTGAAGTAGTGGTCTGTAAGAGGCTTGAACCCTGATGGGAGTCATAGGCTTGGGACAGGAGGGATAGGAATAATTCACTCTTCATTTTCCTGGAAAACAATAT
The DNA here is from genome assembly GCF_963082525.1 of Nesoenas mayeri. Lineage (NCBI taxonomy): Eukaryota > Metazoa > Chordata > Aves > Columbiformes > Columbidae > Nesoenas > Nesoenas mayeri. Next base: position 68,471,970 of record NC_137541.1, read on the forward strand.
GATCTTAGATGTTGGTGTTACAGTGAAGATGATCAAATAGACAGAAAGCTGTAAACCCTCAAGAAGTTTCCTCTAAAGTATCTCTTTGTAAGAACTAAGCATCTCCATGCACTGAAGCAGATGTGAGACCACACCTGGAATATTGAGACCACACCTGGAATATTGTGTCCAGTTCTGGGCTTCTCAAGTCCAGAAGGTCAGGGAACTGCTGGAGAGAGTCCAGCGTAGGGCAACCAAGATGATTAAGGGAGTGGAGCACCTCCCTTATGAGGAAAGACTGAGGGAGCTGGGTCTCTTTAGTTTGGAGGAGACTGAGGGGTAACCTTATTAATGTTTATAAATATATAAAGGGTGAGTGTCATGAGGATGGAGCAAGGCTCTTCTCAGTGACAAACAATGGTAGGACAAGGGGTAATGGGTTTAAGCTGGAACATAAGAGGTTCCACTTAAACTTGAGAAGAAACTTCTTCTCCATGACGGTAATAGAGCACTGGAACAGGCTGCCCAGGGAGGTTGTGGAGTCTCCTACTCTGGAGACATTCAAAAGCCACCTGGACACGTTCCTGTGTAGCCTCATCTAGGTGTTCCTGCTCTGGCAGGGCGATTGGACTAGATGAACTTTCGAGGTCCCTTCCAATCCCTAGCGTTCTATGATTCTATGATTCTATGACCTTTTGGCAGAGCCTGTGACAACTCAGCAAAGATACCAGCAGGTAATGGGATTTGAGCTGCCAGCTCCTTGACTTCTTTCTCTGCCCCTAGAATTACTGCATTAATTTTTATCTTTAAACATTCATGCTACATGAAAAAAAAAAAAACCACAACAAAACACCAATGGTACAAGCTCTGAGTCACGCCAGCATATTTGTATGTTGGTGTATTTAGGAGTAAAGCTGTTGATGTTCAAGAAATATAAAACAGAACTCGATAAGTGAAGTAGTGGTAGTAGTAGGCTATTTAGATAAGGGAAAGGGAGGTGCGATATGCTGTCAGCAAGTACTTGGCACCTTGCTATATTGGCCCCAAATGATGTTGGCCTAGGCTGTTTTTAAGCCACTGGATTTCCTGCAAGTTAAATTCCTTTCCTCAGGCTTAGAGGACATATCAGTGTTACTGGCTCGTTGGGAGGCAGATTTAGATAATTAAGTGTACTTTGCTACAGATCTGGCATTTGAAGACCATATTTGCTAAGTGATATGACTCACATATCACCTCTGTTTGTCCTTTTCACCTCAGTCTGTGATTGCACAGTTAATGACCACTGATAGGGGATCAGTGCAGTATTGGATCATGCAGCAGGGCCAGCTGGGTCTGAAGCAAGGTATGGATGTTTATCACATTTCTGCTGAACTATTGACAGTACACACCGGAGTTGCTTATGGTAGTTGTAGAAAGAAGGATAGCACCTGCTCTGACATAAGGCTTAATGGGACAGTTAACCTTGTACACTTTGGGGTGCATTCAAATGAGCACAGTGACTTCATATGCTTTTGTTATGTGGTTGTGCCATTTTTTCTTTAGCATCAGGAGTCTTAAAAACAAATTTGCAGTGTCACTACACAGGGCATAGACTCTTCCTATGTGCTATTCTTGTGTGTGTAGTATAGCAGATATGTATCAGAGAACCGTTTGAAGCATGGGTGGAAACCTGAGAAGCATCCCTTAATCTGTAATGCTCTAAAGTTTTACAGTCTCTCGCTGGACAGTGCAAACATGCCTGCACTGAGGCGTTGATTTAGGGCCATCCTTAAGAGATGGTAATGTTGCTGCCCATCTCCCTAGTTGCTTTATTCCAAAAAGAAATTATGCCTGTGACCATACCAGTGCTCTGCCAGTTCAGTCCTGATTTCCAGTCTCTCTTTGCCAGACATCTTCACATAACCCAGAAACTCACTTGCTCCTTTGAAATACAGGAGAGAAGTCTTTCATTCAGTTTCTAACCAAGCTCTTTGTTCAGATCTGCGTGCAAACAACCTCTGCTTATCACACTGCAGTTTCTGGGCTACTGCTCTGCAGAGCTCTTGCTGGTGTTTCAGGGGAATTGGTTAACTTCTAGGTAATGGGTTACCTCTTTGCTTCCAGCTGCTAGAGAGCATGGATAGAAGCTAAAAATATATTTCAGCCGACACCTAATGTCACTTTTCCATGTGAAGAGTTTATGAAATTGCCACAGGGATGTTAAGCAATTGCACAGGGGAGAGGACATAACCCTTATTTTTGTGAACAGAGAGGGAAATGCCCATGAGAAAAATCCCTCTATGAAAAGACTGTGGAGCTCGGTGCTTTGATGCATGTGTTGAAAAAGCATGCAGCTAAATACTCACAGATTTAGACCAACCAATTGTGTGTGGATGTTATTTTTGGAAAGCACAGCACAGAAATATGGCACATGCATCACATGTGAATTGGGAAAGTGCGATCTATTTTTGGAGCCTGTTTGCATATGTGCTGAGTCAAGGTTTGCACACAGAGCGAGCCTATACTTGCATCTCCTAAATCTGCTTTAGCAAGGTTGTTAGCTTCAGTGTTTTATGGAGATTGATTAGAAAAGCCAAAAAATGAATTGAGAAAGGGAGCCATAAGAAAAGGGAAAGCAATTTAGAGTTGGAGCGGGATGGGTTCTGCAAAAGTAATGGCTAAGTAAGTGCAGAAAGGACAGAAAAGCATTACAAAGTATGGAAAGGCAGAAATAGCTCTGCTAGAAGGTGAGAAATTTACACCTTATTCTATCTTTGCTGGAGCAAATCTATCTAGAGGGACTATCCCCTAGAGAAAACAGGAATCAGAAAGAAAGTGGAAGTGCATTGCATGAAGTACAGTCAACCCTGGCTTTGTGGGTATGGAAAAAAAGCCCCTAGGTTACTAAGACTGACAGGCTGCACAGCAAAAGGATTCTAGGTGGGGATAAAAAACTGTCTGGCTAGTGTTGGTCTCAGTGGATGGTCTCTGTTCTGCAGGACACAACCTTTTTCAGGCTGCCTTCCAGAACAGTGCTGCTGTCCTCACAAATGACAGAAACTAAAATAGAGGTCCCTATATAGTCAGAGGTTTTGCCTAGCAAGGGATGTTTCTTTATCAACTATTTCCAGGAGGCAAGACTTCAAATATTGGAGACAATTAGGTTGCTGCAGACTACTGTGGTAATTAGGGGGGATTTTAGGTCCTTGTCTTCTCCTGCCCTTCCATGCCATTGACACCACTGTACTCCAGTGCTGCAGTTTACTTTCTGCTGGTGGGAAGTAGCAGCAGAAATCTGCAGAGGAGATGGGAGTGGTGCTGATGGGGAGAATGTCCACTCAGGTCTGGCACTGGAGAACCTTCTTAGTCCTGTGTGCAGGCATGGAGAACATGGTGCTAGCACACCAGCAGGCACACCAACTAGACAGAAGGGCTGGAACATGGCTGGGCAGAGGCCAGGGCAGGACTGTTCTTTAAGAGCAAGTTAGTCATAGCCCACAAAATGCAGGCTGTGTTATCACTGCCACTGAGTACTGGACAGACATAGACACAGTGAGGCCAAGTGACCACAACACTCTGGGGCTGTCCACCCAGTCATCCTGCCTTACAGCAAAGGCAGCATGTAGGTGAGCAGGAGGTGAGCTGGGACATAGCAGAAGGTGAGCTAGACTCCTCTTTACCTGACCATTTGTACTTTTCAGCAAGTCTTATGACTTGGAGGATAGCTGTCATATGAAATCATAAAACAAATCTACAGACAGCTGCTCTGCTCTGGGGAGGTGCATATGACGTACCTGCAGCTTGCTGGAGCTGTTCCTGCAGTTCAGAAAAAGGCAGGGTGGCTTGTTCAGAAGGACCAAGACATATTTCTGTTCAAATGAAAACCAGAAGGTGAGTGGAGCCAGGAAATATTCACAGCTTTCACTCACACAGCTCCGGGGGGAAAGGAAGGTGGTTTTATACTAAACAAGCTGTGAAGGTCAGCAAGAACAATGTGAGGATTGGCTTGTTGGTGGAGGTCCAGATGAGGTCCAGACCAGAACCACTGTATATCCTTCACATCAAAAGAAGCCCTGCAGAGTTTGTAGTGATATTTTAATGCCCTTGTCCTGGTAAGGTTGGCTGTACAGATTGATCCGAGTGATCTTAAAATGTAAATAAGTGGTATTTCTTCCAAATGACCATGCCACACTGCAGAAGGTGTTCTGCACACTTCAGTCAGGAAAAGCAGAGAAGCAGCCCGTGTTGGTGAGGTAGATCTCCACTGAGTAGACACCAGTTTCCTGAAGACCAAGACATGTAGAAGAATGGGCTGACATTAGATATGTGAACAGCTCAGTTGAGTTCAGGTGAGCCCTATGAAACCTGCACTGCTGCAGAATGTGCAGCATTCTTGTGTTGCCAAAGTCGGGACAGTAAATGTAAACCTTTCTGTTGCAATGTACATGAAAGATGACAACCTCTATCCATGAGCAGCAAGCATTGGGTGTTATACATTCCCCAAAAGACCTTCTGAGATTGCAGGTGTAGAAAGATTTGACTAATTACCTATTGCGTTTCCCTCTGATGATACTAGATCACCCTAGAGACTGCATTTCAGAGGTTATCAGTGCTTTCTGAAGCCTGTCAGTTGCAATGCTAGTTGAGCTCTTGCACAGCTGCTTAGCACATGCATAGGTTATTGTCCATAGGACTGTGGATAGATATGGCAACAGCAAGGGGGAAAGACATTAGCCATTTTCCTGCTTCCCTGAGTGGCATGGTGCTGGCGCCATGCATCCTCTTACAGGCTGCTGGGAAGGCATGAGTAGCTTCAGTAATGTAAGGTGGAAGAGCCTTGAAGCAGGGGCTACAGAAGAAAAGGGAGCAGCAGTACTCTGACACAGTTAGCATCCCTCTTGCACTGGTAATACCATATCATGCAGCAGGATACAGTCAAGAGATGGGATTCATGCTGGTCTCTGTAGGGTGGCACTGTTGACTCAATTTTTTTATTCAGTTGCTAGCGTCATAGATGTCAACACAAAGACAGATGTCAATACATGCCTATACACAGGGTAAGACACAGCATGAAGCATGCTGACAGACTGCCTCCCATGTGTGATCCTGATGGAGCTAGACCCACATGGTCTATTCTAGGCCTTTCTCTGCCTAGGTACATGTGGTTAGGAAGAGTCTGTTAAAATGACATATATTCCATTTTTTTCTTGTAATCAAGAAAATAAAAAGTGAAATCCACTCCATCAAAACAAAAACTAAAATTAAGTTTGAAATACATATGGGATTAGAGATCTCAAGCCCTAGTCTTGAAGGTGAGCCTGAGTTGAAAAGCAGAATAGCTTTGTTGATGTCATTTCCAGATTCGGAAAGTGGATACCAGCCAAACAAATGCCAACATAGCAATGCCCACAAAACAACACAAATCAGAATTCCCCTCCAGTTTTCAGTGTATGCTAACAAAGGCTTGAACACATACCCCAAACCTGTGGAAACGTAAAGGAAAATCATGTGGGCCTCCACTTTAAAACAGTTCTACTAGAATTTTTTTTGTTGTTGTTTTGACACCATTTTGTTCTTTATATAACCAAACAGAGAACAAGAAGCAACACTTTTCCAGATCTTCGTTTGGACTGGTTTCTGATTAAGACACTTAGGTTCATAACCTTCCTTCTTGCAACAATAGATCCCCAACCCTAGAGCCTAGGTTGATTCTAAACATAACTTGGAACTGCTAGAAATCTGAGTGGTCATTTCATTCAATACTCAGCTCATGTCCAGGAACTTCAATGAACCTAACCTGAGATTCATGCTTGTAATCAAACCTAAGAAGAGATCAGTTTTGCCTGGGTTTTAGTTTCATGTAAGAAGGTGCCCATCTCACTATCTGTCTTCACCTTGACCAGGCAATGAAACATCTGGCTATCTTCTTGCGTATCGTCAGTAGCTTCTCAGATTATATAGCCAGCCTCCTTGTCCTGAAACTCATAACCCACCCATTTGTGTTACATTCTCATAAAACTTGCTTATTCTGGTTAGAGTTCCCTGCAGCTGACGTGGTCGGTTCTGTTCAAGGAATGACTCTCTGCCCAGACGGTAGGAAGCCTGACAAGGACTCTTTGCAAAGCTATGTACAAATCATGCCATCTTCTCTTGGATGAATTAGAGTCAACAGAACCATAATTGCAAACCCACACACCCACCTCTGCAAACTAGTATTCCAGGATTGTGTAGGAAAACAGAATGCTTGCATGACCCACACAAGTCTGTCGTGCCAATAAACCTCACCAGCTGTAAGCAGAATTAGAAATAATAGATTATTAGCTTAATTCACATAGCATTTCTTGTTTGTGTTATAGCATCAGAGAATCCATTTTCTGCTGGAGAATCTGAGGTACAGCAAATCAAAATTCTTTTTAGAGGTCAGGTGTACTACCAGGAGCAGGACACTGGACAGTGCACCATGTCCAGAAGTGATGATCTTACTGTTAATTCAGTGTCTTTTATATTGATTTGCAAAAATAATATGCAAAAATACTGGTGTTTACGTCCCCTCTACTCTCAAACCACTTGTGTCTGAAAAACTATTCCACAATCTCAGGGGACTTTATGCTGCTCACAAAGGGGTGATTATCAATAAATTGCTGCTTCAAATCCTAGTTGTGTTAGCTTACATAGATCAGATAAATAAATTGCATAGTCTGTTCTGTTTCTGGGTTGCTGAATGTCTCAGAGTCTTGCTGGTCTGCAAGAAACAGTCTCATCAATACAATGAAAAAGGGCTTCCTTTGGATATTGTGAATGACTCACTTTGAATGTACTGCTTCTTTGAACTGTCTGACCACTAGACTTTTTATTTTTTTTTTCTTTTTTAAAGAAATTAGTTAATTCACAAGGTTTAAAACCAGAGCTAGACTAAAACCTCTCAGAAGCATCAGGGCTCTTTGGTACAGGGTTTTTCTTTCCAAAGCAAATGCCACTCCCACTTGTGTTAATATTGGTGGTAAATGTGTCACACTGGGCACCTCTCTCTTGTGAAGGCATCATAGTAAAATCCTCCTGTCCTTGACACACCACATCTCTTCTAGGGCAAGAAGGTTTGAAATAAATAAGCAGTGAGCTTCCTAGGGTATCCTGAACATGTCTGGGGTCTCACACGCATGGCATGTGGCACTCTCCTGAAGCAGCAGCTAAAAGCCAAAGCAGGGACAGCCTTGGCCATCTCAGGTGGCATCAGATGTCCAGGATTAAGTGACCTAACTGAGCCATGGAGATCCTGCTAATAGTAGAGCCAAGAGAGAACTTCTGCCTGTCTGAAGTAGGCTTTGACTGGTGGTCAGCTGTGTCACTGGGCTCCAGGAGCCTGCACTGGCTGAATTTGCTCTGATTGCAGACCAAACTTAAACAAAACAGACTGAGTTCTAGACACTGTCATACTCGTGGTCTTCATCTTGAGCTCAATCTTACCCCAACTGAGATGGCAAATGAGGTTGTGTAAATATAAGCCTGCCCCTGTTCTCATTGATAAGAGAAGGAAGAATGAAAAGAAGTAAGAATGAACTGTGTAGACTGGTAGCAGTCTGGGGAAGATGTTTTGGGACATCACTGCTGGGTATCTCATGCAGGTTGAAAATAGTTGTTACTTTGGTCAGATGCAGACCTAGAATTTCATATGTATAAATAAAGCTAGCTATAGCAGCTCTCTTTCAAAACTAGGGCTGAAATATACTCTGCACTTTCAATGTCTCTTGGCTGTGTGCAGCTTTACACTGAGAACCATATCCTAGCAAGAAGTATATTGCTACCGATTACACAGCATAAGTCACACAGTCTACTACTAGTGATGGTAGTTAAGTAGGCCATATTGGGGTCTACACTGGTTTTGCCTGTTGGATTATTTTGTCATCTGAGTATGTAAATAACATATGAACAATAAATAAGCGCGTTTTAACTTTTGGGAAGAGGTACAGTTCTGTGATGCTGGTCTTGCTATTTGGAATGGAAGTAGCTCCACTGAAGCTGATGAAAATTCATTGTTATTTGAACCTGATCCACAGCACACACTCATTTCTCTTTGGGTGACAGAACTAGTTACAACTTTCACTGTGTGTCAGCTCTGTCTGCAGGTGGCCCATTAAATACCTCCGTGGTTAAGGGCAATCGAGCTGAGTTGTTGTATAGGCATGGGTCCAGCAAAGAGCATTTGAAGCACATAAGGAGCATTGTTGACTTCATTAAGACTATGTGCATGTTTAAACAGCTGTTTGAGAGCCCTGTTGGATCAAGCTTTACATATCTAATGAAGAGCCCTGAAGGTTGAGGTTCATCTATGAATATAACTTTATTTGGTTTAAACCATCCACCAAGTCGAAATAATGCTGTTGTTGGGGCAGGAGATATAACTGTTTTTATGGCTATTTGTAATATTTTTCCCTCCCACCAAAGTGCCTTTCTGAGTGATAAATGAGGTTTCCTGCTTCTCCTGGTTTGAAGGAGCAAGGAACACTGGCTGGGTACATTGGCTTTTCCCTGTTTATACAAGCAGCCTTGACAGAATGGTGGACATGGCCAAGCTGTAAACTGGTAATGATCAGCCTGCAGATGCCCTTTCAAAAGTGGCACATCAGCAAGCTGATGCAGAACAGGAACTTCTTGTTTACACAGCTCACCATCTGCATCGCAGTGGCACCATCCTCCCATCTGGTGTACAAAGTGGAACGCTGCCCCCGTACGCAACGTGCCTGTTTAACTCCTTGTAACCTTCTGAGAAACCAAAGTCTTCTCACTATTCTGACATTATATTTTTCTTCCCTAGGGGAACTGCAGTAATCTGGACCTGCATGACACAGTTGTAATCACTTAGTGCTAGAAAGATCAAGGAAATGAAGCAATGGAAATGGAGGGCTTATTCTAGTCACTAACCTGCCGAAGTTTCAGTGTGAAAGGTTTTATGCATCATATTGGCCACGGCTAGACTCTACCTAAGGAAAAAACATTAGTAAAAACAAAAATAAGATTTTTTTTTTCCTTAGGTAGTGAATGCAGGAATGAGTCATGGTCAGCTGTTGTAGTCAAGTATGCAGTCATCAGAGGATTAAACCATGCCACAGACAATGACAAGACCATCAGTGGCAGGACTCAGTTAAACACTACAGCCTCCATGGAGTTAATCACAGCCAGGTGCCATATTAAACATGGCTTGTCCCTCTCTGCAGTTACAAAAGTGATTATTATAATTGTTTCAGTGAAGATATCTTCATCAGGTAATGTGCTAATGATGCAGTTTTCCTGTCAAAAACTAATGTGATCCTCTAATGGTTTCACAAAGAAGCTTAAGCAATGGGATAGAAAGGACCACAAAGCAGTGTCTCCAGATGACACCACACCTTGTCTAGCTGCTGTTTCTTTTCAAGTTTTCAGTGACAGAGAGGATTATCAAGAAGTGCATGCATGACACCTAGCAGATTAGCTGTGCAGGAACTTCGTTTGCTAGGTGGGAGATTTGAAACTTGCCTGTTCTTAAACTGGTTGAAACACAATTTTATTCATCCCTTTCAGGCTGGGGCAGATCTAAAATATCTGCAGACACCTACTCTGAGGCAAGCATGGTGGCACGAAACAGCTCCCTCAGCAAAAGTCTTCCCACTTCTTGCACTCATCCTGCATCTGTGTGACATAGGAAGGCAGGGGGACAGTGAAGTCACCAGCTCTTGCCAGACATGTTGGTGAGTATCATATAGGTCATTGAGTTGTTGTTGTAAGAAGCATCTCAGGCTTAGCCTTTGCCCAGATAGGGCTTGCTAGATCCTTTTCCTCTTCTCATGACCCATCCCTTATTATCTCTGTTTTTTGTGGATTTGGGCCTGCCACAGAAGTCTTTGTTCTTTACCTTTTTCTGCTTGTTTTTAATTATTCTTTTTAATCCTTGCAAAATAGATAGTTTTTCTGCAGTACATGTCTAGCTGAAACAAATGTTCTCTCTTTTTTCCCTTGCACCTCCTTCTCAAGACCTGAAATACTACTGTAGCTCCAATGTTCTCCGATGTCCTTCAAAGAAGTTAAGATGTTTTCTTCTTCAACAGTTTCTACCCTTTCTGCTCCCCTCTGACAAATGAAGGTGTCTTTTCAAATGTAAAACAAGCAATTATTTTTTCTTGGTACTGGTGAGTTGTTTTATATCAGGATGGTTCCCCTAGAGGACTGATAAAATCTTCAGGGAAGTGGCTCCACTTTCTGTTTCTGGAGGCTTACATACTCCTTTTAGAAGCAGTGATTTTATATATCTTGCCCTTAGCTTGACAGTTTGTTCAAGAAAGCAAGGCACTGGCTTCAAAGAGTGTCTTTGTCAGCACCCATTGTGCCAGGCAGCAGCAATCTATATTTGCAACCAGCTTTCACAAAGCAATGACTGTTTCTTTCTCATGGGACTTAGGCTGCTATGTAGATCTGGGAAACTCCTGTAGACAACCCCCAAGCCCTTCATTTACCAGTGAAAGGACTACTGGTCAGAGTAGTATGTATGGACCTGCCATAGTGGTCCTGCCTGCAGTGCAGATATTCTCTGCAGTGCAGAGTAGAGATGATATAACAACAATTTGGTGCAAGTGGTGTTCCTATGTGTATGTCTTCTCCTAGTCCTTTATCCCTCCTCAACTCAGCATCAGCCTGAGCTGTCTACGTAGTAAAGGACTTTCTCAGAGTTTTGAACAAGTTTTTTTCTTGTTTTCTACTCCAGCTGCAATGCTGAGGTGCTTTCTTATGGCAACAGTTTCTCTACCACTTTTTTGTGAATATATATGTAGACCTTGATGCTCTGACCCTTTCAGCTCATTTCATGATCTAGTTCCCACTGAGCATTAACACACAGACAGAAACACCCTGAAGAACAGGAGGCAAGCTGAACTGCATACTGCTTACATGGGGTCCAAGGGATCCCAGCATTTGAGTTGCTGGAAGGAGATATAGTTTTTCGTGGACTTTGTTTTTGGCTTAGTGGCAGCCGGCATGTATTGTACTTTATTGCATGTTACTGTTTTAAGAAAGATACGATTTTAAATTATGAAAATTATAACTGTAAAACTTGAATTAAAATCCCAATTGTTTTCAAGTTTAACTGCTTTACTCAAAGTGCCTGGAAATGAATCAAAAGAGCAGTAGAATTTGGGTCACCCTATGGATATGCTGTTGTACCCACCAAATCTCAGCATCCACATCATGACCTTGTCTAGTTCTCAATTCAGTTTTGCAGAGAACATAAGTAGAACACGAAGGATGACTTTGACCCATTGTAGAGCAAATCCTGGTGAAGAAATGATGTTTCACTTTGAAGGAAGTAAAACTGATACTTAGCAAGATACTTGTGAAAAACCTAGCGGAAGATGGGGTAAGTCTAGTGAAAAGTGGGAGCAGGTCACCAAGTCCTTATGCACATGCAGTTTAACAAGTGAGCACAATTTTTTTTCAGTTTTCCACAGCTTAAAAAAACTGCTTGAGGTTTCTTACACTGGTGGAGTTTTGTTACTCATAGTGGGAGTTTGTTTACCTTTACACATTTGTAGAAGGTGTGAAAGAGCTTTTGTAGAAAAGATGCTGGTAGTGAGGCAATTAAAGGCAGGGTGATGAACGTGACAGGCCCGCTGTGCGAGCTGTCAGCACTGGATTTACGGCTGTACAGAACTTGTGCTTCCTACACCTACGCTCAAGGCCTCCTGTCCCTCATTCTTCTGCTCCCCCACTGCTGGGACTCACTCTTGCCCATCTCCCAGCTCCGCAGGCTGAACAAGAAATGGGAAGTTCAGCCTGACATTCTGGAAGCCACTCTGCTGTGCTCATCACAAGCCAGATCCTTCCTTTCAGCCTGAGAAAAAATGGTGAGGGCAGCTCTGCTGGCAGTCGCCATGCTCCTACTTTTGTTGCAGCCCCTGAAGGCAGAGATGTGGTGTTCATTTTACTTTGGGAGGCTAGCAACTCCCCATCATACTGTCTGCCAAATCTTGCAGTGGAATTTGAAAGATTAGATTTGGGTGCTGATGTAAGTAGTTGATAATGCTGGAGCTAGACCCAGAGAAGCAGCAAGCAATGGACCAAGCTTGGTTGAGGGAGTCACATTTGTATACCAGGGACTAATAACACTCCACTACTGTGGTCTGAGGGTCTGATACTTTCTGCAGCAGGTGCTTGCAATGGGAAGCCAGCCTGCATGTGTTTTTTGCTTCCTGTTTACGATCTGGCAGACTTAAAAGCCTTTGGGAGTGCACCAAGAGTGTGTATGTGTTTTAGGGGGATAAGTCACTTTCTTCAGCTGCCACTAAACATTCCACAGGCAGCATATGAACTCACTAGGTGAAAGGCAAGAGACAAAGTCTTTTACAACTGGTTCTAAGTCTAACTAGGAGCTGGGATGGAAATCTGAGTAATGTTCATCTCAGATACATTTTATTGTTTTAACCTCCTCAGTCCCTCACTGAACCTCTGCCTCCTGCATTGTTCCCTGATTTCTACCCTGCTGTTGGGAGCTGGGTAGTCTTGACTGTACTTCACCAGTCAGGCCAACTGGTAGAGCCTGAGCTGAAAGACGCAGGGTTAGGAAAACATTACTTTGCTCCTCAGTAATAATTAATGTCAGGGATGTTAGGGATAATACCATGGACTGAGGGAGCTGTGGAAGGGCATCATTTGATGTTGCCAGCTGCCAGGGTCTTACTCTTCTCTCCTCCACTGCTGGGGGGGTAGCACAGCTAGATGGTGCTTCATACACAGTGTGTAGTATAGCCACTAACTCATCTTGAGACTCAGTGCAAAGATACATGACCAGTTTAAATGCTGGGAGATGCCCACAAGAACAATATAGCAGATTGTGATCACAATGGTCTTTGCATACATCAGGTCAGTCTGAACTGGAGATACAGCTTTATGTGCATGTACATATACACGCACACCCCTCTCTTTGTCTGCAAGCAGCTAATGTGACTGTCTCTAAAGCACGACTGGATGTTATGAGCTTCTTTTGCTAGTGGTTGGATTCATGGCTTCGTTTTGACAGGAGCCACCCTGAAAGGAGGCCTGCACAGGATCTTGTGGTGGAAATTAGTTAGTGCAGGTCTTAGATGCCAGACACTCAGGCCCAAGTAGGCTTCTGGAAAAAAAAGTAAGGTACAAAGAACCAGATAGTTGTCTTTTCCTTCCGCTTAAGAATCAGACAACAGTGCAAGCTGCATGAATTAAGACGATTCACATCCCTTTGGGAATCAGTTATCTATGTATTTTGCCAGAATTTGAGGGTATACTGAGGAAGCAGCGTAACTCCAGACTGCTAGGTACCTCCTTGCAAATAATGCCAGAGGTTTCCCCAATGGAAATTTTTCTCCTAGTATTGCCAGAAATTAAGGAGTTACTGTCTTCATCCCCTTGGAATTATGCATTTATGCCACTCATTACTGTGGTTTGTCCTGTCAGGAATTAAACCTATTTCTTTATTCCACTGAGAGTCCACTGCCAGAAATTTAATGAATATGCTCTTCCAGCTGAGGACATCCCATTAATGTATTTTTTTTTTTCCCAGCAAGAAGAATCTTTGTGCTTCTTGCTCTCAGTCATATGGTCAAATCCATGTGTATGTGTTTTTCTGCTTCACACTAAACTTTGGTCTGTGAACTTTGCTTTGCAAAGCTGTTGTTATTATATCTTTTCACTCTAAGTTGTCCTGTGTCTGTTTTTTATATGATAGCCCTTCTTTCACTCTTGTATGTTTTAAGCAGCTTTATGATAAGCCAGTATAGCAGCTGTCAAAGGGTTAATGTTTTCCCTTCTGCAGCATATAACAAGAGATCAGAAAACAAGAAGCCCAAAGGAGAACTTTCATGTTCAGTATGTAAACAAACAAACAAACAAACATCAAGCAAAAAAACACAGAAAAATAAGTCACAGAATTTTAGTCAACTTTCACTGTTCTCCAGGGCAGTTAAGAATCAGCTGGAAAAATACAGGCAAACATTGTCATGCAGAGCATCCCTATTGGTGACAGATATGCTGAGTGTTTGACCAGCAGTTTACAAATCTTCCTTTATTTATGCTACTTAGGGGGATTTGCTGAATTGATTTTAATTTATTAGTTTTTCTCTTGAAATACCTACCAGCAGTAATTCACAAATACTTTGCAATTCAGATGCCAGTAAGAGAATATAATTTAAGTTTTTTGTGTGTTTTTGTTGTTGTTGTTGTTGTTGTTGTTGTTTGTTTTTTGTTTTTTTTTTTCAACTAATACCATGTTTGGACTGATGGTCTCAGTCCTGCATGGAGAAGTAGTAGTTTTTATTAGGCCAACTGATAAAGCTGGCAAACACAGGCAAACTTTGTCACACAGTCCCTTCATCAAACTGATTGTTGTGTTTCTTATCATGTTACTCCAATATAATACTACTGTAAGCATACAGAAATCAATTGAGTTACATTAGTATAATATTAGGGTAAACCAACAGTAAATCAGGTCGTGAGTTGCTGTGGTTGATGAGCTCTAAACCAGAGCTTTATTTCCTGTAAAGGTCAGGGTGATAGATTGTGCATTAAATTTTACCTCCTTTGCTATGTTTATTTCTAAATGGCCTTTCATAAAACAGCAAATTAGGGCATATCTTATCCTTCCACACAAGCTAGAGCTTTTCTGAATTAAGTCAAGATGACATACGAGGTCCTTGGCCCTCCCAGATTTGACGAGAAGTCTGTGTCTGTTGTGGTAAACCTGTGTGTGTCTGGGAGCATTCCTGGGAGTTGGAATGTGACCACCTGTGATGCCAAAGCCCTGCAAGCACCCAGGCATGAATTTGACCTGTCCTAACTAGCACCCTGGTTTGCATGTAGCCATCTTGTGTTGTTGAATATGATTGTTTACAAGCACAGATGTAGGGTCTTCCATGCCATTTGGCCCAGGAATACTGCTGGGCATGTTTGGTCTAGTACAATGCAGATGTAACCAAATTATCTGAGAACAAAAGTGCCGTCGAACAGTCAGAATCTCCTGTACCTCACCCACCCACAAGAAATTGAGAAAGGGTTTTGTTCAATATCTCCTGTTGAATTTCTGTCATTTTAGAACTGTATGTTTTGCAATGTAGTTGCCCTAGATTGCTGGAGGAGGAGAACCAAAACAGGCATGGTGTCCACATGCAGGTCCACATGCACTCTTTCATGCTGTCTGGGTGGACTTGGCATGAGTAAGGCTGAACTGTTGCTACCTACTCTACCAGCAAGTAGTCTACATGATCTTGGCCCTTTTGCACTGGGAAGATACTTTCAGCCAGAGCTGCCTCTCTGCCACAGTCACTGATCAGATGGGAAGTGTGTGGGTATTGGGTTTCCACACTTGTTCTTATATAATTTCTCTACCTCAAAATGTAGTTACTCCTGTCTCCCAAGTGTCCTTGATGGATATGCAACACACACATACAGTTTTACACTCCTTACCAGTTATTTAAAAAGGATTTCAACAAGTAGGAAGACGAGACAACAGTGCACAAGGAAATATTGTGGTAATGGTGATAGGGATATCTACAGAAAAACAAACGAGGGTAAAAAGAGAGTTCAGGGTGAAAGATGATAGCAAGGTGATGGATCACAGAGATGAATGTGAGCTTCAAGTTAGTGTGGGAAGCAGAGGAAGCTTGTACAATCTATTTGCTCTAAGGAGAATTTTATTGTTTGAAGTCATTTAGCTGGTGTGAACTTTGAAGAAAAGCAACATCTACGGAAGCCAGACACCTAATTTTGAGGGGAGTGAGTATGTCAATAGCAAAGCTAGATCTGGAACAGGTTTCCTAGAGAGGTGACTGAAACCCTCAGCCTGCCATTGTTTAAGAGGCATTTGGACAATGCTGTTAACAACATGCTTTAACTTGGTCAGGCCTGAAGTGGTCAGGTGGTTGTACTAGATGACCATTTTGTGTCTCTTCCAACTGAAACTAATTCTATTCTATTCTATTCTATTCTATTCTATTCTATTCTATTCTATTCTATTCTATTCTATTAAATTCCATTATGAGGACTGCAGTGACCAAACAAAAAGGATGTGGGATAACTGGGTAATAATACATAAGGATGAAGCTTTTGGTTTTCATGTCATGAGACACTACAAGTGGAAGGAATTCTCTGACAAGATGTAAGCAGCAAGTATAGAAAGGGGGTGACTAAAACTGAAGGAGAGTGAAAGGATTAAGAGGGATGACCAGAGTTGCCATGAAATGTAAAGGTTCATCCCACTTGCTACACAATGCTCTACTCCTTCTCCTGCATATAGACCTCCTGTTGAATACTCAGCCTTTGCTCCTGGAGTCTATGGATAGTGCCTATGGGTGGTAAGCCTGCATCCCTGTGGTGAAGTCCGAGAACATAAATTTGTGTTTCTTCACAGTGGGTATTTTGCTTTTACAACCTTCTCTTGCGATATTAAAGTTATTATAAGACACAGCTTGGGAGAGCTAGGCTACAGAAACTGCTCTGCAAGCCTGACCTCAAGCCTTAGGACTGTCTAACCCAAATACAAAACCCATTTTTTTTTTTTTATTATTATTTTTTCTCAGCCACAA
The DNA here is from genome assembly GCF_963082525.1 of Nesoenas mayeri. Taxonomy (NCBI): domain Eukaryota; kingdom Metazoa; phylum Chordata; class Aves; order Columbiformes; family Columbidae; genus Nesoenas; species Nesoenas mayeri. Next base: position 68,488,502 of record NC_137541.1, read on the forward strand.
AACTGCTCGGGAGCCCATATCAGTAAGCCTTGGAATTTATGCTAAAAACACTGCAAACTCTTCAGATTGCTTCTTTGACAGGTCACAGGGAAAACAGAGATCCTATATTTTGCATTTTAAATATTTTTACATATAAATATGTTTATATTTGAAGAACATAATTGCTCAAAAATAGAGGTCTGGAAACTTTAGAAATGCTTGAAATTGAGACATTCCTGCTACCTAGAGGTTTCAAAACCATGAAGTGGGACAGAAGCAAACTCTAAGCTTTTGTGCTGAAGTACAAGAGCAAGTGAGCGAGGCATTCATACAGTGGCTGAGACAGTATCAGACACTCAGAGACACAGCGTTTGTTCAAACACAACATTTTTGGAGAACTTTGCACAGAGCCAAGTCCCCCGAAGGCACGCAATGAACTCTCGCCAAGAAGGTGCAGGGGCTGCCTAGGAGGCTGGGGCTCTGTTTTTGCGTCGAGTCCTCCTTGGAGTGCTGGAGGAAGCACAGAGCCAACAGGTGGGCTTCAGGGGCACGCGCCGGCGAGACACAGCCTCATCTTCACGGGGACTCAGACTGCCCAAGGCGTTGCCCAGCCCCCTGACAGGCCTCGGTCGCAGCACGTAGGCATTCCTGGAAGGTTTTGGGCTGGTATGGAGAAGCCCATCGGGCAGCTGCGCCATCGTCGTCGACGGTTCCGACGTGTCCAGGAGGCGCTTGGCCGAAACTCTGCCCGCGTCCAGTGCAGAACTGGCTTTTTCTCTTTGCTTCTCCTCGTCCACTTTCCTTCTGGAACTGCCCGCCTTGCTGTTGCTGGCTGGCTGACGGCTCCATTTCCTGAGCCACCAGCAGAGCCCAAAGAGCAGGAGCAGGGCTCCGGCAACAGCCCAGAGCTGCCACTGCTGCAAGGCAGCGAGGAGTGGCACTCTCCAGGCAAAGCTGCTCTGCTCCTGCTGCTGCTCCTTCAGCGCTGTCTCCTGCGCCTTCAGCTCCATGGCCCGCTCCTTCAGCTCCATCTCCTGCCAGAGCCGAGTCATCTCCCGCTCCAGCATCTCTGCACGCTGCTGCATGCGCTCCGCTGTGGCCTCCTCCAGCTCATCGCCAGTGACGTGCGCGTACGACACCAGGGTTTGCAGAAACCAGGCGAACAGCGCTATGACATCCATGGCCTGCAGGAGGAGGGAGAGAAGGGCTTGAGTGGGACTGGTAAGGAGGGAGCTGGCGTCAGGGGGAGCTGGGACGGGGGCCGCAGGGAGCTAGGGGCAGGCAGCAGAGGGGCCGAGGCAGCTGCCAGGCAGCAAGGTCTGCGCCCAGCCCCGGCGGCGGCGCTGCACCGTGCCCTGCCCAGGCTGCTCCTGCATGCGGCTGGCCCTCGATGCAGGGTGAGAACCCACCCCCCGCCCAGGGCCCACGCCTCTGCCCCGGCCCCCATCCAGCCCAGCCTCCCCGGCCTGCGCACTCACTGCTGGCCAAGGCCGTACTGGGGCGGCGCAGCTGCTGGCGTCCCTGAAAACCGCCCCATGGCGACTCGTCCCCTGTGACGTCACAGGCACAAGAGCACGTCACAGACATGCCCAGCGGCCAGCCCCACCTTTCTGCCCCACCCCGGCTCAGCCACTCCCAGCTGCCCTGCTGTCCTGCTTAAGGCTGCGCTAGAGTGAATTTTCTTCACAGTAGCTTGCGTGCTGCTTTATTTGGGATTTGTGGTCCTCTGCCTGCCAGTGGCAACCTCATCATCACAGAATGCCCTGACCTGCAAGGGGCCCACGAGGGTCATCCAGTGCAACTCCTGACTCCAGAGTGGCCACGCTCCAATCACAGAGTCACCAAATCGCTGAAGCTGGAAAAGACCCGTAAGGCCATGGAGTCCAACCGCAAGCCTAACCTTGCCAACTCCACTACTAAACGATGTCTCTAAGTGCCCTGTCTACGCAGTTTTTGACACACCTTCAGGCTTGGTGCCTCACCCCCTTCCCTGGGTAGCTTGCTCCAATGCCTCACCACCTTGGGCATTCGAGTCCCACCCGCCACACAGAGGGAATTGGGACGCTGGGCTACCGGACAACGCTGCCTTCTTCTTCCTAACGCCCACCCACCAGCCCCATCACCCCACCCTTTGCTTCTACAAGGAGAGGGCCAGAAACTCCTCCAGCCCCAGCGCACGGGTGCCCCGGCTCTGCAGGCTGCAGAGGGAGCTGCTGCTGACCTGGGGGACCCTCTTGACAGGGCAGGTCTTTGCCAGCCTCTCCAAGACAGGCCTGATGCCAAGGCACTGCTGCTGGGGATGCCTGGGGACAGAATCAGATGCCGTTCCATCAGGGCTAATAGTGAGCTTCGGTAATATGGGCGGTAGAAGAGGAGGGCAGCAGGTTGGACAGTGGGTCGTGCTGGCACGAGACCTCTGGGCCAGAGTCTTCCTTCAGGCCTGCTCATGGCAAAGGGTCTTGTGGCGGATGCTTGATTTATGCTTCTGCTTGCCACAGAGCCACGTTCACATCACTCAAAGAAAGGTGCTACTTAAGCGAGTGTGACGGCAAGGCTCACTCCAGTGCTTAAGGCATGGAGGACGGATGCCGAGGAGAGTCAGATGAGCGTTGTTTGAGAGTGATTACAATGGGGACGGGAGATTTGCAAAAGGCTAGATTCCACACGGATGACTTCTGCTCCGTTTTGTGCGGCCAAAAGAGCTGCTGTTAACTCTCTCCCTCGTGCAATTCCTTCACCACCTTCTACTCCTTACTCGCCAGTGCTCCTATCCAATGCGGTCGCCTTGTAGTGCCATTTGCCGTTGATCCTTTTTGCTGCTGCGGCATCGGTAAACCAAATGCCCTCCGTTGGTGTTTCCTGAGTGAGTGGGGCTGCATTCAAGCACTTTTGCTTTCACTGTTAAACTCTCCTCTCCCACCCCACAAGTTTTCCCTCTTTTACCCTTCAGATGCTCTCCACCATGCCAACGGGGGGCAAGTGATTGAGCAGCTGTGTGGCAGCTGAGCTGTCAGCATCCCATGCCCACATTCCCAAAAAACCTCATGCACAGACAGACACTCAGAGACACAGCGTTTGTTCAAACACAACATTTTTGGAGAACTTTGCACAGAGCCAAGTCCCCCGAAGGCACGCAATGAACTCTCGCCAAGAAGGTGCAGGGGCTGCCTAGGAGGCTGGGGCTCTGTTTTTGCCTCGAGTCCTCCTTGGAGTGCTGGAGGAAGCACAGAGCCAACAGGTGGGCTTCAGGGGCACGCGCCGGCGAGACACAGCCTCATCTTCACGGGGACTCAGACTGCCCAAGGCGTTGCCCAGCCCCCTGACAGGCCTCGGTCGCAGCACGTAGGCATTCCTGGAAGGTTTTGGGCTGGTATGGAGAAGCCCATCGGGCAGCTGCGCCATCGTCGTCGACGGTTCCGACGTGTCCAGGAGGCGCTTGGCCGAAACTCTGCCCGCGTCCAGTGCAGAACTGGCTTTTTCTCTTTGCTTCTCCTCGTCCACTTTCCTTCTGGAACTGCCCGCCTTGCTGCTGCTGGCTGGCTGACGGCTCCATTTCCTGAGCCACCAGCAGAGCCCAAAGAGCAGGAGCAGGGCTCCGGCAACAGCCCAGAGCTGCCACTGCTGCAAGGCAGCGAGGAGTGGCACTCTCCAGGCAAAGCTGCTCTGCTCCTGCTGCTGCTCCTTCAGCGCTGTCTCCTGCGCCTTCAGCTCCATGGCCCGCTCCTTCAGCTCCATCTCCTGCCAGAGCCGAGTCATCTCCTGCTCCAGCATCTCTGCACGCTGCTGCATGCGCTCCGCTGTGGCCTCCTCCAGCTCCTCACCAGCGACGTGCGCGTACGACACCAGGGTTTGCAGAAACCAGGCGAACAGCGCTATGACATCCATGGCTTGCAGGAGGAGGGAGAGAAGGGCTTGCGTGGGACTGGTAAGGAGGGAGCTGGCGTCAGGGGGAGCTGGGACGGGGGCCGCAGGGAGCTGGGGGCAGGCAGCAGAGGGGCCGAGGCAGCTGCCAGGCAGCAAGGTCTGCGCCCAGCCCCGGCGGCGGCGCTGCACCGTGCCCTGCCCAGGCTGCTCCTGCATGCGGCTGGCCCTCGATGCAGGGTGAGAACCCACCCCCCGCCCAGGGCCCACGCCTCTGCCCCGGCCCCCATCCAGCCCAGCCTCCCCCGGCCTGCGCACTCACTGCTGGCCAAGGCCGTACTGGGGCGGCGCAGCTGCTGGCGTCCCTCAAAACCGTCCCATGGCGACTCGTCCCCTGTGACGTCACAGGCGCAAGAGCACGTCACAGACATGCCCAGCGGCCAGCCCCACCTTTCTGCCCCACCCCGGCTCAGCCACTCCCAGCTGCCCTGCTGTCCTGCTTAAGGCTGGGCTAGAGTGAATTTTCTTCACAGCAGCTTGCGTGCTGCTTTATTTGGGATTTGTGGTCCTCTGTCTGCCAGTGGCAACCTCATCATCGCAGAATGCCCTGACCTGCAAGGGGCCCACGAGGAATGTCCAGTGCAACTCCTGACTCCAGAGTGGCCACGCTCCAATCACAGAGTCACCAAATCGCTGAAGCTGGAAAAGACCCGTAAGGCCATCGAATCCAACCGCAAGCCTAACCTTGCCAACTCCACTACTAAACGATGTCTCTAAGTGCCCTGTCTACGCAGTTTTTGACACACCTTCAGGCTTGGTGCCTCACTCCCTTCCCTGGGTAGCTTGTTCCAATGCCTCACCACCTTGGGCATTCGAGTCCCACCCGCCACACAGAGGGAATTGGGACGCTGGGCTACCGGACACTGCTTCCTTCTTCTAACTCTCCCCCTCGTGCATTTCCTTCACCACCTTCTACTCCTTACTCGCCACTGCTCCTATCCAATGCAGTCAACTTGTAGTGTCTTGTAGTGATTGAAGCATGGCCGCTATGGAATCAGGTGCTGTACTGGACATTCCTCGTGGGCCCCTTGCAGGTCAGGGCATTCTGTGATGATGAGGTTGCCACTGGCAGGCAGAGGACCACAAATCCCAAATAAAGCAGCACGCAAGCTGCTGTGAAGAAAATTCACTCTAGCCCAGCCTTAAGCAGGACAGCAGGGCAGCTGGGAGTGGCTGAGCCGGGGTGGGGCAGAAAGGTGGGGCTGGCCGCTGGGCATGTCTGTGACATGCTCTTGCGCCTGTGACGTCACAGGGGACGAGTCGCCATGGGGCGGTTTTGAGGGGCGTCAGCAGCTGCGCCGCCCCAGTACGGCCTTGGCCAGCAGTGAGTGTGCAGGCCGGGGGAGGCTGGGCTGGATGGGGGCCGGGGCAGAGGCGTGGGCCCTGGGCGGGGGGTGGGTTCTCACCCTGCATCGAGGGCCAGCCGCATGCAGGAGCAGCCTGGGCAGGGCACGGTGCAGCGCCGCCGCCGGGGCTGGGCGCAGACCTTGCTGCCTGGCAGCTGCCTCGGCCCCTCTGCTGCCTGCCCCCAGCTCCCTGCGGCCCCCGTCCCAGCTCCCCCTGACGCCAGCTCCCTCCTTACCAGTCCCACTCAAGCCCTTCTCTCCCTCCTCCTGCAGGCCATGGATGTCATAGCGCTGTTCGCCTGGTTTCTGCAAACCCTGGTGTCGTACGCGCACGTCGCTGGTGAGGAGCTGGAGGAGGCCACAGCGGAGCGCATGCAGCAGCGTGCAGAGATGCTGGAGCAGGAGATGACTCGGCTCTGGCAGGAGATGGAGCTGAAGGAGCGGGCCATGGAGCTGAAGGCGCAGGAGACAGCGCTGAAGGAGCAGCAGCAGGAGCAGAGCAGCTTTGCCTGGAGAGTGCCACTCCTCGCTGCCTTGCAGCAGTGGCAGCTCTGGGCTGTTGCCGGAGCCCTGCTCCTGCTCTTTGGGCTCTGCTGGTGGCTCAGGAAATGGAGCCGTCAGCCAGCCAGCAGCAGCAAGGCGGGCAGTTCCAGAAGGAAAGTGGACGAGGAGAAGCAAAGAGAAAAAGCCAGTTCTGCACTGGACGCGGGCAGAGTTTCGGCCAAGCGCCTCCTGGACACGTCGGAACCGTCGACGACGATGGCGCAGCTGCCCGATGGGCTTCTCCATACCAGCCCAAAACCTTCCAGGAATGCCTACGTGCTGCGACCGAGGCCTGTCAGGGGGCTGGGCAACGCCTTGGGCAGTCTGAGTCCCCGTGAAGATGAGGCTGTGTCTCGCCGGCGCGTGCCCCTGAAGCCCACCTGTTGGCTCTGTGCTTCCTCCAGCACTCCAAGGAGGACTCGAGGCAAAAACAGAGCCCCAGCCTCCTAGGCAGCCCCTGCACCTTCTTGGCGAGAGTTCATTGCGTGCCTTCGGGGGACTTGGCTCTGTGCAAAGTTCTCCAAAAATGTTGTGTTTGAACAAATGCTGTGTCTCTGAGTGTCTGTCTGTGCATGAGGTTTTTTGGGAATGTGGGCATGGGATGCTGACAGCTCAGCTGCCACACAGCTGCTCAATCACTTGCCCCCCGTTGGCATGGTGGAGAGCATCTGAAGGGTAAAAGAGGGAAAACTTGTGGGGTGGGAGAGGAGAGTTTAACAGTGAAAGCAAAAGTGCTTGAATGCAGCCCCACTCACTCAGGAAACACCAACGGAGGGCATTTGGTTTACCGATGCCGTAGCAGCAAAAAGGATCAACGGCAAATGGCACTACAAGGCGACCGCATTGGCGAGTGGCGAGTGGCGAGTGGCGAGTAAGGAGTAGAAGGTGGTGAAGGAATTGCACGAGGGAGAGAGTTAACAGCAGCTCTTTTGGCCGCACAAAACGGAGCAGAAGTCATCCGTGTGGAATCTAGCCTTTTGCAAATCTCCCGTCCCCATTGTAATCACTCTCAAACAACGCTCATCCGACTCTCCTCGGCACTCTTCCTTCGTTCCTTAAAAAGTTGAGTGTGGTAGAAAGTATCCTTCAGATCGGGAGAGGTGCTTTGCTCACACGGAAGAGAGACAGGAGTCTGAGGTTGATATTCCCTGACTAATCCGTCTTTTGAGAAATAAATCTACTTGTCATTTATTTCATTTGCCAAGGAAAATAGTCTATTTCACACTCTTTTTTATCAGGGTTTTCCTCCTGGATGGAAGAACTCGTCTCCCCATGGCTCTCATTAAATGAATCATTCCCATGAAAGCTTTCTTTTTATCATAGCTGCATTTTCCAACAGCATAACCTTTGCTGAAAACTTATCAAGCAATATGGGGTAGGTCTAGCTGTAGCCTTGGATTGTAGCTAAATGAGGATCAAGGAAAACATATAAGCTAACCATCTTCTGCAGAGAACAGAAATGTGATCCTTTATTCGGGAAGGCACAGAGACAGGACCCCAATTCTTATCTCTTGGATTCATAGTTGTGCCTGGAAGGACAGCCCAGCTTTAGCTGTGGTTGCAGACAGAACATCTAAACACAGACTTGGCATATCCCAAGAAACAAAACAAATGGGAGTCAGCTCATTTGTATCAGTGACGGGGTTAAATTTCAAGCTTTGCATGTAATCACCTAATTTACAAAGCAGGATGCTGCCTCCCTGACCCCTTCAAGCAAGGGCAGAGGTTCTGAGCTGTAATAAAGGTGGTGAATTGCAGCAGGGGGTTAAAGTTACTTGGAAGAAGTGATGGAAGAGGACACTAGTTTTCACCTATCTCCAAAGACAACCAGTGTTTTGTTTATGTCTTCTGTTTGACCATAGTTGTGTGTCTGTCACGTCTAAACTGAGAGAGTCATGGGTTCTGCCACAGCCACCAGGTTTGCAGATTGGCTAGAAGGAAGAGAATAAAGTGATGCAAGGATATATTAATGAGAGGAGATGTTAATGTGTCGAGGGTTTTGATTGTGGGGTGACAATAAAACCCTGGCAGATATATTGTTAACCTCCTCTTCCCCGTCCTTTCCCCCTTTTGCCCTCCCTCTCCCCCCTTCCCACTAAGGACAGGTGATCATGGGGGAAAGAAGGACAGAGAGAAGAGAGTTGGAAAAATTAAATATGTTTTACTAATGCTACTTATAAGAATAGAGAAAATAATACGAAATATACAAAACCAATCTTGAAAGTCTCAGCAACTGTAGAGCTGGCACCCAAAGTCCTGGACTGGACTCCACAGCCAACCGGAACTGGATTCAGTCTGTCACTAGGCCTCAGTATGCAGGGACGACTAGCAAGGTCCTCTCCTAATGTCAGCCATACGCAAAAGGGATGAAAAGGGAAAACAGGACGAGATCCTTGTGATCTCCCACTTTTATATGAAGTATTCACGTGAATGGGATATTATACTTCGTTGGTCAGTTTCTTGGTCACCTGTTTCTCATTGCCCCTGTCATGAGAGCTCTATCCATTCGTTATCAATAACTTCGCATTCCATTGCTTTGTTTACCAAAACATGTATCTGGTTCTCCAGGAAAATGCAGCTAATATGAAGGCTTTAGCTGACAGGCAAATTCACTAAAAGATAAACTTGTTTTTTAACAAAACCAGGACATAATGAAAAAGACACTAGTAATGCAGAGAACACTTACAATGAGAGAAATTTCATGCAAGGTGACAGAAAATAGTAGAAGGATTTTAGCAAGCAGAGCTAAACTTGTTTACAGCTTTTGCCTGGGAAAATCTCTGGAGATGAACCCACACATTGTGCAAGTAGCCTGAGGCACATCCCAATCCACCTTCTGGCCATGCCTCAGAAGGAGTTTCATCTGGACTCCTTAGCACCCATTCTTCCTCATCGTGATGCCCAAGGATCCCAGGGCACAGGCAGGCTGTGTCTGAGTTGCCCTGCTCCCTGTGCAGTTGTGGGCTGGCATGCCTTGGGGTGACTGCTCAGCCCAGACAGGGACCCTAGGGGTGAGGTAGGAGCACATTACAAGACCTAAAATCCAAGAGGCAGCAAAATAGCATGCAGCAAAGTAGCAGGCAGCAGTGTGGCTGTGTGGGTTTGCTCAGCCTCAGCCCTGGCATTGTTGAAGGAACAGAAGGGCTGGGGTCGGAATGGGTGAGGAGAAAGATCGCAGCACCTGTCCTGGTGTGTGGGACCAGGAGAGTGGAGGGAGTGACAACTGTCAGAGCTTTAGCATGAGTTAGAAGGTGCTGACTGCCAGGGTAGGAGTTAAGGAAAGGAAGAGAGTGCTATGAAGGTCACTTTACTCTTATGAGGCTCAGGTATGAAATAATTGGCCCAATTTTAAAACTTCAGTGATCACAAATAACACCCTAAGTGGAGGTAACTCTTATGTCATGAAACAGACTACTGTACACCTGCAAAAAATGTAGATCTACTCTTGTCATGCGTTGATCATAAAGCACTTTCTAAGTGTTTCTCTGAGGGTAGGGATGCTCTGTAATCCAGTTTTGAATCATACTTCATGAAAGGACCAGTGGAGCAAACAAGATCAACCTGACTATCCTTGTGGTAGATTTTAACTGGGTAGTGAGTCCATACCCTGAGGTATCAGATATGCTGGTGGAGAGAACAGCATTGCCTTTGGTTTCCTGCTCAGAAATTCAAAAACTTCATGGGGATGCTTTGCATAACCTCTTGCTTGACATGCCCAGAGGTGGCAGTCTGATGGGGACCTGTTGGATTTCAAATCAGGATATTGGAGTGGGTAAGCAAAAATGTCATGGCAAAAGGCGATACAGGGTATACTGTGTTTAAATTAGAGAAAGAAGGAACAGCAAATGAAGCTGCAAACCAATCTGATGAAAATGTAAAGGGGAAGCCAGGAGACAGTGGAAGAGGGTCTGCAGCAGAGGGTGGAAGGTGGATTTGGGTCCATAAAGACCCTGGGAAATAGAGGGGGAAGGCTGGGGCTGAGAACTGTTTGAAAGAGAAGGGTGGAGACAAGGGTACAGGGGAGAGATGGACTGTGCGGAACTGAACTTTTGTATGGCTAAATAAAGAAGCTGGGACTCACAAGAAGAGTCTGAAGAGAAATTCAAGGCGTGTGGAGGAAACACAGCAATGTTGGAACCTTGTGGGGCAAGAAGGGTCAGCTCTTGCAGGGAATGGGTGATGCTACTGTGTCAGTCACAGTACCTTCACCTCTGTGAGAGTGAACAAAAGCTGAGAGACACAAGCTTTATCAGTCCTCTGCTGTTGGGAAATGCCTTTCAAACTTACTGATAGAGGGTTTGGCTTATTCCCCATCTAGATGCCTATGCTACAAGACTAATATCTTCAGGCTCCTTTGTTCCAAAGAGATGGTCCTCTGGGGTGAGGGCAGAAGGGTCCATATGATTCAGTGCAAATAAATTAAACCCCTGCTTTGTTTCAACCACTGGAGAATTTACTTCCCTTATGGGAAAACAGCATGCTAATATAACACTAAGCTACAAATATCCCCTTCCCTGTTGTAACACAATACATCCCACACTTACTGGGTTATCTATTACATCGGGTTGTTAATAGTGGTTAGTCCTTTTATTGGCATTATCTGCCCTGTGTAAACAAGACATGCAAACCAGAGACCAGAACAAAAGGCTTTCCAATCCAGCCTAAATGTAAAACTGCTGCATGTAGTCTTGTTCTCATTGATGCCAGTGATAACTTTCTTGCTGACTTTAGTGGGAGCAGACTCCAGGCTTTCTAAAAGTAACATCCAGAAGCAACATTTTCAGATAACATTTTTCTCTTCCCCTAAGCCATAAAGATGTTGTTCTTCAGGGACAAATACACAAAGTCATTATGAAAAATGCTGTAACAATGATTCAAAAGTTCACTCTCTGGGAGAGGGAGTAAAGTATATTTGCTTTCAGTCTCAGTCTATACGTTACCTTTAAAGAAACCTTCAAAAGTGGGAACAGCTCTCCCAGGACCCAATGGTAATTGGTTTATAGGATGTGGTTTAACTCTTCTCAGAGCTTTGAACTTCAAAGGTGTCTTTGAGCACCTGCTCTAAAATTCTCCTGCAAGTGCATCAAACTCATAACCTCAGGAGGTAGAACACACCTGGTTGAGTGGTGTCTGGGCCATGCAATTATGTGGCTGCGGGTCAGGACCATGTGACAGGTGGTTCAGTGCCTCATTTCAAATGAGTTGCAAGCAGTTGAGAGGGTAGCACTTAATTAATTCAACAGTGAGGACTTCTACACATTTTTATGCTGCTAATAATCTGCTAACATTTTAAACCTTTACCTCTGCAGTTTTAATACTGTCAGGATCTAAACCCACATTTGTCAAAAGAAAAATTCAATACAGGTTCTTCTTTTTGTTGAACTTGCATTCTCAGATATCAACACACCAACTCCCCTTCCCCCAGGAATATTCTGCCCTTCAAAACCCAGTTTCTCTGTGACAGAGCTTGCCAGATCAACATGGATTTATAGTATTTTCTGTGTTTTTGACTTCTAATAATCCTGTCTGATGGTAGAAATAGTGGACCTTTTGGCATTCAAAGCTGTTTCAGGGGAGATGGGCACCTTGTGTTCTCATGCAATACTTGACTTTTGCTCTCTCATCATCCATGGCTGACCAGTTGTCATTTTGGGACATAGAAACACAGATCTAGAGAATCAAGGGGGTGGAAGTAACAAAAGGGAAGAATTTGCATATGACAGGCTGGATATAGCAGAGGCAGGGTGGTGGCAGAGGCAGAAATGCACCCAGATACATTACAACTCAATTCTATACAGCACATACTACTTTGGGTAGAAATACTGAGGAGAGTAAGCAGAATCACTGTTCCTAGATCCTGTCCTCCCCTCCCGGTAAATCTATCCCTGCATGCGAAAGTTAGGTATTTTCACGAGGCACTGCAGAAAAATAGAATATGATAGAACAAGATTTTTGGTGAATAGGACAAAGCTGCCCTTAGGCATTGTTAACTTGTCTTACTGACATTTAAATGGCCTAAATCAAGGTGACAGAGATGTTAGTGGCATTATGTGAAGAACTGTTCTGTAAGGATGAATTGTTCTTTAGAACAATTTATATTCAGCACAGAGAATTAAGCATAAGTGGGTTTAACATGAGGCTCACATGTCATAATTTTCCAGCTGTTATTATCTGTGGTGTGACTAATGCAGGTTTACTCTTCAATTGCAGTTCTGACTAACTTATCTCTGTCCTGTATCCAGCTGCAAAGCCTTGTTCCAAAATGTCACTTAGAACTTTAATTGTTGCTCCATCTCCCAGAGAAACAAGGTGCAGGTGATTATTTTTAGTCTCTTCTTTCCCCGTCCTGGGACAGCATTTATGTATTTCTCAAAGAGGTGAACACCACAGGTTGTCCTGTTGGGCAATACCAGCTCACAAGGAGGACTGCCTGCTGGCTTGCTTTTCCCTACCATTCTCTACACTGTGATTATTGTTTGAGTGCTTTTAAATTCTTCAAATGGGTCTTGAGGATGGACGAAATTGTCCATGCATTTAAATAAGAAAGCAGTTGTTGGAAATGCAATGAATCTACAGAAGACCAATGCAGAGTTGGAACACTTGACTTAGTTGATATTTTCCTTGTGCTATGGGTTTTATTCTCCCAGAAGATGCTGCAGAAGCTCTGTAATTAGACGTTGGACTGGTCAAAACTAATAGCAAATACGAACGCTGGACCATTTCCACACTGAATTTCATGACAAAAGGACATTTGTTCATTAAAGATTATATTCAGTATTAAGAGGATAGACATAAAGTAAAGCTAGGAAAAAGGTGTTCTGAAGAAAGAAGAAAACTTTTCCTTCTACTTACTTTTGGATAACTGTTGGTTAACTCAGAGTATTTCAGAGGTTGAAAAGTATTAGCAACATTTATTGCAACAAACAAATTTTGCAAAAAGCTTAAGTAAGTTCCTGAAGGAAAAAAGGAAAAAAAAAAATTAGAAACATTTATTCAGAAAGACAGATTTAGATTTGAGGCCCTGATTCATTAAATGCTTATTATGCAAGTTTTTAACCTTAACCATTCAAGCAGATATTCCATAAATTAATTGAACTGCCCCACTACTTAAAATCAGATATGGTCTAAAGCATCTTGGTTATCAGAATCCTGAGTCAGTTACTGTTAAATATGTCTGCACTCTGATTAGCTAAATTCATCAAATTTCAGAACATTTTTTTACAGAACAATTTCTTAACACTATAATGTTCAATGCAAAGGTATCATGCTAGAGAATAACATGTATTAATTGTTTTTTTAATCACATCACTTCTCGATTAATGTATAAGTAGAGTCTTTGAAATTCCATCTGAAATATAAGGAAGTGTTTTAGTTTTGCTTTTGTTTTTTTTTCCACATGCAGTAAAAGAGAGAATAAAAAATTGGCCTGACAAATCAAAATTTAAGGTGAGGAAAGGGAAGCAAGGGAATTATAGTTCACATTTCCACTACCTTCTGTTTTCAAACTGAAATGGTAAATAAATAAATAAAGAGGTGATTTGAGGCAAACCTGAGAAAGAGTTCACTTTTTTTTTTTTTTGTTTGACAAATAAATTAATTAGCCCCTTGTCTTGCAAAGCTTAGCTGTGTGCCTGAATCATGTGAGACTTGATATTCTTGCTGGAGGTTAAATCCACTTATCAAGGTTTGCAGTGCTGAGCTTTCTTGGACAAAAAAAAAGGCAGAAGACATATAGACAGAGTTTAACGAAATGTTGAAAATGGCAGAATACAAGGATGAAGAGAAAAGAGGTGAAAAATCACATGCTGATAAGGTGGGTGGTTGAGCTCAGCCTCCAAGTGAGCATGACTAGAAAGGAGGCTAATTACTTTCATTTGTCTGGCACTGTGCCTGTGCAAGATATCAAAGGGTACAAATAAAAGCTGTGAGTTATCCAATCTCCATGAAAAACAGGCATCCTGAAGACTCAGAAGAGTTTGATTCTGCAGGTTTCAGAGAAGTCATATTTTGTTTAAAAATTGTATGCAATGAATTGTCTGTGTCTTTCCAGTTAATTTTCAGACAACACTCTGGTTATTATTATTATTATTATTATTATTATTATTATTATTAAATTTGGAAAGTTATTTTAAAATAGCTGTAGGATCCTAGTATTGGCACTTCTTTTTTATGTGATCACATATGCAAGAAAACTGAGATCAATTCACACTTCTCCCACAGATGTTGTGTGCTGATTGACAAGTCAGATACAGGCTGATGTGTCTAACATCCAGGCATGTATCGTATGATCTGCATGATCGATACATGTATAATTTTCCCATAAAACATTAACTCTATCTGTTTGGATTGTAGACTGTTTAGGCAGGGACTACTAGATCATTTAGACTGCCTGGTTGGTACCATGCAACACTATATCACAAAATTACTACTCTACAGTAATAATAGAAATCAACAGAAAAGTGATTTGTAAACTTTATGGAAATGCACAAATATTCTAGGCTCTAAAAGTCAAAACTGCATGAAATGTACATATAAATCTACTGGTTTTGTGGGAATAAAAAAGGTAATTATTTCAAAGAGAACTCTAAAGAAAAAATCACTTTCAAAAACTAAAAATGTTATTCATAAAGAGGAATATAGGGAAAAACAGTGACAAATCTATCAAATAACAATTACATTGTCAACATGTTCCCTGGGGACTTTTTAGATGTCTTGAGGAATTTTCTGATGATAAATTCCAAACCTTATGGTGTGATAAGTGTCATTGCCATTCTCCCACCAAAAACATACAGTTAAATGGAAATACAGATTTTTCAGGTTGAAAATTTAGATGTGATTAATTTAAATCTAGAAGTCCTGTGGGTTCCTCTTATAAAATAGAATTCTTCAATTCTGTCAAGTGAAAAGACCTCTGGACAAAATAAATGACACCGTTCCTTGCATTTCCTGACATGCTGCTTACTCCACTGTTTAAACTGCTGCCTTGTCTTCAACATCTTCCCTTCTCTGATCAGAATCAGTCGCTTCCCAGGCAGATTGCTGAGGCCTTAAAATCACTTCGTAACTATTTATAGAAGAGATGATGGAGTACAACATCTTTTGTTTAGTCAGTTGATTAAAAAACTTTTAAGGTTAAAAAAATCTATTCAGACATAATTAGTATTTTAAAATGTAAAAAACCCCAAAACTCTGATATGAAACAAAATGTTTCATTACAGCACCAACAAAAAGCAGAAGTTTTATCAGATTTACTGAGATTTAACTGGTTCATGTGGTTAAACAAATGAAAAATTTGAACCCAGTTTGAGTTAACATATATAAGGAAAAAAACACTCCTTCTTATTGTCTTAGAGGGAAATTGAAAATTCAAATTAAAAAAATATTTTTGATGAGAAAGAGTTTAGCTTTCTGCTTAAAAGAGGGTTTGAAAGGACATTTCTTCAAGGTACTTGTATTCACATCTCTAAATATATACTCTGATTTTAATCACTGGAATTCAAGTTGATAATCAAAAACTTTCTGAATGCACAGCAGATTTTCAGATCTGCTTTACCAGCCAGTCTTTCAGTTGTTAGAGTCTCTGCTCAGCTGGAATGCCTGTAATTATTCTTTATCCAACTGAAGAGAGTTGCTTTGGACATTAGCAAGGGTGCATGTGGGTTTTATTTCAAACAGTCATTGTAAAAGAATATTTATAAATAGTTTTCTGTTCTGGGCCACACTGAAATGAGGCCTTTTGTTCTTTTCTTGCTTCCTCAGAACTTATTTTGTCTGCTTGGATGATATTAATTTGCAACCACAACATTATGGGATAAAATCCATTCTGATCCAGGTCAGCAGGATCCCATTGGTTTTAGCATGAGTTGGATCAGGCAAGTTATTTCTAAGTCCTTTACAAAAGGTTCAAAATCTTACTAAAAGGTCAATGTTCAGAGCCTTTTATCTTTGCATAATACATTAAATATATGCAACGGAGAATCTGATAGCAAATTCAGTAGTACTGCAGTGCTACAGCTGAGACAGAAAAAAGAAATGGTGGCACAAGGCAAATATCTTCAAGTGTCTGTATTTGAACTAACCAACCCACACAAAACAAATTTAAAGATGATCTGTGCATCCAGTGTATCCCAAAGTGGGTTTCCTGTCATTCTGATTACAAGCGACTGCAGATACGTTTTGTGCCTTTAGTTCACAATAGACAGCTGGTGGTCTGCCATTCACTTTGTAGAGTGAAACTAAAATTTTGCATGAGCTGCAGACAAGTGGGCTTTAAGGCACAGCACTTACAGTTCCCAGAATCCTTCAAAGGAAAGGTTCAGCTCAATGGATTTTGTATCAAATGCACCATGTGCATGTTGATCACAAAAATGACATCTCTGAGAAAGAAAACAGAAGATGCTGAATATTCTAGTAAATGTCTTTGTTTCGTATACTAAGAGTTCAATGCAACACTGTCCTTTCCTGTCTTCTTTGTCTTCTCCATCTTTTCCGAAAAGCTGCTTGAACTCCATGCAAATGCCTTCAGAGGAGAAACTGCAGGTTGTGTTGAAGACATGGCATACATGCTATGCACTACAATAGACACATTATAATCTCAAAGCCTTTACATACAGCAAATTCAAGAGCTCCACCAGCCTATAAACACTGGAAATTAATGACATGATAACCTCAGGAAATAATACTTCAGATGTGTAAGTGCCTCATGGGAGGAACTCATTACTGAAGTTACAGTACATTGACATTGCATGAATGCTGAAGGAGCTTCCCACACTTCATAAGCTTGATCTTGTCTGATTTCAAGGGCTAAGTGAATTTTGGCCTGATTAATGCTAGAAACTGTGGCCAGCTGAAAAGGCTTGGAGTTTGAGGCTTCTTACATCACCTTGCAGGGACAGGAATGCATGGTATGCATTGTAGCAACCTGCTCAAGGTTTTGTTTGTTTATTTTAATTAAAAACCAACTACTGAGCTAGGCAAGTAAATGCTAGCTGAGGATCTGCTGATGTGATTTTAGACTAGTTTTATATATATGCGAGGTGATAGGAGTTTGGGAGAATGGGAGTGCAGAAAGGCATAGTCCAGATGTTTTATTGACTTGTTATTTTGGCCCCAGTGCATTTGACCAGATATATACGAAGAAAAATGCCTAGTTTGAACTACTACTTGCTTTGTTGTATGAGAGACATCCACTTTTATTTTTGAAAGGTGTTTTTCCTGTCTTAAATCATTGTTAAGTGACATAACAGCAAAGCTATCTGTCCTGAAACCACCGTACCCTGAGGTGTGATCTCGATAAGCAATTATAAAATGAAGCTGGTTCCAGTCAGCAATTGAAGTGCCATAAGGACAAAAGGTGTCTCAGATATCATACCTGATTAGACAAAGTGTTTCAGGCTGGACAGAACTTCCCTCTGCAGCACAGCAGTGTGTGCTTCATTCATTATTGTTGTTTTCATTAAAATCAAGCTCTCACAGCTGTGCAAGTTTAAAACTGCAGTTGTTCCAGAGGGGATGGAAAATTCAACTGTAGCCTTTCTAATGGATGGCTAGCTGATGAAGAAAAGATGAACACCAATACTGTGAACATCAACAATGTGTACCTTGCACTGATCTGTTCAGAGACACAGGTCCACGTCGTTTGGTATGGTTGCACCCCTGGTGCAAAACAAGGGAGTTCAGCTCTTTTCTGTAAGGACTAGTGGTATACACATGTGGTCTTACACTGCTTGACTGCAGCTGTAGTATCTTATTAAAGATATTTGTAGTGGATAAATGAACTGAAAAAAAAAAGCAAATGTTGCCTTAGTGAAATTTCAAGTGGTATTGGGAAAACAATGGAAAACATATTAAACAGAAGATTTCCCAGCCCAACACACTCTGGGCTGACACACCTAGGATTAAAGTTGTGTTAAATTATTGCTTAATAACCTGCATCTTTCCCAGCCACTGTGCTGCCATTTAATGTAAGTTATTCTTGGTTAGGCAAGTTGCAGGCTAAATGCAAGAATTAATGGGCAAGATTCTCTGTCATATGGGCATGCAACCACAAGGTCTTAAGCTTTCTTTTAACCTTAAAAATGAAAACAACACCCAGGATTCAGGAATACTTGGTATTCTGGAATTTGAGGGTGCTACCAACATTCAGCATATGTTACTGTTTGCTCTTCTGTTAACAAGTTTCTGCTGCTGACTGGATAACCCAGGAGATACTGTGTCCTTGAATTTTTTTTTTCTTCTCTAGTTGCTGTTAAGAAAACATGAGTTTCTACTGCCACAGTTCATATGCTTTTAAACCAAGGCCCTGCAAAAACACTATATTTTGGCTCATGATTTATTGTCTAGTGCTTTAATGTATACTGTCAGCAGAGAAGACAGATACATGGGGGCTAAAATCTTACCCAACTGCAGCTCATTCTGCCAGAACTCTGAATGAGATCTTTTGTATGCATTGTCCACATTGTGTACTATTCTACATAACACTGATGACTTCAGAGGAATTTCTAACAACATGGGTAGACAGTGGCTGTGATCCAACTGTCTTCATTTGTCTAAAAAATAAAATTTCCATTATGAGAAAACAGAAGAATATCACTTTTTCAGATTCTCCTTTCTTATAGAGGTATTCAGCTGTGTGTGTGACACCAGGGAAACAAGGCAAAACTGATCAAACACATAGTACAACCTGCATGACTGTTGGACCCATGGTGCAAGAATCCAGTATTCATCTGATAAGACACATACACTTTTAGCTTCTTAAAATCCAAGTGCAGTAGGATGAAAAATCTTGAGGGAGGACTGTTTTTAACACGAAAGTATCTTGCATACATTCGATGAATTGCTCCTTTAAGTTATCAAACAGTGGTCCTGGGTACACAAATGAGCAAAGCCCTAAACATGCAGAAAATGCTGCTGTTTGTTGAAAATTATACATCTCTGGAAGAGTGCCTACCTTTTTTGTGTATTGGGGCCTTTTCTACAGGAACCGTTTCCTTGGTAGTGTGGGAACAGAGTCAAATGGGATTACTTCCAAAGTTGAGCCTGTCCATGAAGCAGACCCAGGTCTGGCTGATGTGTGATGCTGACTTCAGGGAGGTTCATGGTACGAGGAAAGATTGCAAATTTTTGTCCTCCTCTAGAAGCTGATTTATCCATCATTACTGCTGGGATTTGAGACCCTGCTAGGCAGACACTGACAGGAAAAAATGTTTTGAGGTTATCTTAGGGACAGAATTGGTAGCCTCATCAAGATTACATCAGCAGTAGTTTGGATACACATTCAGCCCTGGGTAGGTTCACACTGGCTGCCTGCAGTGAACAGTGTTTCTTAATTTAGGGATAAAAATTCTGATTAAAAATACAAGTAGAAGTACATCTTTTTTGACTCGACATCTGTTTTCTATCTAATCCGCTTGTTGCTAACAATCCACTTGGAGTCAGATAAGATCTACTTCTGTTCTACAGTGAAAAGCTCAAGTAGAAATACAACTAATTGTTGAGAAGAAAATTTAGCCACACATCTGTGTTAGAAAGGGCATGCAATTACAGTCATTGGTTGCTTTGGAAGAATCAATTTGTGTGATGGGGTAGCTGAGGTAGTGAATTGAAATGCACCTGTAAAGAAATGAGAGAGGTTTCTATAATCAATTTTTGTTTTGTTTTGCTTCGTTGTGAAGAAAATATTTTCAGTTGAACAGTTCTTCCCCAGCTGCTGAAGTGTTCTGGAAGGTAATTCTGGTTTAATCTGATCATACTAATATTTTTTATTGTTCTTTACTTCATATTTCCATGGAGAGATTCTTCCATGCTGGAATTCCATCCTGGAGTTCATCTGATCTGTCTTTAATTTCCTTCCTCTGACAAGTTATCTTCTTTGTGGTGTTGAGACTAGTCCATAAGTGGAAGTTCACATTAACACAGAGATTTCAATTTGCCATATGCTCTGTGACTCAGGCTTTACTGTCTTAGATGCAACATCATTTTAACTGCTTGTGGTTTAGGCAATATAGCATAGCTCTGTCTCATGTTTAGCTCATATAGCATCTTTGCTTAATGCCATATCTAATTAAAGTGGGGATAACAGCATCAACTGACCTTAGGAGGTGAAGGAAAGGGTTATTATGAGATGTATGACTCTCTATTCAAGCAATTCATCTGGTCTGACAAACACAAAATGTAATAGAGTCACTCTATGTCCACACTTGTAAGGTGCTGGAAAATGTGGTATTAAGCACTGGGTAAGTGACATCCATTTCATTAGGTTGGTACAGAACTGGTGCACTGTGTACACTGTTAGTGGACACTGTGGTGTTGACAGCACTATCTTCGCAGTGACACAAACCGATATCCTAATCACTTATGCTCTCTAAGAGATCAATTACACTTTTCTCAAGTGTTGTAGGACCATTAACCTTAGCTTACCGCTCAAATTCAATGTGGTTAATTATAGCCTAAGTATCTAAGCTTTCATCTTGCAATAGCAATTAGATATGGTAACCAGCAATCCTTCGTAGCCTAAAGTGATGCACAGGAGTGTTGTGTGCTGCTAAACAGCTGCCACATTCTGCTCTAGAATTGGCTCCATTTTTCACAGAGGGAGACACTGAAATTTATAAAGGCAGCTATTTCTAAATATACTCAGTGTCAGTGAAAGTGAGTAGGCATATAAACAACGAATAAACATGGGCTTAAAGGTATATTGCACTTCTAAGTAGTAGAAACATAAACATTTCTTCTGTAGATCAGTCATGAGTGACATGAGAAATATAAAATAGCTTCCGCTCCAAAACCTTCCTTTTTTAGTTCCTCAGTGGTCAAGCTTTTGAACTGCCGTTTGCTGAAGAAAGTCAGGCTGACCATTTCAACTGATTCCCTCTTCAGCTGACATATCTTTGGCCTCTTTCATTTTGTCCTAATCATATGCATTTACAGTCATCTGATAATGTCATCTTGTAGACAGGAACTGTATTAAACTATCTTTTATTCCTGACTGCCATATCACTTCATAAGCATGACATTTTATACACCTACCCTATTAGTTCATAAAGCCCTACCCTATATATTGCTTCTACAGGCTAAGTCCTGCACTCCCTACTAAAGCATGTTGCTCTCACCTGCAGTTTTATCAGCCTTTCCCTCCTTTTTTCATCATGGTCCTACTCTGCTGCTGCAGCAGAATGGAAAGATCTTAAAGCAGCAAAACTAAATGATGCCTTTTGTGAGATGTGCTGGAGGGAAGGTCTCTTTGAGTAAGCTCTGAATCATGAGAAATTTGAAATACAGAAAGCATTTTCCTCAAAGCTCCAAGAAAATATTTGAACTCTGTCAGTTTTGGATGGAAGAGGAACTAGTTTGTGTTTCCTAAACTTTGTGGTGAACTATGCTGGACAACGAGCTTGGAGGTAGCTGTACAATTTTCTTGGACTGGGATGCAGACCAGATGGGATGGAGGAAGGAAGCAGCCCAGGACTGTCCAGAACTGATATAAGACTGAGGTAATGTCTGAGATAATGTCTGGCCAACATGCAGGTGGAGGACAGGAGGTGCTACATTCCTGGTTCTGTTTTCACTGCTCCCCACCCTCGTTCTCATTTTGCCCTTGGTGGTGAAAACCTTGAGCACTTATACTGGAGGAGCTGGGCAACCATTTAAACACAACCATGATGTGAACATCAAGCCAAGCCTTTTACTCTTTTGACAAGCACAGGCTGAGAAATTGAGCTCATGTTGCATGACATGAGCCAGCCAGTGATAAACTAACTTTCTACGGCACTGGGTATCCCAGAGCCCACACAGCAGCAGACGCATCATTTCCTTCATCACTGCCCTGTTTGAAAGAACACCAGACCCTAACAACAGGAATCTCTACATGCGTATTCTGCCAGGGTTTTTTTAAGTCAAAATTTGGAAATATAGCCTCTAAATCTCTTTCTCAGCTGAAATACCTCCTTCCCATTTTTGCCAGTATTCCTTCCCTCCCCCTGAGTCCAATAAAAGCGTAAACCTCTAAAAGCAGTCAGATGTGATATAGACTAATCATCATTACTGTGTTAGAAAGTTGATGGCATGGAAGCCTCTGAGTAGCCAGCTTGGTAGTATTTATTGGGATTTAAGAGCTTACTATAATTATGATGTCCAGTAACTGCCTGGATTGATGTGTGAGGGGAGAAAGAAAGGAAGCTAGAAGCATATCTTGTTGTCAGGGTGTGTACAAAATCAATAAATGGATGGATAGACAGATATGGATGGATTAATATTTACTCTGTCATGCATTTTTATGTTTTTGCAGCCAGCTATACCTGTTCTTCTGACATGTCTTGCAACAGTTCTGAAGAAGATGAGGTTTACCTGTATATTGGGATCATGAGTAGACGTGATTTTGTCCAGTCTTCATGTTAATTTTTCAGTGCCTATATATTGTCAGAAACCCAAGTTTTCTGTAAGATTCTCTTTTCTTTTTTTTTTTTTTTTTTTTTTTTCCTTTTTAATTAAAAAATGCTGCCTTAGCAGGTGAGTTTCCAGCATATGGATAAAATTCACTGGAGAGAGCACATTTTAGATGACTCTGGAAGCTTGTAGCCAGCGAAAAGTTACAGCAGATTCCCATCAATGCACCTTTCCCTCTTGAAGGTTTACAACCTTGCCAGGGTCTCTACCCATCTATCTCAGGGGGCTGGATCTAACCTTTTGGCCCTTGTTATGGTATGTCTTTCTTGCTCTCTTTTGGAGGCCCTAGGAGAATCTGAAATGTCCTAGGTTTCTGGGTCTCCATTCCAACCTGAGGTGGATTTCCTCTCTTATCATCCATTATTTCCAGACATGTGATTTTTTTTTTTTTTCCCCAGAGAAACAAAATTAAAGAGAAAGGCTTGTTTTAATGAATCTCTTCATAAGGCAACTTTATGCTGCCTTGAGGTCCTGGCTGAAGTAATTTTTAGGATGGTGGAGTCACATTATTTGGTGAACTCACCGTTATCATGGTAGCATTTCTGAAGTGCCAAATGGATCTTAAGATTTAAAATAATGGAAATATTGGGAAGCCCAGTAGTAAATATACTATATGCATTCATGTCTACATTGGATTCCTCTGACAGACATTTACCTTCTTTCAGTCTATGAAAGAGCAGAAATGGGATTTTAATATTTTTGAATCCAAAGAGGCATGGAACCTGGGTTTGATTTGTGTGTGTGTATTTGTGTTTGTTTGGTTTGGGGTTTTTTTGTTTCTTTGTTTCATCTGCGATTTCTATTGAGCTCTTAAATGTTTATTCCATATTCTTTATTCAGTGCTTCCCCATCTGCCTTTCACTAGTTTCCTGGGATCCTCCCCTAGACTATCTTAGGAAAGCCTGGCTGCCACAGTAGTGTCTGATGAGATTAGTCACAGTAATGCTGCAGAGTTAAGCTCCTTATACTGAAGCCTGGGAGAACTGGTAATATTATCCAAAGAGCAAAAGGCTATGACAATGTTTGGCCTGTGTTGTTTTATTTAAATTATGGCTTGAGTTGGTGGCAGGTCTGCTGCAAATATATAGGCTTCTTTCCACCAGATATAAAGGCAAATTTTCTTGAGGATTACTATAGGATACATGAAATTCTGTATTCCACCTATGCAACCTGGTTGTATGTAGTACTCCACTTATTTCCATCCCTTTGAAGCCAATAAAACTACATGGGTAAATGCATCTCTGCTGGCTTTGGTCTTAGTTCATTTCTATGCACTGACATGAAGTAATATTGAGCACCATGATGCAACAGAATGAAGAATATGAAGAGAGGCAACACTGCTTAATGCCAAGAGTTCTGGTTTTCCCAGCTGAAAAGTCTTTCCTCTTCCAGTGAAGCAGTATGAATTTTCTGTAGTTATGATTTTCACTATTTGTGTGTCACCCTATACAGGTGCTGCAATTTGCTCTGTGTAATTAAAGTGTGTTCTTTTGGTTAGGAATGGATAAACATGACTTGATGTATTTTGTAATCCTCGCTTAAGTAAGATGCCCTGGTATGACTTTAATTTTGTGATCTCAGGAAAATGTCACTTGTCTGGTGCCCTGCTTGGGCACACAGGCACAAAACTAACATTTCATGTCTGCCCATGATGCTTTGTATACCCTGAAAACAATGATATCTAGCTAGTGACTTTACATGGTCAGTTTGCAGTTCCTAATTAGCCTGTGGCATTAGCCTTTCTATCTCAGTAACTACAGAATATAAAGCTTGAGAAATGACCCCACAAAACCAAAACAAAACAGAACAAAACAAAACAAAAAAGAGAGGCATCTCTGAATGAAAAGTTCTGATGGCTGAAGACAATCATGTCCGATGGTATTGAGGACCTTTTCTTCATTCTAATCTCAAAAGACAGCCCAGTAGTCAGCTCATCTCACAGTTATTATTAAATAATTTCAAAAGGCTTGCTTCGGGTTTTTTGTTTGTTTGCTTGTTTTCCCCAGAGAATTTACTGAGTTCATGGAAAAGGTTGTTGCCCTTTCATCTTTCTCTTGCCAACACCTCATTCTGGTCTTCATTGAGCTCTGTAATATAGAGCTAGGAGTCTCGACTGATACTGTGCAGGTCAGGGGGTAGGTTAAGGTCAACTAGAGAAAACGTAGAATCATAGAATCATTTTGGTAGGAAGAGACCCTTAAGATCATTGAGCCCAGCCATAACCTAACTCTAGCACTAAACCATGTCCCTAAGAGCCTCATCTCTATGTCTTTTAAAAACCTTCAGGGATGCTGAATCAACCACTACCCTGGGTAGCCTGTTCCAGTGCTTTACAATCCTTTCCATGAAGGAATATTTCCTAATATTCAATCTGAACCTTCCCTGGCACAACTTGAGGCCATTTCCTTTCATCCTATCACTTGCTACTTGGGGGAGGAAACCAACACCCTCCATGCTGCAACCTCCTTTCAGGTAGCTCTAGACAGTGATAAGGTCTCCCCTCAGCCTACTTCTCTCCAGGCCAGGCAGTCCCAGTTCCCTCAGCTGTTTCTCATGAGACTTGTGCTCCAGTCCCCTCGCCAGCCTCATCACCCTCCTCTGAACTCTCTACTCCTTCTGCCCCCACCTCGCCACTCTCTAAAGACTTTAACATGCCAAAGTGAGCAACATGGAAGCTTTTCTTTCTCTGTGATGAAGTGAGGTTGGTGAAAGGTGAAGCAAGACAAGAAACAGAGTCTATGCTCTGCTAACATATCCTCATGTCCCCACTTCTTTATAACTCAGAACTTGGGCCTCAGTTCAGTTTCACCATCTGCATTCTATCTTATTGCTCTTACAGTGGCCACAAAGGTTCATCTGATTCTTCACTGCACATCTTGCTCTCTTGGTCTGTGCAGCAGTTCTGCAGTAGGTATTCTTGGATCTGGGCCTCTGTGACCTGCTCACTTTCTGAGATAGGAGAGTGAATCAGGGAGACACTCTGGCCTTGGCTCCCTCTCTTCATCACCAGAGCTAAGCAAAGCAAACTGCTCTCAGTCCTTTTTCTCCAGATCTTTCACCACTGTCTTCTATGTGCAGTGTATTCTGGACAGGTGATGTCTTCAGTGCTGCACATGATCTCTCCCTTTGTATCAGCCATGTGGTATTACTATATTAATTGCATGTTAGAAGGTGCAGAATGAACCTAGGGGAAGATGAACGCATAAGATTTCCCAATGTAGTGGTTTAACCCCAGTCAGCAACTAAGCACCACACAGCCACTTGCTCACTCCCCCATGATGGTGGGATGGAGGAGAGAATTGTAAAAGTGAGAAAACTCATGGGTTGAGATGAAGACAGTTTAGTAGGTAAAGTGAAAGCTGCACATACAAGCAAAGCAAAACAAGGGATTAATTCACTACTTCCCATGGGCAGACAGGTGTTCAACCATTTCGAGGACAGCAGGGCTCCATCACATGTAACAGTTACTTGGAAAGACAAACACCATCACTGCAAACATCCTCCCCTTCCTTATTCTTTCCCCAAAATATGCACTGACCATGACATCATATGGTATGGAATATCCTGTTGGCCAATTTGGGTCAGGTGTCTTAGCTGTGCCCCCTCCCAACGTCTTGTGCACTTGGCACAATGTGAGAAGATGAGAAGTCCTTGACTACTTAGCACACCTAAGACATCATTCTCATTCTAAATCCAAAACACAAAACTATACCAGCTACTGGGAAGAAAATTAACTCTATGATCCCAGAAGAAACCAGGACGCCCAGCTACAATTGCCAGAAGGCAATGTACCCTGCGGAGTACTACAGTTTACATTGAATTGATTTAATTCCAGAATTCCAGTCCAGGTTGAAACTCAAACTTTCTTTTTGTGTTTCCAAATAATGCAATACAAACACGTTGATAAAGTTTTCTTAAAAAAAAAAAAAAAAAAAAAAAAAGAGAGAGAGGGGGTAAAAATATATTTTTGTAGAAAAAAAACCTTTTTACCTTGGAAAAAAATAACTTTCTCACAAACTCTCCACTCAATGGAATAGAACAACCAAGTCTAAGTTGCCTACTGAAGAGTCCTATATCGTATATCAGAATTGTGAAGTTTCCAATGATTTGGATATTTTGATTCACAGACCTGTGCAAATTAGGTTATTGTAGTAATTTTCACACACAGAATTATTATTGCAATATGGATCCTGAGTTTTGGATTGGTGACAATAGTCAATTTTCTTTGCTCTTCCCAGTATCTGCGTGTGACTAAGGATGGAGGGAGGCAGCTGTTTCTTTGATTTAATCATCCCAAAAGGCATCTCTCACATTTTTGATTAAGATAGTAAATTGTAATTTTGGTATACTTGAATCCTGCAGCTTTTCATTGCTGCCCACAGCTCATGTAAATCTGGAAATGAAGTAACTCATTTATCAGGCAGCAGAAATATCTTGTCTTGTATTGTATTGAAACATGGTTATTAACAATATCAAATGTGCTAACAAACGATATTCTTTTAGCATAACAAATGATGACTAAGAAAAGATAACACTGTGAAGCAAATAGTTGTTTGAAATTACATTTTGACGTATAACATCTACTTGAGAAGTCACAGAAAGAAGAAATTGTGACATAGCAAAATACTAGTAGGTGCAGTTCAAGCTTAGGACACAGAAATTACTCTGCACCACCTCTCTCTATGGACAAGAAAGCTCAAGGGAAGAGCTCATATGAAAAAGATTGTCAAGGTTTTCTTCTGTTTCCATTTCTACCTTGCATTTCCATTGTATATACATGGCCCTACAGGATAGCCTTGCATTCAAGGCATGAAATTAGTGTGAGTTGCTTCTGACACGGAGTCTATTGCTAGCTTTTAACAGTTAATGTTTGTAAGTCAGCTTTATTTAAGACTGAAAAATGCACAGAGGAATTCTGAGAAAAATATGCTCAGGAGTATAACATTTTAGTGTGATCACTTGCATTTTTGGGACAGGAACTCAGAGCACTGGAGGAAAAACAGCTTGTTAAAGACATCAGTTCATTCTCTTAAAACTGCTAAATATATAGGAAAATACCTACCTCCAAGGGTTCAAAGTATCTGCATTGTGTCACACTTTGATGCATTGAATTGATAAATCTTTAGAATTAGCCATCACATTTCTGCCCATACTTTCCTGTTTTCACGGAATCTTGTCTAAAACACTGTGACTGAAGCCTGATATCATGTAATTTTCACTGTCTTTTTGCCTGTATCCAAATAGCCAAGCCTGTGTTCACCCAGATAGAGAATTCTGTGTCCAGCTGTTTCTTGCAGCTCAGCAAAATATTGGGTTGGTGCAAAAGTAATAGCAGCTTTTGCATTGTTGAAATTTGCCATTGGATGTTGGAATACACTCCTAAATAAATGTGTTTCTGCTATACATAATTTTAATGTGTTTTTCTCACTTTATGGGTTGGTTTTTTTTTTACTACTGAGTTGATGGCTTGAGTTTTCTGTGTATTTGGAAATATAAAATTATCTCTTGGATGCAGTTGAAATAGTTTGCATGGTCTATTTTGTTTTTCAAGTCAACAAAAATTTATTATGGATGTTTTATAAGTATGGACCAGGATAGCATATTTCTGATTTTAATAAAAGTTAAATTTTATTTTCTGACATGAGAAGATGAAACTGACATTTTAACTATGAAGTTTGCATTTCCTATATTTTTTTCTATTTGTTTTTGTTTTGTTGTGGTTATTGTTTGGTTTTGGTTTTTGTGTGGGGGGGTGTTTTTTTGTTTTGTTTTGGTTGTTGTTGTTTAGGGTTTTTTTTTAATGTTTGGATATTTATTTTGGATGCTGAAATGACATTATCTTTTGCCTAATTTGATTTACGATATAACATTTCATTTATTGTAGCAGAAATGCTCTTTACTTTGAACAATTTGTTGAACTCCCTGGAAAATGAAATTTCTAAACAAGTTGAAATGTAATGTTTTACGCAACTGATTTTCTGATTCAATTGAATTGAAAAAAAGAAAAAAAAAAGGAAAAAAAAAAAAGAAACTGAAATTTGCAACACCTTTAAAGAGAGTCATCAAGCTTCGAAAATATCAAAGTAAATCTTTACCTTAAAAATATAAGGTGGATTGCAAAAATCCCCAAGTTGCTTTGATGTAATTTTAGTAGGATGCATTCTGCAGGTTGAAAATGGCTTTAACGCTGCTAGTGAAGACCTGCTTTTTCCAAGGCAATGCCAAAGGGAACAGAGATGCTCCCTCTCCTCCAGAAACTGCTAGTGAGGTAGCATGGCTGGAGCACTGTGGGATTTGGTTGGTTCCAACTCAGCCAAAACACAGATTAGAAACTCTCTCTGTAGAGTAAAACCAGCACAGAGCAAATTGCAGGTTAGTGTTAGTATGTCCTTACTTTGCTCTCTGTCTTTCAGCCTTGCTAACTTGCCTGCTGTTGAGGCTCACCCTTGAGATCTGTATCCTGACTACCTGACCCCTTGTTCTCTCCCTTCTGACATCATCAATGAGGAGCAAATCCAGCAGAGGCCATGGCTCTGCACTGCTTGAATCAGGATCTTCAGTTCTCTTCTTCTGCCAAAGCCCTAAGGGATGCAAGGTAGAAGAACAGGAACAGGGGCCTCTTCAAATTTCTTCAGGTCTTGGAATGGGAATCATCATTCAGAAGTGCCCATCTCTATTTACTATTGAGGGAGCCTAAAGCACCAATTTCTAAGACAGATTCAGAGTTTCACAGGGCAGGGAAGGCTGCGCTTGTACTTATGAAGCTTTGGTCTAGTATTTGAAGACATTCAGTGGCCCATAGGAAATGTTGTTTAGCTCCGAAAAACGAAACTGGAAATTCCTGTCTTCAGAAAATATGAGTTTGTACTAAACTAAGCACAATGTGGGCCTGAGCTAGTTGAATGCTCTTGATGATCCTTAATTTAAGTGATTAAAAGCACATAGAGGGAATGAGAAATAAAATTCTACATGATATTTTCAGTCAAAATATCTCTGTGTATTTGAATAATAAGCACATAGCAAAATATAATCTGTTTTCAGGATTTATTTTTCAACTTCATATTGTACCAAGAAAAGTCAGATTTTTAGCTTCACAGCTGTTCTGGGAAGGTATTTACCTCAAGTGCTTGTTATTTTTTTGTTTATTTGTTTTTGATAACAATAATGAGATAACCATCCCCCACTTTGTAATCACTTCTCTGTTTTGTTTTTTGTCCTGTCACATCACCAGGCTAGAGAATCTTACGGATGTGAAGGATAAGAAAAAGTTTAACACTGTATCTCTATGAAATGACAGCACCACCACAATCGATCTTTCTCAGTTTAGCCATTGGCAGAAGGTCAGTCAGACTAATACCATTTAATATTAAAAGTGTCAGAAATGGCATCACCATTGGTATAGATGACACTCTGACAATACTAGAATGCCCTAGATGCCAGTTACACAACCTTCATCAAGAGACATCTAAATGTCTATCACTCCTGTTATACCTCCATCACCTGCCTTGTCCGACAGACATAAAATCAGGTACAAAATAAGGATCCAATGGAGTAATTTCACTAGGGTGTCTGTGAAAGGAATCCATGTGCTGGCCCAGCTCTACCTCAACAACTGGAAAGTCTGACAGTGTGCTACAGCTGCTTCTCAAGAAACCAGAAAAATGGTGAAAAATCTGAGATCAGAGGTAACCCTTTTCTAGGATATTGGTAAGGACAAGACAATGCAGATCTGAAGAAGAGTCAAATAGTTTGTTGAGTAGAGGTGACTCGTGACATTGACACAGAGAAACTCATTTGGTAAATTACCCCTGATTTTTGCCTTTGCAAATATCTACACTATTGTCATCTTTCCACAGTGTATTTGGTTTGCATGGCAAGGTTTTGGTAGCAGGGGTGCTACAGGGGGTGGTTTCTATGAGAAGCTGATAGAAGCTGATAGAGCCCTGTCTGATAGAGCCAATGCCAGGTGGCTCCAAGAGGGACCGACAGCTGGCCAAAGCTGAGCCCATCAGTGACACTGGTAACACCTCTGAGATAACATAGTTAAGAAGGGGAAAAAAATCTGCCATGCAACAGCAGACAGGAGAGAGGAATAAGAACATGTGAGCAACACAACTCTGCAGACACCAAGATCAGTGAAGAAGGAGGGCAGGAGGTGCTCCAGGCCCAGAGCAGAGATTTCCCTGCAGCCCATAGTGCAGACCATTGTGGGACTGGCTGGCACCCTGCAGCCCATGGAGGTCCACACTGGAGCAGGTGGATGCCCAAAGAAGGCTGTGACCTTGTGGGAAACCTGCACTGCAGCAGGTTCCTGGCAGGACCTGTGACCCCATGGAGAGAGGACCCAAAGCTGGAGCAGGCTTGCTGGCAGGACTTGTGACCCTGTGGGCAACCCATGAAGGAGAAGTCTGTTCCTGAAGGACTGCACTCCGTAAAAGGGACCCACACTGGAGCTGTTAGTAAAGAACTGCAGCTTGTGGGAAGGACTCATGTTGCAAAAGTCTGTGGAGAACTGTCTCCATGACATGGACTACACACTGGAGCAGACAAGATGACGAGATGAACTGACCACAACCCCCATTCTCCATCTCCATGTACTGGTGAAGAGGAGGTGGAGAATTCAGGAGTAAAGTTAAGCCCAGGAAAAAAGGAGGTGGAGGGCAGGAAGGAGCAGGGAGTGAGTAAGACTTGGTTTTATTTCTAATTATCCATCTCTGATTTGATTGGTAATAAATTAATTTTCTCAAAGTCGAGTCTGTTTTGCCCATGACAGTAACTGGTGAGTGATCTCTCCCTGTCCTTATCTCAACTGATGAGTCATCATATTTTCTCTCCCCTGTCCAGCTGAGGAGGTGGGTGACAGACTAGCTTTGGTGGGCACCTGGCATCCACAGGTAACCAAGGAGCTCATAAGGGTAGTTCTCTCTTTAGATTCACTGTTTCAGCTTGTCTATAGATATCTTGTTCACTCTTTGCTGTGATATCCGATTCCCCATTTGAAGGTTGCTTTTGTTTTTGCGACAACTAAAAGTTTGTTTAGGCTTGTTTGTTAAAAGCTAAAGTTTTTGATTCTGCAACATCATGTGCAGTCATCCAGCAAAAGCCAATCTAATGCTGAGACATGATGTGATAAGAGTGGGAGAGAGAGAGCAGATATGAAAGGTACAATGCCACAAATCTAGTTGGAGGTCTTCAGGAAAATATTCCATTCAAACAGTGTGCTGAGGACAAACACTCTCCTCTTCCTCTGCCAAGACCAAGGTAAAATAAGAACAGTTTAAAACTACAGGGTTAGGATTTTAGCTAACTCTGAAGTTTCTCTTTAGGATTATGTCAACCATGTCAATCAGAACAAGAGGGCCAGCTGCATGCTATCTCTAGACTTCTTCATTTGCTTACTTAGTTATTTGAATCAGTGTGCTCAGACTGCTGAGAGTCTTACAACAGGAGATACCTGCCACAGATCATCTGCCAAGTGTTTTTTTTTTTCCCCTCTTTGTCTGCTGCTTCATAGTAAGATGCAGATGATGGAAGAATGAACTGGCTCATCTTGGCAGCGGGAAGTACTGCATTGCCATCTGCTGCAAAGCAAAAGGTGTTTCAGCATGGCTGCAACTTGGAGGCTGAAATTAAGGGAGGGAACTTATGATAATTATTGAGGGCAAAGAGGGCTGCAGTGGGAGCAGAGAGCTTTGAATCACCATTTCTTGCTAAACAAAGAAAGTGAATGGGTACACCTCATGGTACAGGGGATGCCTTTGGTTTAGAATTGCATTAAGAACACCTCTACTGGTGGGGAAGCACTGTTTCCTCTCAGCAGGGATAGAGCAGTGGGAGTTTCCGCCGCAGTTGGGGATCTATCCAGTAACAAAAAAGAACACTACAGTAGGGAAAGCACAAAAGGATCTGTGAAAGATTTCCTTTTTAGGTGATCAGAGTCAGACAAAGCAAGAGGTCATGCTCTGTTAGGAGCGAACAGTGCTATTTGTTCCTTTCCAGATTTCCAGCTGTGTTTCTAAGTGTCAAGCTGAAGATTTTTGCATTCTTCTTCTGGCACAGGTGTGGCATAGACACATCTCTCCTCCAGAGAGATTGCTGTCTACATAGAAAAGGCGAGATGAAAGATGAGAAGG
The DNA here is from genome assembly GCF_963082525.1 of Nesoenas mayeri. NCBI lineage: Eukaryota > Metazoa > Chordata > Aves > Columbiformes > Columbidae > Nesoenas > Nesoenas mayeri. The sequence goes on from NC_137541.1 coordinate 68,520,867, forward strand.
GAAAGAAAGAAAAGTGTCTGGACCAAGATAACACTGCTGATGAGGGCCAGGAGGGGGAACCAGGGTTCTAGAACTAGCATCAAGCATCTAGAACTTTGTCTGGGTTTCAGCATCTAGCACTCTATGCTTGCCATTCCTTCATGGTCTCAAGGACCACAGTGTGCCTCTAACAAAGAAGAGTAGTGAATGTGAGCTTGCACTCCTCCACCCACTTTTGGATTTATTCTCTGCACGAAAAGACGATTGCACTGTCCGGCATTTGTCTCTGATAACATTTTCATTGCCAATTTTCTCTGCATCTCTCAATGTGTTTGAATTTCTGTTCCCCTGCCTGTTAAGATGTTACCAAAATTAGGGTGCATTTTTCCAGTCAGATTTACATTCTTCAGGCATTTTCTTTTGCCTTTTAAGAAAGGAGAAATGAAAGTATCAGTCCCCCTACAAAGAAACTCTAAGAGCTCATAGCCCTAGCAAGTGGTGAGGTGCATATTATTTCCTTTTACTGAAAGATTATTAAGCATCAAAGTGGCTCAGACACAAAGAGAACTAAAAGCCAGAAGCATAAATTCACCTTCATAAGCTTATACAATATCTTAAGGAGTGTCATTTGACAGAATTATAGATCAGAATCATCTCCTTTCCGCTGCATGCTGCAAAACTGAGCTGTGATAGATGTAGGAATGACTGCCAAAGAGCCTGCAGAAAAATATGCAAGAGGAACAATAACAGATTACCATAATGATGCATAAACCAGAAACCCAAGCAAAATAAATTCAAAAGCAGCAACATTCAGGCACTATCTAACTGATTTTGGCCCATTTTCTGGTTGGCCATATTTTGTGCAAACAGACATTTTCCATTATTTTTTTTTTTTTTTTTTTTAGGTGTGAAACAGAGACTCTGACATGCTGGATCAGATCATAGAACTGTCAGAAGAGACCTCCTGCCTTTATTACTGTCTGGTGCCTGATGCTTTGGTTAAAGCTCCTCCTTGAACTGTTTTCCCAGCCAGATATGAAATGATGCCGGTAAGAGACATACATTACTTCCAGAACCCTCTGAGGAATCAACGCACACCATAAACCATGAGTTTTGATTATCAGTATGCTAGATGTTAAAGCTACAGCTGCAGCTGTCAGACAGAGCATCAACCAGACCTTCTTGAACACAGCAATATTATTCCACTGATGTGACCCACTGCAGAATTTTCCATGGCTCAGCTGACTCTGTGGTGGGTAAAAATCATTCTTATGCAGAGAACATGCGCAGGGCTTATGAATCACTTGAATGTCCTTTAAATCTTCAAAGCAGGGATTAAGTAGGACTTAAGAGAAACATATGACTTGTGCTTGTCCTCAATACAGTGGTGACTTTCACATTACCGGACGAAATAGAGCCTTTGATTGTTCTGTATTTACTTGGTGTTAATGACCCTGAATGTCTTTGTTGTTCCCCTGGCTGGCATAAAAGAGCAGCCTGGTCTGCTCCTACAGCTTTTTGGCAAAGCTGGATTCCACACCCGAATGGGCTCTCCAACCACTTGCTGTAATAACACATAACAATATTCTGATTAATTTAATGCTACAAGTCATAACGCACAGATTTTTCATCTTGCTGGCTAAATAATTAGAGTCCTTTGTCCTTTGTAGGCTAGTTGACAAAGTGCGTCTTAGCACAAGCAGATTTGATTTCTGTTCCCTATTGCCATGTACCACTTCCTCTTTAATGAGGATTCTCCTTTATCTCCTTCAGTTGATTGTTTCTTCCAGTTTTGCAGCAGAGAGGTCAAAGTTCTGCTCCACACACTGATTTTGCAGCTGGTAGCAACCCAATGAGTTATATGTAGTCACAGTTGCCTGTGTGTTAGAAGGGTGACCTATCACAAATAAAGTTTAATCTAAAAAATTTACAGCTGTGGACAATCTGAAACTACTCACGCTTTGTCATAATTTTGATAAATTGCAATGACCAATTCAAGAAGGAATTGTTTTAGGTTGAAATACTTTATTTTTACACTTTTTTTTTAATACCATGCATCATATTCAATTGCTACATTCAAGTAATTTTCAGTCTCCGCTCACCCACAATACAAGATACCGGAAGATAGACCTAGTGTTACAAACAACTATATCAACCAATATAATATCTTAATGTTTATATTTATATTTTTTATTAAACAAAATGTCATATTTGCTTTTCTCCTTCTTCACTGTTGCAGGAAAATGGCTTCACAGAACTGGGCACAGTGACCTAATACAGGTCTAGGTAAAATTTTCACAAGGAAATCTGAATTCTGTCCATAGATGAGTACATGACAGACTATGAATGCTGTAAAATTATAAACAAATGGGTAAAAAAACCCACATTCATTTACAGTAGAAAAATATATGGATTTGCCATGTATAAATCATGCCAAGACACAGGAGGTAGTGTCTGTTCTTGCAGCCAGGTTAGGTGCCTTTCATTTCACCCAGCTCATGGAAAGCTCCCTAAGGAAGGTGTTGGCATGTGAGGACAGAAGCAAGCATAAGGTTTATGTTTTTAAGCTTTATTGATGAGGATAAGGAAAATCAAAGGTTATGACTGGATGACAGGCTCTGAATCCAAATAAAGGTAGTGAGTGGGTTGAGCATGGAACAAAGATTGTGCCCAGCCAACAAGCACTCCTGCTAATTCAATTACAAGGTCACCTTTGGGCTTCAGGCAGATTCTTGGCATTCTTCTACAAAGAGAGGGTTTTCTGGCTCCTGCCATATATCACAGTGGCTGAGATGTTTACCCAGGATCATGCTGTTGCAGTCCCATGTTGGTGAACTGGATTGGGCTAGCAGATGACCTGTTCCAAGGTGCCTCTTGGAGTTTAGGAACAAAAATGGATACATTCAGTAAGACTGAGTAAGAACAGAGATTCAGTATTCTGGCTCAGACTTGGAGAAACCTAGCATGTGTCTCTGCCTTTTATAATACACTGTTATTAGTAGAACATTTTAAAGTAGCTGCTGGCAAGATATTTTACACTGTGCTGTTATGTTTGCCCTACAACATACTTCTTGCTGTACTTACTGCTATCTGTACCTTGTTAAAAGGCTCTTCCTGGCATGTCTTGCATTAGCAATGTGTTTCTCTGCTGCAAAGTACAATGGGATCATTATCCTGGGATCAATCCTCAAACACTATTGAAGTCAGAAAATACTGCTGTACACTTTTGAATACTAACTCATGGGCTATCACTTTGAGGCAGTGGGACACAGACAGGAGGTAATGCAGATGAATGAGCCCTCTCTTTTTTCTACATAATGCACAAGGATTTGAAATGTGGGATATATTGAAGCAAAAGCTTTAGAAATTCAAGAGGCAAGCAATTTGTAAATAAATAAGGAAGTTGCCGTGTAGGGAGGAAAAGATTTGTCTGAAGTGTAATGACCCTACTGCAATGTGCTCACTAAGCTCTCAGTAGCATTTTAAACATCATGAGACTTGTTTTAGAGACTTCAGGGGAGAACAAATCATAAAAGGAGATGCTCAGAACTCCAGTGCTAGGATCTAACAGAGCAGTTAAGAAAAACACCCAACAGAAGGAGACCATGCCTTTCTGCCATAGATAGCATAGAACAGGAGAAGCTCCAGTCCTGCAGAAAAGGAATAGATCACAAACCTCTGGAGTTCAAAATAGACCCTGGCCCAGACATAAGTAGGACAGTAGACAGAAAAGCAAGACTGAGAAGCTAGAACAAGATCAGTGCTCAAGGCGCAGAAAAGATTGGACACTGATGGACTAACAGTCTCTAAGGAGCTCCAAGCTGCCTTCATTTTTGGATAAGACTTAGAATTATTTTGAAGCACTTAAAATCACCTGAGGACAAGGCTTCAAAGCATCTGAGTCTTTCACTTTAATACACGGTAGCTGCCAGTATTTTTGTTTATCCAAGTTCCTTCTTTTTATATAAATAATTGCTTCTGCTTCACTTCAGCTGTCTCTCTAGCATACAGTAACCATTCTGGCCAGGCAGGTCAGCAAGCACTTAAAGACGAAACCATCCTCTTCCTGAAAGAGGACATGTCACTGTAACACTAATCTGAGACTAAAAGGTAGGCACACATTCAAAGCACACCCTGCTAGGCAATTTTGCCTCTCCTGTGTGCTGATAATAATACAAGAGGAAGACATGCTGCCAGAGCAGCTCTGCAAAGCAATCTGCACTGGGAAGTTTCATCACAGGACAACAGTAGCAAGGAACATCTCTAATCCTCTGCCATAGACACAGGTGTGTGAACTATCCTCTCAGCATTCTTGTCCTTTGTGTGGTTCTTTCATGCTTTTTTGTAGTCTTAGAGCTGTGGCTGCAAATCCTGAGTCCCTCCAAGAGAAATGGAGCCCCTTTCTGTGGGGTTTTTGATTTATCCCAGACCTTTGAAGTCATTCCTCATATCCTATTTGTGCTGCTATGCTGCACGAGAAGGCCAGTGCTGACGTCTACTTTGAGATCTTGAACTTGCTTAGTCTTTTCTCAGGTTGTGTCAAGTCTCAGAATCATAGAATGGTTTGGGTTGGAAGAGACATTCAAAGGTCATCTTGTCCAACCCTCTGCCATGAGCAGGGACATCTTCAACTAGATCAGGTTGCTCAGAACCCTGTCCAACCTGACCTTGAATGTTTCCAGGGATGGAGCATCTAATACCTCTCTGGGCAACATGTTCCAGTTTTTCACCACCCTCATTGTAAAAAATGTTTTCCTTAGTCATTTGTCCCAGCTCTACAGCTATCTTCAGTTTTCCTTGACCACTGTCCTGTCACTATGGTCATTAACTATGATACCTTCCAGACTGCAGCTGATCGCTTTTGGCCATTATACTTGCTGCTTCTTGTGTCTGTTTTCATATCTACTCCACCCTGAAGAGCAGCTACAAATTACTGTCTCTTTTCTATTCTTTTATCTGTCAATGGCTTATTTAGTGTAACACACCTCTCTCCACACCTTCTTCAGTCAATGGATTCCTCGCTTCCTATGGAGTCTTAGGAGAAAAAGCATTGGTATGTCCCAGCTTTGGCAGGTAAGAATCTCTTCCTGACTGTCTTGTTTTTGCTATCAGTCCCTCCGCTGTTTATGCTGCCAACTTAGTTTGCTCTTGCTCTTTTTCATTTTTGATACTCACGGCAAGACATCTGGTGCTCAAATCTGCCCTGTTAAGTGCTGAATCACATAAATTCTGCTGCAGCATGCTACAAGTCATGTCAGAGCAGAGTGTGTTAGGCATGTCATACTGTGGAAAGGCTCTGCTTAGCTCCTGATCAGCTCTTGCCAGTACTTCCTCCAGAGTCACCTCTCAGAAAGCAGACTGTCCATCTCCTGTCCTTAAAAATGACCATTTGCAAAGGCCCCTTGGAGTGGCAGAAAGATCATAACTGATCAGTGTACCCTGTACACACATCACTCTGGGTCATACCCGATCTGCAATGCACATTGGTGCCTAGCCAATGGAAACAGTTTGGCTCAAATAAAGCACCCTCTATTATCCCTAGGTATGAAGTTATTCATTTCCTGATGTCAGCTCTTGTATTTGCAGGGATTACTGCTTGTCCTGCTTTAAATAAAATCCCATCTTGCACATGTGCACACACACACATAAACACCACTCAATCCTTTGCCTAGTAACAGAGTGGATGTTGCCTATGATCCTTCTTCCTTTCAGTACAGCCGCACTCCATGTACCAACACTTTAATGCCTTCATCATCCCATTCAGATAGCTTTCAGGAGCACTCAGCACTTCCTCAGCATGCTTTCTTTTTACTGGAGCTCATACTGCATTTTTATGCCTTGCCCAAAAGTGACACAGTGGGATTGTGTCCCCCCCCACTACGCAAGGGCAGCAGCTCCTTGTTCATCTGACTCCATCTCAGTTGTGTCAGGATCCCACCAGTAAGTGCTCAAGGTGCTGACTTCGCAGCAGTGTGGCTCCAGGCTTTCTGTGGCTCTATCTGTTCCAGGGGTTTATAGCGATTTGGGACTGGTTCCCTGCATTGGATCGCCTTTACCCCATCACATGGGGCTCTGATTGCTGCCAAATGGTGTCTGTGTGTGTTAACTGCTTAGATGATTCTTGTGTCCCAAGAGATAGGAGAATAAACAAGAAAAATCTAGTAGTTTATCTTTTCTATGAAGACCTAGAAATCCTTCACCACTTTTGCTCTGGACATTTCCTTAGTGGGTCTAAGTTTTTTGAGGTATAATTGGACACACTCAGAATTTCACAGATGTTCAGGTTATCATTCTCTGCAAGGGTCAGCTCACCTTCATTCAGGCTAATATGATGTTCTCAACATCTCCCTGGGGCCAGTCACAGTCTGGAATCATGGCTGGTGACTTCAACACTTTCAGTCACAGTAGAAAGTGTCATCAGCCACCGCTTTGGTACCTGGGAAACCTTCCATTTCACGTTTCAGTTTCTGCTGGGAACACTATAACCATGATCATGTTCCCAAAATTCACACTGTCAGGTGTAATAAAGGTAATCTGTTACTGCTAAAGATTGGTGACTTCTCTCCAATTCTGTATCCACTGGTTTGGCATCAGTGTAAGTTCTGATTTATGCAGATACCTGTTGTTTATCTTTTTCCACTGTCACTGATTTATTCTCTGCTATTTTCTGTACATCTCTTGACATTTCTTCTTTCCAGAGCTTCCCCTCAGTAACACTGAGAATATCAACAGAGTTTCATGTTTTGGTAGCTTGAATGTCATGTTCCAAGTCAGCTTTTGAGGTAGGCATGCGTCTCCTTAAACTATAAGGTGACACTTTTTTGGAAGGCTAGATGGGGACTTCTCCCTGTGCTCTTTCAGACTGAAGGTATTCTGGTGGTGTATTATGCCTACCACATGGCTTGCTTTGTGATGGATGGACTTTATGAGCGTCCTTTGTCATAAGATCAAGTGATAATGTGCCATATTTCACAGCAACTTACTAAGAGCTTGTATCTGTCCATTGGCTTCAAAATAGCCTCAACTGTAAATCGTCATTGTAAATTCCAAGTCCCATTACTGCAATCTAATATTGCTGTTAATGAGTGTTCCTGGAGTTCTATTGCAGTTGACCTTGCAGCCTAGCTAGGACTAAATTTGGCTCTGATTCAATGGGATAGCTGTCATTATGGCTATGGTAAGACTGATAGATTATTCATACACTGTGAGTACCCTGAAATTACTTGATTTACTAAGCCACATCTTATTTCCTCAGAAAACTCAACCAAATGATGATGCTTGTGTTTACCACCACTCTGTCTTCAGTCTCAAGTTTAGGGCTTCCTACCAAGACTTGTTGTGACATGGGGACTAACAATTTCTGATCCTTGCCTGGGCAGTTCAGGAAGAAACGCTGTATGAGGGGGGCTATCTTTAGATATGTGTCAGCTTTGTTGAAGCAACGTTCTTATAAGCTGGAATCATTCTGCAAATGATCTCACACAAGAGAAACTTCAGTGTTGCCAAAGTTGACTTATTGGTTGTGTATTACAAGGATCCACTGCCAGAACTGCTTTTTGGTTTTACAGGAACATACTTGCTCTGGTGTTGTTCTGCCTTCTTTAGGTGTTCCCCTCTCTGACAGCAGTGCTTCATGTGATGCCCACCCCTAGTGATGTGGGCAAAGTTCCTTCTCTGGTCTCTACATTCCATGGTCAGGAGAATTCATGCACAAAGTTCTTGTTCCAATGTTTGCATAAGGTCTCATACTAAGTAATACAATCATGGGAAGCAAGAAGTTGGTACTGTTAAGAAGGAAATCACATGTATTACATACCTTGATACATTCCTTGCCGGCCTCCACCTCCGCCTTGCCGTTCAGGATGAAAATGAAGTAGTCAGCTGCTTTGTTCTTGCAGTAGAGAAGGTGCCACAGGGTTTTCTTGTTCTCCTTGTTGAACTTCAGCTCCTGGATGACACTGGAATATTTGAGGAGCTGCAACAAGATCTTCTCCGAGATGAAGTTTGGGGTGAAGAGTGTCACGACCGTGGAGAGGAAGCGGTGAGCCGCCAGAAGCAGCTGCGGGGAGATCTTGACCATCTTCTCTATGGGTCCTTGAAGGCTGAGAAGTCCCGTTTCTTCTTCTGGTTGCCCACCCAGTTCTGGTTGCTGTTGTCAATGAATTGATCTGATTCATCCAGGATGTCCGACTTGATGATCTCCTCGATGATATCCTCCAGCATCACCAACCCCAGCACCTCGTAGAACGAATTGCACTCCCCCTTATTGTTCACCTTCTGCACGATGGCCAGCTGAAACTTCCCCTTTTTCATCTCCTCCAGCATGGCGTCCAGCTTGATGTCATGGAAAACGGCGTGGACGGGGTGGTTGTAGAACTTGGTGATTGTTTTGAGGGGTGGGTACAGTCACTGGGGTCAATGAAAGCCAGGTCCTTGACATAGAGGATGTCCATGATGTTGGAGCAGTTCTCCTCATAGATGGGTATGCAGGTGTAGCCACTCTCCATGATCTCCAACATGGTGTTGAAGTCCAGAATGGCATCACCCTTTATCATGAAGCAGTTCTCCAGCAGCGTCATCACGTCCTCCATCATCTTGGTGCAGAGCTCCAGGGCTCCCTGGATCATGTTGAGCTCTTCCCTCACCAGGTCGTTGTAGGGTTCTGTCACCTTCAGCATCTCCACCAGCTTCTCTCGGTTGTAGAGAGTGCCAATCTCCTGGCCCAGGATGTAGTCAAGGAGTTTGCTGATGAGGTAGGAGAGAGGGAATATCACCATCATAAAAAAATTGGTGAACACAGTGGTGTTGGCCCTCATGGCGAGGCTGTGGCGGGAGCAGAGCACCTGGGGCACAATTTTCCCGAAGATGACAATGCCGATGGTCGAAGTGACAACGGCGCCGATTCTGGAGCCAATTAGGTCATTGAGGAAAATGGTGAGGGTGGTGTTGACCAGCACGTTGCTTAGCAGCAGCAAACACACCAGATAGCTCCCCTTTCAGCAGATGAGCTTGATCTTGCAGGCACAGTGCTTCTCCTTGTTGGTGCTGCAGTTCTGCACAATGTGCAGCTCCATGGGATCCAGTGCCATGAGGTCCAGGTTGAGCCCGCTGAGTATCTCTGACAGCACCAACAACCCAATGATGAGAATCACCTGCAGCCAAAGGGGCAAAAGCAACTTCTTCTCCTCCAACACCACCAGGATCCCGTCGGTGTCTTCCTGGGGTAACCAGGGTTGGCCAGGTCGACGCTGGGAGCACAGCACATAGGTCTTGGCCCACTTGTCTTTGCACAGGTCTTGGACACGGACCCGCAGCAGGGCCAAGGTGTCTCGGGCCTCGACTGGGCCCACTTGCACCAGTAGGTCCTGGGAATGCTCAGGGCAGGTGTCATTGGGAACCAAAGCATTGGCGGCGGGCTGGAGCTCTGGAGCCCAGCAAAGGCGACACATTCCCTGGTGTGAGGCTCCAGGCCCAGCCTGTAGAGGTGGAGCAGCACCTTGCTCCCCTCCGTCACATGGATGGGCCCACGGGCTGGAGTGTACTATCAGCATGTTTGCTGATGACACCAAACTGGGAGGAGTGGCTGACATGCCAGAAGGCTGTGCTGCCATCCAGTGAGACCTGGACAGGCTGGAGAGTTGTGCAGGGAAAAATTTAATGAAATATAACAAAGGAAAGGGTAGAGTCTTGCATCCAGGTAGGAACAACCCCTGGTTCCAGTGTAAGTTGGGCAATGACCTGTTGGAGAGCAATGTAGGGGAAAGGGACCTGGGGGTCCTGGTGGACAGCAGGATGACCATGAGCCAGTACTGTGCCCTTGTGGTCAAGAAGGCCAATGGCATCCTGGGGTGTATTAGAAAGGGGGTGGCTAGTAGGTCGAGAGAGGTTCTCCCTCCCCTCTACTCTGCCCTGGTGAGACCACACCTGGAATATTGTGTCCAGATTTGAGAAGAAACTTCTTCTCAGTGAGGGCAACAGAACACTGGAACAGGCTGCCCAGGGGGGTTGTGGAGTCTCCTTCTCTGGAGACATTCAAAACCCACCTGGACACATTCCTGTGCAGCCTCATCTAGGTGTTCCTACTCCAGTAGGGGGATTGGACTAGATGATCCCGTCCAATCTAGATGAGCTCTCATCCAATCCCTAACATTCTGTGATTCTGTGATTCTGTGATTCTGTGATTCTGTATTAAATACCAGAGCATACTCAGGCAATCACAGAAAGAAGCAGCAGTTGCAAAGTCATTCAGGTCTTCTCCAAGTGCTGTTCCTGGTGTGGAAAATGGGAAACAGAAATTATTTCTAAACACTTAGTGATGCAGGTCTCAATAAAATACGCCTTCTTCACTGGTCAGACCAGCCTGCTTGAGCAGGAGGTTCTCTCAATAGCAAGCAGCTAGTTGGACAAAACTCTGGTAAAGAAAATCTAGGACCAGGAAAGGAGGTCAGAGAAGGAGGACATGATATTAAAACCATGAAAATATTGTTGTTAAGCATTTTTAATTACTCTTCATGTACAAGTGTGTTCCTTGTACAGGTACATACCCACAGGAGTTTGGTATTTTCTGGGGTGGATTAGAACTTTGTCCTTCCATTTTGCCTGATTATACAGCTGATCTGGAGGAGGACAAAAGCAAGCTTAACTTTTTCCTAATACAGCACATTTTCTGTTGTCCCCTGCCCAGCCATCCTCCCACTGCCACACTTTGACCCTACCCAGTCCACTGATGTGGGATAAAAAGCAGCAAGGTGGTGTCAGCTTTTCTCTCCAGGCTTGTCCTAGCAGCTAAACTGCACATGTGAGTGAGGAAAGTTTCTGCTTCCTTCTTCACAGGGGTGCACTCTTGAGCAATCATCTTCCTTCTGTAGCAATAGGGCTGGATCTACTCACTACCTCTTTTGGTCATAGAGAGCCTGTATCTAAGGCTTTAAAAAGGAGCAGAAAAAACAACGAAATTATATGACAAGAGGGAACAAAAGTCATTGTCATCTTCTGTCAGCTATCAGTATGCTTTGAAGCATGAGATTTGATTATCACAGTCATAACAATGACTAATAATACTGGAGGATAGTAACAAGGGTCATAAATCAGTATTAACAGATAAAAACCTTTTAAAAGATCCTTTATTCCCTCCAAGGAATAAATTCCAGCTGTCAACACCACAAGCTCACCCTTGTCTCTCTCTGTTGACTCTTTCCATGTCATAGATCATCAGGACTAATAGAAGCTCTGCAAGGCAAATTTAGGCCGAAACATCTTCCTGAATGCATAGCATCCTCTATGTTCAAAGCCATTAAATGGTGTCTACAGTGACTCCTGCACAACTCATTTACGGGTTTATGCAGCTCCAAATGGAGCTAGAACGTTTTCCAGGCTTGGATGAATTTGGGCTACAATGCTTATGGAGATTCATAAGGTTCACAAAAGCAGTCCTGACACTTTGCATTTTGCAGTGATTTCTATCACACAAACTCTCTCTTCATGTCAAGGAAATTTAGCATGTTGAGAGTCACTCATGACACCTACATGAATGATGTTGTGCTGGGAAATCCACTCTGATTCTGTATCCATTGATTTCAGTCAGTAGTTTTCAGATTCCCTGGTGGCAGTATTTAAAGCCTATTTCACTGCATAAAATGAACTGTTATTTTTTGATCCAGCTTCAGATTGACAGTCATTCAATACAATATTTCTTTAATCTTTGCAATATCCTAAGAATTTTAATTAATAACTCAATTCTCTTTCTCTAAAAAAAACCAAACCAAACCAAAAATAAACAAACAAATAAAATTCCATGCTTTCTTGCCAGGGGAAATCTTTTGTTTGCCAGAGCAAAACACAAGCACCTTCAGTTTTCTCTACAAGGCAAGACTTTGAGCTTGCACAAACAGTTCTGCTTTTGCTGTGCTGACCTATCTTTAACACAAGGAGTCAATCAGTTCTGGTTGCCTATGAAAAGTTACATCAGGAGGCATCAAAGATGGCAGCAAAGCTCCTCAACCTGTGCAGCTCAGAACACCTGCAGTTTCCCCATCTGCTAGTGCTCATCCACACTACCACGCCAGACTGGAGGCACTTTCCATGGGGGAGCTCAAATGGAGGCGTTTCTCATAGTGAACAGCCATTGGGGGCACATGATGCTCTTTGCATTGTACTACCAGACCCACCACACTCACAAAGCCAGGTCATCAGTCAGCTGTAAGGAAAAGAACAGCAACTGCTTTTTTGGCATCTATGGAAGCAGAAAAGTGCCTAGTGGGATTTTTAAAAGCAGCTGCTTTGGATGTTTTTTAAGTACTGCCTGCTGCTTACCTCAAGCTCTTGATTGTTTGCAACTTAGAGTTTCCCTGTGAAAACTTGTTCCTGAGCAGAGCTTCTCACTTTGGCCCTTGGTGGGGATTACCAGTTCAGTTGCTGGTGGCCATTTTCCGTAATATAGAAAGTATGAACTAGCAGCAGCCTGACTTAGAATTTGGCAGAAATCAGTCTCCTTCCACTCCTCAAAATTTAAATCAAGCTACTTAGCATAGTAACATTAACATGTGACCTCTTTATAAGCCTTAGTTTTACTGCTCATTAGTCGACATACTTTAACAATATTTTCAGCAACTCTATGTCTAATATTCCACTGTTCTTAGAAAGGTATATACCTTACAGCATGATTGCTTGCCGGTAATATTTCTTAGATTGGAGTGAGGAGTCATAGAGTTCAAAGCCATTCAAATTGAGGAGGGGTCATTATCCGAGTGTGTCCTTTCTCTAGCCTGTAATGTAAAAATAAAGGGTGCTATTTTTTTTTTTTCCTGCTACTGGTATACCCACATCCAATAAGGATTTAGGTTCTGCTGTGCTAAGACAGCCCTCAGGAACAAACAGCCTAAGCAGTTGTGACAGGCAGAGGAAGCACTTTTTGTTCTGTTTTTCAGATACAAAAGTAGAATGTATAGACTTGCCTGCAATCCCTCAGGAAACCAAGGGCAGAGCAGCACCTTGAACTCAGGACTCTTGGTTGTCAGATATGCCTTTTCATCACAATGAGCATATGTATTTGTCTTTGAACTAGTACAGGGGCATATTAACACTGCACCAGAACCGGGTGAGTGCTAGCTCACAGAGCTATTTCTGCAAAACAGTTCCAAGCACACTGAATGCAGAGCTCTCAGAATACTTTGCAGTCAGCTCTGTGCAGCATGTCATCCAGGCGTGGAATTCACTGCCATAAGAGGCTGTAGCTGAGTTTCTTGAAGCGCTGAAAAATAGCCTGGTTAGTTTAGGCAACAAGACTGCCTTACTTTTTTGGGAGGCTTTAGTTTGTACAGGGTCTAGGGCTGCTGGGTCCAGGCCACGTTTTGATGCTGAGCTGCTAAAATGTGAGACAGAAAATTAGCGTCCGTGATTTTCACTAGAAGACTCTTTCTTTTTATTTAGTGATTTGATTATTTTTCCAGGAGTGGCAGAAAGAGACTTTTCTCTTACTCAGAAATTCACCACAAGTTTCTCATAAAACTTTCAGCATATGTGACACTCACTGGAAAAAAAAAAAAAAAAAAAAAAAGATGCCTATAGCAGGCTAAAGAGAAAATCTGTTAAATCTGTTTCTTTTTCTTTGCACTTATTTTTTTTTTCCACCAGGGCTGTTGAATGCAGCATGCAAAGTAGCTGTGATTACAATGCAGCTGGGGCTAGAGGATTTTAGAATGGTTCATACTCTAGCAAAAAAACCCCAAATCACACCACCATGGAAAAAAAAAAAAAGGAAAAGTAAACAAACAAAATCCTCAAAAACAACAAAACAACCCCCTCAAAACAGCAAAACATGGGGATAAATAACAAGAAGGCAAAAAGAGACAGAAACTGTCCATGAGGTCAGGTGGTTAAGTATTTTTGGACTGCCAAGGTGGTGATCTTAAGTGAAGATAATATATTATGTAGTGGAAAGCTAATGAGACTAGATCTGTTAAACGTGAACTTGGTGTTACTTAGCTCTGGAGTGCTTCAAATTACACAGGCCCGGGTTGTATTTGATCACCTCTCTGGCTTTAACAAAATGAGCAGCAGGCTTTTATATAATGTACATGATCATGTACTGTTGGGAACAATCCTCCACTGGCAGGGGAGGGAAGCTGATGACATAATGGGTCTTCTCCATCTCAAAGTTACGTGATTCATCAATTAAATGAATTCAGTGGGATAAAGCAGCATGAAAGGGCAATTTCCCTGTAATACGCTGCCTGCCGATTAACTCTTCCCTCCCAGTTTTAGCCACATCGCTCGGAATCCCGCCTTCACCACTATGCCCAGGAGGCTTCGGCTACGCGGCCCCATGCACTACAGGGGGTACTGCGGGCAGGGGCCAGCGCCGTGTCCTGCAGCAGCACCAGGTCCCCGGACCGAGCCGTTCCGTGCCGGGCCGACCCCGCACCACGGGGGCTCCGGGCACTGCGGGCGCAGCCGCCGCCCGCCGCGGCTGCAGCATCGCGCTCCGTTCGGGATGTGTAAAGCCCTGCACCACTCCGGCCGCCTCCTCTGCAGGTGCCGCGGCGGGTCTGCGGGGAGCGCCGAGCCGGCTACCAGCCGGGAAAGGGCGGGAGGGCGGGGAGAAGGGAAGCTCCGCGCACCCGCCCGCGCCCCTTGTGCATCCCCTTCTCCAGGAACCCACTCCCTCCCCGCCGCCTCCGCTGGGTCGGCTCGGTGTCCCGCAGCGGCCGGCCGGTGCCGGCGGGCCGGGGCCGCCGCCTGCATTGCGTCGGCGGGCGCGGCGCGCAGCGTGCCGCGGCGGCGGGGGCCGCGCTGGCGGCGGCGGGGGCGACCGGCCCGGGGGGTAGCGTGCTTCCCCTCCTCCCTCCGGTCCCGTTCCCCCCCACCCTCTCCGCCCTCCCTCTCCCCGAGCTGCACCAAACAGCTCTCAGGTTTCTGCTGATACTGCAGCGTCAAGAAATGGCTCGAGTTTGCTCCTTGCTCTTATGCATTCAGCAGCCCGCTCGCTCCTGCCACACGCGTCCAGCTCCTGCATCCTGCTGCTGCTGCTGCCGGGACGAGCCAAGACCGACTCCAGGGATGCGGCTGCAGGACTGCGGCTCTCTTACATCTCCCCAGCCGCCACTGCCCAGAGCCCGGCTCCTTTTCCCGCTGTCTTAAGGGAAGAGAACAAGAGAGCCAGCAGCTATCTAGAACTCCTTGATTTTATTTACTAACTCAAGCCTTTTGAAAAAGGTACTTTGCACTTTTTTTTCTCTCCCACCCCCCACTGCGGTTCTCGGCAGAAACTAATTAAACCCACTCGCCCTTGGTGCAGCCTAAGACAGTGTATGAATATTTCAGTGTCTCGCAGGCAGCCCTGTAAAACGATCGCTGTATTATTAAGAGGGGCGCAAGAGGAAGAGGAGGAGGACTGAGTTTGCCGCTGCGGTTTTTGTTTTGGTTTGGTTTTTTTGGATGCTGCTGCAAGGCGACTTGACGCATTCCGGCACTGGCTCCTACTCCTAACCGGCGCGTCTCACTCGGAGCAGGTAAGGAGAAGTCCCTTCTCCCCCCGCGCTCTTGGATTCTATTCTGGACAGTTTGGGTCCGCGATGTCAATCTCCCTCCCCTCGCCTCTCTCTCAGTTGTGTTTAGCTGCTACAAAGCAAGAGAGGAGATGCTTTGTTCCCCCAGCCCTAATCGCCTAAATTGATGTGATGAAGTTGTCAGTGCTCAGCTAAATCTCCACTGTCTCTGAAGTGGGGAGCGTGGTGATCAGGAGACTCATTGCAGGAGCTGACCACGCTGAAGTTGCCTAGGAAGCCCTCCCGATGTGCTCAGGGCACTGCAGGGTCCACATCGGCCCCTTCCTGCCTTGGAGGCCCTTGGTGCATGTCCGGGGATGTGTGGGAACGCGTAGGGCTCTGCATGTGCTGCCGTAGTGGGCAGAGCGGGATGTTCTTTCTGGTGTGAAAACCAATCCATTGCGCCTGAGCGTGTGTGTGTGGTGGAGCTTGGGGGCTGGTTTATTCTGTTTCTCTCCTTCCTGGCAGCCTCCATCCTGCAAGTAGCTTTAAGCCTTCAAAAGCAGAGTATCTCCATCCCTCCCTCCCTCCCCGGCGCACAAGAGGAGAGGACCGGGGCGGGGCGGAGAGGGCAGGTGATGAAAATTTGCTGAGTTGGCATTGCAAGGACTCATCTCCCAGCCACCCCGCTATTTATCTATTTATTTGTTTGTTTATTTATTTATTTGTGTGTATGTGTATGTGTGTGTATGTGTGTGTGTGTGTGTGTGGTAACTTTGTGACAGCAGCCGCAGCGATGGTCAAGTCGGCGAGAAAAGTGGACGGATCAAGTTAAAGGCAAAAGGAGACGGCTGGGGAGGGGACCCCAGCCTGTGGGTGTACTCCATAGATCTTCAGCCTTCCGGCTTGGGGGACGGGACCCCTCACCTTACCTGCCCTCTTCCCTTCCCTAAAGGTACTTCTCCCTTCTTTCTTCATGCTCCCATCATCCCTCTTCCTTCATCCCTCTTCTCCTTACCCTTTTTGAATATTTCCAGCCTTTAGGCCCCACATCCATCCCTTCTGCAAGCTTTCCACCCCAACTCATCATCCCTCCCTGCAGACTCTGACCCTTGCCTGCTCCACCTTCACTGAACTACCCTGGGGCTTTTGGCTCTCCTCCATCCTCCTCTCCCTGTCAAATCCCTCTCCCTCACTTTTCCCCTGTCCCTGGGTCCCCCTTCCCGTGTGTCACCATGACTGTGATGGCTGGAGAGAACATGGATGAGACTTCGGCGCTACCTGGTCACCCCCAGGATAGCTACCAGCCCGCTGCCCACGATGACCATGAGTGTTGTGAGCGCGTAGTGATAAACATTGCTGGACTACGTTTTGAGACACAGCTGAAGACCTTAGCCCAGTTCCCCAACACTCTGCTGGGCAACCCCAAGAAGCGCATGCGGTACTTTGACCCCTTGCGCAATGAGTACTTCTTTGACCGGAATCGGCCCAGTTTTGATGCCATCCTCTACTACTATCAGTCTGGAGGAAGGCTTCGCCGTCCGGTCAATGTGCCCTTGGACATGTTCTCTGAGGAGATCAAATTTTATGAGCTGGGTGAGGAGGCCATGGAGAAGTTCCGGGAAGATGAAGGATTCATCAAAGATGAGGAGAGACCCTTGCCGGAGGGGGAGTACCAGCGCCAAGTATGGCTCCTCTTTGAATACCCAGAGAGCTCTGGGCCTGCAAGAGTCATTGCAATAGTCTCTGTCATGGTGATCCTCATCTCCATCGTGATCTTCTGCCTAGAGACATTACCTGAGCTGAAGGAGGACAAGGAGTATACAGTGCATCGCACTGACAACACCACCCAGGTCTACAAATCCAACATCTTCACAGATCCCTTCTTTGTTGTGGAGACCTTGTGCATCATCTGGTTCTCCTTTGAGCTGGTGGTGCGCTTCTTTGCTTGCCCCAGCAAGACTGAATTCTTCAAGAATATAATGAACTTCATTGACATTGTGGCCATCATCCCTTACTTCATAACCCTGGGTACTGAGATGGCCGAGCGGGAGGGGACTCAAAAAGGAGAGCAGGCCACCTCCTTGGCCATCCTGAGAGTCATCAGACTGGTAAGAGTCTTTCGAATCTTCAAACTCTCCCGGCACTCTAAGGGCCTCCAGATTTTGGGACAGACCCTCAAAGCAAGTATGAGAGAGCTAGGTTTACTAATTTTCTTCCTCTTCATTGGGGTGATCTTGTTCTCTAGTGCGGTATATTTTGCTGAGGCTGAAACACCTGAGTCTCATTTCACAAGTATCCCTGATGCTTTCTGGTGGGCGGTGGTATCCATGACCACTGTGGGCTATGGTGACATGTACCCTGTGACAATTGGAGGCAAAATCGTAGGCTCCTTGTGTGCCATCGCTGGTGTGCTGACAATTGCCCTGCCTGTACCTGTCATCGTGTCCAACTTCAACTACTTCTACCACCGAGAAACAGAAGGGGAAGAACAGGCTCAGTTACTTCACGTTAGCTCCCCTAATTTAGCATCTGACAGTGATCTCAGTCGCCGCAGCTCCTCCACAATCAGCAAATCTGAGTACATGGAAATTGAAGAGGATATGAATAATAGCATAGACAATTTTAGAGAGGCTAACCTCAGAACTGGCAACTGCACTGTAGCCAACCAAAACTACGTTAATAAAAGCAAGCTGCTGACTGATGTGTAAACAAAAAACCAAAATCCTCACTCACAGCTTAAAGACTTTAGTGACACAGTCACACTTTGTAGATGCTTTACTGATAGTCTTTGAATGCTTTATTTACCTCGTAAATGCATTGTTGCATTGCGAATCTTTGCTCAGCGATAAAGAAGCTTCCAAGATCCATGAAAGATAAGGTTTTGTTTATTTTTGAAAAAACATTTTCCACCTGGTAAATGATAACCATTTGAACTAGTTTAGTTTTAAGCTGTATGACGATAGACCTAAACTTTTCCTCTCCCATCTCCCTTTTTTTTTTTTTTTTATTTTATGAAGTTAACTTAAACTAAGCAAGACAGTTTTTAGAGCTATAAAGCATATGCATGGATTCCAGTAAAAATATTCTGCAAAACTGCACAGTTGCAAGAAAGTGCATCAGATAATAATAACAAAAAAAAGGATTAACAGAAACATGCAGCAAGCATTTGCCATGGTTTTTATGAAGGAGCGCAAATTTTCCTTCCACACCCTATGTGAAAGATTACATACATCCAACCTACAGATTCACACAGCACCTTATTAGAACATACTTAAGCCTGGTATCTTTTGTGGTCCATAGAAGAACTATTCCAAAAGGAAAATAACAAACAAAACTGAAGACAAAACATCTGCAATGCTGCTAAGTTCTCTTACATGCAGAGAGTTTAAACACACTTTTCCCTGTCCAGAACTGGATACAAAACTTTAAGCCCCTCTGTTGCAAGATAGCACAATGGAGTTTAATATAAGCATGTTTGAATTTGATACTATTTATTTTATAATCGCATGCCTGAAACGTTACCTCAGACAATAGCAGATAAGCTTTCGTTTGAACTGAATCTTCTAAAAATAGGTCCTTTATCTCTCTTTTTTCTCTTCTTTTATTTTCCTTTTGATTTGCATTCACCAGAAGTGCACTCCTTAATTTATTAAATCATTGACTAGTAATTTAAAGTACTGTATTTAAGTGCGTATGTTAGTCAAATGGGAACAATAACTTTTGGAGATCAAAGCATGTTCAAATATTCAGCATTATGGCCTATTTGATTAAGGTGTAACTTGAATTAATTAATGCATGAATTCAATAATAATTATAAGAATAATAATATTAACAATAAAACAAAATTTTAAAAAGTGCTTGATAGACCAAGGGTCTGAATGAACTGATTAGAGAAACTTGATTATTTTCCTGCATTGCTCAGGGAAATGCGTTGGCTTTTGTCCAGGCGTTGTCAGAAAGGAACTTATCCCATCCCTTAAAGGGAAAGCTATATGGAAAATTAAGAAGTTATGTATAGTCACACCTAAAACCTAGTATCCTTTATAGTTGAAAGGTGCAGATGCATGCTTTTTGGTGCATTCTCAGAATGTAAATGAAACCTATATGCATCCAAATTGCAGCAGCTGTTTTGTTTTGCAGTCATTAGTTGAGATTTTTTTGTATTCCCCTAAAATTCACTGAAGAGACTGAACAGATTGATTCAGATAGTTGCACAGTGCCTTTACCTTACTCCCCCTAAATTGCTGAAAGTGCCTCCAGGAACTGAGGTGATCAGAGATTGCGAAGGAAAGGGCAACGCACCAACAGTGTTCTGTGCTGTCTCCTGGCACAGCACAGAAAGGGGTAGGGAAACAGAGAAGGGGCAAGTTTAAGTGAGAAGGATGCAGAAGAGGTGGGCAGAGACCGCCAGCGCCCTTGGGATACCTTCCTTACACAACCAGCCTGATTCGGCAGGGCTCAGCATTTGCTTCTGCCAAATAACCATAGTTGTGTTTATGCAAGACTTCAAGTTTCCCTAGGTTGTTTATAGAGACATCGCTGCCATCATTGTATCTTCCCTTCGTTTCCCTAAGATGGCTTTTTGGCAGCCCGTCCCAGCATGGCAGGATGCAGGAGGAAATAAGGACCAGCATGAACTGCAGCATCGCCCAGTCAGGAAAGCCAGACTGCAGTGCTGTGCTTTTTTTCTCTTGGCTTCCCCAGCAGGTATGCTGCTTCCCCATTCCTGCCTTCTCCACCCCCTTTCATCAGTCTGACAGATCTTAAATCCCACCACAGATCCTTTGAGTCGTATTCTTCTTTCTGGTTCTTGACCTTACCCTACTTCCACCATCATCTGGTGAAGGAAGCAATGCTAGAAGAAGGTATCTTCTGCCATATGCCAGCCTTGACTGCTAGGCCCTGGAAGATAATAACCTTTGATCTGAACTAATGTAGGCACTAATATTTATTTTTTAAATGAACGAAGTTGAGGATCTTCCTTCTTCACTTAGCATGTGGCCAGCTGCTGTTGAACACTTCTCCTTCCACATTGTACGGATCCTTTCTTCCCCTATCTTTCTGATATATGTGTATATGTGTATAAATATATATATATGTGTGTCTGCGCATGTGTGTGTCACACACATACGCAGACACACACATACATAAAATCAAGGCACTTAGAGTTAAAAAAGCAGCCCTAACTCTGCAGTTACGCACAAGCCTGACCAGCCAGGTTTCCAGAAAGACTTGACTTTATTTCTCACTGTGTGGCTTCTGTCAGTCTTAATGATGAGAAAGCAATCAAGAACTGAGGGAGCTCTAGCTCCTCCAAGAAATGCAAAGCATCAGATAAAACAGGGCATTACATCCTCTAGGTAGATGTTGTAAAGCTTCTCCCTTGTTCCTCACTCATACCGCTGTCCATTGTACACCTCTTTCCCCATTAAATTCTGGTGGTCCTGATCTTCCCAAACTCTGGAATTCTAGGGTATGACGTCTCATGTCAAAATGGACTTGAATGCTGCACTCAGCTTATAGAACAACCAACTGACTAAACTAAATAACAATAATCCGTTCAGTGCTGTGGGACTGTTGATCAGAAAGTGGTGTCTGGGAGAAGAAGCCTCACTTTGGTAATTTAACTTTTGCCACAGTTGGGTATGCACACCTTAGTTTAATGAGCAGAATGATAATCATTCTACATCTGTAAAGAGAAAAGTGCTGCATACAGCAATTCTTCTTCGTCAGGAGACCTGGATGGATCATTAGGACTCGGGTGGTTTAAGGAGCCTGAATGTTGCTTTGTTCATTTGTAAATCATTGCAAAGGATCTCAGTACATATGGAGTACGGGAAGTAACCTCATGTAGCATAGGCATGCATTTTCAACAAGTTTGACACAAAAAAATAGCAACAACAAAAAGCTCTTACTCCCTTTACACAGGAGTGCTGAAATGTCTTTGTGGGCCTGAAGGTGCAAATAGGTAACTGCCTGTTCTTACCAGTAAGCATCCCTTCCTTCCTTCCTTCCTTCCTTCCTTCCTTCCTTCCTTCCTTCCTTCCTTCCTTCCTTCCTTCCTTCCTTCCTTCCTTCCTCCTCCCACTTTTGGCATAAGTTTATTTTGCCACACATGAAGTCTATGGGATCATTTTTGTCAGTGAAAGAGAACTGGAAATAAGCTGATGGCAAATTTAATGCATCTCTATGATTCTGTGATCTTTGAATGAGTCAAGAGACCTTCATTCAGTTGGCAAGGACCTCTCAGAAGTGATGCCCATGTTAAGCTGGACAGAGAAACCAGTAGATAAAGCAGTTTTAGTTGGGCTGTAGTTTGATGAGGTGAGGCAGCTATTCCAGCATAAAGCCTCCTTTACTAGTCATTGTTCTTTGTCTCTCTGTGCTTCTTAGTTGCTCCCATACCACTTTTTCTTCCTCCGCTCAGTGAAAGAGATGAGGGAACTTCTCTGGCGCGAGCAAGGCAGCGGTGCACTGCAGTGCAGAGGCAGGAATGGAGAAGCAGTGGGCAGAAATCCCATTGGCTGGTATCACTGCCAAAATTCCCCATCTGGTCCTACTGTACTTAGCTATACAGCACTAGGGAACATGCAGAGAAACAAGGAGGAGGGTGAAAATGAAAGGTTCTGTACCCCCTTCTTTTACAGAACTGAGAAGTTGCTGCCAGACTGCCAAGAGCTCAAATCCTCTGCGTGGCAGCTCCAGCAGAAACAATGAACTGGATTTACTTGTCTTCAAGAGGAAGTTAGAGTGCAGTAAGCCAGGCTGTGAGTTCACAGCATCCTAGCAAAACCATGCGGATTCCCTGCATGGAGTCTTTTAAGTTTTATCTCCACTGGGGACTTCAGGAAAGCTAATTCGAATTAATGAAAGGTGCATATTTAAAGTAGATTTGTTAAACTGCTTTAAAGCCCAGCATGGACATTCTGTTGCAGTATAAAAGCAACCTTAATCTGATTTGGAGTCATTCTTTTTGGAAAGAAAGTAAGACAAATTAAATTAAGGCTGCTTTAATTCTGAACACAATGGGGCTTAATGCAGTTTACCTCATCTGCCTCACAAGTTCATTCAAATAGATAAGCCTTTAGTAATCATTAAATGTAATGGAGCTGACCCCACTTCGCAGGGGGTGGCTGGACAGAGTGTGGCCATGTGCTGCAAAATGCTTAGTATGTGAGTGCTTGAAATTCACAGCCTGGCTTAGTGACATGTTGATCCTGGTAACAATTCTAGTGATTTCCTTCTTTTGTTCCTGGTTTACACATCTGTAGGTGTGAGGAGAATCAATCCCGCTGCCTTCTGGGAAGCTGACAATGATCATGGCCCAATGAAATTAATTTCCACTTTACAAAGTCTCTAACTGTGCACATGCTTAACCTGATGTACTGTTGATCATGTGGACAAGCACTTGAAAGACAGCTTGAAGCACTAAAGGCAGGACAAAATTCAGCAAAAGTCCTCTTATTTTCAGTAGTGATTTTGCCCAAGTAGAGATTTCAGGCATCAGACTCCTCTTAGCAAATCAGGTGTGTATCATTCGTTAGAGGCTGCATTGGCTCAAATCAACAATTGGAGCAGTAGCAACATTTATTGACAATTTTTTTACTAAGGGATAGTTGTTTTTATTAGACAAAAGTACAGAAATCTTGTTTTTATTATGAGACAGCTAAAGCCCAAGTATAGTGCAAAAACATAAAAACCTGAGGGCAAGTTCCTTTTTACCATAGTTCACACTTGGACAGTGTGGTTTCTTATATGCACATGTATTCACTTAAATAGAATAAACGCTAGGAGAGAAACATCTGAAATTTATTAGAAAAAGGTAGAAAGTTGTGTTTCAGAGTAAGACCTTCTGCATATATATGTATTATATAGAGAGAACATATTCCTTTCCAAATCTTAGCTTGATCACTGTTTTTAGAGGGGTGCCATTCAAGATTAATTCATTTCCCGTAATATAAAGAAGAAGGAGGTACTGAAGCTTTTCCAGGAATGGTCTGATCCTGTAGGCTTCCAGCAGCCTGATGGCACAGATCATCACCGTAATTTTAGACTCACAGGAATGCAGAACCAGCTCCAAAGTGTGATTTACCCTCCCTAGCCGCAGAGCTGGATGGAATTTGAAAGCTGTCCTTGCAATCGTACAACAGGGCAAGTTTGTTCCAGACCTGCCTATCACGAGTCTGCAGCAGGCTTCTTTTCCTCTGAGATGCTTTAACCAGCATCCTACATTTCAATTTTATTTGGACTTTTTTCAGGAATTTTTTTCTTTTTTTTTTTTTTTTCCCCCCTCTGTTTTTACTTAATCAGGTGTAGAAAATTTATTTTTCCTGAAACGCACTTATCAAGTATTCTTAAAGGTGTCAGTATTAGTATCCACAAAAATGTAACTTCAGGATGTTCTACTGTTTCACTCAATACAGGTGAACTTGCCACCAGTGAGGTCAACAATTTATGCTGTCAAAGCATAACATGCTTCGATATTTTCAAAGGAAATAAAATGAAACTGAGGTCTTAACTGAAATGTGTCTCTAAGTATCTGTTAATATCTATGTAATTCTGTATATTTTACCTGTTCACAGGCTCTAGCAAATGTCACTACAAGT
Organism: Nesoenas mayeri; assembly: GCF_963082525.1. Lineage (NCBI taxonomy): Eukaryota > Metazoa > Chordata > Aves > Columbiformes > Columbidae > Nesoenas > Nesoenas mayeri. The sequence goes on from NC_137541.1 coordinate 68,544,940, forward strand.
TATAAAAAAAAAAAAAATCACTTTCCATTTCTAGTTTCTATAATAAAATGAAGACGTTGCATTCAGTTTCTTCAGGTGCATCAGTCTTTGATCCATGTTATTGTTTCAGTGACATTTCTATAATGTAATTGGGATCAAATGTATATTTTACTTTTGTACAAAAGTAAAAATGATATTTTTATGACTAAATTCAGCAAAACTTTACCTAAACCTGCTAGATGAAACCTTTTTTTTTTCCTTTCCTTTCCTTTCCTTTCCTTTCCTTTCCTTTCCTTTCCTTTCCTTTCCTTTCCTTTCCTTTCCTTTCCTTTCCTTTCCTTTCCTTTCCTTTCCTTTCCTTTCCTTTCCTTTCCTTTCCTTTCCATGCAAGCCATTGTTTTTGCAGTATGTTGATTTGAAATGAATAAATAACAGCTGTCAATAGAACTGTATACAGCCTCTCAGACATATCTCTGATTTTAAAAATCAAATATTACCAATGTGAAATATAAAAACTGAATAGTCTCTACATGAAAGTGCACCATCAGGGCAATGAACCATTTAAGCTGACACAGCTGTACTTATTTCCACCATTTACAAATCGCTTACTCTTTGGGTCAAGTATGTACTTCATCATCACACTACAGGTCATTTTACTTCCAGTAGTGAAATGGTTTGACTTATCATTTTTGGAACATCTGATGTTATGAGTTCTTGAACTATTTGAAATGCATAGTTTTCATCTATGCAATTTTACCTGCTTCTGTACTTGTTCATCTGTTCATACTTGGCATCAATTAAAGATAATTTTTAAGGATCTTACCCTGGATTATTCTGTCTGGTTATTTTCTGGAGTCTGGTTTCTCTTCTGTCACTACTGGCCAGTTCTATCTGAAATGAGTGGTTGGTTCATTGATGGTTTTCCTATTGAATGGTGTATGAAATGGCAATGTAGTGAGTGGGAAATACTGCTGTGAGCTTTGAGAGGCTTGTAAATGTCAACTCAAGCTTTACAGTACAATTAATACAAGAGTTGGGCTTCCATTGGCTATGTATCTAGCCTTGAATGAGCAATGTTCTGGGGCCAAACTCTGCTGCCTTCCCTGCTGAAACAGCACTCAGTTCCACCAAAAACAGTCAAAATAAGATTAAGCCTACTGATTGTGTAGTGCAAAGGCTTGTGAGTATCATTTAGCATCTTATGGCTATTATACATTCCTGAATCTGAACCACTGCCTGTAGCATTATCATTTAAGTGCTGACTTGAAATCAGGTTTCGTTCAACTGTGTGACTGTTCATTGTGTTCGTTTTGGGTTGAATGTAAGCAAGTCACGCTGACTTGGTCTTATTTTCTTTTGAAAATTTTCTGTGTTTTTTCAAGGTGCATTTCCTACAAAGTGGTCTGATACACTCATGCCTGCCATGTCTCAGTATTGTACTATGTATAAAGAAGGCAATGACATAAAGCTAATTATGTTATGCCAATGGTGTTATGTATTAGAAGTACTTCTCTAAAGACTGCCAGGTCTTTCTGTAGATAGGTGCAGTTTGTAACAGTGGGATGCATATAGAGTGCTGATTACATATGGTGAAATGAAGTGAAAATACCATAGCCTTATATGAAGCAGAACATTTTGCATGGCCTGTCATGTGATTTTACATATTTATTTGGTTTGTATTCTTGGTCAAGAAAAGCTTTCATCAGTGAAATCCTTATTCATCAAGAGCTTCAAGTATATTTAGTCAGTCTTATTGAATGTCACTTATAAATCGACAAAAATTGTTTTGTTGAGCTGATAGTACAGATTTGGAGTTATATTTGGAGTTATATTTGGAGTCTTAAATGGGTCTAGTCCAACTTATTTGTCTGTTAGCCGCTCTGTGGTGGTGTTCTTAATGCAACAAGGTACTCATGTCCGTGACTCACTTCAAGAGTGTGATTGTTGTCCTTGAGTTTATTGGCTCTAGGTGTGTCTGAAGTCTCATTGGTTCTTCCTTTTTTCTTTTCTGTGTTAAAAACCAAAACGTTTGTTTATTGCCTCTATAGTATCAACCCTCTCCCTTTTGTCCTCAGCAAAGCTCCTGTTGCACTGTTTGGATCAAATTGTGATATTACTGCGTAACCTGTTTTCCTGAATTTACAATTCGCTTGCGCTATAACCCGTTTCTGTGTCCATCTACTAGTTTCCTCCCTTCTTGGCCACACTTCTTCTTGTGAAATACTGCCCCCACAGCCTTCACTGCTGAGGTCCTTCGTGGTCTGTCTCACCACAACTGTCATGGATCTAGCTCAGAAAAGCTCCTTTCTCTTAGGTCTGGGAATGCTGAGTCCTGTACCATAATCATACTTTTTTTTAAAAAAAAAAAAAAAAAAAAAAAAAAAAAAAAGACCTTGCCTATTTCCATCTGTGCTACTGCTTCTGTGTGGAAAATGCTCTTGATAGGTTCCTTTGGCCATGTTGCTAACAAGATAACGTATCGTACTTTATGATTCCTCATCTTCCCCATGAACTGTGCAATCACTGTATCCCCCTTGGTATATGTTGTACTGAGATTCGTACTGTGATGTGTTCAGTTTTGCTAAGTAGAGATTTTCAAGCAGAATGACATGCATTCAGGAACAGATCCTAGGACACGTTTTTTGCCCTCTAAAATAACTCCTTTAAAAAAAAAAAGAAAAAAGAAAAAAAGAAGTTGTGTACTGGGTTAGTTGAGTCCCTGGGTTAATTTATTACTAATTCTCAAAAGTAAATAGGTATGTGGATTTTTTCTCCCCAAATGCAAGTCCTTCTATCTTGTATTTTGTGTTCCATCAATTGCAAAAATGTTGTGTATTGAGTCCTTTCTGTGGTTACACCTAGCTGCCTCCTTATCTTGTAAGTTTTCTCTGAAGCAACCTACATGGAGGAAAAAAATATGGCTCTGCAGATGTGACTTAGATAACAGGCATGACAATTGTCCATGGAATAGGCTTCCCTTCTTTCCTTCCTTCCTTCCTTCCTTCCTTCCTTCCTTCCTTCCCTCCTTCCCTCCTTCCCTCCTTCCCTCCTTCCCTCCTTCCCTCCTTCCCTCCTTCCTTCCCTCCTTCCCTCCTTCCCTCCTTCCCTCTTTCCCTCCTTCCCTCTTTCCCTCCTTCCTTCCCTCCTTCCTTCCCTCCTTCCTTCCCTCCTTCCTTCCCTCCTTCCTTCCTTCTTCAGCTGCATCGACATGCAAGTTGTAAGGGAAGAAAAAGGCTAATTCGGTAGACTTTCAACACAAAGGAGGAGAGAGTCAAGGTGCTCTTTTTATATATCACTTTCCTCATATAATATTGATGATTTCAACATGAATTTGATTTACCTAACAGCCTTGGAATTTACTCAGCCTACATGTACTGTTTGATTAACGGATACAATGCAATTGCTTTATGGAAACGTATGAATCTCAGATGTGAATATATACTCCCTTGCCAGACAGAAACTAGATATTTATACTTCAGTGAATAAGAATCCTAATACTCCACACCATAAAATGATTCTTACCTCTGAAAGCAAAAAGAAACTTTTCTCACAGGTGTGCTGTTACCCACTGTTAAAGTTTTATCCTTCCTTTAAAGCATCTGGAGCAACTGCCTCCAGGGCTAGCAGTCTAAGTCAGATGGCCTGACTGCCAAAGACAATCAGACCATCTGATTCAGTGCTACCCCTGAGAGCAGCTGCTATGTACTGCCAAGCCCTGCAAATATGCACAGGGAACTGTTGTGCTCTTGAAGTAAACCAGAGCCCACAGAAGTAAACAGGAGTGTATCTTCTCACTTCAGAAGGTTGTAGAAAGACTATGATTTCTTGCTCCCTTTCAGTCTGCTAAGAAAAGAAGATAAGAAACGTTCTGTACTCAAGACTTCTAACAGGTACTTTTAGAGTTGCGTTATATTCATGGTTGGTTTGAAAATCAAAGAAGCTTTAATTAGCACAATAATTCAATCCACTCAGCTTCTCTAACAGCTTCCTAAAATACCTCACATTTTATTCCAACGAGAAGACAATTATGACTATTGAATAGAAAGCTTTTACTGCTGAAAGATGAAAATGTAATTGTAGGTGGTATATTTGGTGACCTCCTCTCACTAGGTAGGAACACTAGAACATTTGGCTTTTGAGCAGGGGATCCTGCAGTTGTCACTGAGTGCGATAGAGAGAGCTGCATAAAAAACCTGGATGATCCTTATAAGGAAGACAGGTCGAGGGCAAATGTCTTTCCTGGATTACCATTTCCATCCTACCTGATTAACAGGAGAGTGTGAGAAACGGCAGGTTCACCTGTATTCAGTTCACATCAGAAGCCTGCTATGTGACACCCAGTTGCAATGTGAAGTGGGGTTTAGAGTCCCACGGTTACCTAGGCTGATGCCATTGATACAGCTTACAGTCACTTCAAAGGATTTAGTTAATCACCTTTGATTTGTACAAATAATAAGAGGGCTAATGCCTGAAGGCTTGATAATCCAAATGTACCTGCTTTAGTGGGTTTCCTTTGTCGTTTCAGTCCCTGTAAGAATACCTCGTATTTCTCATCTTGATAAGAACCGACACATTTGCCAGGGAAAGAACTGACTAAGCCCACAGTTACACTCTCTGGTAGTGCACACATCCACATTAATGGAGTCACATTCTACTTTTACAGTAGCTCAATTACTTTTTGTAGAGTTGTTTTTGAATGACAAGGAATACATAGGGCCTGAATCAGGTCCATAGCTCAGTATAAGACTAAACTTGATTAAGAATAATTCAGTTGTGAGCAAGACAGATAAAACAGCCATCCAAAAACCTAGCTCTCCAGATATTTTCCCATTAACACTGAGAACGCAATATAGACTTCAATTATTTTTTCAGATTGGAAAAAAATAGTTCTTAACTATTGAATAATTAACTCATTACTGCCTGGTCATTTCAGACACAAATCTGCACATAAAATTCTGCACTAAGTTCTGAGTGGAAGATCTTCTAGACTCTTGCATTTGGTTTCCTATACATTCTGGATTGATGGTGGGAACTAAAACTACCAACAGTGTCCTACCTCCAAGTGGAATCACTGGGACAATGTAGGTGTTTAGATGTGCCTTTGCCTCCTTCTGGCAACTTTTACCTTCTGTTTTCAGTGTGCAGTATTCATCTTCAGCCCCCAAAAAGCCAATTCTAGCTTCCAAGAGAGGCAGCTTTCCTTCGATTCCTTTTCTAGTTAGGCAAGTGTTCCTATGAACATGGTTTGCTAAACTTTGGCTGTTGCCATGGCTTTTGATGCAAATAAATCACTTGCAAATGTTCCTGAAATATTCAAATATATATTTCCTGCTACCCTGATATCTGCAGCTTCAATTAGTGTAATTAAGTTCAGTTGAAAACTGTTTTTTTCTGGAATTTGTAAAAATAAAAGGGGAAATTAATATTTCCCAAAATGTACCTGAAGGACTTCATCCAAATGAGGGGAAATTTTAAAAACTAGGGGTTTTTTTCTTGAATTGTCTTGGCATTAGTTACTTGGGAAAGATTAAAAAATATAAAGGATCTCTATTACCTGAGGTACGTGCCTCTGTTATGATTATTTAGATGATAAAAATGGCTGGCATTCCAAGAGAAGAACATCTACTGCTAATGGGGCTTTAACATAAACTCGTGATACTTAATATTTAAATCCTGAAGAGGGTAAGATATTAATATTGCAAGAAGATATGCTGGGTATGTACAGTAGCAGCACAGTGTTTAGAAGTTAATATCTCAGCAGCTTGGTGGCTTTGCAGTTCTGGAGTAACAGCCACAACTGGTCATTTGAGTGCAGTAATGCAACTGGAACTGAGTGTTGGCCACTGAGCTGAGAGTTAAGACCCCAAAGTCACCCTGAGTCATTGTTTCAGTGAGGCAGTGGTTCAACAGAAGAACAGGTTGACTTTTAAGACTCTAAATACCAAATGATATATCTTTTTGCTTATGAGAATAATGCTTGTCCTGAACAAATTTGTTCAATAAATTGTGATGAGCTAACATCTTCCAGTGGTCACACTGGCTTCTGTAATTTTGGCTCTAGCATTTTGCACCTTTTTCCTCTATGCTCTTGTTTATCCTTCAGAATTTGACATATAAAACAGGCATGAACCAGAACACTGCCATGTTTCATGTGTTGTGGCTAGTCTGTCAGAAACATCATTGTATACCCTGAGGTATTCACCCTTAGGTGAAATTTGTTTGGCAAGTCTATATGTTTGATGTGGAGACTTTAAAGCTGCTGATTCAGTCCTTTTGATGTAATGCTGAATTGATTTCCAACATGGCAGTAAAGGGCAGATTGTTGGCACTTGGGACTAGAAATGCAATAAGATCTTGGTGTCATTAAAGGCTGTGATTCCTTCCTGGTGTCTGGGCAGAACTGGAATTCTGCTCTGGTCTACTTTGGCTTTGTGTCTGTTTGCCATCTGAATATTTTATGTGCTGTTCTCATCATTTGGTAGCATTTCAGTGTGCTGTTGAAGAGCAACCATGTTTTGTCTCAGAAGCAGCTGCATTTCAGAAATGGGAAGGGACCTTGTGTGTCAGTTTATTAAATTGGTAAAGGGTTTGGGAACTGTTCAGGATGACACATGCTAGGTTAATATAGGGTATCAATCTATACACTGGAGGATACTAAACAGCAATCTGAAACTATGGTAGTCAATATCTTCAATTATTAATTAAAGGTAGTAAATGGAAGCTGGCTACCACTGCATAGTATACAGCCACTATTGCTAATGCATATTCAAAGCATGCATTCTGTCTGACAGGGCTGTGATGTATATTTCCCGGTCTTCAAATATCTGTGATCTCATCCATTTATGACACTTTAAAAAGGCTGCTGAAATCCACAAATGTAAAGAGCAACTCAGTCCTGCCTTAGAACCAATCAATATGCCCCCACAACCCCATATCCCAGGTTGGAATATCAGTGGTTGGGAGACAGGCAGCAGACTGGAAGGGTGTTAGTCTTTTGATTTCTGTGTCTCTTTTTGGTAATACCCATTAAGTTCTGACTCCTATGACTTGGATACCAAAATGAATGTGAAGAACTGAGATTTCAATGCCTGCATCTTGTGCAGCTCTTTGCTCCTATATAAAATTTTAAAATGTCTTTGTACAAATCAACAGAACTTCTCTCTTCTGAACTAGTCAGATGAGGGTTTTTCTTTCTCATTCATATCTGATAAAGATTTACATAAATAAGAGGTTTTGTATGGCCAACAAGGAGGAATCTTGCCCATCACGTTCCACTGTAGTACAATAAACAGGAAAAAAACCCTTCTTTTAAAGGAGAGATGTTTTAAAGTGACACCATATACATTTTCATCTATTGGTGTTTTGTGACTCTGGACAGTATTCTGTGATCACACAGAATGTATGCTTTAAAATAATAAAATTAAAAATTGGAGGCAATGAAACATATATATGAACATCCTTTATTTTCACCATAGGCTTCATAACCATGGTTCTGTTTTAGTGAACACAAATTCTTCTCTTTCAATGTGTATAGATTTGAACTTAATTTGAAAGAGTTTATTAAAAATATAAGTTACTACCTGATAATTAATTTGATATTATCTAAGATACAGAAGAAATATCAGCTTTCAGGAGACATTTACAAAGCAAGCTAACTTGTTAATTCCTACTCTTCTGCAGAGTTTTTTTAACTGTCCTCTGCAGATAAATATTATCTAGAAGTGTAGGGGAAGAAAGTAACTATTTCTCTAACAGTAAATCTCTGCTATGGTACTTCAAATCTGCTCTTGTATCTTACTTTGTGCAGAACATTGTTAAATGCCTATACCAGTATTTTTTTCTACAAACATAACCGACATGCACTTTGGAGGTTTTGTTAGTGTACTGATACCACTGAATCTTCTCTAATCCAGTCTAAAGTGAACTAAAACTTACACCCAGCTTTGAGACTTCTTACACTCTGTGGTGAAACACTGATGAACAGTGATAATGATAAAGCAATTAAAGCAGCTGGATATTTTCAGTGTGTCATGCCTAGTAGGATGTGACTGACTCCTCTACATCTCACAGAAAGTTATTAGATACATCTCCTGGGATTTTTTGATTGGTCTTTGGGAGAGGTAGGGGAGAAGGGGGATTGAGCTTTTTACCAGCTGTTTTGAGACACAAAACCTGACTAGATAATTTTATGGTCACAGAAGAGTCTCATTTCATTTAAAGCAACCAAAAACCTTGCTGCACAGAATAGCACAGGTGGTTTTGGCCACTTGGCTCATGCTCAAAGTCTTCTGTAGTTGGGAAGGGTACATCAGAAATTGACTGAGCCTAGCATGAGACATTGGCTAAGCCAGAGTTTCCTCATTTTCCAGGATGGTGCCAAGAGAATGAATGAAGCCTCTGTCTCTGTAGCAGGAAGGCATACTAAGGTCCACTTAGATGCTCAACTAATTTAAATGGGTTGAGTTCCAGGGAAGCCAGTGGCCCCATGAGATTACCAATGTGAAGAAAATGAGCAGGCATCAGCCATGAAATTGTAGTACAAAAGCAGCTTACGGCAGCAGAGAGCAATTGAGGGCATTTGTCTGTGAATACCCATGCATTTCCGAGCTGATCTTTCCAAGTGCCCTAAATTCCTGTTGAGTTCAGCACCCCTTAATATGTTACTGAGCAGGAATTATATTAACAATGACATGTGGAAGAACAGCAGACACTTTTTTCTGAATGATGTTCTGTGGTTAATTCAGATAAAACTTGCATGGTTGTTACCCACTCAAGACATGGACTGTTTGTGTGAAGCACTAAGTAAAATGGAGCCCTGAAAAACAGGGTGTAACTATGCTGAAAACATGCGTTAAAACAAGGAATTTTATTTTTTTTTTCCATAATCTTGGTGATTAGTGTTTAAAATAAAACCCTTTCTGATTATTTCTATTCAGTAACATCTGGAGTGAGCCAAGTGTTTTATGGATAAACAGGAGAAAATCTCTCTACCTCATTTATTTACATACAACCTGTGTGAATAGCATCTCTCTGGAAGCTGAAATTGTGAATGACAGGGAAACAGAGGTGAAAAAAGGTCTTCTATTTGTCATTTGTTTGAACATTTCCAGGGTAATACTTTTTATAGGATGTATAGAGGACTGGTTTATTCTTTGCTGTACTCTTTCTTTGAGGATTTATGTTTAGTAATATGAAGTAAAGCTCATGAGAAGCAGTAAGATGTTTATCCTTTTACAGGTCTGCTAGGAAATGGATTCAGTAAATGTCTCTCTGCTCATAAATATTGTACAGAGACACTATATTGATAATATAAGTAAGTCACAGTCTACCAAATAATTGTTTTAGTCTTCACAGTCTCTAGGATGCATAGATACATAAAAAAGCCATGTCTACACATAGACTCTCCAACACAAATGACCAGGGTAATCATTTGCTCTGAGAAAGGGTTGCCAGCAAAACCGAATGCCATGCCCATCTTCATTTTGTAATGGAAAGGAGAGATGACTGAAAACCATTCCTAGTGCTCCCCTTCTTTGCAGTTCTCCAAGAAACATAGTACTTGACTTACAGCTCTTGGCCACATGGACATTTTCGTAGGTGGCTCATGGAGTCAACAGAGTTTTGTCCTCTTAGGAGGGTGAAGAAATGGTGTGGTATAAAGAACAGTTGTATAGGCCATGGTGTCCTTGCCCACCCTTCCTCTTGTTTCCCCTCATCACCATCTCTTGTGTTCCCATTTTCAGAATTGATGCTATATGCAAATATTTCCATAGCTTGTGGTACTTACCCTTTCTCAGAGACCTCAACGTGCTTTGTTAACTGCAAGAATAGGGCCTTGCTCCATCTTATTCCCATACTTTCTCTGTGATTTAGATGTCCTGCAGCTGGTCTGGGTCATGACAACCTCCATGCTAGTAGGGAGGGATCATTGCTCTGGAGTGATGCAGGTGAACAGCATGGCAGGAAGCAGAGGAGGAAAGTATGATGTAGGGAAGACAAAGCTGATTTACTTTTTTCTGCTTCTTCACATTGGCTTTCCAAGGACATGGTCATCTGTACTTGAAGTTTTATGATAAGGGAGGAATGAATATATTGACTCACAGAGTGCTAGAAAGGCCTGTTTGCCATTCTCTTTGCATTCTTTCACAACGAGCAAGTGTACTTCTCAGGAAAACCAGTGATGAGGAACAGTGCTGTTTTCATTTGTGTTGGTCCAGATATTGAAAGTCATTATTTTTTTTGCTCAGCTGTAGTAGAGAAACACAGAAATGCTGAGTTTGGATGAGACCTCTCAAGATCGTTTAGTCCAACCCCCATGCTCCAAGCAAGGTGTCCTAGAGCCAGTTGTAAAGGACTGGCCCCAGTCATGTTTTGAATAACTCTAAGCATGGAGACTTTACAACCTCTCTGAGAAGTATGTTTCACTGTTCAGCCACCTTCACATTAAAATAAGTGTTTTCCTTATGTTCAGGCAGAATTTCTTGTGATCAGTTTGTGCCCATTGACTCTGTCCTGTCACTAGGTACCACTGAAAAGAGTCGGCTCTGTCTTCTTTACACCTTCCCCCATCAGTTGTTTATATATATTGGTAAGGTCCTTCTGAGCCTTTTCTTCTCCAGGCTGAACAGTCCCAGCTCTCTCAGCCTCTCCTAGAGCATATGGCAGATGCTCCAGTCCTTTGATCCTCTGTGGGATGTGTGATCACAAGTGGGACAGTGTGATCACAAGCAACTATGCATTCATATGGAGGCATTTGGAGGCTTGTCTCTGCACAAACATGACAGATTAGTAGCCTGGAGTCTGTCTCTGGCTGATATGACTGGTAGTCCAGCTGTTTGTCTGTCAGTAGAGGAACCCCAGTGAATACACACGTAGGACCATCTAAGTCACATCATATATATTCTCATATGCAGTCTCATCTTGATTTCTGGTACACAGAGACTGCTTTAAAGCTTAGGAAGTGAGGTTCAGTGTCTCTTTCAAAAGTTAACCAGGTAGTTATATTAATGAGAAATATTCTTAATATATAGAGGTACATACACACACACACACACACACACACACACACACACAGACACATACACACATTCTTTTGGATATATTTCTTTCTCTGAAGGCCAACTCAAGAACCAAAATGCAAAATCTGGAGGCAAAATAATCTGTCATGATTCTTGTCCCTTAAGGAATTATTAACATGAGGGAGACCCATTTGATCTGATGCTGATTCAATTCACTTCAACAGAGTTTATTCTGTGTAGTTTTACATATATAAATATTAATAAAATAAAAGCAAAGATGCTAACTCTGGGAGTAAAGTTTCTCAGGACTGGACTTTCAGTAGATCAGCAGTCTAATAAAACCTGCTACATTTATAACTACCTTGAATGCATAAAACTCTCAGGTAATGGGAACTGCTGTAGATCCATTGATTTTCAATCATTTATTGCAGTTTACAGTAGATGCAAATTGGTGTGGTGATTTCAGCAGCAAAAATAAGTTGGAGAGAGGAAGGGGGGAGATGGATGTGTAGGTTATTCATCTAGCATTCCCACCCCTTCAGTCTGCACACACATATACACTAATTATTCTTTAGAATTTAAGTCTGACATAAGTAGACTTGAATATATAAGCATACTTTTTTTTTTTTTTTTTGATTCTGCTATTCTCAGAGTTGGAAAATACTACACATTAACAAAACCATATCCTTTATGTCAAAGTTTTATAGGAACTCCTGACTGCAGTGCCTTGCAGAAATGGAGGTTGGCCAGTGAGCCTGAACTAGAGAAGACAACAGGAACATGTGGTTCATAAACAGCATGTCAAGACGCATCAGTGCAATCAAATTTGAAATGTCTTCTCATTGGACCATATTTGGGAGAAATTGGTAGTGAGGTGGTTAAGGACACTGGCTAATCTGCCACAGTATGTGTAAAGTTGTCAGACACTAAAGTAAATTTAATGACGTCAGATACTTGAAGTATTTAAAGCTGTCCTGCAGCCAGAGTTAATCTACTGGTTGTGCTTCCCCAATTTTTACAAGGCTGATTATAGAACCAGAACAGAGAGTGTCATATTTAAGCCCCTTATTTCCTTTGAAAATGTCAAATCACTTGGATGCCTTCATCCACACTGTTTGGTCCAACTTGCTTAAGTTGGACTTAAGGCAGAGGTAAAGGTGTTCTTTCCCTCATGGTATCACATGGATGGTGCAGACCACAAGTCTACCCATAGCTGTGTGAGGCACACATCCCAAGGAAGACTCTGCTTAGATGTCCTGAAAATGTCTTAATTATTCGTGTTTGCTGTTTTTGATAATTGCACATGACTGCTGTGTGAGATTCAGGCAAACATTGAAAAACTACAGTCCTCATAGCCCAAGGAGACAGTGGAAATATTGCTGTGAGTCGATGGCAGTATGAAGCAGATCCTGCCACGTAAAAATCCAGACAAAAAGAAAGGACAAACTCCGCACTGGAATGCACTGTTGTCAACCAGTTATTTCTTCATTTTAGTCAATTGTTGTCTATGAAGGAGGACATGAACAACGTTATAGGCTGGGAGCTTCATCCTCAACTGGGACTAGCAGTCTCTGCAGAATCAGAAGAAAAAAACGATACTTAGATTCTTCTGATTTAGGGCATCTTTTGACCTGAAATCTAATTTCCAGAGGAGTGGAAGGAGGGATGCTCTTTTTTCTTTTTCTTTTTTCTTTTCCTTTTTTTTTTTTTTTTAATGCAGTTGCAGAAGGTCTGATGTGAGTGTAAGAGTCAGAGAAAATAAAGAAGGGGTCTGGAGTCACACAAAACACAATTGTATCACCACACAGAGCTCACTTCTCAGCTTACCAGATCAAAGTAAGGAAAAGACATGAATCTTTGGCCTAAAGAAAAAGATTAAAAGCATCCCTTCCTGGAATACTGGTGGTTTCACAAACCAGCAGCTGAAGTAGAAGCAAGAGGAGCTTTCACTTTCCTCAGTTTACTTACTTTCAACAATATAAAAAATCTCAGCTGGGGATAACTAGCTGGAAAGCTTTTTGAAACATGCAAAACCATGACTTGAAGTAGATGCTTTTTCTTTTCTCAAGAAATTTTCAGCAAATCACCTCAAATTTCTGATGTTGTCAGGATAAATTTATCTGCCAAAAAAAAAAAAAAAAAAAAAAAGAAAAGTCCTAAACACAAAAATAATTTTGACTTCTAGTCTTATTGACAATTACCTTTCTTTGAGGCTGAGAGGGAGCTGAAAACAACAACAACAAAAAACAAAACAAAAAATCTCACACCCTTCACACATTTAGCAGACTTTATTCTAGTGAGAACCCTGGTTTATACAAGTCCTCACCTGTGAAACTGATGTGAGACCTGCTGCAGCACAGGCACAGCTTCTCCAGAGGGTACCACCTCTCCCAGCTCCAGCCCAGCTACATCTTTCTCTGCTTGCTATGGGGTAGATAACAGAGCTTGTGACACAGAGAGAATATAACTTACTAGAGGGTCGACAGGGGAGTCTTGATTCCATAGATATGTGACCAAAACAGTTGACATAGCCCTTCTGTGGTAAAACTGGTGACAGTTGAAGGAAGCCTTGTGTTTGCATTACATGACGCAGTAAGAGGCAACACTTATTTCTACTGAAACTTAGAAATCCCAAGGGCCTTAGAAACTCTAATACAAGTCTGTAAACCTCAGCATTCTATAGACAAGCTAATTCACCTTTATTCCACCTTTCTGCTGAAAAAGGCTTTGACTGAGAATTTTTAGTCAATCTAAATTATTATTATTTTGCTCTTTTTCAGGCTTTACATAGCATGTAGCCATAAATTTCTAGCAATGGGAATACCATCAGCATAGTGATTAGGCATAAAGAAATGCACTGCTCCATGAATTGCTGCTTACCCATTCTAAACAGTATTTTCATCTCATCTAAGAGTAACTCCTGATTCGTCTAAAAGATCCAAATTCAATCCCCTGCCCATGGGACATTTGAGTTCCCAGTTGTGCTGGTTTTATATGAGAGACAAAAAAAGCCTGGCAATCTTCCTTGCCATTCACATATTTTCAGAAAGGGTTTAATCATTGGAAAGTGTGACATCCTAAATTTTCTTTTTTTCCAATACCTTTTTACTGTAACTTTTCCCTGGAGTGTATGACAGTTAATTCTCCACCCTGCTCTTTGTCTCTTTCAAGTGCATGACAATTATCTTTCACTTCCTTTAGCTTTTTTCCTTCCCATATGAGAGAGACTAGGTAGATCTCTGGAAGCAAAAGGGGGAATAAAATTAGGGTAGACTGATGGACAGAAATAATTTCTTAATAAATAGAGCCCTTGAAGTCTTTTTGTCACACTTGAATGGAATTGTTCCAAGTTGCTGCTGAGCTTTCGATACAGATGATTCCCAAAATCAATGCAGTAACTTGAGGTACAGTCTCTCTACATATCTGTGCGGCATGTCTACACAGTGCCAGCTGGAGAATCCATACCATGTTGCTATTTGCAGCACTATGCAGACATGGACCTTATGTCTGCAGAGAAGCTGCATCTTAAATTAGTTCATTGACTTCTGGGCACTTCATTTCTGATGTGGCTGTAAAGCTGTTTCTGGAGCTCCCTGGTTAAGTGGGTATCTCTGCCCACTCATACATTTCCCGGTTGTTAAGGAAGTTTCATGTAGACAAACCCTGCAAGGAATACTGGCAACTTGGCCATATTGTGTAACAGAATTTATGCACAACCTGTGAGAATATTGCTAATCCCAGATCTCTTGACACTTTCTTCTAATGGCCCTACCCTTCTCCCATTTAAACTATTAGCTTCTGTTTACAATTCCTCTATATTTTGCATTGCTATTTGATACCATTTCTCTATATTTTGCATTGTTATTTGATACCCACTCCATGAGATGAAATTTATTTGATATCCACTCCATGAAATGTTTCCAATGGCTGTGTTGATGGGGTGCTATTTTTACTCTCAGTCTGTATGAATGTGCTGCTTGGCTACAGCAGTACAAGGAAGCACAGAATTGAATTTTGTCACTGCCTGCTGCAGAGACAGTATCAACCTGCCATTCCTAAATTCAAACTGACCCTCCCCTCATCCCCTGGGGCTATTTTTCATCTCCTTATTATACCAAATTATTTTGAAAACTGCGGTTTTGATGTACTGGTCAGTGAAGAATCAGATTTTGTGGTTACCTCATGGGATTTCCAAGATGGATTTCATAGCTTCTGTCTACTATTCTGTTCCTCTTGCTGTCCAGCTGCAGCCACTTTCCTCCTTTGAAATCTGAGTATTTACATTGAGGTAATTAAGAAGCTCTTATCACCCCCAATGTGTTGTTAATGCTCTCTGATACAGTGCAGCCCACTGCTACTGTTCATTTATACAATTATACTTGTTTTCAACACATTTATTATGTCCAAGTTATATTTCAAGTGTAATTTTTGAGACACTGTTAAGTGCTTTGCTGAGAATCGCCTACACTGCATCTTCTGCCTCCTTATGCCTATTCATGTTTTTCTTCTGTCAGAATATATAATCAAGTCTTTCTAATATGGATTTTGTGGTTTGGATCTTCTTTTCCTCTAAAGTAAAACTATGCTGTAAGCACCTCTGCATCAGCTCAGAGATATATTCTCCTGCGAGTACATAATTACAGGTCTTGCTTGCTTCAAGGGGAGCTGCAGAGTGTGACCAAGTGCAGTTGTATCCTCACAGTTTACGGGTTTCTTTTGATTATTGTTTTCCATTAAGAATGCAGGGATAGGACTTGCCCAGCTTGCTTCTTTCACGTTTGGAAGGTCAGGTATTGCAGTTTATGCTCCCAGTACTCAGATCTCCTGACTTTTTGCATGGTCTATCTGCAATGCTCTTAATAGTCTAGTTGCTGGAAGATGCCTGGCGTTCCATGATGCAGGTTGGCCTGAAACAATCACAAATTCAAGTTATGTGAGATGGCCAAATGGTCCTTGGTAATTTTTGGAACCCTAGAAACACTGGAAAACAGTGATATCCTGGAAACACCTTTTGAAACATCCTGTTCTTCAGTGTCTTACTGAAAATGTTGCACTTGAATACTAACTATTTCTTAAAAACACATGACTGCAGAATCACAAACCCATAAAATTCTCAGCCCTGAAACTGTCCTTCTGGTAATGCTAAACTTAGAACCAAATTAGGTCGTATTTAACAGGAGCATTACAGATGTATGTCCTATTTAAACATTTGAAAATGTAAGGACAAGGTGGTGTGTGTTAGTGTGGGAGTTTAATTGATAATGATGGGAGCTATCTGAAAGAGGAATGATATTGAGATGGAGGAAAATCCTCCAGTAATATTACTGAGGTTCAGATTGGACATTAGAAAAAAAAGTCACCAGATGAGTAGTTTAGCAATTGAATGAGTCACCCAAAGAGGTGTTGGGAACTCCTACCTTTGAAATTTCAAAGATTTGGGTAGATGAAGCTGCAGCTGATATTATTTAACATTGCTAATAATCTTCCTCTAAGTAGGAGGTTGGTCTAGATGACCTCTTGTCATTGTCTAGTCCCAGTAGGCAGCTCAGACTCACACAGCCACTCACCCCTCCTCAGTGGGATAAGGGAGAGAATCAGAGGGGTGAAAGTGAGAAAACTCATAGGTTGAGATAAAGACAGTTTAATAGGTAAAGCAAAAGCTTCGCACACAAGCGAAGAAAATAAAGAATTAATTCACTACTTCCCATGGGCAGGCAGGTGTTCAGTCATCTCCAGGAAAGCACATTTCTGTCACATCTAATGGTTACCTGGAAAGACAAATGTCATCACTCTGAATGTCAGCCCCTTCCTTCTTCTTTCCCTAGCTTTTATTGCTGAACACAATGTCTTATGGTATGGGATATGTCTTTGGTCAGTTGAGGTCAGCTGTCCCAGCTCTGTCTCCTCCCACCTCCTTGTTTATTTGCTCTAGGTTTCCCAAAGCGGATTCTCAGGGGTGAATTCCAGAAATTCCTCTTAAATAATTTATTTGAAAAGTACAGCAGTATGGAGAGCAGCTTGAGCTGGGTGTCTCCAAAGAGGTACCCCAAGAAAAAGCAGCCCTGGTCAATTATATCCTTACAATCTAAGTTCCACATCCCTCCTGTGTCAATTTGTGCCACTTGTAAAGTTAGAGTCTGAGGAATTCCTGTCCTTCATTGGATACCTTCATTTCTGCCAGGTGAGCCATTTCTTACCTCTGCAGATGGTTGTTTGTCTTTCACTGACCAGCCTGGACATCAATCTAAGTGCTGCCCATCAGCTGCTATTTTGCATCTGAACCTGAGAAGCTGAAAAACATCCTTCGCAATAGCCAAAACATTAGTAAGTTCTCACATTCTGCTGTTTCTTGTCTTCAGACATGCTGTTCCATTCCTTAACTTATTGCTAGGGATGCAGCTTCTGCTGACAATCAAAGCTCCCTTATCTTCTGGCTTGAACAAACTCTGGGGACCTTTCTTACTTAACTAGGCAGAAAGTTCAAAAGTTCACAGCTTGCAGCCTGAAGCTTACTTATGCTAAGTGGGTTATGCTAAGCAGGTTCTATGTAAGCAGTGGCTAAGCAAGTTCTATAGGAAGCAGTATACCAAATAGTTCAATAGGCTGAGGCCTGAACGTGGGCTAGAACAGTATATATTTCCTAACAGCATCATCCAACCTCTTCTGGTGCAGAGGGGCTGTGGCTTAGTTTGTGCAAACTACTTCAGCCCAGGGACTGTAGCAGCAATGAAGGAAGAGAAGTGTTTTATGACATAAAAGAGGTATGTCAATGCTTTCTGCCATATTTATAAGCTCAGGAAAAGCTGCCACTTTCTTCTAACTTCAGTGTTTTATTCCAGCATGTGCAGTTTGTATTCCTGAGCCGAGTGAAATAATTGTGGTCAGGGACCAGGTATTTTACTCCTGTTGTGTTTGTGTGTGTAGGGAGCAGTGGTCACCTCTGCTCTGGTGGGAGTTCTGACAAATGTCGAGCTGAGAAAGAAGAACGAGCAGGCAGAACTAAAATTGTAGAGAGACATTTGTCTTTGGGAAGAGAGTGCGCTTCTTGAAAACCCAGTTTGAATGCACCAGGGTATCCAGGGATGGCACAAACTAAGGAGGTGAAATATCCTTACATTCCCAACAAAGAGGACTGCAATGCCAGTGTAGCCCATCTATGGGTGGGACCACAGAATGGCCAAAAGCCTTTCATCCCATCCTCACCTTGTCCTCAAACTAGAGAGGGCTTAAATGCTTCTGACTGCCCGTGGAATCACCGTTTTACCCTTGTGTGAAAACGGCTGAGCCCAGTGGTCCTGATTCAGGAAACCACTTATCTAGAGCAGCTCAGTATAGTTCTGTCATGGTCCCAGTGGCTGTGATTTCCTTCTTTGCCGTTCCATTTTGTCCCTGCCTGTGTCTCTGAATTGTGCTCTTCAGTGCAGGGAGCTGATGATCAGCCTTATGTTTGTGTTTTTCCACTTGGGCTCCTTTGCGGAAAAGCAGCTGATTTCTGCTTTCTTATGGTCATTCTGGGAAAGAGGTTACAGACAGCAGTCATGTCTCTGATTTTACAGTGTGAGGATACCCAGATACCATTATTACAAGAACATGGAAAGTAGATGATGCTGTATCCATTGAGTCAAAAGATTTCTCCCTGTGATCATTTATAAATGTCATTGGAAGTATTCGATAGACATACTGTAATGGCTTGTTTAGAACATTACCATGGGAACACAAACTGATTTATCTCATTTATGTGCATGGTCCCCGTAGACCCCTGCTACAATTGCTGTTTGGTCCTAAGTCCTAATTGGATATTTAAAATTCCACAATGTATCAATTATTGTTGCATTACAAGCAAAGTCTTTAAAAAAACAACTCACTGTGAAGTTTTTCCTCATCCATTCAGAAGTCTGTCTCACTCCTGGAGAAGCTCAGGCAATGGTTGTGCCAGTGTGAATCCTGGGTTCACACCTATATATAAGAAGTGCTTACTGACCAAATGCTGCAGAAGTTATTCAAATGTTGATCTGAGTGAGAACTAGATTTTCCTGGACTGACTGTTTTTCTTTCCAAAGCAGGAAAAAACAATCTTTAAAACAAAATTCATGGAGAAGGAAAGGGCCTGGTTTTCTTAAAATTTATTCATGCCAGGAACAGCTGAGCACTCCTTTACTGAATTTGTGTTTTATACATGCATCAGTAAAGCTACTGAAACAGATCAAATAACTGCATTTTCCAGTGGAAAAAAAATATTGGCTGTGCATGACATTCCGTGAGGCTGTTGCAAGTATTTGCGTCAGTGTTCTGTAACTGCTCTGAAGAACGTCTTTTGAAAAGTTTTCTTGACAGTATGTTCACAGCTTGTTTTGCCTGCTGAAAAGTTTGAGCTTTCATAGGGAAATTGCACTAAGATGAAATCCTTCCATGGAGTTACAGCAGTATGAGGTTTGACAGTGGTGATCTTCACCACTTCCTTATGCTAGTAAATATTTATTATTCAGTTTGAACAATTAAGTGAAATCAGTTAGAAGAGAGCAGATACTGCTGCAGGATAGCTTGCCTGGAAACAAAAAAACAAACAAACTGAAACAACAACAACAACAACAAAAATACAACAACCAACCAACCAAAACCAACAACAACAAAAAACCTCCTAATCTTATTTTTTTTTAAAAAAACATTCTGTGGGTTTTAATTGACTAAAAATAAATATTTATGTTAAAATGTCCAAAGTGAGGTCAATGATTTTTGCCACTGTGTTTATTCTGATAGTGTTAGGAGAAAGACTTTTTAATGATCTTCTCTTCTCACTCTGATATTGTCCCTTTGCTGTCCCTGGCACCTTCAGAGGAGAGTGGGGTTGAACAGGCATGAAAATTCCACTCTCTGTGTCTCAAACTGGGTGCCTGATGCTGAAGCACACAAAAGAGGGTGGCAATTTGGAATATCTAGTCATATCCTTTTTCCTGACTGGGAAGTCATGTCATTGGGAAACTGCAAAATAAAAGAAGTTCTCAGGGCCCTGAGCAACCTAAACTAGCTTTGAATCTAGCCTTACTTCAGATTCAGCAGTAGTTCTCCAGACATCCCTTCCACTCCAAGTTATTCTGTGATTCTCTTTTGTTCTGACTGTAGTACCCTGTAGTAAGAGTTTCTCCGGTGATGATTTATCTCAGCACATCACTTAGATACTCTAGAGCACTGAACTTCAGTTGGCCTCTTCCTCCCTTCTTAAATGGACCATAAGCATGATACTTTTCACATCTCACTTGTTGAAACTCTGGCCATCTCTCAAAACAGTTGTCTTTTGATAAGCCATTTTTATGTCCTTTTCCTAGTAATTTTTGGGGCCCAAATTCTTTCATAATGTTTGGTGTTGCTAATACTAGGGTTATGTTCCATCATACACAGTGGCCAGCTGCTGATTTTTTGAAGTTCAGGTAGCTTTCAAGATGTCTGAGTGAGGTTCCCATGCTGGAGATAGGTCATATATGCAACAGCAGGGCTGTTTCAGTTTGGGAACTGTTAAGTAGTTTGAACGACCTGGAGAGAAAGCAAGCAAGCAGCTGCCTGTGAGATCACTGTTATCAAGTTACTGTTTGATCTGGCTTTATGTACAGACCAGCTTTTTCCCCCATGCAATTGGCAGCTCTGTCTTAAGCTCTCTGGAATCTTCTGTCTCCCTCTGTGTTGACTCTCTGAAGTATAGGGTTTATATCCTACAGCTATGAACCCTCTGAAGGTTTTGATGTGTTGAACATGAGACAGGAATTTTGCTCCCCCTTTCTCTCTGTCTTTGTTCACAATTTCCAGCTACCTCCGTGCTTGATGTCATGATTCTGAGGGCACTAAGAGGACCCTGATCAGCCTCACCTGAGGCTTCCACAGCACACCGGATACCTGTTGCCCCATGATCTCCATGTAAGCTCTGGCTAATGGCAACTAGGCTCAGTCTGACTCATGTTGTACGTACGCTTGTACTTAGTTTTGCATTTTGCTGTCCTGCCTTATTGACTGGCTTTCTTGGATGGATTTTAGATGTATACTGCAGGTGGCTTTGTCTCTGTGTCTCTCCCCTAGATGGTTCTCAAAACTATGTATTAGGTAGCTTGTTTCCCATGGAACTTTCAATGGAACTGGTCACTATCAGTATGGTGGCCCTGCTCAGGTGCTACAGCACCGTGCCGTGACTGGTGAGGGCAGTACCTGTGTTCCGGTTGCTCTTGGCTCACAGCTTCTTCTCCATGCTTCTGCAATCCTTGCTCTTGGTGCTCCATAGCAACAATCTGTTTTGAGCATAAGAGTACTTATAGAAAAGTGGTATAGATGTCTTCATGCTTGTTAACTTATGTCAAAATGCAGAAAGAGGAAAGCTGTAATAAAATAAGAGACATAATTTAGTTTAGAGACACAATGTACTCTCTGTTTCATTCAGTGTGATTGTGGTTTATGTTTTAAGGACAAAAGGACGAGGCAGGCAAGAGAGGGTTTTCGGGTTGATGGTGTATAACATCTTGCTTTTTAGCCAACTCTGTTGTTGGAGATAGGTATTCAGCCTTTTGGGGTGTACTCTAAAGCTCACCGAAGTCACTCAAAGCTTAGTCATTGCCTTCAATGAAGCTTAAGCAGGGAGTCAAAGGAGGCTAGTCTTTTTTTTTTTTTTAGTAAGTGGGATGACAAAAACAGCATGAGATTTTTGGCTTGCACTTTAATTCACAAAAGAAGTTGTATTTTAAAATAGACAGTGCCTGAACAGAAACCTGTTTGCTGAGTGAAACCTGGACAGAAGAGGTCATGGAATTGGTAGCTTTGTCTCATCAGGTGCAGCCCTGCATCTGTGCATTGCAATGGTACCAGAAGACAGTATAGTTTTTGTATTGTCATTGTTTTTCACATGAGATAAAAAAGGACAGTTTTAACTCCTTGTGGTTAACAAACTTCTCAAGTCAGAGCAACTGGCCTGAAGTTCAATGTGGGTATTCGTATTTCCCATAATTATATGTGCTTCCCCATCCCACCATGATGTTATTTGTCACTGGTATGTTCCACTTTCATGCTAAAAGTATTTTTTTCACCTGATAGCCTATTTAAGAGGCTGCCATCTCTCACCAGATGGGAGCTGGGTTTCTGTGGTGGGTAAAATGGCAACTACTTGCAGTAAGTAAAGCACTTTGAGTTATTTCAAGGTGAAAAGCTCTACAGAAACAATAGTTTTTGTGGCTTCTGGGTGTTCTTCAGTCTGCAAAGGTTTTATTTTCTTTGATTTCACTGTCAGTTAGGACATAGGATCCTTGTAGCTTTGGAGAAGGAGAACAGAACAGTTTTTCTACCCATGTTGGTCCCTGGAGCCTTGGAAAAGAGGCCAGCTTTTCTCTGTTGAGCTAGATGGGGAACATCTGCTCCTGGCCTACAGGCCTAGAAAATATGACAGTCCTCTCCTAAGCTGAGCTGGTGTTTTCTACAGTGTGCTGCTCTCTGGCAGTGAGCTTTCCATAGCATGCTGGTTTTGTACCCTCATTTAGGGGGAGGGGATTGCTACAGAGTTGGAAATGATGCTTTTAATCTCCTAATAACACCCTTGGAAGACGACATATCATCTCTCCCCTGTTAAGCATTAGAGGCCTTGTGCTGAGATGTCATCAATCTGAAGAATACTTCAACATGAAAGAAATTTTCATTTTATCTTACTATATTTAGGCCTTGCATACAATAAGAGTACTAAACTTGGAATAGTTGGAGCATATGGGGGTGTTGACATCTTATATTTAGCTTGATCTGTCAGTTACACAAGCATCTGTCACAGAGGTAGCAGATGGCAGAAAACCCTAATAGGGTTCAGAGGGAAAAGAACTGAGTTATTGGTTATTGAGGACAGTGTATGCTTAGGAGTAAAACACACATATGAAACATGTTTTCTGCACAGGAGGAAGGTGGATTCTGACATGGCATGATCAGCATGGATTTAGGATGGTGTTTATAATAATTTAATGTTTAAAAGCTGAGATGGTTCAAGAACGTAACTTGAAGTGGGCTTCATTTTGGTTCTTGGGGCAGTGCAAAGATACATGAAAATGTGGTCCTTGATCCAGGGAGGTCTGCAACCTGTTACCTGAGTGTATATTTCTCTGTGGCTACAGCTGTTTGAGCTGAGTTAGAAGAAGTGTTTGACTGAGAATGTGGCTTCCCAGTCAGCTTGTCCTGACTGAATTACAATCTGCTGCCAAAAGAAGCAGTTCTTCTGCCTGCACTCAGCTAATGTTCCCAACAAGCCCATATCTACTTGGGTGTTCATGACTCAGATCAGCTACCTGAGCTTGGCTGAAAGCGAGCTTTCAGCTTGATCAGTCTGCTGATCTGATCATTGTGCAGTAAGGATACTAGTGGTGCTGGTGCAAAATGGGGGAGCAAGAGAAGAATGGGATACCAAAAGATATGGGCTGGGCAAACAGTGAGGACCATTCTTCAAGTGGTAGTACAGTCTCACATGGGTTAAAGGTGACTGAGATCTTGCCCCGCTGAGGCACTGTGTGCATGGCAGAGCAACAAAAACTAGTGCAATTCTTCCTGTGCATAGGGAGGTTGTGCTGCCCCAGGGTGGGAAGGAGACAGAACCATGGCAGCTGGGAGGCAGGAGTTACCCAGGCAGACTATGAGCTAATATTGTACTGCTCACATGAGGTCCCAGCTGTAACTTCTGTTGCAAGGTGTGGGGTGGAGTGTGCATGGGCTGGTGTGGGACTGGAGCTTGCTTTAGGTACTGCTGCACTGCACTTCATTCTCTGCATAGGTTTAGCTTGAGCAGCTTTCATTGCTTTAACAGAACTGTAGTGGCTGTCAAAGGAATGCTTCTGCCACTTCATGTAAAGATGTATTAAGTGATTAATTGTGGTCATTTTACTTTTTCACTGATATCTACTTGCTTATTACAGGCTCCTTGTATCATAAATTAAGATGAATTATAAATTAAGTTGAATTGGCTGAAAATGGACCATTTATAGAGATTGCACATAGTGGTTTTTCTTCCCCAAGCAAATGCTTTCATTATCTTTTGCTCAAAAGCAAACACAAAAAATCCCTATGATAAATTCATTGATGTAACAGAGGTAGTGTGTAGACACCAGCCAGCAAAATCAACCCCTTCTGACATGCTGCGTCCAGGTAGTCCAAGTCACCACTTCCCTCTGGGCTTTCTGTGCTGAACTAACATGCAACAACTCACACTTGTATGCAATTCTGTTGGAAGAAGGGAACTGGTGTGTGCATACATTGGTAGAAGATGTGCAGAAGAACAGCCCATTTGCAAGCTTCTGGGAGAAGCTTAAGAGTTGGGGAGTGAGAAGGGAGTGAAAAGGATTAAAATGATGAAAATGTCCTAAAGCTTTTTGTGTACCTTTTTAAATATTCAGTGGGAATGAAAGGTCTCAAAACCAGAGAAATAAAAAACAGAACCAAAATCAAAATGAAACAAACAAACAGAACAAAACAATCAAACAAACAAAAACCAAACAAAAAACCCAATCAAACAAACAAACAAAACCAAACAAAACCACAACAAAACCAAACCACCATTTTCAGCCAATAGAAATGAATTGGTAACTGAAATATTCATACAAATGCTTCAATTATTATCTGGCTTGTCTCTAGTACTTAATTGGGGTTTTCTTGGGAAAGGTTGTTTTTGCAGTTGATGTGAATGCATCATAAAAACAATTTTTGTTTTACTTTTGCCTTTGCTGCAACCTTTCTGTGCAGTGGCAGCTGTAGGCATCTGTTTAAGTGGGGAGGCTGCTGCTTTCTTTTCTGTTGATGGCAGGATAACCTTTCTGTGTACAAGTAAGTGGGAACCTGCTGAAGCTCAGGAATAGTATTAGCCCCTCAGAGGTAACTGAATTTTCATTCAAGTCTTGACTACTGTTGTTGAGAGTAATTTCTCTCCTGAAGGAGTGACTGAAACTTTACGACTTAGGTGCTTACCAGTAAGGGTAGCACTCACAGTTATGCTATGCAGACTGGATTTGCAGTGAGGTATGTGGAAAATAAAACTTGATGTTGATGAAGGTTCTTCAATGAAGTACTAAGTTTTTCCACTGATGTGAAAAGGCATTGCATTAGATGCTTCCAAGCACATTTTAATGAGCTTTGGAATAAAAATGATTTATCTAGCTTGCTTACTGCCAGTCAGATAATGATTCTAGTTAGATAATGCTGAGTGGTATTCTTCTGGTGCAAACAGAAAATAGGGCAGCACTTTACTCTGCTTACTTTGATGGATGAAGCTGTCATCTTTGGTAATCAATAATGCTGCAGAAATAGCTATGCAATTGTTTGTAGCTGCACCTTGCAAATAATATTTTCCTAGCAGCAAATGATCATGTGCACATTTCCAAGTGGATTTAAAGAAATGCATCTGTTTCAGCTGATAAGTTACTGGCAGAATTTGTTAATACAGGCACCTGAAGCATATGTTAGGTCTGGAGTTATAAGTTAAAAAAAAAAACAAACAACAAACCAAAACAAAAAACAACACAAACCAAAACCCAAACAACAACAACTATGAAAGCCCCACAACCAAACAAAAAAACTCAAACAAACAAAATAACAACAAAACCCTGTCACATATTTTTCTTTGTTGGCACTGTATTTGCCTCCTAAACTGATAGGCTTGAAAGAAAAGGATGCCTACTTAGAATGCTTGTTTCTTCCAGAATCTCTTCTTACTGAAGAAAACTTTTTTAGCTGACCGTAAATAGTTCAGCCGAAGGAATGTTAACAAATTCTTAATAATACTTACACTGAATAGACTTTGACTTCAATATTATTACAAGATGCGGTAGTTCATCCTAAGGATGAAACATGTTTATTTGGTAGCTGATTCAACTATTTGAGTTCAGTTCTGTCCAAATACTTTGAGGAAAACTAATAAGTAATGGGGGAAGGAGGCAGGCAGTCAGGGGGAAGTCTGATTTTTATTTCAAACTCCAGATCAGCCGCTTTTGAAAAAAGGCATAGCTCTTAAATGAAATATACTTTTTCTTAATTATTTACCTTCCTATATACTTCTCTGTTTGTATGTTAGCCTGTCAACTCTGACCTAATCAGCATGTAAAGTTCCTTTTTTCCTGAAGTCTGCTATATGCCTTTATGTCATAGATATTTGTTCCTGTAGAGGGAAAAGTATTCATTTTTGGGGAAGTTTGACCTGAAGTTTGTACATCATTTATATGGCATTGAAGTCCTCAGATTAGAAACATAATGTTGTTGTGGGCTATGCCAGCTCTCTGTATGGCTGGATCTAGCAGTCGCGCCTTTGGAATACAGTGTAGATGCCAGATCCTTGTCAGCTTTCTTTTCTGGAAAAGAGTAGCATCACACTCTTCCCACTCACATTAGTGGTCAAGAAAGAGGACCCAGGGAATTACAGGCTAGTCACACTCACCTTGATCTGTGGGTACGTGATGGAACAACTAAGTCCAGGGACAGGAAGGACAGGAAGATAATCAAGACTAGTCTGCATGGATTCACCAAGGGGATATCATGCTTGACTGACCCTGACAACCTTCTGTGATGTAATGACTGGGTTCGTAGATGAGGGAAGAGCAGTGGCTATTGTCTACCTACACTTCAGTAAGTCTTTTGATACTGTCTCCAGTAAAATCCTCACAGCAAAGCTGGTAGAGTATGGGCTAGATAAATAGACAGTAAGATGGACTGAAAGCTGGCTGAATGGCTGGGCCCAGAGTGTGTTTATCAGTGACATGAAGTCGAGTTGGAGGCCAGTAATGAGCAACTGGGTCCAATCCTGTTCAACATCTCCAGTAATGATCTGGATGATGGTGCAGAGTATACCACAGCAAGCCTGCAGATGACACAAAACTGGGAAGAGTGGCTGATATACCAGAGGGTAGTGCTGCCATCCAGAGGTACCTTTACAGGCTGGAGAAATGGGCTGACAGGAACCTTGTGAAGTTCAGTAAGGAGACGTGAAGTCCTGTACCTGGGGAGGAAAAACCCCATGCACCAGTACATGCTGGGGACTGACTGGCTGGAAAGCAGTTTGGCAGAAAAGGAGCTGGCAGACACCAGGCTAAACATGTGTCAACAGTGTACTCCTGTAGTGAAGAAGCTAAAAGTATCCTGAGCATTGCCAGCAGGTCCTAGGGAGGTGTTCCTTCCCCTCTGCTGAGCAGTGGTGAGGCCACACATGGAGTATTGTCTCCAGTTCTGGGTGTCTAGTATAAGAAGGACATGGACATGCTGGAGACAATCCAATGGAGGGCCATGAAGATGATGAAGGGACTGGAACATATCTTCTGTGAGGAAAAACTGAGAGAGCTGGGACTCTTGAGAAGAGAGGTCTCATGGGGATCTTATCAATGTGTATAACTATCTGATGGAAGCCAGTAAAGGAGGTGGAACCAGACTTTTTCAGTGGTGCCCAGTGCCGGGACCAGAAGCAATAGGCACAAATTGAAACACAGAAAGTTCCCCGTGTACATCAGAAAACACTTTGGTTTTACTGTGAGGGTGACTGAGAACTGGTACAGGTTGCCCAAGGAGGTTGTGGAGTGTCCACTCTTTGAGATACTTGAAAATTGCCACGGTTCAGGACAACCAACTGTAGATGGCCTTGCTTGAGCAGGGTAGTTGGATCAGATGACCTCCAGAGGTCCCTGCCCACTTCAGCCATTTTGTGATTAATAGTGAAAATAACCCAGTGAGTTTCTTCTCAGTGTAGTGAGAGAGGCTCCAATCTGGAAAAAGCTTCTGGTGAGGGTGACTGTTTTGGTATTTAACTCTTGAATTTCCTCAGAATTGTTTGGTACAGCATTATAGACAGAAGCCTGAAAAGACTCTTGTACCACTCAGTCTGTCGTCACTGATGAAAAATAAAGTTCAGGAATATAGTGAAAATATCGACAGTAGTCATCATCCTATAATTAACAGCATGACCTACCTCCCTGTATTAGACATCTCTTTAAATCTCTTATTTGTTTTAATAAAATACTAGTTTGTAGGCTGCTTTTTATATTGGGTAACCACCAGTACCTGCTTCCAGTTGAACCACAGGGATTGTGAAGAACTGGTTGCAGCTTTTTATTTCAGACTTGAACTCTCCAGTTACAGTTTGCTGTAGGTCTTTAGCAAATGGGAAATGCTGTGAAGTCCAACCCCATACGAGGGCGAAGCTGAGTCTTAGTGTGCCACTGTGGAGGCCTTGGCTGAAAGGCTTGAGTGATCTGCAGGTACCCTTGGAGAGCAGGGTTGAAAGAGTATGGTGTCATTCCTCCTCACTTCAGTCCCAGTCAATAAGCTCATGAAAGATGCCAGTCAGCTTATGTTTTTTCTCCTTCACTTTTCTTTTTCTTGCTTTTCTTCCTTCTCTCTTGCTTTTGAAGCTTGTAAAACTTTGTAGGTTGGTTCAGGCAATCCTGCAAATTCCCCTAATTGTAACAGTGCAGGGACAAGTACCTGAACAGCTTCAGAGGATCTGGATTTCCTCCTTTTCTGTGGGTCTTCTCGTTTGATTTACTGTAATCAGTTACCCACCAAGGGATTTCTGCTTAGCCCAGTTAGGGCTGGGAATTGAATGTTCTGGCTTATGGCTTCCCACCTGATGCTTTTTATCATCTGATATAGATGTACTTAAGGGAAACATGCCAAATTATAGCATTTTATTAACTTGAGATTGGAAAGACCTGGTTACTCCAGTGAGTCCATCTCCCAACCAATGTGAGATAATTCCTTCCAGGGTATTCCTCAGATTTTTTAAATAGCTGATGTGGTGCAGCTTCTACCCTTTCCCCTTGGAGAGGTTACTTTCCAGATCTTACCATTAGGATATTTCTGACACCTAACTCTCTCTTCTTTTTCACTTAAATCCATCAGTTTTAGTTGTAGTCCCTCATCTTAACTCTGTCTTATAAGAATCCCATATGCCTGGAGCTGGTGACTGTTTTCATTTTTCATCACTTGATAGTCTTCGTGACCGTCTAATGGTGCAAGATATAGATAGTGGTGGGTATAGCTTAAGTATCTTTCTGTTGTTTTCGATTTTCAGAACAGATTACACTGTAATATGCTCCTATACAATCTGGCCTAGGATATTTTGGTAATATCATCAAACTGGTTGCTCTATGTATTTCTCTTTTGGCTTTCAGTATCGTTCTTCAGAAATGCTGCTATCCAGTTCTCTTCTTCCCACTGCATATTTGCATTCTTAAGTCTTAAATATATCAGAATCCAGCTGTATGCTTGTTAAAATAATCTGTGAGGCATTTGGTGACTTTCACTGGATTCTGCCTTAAAGGCTGCCAAGAAAAAAAAAAAAAAACAGCTACAGAAACAGAGATGCAATGTGGATAGCAAGTTACTTGTATATAGCATGTAGGTAACAAACAATAATTGAGAATCTGAGTTGGCTAGGATAGCAAAGTCGTGTTGATTCTGTTGTTGGGAGAACAAAAAACAGAAAAAATGTTAATCTTACTTATATTTCATACTCCTAGTTTAGCCTCGGTATGCCCATTGGTTTCACTCCACTCTCTTACTTTGCTTTTGGGGTTTCCAGTTTTCTGTTCCTTGTGAATGCTGTCTGTTCAGTATTATGAATGATAATGGGGCCAGAGTCCAAATTAGTGATAAACTATTAGATCTATTAATATTACTTAATATTGATATTTTCTATTGTTTAGTAGTTAGCTAGCAAGCTATGGCACATGATGAATGGTGGTACATTCTCATCACCTTGTCATCACTTCTGTAACACTGTTTTCACATTCCAATCTTGCAAGTCTCTGACCTTGTATCAGTTTCATAGGACTGCAGAGATATCTTAGTTGGAAGGGACCATTGGTGTTCTCTAATAGTCTCATGTGCAAAGCAGGACCAAATACAAAGCTACATCAGCTTCCTCAGCTTCTCATCCAGGTATATTCAGGCATGGGAATTAAATGCGCTGAACGCCATCTATTTTGTCTTCACACTGAATTCTCTTGCATCCATGCAAACTGTACTTTTGATCCTCTTGCACTGTAGTGGTTTTACAGCATGGGTAAGACAACCTTTCACATTAGCACATCTGAGTGGAGGGACACCAGCAGTAGAAAGAAGGGGAAGATCTCCTTTCTAGACATTTGTGAGCACTGCACTTGGCTCACTCTAAATTCCCTTTATAGTCAGTTGAGAGGAAAAGGAATTGTTGTGTGTGATTCATTGACAACCTTAAATGTTAACCTTACAATAATGGATCATGTTGTGGAAATGCCTGTTTGACTGCAGTGATTATAATGGGAGTTCAGATGACTAGCTGATATGTTTTAGTGATTTCAGTCCTTGACATAACCATAGCAAATCTTACTCGTAGTTTCTAATACCTGTTAGAGATTAGATATAAGTTTGATGCAAATTTTCTGTCTTATAAAGACTGCAGTATCCCTGAGCAGGCCCAAATGAACTGTTAAGCTCCTGGAAAGCCATAGAGCACAATATTTGAAACAACTGTAGAATTTGTAGAGCCTGTGATGCAAGAGCCTGTGATGCAATGATGGAATGGTATTTTAGAATAATCTTTTAGGTTTTAACCTTTTTTTTTTTTTTTTTTTGGTCTTGCTGTAAACATCAGAGTCCTTTTTTGGCTCATATTTAATGGTTCATGGCACTAACTTTAACAGATATATGAATGCATTGCTACATGGAGTCTTGTAAGGATAGATCCACTAGCTGATAGATACCAAAGTGCTCAGTTACTACTTTAGCTGGAGCCACAGGAGGACCTGAGATGGAGTGGGTGGTGAGATGGAGAGGGTAACATAGTATAGTTTTCTCTGTTCTCTTATTCTCTTGTCATAAACTGTGTTAATATTAGATCTCACATTTTGCATGATTCAGAAGAATGCTGTAGTGGTAAACATTGGCTTCTCATCAAGCACAAATCCAATACGAAGGGATGAAAAGAAAATGTGAAAGAAAGAACTGTGGACTCAAATGAGGATAGTAGAAGGGAGATGTAAGATGGTGGTGTTCTCTGATCTTCCAGAGAACCCCATGGAAATGAGTCCACCAACAAAAAAAAAATGGGAAAGATGAGTTGTGTGCTTTATCAAAAATACAGAAGATTGAGGTGGAAGAGAGCACTTCTTAAAAAAAAAAAATGAGTCAAATGAGTATTTTTATCAAATATAGGGGGCTGGGCAGGAAGACCACTAATGCCTTGAAATGTAATAGTAAGAAGCACCCACAAGAGCAGAAGATATATGTGTGCCACTGTGTATGAGAGGGAATATATGTCTAAGTGTAGACATGTGGGCTAGCCTATGTATATAATTGAGGGTTTGTATGTTTGAGCACTATCTGATGGAATGGTTTGTTTTAGTGCCTATGAATGAGTAATTTGGCTTTCTAACCATCTTAGGTCTAGTTGTACTCCTGCCCTTTGGAGCATGAAGCTACTGGCAATCACCAAATTATACTAGTGACTTCAGTGTGTGACGTGGCATTATTGTAGATGAATGAAGACGTTGGGATAATTGCTTGCACTAATCTTGTCATGAAGGACTGGGATATCCTTAAAAAATGTGTTTGAGTAAGTGAAGTCCATATACATCATCATAGCCAGTAAAGTTAGTCTTATGCTGATCAAAACTATTCCGAGCAGGGCTGAAAGGTGTATGAGTGTTGCATGTGATTTGACAGAGAGATGCTCCTGTATGTGACAAAAAAACCTTGCTGAGTTACTGGTTATGTAAGATGAGCTTCCAGCAAATAGATTTATGTACAGTCATTCCCTGTCTACCAAAGCGCATACAACACATGAACGCAGGCACCCACTTCCCCAGTCATTTGAATGCCCCCATAGAAAACCAGTATTTCTTCGACATTCCCAGGCTCTGCAGCTTAGTAGTTCCCATATTCTTGCTTCAGTGGGAGCTTTTTTCCTGGTGGACTTCTCAGGGATATTCAGAAATGTCCCTTTCTTATGACATTGGTGAAAATAAACTAACATTTATCCTCTAACCTCACGCTGTTCAAGGTATGTCAGTAACGGATGTGAAGCTGTGTTGGTGGCTTTTTCCTTTTCCCTCTGCCTTACGGAAAAGGATGGTGCTGTGTTATGGAATAAATAATGAGTTTTCCTAATTAGTGGGAAAAACTGCTGTCCCCCACTGAAGAGGTACTGATGGTTGCCTCGAAGTTGTACTGTTTTATCTGAGGAAGAGAGTCATGGGCTTGTTCTGCACTTCTTTTTCCTTGCTCAGACCTAGAGGAGTCAGTGTGAGTCATTCCTTCTTCTAGGCACTGTTGTGCCAGTGGAAAGGAGCAAGAGGATCATGTTAGAAATCTAGAAGCTTCTAAAAAAAATGGCTTGCCTTGTCTCAGCAATTACTGCTACTGAAGATGGTCTTCTGAATACTGACAGCATCCTTATACCTATACAAAGAGTGAAAAATGAACCACTTTGTTTTCCTGTGCTTCATCTCTGCTTTAAATGGGAAGAGAAAATGCATGCTGGACTTCTTGGGGGAAAGGATGCAGCAAAAGCTTAGTGAAGGGAAACTGAATTTTGTGCCTTATCCTTTGTAAGTTTAGTCCAGCTCTTGGGGTCACTCTTCATAAGATTCTACTCAAGATCCTTCTCTTCTGGAAAACCTTGTCAATGTGTCCTGAAAGATGGATGGAGGTAGTAGGCACATATTTCATACTGCTATGATCACTGGGCAAAAGTTTCCAGTTTATTATA
The DNA here is from genome assembly GCF_963082525.1 of Nesoenas mayeri. Taxonomy (NCBI): domain Eukaryota; kingdom Metazoa; phylum Chordata; class Aves; order Columbiformes; family Columbidae; genus Nesoenas; species Nesoenas mayeri. The sequence goes on from NC_137541.1 coordinate 68,577,658, forward strand.
TAGGTAGGTAAAAATTCTGTTTGTTACATTGTTCGCATCTCTGCATCACTCTTTAGGTTTCTGAAGTCCTAGGATGAGTGCTTAAGAATCCTAATGCATATGGTTTAAGTACAAGAGTATGCTTTATAGACATTTACGCTAGCTTTTTCAGGATCAAGGCCTGAAGATGTAAAGAGCATGGTATTGAAGGTGAAGTCCTCTGTGCTGACAGAGAAGCTAGCCCAGTAGATACTGATCCTGAGTGAAACTTTTGGATGCTAATACACAGCAAATATATGAATATCAACTTTTCTCAGATCTCTTTCGTGGTGGAAAAAATGCACGTAGAAATTTCCTTCTTTCTCTTTTCACAAGAGATGGAAAGCATGCAAACAAAAACAGCACAATTTTCAGAGCTGTGTAGGGGCAAGAAAAAGCAATAACTTAAGAGGACATGCCACAGTCATTGTCACTCCAGGATTTGACCGTTATTAATTGTGAGCTTCTGTCCCTTGTTTTTCCTTAATAAAGACTCCAGAAGGCTTTTACACTTAGTGAACAACCTGTTCTACACAACAGGGAGTAAGGAAGATGAATTCATCTGTATCTCAATCTTGGATGAGAAATGAGAGGAACATTTGGTCTGTAGTGAGGGGGCACAAGCTGCCTCTTCAAAAATGATCTTCTACAAACTCCAATTAAGTGGTATGCTGGTTTTGCTTTTGCTGATTCCACAGCTGGAAGTGTCTGTGTGCAGTTCTTATTTTGAAGCTGTGACATTCATGCCAGAAAGTTAACAATTTTAAAACCAGCATTTAGTAAAGTTTGAAACACTGTTTGAGATATTGTCTTGGCTCAAACTCCTTTTGTTCTTGCCATCTGGGTTGTATATTTGTAAATGCTGGTGACATGAGTTATATGTCTTCATAATTTTTCATGGGTAACCTTAAGAAAATATACTAGTAACAGTCATATCACTTTTATGTTTAACAAATAAAATAAATATTTCTTCTCTACTATTCTTTCTTTCAACCCATTCACCTAACCTACAATAGCTAGTTGGCTTGTGCACCATTCAAGAAAGCTATAGTCATGGGTCAAATTCAGCTACTCCAATTATCCATTTATATTTCTATTTCTAAAGTATGGCTTAGTCTTTGTGTGGTTTGTGGCACTGTGTCTTTAAGAGCAAAGGTTTTTTTTTTTTTTGTAAGCATCAGGTGTGTTTCCTTGTATCTCAAATTAGCAATAATCTACTTGGGGAAAACATAATGAGTTACGAAGTGGGATTGTGTTTAATTGCAATGGCCTTCCTTTGTCTGGGATTTTGTTAGACTTCCCTATGATCCTTGTTTTATCTAGGCTTTCCTCTGAAATAAAAGTAAGGGTTGGGAAATGGCAAAGTGGAGGACTCCAAATAATTATCAGTATTCTAACCTAAAGCACCTTGATAGTGTCAGTCTTACACCTTGATCCTGAAAATCACAAGTCCTATCAACTTAAGTGACACCATCAAATGCAGAGCTCTCTGGAAGGTCAGGCCATACACACAGGTACTGGGGTTTCAGGTAGGCATCTTAACGTTAATTTTGCCTATAGGCTGATCAGTGTCCTTCCTCTGGTCAGTTTTATACCATGAACATAACTGATTTTAGCAGTGCCTCTAAAACAGCTATTTGCTACACTTTAGATCCTTTTTATGCTTTAAATACTATGAATAAGTGATTGCCAGTAACAGAAAAATGTACTGTGTTTTCTCAGAACATTTAAAAGTGTGTAGGTGCTCCCTTCTCACAATTTTTGAGTCCCTCAGCACTTGGAGAATGGACTTTTGGGAGTAGTATTCTTCTCTACAGGTTGTGTAATCCTACATAGCCAATATGAAGCAATGAAATCTCTTTCTTGAATAAGAAAATCCAAAAGCATTGATAAAAGCAGAGGTGGAAATGCACAATTGCAATTATATATAGCCCAGCCAATAGCATTGCTGTAAACACATCTGAATTACCAGGATATTCCTATAATAAGTTTTAGAGATCTGAACTAACTGTGTTTTTTCTATTTCAAAAAAAGTTAAAAACAAGACAGCATGCACTGACAATAGCTGACATCATTAATATTCTCAAGATAAGTATGTTTCAGGGGTGCATTAGGAGATTAAGTGTTAGATTTACAATGACTTGTGGCAACAAAAGAAACCAGTATATGCTGGGCTACAAATTATGTGAACTTCCTCAGAGAGAAACTGGGAGGAGGCAAGCAGTACTATAAGAGGTGGCTCTTGATTGTTGAGGAAGATAGTTTGATGCTTCACTGACCAGTGTTTTGGCTAGTTACAGATGCATTTAAACAGAAATCAATGAGAGTCTTCACTGCTTAAGCAACAGCTGAACAGAAACTGAGCACACAGCAACTGGTTTTCGTCCTGAGAGCACATGGTCCAGTCAACAGTGATACAAGCAGAAACAGCAAGAGCAAATGGGCTCACTGAATTATAGTGTTTCCTATGTTCAGTGATCTAAAATCCCGAATTTTAGAATCCTCACCTGAACAGAAAAGGTGAGGGATTGGGTTTTGTTTTCAGTTCTTCATAATGCTCAGGAGTTTAGGAGGAGAGTATGTGAGTTAAGGTGTGTCAGACTAGCCTGACTTACCACCATGACACCTGCAATACCTGAACCAGATGAGATACTTCAGTGCAGAATTCTGAGACAAATCAAAGGATGAGCCAACCCTGTCCTCCAGCGTTTGCTTGTAACCAACATGTCCAATAGTACTGACATAATTTCTTGGAGAGAGAACCAAGAGGAACTTGTTTAGTCTGGAAACCTTGGAACCTTCAATACAGCTTTGTTGGATAGGGCCTTCTGCCTTTTGATGAAGATTAAGCTCAAACTTGTTTACATACATAGTATTTATAAAATATATACATTTATTTAGAGAGACAGTTTTTGGAAGTAGGAGCACTGGCTTTTTCAGACTATAGTGTGCTCAGCTCCCTTTCAGTCCCTACACAGGCTCTCTCCTCATTTCTCCTTTCTCTGGCAAGCTGACAACAAGAATGGCTGAGAGGTGCTCAGCCTCTGGCAGTGAGGGTCGTGTTGTCTCCAGAGAGAAGTGTAGATGTGGAAGTACTACAGAGGTGTGTGTGTGGTGGTGGGGAAGGAATTTGTGAGAGATCCCTGGAAAAATACCGAAGTAACATAAAATGGGAATGCTACTAAAGTCAGGCTGGAAGAGACAGTAGGCTGCAGTTCTACCATAGACTGCAGACAGTGGAAATAGGCCCATGGGTTTATAAGGTCTTGTGGGACAGAAAACCATGTTTTAAAATGAACAGAGCATAGTTTGTTCTAAAACCAATCAAGATTCATGCTATAGATGGATATATATTCCAGCAGAATGGAAGCATTTCAAACCAAATGAGTTATGTTGGGAAGCAGGATGCTAGGATGAGGACATCTAACAAGCATCTAGAATGACTGCATGACAAATGTCTGCATCATCTATCTTTTTGTTTTAAATTCTGTCACTACTATATTCTGTCTCTTAGATACCAGTATAAGGAAAAAGTGAGTTATAGTGTGAATTCTCAGGGTGGGTGGGTAATATTGTATTGAAAAACTCCAAAGGGAAATTTTGTCTTTATTGTTTATGTTACCATATTACCAAAAGACCTTTGGGAATCAAAATATTTTTTGTTAGGCACTATACAAAAAAAGTCTCTCCTCTTTGAGCAATAACCATATAAAGAACAAGTGCAGTGGAAGAAAATGTAAGAACAGAAAGCAATACTAGGAAAATCCATTATGCATATCAATATTGCATAGAAATCTTGGTAGAAGATGAAATTGTATTTTAGAATATTTACATCTGAAGCATAAAATGCTGAGCTAAATCTATAGAGATAGTTCTAGGGAATTTAGCTTTCTGATCTCTCATCTTTCTTAATGCAAGAAATATTTGCATACTACCAGTGCAATTCTTAGGCTCCCTAGGCTACTGCATACCAGGGAATGCTGATGGCATCATGGAGAAACAATTGCTCATTTCAGTGGAGGAAACTGACAGTGGAATTGTGTAATATGCTGGCAAACAATTTGAAAAAAAAAAAAAAAAAAAAAAAAGAGAGAGTAAGTTGGAAGAAGGCTAGTTAGGGACACTGGTGGCTACATGGGTGAAATTCCAATAGGATACTTTGGCTACAGGTAAAAATATCTGAAAAAAAATGGACCAAAACTGAAGGTAGTATAAATGTGTTGTTTCATCAGAGCCATGATCTCTGGGGAAAACATGCCTTCATAATATATAAACTTTGTATTTAAACAGTTGTAACTGGGGCCAAAGTAGGATATCACTCCATTATGAAGTTCAACCTTCTCCCTTTCCAGGATTCAGGAGATGCTGGATTTCCAAAGGACAGAATAAGAGAGAAAGATTAAGGGAATGCCACTCGCTTCATTTACAGATCATTGTAGCTCTAGAAGCTGTGATGGACTGACTCTTGCTGTGCACTACTGTACTTGCAAGGAGAATTGGGTGCGCAGCTTCTGGAGTACGCTTTTTCACTAGCAAGCAGCTTTTTCTTTTTCTCAAGAACAGCCATATCTGAAATGGAGAAATCTTGATCTAGTTTCGGTTGTAGCAAAGCATGGACATTGTTCCATCACAAACAACACTCATTGCCTTAGCCTGCTTGCTGCTGGATTTTGGTCCATACTGTTAAAGTTCAAACAAACTAGAAATTAGATTTATCTGTTTTGTAGATTATATGGCTGTGCATTTGTCCCTGAGAATAGGGGGAATTTGTTTTCCTGATTATTTAGTTGTATACCCACAGTTCTTTGTTTCCTTTCTTTAGAAATAGGGCAGCACGATTCCTGTAGGTTTAAGCAGCTGTTATGCAGAAATCATCAGGCAGTACAAGCAAGTCTTTGTGGCCTCCACTGAGTAGAATTTGATCACTGTTTATTATGTTGACATATTGGGAAAAGTTTTGTTTTCTAATGTGTTTGCTGATTGATGTTGACATTAGTATATGATTGCCTGTGAAGCTTTCTAGTTGTCTCCACAGGATCTTGGTACAGAAAATCACATCAACGAACACTTAGATCAATAAAAGTGTTGGCATTATTTTGTGAAAGAAAGCCCAAAATAAGGCTTGGGGTAGAATTATATGAGAAAATCCAGACTGAACACATAGGTGAAATGTAAGAAATCATTCAGTATACCTGTTCCCTGTGATGAGTATTTTGTCTATTTAGTTCAGTAAATGATCAACAAGACTGAGCATGGGAGCTGAGTGCAGAAGCATAGTCAGTTCCCACCCCTGTGCAGAGAGTATTTCCCAAAGTACTTCCATTTCTTCCTTTAGAGGGGCAGAGTTGCTTAAGTTTTTCTGCAATTTCTCTTACTGGATGGACCCTGCCCATCTATCTCTTCTCCTGGTGGACTCAGAAACTGAAGGAGGTCCCCGAAGGTAGTAGAATACTCATCCTTACAGGCATTCAAAACTCATCTGGAAAAGCAGAACAATCTAATCTAGGTTTTGAGCTGGCCCTATGTGAAATGGATGATTGCACTAGATACATCCTTCCCTCGTCTCTCTGTGCTTTTTAATATCCAGATGCTGCTGGATGCACCAACATGGCTCTTACTGACTCCAGTTTGCAGGAACTTCTGCACCTGTTCATCTGGCCAGAATCGTACAACACCAAAGAAAGTTGGGGAATCTATTAATAAAGTGTTTAAAGCCTTTCTGGGTATTGCTTCCTTATCTGCTTTCCATGTGAAATCAAGACTTTACTGCATTGGATTTTATGACTACATAAAGCACATATCTCTGCATGTACGGTTTTCTCCTTTCTCAACTAAAAGGTATTCAAGTTAATTCCTTCAGTATAAAGGCGAAGAAGGCTTCTTCAACAGCAGAATCCTGACTGGTAGGAAAAGGGCTGTGTTGTTTGCAGGCTAGAATACAACTCCAAATGGGATACATTTGAGAGGGGTTAGATGGGCACCTGGAGAGAAATAGCATTCAGTAAGGGTATATTCTACCACTATTACTCATGCTGAGTAAAACTGTTCTCCAAAGATACTAGTGCATGAGGTAAAATGTTATGTACTGCTACCTCTTTGAGGCCTGAAGGGCTTCAGAACTGCATCAGTCATTCAAGAGAGACTCAGGAATAGATGGCTTCCATCTGTGTCTCTGAAGCTAAACCACTTCTGCTCTAATTTGTTTACAGGAAAAACATGGTGCCCTTCCCACTGGTGTCATAGTACTGGTGAGGAAAGATGATTTGCCTTGTAATGAGGACTCAGAATAATTTTAGCATGTGATATTACAAAAAGTTTAGCATGTGATATTACCTTTGCTTTATGTTATTTTGTTGTTGTGTTGTTGTTTGTTTGTTTGTTTTCTTAAATGCTACTGCATTGGATTAACCCAAAACGTATTCTATTTTCTCCTCAAGTATGGTCCCTGCATCCTAAAACATCTTGTATTTAAGCATCTAAATTTGTGCAGAATTGCCTCAGCAACTGTTGTTTGAAGACATTGGGGAAATAAAATTTTTGAGGGGAAATTTGTCAAAATATAAAATTTGTCTGGAAAAAGAAATATTTACGGTTAGAAAACAAACATTTCACCCTACTCACCTTGCCAAAATACTACATACAGAAACATGTTTCATTTTGCTTCTCGGTCTGTTGTCGTTTGGTAGATGCATATGAAAAGATAAAGTAGCAGTATTACAGGTAGTGTTAAAATAAGTTGAATTATGTCTATTACACATGGATTTTTTATTTTTTTTTTTACCAGGCTGAAAATGCTTTACAGATGGTGCAAAACTACAAAATCTTCTCGTTGATTGAAACTTGGAGTTGTTCAGAGGAGGGGAAAATATAGCTCCAAATATCTTAGCTCTACTGGATATTATTGGAGATGTTATTATAGCTATATGAGGGTGAGGGAGGTGCATTTATTTCAGCTTATAGACATAAGCTCAGGGATGTGGACCAGAGCGAACTATATTTCTTTGTCATGTTTACAAAGCAAACTATTGTGCTCCTGTGTGAATTTTGGGAGTGAACTCTCATGTAGGCAGAGATTCTGACGGGTATAAGAAGGGGGTTGAGGACTCCAGAGCAGGGATGGACTCGATGATCCTGTGATTCCCTTCCAACTCAGGACATTCTATGATTCTATAATTCTAGGGAAATATGAAATTGGCAGTATTAGGCATACCCTGTATTTACCTGGAACAGCTGTTACAAAGTTCATGATGACACACTAGCTGTTCTTGCTCTAATGTTACATTCTCTTTAACTTCTCAGAACATGGGAAACTGTTGCTATTGTGGATTATGCCAGTGGAGCTTCCTTAAATCAAGTGGTGTAAAATAAATCCTGGCATGGTTTAGGTGGGAAGAGATACCTGAAAGCTTCTAGCCCAACCTTGCTCAAACATACAGGCTGTAATCCACAGTGTTTAGCCCTCCTTTTGTTGCTGGCATATGTATAGAAGTAGTTCTTGTTGCCTTTTACAGTGGTAGAGAGAGGCTCAGCTCTAGTTGGACTTTGGCCCTTCTAATTTTCTCCCTGCATAACTTCACAGAATTCTTGTATTCCTCTTGCTCCTTCTTCCAAATTCTCTTTTTTATTCCTAAATTCCAACCACAGCTCTCTGTCCAGCTGTGGCTCACTCCCTGGCACAGGGCAGCTTGTTCTTGCACCTCTAAGATTACTTTCTTGATGGGAGACCAGCCTTCCAAACCATGAAGACAAGACTGAGGACTTTTGCAGGGGCTACAGAGCCCCCAGGCTCCAGTGAGATTTGAACATGACCCCTGGTCTACTAGGCCAGTGTTCTACCACTTGAGCTATGGACCCTCTTCATGCAAAGAGTGGATCTCTCCAGCAGAGCAACACTCCCACCCAGTTTGGTGTCCTCTGCAAATTTACCGAGGTTGCACTCAACACCCTCATCCAGATCATTGATAAAGTGATTAAACAGAACTGGCCCCAATATGAGCTCTGGGGAAAACCAATCATGATGGACCACCAGCTGAATTTGGCTCCATTCACCACAACTCTTTGGGCCCAGCCCTCCAGCCAATTCTTTATCCATCAAAGAGCACACCCATTCAAGCCATGAGCTGCCAGTTTCTCCAGCAGAATGCCATGGGAAACAGTGGCAAAGGCTTTACCAAAGTCTAGGTAGTCAACATCCACAGCCTTTCCCTCATCCACTAAGCGGGCCACCTTGTCACAGAAAGAGATCAGGTTGGTCAAGAAGCAGCACTTGCCTTTCATAATACCTATTCTGACTGGGCCTGATTGCTTGGTTGTCTTGTAGGTGATGGGTGATGGCACTCAGGATGATCTGTTCCATGCATTAATTTACTGAGATGGAAATTGATTGGCTGTTTCATTATAGTACTATCTGCACAATAGTGATTTACAGATTTCTAATAATTGAATCACCTATGCTCCTATCACCTGTATGTTAAGAAAGTAAAGAAACAATAGTACATATTTGCACACATCCCTTAGGAGACACTTGCTGCTTACAGAGATCTGTTAATAAAGAATATCTGGTCTAAGATGAAAAGCATTGTTCCTAGGTCTTTCTACACATATCTGTAATTTTGAGACTGTACAAATACATGCAGCTAACCCTCTCTAACCATCTCTATCACAGATCCTCAGAACAATCTGGCCCTAAATAAATCCATGCAGTCAACTTAAAAAATCATAATCTTATTTTCTTTGTCTTCCACATGGATGAGAAACTCAAGTTACCTGAGTGGAACTGTTAGTACCATTGATGCAAATTCAAAGATTAAAATCTCTCCTTTACAACCATGGGCCTGTGTTAGGGGCAGAAGTCAATGTGTTTTCCATGTTGAAAGAGAGGCAGAAGTATGCTGCCAAACTGTAACATAGGAAGAGCTGTAATGAGCCCAAAAGAAGTTGAGAGAGTATTAACTTACACAAGTGACCAGAATCTGTAACTGATACAGAACAAAACAGCATTTATGTCCTCTCCATTCTTCAGGTCCAGCAAATCTCTTCACTCTCATAGCAACGGCCAGACTGAATAGACCCACAGGACCTTTCATCACTTCTACCAATATGTGACCCTTGTCTTGCTACTCTTGTCAGCAAAGATTACATTTTCCATCACCTCTCTTTAGGCAGATTGTACAGCCCTTCTTTCATTTGCTGAACTAATCACCCCCTTGAGTGACAAGCCAGCTAGATGGAAATAAATAAAGAGAGTTAAACTATCATATGCCTGACCATCCTGCATGCGGGATAAACACATAAAAGAGAGATGAAACTATGACTTTGACTTCTGAAAATGTCTTTATTGAACAGGAAAGGGGAGGATTTGACATCCTGCTTTCAGAGTCCCCTTGCCCTCAACAGAAGGGGTCAGTCTTCATTCCCTCCCAAGGAAGACTTCTGGAGATTGGGAAAGAAAACCAGTTTTCTTGACATATGTCCTGCTTGTAGCTTCTCTTGTTGATCTGGAAAGGTATGGTTCCCCTCTGCCTTTCCTGTACCATAACTTTGCTGGCTTGCAGGATTTGAACTAGGGGTGTTCATGGTCTTCATCTGATCTTGTTTCTCATGTAACCCTGCTGAAGATTAGAAAAAAAATAGCAGAAGATCAGACTCCACCCTTGCCTTGCTTAAATAACTTGAGGTCTAGGTTCCTAATACACCACCCTGTGTACAACAGAATAGCACTAGTAATTTCACTGGAGTCTATGCAGACTGTTCACAGAATCACAGAATGCTAGGGATTGGAAGGGACCCCAAAAGATCATCTAGTCCAATCCCCCTGCTGGAGCAGGAACACCTAGATGAGGTTACACAGGAATGTGTTTAGGTGGGTTTTGAATGTCTCCAGAGTAGGAAACTCCACAATCTCCCTGGGCAGCCTGTTCCAGTGTTCTGTCACCCTCACTGAGAAGAAGTTTCTTCTCAAATTTAAGTGGAATCTCTTGTGTTCCAGTATGAACCCATTACCCCTTGTCCTATCATTGTTTGCCACTGAGAAAAACCTGGTTCCATCCTTGTGACACTCACCCTTTATATATCTGTAAACATTAATGAGGTCACCCCTCAGTCTCCTCTTCTCCAAGCTAAAGAGACCCAGCTCCCTCAGCCTTTCCTCATAAGGGAGATACTCCACTCCCTTCATCGTCTTTGTTGCCCTGCACTGGACTCTCTCCAGCAGTTCCCTGTCCTTCTGGAACTGAGGGGCCCAGAGATGGACACAATATTCCAGATGTGGTCTCACCAGGGCAGAGTAGAGGGGAAGGAGAACCTCTCTCGACCTACTAACCACCCCCCTTCTAGTACACCCCAGGATGCCATTGACCTTCCTGGCCACAAGGGCACAGTGCTGTTGCTCTGTGCAGGGCTGCTGGACTGTGAGTACTTTTGAAGCACAGGGAAGGATGAAATGGAGTGTGTGTTAGACAGCAGCAGATAATCTTGCTCATTTGCTTTCAGGGTTAGGTCAGAGCTTTTTGCCTTGGACTGAACTCACCAGGGAGAATCAGAAGGTGTTTTGTCTTGGTCAAGCCCACCATCCCTGTATAATCCCTGTATCTCATAAACATCGCTGTAGTTATCCCAGTCTGTGGGTATAGGCTTAACCTGCTGCTGCCCTGAGTTTGTAGGTAGGTGACTGTGGAAGAGGGAAAATAAAGGATGCATTTCTGAAAGGCCAGTGGCTCTGTTGCCCTTTGATGGCATCAGTCCCATCAGTAAGACTGGTCTTCAAAAGTGTTTCAAGCATCCAAGAGCATAAAAACCAGTGAAAGAGAAAAAGGTTTTGATTTCAAGCTGCCCAGGTTCCATTATAGCTGAAGTCTCAGGTGCTTCAAGCCGGTGATGTCTTCTAAGGGATTTCTTAGAGCTAACTGATTTAGAGTTAGGTGCCTTTGAAAATGTTCGAGTACCTTGACCTTAGTCAAAACCCTGTACCCGGAATTGATACTTGCCTGTAAAGGATTTTGCTCTTTATTGGAAGTAATTTAAATAGAAAATAATAAAGCAAGGTGCCAGACTTTTTAGTAGAAGGATGTCTTCAAAGACAGTTTATTTCTTGTCCATTTTCCTATAAATGATGAAAAGAAATTAAAAACCCCAATGTTTCACCAGTTCAGCTTCTGTACAGTTCAGCTTCTATATTTTTTACCGTGCAAAATCATTTTCCTCAAGAAATATAAGTGTAAGCTAGTCATCTAAATTAGGCTGCAAATTCATTTTTTTATTTAGAAAAAAACCCCTACCTCTTACAAGTAGCTCTTAAAAAGTAGAGTGGAAAACATCAGTGAGTCTTACAGCAGCAGGCTGATTTAAAAGTATGTAGTTAGTATTTTCAAAATAGGCTCATATGATAAGAGAGTATGGGATTATTCCACACATATACCTGCTCGTCTGTAGTCACTGATTCTGAGTGATTGATGCCACCAGGGTTACATCTTAGACTGACTCAAAACTTTCAGGATTGAACAACAAACACACTGACAATGCTCAGTCATTTCTGGAAACCTTTCAATTTTTGAGGATGTTTACCTTCTTGATGTTGAGATGAAACTGTGATGATATCATTCAGAATGATCTTTTATCCAGAGAAGATTTAGACTCATTGCTTACATGGTTTGTTCAATCAGATTTTTGCTTTCTCACTGGATACAGTTTTTTTCTGTGTTAAAAGCTCCTTCCAGAGGAAGAAGAGGCTTGCTCTTATGCCAGTCCTGTCCAGGCATCATGCTTAGCATCACAAGGAGTGCTTTGATTTATACTGCTGACACGCAACCTGACTTAACTAGTTAAGCAGAGTTTAAGTAGAGGAGTACAGTTCTGCTGAAACCAAAATCTTAATGGGCATTTATGCCAGCAGTGATTTTGGGACTATTAGGTTTCATCTATTGATATATCTTTACCAGAAATTTGAATAATGTGTGTTTTTCTCTTGGTTGTATTAGTGTCTAATCAGAAAAGTTCCAAAAGGAGTAACAGTTGGCCTGGGAAAAATCTCTTTCAGTTTCAAAAGGAGTTGGGCAAAGAACTACTCTGCTTTTGAAACCTTCCCATTTTGTTAGTGAGGGTTGTATTTGTATTCTAAATCTTGCTTGAATTATTTGATGCCTGTATATGTGTTTTTATACATGTATATATGTATGGACCTACCTATGGCTTACAGCAAATTTGGAAGTATTCATTGAAAAAAAACAAGCTTTAATCCAAGGGAGAAAATCAAATATGCACTGTCTGCATTGCAGAAGACCTCATTTCCCTGTTCTCTTGCTTTCAAAAGAAGGCATTTAAAGTCTTCAAGCCAAATAAATATATAGTACTTCCTGTAGACTGAAAAACTGCTACCATATTAAAATCATTCTGGAGAACAACTTGGTCCATATTTGCCTGTAACAATATTGCACATATTGCACATATAACAATTCGTGATAGGTAGAAATTACTCACCATTGAAGGAAACCTTGGGACAGATTCACTCTTGGCATGAATAGGCAAATCTCTATTAGCATTAAAATATTGGCAACCATGTATAATAGAAGTAGTTTTAGCTTTTATGGTCTTTTTTTTTTTTTTTTTTTTCCTTTGTATGCTACACATGAACCTTGGTTAAGCTAGTCATGCCAGAAAACTTTTGTGATAACCAGTAGCTGTACCAACTTCATTAAACAACATCGAATTTTGTTTGCATAGTACTGTGTATCTTGCACCACCTTTTCAGTGACAAACCTTTACACCTTTGTTTCACTGTGTAAGGAAACTTGTAATCTGATATTGTCTTGGTTTAGAGAAAAAGAGCTTGCTGGCAGGGTGGTACTTCATTTGTACCCTGAGAGTTCTGGAAATCGTTTCAACTCTTCTAGCTCAAGGTTACTCAAAGTGCATTGCCAGTTTCATTCTCTTTGGCCCAAAGAAATAAATCAAAGCAAAACTTAAAAAGAAATTTTTGTGGTGCGTGTCATCGAAAGTTTTGCCCTATTGTGCACTGAGTGGGCAGATTCAAGTTTGTTGATCTATGAACTGAACTTAATCACACCTGGCTGAGGTTGTTTCACAAAGCCAAAGTAGAGTGTAGTTTGTGTTGAATATTGAATCAAACAAGTGAAAATGTTTTATGCAGATAGCTATCCCCAAACCTGAAGGGTAAAATAATTTAAAGTTGCATAATAGTATTTGTGTAAAACCATCCCTTCTCGGGGATAAGGAGGACATCTTTGCAAACATGTCATGTGTACATCAGCTCTGTGTGGCATGTATGACAAATGTGCCCTGCTGAGGTGGGACTGGGGAGAAGACATGGAGAGGCATCTTCTGTGCTCTGAGGTCTGATATGCAGGCTTTTATCGAGAGTGTTGTATTGACATCAGTTATAGAGAACAGAAATTCTGTGTGTGCTGTAGTTTCTGCTTTAAGCCTATTGATAACATTTTATGTCTCATAGGCTTTATGTCTCATTTTATTATCTGTATTTTAGTTTATTTATAATAGTATGTGTGGTGGTTGTACATTCAAATTACTATGGAATCATACAGTAACTTGGGCTGGAAGGGACCTTTAGAGGTCACCTGGTACCACCACCTTTCAAAGTATGGTGAGCTTCAGAGATCCAACTCAAAGCTCAACTGGGGGTCTCAAGGCCTTGTCCAGTTGAACTTTGAATACTTCTTCCACAGCTCTCTGAGCAATCTGATTCACTGCTGAACCATTCTCAGGGGAAGATTTTTTTCTTTATATCTAAGTCAAATTTGACTTTTCGCCATCTGTGCCTGTTGCTTATCATCTGCTATGCACTTTTGAGGAGAGTCTGTCTCCCTCTTATCTATAATCTGCCAACAAGTAGTGACAAGAAGCAATCAGATCACTCAGACCTTCTCTTCTGCAAACCAAGATCCCTCAGCTGGGGTTTATTTAATAACCAATGACATTAGAACTCTTATTCTTCTTGATTATTTCACATATTCGATCACTTCCTTGCTCCCCTCAACTCAGTGCTGCAATCCCTAGTCTAAAGTTTGATTCCCAGCAGGCAGGAGGTCACTGCTGGTCTGGGAAGGTCAATTCCTGCTATGCAGCCCCTTGCATGTGACAGTCTCAGCGGCTGCTGGTCAAGATTCCTGGACATCCCCGAGCATTAGTCTCCACTAAGCAATCTGTTCTCTGGGATTTTCCACCACTTCTGGGATCTTTCCTCCAATCAAGAGCTTCATCTTGTTCTTTCCAAGATCTCTGCTTCTTTATGGAAAACCGTACTTTTAGTGGCACCTCTTCTTTCAACTAGCAAGTAGCAGAATTGCTCTTGAGTCTAACCAGTTTCAGATATTCACCTGCCCACACACACGCAACAAATTATCTGCTGCCTGTAAGGATTCACAATGTCAGCTATTTTTTCACCTACGGCAACTGGGGAACCCAAAATGAGACACAGTAGTCTCAATGCAGTGAACAGACAGTAAAAGCCAATTTCCTTGACCGGCTTTCCACTTTCTTGGTTGCTAGGTAGTTAACCTTCAGCACTGCAAGGATGCAGTGCTGGCACATGTTCAGCTTTTGTCCACCAGGACACTTGATTTTAAAAGCTGCTTATTTCTGCTCTGTGGAGTTACTCTTGTTGCGGATGCAGGACTTCACATTTGCCTATGTGTAAAGTGATAAATAACTCTCAGACATAAAGACTCATAGTAAAATTTACTTCAAAAGGGACCTGTGGAGATCATCTTGACCAACTCTCTATTTCAAACAGGCCTAACTTCAAAGCTAGTTCAGAGTGGTCAGCGTCTAGTCCACTTGTGTTTTGAATATTTCAAAACTAATGAGATATATCTCGAATGCAATGTCTATGAAATACATTTGTTTTTTTTAAGGAGAGAACAAGGCCAGTTTATAGGCCAGCTGGTGCTATCCTGATCAGGAAAATCCACTCAAAGCTGAGCCAGTAACACACTGGAGACAAAGAAGATGTACTTGCACAATAGTGCTGCAAGGATGTTGACTCTTGTAATTGACACCTTCCAAGATTACTGAAGGACTGGTTTGGTTTGACTCTCAGACTACCAGTAAACAAGGATGTTTCTTTTAATTTCTAGCCTTATTTCTAGCAATGTTTTCTTTATCAAAATTAGTTACAATCAGATGCAGTCTCTGGGCTGAAGAAGGGAAACAGATTTCTGAGGCATCATCCACCATGCATTGTCACACCAGGAGGGAAGTAGGAAGAACGTGTGATAAGACATTTATGTCTTGTATTTTATTATTCATCTGAAGTCTTCAACTATTAGTGCTGTGCTAATTAAGTAATTTTGGATTGTCTGACAGATCTCATGATAAACTCTTTAACAAAATAATAAACTGAGAGGATGTCAATTGGATAATTAGCTAATAACCAATATCCATGAGCAGCAGCTGTGACGAGATGGCAGATAGATAATAGGCTCTCTTCAAGGGCTGGGTACTTTGTTGGTTCGAGTTTCGACGAAGATGCTGCCAAAACAATAACAATTGTATTGTATTATAAGAGTTAGGAAAAAGCAACTGCAGATTAATAGTGACATTAATCTAAACTGAGGATTTAGAAATACTTTCTCCTACACAAATTATTATTAAGTAGTTGATCGTGGCAATTCATTTTTTTTTTTTTTAAGATGAGCATTAGACAAGTCAAATATAAAATGCCCTGGGTAGAACCTTAAATTCGTAAGTCTCCAAGGAGCCAAGATACATTAAACATTTAATTATAACTCCACAGATACAAAGCTAATCAGAGTACTGCCTTACAATCTCAGAGGCAACCAAAACAGGATTTGCCTCATTTAACTGTAGGCATCTACAGCAAAGACACAGAGATTTAATTCTGAGCAAGCTATCTCAACTCCCATGATATCTAGAAACAAAAAGCATGGGTTGTCTTGTCTAATGGAGGTTTCTGCATTATGATGGAGATAAGATGCATCCTGGAAGTCTGGTTCTGTTCATTAATTCTAGAAGCCTAGATGGCCATATCAAATGCCTCAAGTTAAGAGAGGTGAATTTCACCATTATTTACTATATCACAAGTATCAATGATAATAAGAACTTGCCTGGTGGGTCTATCTGTATGGCAGCTCAAATGACACGAGTTACATTTTGTTTACTGATACGCAACTGAAACTTTTCTTACTGGAATTCAACTTGTTCCAAATGTAATTCAGAGATGGGAAAGGATGTCTACAATTTGCCTATCTGTTTCCACTTGCTACCAATCCATCTTCTTTGAAAATGAAGGTTCCTGTATGATTTTCCATTGTGTTCAATTGGACTGGGTTGGTGAGAACTGTATGGTACCATGGACAGCATATTTCCTTTGAAAATTAAGGATGAGCCCTAATCTGGGATTATCCACCTAACTATGAGATTTTTTTTGATGCAGAATGTCACAGAATTGACTCCCACAATAGCTGGGAATGAAGGGGGTTTGTGAGCTTCCATGAGGTAAAGAAGCAGGCTGGAGAATACAGGATGGTCTAGATAGACAGAGCTGTGCTAGAAGTAGTTACCTCCCATACAGCAGAGGAGACTGTTAAAAAATGTCTTCTGCAACCTTCTGCCCCTGGTGCAACATCTCCTGAGGGCTGTGCTGTGCCACAAAGCACCTCCACAACTCCTCTCTTTCCCCAACAGTTTGTGTCAGGCCTGACTTGCACTGGCTGACTCAAGGCCAGAAAGAATGACCAATGTTTTCACAGAACCTTCCAGCTGCTAGTGGCTGAGAGAACTTCAAGCTGAGCTTGGATATATGAGAGGTGAACGGTGTGCAACGGGAAGAGGCAGTAGTTCCTAACAGTGCAAGCTGGTGGAATTTGTGACTGTAGGGCTAATGAGGGACTCAGGCTTGAGGTTTAGCTCACAAGTAGAAAGGATTAGGGGAAAATAAAGAAAAAGCCAAGAAATGGCAACACAGAAGATGCAAACAGTTGACATAGCTTATTGAGTATTAAAACAGGTTAGTGTTCCAGAGTTGTACTACTGAGAGAGTTTGACAGGTTTGTGCTGAAAGACACCACTTAGAAGTGTTAACTTCTTTTAGCTTAGCCTTATGGAGCCTTTTCACTGCAGAGTCTAAAGCTGGCTGTAGCCTTCATAATTCATTCTTAAAATGTGAGGTTAATGTGTAGCTACATCGGATATCAAGAGAAACAGATGGAGCAAGGAACACAGTGAATCACAAGGAATCTGTTAAAGAATTTTTCTCACTAAGAGAATTTTTCCTTACTGAGTCTGCCTTAAATATCAGAGAAAGCTCAAGTCACCAGATGAATGCCAGTTTTACTGTCCGCTGTTTGGTATTTGGAGTTTTAAGCTAAATGTTGAGTTTGTCTGTTCACGTTGGGACTTACCAAGGAGAAGCAGCAAATTCATTTTCATTGAATTTAAATTAGATCTTTGTTCTTAGTCTCTCTTGAAAATCTAAGACTTTGATTTCTCTGGAGATCATCTGGAATATTATTCTTTGTAAACCTTATGGTTTGGTAATAACATACAGGTCTACTTCTTTCAGCCATAAGAAGACACTCCCAGTTCCTAACACAAATCATACCTCATATCTAAACTTACTGTAATTCCAGACTACCCATCGGCTTCCTGGCCAACTGCCCCAAGGCAGAGGAAGGCTGTGTGGTTACATAAATAGGGTTGTTGAATGCATCAAGTGAGGTCAACTGGCATGGTTCCCACAGTCAGAAAGCCCAGCCAGGATTTCCATTGCTCTTCAATCAGATAGGATGGAGAAAGAATGCCTCTGATGATCTCAGCTGCAGCTGGGGGTTGATATCCTTCCAGAGTTAGATAAATAATAAATGACCATGGTGATGGATGTCTCTGAAATGTGCTAATAATTTTAATATAATGGACTGGAAGGTATAGGTGTATGTTTGTGCCCTCTGCTGGTTGGAGCCAAATGGTCTAGTGTTTTTCATTTGTGTGTAAGTGAACAGATAATTAGTGCCTGTTGTGAAACAGTGGAAAACTGCAAGCTGCCAGGCTAGGTATACAATCCCCTGTATGGTTTTGAAGCAATCTTCCTGTCTCCATTTGTGTGGGGTGTTGGTACTCTCAGTCCATGGCCCGAATGGTGGATCCTTCAAAATTAGTATTTATACAGTCCTGTCGGTTTATGTGGCATTGTTCAAGACCTGAAATGTGCCAAGTAAACAACAAAGAAGAAAATGCTTCTTGCCCTCTCCCTGCTATTGCTCTTTGTAGAATATGCTGTGGTGTCATCCAATGAGCCAAAGCATGAGGTTCCTTTTTCCTCCTCTGTGTATCGGTTTTCAGCAATGGTGTTTCTGGATTTCTTGATACATCTCTGCCATCCTGTATTTTGCAATGTTCCTGCTTTACCAGCCATTAAAGAAACTGTGACCTCTCCCTAGCATTCAAGTTGCTCCCTAGGAACCTCACCTGGGTGGTGGCAGGATGCAGTGCAATACCAAGCCTACTGGTGATCTGTCCAAATGGTCAAAGCCTTTTTTAGACCAGAGGTGGCAGGAACACTGGGTCTGGTTTACACTGTTGGGATTTCTGTGACTTGAGTAGAAATGTTCCCTTACCTATGAAGTGATAGGAGAGTCAAGATAAGCTTTCTCCTGTTCTTTTGCAGGTGGGTGTTGTGTGGCAAGTGGCTTTGATATCCTGTTGTTTCCTGGTAACTGTCAGGGTTGCTAAGAGAAAAATCGGCAGTATCTGTAAATATGACATCTTTGACATCATCTGCTCACATTACATTGGGATGAGTTTGATAGAGAGAAGAAGACCTAGTGGCCAGTTTCATCTTGTTTAACCCAGCGCTATGTTGGTTTTCATAAATAATTATACTGTCTATAAGGCATGAAATGGGTTGTTTGGGAGTCAGGGGTCCTGTTGTTTGCCCTCCTTGGTCCATTCAATAACTACAGGTAACACTTTTTGCCCTTTTCTCTAAGATGAAATGAGTTCTGTGGATAAAAATCACTATCTAGGTGCTAAGTGTTATCACTGGTCTTTGATGCTGTGGTTTACCAGTACATTACATGGGTGGCTTCACTGGGAAAGAAGCTTTCACCAAGACATCTCCTCTGCTAGTCCTTCATTCTTAAAGCATTTTGCTTTGTAAACCCAGCTGTCCACAGGCCATTGTGTGAAAGCTGTAGTTGGAGTGGGGAGTGTGTGTGGGGGCGTAGGTGAAGGAACAGCAGATTCAGTAAGGTATTACTGCAGCTTAGGTTTCTGGAATTCAGTGGAGTTATACCAATGCAAATCTTAAGCAACACAGCAATGAATTGATAAATCCTATTTGCTTGCATCTGCCCACCCTGAGCCAGAGCTGAAGACATTACTATCTGCTGGTGCATGCCAAAGCATGTGCAGAGTGAGTTGTTGTGCTCTCTACAGTGCACAGGAGACAGATGGTGAAACCCACCCGTTCTGAAGCGTGCCTACAGAGAGTATGATTTTTGCAGTGCCGTGGTGCTGGCAGACAATGCAAGAGCAATATTCTTACATTTCAGAGAACTGAGTAGATTCAGAAGTGCTTTTTACCAGTATTCTCTTCTGCCACCTTTTTGTTCCACAGCTGCCTGCAGAGGTGGCACACACCACTGCTGGAGACTGGGTATTGCTCTGGCTGGAGCAACTCTGGGATTTAGTGTGAGGAGTGGACTACAGAGAACAAATCCAGGTCATCTCAGCCTAGGAGAGGAGGACCAGTGGAGCGATGTTCTTCACCTCTTCAAAAATTCCAGCGAACCCTCTGTGTTAGCACTGCATGGGCATAACTTTTCTTGGTTGGGGCCAGGTAGGAGGGATGGAGGGGATTTCTTCTCTACCCTAAACAGATAATATTTCTTTAGCTATACAAGTGGGGTTTGTGATAAGAAAATGAAGCCCTGTGTGCTTTTGCAGAACCCATCAGATATCCTGAGGACATTCAGAAATGCTCAGTTTTCCATTACTTTCCAGCAGCTGACAGTACATTTGTGTTGACCTTGGTGACAGCACCAGCCTTGCAAATGAAAAGGGCATGCATCACTAAGAGAAGAATTAAATTTGCAATGAATGGCTTGTATTTCATTCTCTGTTACTGCCATTTTTATCTGTCCCAGCTAATCCTCATGTCCCTAGAAAGCCTTGCCCTAGTGTTCCATTTCCTGCAGTGGGAACGATGCCTGCACTCACAGCAGGGGTAGCTTTCTCCAGCTCTTTTGTCTAATGCTGTCATGTACCCCCTGAGCTCCTTGTTCCTTTGCCAGTGGTGGGGAGTGTGCAGCTCACTAATGTGGAGTCTTCTGCCTGCTTCTCAGACAAAAAAAAAATCATCTCTGACTTTTTAGTAGATCCTGTAAGAGCAGCAATTCTCAAGTGAAATTGTTCTCAGTTAAGCAGATGGGAACTCTATGTCAGTATGAGAAGGGGGAAAAGTAATCTGTTCTATTGCAGCTGTCACTTCAGAGATTTTCATCCCTCTCCCTTATGTAAGCGTGAGAGTATTATAGACACAAGATATGGGGGTTACAGGTATGTGATATGGCTGCACACACCTATCTAGACATTCCTTTCATCCTAGTTTGTGTTAGAATAGCTGAGGGATTAAAGAACATATCCTCTTTTTATTTTTTTAAAAAGTAGACCTTTGGCATAATTACCAGCGCAATACTGACATCATGGGTGAATCTAGATGCAATTAGTGTTTTCCTCTTCTCCTTCCTTTTTTTTTTTTTGTTTTTGTTTTTTTGGGTTTTTGTTGTTTGTTTGCTTATATAAAAAGACATTTTAGCTCATTTTTCAGGACTGCATGATGATTATTTCATAGTGATCTGGCTCTGCTAAGAAGTTCCTACCTGGAAAATCCTATAAGGTGAAGTTGCCCCTTAAGGACTAAGGGACAGAAATGGGCTAGTAGTCTGAGCTACCTAGAGGTGTTTGCCTGTGCTGCGGAGGGCCATGACCTGAGTTTTCAGGGAGATAAATTATTTGATGTCAGATCTGAGTCCTTGGCTTCTGGAACTGGGCCAAATCCACTTCCCATAATTAAGTCATAGTAGTCAGGGGCATGATGACACCTGGAAATGACCAGATGATCCACTAACCTCTCTTGTCCTCCACCAGCGATGAAGAGGGAGCAGAGCAACTGGGGAACTGAAAACGAAGCCCATGACAGGTGCCATTTGCTGTGCCCCACTACAGGAGACTGGCTTACGAAAGAGGAAAGGGCGAGAGGCTGGTTCCTTTCCACCATGAGCTCCCTGACTTTGTAAGGTCATGGCAGGGCTGCCTCAATTCCCTGTGCACCGTTCTCTCTGCTGCCCTGCTGTTTTGGTGGCTGTGGAGCTAGGAACCTGCTTCAGTTCAGCAGAGCAGAGCACAGCCAAGTCTAGATGACTTTGCAGATGCTGGTTTTGCGCATGAAATGACCTGAGATGAGCCGTGATGCAGCTCTCAGGGTAGGACTGGAACGCTTTACCCAGAGGAACAAGGCAGTGGATTCCTGTTTTAAGTGAAGTCCTTCAGAGAGGATTTATTTTGCAAAAGGCTTGGGATTGATGCAGCTGGCTGAAGTGAGAATGCATTTGTTTTTCAAAGCCAGTGGAAGTTTTCCTGTACCCTCTGTCAAAAATAAGGGAGACAGAGGAGCTTGGGAACCATGAGGAAAATGTTACCAAGAGCTCCCTGGATAGGAAAGATTTTGTAGCAGCAGCTTGCTCTCTGCATCTCCAAACAGATCTAATTCAGAGAAACCTAAGCATAGCAAAGCCCTTTTCTTGGCAGTATCCAGCACTGTTTCCTCTCTGTGCAAGTACATGGCTCCAGTTCTATTCAGATAAAATATTAGGGCTTCTTCCGTCTCTCTTCCTTCTACCAGCTGAGAAACCAACCAGTGTCTTTCTAATGAAGAATTAACTTTGCACTCAGGTGCTCCTTATGCCCTCCCCAAATACAAGTAATCATACCCAAAGCATGTTAAGACGTGGTCACTAAATAAAGCCAGGTCAGATGTTGAGACTGACAGTTTACTGGCTTATATGTAGCCCATACTCCTTGAAGTTAGACTTTGATTTGGTGAGAAGCAGTAAGGCTGTGCTATGGGTCCAAAAAATAGGATTTCAAAGGTTTTGCTCCCCACCTTCCTTCTGAAGGACATAACTTTCTGAGCTGGCTGGCACCCTTTGTTTCTCAGTTCTGATCCACATGCAGATTCCAGCAAAAGTCTTCAGGTATTTAAACCCCCTAGCAAGGCTGGGGCTGTGCTAGCTGCTATTGGGTGGGAGGCAGAGCAATAGCAGCCCAGCAGCAGGGCTGTTTGCCAGCTCTAGCTGGAGAAGGGGACATACAAGTTGGGTGACTGAGGAACAGGAGTACCAATGAACTCTGGGCTCTTTGTGTTAAAAAATGACTCCCTAGCACTGACTGCACTAGTCCTGCAGGACTTGAAATGCCCTTGTCCTGACAAGCAGGGTTTTCAAGGCAAGTCTGGCTGGCTGGCAGTGCTGAGTATGTCCTTGGTTTGCATGCAGCAGGCACAGGGAAAAGAGCCTGATAAAAACAGCAGCTCCTGCTGCCAACTCCATAAGGCAGCTGACTTCTCAGATGTCAGGCAGATCTAAAACATCAAAGGGTCTTCTCCTGAACTAGCTGACCTTTTATTACACATATCTTTTCACTAATACCTGGCAGATTATCTTTGCCTTGTTTTTGCTGCTGTGTTCCTGACCTGTGGCAACCCCAACTGCTTTGAATGTGCTCCATGATGGCAGAGAGGTGGCATTCACAGTGACTGTACTGCTACAGGTGGCTCCAGTAGGTGGCAGTTGTTCCTCTCTGAATTTTCTTTTGTATACGTGTTGCTGGAAGTGCCTCCAATCATGTGTCATCACCCTCGTGCTTCAATCCAATCCTGAGCTATAGGTGAGCATCAGTTCAGCAGACACTGAGAGAAAGTGAGTTTAGCCCCACCTGAGCTATGTATTTGCTGTGCATTCAGGAGTTGGCCATGCTTGCACACTTGGTAAGCTGCATCCCAGGACCACTGAGGACAATAATTTCCAGTGCTTTTCTGTCTTCCTTGAACAGTCTTTCTGAAATTCAAGAGAGTGCTGGTGGAAACAGATGTGAGAGAGGTGTTGCTAAGGGAATGTGTTGCTGGTAACTTCTGGAGGTAAACATGGTTATGAAATCATGGAATGAAGGAAAGCCAGCACAGAGGCAAGAAACCCCCTGCTCTAATCACTGTTCTGCTTTAACCCAGACATGATCTTGTCAATCCCATCATGAGGTTCACGTTGAGAGGCAACTGCACAACACTGGCATTTACACACATTGACTATGACTCTGCTCTCAGGGCTCTCTGCAGCCTTCTCTTTCCTGAGTCTGCTGTTCTGGTCCTGGACTTTTCCTGGTCCTGGACTTTCTCCAGCCAATGCCTCCCATTTGCATTGGATACTTTTATCAGTGTTTCCCCTATCATATTTTAACCTTCTGGAATAATGTGGACTGCATAAGCAATTATCGAAATGTGTATAGAGCTTATTCTTAGGGCAGAGGACAGTTGCTCACAAAAAACATGAGAATCACCTGATCAAAACCAGTTCCTCTAGGAAATAAAGGGCAGAAAACTTGTATAATGTGCTCCTCAGACTATTAGGAAACCCTTGTTTCTAGGAGAAGGGAAGAAGTGAAAGAGTTGTCTGTGTGAGCCTGCTTGTCTTGGCATACTGGACCAAACAGTGAGGGTCAGCTTTAGTCTTTAAGAGTCAAGACCCTGGAGAACTGTTTGCATTCACTAGCTATCATGTCACGTCAGCTAGTGTCTTGAGACTGTGCCTGTAAAAATAAGTGTCTGGTTCTCTCCACTGTTCTTTTGCAGTCTTCAACATCCATGCAATTTGTGTGTCAAGTCTTTCCTTTGTGATCTGAATTCATTCTGCCTTCATAGTCAGCCCAAGAGAGACTGTTCACTACTGAGTCAAATTATCCACCAAACTGACCTCCATCTACTTGAAAGAGCCCAACTTTCAACGTGCTTGCACCGGTTATCCTCTTTGCCAGCAAGCTAGATTTACTGTTTGAGTGCTGCACTTGCCAAGTGACACTCAACTGGCATTTCACTCGTTCTTCATCAGGTTGTTGCTTCCCTCATCGTCTGTCCGTTTCTCAGTATGGAGATGGGCTGCCTGGGAAGGCTGAAGTACAACTGTGAACACGCTCATGTGCTACATGGGGGAACATTGGAGCTGAGAGAATGAATAATTCTGTTGGACATAGCTACCAATCAAAGTACTCTTTGCCCTCCTAGGCATCTATTGACTATGATCCCTGCACTAGGCTGGGGCTGGGGCCCCTGCCATACCTGTACCAGTGGATCACCCTCTCTAGTTCATCTCCTGTAATTTTTTTTCAGTTTTCTCAAATCACAATGAGTTTTACTGACTGAAAGTTAGGATTTAATGCTGAAACGAATCCTTAAATAATGAGGTTGAACACTTCCATAGAATCTTAGTTCCAGGAAAGATGGTCAGGCACTCTATAGGCAGCAAAACCATGATGAATTTTGTTGCTAGCAAGAGTAAAAACAATAATTGATTATAGTTACCTCACATTTGCCATTTCAGAATCTGAGAGGTACCAGAAGAGACACAGAAATAGTAGACAAAGCTGTACTTGTAGGAGATAGGCTTGAACTCTATTAAAAGTAGCCTATTCTATATAGGGATATCTTCGCCTAGGCTATGAAATAATATTGAAACAGAATTGGAACAATCCACTTAGGTCATACAATGAGATATGTGATTTATGAGGTTAAAGCCAACTCAACATCATCTTAATGGCATACTATTAAATACACATTACTAAATTTGATATGTCCAAGAGCACACTGCTTGAGAGCCAGTGTTCCTATTTAATTCAGTGGTTTCTACTCATTTTCAAACACATTGCATAGCCATAGAAAAAAGAGAAGCACTATTTTGGAATGTTATTCTTCTGGCTACAGGTAAAGCTGTAAAATTTACAGAAGCCTCACTTTTGTGTGCCACCTTTGTTTTGACCACTTGAACAAAGTATGATTGATGTTTTAAGCTAATACACCATATATATGCAATGACAGCCAAAGAGCCAACATATGTTCACTTCTGTTTCCCCTGACACAGGGAAACTAACCTCTGACTGCAGCATGAGTGGTAGCAATATCTTAAACAACGACAGCCAATATAAGGGCATCTCCATGAACCAAAAACCTAGTCAAGCGCAAGCATAGAGGTACTTAGATTTTCCCTCCTATAGCAAGGAAGGGTAAAGGTGTAAGACATCTTGTACTTCATCTACCTAAGTTACTGTGAGATGACCTTTCCAATGCTAATTAAGCTGAGTCAGAGTATAAGGTGTGACACGAATAATTCTTGAACACACAAAAAAGCAATAAACATACGTACAGAGTTCTGAAAGCTTAAATTGCTTTCCCTGATGCAGAAAATGTCTGTCCTGTGAAGGTAAATACCACCAAACAATGCTGGATTCCTGTCAAAGTGGCAGCTGTTGGCCATTCTGGGAGCATGACTACTAATGGTTCAGCATCTGACAGCTTGGCCTGTTCTGTTTCTGCAGGATTCAGGCAGCATTTCAAGTTGGCCATTCTCAGCAGAGCTCATTCCAGGGACTGAGAGGTGGAAAACCCCGTGCATATAAAATGCCTCTGACACCTTAAAATTCTGTTTCCTCTTGAAAACTGGAAGGTACCCTGTGTCTCAGTTTCTACATATAAAGAGATAGATCTTTCCGTTCTTCTAAGGTTCTGCCCCAAAGATCACAAAGTTCTTCCATGCTCTTTTGATAGGAATCACATAGGAACATGACATCGATATTTTACTTATAACTGCACCTTATGACTTCTGTCCTTCTTATGAACAACAGACATCAGGAGAGGAATGAGCAAGCAGTTTATTGATATTGCAACTTGCTTCTCTGTGCTTGTGACCATGAAAAATGCATGACGTGTTGCAGCAGCATTCTGCATCCAAGCAGAGTGACATCTGGTGATACTCCAGGTGATACTTCCAGTGTGGGAGAATTTGTGAGGAATTTTACAGCACCCTAGAAAGCATCCTTGAACAAGAAAAGAGTACCTGTTCTGTTACAAAGTCAACTGAGATTTCTAGGACTGACATAATCACGTGAAGGGAGACCAGGGTTAAATTACCAAGTCAATAGAAATAATTTGGAGGAAGGCAATTCTGAGGTGAAAACAAATAGCAGTACCAGGGTGAACCAGCATTCATCTGAATTACAGGGCACTATGCATGGAATTAACTGTGCTTTATGCAGAGGAGTTGAATGGATGGGCAGCCAGCAAACCCTTGTGGAAGTGGGGTAGGCAGAAGGTTATGTGATGATGTCTAAAGCAGGGCAATAGGTTGTTAGTCTCTAGGGGCAAACTGTCATGCAGACTGAGTTGCTGGGATGAGTCCCAGAAAGATGTACAGAAAAGAGGATCATTACTTCCTACAGCAGAACTGTCTTTTGACTTCTACTGCAGCACAAATACCATATCAGTGTCCTAAAGTGTTCCATTAGGAGGAAGAAGTGCCTTGGTAAAAAGATGCAGTGGTGGTGGGATTAGCGTGATGCTACTGGGGGAGATGTGCAGGTTGTGCCAGCCAAATATGAGCCAGCAGTGTGCCTAGGTGGCCAAAATGGTCAATAGCATCCTGGCTTGTATCATGCATAGTGTGGCCAGCAGGACTAGAGAAGTGATCATGCCACTGTACTTTTGTGCTGGTGAGGCCCCACCTTGAATCCTGTGTTCAGTTTTGGGCCCTTCATAAGAAAGACATTGAGGTACTAGAGAGAGTTCAGAGAAGGGCGACGAAGCTGGTGAGGGGCTGGAGCACAAGTCTGATGAGCAGCAGCTGAGGGAACTGGGGCTGTTTAGCCTGGGGAAAAGGAGGCTGGGGAGAGACCTTATCACAGTCTACAACTACCTGAAAGGAGGTTGTAGCATGGAGAGTGTTGGTCTCTTCTCCCAAATAACAAGTGGTAGAACAAGAAGAAATGGCCTCAAGTTGAGCCAGGGGAGGTTTAGATTGGATATTAGGAAAAAATTATTCATGAAAAGGGTTGTCAGGCATTGGAACAGGCTGCACAGGGAAGTGGCGGAGTCACCATCCCTTCAGGTGTTTAAAAAGTGTTTAGATGAGATTCTTAGAGACATGGTTTAGTGCTAGGGTTAGGTTATCATTGGACTCGATCATCCTGAGGGTGTCTTCCAAATGAAATGATTCTATGACATCCATCTACCTCCAGTTTGTCATCAGCAAAAAGACTTAGTCTGTATATGTTGTCTCTTAATCTCCTGCTCCTGATCATGCACAGACAGCCAAACAGCTTGGTCTGTGCCACCATATTCTGTGACTGTTGAGGGGCATGCAGTTTGTTTCTCATTAGTATTCTGCTGTTTAGAAATATGAAGCAGAGAGGGTAATTGAATTTAAACACAATGTTTTGGGGTCACATTCTCTGACGGTGCAAATCAGCACAGCCTCAATGAATTCAATTCACAATGCTGACTCTGGAGTTGTAAACATTGGTAAGTCTCTTGCTTTGAGTACTATGGCAGCATAGAGAGATTTTATTAAAAAGAGCAAATTTCTCACAGCCCCTTCCTTTCCCATTTTTAATAGATATCATTTAAAGAAATACTAAAAAAAATATCAGTCTTCGAGTCCAAGTTCTTGAACTAAATATCAGCAACACTGAACACTTATCGTGGCCTGCATCTCAGAGCAACCCTCATGGTGTGCACTAGACTGTCATGTTCAAAGGACTATTTTCACACTAAAAATCCCCTTGAGTTAGACTAACAAATGATAAATAAGCTTCTACAAATTCTCATGGGGATCTTACAGGATATAGCAGTGTGGGGACACATGAGGATGCTCATTATTTCTTAGAGGAAATATTGTCATCTTCTATGCATAGAGAATTACAACAGAGGGTCCATATGGATTCACAGAGGAAATGTTTCCTGTGCATTTAAGATAGCAACAAGAGACAGGACTGCCTCTTATTAAAAGCACATGAATGTCCCCTTCAAGTGCTTGGAAGTGCCAGAAATCCATAAGCTAAGAAAATTAAATGAGGGCAGAAAATTGTCATTATTTCACATGTACATATGTTTTACTGCATTAACTTCATGTATGTACTTAATAAGAGTGAGTGTATTTGCATGCGTCTGGTTTTCCTATGAGTCCCACCAACTTTCTCTTGTCAGGCAGGTGAACGATCATACTTTACACTAAAATTATCAGTGTCATGACAAAACATGCATTTGAGAGGTGTTTTTTAAGCACTGGTAATGGTACACAATGCTCCTGAAAGACTTGATGCTTCACACAACTGCAATTTGAAGTGGTCAATTCTTTTCATTTAAAAGACAGGGTTTGCTTGAGTGTCTGTGCTATTTTATTTCCTTAATAATTTGCTAATCTAGGGTTAGAAACATTTGATAATTCCTGGCTTGCAGCCTTTAAGCACTGACTACACTTCTGTTCCAGAACATGGGTAGCTGTTGCACACCCTTTGTTCATCTGCAAACTTTCCTTCCTGCTTGACGACAGGTGGCTTTTCACTCCAGTCAGAGTCTGAGAATCTCCAAGGATGCTGATTCCATCATAAGTCTGGAGGATCTGTTCCAGCACTGCACCACTCTCACTGTTGTTTTATTTTCCTTTTATCTCGTCAGCATATCCCCTGCTGCGGCTTCGTAACAATCAACACAGATTAAGCAGAATATTTTGGCTAGGGTTTCATGAGTCTGAAATACGTCCATGACTCTGCTGGAATAATTGTATTTTGCAAAGTCTGAAGTATTTTATTTATATTAAGATCTTGTCTAATGTGTTAAATACTTTAAAATTAAGTTAATTATAAATAAAATTTGAAAGTCACAGTCATCCTAAAATTAGGGAAACAACATTTTCACTTTTTCACTTAGACAAATGTTGTTCCACTAATTTTAAAAATTTCTGAGGATTTTTCACACAAAATCATTAAAGCTGAACTTTTACTTTTTATGTTTTGCTATTTCAGTCTGGTTTGTTGTTTGTTTTTTTGTTTATTTTGTTTTTCAAAAAGGATGTTTTAGTCAAAACATATCCCACTGTATCAGTTCAGGAGCCTGTGGAAATATCTGCACAATCAGGTACAGATAAATCTAGTGCTAACTGTGCACTGGTGAGACATGAGTCAGCTTTGATCCAAGCCTGTTGTTTAGTGAAGGTCCAGGCTCCACAGGAAAACCTGCTGAGATATAGATGGCTATGTTAGCCCTTCTAGAAACAGACACCTTCTTCTTTCATGTTTACAGTCTAAATTAATTCTGCATAACTATGAACTGTAAATAGGTTGATGACTCCTTGTCCATCTGTGGCCTCTGAGGAAAGATAAGGACCTGCAAAGGGCATCTCGGAACTCATCTGAGCTGGGTTCCCACCAGAGGTGTCTGCCTCTCTATAATGACTACCTGAGGATCTCAGTTTAATCCAACTGCTAATTTAAACACTTTACAGAGGTGGCAAAAATCCATTGCAAAAAATAAGGGCTTGAATTCCCAAAAGGCAACTCATTTTGGCCTATTCTAGGTATTTTCATCATCTGTGTTATTTAGAAGACATTTGTAAAATTGATGTTCAAGGCTTGGTTTATTATACAGAGACCAGGGGATGAGGAAATGTCTCCAGAGTACAAATGCCTAATCTAGTAGTCTCCAGGAAGACAGTGTGATCACCTTCCCTCCCAACGAAGGTGGACAGAAGCAGGGAGGGTGATACTTGTGCATCTTTCAGTGGTGGTTTGAGCTGACTTGTCTAAAGGATATTGGAGTGAATATCCATCTCCTGTGAGAAGGCAAGGGCTTTACGGAAGTGCTAAAACAAGCATATTGGAGAGTTAGTGATGAAAATCAAATTTGGGATGGCAGGTTTCATCCCTGGCCCTCGTTGCTGGACTGTTTATTACCTGCCTTTTGTCTGATGGCTCCTCATGTTTTTTCAGTGCTGTGTAGGGAGGGGACCAGTTCTCAACTAAGTCACACTGAGGTGTTCTGCCTCCATTGCCAGAAGGTTTAGTTTTGCTTTTTATTAATTACAGGAGTTGAGTGACTGTTTAAAATGCAACAACATGGCACTGGTGTCCTGTGAAACATATGGGCCCAAGAGAAAGGTCTGACCTGAGCCCCAGCTGGTGTCCCCTGACGTCAGACCAACTACACCTGTTCAGAGCAGCTGAGGGAGCTAGTCTCTTGTGTGCAAAGCTAAGCTGTTTGCCTAAAGGGCAGCCTCAACTAGACTAAAGGACTTGTTTTAGGATTTGAGAATGGATGGTTCTGTACTTCCACATCTTTTTTGCAATGTTTGCATCAGCTTACTGATGTACTCTTGAGAAAGTGAGAAAGCAAGCCTCTCCGATGACTCCAGTGGTGCTTGTATTCTTTAGCAACCCCAGAAAGGGAATACTGGCTGCCTGTGGTGAGAATTTCCTGGAGTTAGAAGCTGATTATCTTCCCAGGGTCACCAAGTCCTCTGACTCTTCTGCGTTGTCAGAACAAGTAAATACAGAACGGTGCCAGTGATGCTGAGGCTTGGTCCCTGTTCCCTAGAGTTACTGCACCAAACCTATAGCTGGGGAGAGGCAGCAAAATTCTGCTTTGCTGTATTCTCCTATTTGAAGCTTCAGCCCTGAGGATTTGTTTATCAGCTCTTCAATATGCTTATATTCCATATTTCAATTTGAAAATTCAGCATGTTACAATGTTAACTAGAATGACGTTTAATTTTAGAAGACACCTCCTTTCTGTGCGTAGGAAGATGGGTTTTGCTGTGCACTGAAGCACACAATGAAGCTGTTATCGAACGTTCCCATGCTGGTGTGAATTAGAAGCAGCACAGTTTTAAAATCAGCAAAGCTGCATCCACTTAAAACCAGTCTGCTTTCAAAATCTTTACAGGGGCATTTTGCATTTATTGTCTCAAGTCACTGAGTGAGCACTGGGGTCATCTTTTCTCTGGAGCCACATCAGTTTATATCTGCTGAGAACCTAACTTGGAGTGCGTATTCTAGCAAGCGTGTCAGGTTTGCTCTGCAGTTTTGCAGTGAATAACTAAAGGCTCGTACAGTGCCTGGAGCGATGCATAATAACAGTGCTTGGATACGGCAGTGACCAAGCAGAAAAGACCACTTTTGGAGGAAGGAATGTGAGGAAAGTCATTCACAGAGAGAAGGAGGTCTTTCTGGATCACCTCTAAGGGAAGGAAGGGAGAGGGGAAGGAAGGGAAAAATTGTGCATGAAGCTCCTTATTACAGGAGCTCTGCAAGAGCTGGTGCAGAAGAGGATGAGTCACCTTCAGGCTTTGGCTTGGGTGGCAAGGGAGGCGCTTCCACCTCTCAGACCCCCTCCTCCTTCTGCTTTATCACTGCCTCTCTGCTCTCAGATTCTGCGGTGAACGTTGGTTCTCTGTTCAGAGAGGGATGGTGGCAGTGCCATGTACATGGGCAGGGCAGAGCAGGTAAGAACAGCACCTGCTATGGGGATCTCTGAGTCGTGCCTTTTTACTCATGTTCACTTGGCTGTTAGAGCATTGGCCCAGGGGTTGTGGGTAAATCTGACTCTCCCATGTTTTGTGTAGTCATTCACACCCATAGAAGAGGAGGAGGAAGCACTGGCTCCAAAGAAACTCCGTTTCTTTACACTAGACTTTGCTTGCTTTGCATTATGTTTCAAAGAGAGAAATTACCACACAGACCCCTAAGCAGAGAGCTTCAGACTCATGTATTTTTGGTACTACTGTCAATATACAAGACTGCAGGCAGCAAAATGGACATTTAGTCTGATTTGAACTATCTGATACATCAGCATAAAGCCTGAGTTAATTGTCTAGGCTCTTCCTTGTGTTAGTAGAAAAAGCTAGGCACTGCTAAGGGGTGATTCATGCAACTCTACGGTAGATCTGACAGATAGGCACAGTGACTCACCTCCTAATAACACTAGAATGTCTCTACTTGCTGTGGGTTTGCTGAAGACATCTAACTTACAGGTGGGTAAACTTAGGTGAGATGAATCTTATCTCAGGAAGTGATTTCTGCTACCAGCTCTCATCTTCCTCTGCAAACACTTCCAATGAAAGCTGTGTGGTGACTTGTGAAGAAATGTGCTCTTCAGTATGAAGCAGGAGCCCTGAAATTAATATTGTGAAATGTCAGTGGCTCTACCCATGTACCTATGGCCAGCTCATAAGGAAGTAACTGTTAGACCTGGAGTGACAACCTGGAGGATGTCAGGTGTAGAAAACCACCAGTCCAAATGCTCAGTTTTCACCCATAGGGATTCAGTTACAGAGATCTCAGTTGTTCCTCTGAACTCCACATAAAAGTTTTATTTATACCCGAGGAGAATTTTGCACTATTAGAGGAAAGCAGAATGATCAAAATGCCATATCAACATGTAAAACAAAACCAAAACAAAACAGCCAAACATTGTAAACAGCACTATTGTTTTGGAAATATCCATCTCTTATGACTATTTTAGAAGAAAAAGGTATTTCTCTAATAGCATTAAGCATAGCCTTCATGCACAGGCAAGATACATTTTTTTTTTCAGACTACCAACAACATGGAAGATGTCAGGTATGCTGTATCTTCAAATCAAATGCACAAACATACCAGATGTGAATATTCCTAAATTTCTAATTATTCACAACTTGAAACTAGCTGGCTCGGTATCTGTTCAGTAGATCCCAATCTAAACAATATTCCACAAGGGATCAGTCAGTGAGTTTTAAAGAGGTCTGAGGAAAGTGTTCACATGCATAAATAGTATCTGATTTGATTATTAAGGATCCCCTCTTATGATCATATTAAACCACTGAATAGTTGCTTGTTTGAACTGTTCTGTCATTGTCAGAAAGCTACCTTCAGAAGTTGAAATTAAACATGTAGAAACTTCTTTAAAAATATTGTGCACATTTGTACTCACAGTACTGTTGTAACACTGACAGATAATATGGCTTTTGCCAAATACACAGCACATTACAGGCCTCTAGTGGTAGAAATAAAAATACGTATATTAGGATCTATCTCTGTAACAATTCCTGATGCTACGTATTCCAGTCTTAATAAATTGCATAATGCTTTCTGTTTATAGATTTGGCCTGTTAGTTTGCTCACTTGAGGGAAATGGAAATTCTGCAGAGGTCAGAAATGTCCATGACAATTTTCTGTTAACCTGAAAACCACAATGATAAAGTAAACCAGGTTAAAAAGGAGAAAAGTACATAGTGTATAGCTCTACTCTTGATGAATTTCAAGGGCTATTTGCAGTGGCCAGAAGAGGCAGAATGCAAGCCCTCCCTGTGAATCTGGCAGGTTACATCCATGTCACACTGTATATACTGAGGCTCAAGCCTTACCACTGCTTTTTCTGCCAGGTCTGTGTGTGCACAGAACCCTGCCAGCACATCTCAAAGTCTGGCCATTGCCTGGTTGATATCAACTCCCTGACAAATTTACAGGTGTAAGCTGTCCAGCAGCATCTTCCTTTCAGTCCTTGTGAAGGAGCACATCAACCTGCTAGCCTCATCTGGTAGCATTTAACACTTCATGTGCCCAGCACAAATTTATTTGTCCTGCACAAAGTACAAGACAGTCATTAATCAGCACCCAGAGGGTTGTTTGTTGGTTTGTTTTGGGCGGTTTTTGTGAATCATAAATTTTCACTCTTAATAAGGATAATACTCTCAAACATAGCTTCATTTCTGAGATAAACATGATGTGAACTAATACCTCCCAAGACTAGACTTCTGTACTATTTCTACTACCTTCTTTCTTCTCAAGCTTATGTTCAAATGATCAGAGAACTGCAGGTGAAGAACAGAAAGAGTGATTATTTGGAGAATGTAAAGGTAATGATCCCTGTGTTTCGGATAGTATTAAGCAGAAAGTGATAATGAAGCTCAAACAGGATTGAAAGTGTGGGGCAAAATTATGTCTGCTTGGCAGAACAGAGATAGGAATACCTGCATTTATTAAACACTGATAGTAACAAGGTCAGTGGTTGCTATACAGTCTCTCTAAATGGAAGAATCTCAAAATACTACATAAACGTCAGTGAGCTGGTAAGGCTCACAGGTTGCCTGTAAGGAATTTAGTCCCATTTTGTAGGAGTGATATCAGTGAGAAAGTGAAGATAAACACAGCTGGCTCACACAGGAATAACTGGGAGCTGTGGCCTGTAGTGGACTGGACTGACATGGTATAACCAGGAATGCTTCAATCTTAGAATTTTACTATATTTTTAAGGGAGTTAATGGTTTATTAAACATTGCTGATAGGAGTGCTATATGTAAAAAAAGTGAGGTGTGTCAGAAGTGATTGAAGTTAGATAAGTTATTCCACCCTTTTTTCCACTTAGATGTTCTTTATTGGATGATGGGATTCATCATCGGTCACTGCATTTTAGTGAAGAATTAGGCAAATTTGAGATGCGTCAGAAAGGAACAACTAGAATGCTTATATTTGGGTAATAAAGAACTAGGGAGTAAAACTTAAGCAGACTGGAAAGGGTCTTTCTGGAAGGCAAGTGACTAAGGGAATGTATAAGCAGAATCTACATCAAAATCTCTGTATGACCACAGGCCATGGAAGAAGTGATGGCAGAAGAAGGTAAAATTCTGTTGAGGTAGGCATCTAAGTCAGAACGTCATATTTGGAAGCTAATGTGTTACTGTAAGATGCATTCTCTTGTGCTTAAATTGCTTTAGATCCTCTTTATCTCTCCTTATCAGGCAGGGGAGGAAGAATCTATGTTCTTGAAGTTTGTCGGGTAGAGTAAAAAAGAACCTGCTCATCCTTTCAGACACTCATTTATTGCTTTCTTTTGGCTTTCCCTGTTACGCTCCCCTATCCTGTCTATGTGACATGTGATTTGTACCATTTTAGTACAAATAGCACCAACATTTATCAAACATTCCCACACGTGACCCACAGTTAAATTCTAGCAATCTGCAGCCACAAGCTTGGAAACAATCTCTCTTCATGTTACCTATATTCACACATCTGTTCATAGCTATGTTTGAAGACAAGTTTAATGTCTTCAGCTTCTTTCCAGTGAGGTGAAATCATAGCCAGTTCAGGAAATTCTGTGGGAGGAGAGAAAAGCCCCACCATACTATTAAGTAGCACTTGGTTATGATAAAAAAATTACTTTGTTTTGCCCAACAGCCCAGTTGCAGGGTATCCTGCCATTATTGCTAAGACGACACACACCAACTTTTTAAACATTGTTTTTGCAGCAGATGCAGCTGCTCAATGTTCCCAAATACAGCAAAAGAGACTGTGATGTCTGAGACATGAATAAATGCTCAGGGCTACATGAAAAAAAAAAAAAAAAAAGATTATAAAATAACTGGCATTAGTCCCCAGTTCACAACTGAGCCCTGGCATCTATGGCTGACTTCCAGGTAGCTCATAGGGGATTAATGTTTGCCTGAGATCTACATGATCTCTCTGATAATCCATCTAACTGACACAAAAGGAACTGAACAGAATTGATTCCCTGATACTGCTGAGGGGCAGGCTATTCTGTTAATTTAAGACTACAATTAGTCTATCACCCTTATGACTAATCAGTGCCTCTCACAGGGGTGGAAACCTTCTTGTCTGCCCTTCACTGCTGAGTGAATTCTCTTGCTGTATCACCAGCCTCCTAGAATATGACTGCAAGTACCCTGATGTCACATGACATCATCACCTTTTACTGTGGCAGCTGTTGTTTGGTTAAGCTGTTACTCCTGGGGAACACGGCTGGGCAGAAGAGGCTGTGAAATCCTGAAGTGAATCTATTTGTAAGTGGAGTGAGAGGGACCTACTGATGAATTATGTGGAGGGCAATTATGGCACTGCACAAATGAGCCTGATGACTAATTATGCTGGCAACATGCTTTCACTTATGAGAGCCCTAAATGCATACCTAGCATACAATTTTGCAGGGAGCAGCAGGAAACCTTTAAATCTGTGCTTCTGCTTTACCTACTTAGTACAGAGGTGGAACTATCAGCCATCAGCATAGTTTTAGAATCTCAGTGCACAATCTCTTTAGTCTTAGGGTAGCCCATAAATGATGTGAACACTTTTCTGCAAAAACAGGTCTCTTTTTTTTAGCTGCTACAAAGTTGGTGAAGGGTTTGGAGAGGAAGCCATATAAGGATCAGCTAAAGTCACCTGGTTTGTTCAGCCTGGAGGAGACTGAGGGGAGACCTCAGGGCAGCTATAACTTCCCCACAAGGGGAGGAGGAGGGGCAGACGCTGATCTCTTTTCTTTGGTGACCAATGACAGAACCCGAGGGAATGGCAGGAAGATGTGCCAGGGGAGGTTTAGGTTGGACATTAGGAAAAGGTTCTTCCCCCAGAGGGTGGCGGAGCACAGGAATAGGCTCCCCAGGGAGGTGTCATGACCCCAAGCCTGACAGTGTTCAAGAAGAGACTGGACAACACCCTCAGACACATGATGTGAACTGTGGGGTTGTCATGTGCAGGGACGGGAGTTGGACTCGATGATCCTTATGGGTCTCTTCCAACTCAGGACATCCTATGATTCTTTATATCATTAGTTTGGCCATTGCTAGCTCTACAGTCATTATATCATGTTTTAATTGTCTAAATCTCCTCATGACAGAAAGTCATTTGAAAGGCTTCTTTGATGTGTTAGAAATGGAGGGAACAAGTTGTACACCATCCATTTTTTAACAAACAGATGAGACAAAGGTATGTGATCTGCATACTCAGAAACAGTCTTTCATTCAATGTCAGTGTCTGCTTTGTACTGCATTGTCTCTCCTTTGGCAGAGATAAGCATTTTCTTCACAGAATGGTAGTGTGTTGACTTCCAGTTAGGAGTATATGCTGTTATTAAGAGTGCTTCTTATACTGGTGTATAGAAAATTGTGTTCCAAAGCACTGGAGGGCAACAAGAACAAAACTGCAAGCCCAGGAATGTGTACTGAACCAAATGGATCAGTTGCAAACTTCTTACAGTATTTAAGACAGGAAGGAAGGCTGAAGTATATTGCAGCTTGAATTGTACTGAGCTACCAAAGTAGGATTGCTAGTCCACATCATCACTCAGGATTTGGCCTATAGCCTGCAAATATGACAAGACCTCTGGCTATAGGCTAGGTTAACTTTCCCTAGTACATAGTGCTATTGCAGGAGAAAGGAAATCAGTAGGTTTCCCATTGCATGTACTGCAGCAGGAGGAGAGAGTATTCCTGTGTGTTCCTCTGGCTAATTTGTTGTCACCTTTATGAGGACTGTACTAGCCAACAGCAACAGTGCTATTAATGATGCTTCCCATGAACATATTGTCTTTTATCTGAAGATCTCCAAGCATATGTAAACAGTAATTAAGCTTCATAACACCTCAGGAAGTTACAAAGGATTCACGTCACTCAGTTTCACAGCGCAGCTCTGCAGCCGTTTGACTGCATCTGACCTTGCTAGTTACTAACTGATTCACCATTAGCCTAAGGAGCCTGTCAGGTCTAGAGTCACAACTGCATCCTTTTTCTGCTATAAAATGAGGGGGAATAGCATATTTATTTTTCTCCCCAGTGATCTTCTACATTGTTTTCATTGCTGTGAGGGCAGTGCGTGAAATCCAGATGAAGTCCTTCCCAGTCAGGAAGTTGCCACCCTTTCAGTTTGAAGGAAGGTGTGTTGCTTCAGTAAAGATTTCACATCACTGTTCCTTTTGTTATGAGTTATGTTAACTCAAAGCAAAGTCTTCTATTTGACATAGGCTATGCACAGATAGAGATTAAGGACATGCTATAACAAAACTGAATCTTTTTTCTATTGTAAATGTAAGGCAACTTCAGGAAGGTGTCTGCTGTTTTCCAAACATTAATTGCATCAGGACAGAGATCAGAACACTGTGTACTACCTATTGTCTACACGATCCACCATTAGAAGTTGGAAAGTTGAATTGTTCGCTTTCTGGCTCCTATAAATATCTATTCTACTTGGCTTCCGGATCACTGGGAGCAGATATACCAGATCATTAAAGGAGGAAGAAGGATTTTGCACCCTCAATTTTTATTGCTACTATAATTACTTTGATAGTCACTGCATGGGGAATTGTACCCTGCAGATCTTGCGATCTGCATGTTAGACACAATCAAGTTTTTTGCAGACATGGACAGGATAAAGGTAGGAGTAGGCAACATGGGAAAAGAAAGTAAAGTGGTAAGAGCTAGGGAGACATCCTGGTTTGGCAGTTGCCTGTTGACCACCACATGCCAGCGATTTGCAGGCATAATTAGAGTGAAAGATTTGAAGATGAAAAGGAGTGAGACAATAGCCACACCCATTTCTGTGGGGAGGTTTCTCCAGGTGTAGGGCTGAAACAGAAGGGGAAAAAAATACGTTGGCATCACAGAGAGATTTAGGTAAGACAATTTGGTATAGATATCTTTGCATTGGGAAGATGATATAGGTATCTGCCAGGCAAACAAGAAAAGGGAGAGATGTCTTAGACTTTCAGAATCCTTATGAGGCTGACAGATGTTGATGTGGTAATTCAGAATGCCCATTATTTGCTTCTAATGGCAGCATTTCAATTACAACAGCATCCTCTTTCCTATAGTGGGAACCCCAGTTATTTGTAGGTGGCTTGCACAAAATCTATGTACTATTTGTATCTCTCTCCAGCCTCTGAAATAGCATCTAGTGTGACTGGCACGTTTGATCAGCTATGTGTGCATAGTGGAGGAATATCAGAAGGTAGGATACAGGCAGGAAAAAAAATCCCTTCTCCAATGGCAGTGGATGCTCGGTGGTAAGTACTATTATGTACTTACCCTTCAATAGGAACAGCTGGTCAGAATTAATTTCTCAGTTCACTGCCATTGATTGTTTTGTGTGGGAATAAAATGGAAGAGGAAAATTCTCAAAAGAACTCAAACATTCAAGTATTATAAAGAGAGAGGTTTATAAAGGTTTTATATTCCCTTAATTTTGGATTAAAAAAACAATAGACAGGGGTCATCATCCCAAAGCAGACAGCCACAGCACTGTAGTCTTATGTGGATACTGCACTAGTTGCAGCACCAATTAAACATATGTTCTACCCATGGCTCAGGTA
Source organism: Nesoenas mayeri (assembly GCF_963082525.1). Taxonomy (NCBI): domain Eukaryota; kingdom Metazoa; phylum Chordata; class Aves; order Columbiformes; family Columbidae; genus Nesoenas; species Nesoenas mayeri. The sequence continues at coordinate 68,616,887 of NC_137541.1, forward strand.
TATTGTAAATACTAGGAGGTCTGCTTTTGGAGACCCATATGTTGTTTATATCAGACACTTTGAACAAGCTAGCTCATTCTGCGTGCTCTGTAGAGCTCTAGGACTAGAACAATACTCCTGACATCCACTGGGTTGGGATCCTTCCTTCCAGTTTTACTGCCCTGATTCAGAGTTCATTGTCAGTGACTCCTTCTATAACAAATGAAGAGGGAGGAGCAAGTCCAGAGGGCAACTCCTTTCTAAGACTGACATCAAAGTTACAGCAGATAAGTAGGTTACTAGAAAATCCTGTTTCTCTGTGTAACTATTTCTAGGTCCTGGATTCATCAGTTTGGGCATATAAAACTAGATGAGATAATCCCCAACCTAATGTCCAAATGAAAGCTCATCAGTTCCACCTTTGTTATCACTACCCCTAAATGCTGCAAGTGTTCTTTTTGTTTGCTTGGTTAGTTGGTTTTGTTAGTTTCTTTTAATAGGAAGCTGTTATTACCTGATTGGTCAAGACATATTTTTCAGCTCATTTCTGGGAGGTTTTTGAATAGTGTTTGGGATCAGCATTAATTAATTTCTTACCAATCATAGTCCAACTTTGAAACAATACTGATTCAAGACATGATGAATGGTTAGTAGATTTTGAGTTGAAAGTCAAAGGTTTCTGAGTTCTCTAGACCTAGAAGTTGTTTGGCAATGTACTTTTGGAGACAGGGCTTTTTCAGACTCCTACAACCAAGACTGATGCTTGGTCAAAAAAGCACATAATGAGAGAAGATTCTTACCTCAAAGAACTGATCGAGTAAGTAGTCCAGATTGACAAAGATGGGTATAGAAGCAAAGAGGACTCAATTCAGATGCCACTACATAGGTACCTAGTGCCACCGGAGATGCGTTATGATCGCTCTGATATCCATGTGGAGCTCACAGATTCGGCACAGAACCTGCAGGAATCTTTTGCCTACTGGAGCCTCAGGAGGTCAGGTGAGATACCTTAGGGTACCCTGAATGTCATAGGTTCCTATGTGTGGGCAGCTGAATCAGTCCTTAGAGTTGCCCTAAGTATAATAGGAGCTAAATCAGATGTAGACACTTGTATTTAGACACCTAAATTGAAGTGTCTTGTAAGGTGATTCCTACCTGAAATCACTTACCCAAGATCACAAAGATACTAGCCTCAGAGCCAGAAGTAGAGCCCTGGTTTTGCACCCAAATGGGCACAACGCGATTCATATGGCTGTACACTAACTACAGGTCACCTTCACCACACTCCTGTTAGATAGATAGGCAAGTGTTCCTTCTGTTTTATAGATTTGGAAATTGAGGCACAGAGTGGCTGAATGACTTTTCCGAGATCACAGAGTATGCTTCATATATCATATGCTTCATATATTGTATGAAGAATAATTGAAATGAAAAATCTATGCTGGTAAAATAAAAATCCTGTTTTTTTAAGGCCATAATGTGCACAAGAGCTGCTGTAAACTTCCAGTCCTATGCATAGTGACAGGCTACTCAGTACTTCTATCAAAACCTTTCTTCCTGTGATCTGTGTTAAACTTTCCAATATCTGTGCAATTGTTTGCATGGTGTGAGAGGCAGAAGAAGCTTCCTCCTTCAGTTGCTTCACTGTACATCTTAAGGGCTTCTGTTTGCTCTAAATAGAAATGCTTGGATCTTTTCATGCACAAGAGTATTGTGGACTATACCCAAACATACTGAAAAGTTTGGTTACGTTACCGGAGTGTTTTAATTATGGTTGATTGTCACCTGAAATCACTGATTTGTTCCAGAAAAAATATATGAGCTAGTAATCTCATATTAGCAAAACAACCTGAGTCATTCAATTATTATTCTGCAGGAAATTCTATTGCTGTAAAAACATCTATTATTACATTACCCGTTGAGAGAGTACTCATAAAAACAGCTGCTATTTATTTCTGTTGTTAACAATTGAAAGCTGATGTGATTGTTAAAGAGTAGAGAGCAGGGGAGATTATATAGACCTCCCTCAACAAATATGCTCATGAAGATGCCATTCCAGAAGTTCAGAGTTTTCTTTGAAGGCCAGTCTTGCCAAGGAGCAAAGTAGTGCTTCATCTGCTGGTAGTGCTAACAGTATGATCTTGTCCTTGAACTTCTCATAACTTAGGTACACTCACCCTAAGACTTAGGTTATCCAATAAGTGGCTGTAGACTTTGTGCAGCAAAAGTGCAGATATGGATATGAGCTGAATGAGAGATTCGGGGTTTTTTGCCTTTCTTCCTGGACTGTGGCATCTGCAGCTATGACATTTACAACTTATTGAAGCCTTTCTACACCTTCAGCAACCTCCATGCCAGATGAAGCTGATCAGGAAAGGGCCACCTGAGATATATACTGCCAACTGGTGGTGTACATCTTCTTTTGGACTTCATCCCTGGTCAGGTGGCATAAGTTTCATACATAAGTCACAAGTAATTTGAAATACCTGTATAACAAACCCTACATATGAATATCTACATGCACAAAATGCTTGGGAGGTTTGGTTCAGTTAAACTGCACATGAAGTGGATTTGATGTCATTCAGGTTTTCCAAGGGCCAGGTATATGCAAGTTTTAGAAGGTATCTGGCCACCTCAGATCTTAAAATGTATACTCGTAGTTAAGGTTGTGGTGCCTTAACTGGTTTGATAGTCTATAATCCAGTCTGATATTCCTGCTGCTATTATTCAGTGTTCTATTAATTTCAGCAGGCTGGTGATATCACTTAAGCATGTGTTCCACTGCAGAAGAGATCTCGTCTTTCACTGCAGTTTATAAGCTGATGAAGAAAGTCAGCTTGCTTGATTGGAAAACTTAGTCTTTTTTTTTCAGGCAGGTTTGGTTTTGCTTATTGGTGTGGTATGAGCATGGCTCACTGTGAAAGTGAACTTCAATGGGAAATCAGATCTGAGAATTACCCGCCCTAGAGGGCTTGGCCTGGATTCAGTGAGTAACTGAGATAATAACATACTAATGTCTTAAAGATTGGAAAAGTAAACAATAGGTCTTAAATTTGATGTAACAGCTTGATTAACAGCAGGAAGCAGTTGCCATTTTTCAAGCAATTTCATCTATAGTAAAACAAACTTTTTGGATGGCTAAGTATTTTTGGTCTCAGAGAGTTAATTACATTGCTCACAGCTACAAAGAGCATTGCTACAAGAGCTGAGGTTAGAACCTATTAGGTTTTGGACTTCAGATGTGAACCACAGTACATCTCCTTCATATGATGTGTAGATAGAAAAAACAAAGCACACAGGCCTGTCAAATCTAATAAGCCTTTGCTGCGTGTTGAGAGCATCAGCATGACATAGCCTGGATATCCAGATGAATCTGGCCCACTGCTCCTTGTCTTTCCCAAGTATTGAAACAGGTCTGTTTTGTTAATTTGTGCTTTTAATAGTTTTATTTGGGTGAAACAGCAATCAGAAGACTAAATAACAAGATCTGCATTATCTAGAAGCTTTCAGAATCATTTTACTGTTGATATTTGTTATTGACAATGATTTTGTGGCAAACATCCATGTTATAAGCAGGAGATATTCAGGTTTTTAAAAAGCTGGAATATACAATCTTTTAAATCTCTCACTGACCTGTCTGATTTGTCACATATTGTACATAACTGAGTTGCTTACTACTATGGCTGTAATCTATGTTGCTGCAAAACCCTTTTTTCTTGAGAAGTCACTGAATGAAAAATCCAGTTCCCTTTGGCATTCATAGCTTCCCTAATCAGTGAAGGTGCAATTTTTTTTCTGCTGAGTTTTTGATGAAACTGAAAACCCCAAGGGCTCTTGTGTGAGGTCCCCACAGAGTTGCCCTCACAGCTGTAATGACATCCATCAAAGGACACTCATTCTTGGAGTGTAAAAGTACCATGTTACTGATGTCATCTCTCCATCTGCCAGCTGTGCTAGTGAACATCTGCTACAGTACCACTGGGAATACTTCAGGAACAGGGCAGGTTTTAAAAAATGGAACATGCTTCATGGTATTTTTTTTTTTTTTTAATTTCAGGTTACATGAACAATAAAATACTTTGGCCTAAGTGAAATATTTTTGTGCAAATTGACTTCATCTGCATTTTTTTCACCAGGGTAAAAAAAATTGATGGAAAAGTTTGTGTCTCTAATTCTGAATCTCACACATCAACACAAATAGCTCAGCAAACATTACTTAAAGTTGCCAGAGAGGACTAATAAAATACAGTCCCATCTACACATAAAAGACAGATAGAAACGGCTGGTCTGATTTATTACTGCCATTGATTCACACTGATAAATCACTGAACCTTTTTAAGGACTTGGACACCAAAACTTTAGAATCAAAACCTGTTAGTTAGTGAGAAATTACAGACTTCTTATAAAGGGCCTTTATAGGAAGCTCTGCAAAAAAAATGGTATGTAAAGTTAACAATTATTGTCTCTCTGAACCTGAATTAAAAACAAACTGGATTTAAAACAAAACCAAAAACAAACAAACAAAAATAATCAAAAAAACCCACAAACAAACAAAAACCAACGAAACAAAAAACAAAAAAACCAAACCCACTAATGAATATGACATCAAAGATCAGTCAAACCTTCTCCTAACCCGAGTTGTTCTTCTGACCTCCTGACCTCCAAAATGCAAAACCTAGACCCTACATCACCTTTTCCAAAAGTATCTGTTTACTTTCTTTCTTAGTTTCCACCAGTCATGGAAACACAGTAACTGTCCAGCAGCATCAACAAGAAACTACCATCACATGGTATGTCTAATTATCCTGCTTTGAAAAGCTAATCTTTGGTGTTTTGCTTGTCACGTATCTGGTGACAAACACAACACGGTAGTACAAGATATGATGCTACCCTCTTTTTTCAGAGTTCTTCTAATAAACTGTACCCACTGGGAAAGTAAGAGGGCATATCTATACCCCAGGTGACCAAGCAGAACCCCATCACCAGGCTTTGTGTTACTTCTTGGTGGCTCTGCATTGGTACCTCCACACAGGACTGCATCACATATACTGCAATTACTGACTTGAGCCACTGCCAACTAAGGCTCTCTGTGTTTTTCCATTATGTGGCTGCTGGAGATGACAGAGGGGGAAACTTGGTATCACTTTCAAACCTCTCAACATTTTTCCATGTATGTTTACAAACAGTAAATGTGACTCCTCCAGGGACAGAGTCTGGACATGAGGGGGTGACTCCAGCTGAGTTTGCTCTGCCTTCCCTGAGTGAGTGGGTAGGTGGTCCCACTGTTCTGTGTTCCCTCTTTTTGTGATTTGGACTTATTTTGAGCACACAAAAGGCTCATTGACAGCCCCTTATGATGGACTGAAGGAGTGCTCCAAACAGACTGTTTTCCAGGGTCTTGCCCTGGGATGTTTCCTCATCTTTTACTGTTTGAAAAGCTGTCATCATGTGTGCTGAAGAAACCTGCAGAAGAAACGTTGGCCTGATTCCCACCTGGCCAGACTCCCAAGCATGACACTAAAAGTCAGTGTTCACTCCTGTGGAATCCCAGTTCTCTTCCACATTTGTTTTCCTCCTCTTCTCAGTCCCCTAATCTGATAGATCATGTGGGGAGAGGCAAGAGAGGGAGGGGGAGGAGTATGTGATGTAACCTCCACCCTGGCAAAGTTACAAGACAACACCACAGTGCCTGCAGCTCACAGTGGTTTTATAGTGGGAAACTCTGAATGGTGCTGCGTTCTTCAGAAGCATGAAGATCCACCACATCTGTGCGAGATTCAGCAGGTGACATACTCACCTTCAGTTGCGGAGAAGAAAGCTGAGCGCAGTGTCTGCTTAATGACACATGCTCTCTCAGCTTCTTGTTTTGCTGCTTGCCACGTCCATCCAGAGTGAGGGGAGCATACAACTGAGGACAACCCTGAACAAAGGGAGGCTAGAAGCCAGCTGCACCTCTGGGGTAAGTCTGTTCACAATTCTTGGGTTTTCCCATTCATTACAGGCTGGTTCGGAGTAAGCAAAGGGAATGGAATGAACTGGAATGTGTATGGAACGTTTGAGGGCATGTAACCATATGAAATCTGTGCCGGATTGACTCTGAGCCAGCTGATAATCACTGACTAATCTCTGCTGGCAGATTCTGCGTGGATTACAAGGGTGTGTGTCTCTGTGTCAGGATGTGTATCAGCCATGCGTGTGCTAAGGGTCTCCAGATATGTGTCAGAAAAACACACCAAAAAGAGGTTTGGCTTCAGTGATTGACTGCAGGAGAGAAATTTGTGCAAGTATGTTTCTGTCACTGACACAGTGCTGTGTGTGCAGTTGCATGTCAGGCTGTGAGGTCTGCAGAGGTATAGGTATAGCAAGTTTTGTTGATTGTTATGTTTCTCCAGAGTAAATCTGTATACAGTTGGGATACAGCAAAGCCTTGTTAATTTTAACAGGTTTTATCCTGATGTGCAAAGTCAAAAGTACAGTTAGTAAACAGTGCCAGGCATGCTCTGTGCATTTGTAGTTCCAGGAGCTATGTGATCTGAGTATTAAGAAACTGTTTCTATTCATAACGCTCCTTAAAACACATTTATACGAGTAAAAGAGGCCTTATATTAGACTACAGTATTCCCTGCTGTGTAATGCATAAGCTATTGTGCTGCAGGGACCCAGCAAGCAGAGGAGAGTAGGGGACAGGTCCAAAGGAGGTATGGGTGCTCTTATACTCAGCAGTCTATGCGAAGTCAAAGGTGAAAATATGCTTTCCTCAGTACCAGGAGGAGATGAAATTGGAAGAAAGCTGGTCCTGTATATTTGTTAATGAAGAGAACTAGCTGTTGAAAGTAACTGCAGTGTTTTCTAGGTGAACTTCCAAATGCCATCAAAAAGGTCTCCCTGCTAAAGAAAAGAAGAGAAGAGGAAGAACATCATATTATATATGAGTATTCTACTTTAATATACTATATTATTGAATTTATGCAAGGTAAGTCAAAACAAACTTAATATATAAACTGGGCCTCAGAGAGCCAAATAACTACCATAGTTCAGTTAACATCTTTGGAGCTGCAGCAGTACTGAATTAATCCCAAAGTGCCTGTTAGCATTGTGAATCTCCAGGAATGCCTGCAGAAGGATGCAGTTATGCTACCTGGTGTGTGTCCTTGCGTGAATGCTGTGCCTACATTGCTTTAGAAAAAATATCATGTGATGGATTTCCCAACATGGTACACAGAGCTCCTGGCTCTGGTATTTTGCATGCAGCTACTTAGAATATTTTTAGAGGTGAAACTTCAACAAAATATCAATATCCGGAAATAGAAGTTAAACAGCTAATCGTTACAGCAGTTTGTCTTCTTTCCTACTTGAAACATTAATCTAATCCTGGTCCAAAATTTCAATTTCTACAGAGAGCAAACTATTTTATTTTCATTAGCTGTAGTCCTGAGCTTTTGTCTAAGGAACCTTCTTATTCAAGACTTCATCAAGGCTAGGATAAATTGAGTTAATCTGATCCTGGGGATGCTAATTTTATTTTCTTTCCAGAACTTGTGATGGCTTCAACTTGGGAGAAAACTAAAGAATTCTACAACTGGGTCCTTGAAAGTGGAGGTAGGTGGAGATGCATTCTTAGACAGGTATTTCCACATAAATAGCATGATCATGAAGAACAAACCTAGAAGGAACATGATCCTCACGTGAGATCACCTTTTTTTCACTAGGCAGATTTTCACTTCTCCATGATCACAAACTTTCCTTAAGTCTTGAAATATGTCTCAGGGACTCTCAGCTGGATCACAGTAAGGAATGAAGGGGTCGGGGATCTCCCCTGTCTGTAGTTGGGAACTCTCAGCAGCTTTCTGTTCAATGTACAACAGACTCTGACAGGATGATGAGCAATATTTGCTCAGGGATGCCAGTAAAACCTGTTATCAAATGAAGTATTAACAGAAACCAATCCTCAGTGTTTGAGATTTGACATTTTGCAGTTAGGAGACTTCAGATCTTCAATAGCTAGAGGTTCTGCAGGTCCAGTTTGGTCCCACGGGGCTCTGTTGGATCCTCAAATGCAAGGAAAAGCCAGAAAATGGCATGAAGGTAGAATGGCAGGCCTGCATGGTGGCTTTGATGGGGAGAAGGACATCGGGCATGGTGCTCAGGCTGTAAATGTTTCAGAACTTGAATTTCAGAAGAGAGTCGAAATTGGGATTCAGGACTGCTGATGGACTGTTAAATCTGGAAGTGCTCTAAAGAGCTCTCAACACAGCCCTAACAGGAATAGTGAAGAACTGGCAGGTTTAGAAGGGACATGAATTAGCGGAGTCATGTGGGCTCAGATGGCATTTAAAAAAAAAAATACCCTGATGCCCATGGGCTCACAAGTTAGCCAAGGACTAAAATTCAGCAGAGGACTTCTGCAAGGTTCCTGGGGCTAGAACAGTGAGAAGGGTCTGGGACTTGGGACTGTCAGGTAAGGAAGCAAAAGGAGATGCAGAGGGAGTTTAGCAGATCAGTGACCACAATGGGAACAGGAGAGGAAAGCATGGATGGGAACTGGATTTTCTTTGCAGATATAATGTATCCTGCATTTCTGTGGGCCAGGGATGAGGTAGTATTAGGAGGAGCTGGCATGACAGACAATATGTTGAGATTCCCTTTCCTGTAGGACTTAAGAGCAGTTTTAGCAGGGAGAAGTGTTTTGTCATTTTCCAGTGAAATGGCATGCTTTCAAGAGAGTCCACCCTATACATATAAAAATGGAGGGATGCAGAATTTCAGGTGTCCTGAGCATTGTGGGGCAGGAAGGAAACAGCACCAGTGACTGAAGTGATTTTATCATTTATTTGTAAAGATTTCAACTCCTGAAAATCCAAGAACTCTTGATTTGTTCTGCACATCCCTACTGCATGTGTCTTGAACTACTTCTTCCACCAGTGTGTGGGACAGTCTTGCAGCCTGTGGTGAGGGCTCCAGCTCATGACAGGCAAGGTCTGTTGACTGCTGTGCTGCAGAAGACTGGTGCTGAGCAAAGCAGCTTGCTAGTACTACGCTCCCAACCTGAATGCTGTGTCTTTGAGCGGAAAATGGCACATGGAGCTCCAGGGTCGGAGAAGGACTGTGGTACTGCTTTGTACAAACACATGAGATACCAATTTTCTTTTTGCCGGAGAGCAAGCTGCAAAGAGCATGCTGAGGGGAAGTAATTAAATATATCTGCCATACTGTGTATGGGATGTGCCAGCTTTGGCTGTGTGTTTTGCTTTTCAGATCCAAGGACAGACTCATGGTTTCTGGTCCACTCTCCACTTCCAGTCATGTTTCTCTTTGCCTCTTACCTTTTTGTTGTGGCTCTGGGACCCTTCTACATGTGTCATCGGAAACCACTGAAGCTGCGGGGCCTGCTCATTGCCTACAATCTAGCCATGATGACATTATCAAGCTACATGTTTTATGAGGTGAGGAGACAAGATTGGAGCCTAGGTAAGCATCTGGGAAGTGTCTAAAAGTCAGAGCCATTTCAACAGCTTTTGCTGATGGACTCCAATGAAAGGAGTAGGAGCCGATTTGCACATGTCTATGTTTTGCCATGAGAGGAGGAGTATTGCCCTGTTGAAAGCGTTATTTCCAAAGCATACCTCATTTCCTTCTGTTTCTCAATCTTACTCTCATTTCCTCACATTTCTCAGTCTTGCTCTCAGTCATAAAAATAGCATTGGAAGGTTCCTGAATGACCAAGTTGAAAGTTGAGATCTCCTTGGTAGACACAGAGATGTGGAACCTCCTCATTTTGTCTCAGGTCTGGCTGGTGAGGCAACCATCTCTGAGAATAAGAACTGCTTTTCCAGAGTTATGCAGTCCACTCTAAGAGTGCCAAGCACACTGCAGCTTCCTGCTGCTGAGAGTATTGATGATACTGTTTACTGCTTGTTCTCAATGCACAAGCCTTTCCAGAATAGAAGCCTTTCCCTAGTTTACGTAAGCCACCACTGAAAATTCTTCAAGGCCCGAAATAGGTCTGGAAAACATTTTGATGTCAACAAACTTGCCCTTCAAGTTTATAACACAATCGTTACATTTAGTTAAAGCAAATTAAATTACTTTTTTTTTTTTTTTTTTTTTTTTTTTTTTAGCAAACGCTACTCAATCTGTGCTTGGTTGTTCAGTTATACTGGTTACTTGGTCGAGTTTTTGGTTTTCCAGTTAACAGGCAAATGTAACAATGTAACCACCAAAACAAAACAGTATGGGATCTTTGCAAAGGAACAGTGTATTTTGAGAGAGATTCTGAAACCTAGATTTCACTGTTCCCACCGAAGCATTTTGGAGCACTCCAGTGATTACATGAAGAGGTACAAACACATCCAGCCCAATTTTTCAGATTCCAATGAGGATGTGAAGTATTTTGTTTTGCTTTTTGTTCAGCTGTATAGATTGCTTGGATTTTCTGTCAGTGAGTACTAGATTGAGACCCTATTACCTTAGCATTAATATGTGCATCATTTTGGAACAGATGGCATTGAACAGAAAATGGATCTCTATTACTTTTCTTTTTTTTTTTTCAGTTTCTGGTAACTTCAGTCTTGGCCAACTACAGCTACCTGTGCCAGCCAGTGGATTACAGCCAAAGCGAACTAGGAATGAGGGTACAGTTCTATACAAAGCTTGCCTTGGGCTCTGCTCCTCCCATGGGTATGCAGATTGTTTTGCTCATAAATAGCAATTTGCATGCCTAAGAAGGCTTTTTTTCCAGTTTTCTGCTCGTAAAACTATTTCACTTTGCTTTATTTCTCTATAAATTAATTATCTCAGTCAACATAGCCCTCCCTGATCACTGGAGAGAGGGTGGTCCTACAACCTGAACATGTATGTCTAGTATATAGGTTTTGCAAATTACCTCTGAAATATATGTGACTCTTTCCATTGACTATGTAAAGATTCTGGCTGATCACTATCAGTGAGAAAGCCAATTTTTATATCCTCAGCTTTGCAGGATATAAATCTTACTCAACATTTCTTTTACCAGAGGGATTTGTATAAAACTCTTGCTTGTCTGGTCATCACAGGGTGGGTGGGTCTCTCTGGCTTCAGCTTTCCAAAATACTGCATGATTTTTTTTTTTCTTTTTTATTTCAGAGCTATTATGCTTTACTTCCAAATATAATCAGGCTTTGAGCAGATGCAAGAATGTATATTAGCTTTTCAATTTTTCAGAAATTGTCATCAGGCTAGAAACAGTTTCTGAGCAGCTCGTCCTTGTCCTGGCAAAGAGCAAGCAACTTAGCAAACCATTCACCTAACCTGTCAAGGCAAACCTGAATGCCATTCCACCTCGACATCAAACAAACAAACAAACAAACATCTGTCATAAAAGATCCCCTTAGATTTCATCTTTTGCTGTTGATCCCAGGTGGGCAGTGTTAACACAGTGCATAGTTGAAAATCTCAGGCAGTGAGACTGAGAAGTGATTTTGCTCTGAGGTCTAACAGCGTTTCCTTGTGATGCCCAGCAGATGGCAAGAGTGTGTTGGTGGTTCTTCTTCTCCAAAGTTATCGAGCTGCTTGATACGGTAAGGAGGGCTCAGCTCGGCTCCATAGCGGGACTGGTTGCTGTAAATAAATCACTTCCTTGTCAGAAAGGGGCAAGATGCCAAAAGCTAATGTCCTCGGTTGATCCTGTGTTGATTTGGTTGATGCTTTTCAGCAAATTCTGTTTTCATTTGTTCTGCTCTGCCTGTTTATGAGAATAAGGCTGAAACAGCATTTGGCCTGCATGAGTCCAGCACCACTACTGGGTACCATGCTGCCAGGCTTCCTCAAAAGATCCTTTCCAGAAAAAAAAAATCTCTGCCCTCCCATTTGCCCGTGTCTGTCCCAGTAGCTGTGTACATTCACTCCCTGGCACCCTTCCTGCTGGTGGGCATTCCCTCCTATCCACAGGGCTAGGGGAGAAGCTTTCTCTGTGGCTATTGCTCTGTCCCCCAAAATCTTAGCTAGCAGTTGGTCTAGCTAGCCAGACAGGATCTGCCATTGCCTGTCTAACTGAATAACAGTGATTAGCTGGGCAGTAAAGAAACTGTGAATGTACGTGTCCTGATATTTTTGCTGCTGCAGGTTTTCCCAGAGTTGGGGGCTAAAGGTTTGTGTCTCATGGGAAATTGACAGTTCACCTGAAGACAGTGCCATCATATAGCTTGTCTTCAGGTCTCCTCCTATATTATAAATAGCTGACTGAAATAACAAGGGAATCCCATTTCTCTGCTTGTTCACCAGGAATAAGTTGTATCCTGGTTTGTCTAAGACTCCACAATCTAGTGCTCTTTGGTGGATAAGCTGAAAACACACTGTCTGAAAAGTGAATCAGCATGTGGAGCCCTCCTAGGCCTATTGCCAGTGGCTTGACCAATTTTCTCTGTTTTCATCAGCAACAAAAGCAGCTTTTTGTCAGTCCTGGGTCCCTGAAAAACAAATTCACTTTTTGTGTGAGTGCACGCTGAAATACAGTGACCTGACACATGTTCACGTGACAAAATAATTATCTTTACTAATACAAATTCCAGAAGGGCTTGGGCATTCCACGCAACACTTTTTCTTTGGATCATTCTCTGGTACCAATAAACATCTAACCTATGTCCTGAAAAGGAGCAGACCCAAGAACCTGCAAATTACATGGAAGTTCAGTCAGAGACTCAAATGTGTCCTCTTTGGACCTTGGGACCTGAACACAAGATAAAAATAGTTGGGGCTCTATGGAGCAAATTCTATCCTCCAGTTTTTCCCCATTCCAAATAATATGAGATCTATTGCACGTTTTGAATTTCACCAGTTTTTATCTGCAGCAGAGGAAATAGATTTAGAAGATTCAAAATCATAGTTCATTGTTCTCATCACTTTTATGTAAAATCTTTTGTCTAAACACATCAACTTAAGTTTTTCCTTTGTCTGGTTTCTTTCAGGTTTTTTTTATCCTGCGCAAGAAACAAGAACAGGTGACTTTTCTGCATGTGTACCATCATGGGACTATGCTGTTCAACTGGTGGTCGGGGGTCAAATATGTGCCTGGAGGACAAGGTATGCTTCCATAGACACCTTGTGTTTCTGTTTTTCTTCTGTTGTGGAGACAGCATAAACAGTGCAGATGGGCTGACTGGCAGGTAGGAAGCTCACCTGTTTCCGAAAGTGTGAAAAATGTGTGCATTTCAGTTGATACCATCTGCTCAGCTCTTTGGGCTGTTTAGGCTGCTATATTCACTGCCTCATCCAGAACAAGAATGAGCTAGTCATTTCTTGTCCAAACAGAAACAATAACATCCTGTGCAAGGTCTGTTTGTATCTCCACCCAGACTAGTGGCTCTGTCAGTCCCCATTCAGCCCAGGTTCTGGCTCTCCAGCTCTGCCTGGTCCTCATTCCTTTTGGGTCTGTATCCTGACTGCTTCTCCGTCTTGCTCTACCAAAGAGAAGCCTATGAAGCTGACACAGAGTACTAGACCACTATAGGTAGGCCATGTACAAGATTCTGAGGTATTAATTTTTGGGAAGCCCTTTTGGCAACATGGCCTTGAAATGAAAATGGTATGAAATGCTTAGGTCAGAAGATCAAGAATTTTCTGCCTTTGAAGTTCTTCTCTGAACACTAAATATAGGATGGATATATGCTGAAAGAAGAAAGGAGAATATGACATGCTTCCTAGGCAGAGTCTGAATTGAAGATTCATGCATAGGAGATATACGATGTATTTTGAAAGCATCATTATAGTGAAATCACCACAGAATTAGTCTTGAATGGTTTGTGTGTCTTGTTCATTCTGACTTCTTTACCCCTCAGCCTTCTTTATTGGGATGCTAAACTCCTTCGTACACATCTTCATGTACGGCTATTATGCCCTGGCCAGCCTGGGACCACAGATGCATCGTTACCTATGGTGGAAGCGTTACCTAACCATCATGCAGCTGGTAATTAATTCCATGTGTTCATCTTTGCACTCCCATGTCTTGGGTGTGATGGCCCCTCCTGTCTGTCTCTGTCTCCTGCCTGGCTCAAATCTTTCTGTTTGCTGCTTATGGAAATCACCTTGTCCTTAGGTGTCCTCATGTACCACTGTGAGAGGTGAACTGGTTGGTGACCAGCTCTGAATGGTACTCAGAAAACTAGCAAGAGGACTTCAGTGAACATATCAACTAATAAGTCCCCATCTTTGTAATGGAAAGGAGAAAGAAAAAATAAAAATTAAACTACTCCCTTTTCTGTTGTATATGACAGCCATTTCCCCTTTGGAGGTTTGAAAACACGGCTTGATTTTGAGAGGTGTGGGGCAGTAGCTTGGGAAAACTTTGGATTCTCACCAGGGCAGGAGATTGGGTAGCCTTCATTCTGTTTTTTCACAAAGGAAAAATATGTCTAACTGCAGACAAACAGAGGGGAGTTAAGTATGTTTTACTCTTTCTGTAGAGAATCCCTCTGGGTTTTCTTTTCCTCCTCTCTGGAGAGGTGACAAGTCCTGACAGCCCTATGGTTTGTCAAAGACACAGCATAAAAGCAATGTTCCAGACAAGGACAACAATTATAGTTAAGCATGGGGGAGAGTTAATTCCACACAAAGAGAGGTTTTGGAAACAAAAAGTAGGCAGTTACCAGAGAAAAGGAAGAAGGGTTAGAGTACATGTAAATTAGTGATGTACTGAAGGCTAGTTGATAATTTTATTTATCCTGAATGGTGAAAGCAGAACAAGAAAGCATTTCATGACATGAAAAGGTATTTTTAATGCAAAATGTAACAAAGAAAATCAGTTTTTATTTAACATAATTTCAATAGGTAGAACTCATTGCTTCAGGATATTGAGATAGGTGACTTAGCAAAAAATAATAATAATAAAAAGGATTAATGTCTAAATGAATAAAAGTAGCATCTGTAGTTCTTCTCTGTTGCCTAAAATGCAAATCAAAATTGTTATGAGTATAATAATCTGATTGCCATCAGGGAAAAGAAGGAGTGTCCCACCTTCAGTTTCCATGTTCCAAGATTTCAGCTATTGGCCCATTGCAGAGAAGTGGCACAAGGGCAATAGTCTGCTCCTAGGCGGGAAGGGCTGGATTCCAAACCTGCTCCTTGCAGCTGTGGGCAAGTCTCAATGTTTGGTAGACACATTACAGCCTTTCATATTGGGAAAACTCTGTTGGGCTTGAAAGACAAGTTTTTCGGGGATATCAGGAGAGGCAAGCAGGTGGTACTCTGGCCTGAGGACACTGTATGTGTTGATACTCTTTATAATGGACCAAATGATCAGTTGGGGTATGTCTCATGTAGGATCCCTAACCTGGCTGCTTCTTTCTTCCCCTTCTTCCAGTGCCAGTTTGTAGCCATTGCTGTTCATTCTTCCTACAACCTCTTCGCCGAATGCCCATTCCCCGATGGCTTCAACATTGCAGTCTTCCTCTACATCCTCAGTCTCATTGCTCTCTTCCTACACTTCTACTATTGGACTTACACTAGGGGAAAGAAGGAGAAACTAACTTAAAGAAAATCAAAGAGGAGAGTCAGCACGGTCTGATGAACTTGCACATTCTCTACTGCTTGTAACACGGTTGCACGAAGAATATTTATTTCTGGACTATGTGTGAGGCTCTTGTATGCAGAGCCATGGTTGCCTTCAAATATCTCAAGTTAGGAAGAAAAGAGTGATGATATAAACTCAGGGATTAAGGTATTGAGGAGCACATTTAATTGCAAAGCCAAGCCAAGTAGTCATCAACGTAGCAGCCTTTGTGAAATAAGCACCAGAAGATCTCCTCCTTTCCTTCTGTCTGTTAGCTCAGTTTGCAAGGTCTAGCATCCAACCATGGCTCATTTTGTAGGATAACAGAGGGTTTCTTTGCATTCATAAGACTATCTCAGCTTATCCTTCTAGATCAGGCAGGGTCAGGTACCTCCAACCTGAAAGCATTGCTCAGGTAACAGTAGCAGCCAGGAACTCACTGGTACTGCAGGAGGCACTCACCTGTGCACTGCATCGCAGCCTTTCCTGCTCAGAAAGCTCCCACTGGGACTGGGGTGAATGACAGCTATACGGCCCTGATGTTCTAACTTTATATCAGCATAAACATGAAGGAAACTAAGTTTCTAAGAAAGTAATGCAGTAGTTATCATCATGTACCATTTTCTGGAATGCTTGTTTGTCTTTTGTTTCTTACATAACAATAGAGAACTTATAATGCATGAAAACTACTTGGCATTGCTCCTTATAGATGCTGGTTTTTAAATATAAATAATAGACTGAGGTTCCCTATTAATAACTTTTTTCCTCCAATTTGTTGTTGTTGTTATTATTATTATCATCATTTGAAATTTTTCCTTCTCATCAAAGATTAAGTTTTACCTCACAATAAGCAACTATCTCCACTACCAACTTGTCCAAGTATTAATATAAAATAAAATGACATAAAATAAAATAAAATACAATAAAATAAAATGACATGACATGACATGAAATAAAATAAAATAAAATAAAATAAAATAAAATAAAATAAAATAAAATAAAATAAAATAAAAATTTGTTGGCTGGTGTAAAGCTGCATAGCTCCGTTAACTTTATCATATCACTTATTGGCTCCTTTTTTGGTCTTAAATCAACTGCAAATAGTTTTTGGCACTTATATTCATCTGCAGACAGTTAAATACTGTTAAAGTTTTGATATGGTAGTGCTTTGAAAATGCTAAATTCAGGTTTTAAACTAAAATGTGGTGTTTATATACTGCAGTCTACCTTTGTTGATTAAAACTATTATTATGGAGCAGTGATTTGTTCACAGTTGAAACATAAAACTCCTGAATTAGAATTAGTGAATTGGATGACTTACCACTGCCAAGACAAATTCACCTCAAATGTAAAGAAGTTTTAACTCCTCTAGGAATGTCCAGAGGATTAGATGCTAGCCTCAACCTGGCAAATTGGTGTACACAAAAAAAACCTTGTGTTCTACACAAATCTGGAATTTAGTGGCAATGCAAAATAAATGCAACTTGTTCATTGTCAGTCTGTGTTCATATAGTCTCTCTTCTCATTTTCACTGGTGAGTATGAAAAGCAAGGCAAGGCTTATTTCACATCTATCTATGTGCTAGCTGTTTTTCTTCAATCCAAATATTTCTCCATGCTGCTTACAATATAAATAGTACT
Organism: Nesoenas mayeri; assembly: GCF_963082525.1. NCBI lineage: Eukaryota > Metazoa > Chordata > Aves > Columbiformes > Columbidae > Nesoenas > Nesoenas mayeri. The sequence continues at coordinate 68,634,026 of NC_137541.1, forward strand.
GCTTCTGTTTACTAGAATACTACTTTTGTTAAAGCTTTAAATAATAAGCCTCTGGGTGGGTCGTCTGTCCTTTGTTTTGTAAGGCAGGAAAAAAAAATCTGCCGTGTATCTAACACACTTTATTCATGTTGAGGGTTTCCCCAGAGGCCACCTCAGCATTGAAGACTTAGTGGAAGTAAAGTCATTTCATTACTCCTGTCCATTTAATGATGCCCTTATGGCTTTATCCTGCTTAAACCATCAGTACATTTGGGCCCCTAGTTTCAAGGTACAGCATATTTTCCTCCAGCTGGACAAATTAGCTGTGCTTACAAAGAAACCTAATGAATTTAGCTCTTTTCCCTGTATGTGAGGGGATCATGGGTAGGTCTCAACCTCAGTTTCCCCTCACATAAACTTCTTCAGATTGTAGGTACTAATTTCAAGGGCTTCACTAATAACTTTATACCAGAGTAAGCATCACATATTTTGATTTTCCTTGATTCACTCATAATTCTTGACTGCTTAAAAATTAGAAATTAGAAGGAAATTTGGATGAGATTAATCCAATGTTTCTGCAAATCCACTGCTTTTAAAGACAGATAAATTAGTAAACATGTTATTTAACTTTTTTTAAGTAGCCTATGAAGTTTGTGTCTCTGTATAAGAGATCTTACATCAATGGATTCTGGACTGTGACTGGCCACACCACTGGTAACAATTTGCCTGCAGATAACTTGAAATAAGTGGCTGATCACCTAATTCACACACCACCATAACTGTTTGTCCCAGACATGCAGACTTTGATCTATCTATTACTGTCCCTCTTCCTCACAGCCCGAGTGAGCGGCCTGATCTTGCACTTTTGAACTGGTAAGAGCTTTTTGTCATATGGCCATAGGGTGAAAATGAAGTATTTTCAGTTGGGTAATAAGGAGGAATCAAGTTTGCCCAGAAACACTGTGCTTTGGATGGTATCGAGTACAGCCATTACAAAAGCATTGATGTAAATAGAATTCATTTTTGAGTGTACTTGCACTAGCAGTGAGGATAAAATTGCATAGATATATCTGTGTGGCTCTGCAGGTCTTGATTCTTTCCTCCTTTCGACCGCACTCACTTGTCTTCATTCTTTTGTTTTATAGTGAGATATCACAGTTTTCACTGTCCACTTGGGGCATCCTGTTGTGACAGAAGCAAAAACCTGAGAGTAGAGGTACATGCTCCTGGAATTTCAAAGAGAATAAAAGCACAGAATGAGATTTCCCCTTTAAGAACACATCCCTCGAGCTAAGGATTACACCAGGATAATGCACTGTTAGGTCAAAAAGACTGGAAATTATAAATCGCAAGTTTGGATGATTCATGCTGTCTGGCAGCATCCAAAGCTTTGAGGGTGAAAATATCCTGTCACAGCTGGATTTATAAAAACCTCTGGGCCAAAAGCTGATTCCACCAATATCAACGACAAAGCCTGCAGATTGCACTGGAAACAAAATGGCACAGCTGTGTGAAAAAACAGTGCACTCAGCTACATGGCCTGCTTTGCATTTGAGCAGACTGTAGTGTTATTTGAGCTTAATATATGACTTTTAAAGGGAGAATTTTGTGCAGGTCTCCCCGTTATAAAATGTGTGTCATTATGTGTTCTCGAGTAGTTCACATTCACAAGATGTAAAGCATAATGCAAGTAGTCTCTTTAAATGAATAAGCTTGATATCATTAGTGCTCAGCATCTTTCCTACTATTCAAGTCAATGTAAATTATGGATGTTCTGATCAAATTACTTTTGAATTAACCAGATCATTTACTCAATGCTTACTTTCTCTCTGAAGATAAACGACAGGGATTCTCATTTTAATCAAAATAAAATACAGAAAAGAAAATCAATTACATGTTTTTTTTTCCATCAGTGTGTGATAGTAAGTTTCCAGAGGAACCTGGACTTAAAATTGCAAAAAAATATAAAATGCAGGAACATAGCTGGCTTTTAAGTACTGGATTTATATATAGATACTACCAGAAAATATGGCAGTGTATGTTTTTTAAAAACGACAGGATAATTACTCTAAACAATTAATTAAGCAACACTAGAATACAGTAGTTTGCTTTGTACAATAAATAAAAATCTGTTGATCCAGATGTAAAACACCTCCAAGCCAAACACTAAAAAAGATCAGCTGACCCTATATATAGAACAGTGTGAATTTGCTGTATTCATTAATTAATAACTTCATGGATTAGGCCTTGAGAGATGGAGTGCTCACATCCAGATGTTTACTGTGATTTGTCAATGGCCTTATACTTAATCCTCCTGAACAGGAAATAAGAGTCTTTTCTCTGAGGTCTCCCTTGGGGACTGTGGCAGTCTCTCTCTCTGGCCTGAATCATCTCAACACAGGATCAGACTGCTGGGGAATTAACCAAGTGGAGGAGGCACAGATTTGCTTTTAACCCCTTTGGTTTCTTCTGGGCTTGAAATTGACTTCCTCACCATCTGCCATGATGGGAATGTTATTTGTTCAACACATGGAGAAGAAAAAAAGGGTTCACGCATGTAGAGCAATAAGGCACAACTGTGGGGTCACTGTCGCCATCAAAGGTGTCAAAAGCAGACGTGTCTAGTCCTGCCACCAGTGAGTGAGAGTGCTGTGGGCAGATCAAGCCTCTAGATGCTGGTGTATGTCTCTCCACATTTCAGCATCATATATTTAATTTGGTGAGGCTGCAGCTTCACAGTCACTGTCAGTAATAGGGATGGCCCAAGCAGGAATATTTGTGAAAAGAGGTGTCCAAGGTGTCTGTAGTCAGGTATTCCAGAGCATGTTCAGTGTGTCTGTGGGGAGGTAGATGAATGCAGCCTCTGCAGGCTACCCCCATGGCTTGCTTCTCAACATGCGAGGCCCCATATGTAATGGGTCACTCATTTTGTTCTGTGGCAGTGTCCCACCGAATGACAGCTCCCAGCAGCCACACCATTGCCATTCCTGCTGCATAATGACATGTTTGGGTGCTGCTCATTAACCCATGACAGCCTGAACCAGGCAGTTGCATCTGTCCCAGTATCCAAGAGGAGGGGGAGGCTAGTGAAAAGCTGAAAATGCTGATGGAAGGCAGTTGGAAGGCAGTTAAAGAAGCCTCATATGTGACATATATGATTACACAGGTCTGAGCATGGACATGTATTATTCATGTCCATGGCATGATGCTGTACAGAGCATGAGGGTATGGTGCTTTTCTTCTCCTCATGGAGGGGTTGGTAAAGTAGTGTTTGTGACACAGACTTGCCTTCAGGTGGAAGATAAGAGAATCTCTAGCTTACACAGTGTTTCTTCTTCTGCAAAACTTGTGTGAGACTCTCAATAGGTGCTAGCTGGTAAAGTAAGGAATCTTAGAAGTATCACATTTAGGCAGTCCCTTGATGCTGCCTAACCAGGGGAGTCCCATTTACAACTGTGGGAGAAAACCTGCAAATGAGGCTGCAGGATAAGCAACTAGTGCTGTGTGGACCAGATGTGGGAAAAAAAAATACACATTCCAGTCAGAGGGGATGACAACAGGCATTATAACTGGATTAGAAGAACTGGGTGGCAGTGGGAGCTGGAGAGAATGGTAAGGTTTGGTGTGGATGTGCTGGAATGGATGGGACTGATTACATGTGTGCATCAGGGTAGAAAATACTTTTTGTTAAATCACAAGTATGGGGACAAGTAATTTCTTTGTCAGGGAGCACCTGGTTAAAACATTAATAGCACATGTCAGCGCTTGATATGTCCCACTATTCTGCGTGTCATCCTTTCTCTCCAGTACCTGGGCATTCTTCTGGTAGGACTGCTGCTCTTCAAAAAGTGTTCAAAGTCTTTTCACCACACTCGGAAAAACCGGGATGCTGAATAAGAACTGCCTTTTGTAAATTCCCTTCTTGGAGTAGATGTTCTCCTTTAACATCATCTCCTCACCCCTTTCTCCCCTATTCCTTTGTATCCACATATACAGCTACCATACTAGATTCTCAGAATTGTTAAAGCTGCAAAGTAGCTATATAGAACATCCACTATACAGAGCAGCTGTATTTTCCTGCCATATCAATTAATAATGTACGTTTTCTTCATAGGCTTTTCAGAGAGACATTCAGAAGGATGAATGTGGGCAAGTCTATATTTTTTCCTGCACTTTAGCATAAGCCCATCTGCCTGCAAATACAGGATGTGAACACTGCAACACAACATTAAGAAGGGCTAGAAACTTGGATTTTAATAAAGGGGGAATTTCAATTCAGCATAATCTCTCCCAGGCGTCAAAGAAGTGCTGCTCCCTGTTGTTGATGTAGAAGCAGGAGAATGGATACAACCCCTTGAGAAGCAGCAAGTTTATGAGCCCTCTGTGCACCTTCTTCCACTCTGCACAGTGCCCACAGTCAGCCCCCCTAGACTGTGTCTCCAGAAGGCTGGCTACCACAGTCCTGAGGATACTTACTGCATAAGAAAATTTTTGAAAGTGCCCCTAGGGTTGAGAAGGGAAGAGTAGGAAAAAGGTTGGGAATGGATGTGGTTTTGTTTTTTTTTTTTTTTAAGAGGGATGCTTGAAAAGGGGAGATCTGTGATGGATGGCATGTGTATGTCCCTCTAGAAGGCTAGGGTTTGTTCTCGGAGCCTGTGTGGACTCCTGTAATGCAATAGCAGGTCACATAAACAAATGGTGATTGCAAGCAAAGGCTAAACGTGACCCTTGTGCGAAAAGATCCCTGGAAGGGACTTTTACAGGTGGGAAGAAGGACACACACAGGACCAGCACGAAGAATATAAAAAAAGTACAGAGGTGAGTGAGCAGGCACAGGTGCTGGCAAGTTATCTGTTTTCTGTTGTGTTACTGGTTATATGCATATGAAGCACAGCTGAGTGTCTGTGGATGCCTGTGACTGGCCCTATGAAAGGGACATGCTCACTGAGCAGACTCCGAAGGTATTTGTTGTGGTGGTGCGGCAGTTGAACCCACCCTGATGAGGTCCAGAGCTTTCAATAGGGCAAGTGGTGGCTCTTTAGCACCTTTTGTGCCCCACTGTGGCCCTTATGCGCCTTTGGTGGATGCCGACCATTACGTCCCCTCCCCTGGGGGCACACTGACACCAGTGATGTTCACCTCCTCCCCAGCTGGGGGATAAAGGAGGAGCTTAGTCAATAGTCAGGGTCCTCAGCCAACAAAGTGCCCAGGCCCAGAGAAGCTTCTGGACCGTGCTCATTATTGCCACAGTCAGATCAAACCAGGCTATAAAATGGCCCCCCCCGCTGAAGATCTGCTTGAAGTGGTCTTCTCAGAGCATCAGGACTGTTATCAGAGCTCTACCCTTAGACTGGAGATGCCATCTAAGGAGACTTAACAGGATTGTGTGTCCCCATTTTCTCCTTGGTGAGCGATTATTTCTTCTGGATATATCCTCGAATGAGTCCTTGGTCCCACCTCTGGACAAGTGATTATTTATTCTGGGTAGCCTTGAGTGAGGGAGGCTTCTCTTTTGAGTGAGTGAGAACATGCTGTGGATCATCAGTCTTTTGTGGTTGTATGGTAATAATATCCCCAACTGGTACATCAAGCATGCAGTTTATTAAATGTTGCCAGGGTGCTGATAGATTTTGAATTACCCCCTGGCTTATATTGGTTTCTGTTGGAGGGTTTCGGTCTATTCTTTTGTTTCAGTTCCAAATCAAAGCTGGTTTAAGCTTACATTTGCTTAGAGTGGTTTTCAGGTGCCTCCATGACAGATGGTCAAACACCACAGTTCATAGGGTGCAAGTTATTAATTTTGACTGACATTGCCTACAGGAGATCTAGATGAACTTAACTAGGGATATTTTCTCTTGAAATAAATTATTATTCTTGAGGCAAGATTTGGAGGGAGAATATCTTGCTTTAGAGGAGCTGACAGAGCTGGAAAAACAGAATAATTTTCCATTGTGCAAGCCTTTCCTCTGGTTATAATCCTTGACATGCATTGGTAACAGATCAGCTGTTATATGTTGGTATGCTCAGGTATGCCTGTATTTACTGCAGAGTGTGCTAGTCCTAATAGGTATTATACTACATTTTGAGGGTTTGATACATTATTCAATTAAATAATTGTAAATCAAAGGGCCATTATTTTCAAATGGCTGTTCTAGAAAACTTACCTGTAATTTTGCTTCTACAAATTACTTGTGTGAGTAAAGTGGTCCTTTACTTCACCCTCACAGGTGAAGCGATTCTGTGCTCAGTTCTCAGAGGTACATTATAGAACATGTCATGGGCAAATCAGCACTCACAGTAACTATTTAATATAATTACAGTTTTCTATTTTGGCACTGTTTTTATTATCTTCAAGCATATTTCGTAGACAGAGGTAATGTTTTAAATTAAGTGAAAACCCACTAATCTCAGTGAATCTAGGTAAACTATTCAATGGAGCTGTGAGTACCACCATAAGGATTCAGTAAAAATGTCACTTCAAGGATGCCAACTGGAAGGCAAAATAGTTTTTCACTTAATTTAATTTTGAGAGAAACGCAGAAACTCTCCAAGATCAGGGTGGTATATATATGTATAAATTTTAATCCTAGAGTATTTGTATATATATTTAGTATATTTCACTCTAGACCTTGACTAGAATAGATGAGTCCATGGTTTGAATATAGAAAATAAGATCTTAGCATTGATTGTATTACTAAACTGTAACTGAAGTCATTGTGTAAAGCTGCTTCAATTCCTTTTCTCTAATAAAATGTACATCTACTGAAATGTATCAGCCTTGTGCATGAAAGGGAAAGTACGGTCCCGTTTGTAAAGGCAAATGTGAAGGCAGCCTGGCAGAAACGTTGTCGTCTGCTGGTTTAGGAAGCACCTTCTGGAGCTGCACCAATTCCATGATAAACTGAGGGGAGGAAGGGGGAGAGCAAAGCAAAGCGGAAAAAAAAAAAATACCCAATCCCTTCCTTTGTTCTCATTACGCTGGAAGGAGGCGGGGGTGGGGGCATATGCTAAGAGGCGCCAGGAATCCCCGGGGTTTACGATTATGATTTTCATTATAGGTGAATGGGGGTTTACAGCCGGAGCCCTCCCTGCGCGGAATCCCTTTACCGAGTAATCCACGCGTGGGGGCCGCATCGTAATCCCCTGCTGCGGCAGGGGCGGGGGCTGCGCGGCGGGGGGCCGGGGAGCGGGCGGTGTCCACCGCGCCCCACGGGACGGAGAGCGACCCGGCCCCCCCCCCACCTGGCCACTGGTGCCCCCACGGCCGCGCCACCCCCTTTGCCCGGCTTCGCCTGTCTCAGGAGCGGTCTCCGTGCGGCCCCTGCCGAAAACCACCCCTCGGCGCCGCGGTCCGACGGCACCTGTGGGCACCTGTGGGTACCGCCGGGGGCCGTCGCGCTCCCGAGTGCTGAGATCCGCTTCACCGAGCGTGTCCCTGCCCCGGTGCGGAGCACCCCACGCGGGGCGGGGCGCGGCGGGGCGGGGCGGGGAAGGATGCGGGATCCCGGTGCCCGGGGGAGGCTGCCATTGCCTGCATGGGGGCGCGGAGGAGAAGGAATCCTTTTTGACGTCAAGTGACCATAATATAATGATCACTCGTTCATATCCGGGTCCCCAGGAGGCTCCCCCGGGCCGCGCTCGGCCCCGCGCCGCCGCGCAGTGAGGCGGAGGCGGGCAGGGCAGGGCAGGGCAGGGCGGCCGCCCGGAGGTGGCCGGCGGCGGCGAGGAGGCGAGCGCAGCATGCCCGCCGCCTCAGACGCGCCAGCCTCCTGCCGCCGCTGCCCATGGAGATCGCGCTGGTGACTTTGGAGAACGGCGGCGCCACGGCCATCGCGGGCAGCGAGGATGCCGCGGCCGGCAGCAGCGGCGGCGGCAGCGCTCGGGCCCGGTGGCGGGGCGACTTGCTCCACATCGCCGGCTCCGCCGCCGCCGCGCCGCGGCTGAGCGACGGCAAGGAGGGCACCCCGCCACCGCCGCCGCTGCCGACGGACGAGGAGCGGGAGCGGCCCCCGCCGGTCCCCCAGAGAGGCGGCGGGAGGCGCCGCAGCGGCAGCGCGGGCAGCCCCAGCGGCGGGGCGGCAGCGCACGGAGCCCCCCTGCCGCCCCAACCGCCGCCGCGCGCCCCGCGCCCCGGTGCGGGGGTGGAGATGGGACCCCCGGAGGAAGGGGGACACCGGCGGGGCATGGCCATGGCGGCGGCCAGCGAGGAGGAGGAGGAGGCGGCGGCGACGGCAGCGGCCAACCGGGGCGCCATGCACCACCAGCGGGTGCTGATCAACATCTCGGGGCTGCGCTTCGAGACCCAGCTGGGCACCCTCAACCAGTTCCCCGACACTCTGCTGGGTGACCCGGATAAGCGTATGCGGTACTTCGACCCGCTCCGCAATGAGTACTTTTTCGACCGCAACCGGCCCAGCTTCGATGGGATCCTTTACTTCTACCAGTCAGGGGGCAAGCTCCGTCGGCCTGTCAATGTCTCCATTGATGTCTTCACCGATGAGATCCGCTTCTACCAGCTGGGTGAGGAGGCCATGGAGCGCTTCCGGGAGGACGAGGGCTTCATCAAAGAGGAAGAGAAGCCCCTGCCCCGCAACGAGTTTCAACGCCAGGTCTGGCTCATCTTTGAGTACCCTGAGAGCTCCAGCTCAGCCCGGGCTATTGCCATCGTCTCTGTGCTGGTCATCCTTATCTCCATTATCACCTTCTGCTTGGAGACCCTACCAGAATTCAGGGATGAGAGGGAGATGCCTGTGCCTCTTCCTCCACAAAGTGGAGGTTTGAATGGCACAACCGGGGACTCCCCAGCCATGCAGCCACCCAGTAGCCTCACTGACCCCTTCTTCATCATTGAGACTACCTGTGTGATCTGGTTCACCTTTGAGCTCCTTGTCCGCTTCTTTGCCTGCCCCAGCAAGCCTGAGTTCTCCCGCAACATCATGAACATCATTGACATCGTGGCCATCATCCCCTACTTCATCACCCTGGGCACTGAGTTGGCCCATGAGCAGCAGCAGCCTGGGGCTGGTGGTAGCAATGGGGGTGGGGGCCAGCAGCAAGCCATGTCTCTGGCCATCCTCAGAGTCATCCGCCTGGTCAGAGTCTTCAGGATCTTCAAGCTTTCGAGGCACTCCAAGGGCCTACAGATCTTGGGACAGACGTTGAAAGCCAGTATGAGAGAGCTGGGCCTCCTCATCTTCTTCCTCTTTATTGGGGTGATCCTCTTCTCCAGTGCTGTCTACTTTGCTGAGGCCGATGACCCTGAGTCTCATTTCTCCAGCATCCCTGATGCTTTCTGGTGGGCAGTGGTAACCATGACCACTGTGGGCTATGGGGATATGCGACCTGTCACTGTGGGGGGCAAGATTGTGGGTTCCTTGTGTGCCATCGCAGGTGTGCTCACCATTGCCCTGCCTGTCCCTGTCATTGTATCCAACTTCAACTACTTCTACCACCGAGAGACTGATCATGAAGAGCAACCTATCCTCAAAGATGAACACAGTAGTGCTCAGGGCAGCACAGCAGGGGGAGATGCAAAGAGAAGATTAAGTAGAAACTCTTTGAACAAATCTGTTGTGCACTTGGAAAACAGTGAGGGGTTCAACAACGGCACCAGTTCCTTAGAGAAAACCAATATCAAAGCTAAAAGTAACGTAGATCTCAGAAAATCCCTCTATGCTCTCTGTCTGGACACCAATAGGGAAACAGACCTGTAAGGAGAAGATAGAGTTAGAGTTCAGAGATGCAGAAGGATTTGCTGGTGTCAGAAACTTGCTACTATAACTGCTCTTTTTGGTACCAGTTAGTTTTTTAAATTAGGCTATATTTTATAAATTGATCACTGTCCTGAGCAGTCCTCCAGGAATACATGTTTTTATGTTCTTTTTCCATGACACAAAGGGTCACCTATTTTTAAAATAGACTAAGAATAAGCTACGCTCCATGATGCAGGAGCTGGTAAATTATGACAGTGCAAAATGTAATTTGTAGAAACTTATTTTAGCAAATGGTTGTTCGTTTTAAATGAGTCATTTGTAACCAATTCAGTTGCTCCAAGTTTAGTATTAAAGAGTTGGGGGATGTGTGTGTGGAGAATGAATGGATTGGGGGGGAGGAAGGTTGAAGTTTTTTGTACTGTAGTTTCAAACTGAAATTATTCCAACATATTTTATACCTGTATAACTGTATTTATGGTCGAAAGGGAATTTCTTATTCCTGGCTAATACAACATCGTTAAAGCACTAGGAACATTAGCAGATCAGCACTTTCAGAGTTTTCCACTTGTGATCAGTACAGATGTCGTTATCTAGTATGTGAAGTGAATATGGTGCTTTTAACCCTGTAGCAGAAAACTTCTATTGTCATCGATATGTTAGTTTCTTGTGAGCCTTAAATTATTAAATATTGTAGATATACTTCTTTATAAATAATTTTATTAATTACCTTACTGTTTCAGAATTTCTAAATGATTCAGTCCTATGCTTGCTGTCCCCACTCAAAAAATGTATGTGCAGCTTTTTTTTTTTTTTTTGGTAGTTTTACAGTTTTATACCTTCTTTATATTTTTGAGACCAAAAGAAAAAAAATATTGTCAGCTGTTACTGGTTCGATCCAAGTGCACAACAGATCAAAAGCATTAGGGAATGGACAGATTAACAACAAAATAGAATATGAGTGCAATATCTACAAAATTATTTTCATTGTACACTCCAGATTACTTTGACATGTATATCAGTCACCTTTATGTATCCATACCATTTGTGTACACAGTTCACTGTTTTTAATTATCATAGATGGGAGACGGCACTTAGAGTCCAGCATGGCATGCCATGCTACTTAAATAACCATTGCGTGGCTTATATCTTGGACTCAGATGGAAAGCATCACCTTTGATCAAAAAACATCCTTGTTTTCCTTTATTTCCAAACAAAACCATTTCAGTGCTGTGGATTTTACAGTTAAGATGTTGAAAGACAAGTGACACGTTCTCTTCATCCTGATAACACAGCACTGTACAGCTTACTAGTGAAGACTGACACAGAGTTGCATCTTTAAATCAAAGAGATGTATTACTGTTTTTCTTGCAAAGAACATTTCTGTTTTCCCCTCAAACTTCTGTTTTATTGCTGAGGGATGTTTCATGCCTTTACCACATACAGTGGCACAGCAAGAGTAGCAGAGAAAGAAGTCTTGATTGTCAACACTCAAGGTTTGTTTCTAACAAATTTTCTTATGCAACTAAGTAAATATTAAATCAGGATTATAATTTATGCAAGTATCTCAGATATATGCAATGTGATACATTTAAATCAGCTTTGTAAAACAGCACTTTGACATTCATTCAGACACAAATTACTTGTCTGTTACCATGCTCTTTAAAGGTAATGGCCAAATGTATTATATTTTTCCTTCCTATCCAGTGGAACAGGCGTGGTAAGTGCCAAGCAAGTAGTATTTTTCATGTTAGGTATAAATAAGTGTCACAAAGCTCAGCATAAAACCCAGGGATGAGGAGGAAGGAAATTGAATCTGATAATAGAGAACAGGATTTTTCACATTATTTTTAAATGTTGATTTCTTGATTGATTTTCTTATTTGTTTAGATGGAGAATTATGCTGTAATATGCTGAGAAACTGTCTGCAACAAGACAAAGTGCCCAGTCCAGCGGCACTCCAGACTCGGGCAGATCTGTTTGCCTTAGTGAGAGTTTTTGCATCAAAATGAAGTGCAGAATTAGCCCTTTGGTGAGACTGAATCTAAAATGAAAGAAGTGGTGTAATTGTCTGTTGCACATGCTGAAATCTATCTAGATCCTTGATGGACTTTGAGTGAAGCTTTTTACTAAGGCAAGTAGTTTGATTTACTTTCAGTGATTACATCCATCTGACTTACCTGAATAAGTACCAAGACAATTCAGTGAGTCTTTCAGGATCAAATTTTGGTTCTGTCTTCCTCTAACTACTACCCTCACCTTCCTGACGGCTTTTATCTTCCATAGTTTGCTCTTCCATTTGCACATTGTGCTGAATTAGACTGTCAGCTTCAGGGGGTTGGGGGGGGGGGGGGGATGGGGGGGGCGGTGCGCAATGTGTATATACAGTCCCTTGTTCAGCAGTGAAACCCGGCTTATGGCCAGGACTTCTGGATGCTAATGGTCTGAATTACATAATGGTAATTGTTGCAATTAGTGGAGTAACACTGGTGTAAAACTGATGCAGGTGAAAGCAGATCAGGGCTGTGGGGAGTGGGCTTAGCTGATCTTAGAAGCCCATTGCTGATCGAAAGAGAAGCACTTGTCTTCCTCCTTCCTTCTCAGTTTTCTTCCTCCCATTGTGTGCCCTTTTGTTGCATAAACTGAAATGGTTCTGTCCTTGTGCAAGTACATGTGCCAGTGCTGCCTTCTCTTCCAGGAGCTGCTTGAACTCACTAATCTGGCAGAAAATCCCAACACAGCAACAAAGCAAATACTCCTCTGTCAGTTTGTGTGTTGGAAAGCAAGAGGGTGCCAGAGCCTCTGTGAGGAAGGGAAGGGGAAGGTTGGTGGTGTGGGCAAGTGAGGAGACAGGGAAGTGTGGAATCTTCACCCTTCAGTGGCAGTGAACTGTTAGATTATCACAACTGCTTCTTGAACCTCACTTTGTGTTTGCAGAGATACCACAAGACTTGGTCTTGCAAGGTGCTAGGGGGCTTTAACTTCCCACTGGAGCCAGTCTGCAAATCAGCTCTGGATTCTAGCATGTGTGTCCTGCTATAGCTGAGAGTAGGATTTGTCCCTATCGAGCTCAAGCTCTGTGAGAGCAAAGTTCCCTCATTGCTGCACAGGGCTGTATGAAAGTTTGTCAAATAATTCCTTGACCTTCAGTTTGAACATGCTGCGTTTTTCCATAATAAAACAACAGAACTTGCCAATAAAAAGAAAACCAATTAGTCTGAAAATATAGTTGAAAATATTGTTTGGCTTGGCTTTTTAACAAGCTTGTCAAGCACAGGTCAGGCAAACTCAACTTTGACACCTTCTTTACACGGATGTATAATTTCTATTGTCTTATAGAGCAGTAAAGGATTTGCTCTCTAATGAGACAGGTTACTGCCAGACACTAATATGTCCAGAAACAGGGTTAGATGAAAATTCAGCAAAGCACTTACCATGGGCTCAGCTTTAAGCACATGTTTAAGTGAAGCATCATTCAGCAGGTATTCTAGATGTACAAGATCTTTGCAGTCTAGATCTTTGTGATTGTTAAAGATGAACTACATACCCTGCTGAAACCACTGCACTTTGGTGCAGATTTGTAGGTACATAGCACAGTTTGTGAGCCTGAAAACCAGTGGTGCTGCAGGACACTGCAATCAGAACACCAGATTCCTACCACAGAAAGAGACATGGTTCCTGCTCATCAGAGCAGTCCTCTTGACATGATCAGTTGCAAACTTGAATACCGGGATTGTCTGCATGAAGAATTGCAACTTTGGCTTGGATGAGTGTATAGTTGCACTTTTCAGCAGTGAGAGCCTGCTTGTGGTGTAACCGATTTCAGTGTTGAGAAGCTTCATTGAGTTCAGTAGGCAGCATGTATCTGTGCCTGGGATAGAAACAGTGCAGAAGCCTTGACCCATGCCAAATCAAATTTCTGCTGCAAAAGAATATGAGAGACCCAAATCACTCAGGAAGCTCCTTTAAACGTGAATCAGGGAGAGAGTTTAGGCTGTGTATGCCAATTCTAGGCTCATTACAAGAATGAAATCTGTCCAAATCATTATTGATTTTATGTTAGCTGACCTGGAATGAAAAGCAAGCTGAATGAAATCTCTTTGGAATATCAAAAGCCACAAGATATCAGAGCTTAATGAATAGCAAATTATTGCAAAAGTAAAAAAGAAAAAAACCAACAAACTCTTGTGACTAGGAGCTACATCACGGAAGATTTCTCATGCCACACATGCCTATATGCCATAGTTGTTAATGGCTTGTCACTTTGTATGAGACAGTGTGTACTGAAATGCATTACCCTTCCATTCTTCCATTTTGGGGATGCTGAAGTGCATATTCTTTTTGATCACCAGTAACGTAACTTTAGTTTGCTCAGCCTGGCCCCAAGGGAAGTCTATGTTCCCATTTTACTTTTCCATCATTCTAAAAAATGATAAAACAGTAACTAGCAGTTATATAACACCATTCATCTCCTAGCACTTTATGAACAATAGTACAATCTTCTATATACAAACATAGTAAAGCAAAGGCTGTGGAAGGGAAGACTGAGCCTTTTAAAGGGGAGGGGACTAGCAAAGGCATAGAAATGAGTGGGTTTGGCTGGACTTGGATATCTAAAATGTGATTTTATGGAGGGAGGGAAGGAAGGACAGAGATTCACCCTGTGGACTTCTTTTTGGTCTCTTGCATGGCTCTTGGTGGCTCTGCAGGCAAGGGCTGTGTGCCAGCATCTGTGTACTGTGACCCATCTGGTGGGGTCACTGAACGCCGAGGGAGAGTTAATGCTGCTTTGAGCAGCACAAACAAATCCCTCTTATATGTGTTTTTATTTGGACTCTGTAAGAAGAAAATGGCACTTCTGCTGGCTGTTCCCTCGCCTCTTGTGCTGCAAACACCGCTATTGTGGTAGTGGTGATGGGGCCTCTTCATTTGCAGTATACTGAGCAGTGCTCTGAAGTATCTACCCTTCTTCACGCACTGCCATTCACCTCTAATTAGGTTACAAAGCAAATATCAGTGCACTTTCAGTCTCACAGAAGATATACATGTACACAAAAAGCCTTACGCTTCTGAAAAGTATCATTGAAGCTAGTTCTGAGGTAAAACAGGGAGACCATTTAGCAAGATGCAACAACACAACTTAGTCATAGTGAGGAATGTAGCTACCTGGCTGAGGCTTGTTCAGGTCATTTGACAAGATGTCATGATCAGTAGTGAAATTTGGCAGGGGTCTGCAAGCAGATTGCTGCCATGCTAAGGGAACAATAAAAAGAGGGCTTTAAAGACCTAATCAAGACTTTGGCCTGGCTACTTCGCCGTTAATGGGATCGGTACAGTACAGTAGTCAGTGCACTGGAGAGACCCCACTAATAGTAAGGTTGATCCTGTTCAGGACAGTGGGGCAGCAAGGGATCTGTGAGATAAAGTTTTAACATCATCTGCCTGCCTTTGGTGCAGTTTCAGGTAACCTCCCTCTGTAAGCTAACTTCTTAAGTCACAAAAATTTAAAAAATGAAATCAAAAAGTTATTTACAAAAAGTTAGCCTAAAACCAGTCAAAATCATTGTTCCAAAATCATTTTGCTAAGGCTTACATAATATTCAGCACCACAAAATATTTTAGAACATGGCATTCAGTGTATTTGTAGCCTTTGTAAGCTGTGAGTTTGGTTTGTTGTGTTTTTTGGTTTTTTTTTTTCACTTTCTTGCTATACGCATCAATTGTTCCCCAGTTCTCCTTGTCAGCTTGTTAAATTTCTGTTGCTCTTGCCTTAATTTGGGACCTAAGGCTGCTGATACTCTTCAGTGAACCTGGGTCATGCTGTCTGATGTCAGCATGTCAACTTATAGTAAGAACAAGCACAGAAATTCTCCAGTAGCTACCTGTGGGTCCATTGACCAGAACAACCTCCATATTTGTATGATGAAACATGGTGAAAAATGTGGGTATGGTATCATTAAGATCATATTAATTAAAAAGCTTTATGTTAATTGGAATAAGAAAAAAGTAAAGCTCATAGAAATATGGCTAAATAATTACTTGGAATTAGAAGCTGTAAAGATAAATATCAACTTGTTTAAAGAACAGCATTCATACACAATTAGCATATATATTGAAGTGATTTCTCACTTCTGTAATCTAGTAATGTAGTGTCCTTACTTGGTATTTTTTGATTCCCAGGTATCTGTAGTGTATTTTTGCCAGGGCTGAAAAAGACAGAACCAGAGATAGTCCCAGAGCTATTGTGAAACAGGGTCTTGAAGACGGCTTGTTTACATGAAAGCATGTTTTTTCTTTTATTAGTAATACCAACTGATGACATAAACCCCCTTTTTTTCTCTTCATAAGTACTGCAAGTAAACATATTTGTATAGTTAGCATTGCTGTGTTGAAATCACCTAAGGATGGAACACAGTAGCTACAGCTCCAGATTCTCATCACAGTATCAGTACTAATTTTGTTTTGTTCCCCACTGCTGTAAATGCATGGGACTTGATTCTGTGCTTGTACGAGGCTTTGTGCCACTTTCCATTGAATTTACAGCTCAGCTGCCCTCTGCAAGGTAATTACATAGTTTTGCCGATGTGATGGATCTGACTCAGCTAAGAGTTTGCGATTCCACACCCTAAAATCCCACTTGGGTGGACAATGAACAGGTAGTCCAACTTACAACTAGCTTTGCAATTGCCAGCTTTGGGGCTTTCTTTAAGAACTTTTTGCTAGGGACAGATACCTGAATTTTTTCTTGTTGATGTCTGGGTGAATCCAAAACAGTGCTGTTAAATCCAGTGGCTCTGTCTGCAATCTTGTTTCCGTTGTTCTGAAAGAGATGCAACATCCTTTGTTTTCAGTGGATTTCTCCTTATTTGACTTGCTGTGATGTGAAAATGAGGTTACCCTTTCCAATGGAATGATATTACTTTGAATTTTCAGTGAATTTACCTGATTTCCAGAAATAGCCATCTAGTAGTCAAATCCATAACCTTCTTAGCTGGCAACAAAGTGTTTCCATTAGAGCACGGGCTTCCCAGCATATATAGGCTATATGGCAGGTTGTAACACTTTTCTGACATGCAGAAGACAAAAAAAAAAAAAAAAAAAAAAGAAATGTATATCTCATTTCTGTGTTTCAGTGTGCCATAGAGACTGTCATTTGCGATCTTGTGGGAAACAGCTTTTAAGTAGCTGAAGATAATTTTTTTTTCTAACATTCCGTGTTGTTTTTTCCTCTATAGTTTATGTCACCCATTGCAGTCCTTCTCACATGAGTAATGACTTAGACTTGAGGTTCCCCAGTCTTCACTGATATTATCTGAGAAGATGTAGATCCAAGATTAAGATTTGTTTCTGAAAATAGGAGTGATTTGCATTTTTGTCTTCTCTTCCAACTCTAGTTATTTTGTTCTTGGATAACCCTGGCTCTTGCCCTTTGGATTAATACCTCGTTGTTCACTTTCTTCCTTTGCTTTTATCACACAATATATGCAACAGTGGTAGCAGTCATTTCTGCAAAGCAGTAAGTAGCAGAGCTGTCCTGCTGCTGCATGTAGTAGATGTGAATAATGCTGGGCATTCCAGAGCTGCCTCTCTTCAGTTTCAGAGAAGCCACCTTGGAAGGAAATCCATAATAATTCCCCTCTCAGCACAGCAGGAATTCTACCCTTCTCCAGTTTTCTTACAAAGTCAGTTTGGAGATAAATATTCTTGAAATATACAGTCTCTTCTGTCAGATCACATCTCAAACCCAGACTAGGCAGTAGTGGTTTCTGTGTGGTCTGTTTCCTGTAGGTGAGGAGTACAATGAAACCTTGCAGCTCGTCTCATGAGAAATCAGTTGCATGATAAATTCTCATATTCAGGGTTTCAGTTTGTATGAAGATACTGGAGGAAGTGGTGCAATTTGAATATACTAGGTTGGTAGCATAGCTATCTAAGGCTCTGCAGTATGTATAGGGATCAGAGATTGGTAACATTAAAATTCCTTCTTTTGTATGGTTGCACTTCAATCGTGATGTCCTAGCACTTTGTAAAAAAACTCAGAAATCCATGCTAGGGTTTTCTTCGCTCCCTCCAGAGTTAGTAGGGATTAACTACATTCGACAATACTTAATTCTATCAAGCAAGTTCAACAAATTTAAAACTTCTTTCACCTCCTCTTCCTCTCTCTAGTCCCTGTTAAACTCTAAGTAGAAATGCATGTGATTGGAGGTGTGTGTGGGGGTGCCGACAGATGAAAATTATTTGAATTATTTAAGCAGTGTAGCCTTATATTTTTTTCTGTCTTGTTTAAACTGATTTGAAAATCTGAGGGGGTGTAATTGAGCGAAGGTTTTAATGTGAATTTGCAGAGCAGATTTTATAAGTTACTTAGTTCAGAAAACACTATAATTTTCAAGGCAGTACTCCATAAGAGGCTTACTTAAAGACAAGAAAGGTTAATGTGAAAATACATGTTGTTGTTATTATTTTGGTATTATGCAATTAACTCTAGGAATGTTTCAGTTAGGAAATATAATCTTTAATGTGCTAAGAAATTCTGGCCATGCAAGAGAACTGATGTGAAGATACAATCTGTCTGGAGGGTGACAAAGATTGCCCTGGGAAGGAATACCCTCTAGATAAAGCTCAGCCACTGTGCTTTGAAGGAGCCAAATAAGAAGCAAAGAGATATCAGGACATTTGCCTAGGAAAGGCATGGTGGCTCCCAGTGTTGTTTCAGCTACTGGGCAAAATACCTACACAATATCTCAATATCTCTCAGGATCATGTTTTAAAAGTCTGCTCAGTGGTTTGAAAGAAAGGATAGGCGTATCTGTCTTTAAGAGAGTATGCTGAAGTGTGGATCTACTGGCACCTTCCTGCAGGCCTGGTGGAGTAAGTCCTAGTAAATAACAAAATTTCAGTCAGATTCCAATAACCTACTTTTCACACAGAGTATCTCTAAACGACACATATTTTGGGTTAAGATGCTAACTTTAGTGACTCTGATGCCAGTATGTTGACTATTTAGAGATACCCCAAACTTCTCTGTAGGTAAAAACTCTGTAGCCAAGGTATTTCAATCTGGAGAGAAAGAGTTCTTGCCATTCTGGATTGAAACCATCTTAAGCAGGTCCTGGAAGAATACCAGGGTATGTAAGAAGGATCTCAGTGATGCGTACTGATAGCAGAGCAGAGACTGAGGAGCATAGAATTTTGAAGCATGAGAGAGAAATCCCTCTGGAAGACCTGGAAACACTGTGCATTTCAAAATGGAATTTGCAGTGCTTCTTTCTAGTGAAAAATGATGTAGGTTCTGTTCTTAATAAGGAAGCTTGATATTGACTGCATCTGTATTACAAAATGAAATGTGCCCAGGACCATTCTCTGGTACTGAGGCCAATTGGCGTGCAACAGCCTGAGTTCATACTGTTAGACTCTCCCTCCAGAACAAGGTGGCTGGAGGCAGCCTGCCTAATGGGCTGAGTTCCTGGCCTCTGCTGATTCCCAGATTGTGCCTAGGAAGTATTTGGGAGAGAGCTCTGTGGTACAGATTTACAAGTGTGACCAGAAGCCTTTAACAGGATAGCTGATTGTGATTAATTGCCGGGGAACATTCCCTCAAAGTGTTTAGCTGACAAGGGTAGACAATGCTCAGTTCACACTTAGGGCTGAGAAGTGTGCCTTGCTTTGATGCTATATGGCATCTTGCCCTCAGGCAATTTCTTGGAGTATCTGAAAAGCTTTACACATTCCCCCTATTGGTACTTTCTTACCTTAAACAATAATCAGTATCTATTCATTGAGCACAATTATTTCTGCAGAAATATGTTCTCATCTAATTCTGCTTCCACCTGAGCTCATGTATATGCAACCATACTAAAAGTCACTACACAAACCCCCGACTTTTCTAAGTGCAAATGGAGGAGCACAAGTGAATCTGACAGTGAGAGCAATTGCTTGGTTTTAAACTGACTGATTTTCCTGTTTGCACAACCCTAGTGTAGGCTATACCTTGTGTTTCAGTCACTGCATCTTGTAATTCTGCTTAGAAACTGGTATATGGTTGAGGCCCTGGTGGCCAATAGCATCCTCTGTTCTTGCTATCCATTAGGCTGCACTAGAAAATAACTGGAAATTAAAAACCAAACCAACCAAACAAACAAGGAAATGAGTGGGGAAACACTTCTAACTGTATGCAAAGAAGTTCAGGTAGGATGAGACCTGCAGAGATCTCACTGAAGCCAGCCTCATTCCAAAAGAGGTAGTCAACCTCTTGTAAATTATTTTATACAGATGTTTGTCTGGCCTGTACCTGATATGGACAAGGCCCTTCTGGAGTTAAGAGTTCTTCCCTTTGCATGTATGCTAAAAGCATAATTTGGTTCTAAAGTAATTGCAACCTGAAAGGGGAATCACTAGAAGTCAAAACAAATCTGTACTTTCTGAACATTGTTGGCTTCCAAATGGCTTTTACATTTCTAAATCCATTGAGATATCCTCAGAAAAAGGTGTATGCAAGTAGGGACTCATCTGAAAGTATGACCAGGCTTCCCTTACAAAATACTGTGATCTTGGATGTAATACTGGAAGCAAAACTATTCCAGGTGTGTGTAACTGTATTACTGCTTCTAGTGCTGTAGAACCATGGACCACCCAGTATGGGCAGGAAGTGGATCACCACTAGAATTCTTCTGTAAATTCAAGGTGAATCTATATGCCAGCTCTGCTGTGATCCCCAGGGACTAGAACATGAGTTCAGACAGACTGAGAAGAGTGCATGTCTAGAAGTAAACTTCCACTTGAAATATTTTCTGACACTATATTTGCAGCTCAGTTGCAATAATATTAGATATTAATGCTGCCAACCACCCCAAAAAGTGGGTGAGAAGCCAGTCCCTATGAAGATACTACTAGGGACAAATGAATCTATCAGTGGCTTTCAATTTTTACTTTTTTTATACAGAAGCATCTCATATGATCTTCCAGTGAACACAGTCCTTCTCCTAATGGCTCTGTTTTCTCCTTTGTTTCACTCCTCTGACAGAGGTTGTCATCCTTCAGTAGGAGTGGCAGGATATGACTTCTGATTATTGAAGGCCTGTTTGATCATGGAAAATGTTCTGGACAATAGAACTTGATAGCTGAGGAATTTCTGCTATGAAGGTAGCTTCTTCCAGCAGACGAATGGGCAGGTAGCTTAATGTGGGTGTCACGTCTTAGGGGTCTTTAGCAAAGACCACCCGAACTTGGGGTCTGGAATGCTGAGGTCCACCACTTGGAAAGTCTGATGAAACCTTTTACATCAGGTTATCAGTCTTTAAAGATTCTTTCAAAAGTCTTTAAAACTTTTAAAAGTTATGTCTGTCATATATATGTATTATTCAGTAATTTAGAGGCAGTATACATACTTAAAATGGACATGTAAAAAGCATGTAGATTTGCAAGAATGCAAAAGGATAATTCAAGAGCCAGACACATCTTGGACATAAAATAACAAAATCATAATTGGAGGCAGTAAGAGGAGGGGGTCCTTCTATTAATTTCCCCTACAAAAAGAAGTCGTAAAGTCGTTACTGCAGCATTCACGGACAGTGCAATATGTATAGAAAATATTTCAGGAGCACATCCTGCTCTCTGTTTACTCTGTAATTATGGATTAGTCGTACTGAAGTCCACTTTTGTTCCATTCCAAGAATTCTACTCAGATAGACTTGAGGGCAGCAGCATATCCTTTCTTTTCCTTGAGTCTTGACAGACCAAATTAAATAGTGATCTCTCTTACATTGATAGCATGCTGACAGCATGTGCTGTGGGGAGAAGAGAGTGTGGAAACAATATTTCTTATTGCCTGAACTCAGCTTGCAAAATGGTAGCGTAGCATGTCTTGTTCATCTATACTATTTTCTCAGTCAAAGAAGGTGATGCTGGGAAGGTGTGTGAAGGGTCCAAATTTGGAAGAGAAAATAATCGGAGACCAATGACTGGAACAAAATGCTCAAGCCAAAGTGCTTCCTCCCTGGAGAAGCACTCCCACAGTCAGATGTAGTGTTGTTTAGCTGTCTGTTTTTAATTCTAGGACTGCAAAGAAAGCATGGCTCTTAAGGCTCTGCCTGGGAATTTTTGTCTGCTGTTGGGTAATGAACCTAAACATACAGGAATCAGGCCTGAATAAGAATCTCACATACCATCCACTTCTCATCAGTGAAACCTGTACTGTTCCCTCATCTGATTTTCTAATTGAATTGTCATGGGTGTAAAATCACACTGCAAAATTTCCTCTGGTTATTTGCACAGAGCTCAGAGGCAGGAGCCAATGTAACATACTTTGAATTTGTTTTCCTTTTTAGAAGGGGCTTGCATTTTAAGGTTTTTTTGGCTTTGTTTTTGTTTTTTTGGGGGGGCTAATGTACATGTGATGTCAGGCTTCCCAGATGAGAATGGTTGGACTGGCGCTGACATTTTTAGAAATATGTGCGAATGGAAAAATATCCTGGGAGTGCTGCCAACCACTGATTCTGTAAAGCTTTAGTCTCTGTTGAATAGGAAACATGAGCCAGGTACCTTTACTAAAAAGAAGACTTACTCATGAAGTGTCTCTACTCAGGTGTGTGCAACCCATGCCTTCTTAATTTAAGGAAAGGGCAGGAGTGAATTCCAGCAGGCTGTGACTCTTTCAGGCAATATTCAATTCCCCTTTCTGACCAGACAAAAACCAGACAATTAGCATCTTTCCCAAAGGGAGGAACAACTACAGCAAAATATCTTGGCAAAAAATGGATTTTGCAAGGTTTAACTGTGAGGGTAACAAAACAATGTGGTTCAGACAAATCTCTTGCCTGATCCATGGCTGTTCCTTCCAGTTTGGTGCTGACGTGACTGAGACGAAATAGGGTAGAGCTGAGCTGATTTGCAGTGAATCAAGCCTGCGGCTTTCCATTTCACAGCGAGATGGTGGAATTTGGAGGCTAAGTGCAGCTGATTAATGGTGCTATGAATGTCAATAATTTTTATAGGCTTTGCAGTATGCGCATTTTAACTGCCTCATCAGAGCAAATGTCTTGTTAACAGATAGTAGGCTTTCATACAGTGCAGGTCAAGTACTGCTCTTCCTTGAAGAGAAGCAGACCAAGCTAAGTGAACAGGGAGTTAAACCAGTGCAGGACATTGTACAGGGGTTAAACCAGTGCAGGACATGCTCTAAGAGTGCAATATCTGTGCTCGTTGGGAACAGATTGGCCATGTCTATATCCAGGGCTACAGCCAGCTCCTGCTGAGTTGCTGGCTCTGTTGAATTTGGATCTCAGTAGGAGCCTGGAGCCAGGAACTGGTGCTTTTCACTGAGGCAAAACAGTGCTCAGTGAGTGGCAGGGCCTTGCAGCTCCAGCTGAGCTCAGTGCTGAGCCCAGTATGCCTCTGGGAGAAGTAGAATCTGCTGAGTTGCCCCATGGGTCAGTGCTCAATAGGAGCAGCAGCTCTCCCTGTGCTTCAATAGGCATATTGCATGCAGCTGTCCCTCTGTGGTCCCCTGATGAATGGCAAAATGCTTGATTACAGCATGGTCTTGCATGCCATCGTTCTCTCAACACTATCTCTCTTTTGCAGAGTCAGCAGTCTCTCATAGAATCATTATAATGGAATCATTTTGGCTG
Organism: Nesoenas mayeri; assembly: GCF_963082525.1. NCBI lineage: Eukaryota > Metazoa > Chordata > Aves > Columbiformes > Columbidae > Nesoenas > Nesoenas mayeri. Next base: position 68,657,346 of record NC_137541.1, read on the forward strand.
GAAAAGACTTTTAGGATCATCGAGTCCAATGGTTAACCTAGCACTGCCAAATCCACCACTAAACCGTGTCCATAAGAACCTCATCTACATATCTTTTAAACATCTCTAGGGATGGTGACTCAACCACTTCCCTGGGCAGCCTCTTCCAGTGCCTGACAACCCTTTTAGTGAAGAAATTTTTCCTGATATCCAATCTAAACCTTCTCACTTCTCATCATCACCTCTCTTCTGTTTTTCTTACTCTCATGTGTTGACAAGGCCAAGTGGATGGGGCTGTGCCTGGTGCTGGATACACCAACCTGTGTGCTATGAAGTGCATATTCTGGCCTTGGCAGGGCTCCCTAGACTGATTTATTTTCTGGATGGCTCCCTACACAGGGACACTGTGGCTTAGTGGTGGCCTTAGCATGAGGTTTACATACAGTTGTTTTCACACATCATTTGCTGGTGGGATTGTAACTGCTGCATGGAGCACCACAGAAATAGATTATACCAGCTTTACAGAAAACAGTATATTGAACTCAACTGGATTCACTCTGATTCATCTGGGGGAGGGTTTCGTGGTTTCCAAAGGAAAAAAAGGTTTTTTAGTCGCTCTTTTGTTTATCAGTAACTTTTGCTTGTTGGCTGTTTTCAACCAAATTTGGCAAAAAGACACGAGCCTTCAAGAAAATATTTTTTTTACAGCTTCTGTAAAGGTAGCTGACTGCATGGGAGAAGGAAAGAACTGAATTAATACTACTTCTCTTAGGGAAAAGCTGTGGCATGAGGTCTCCTAAATTGTTTATCAAAACAGGAAAGAGATGGTGAATGAAATGCACCATCAACCAGGGTATGTTCACAGATAACTTCTCTGAAGTGTAGCAAAAATTGATTAGATGGGATTTACAGAATAACAGTGAGAAACAGTGTTGTGCTTAGAAATAAGGTGAATAGTGGCTTGCATACTGAGACAGTTCCTTCCTTCTAGCAGTACTTTCAGAACATTTTTCAGGCTTCTAACTTGTTCTAAAGTCTGTAGTAATTGGAGAGTGGGGCAAGGAGAGAGACCCCTCTTGATTTCAGAGACTTTGAGGTCAGGTTTGTCATGGTCCATCTCATGCCATCCTGGTGTTTTACAAGTTGAGGAAACAAAATCTTGAAATTAAAGCTCGTACCCTTTCCCGCTGCATTGCAGTAGTGAGCTTGGAGGGGCAGGAGGAAGGGATGGAAGAGTTTATAAGAAGACTGAACCTTTACTTTCAGACTTTAAGTAGTCTGAGTTTAAGCAGATTGTCTTGCATGCCCCTTACCATCCCTGCACAGCAGCTATACTAGCTGCAGCTCCTTTGCTTCTCTTGAGCTGAGTAATAGCTCATTCTATTCACTTCTCTAAGCATAAAGCTCTCTGCAAAGAGTTGGTTGATTCTTTGCTACTCACTAACCAACTATCTGTGCCTATAATACTCACCAGTGGCATTTGCTATAGGACTTTCTGGCCTGATTTGAGAATGGGCAGGAAGAAAAGCAAAGCAAAGCATGTTACTATGCTGTGTTTAAGACCAGACCTGAAAAACATAACTGAGCTCTAAACAACTTTCCCAGGATCACACAGTGCTGGGCTGCAGAAGAGACGGCACATTTCCTGATGGGGAGGCTAATACTTTAATTTTAAGGACATGCAGTCACACATTTTGCCCACATTTTCAGTCAAACTAAAATGAAACTGTAAGGTACAACTAGCCAAAATAGCCGTCAGTTTACTGCTCTCTAGTGAGACAGCTATTACATGTGCTTTTCTGTGTTATCTGCAAACATGTTTGTTGCTCTGATCACTAGTCTTCACCCTTCTGGTCTAGCCAATTTACATTCTTATACTGTGTTCATTACTGATGCTGTGGATGAGGCCCTTCAAATGATGTCATAAGAAATGTGGCTAATAGCCCTTGTGTGTTGGTTCTCTCAGCCTCTCCTCATGACAGCTGTAAGCAGTGAAGCAGCTGTGGTTTTTTGGTTTGTTTGTGTTTGTTTTTGTTTTATTTTGTTTGTGTTTTTGTTGTTGATGTTTGTTTGTGTTTGTTTGCTTGTTTGTTTTAATATAGATACATATGTACCAGTAATTACTGATTTCTGAGAAGAAAGTACACCTTGGAGTTTGTTCTTTATCATCCAGACTTTGGGTCTATCCTGAAGGAAGTGTTATTTCCTGGTCCCTTATGGTAGGAAGTTTGGTTGTGCTTGAAGAAGAAATTCACTTGCTGTTACTATCAACTTGGAGCTCTTAGCTGATTTTTTTAATACCTTGCACCAAGGTTCTTTTTCCTCAGGGTTGAATTCTAGGGGCAGTTCTGTCAAGGATCTGAATGCAGAAGTTGAATGCACCATTAGTAAGTTTGCTGATGAGACCAAACTGGGAGGTGCTGTTGACTCTCTTGAGGGACAAGAGGCCTTGCAGAGGGATCCAGATAGATTGGAGCATTGGGAAATGATCAATGGGATTAAATTTAACAATTCAAAATGCTGGATTCTGCACCTGGGACAGAATAATGCCAGACACAAGTATAAATTGGAAGAGGAGCAGCTGGAGAACAGTCTTGAAGAAAGGCACCTGAGGGTGCTGGTCAACAAGATGCTCAATATGAGTCAGTGGTATGTGCCCTGGCAGCCAAGAGGGCAAACAGCACCCTGGGGTGCATCAAGCACAGCATAACCAGCTGGTCAAAAGAGGTGATTATCCTGCTGTATTCGGTGTTGATGTGGCCTCACCTTGACCACTGCGTGCAGTTCTGGGCCCCACCATGCAAAGGTCTTTGAATGCATCCAGAAGAGGGCAACGAAGCTAGTGGAAGGGCTAGAAATCATGTCCTATGAGGAGTGGACAAGGACTCGGTTTGTCTAGATTGGAGAAAATGGGGCTGAAGGGTGACCTCACAACTCTCTACGGCTTCCAGAGGAAGGATGTGGAAAGGGGAGGTGCTGAGCTCTTCTTGGTATCCAGTGACAGGACATGTGGAAATGATTCAAAGCTGTGCCAAGTGAGGTTCAGACTTGAAATTAGGAAACATTTCTTTACTGAGAGGGAGACTGGCTAAAGGGGTGGTCAATGCCCCCAGCCTGTCAGTGTTTAAGAGGCATTTGGACAATGCCCTTAACAAAATGCTTTAGCTTTCAGTCAGCTCTGAAAGGCTCAGGCACAGAATCACAGAATCACAGAATGTTAGGGATTGGAAGGGACCTTGAAAAAATCATCTAGTCCAATCCCCCTGCCAGAGCAGGAACACATAGATGAGGTTACACAGGAATGTGTCCAGGTAGGTTTTGAATGTCTCTAAAGAAGGAGACTCCACAACCTCCCTGGGCAGCCTGTTCTAGTGCTCCGTCACGCTCACTGTGAAGAAGTTTCTTCTCATATTTAAGTGGAACCTCCTGTGTTCCAGTTTGTATCCGTTGCCCCTTGTCTTATCATTGGTTGTCACTGAGACAGTTGGACCAGATGATCACTGGTAGGTCCTTTCCAACCGAAAGTGTTATATTTTCTGGTTTTCTACTCTATTTTCTAAAGTTATGGATCATCCAGGAGGCAGGGCAGTTAAACTTGATTGGTTCACATACAGACTAATCCGTGTAGGGATTAGAAGACATTTTACCTGCTGCCATTTTTAAGAAAGACTGCAGCATTTTGACATCAGTATAATGATGAATTTCTCATGAAATCTGTTCAAAAACACTGGGAGATGCTCACCAGATCAGACACTAGGTTTATTTCTAAGTTTATACCATGTGAAAAACATAGTATCTCTAACAAGCCAAAGGCGAACAGGAAGACCCCCACATTTGAAATCTGATTTTTACATTAATCTTATGGCACTATGAAGTCTGACTCATGATTGTTGAATACTCAGTCTATCCTGCTCTGTCAAAAAGGCAGCCTTATTTTGAATGGTAAGAAATGCTGTAGAAGAGCTGCAGAAGATAGGCGAAGGCCCAAACATCCTGGCCTTGTAGCCAGTGAGAACTTCCATGTTCTAGACAAATCTTCAGTAAAAGCCTTGTGGATTATTTGGTTTCCCTTCATATTCCTTTACTGCTGCAAACTAAATGTAACAGTCTGCTGCAAAACAAATAGAACATAATAATCTGCCATTTTCTCTTGACCTTCTTGAAATAGTGTGCTAGAAGAGCTGAAGAATGGCATGCATGCAGTTTGCAAAATCATTTTGCATGAAGGGATTTCAAAAAGCTTCCTCAAAAGCTACCCACAAGTTATTAACTCACATTTGGGGACCATCTGCCTGGTAGCTTTTCAAAATAATGCTATAAGCACACAGGCTAAAAGCAAGGAATATCTTACAAAAGCATATTTTCCAGAAAGAAAAAGGCAAATCCCCAAATAGTTGAGCCTTACCATTTTTTTATAACCCATAGGTGATAAATCATAAGGTATTTGGGAACAGAAGTGTTATCTGGGGCATTAACACAGTAAATGTATGTTCTGAGAATCCTCTTGCAGTTTCCGTTGCAGAATTTTGATGTATTTTGGTGCAGCTGCATTTGTTTGAGGAAAATGCATTGTATGTAACAGGGATATTACTATGGCTCTTCAGGCTTTACAATCAGGAATTTACAGTAATTTTCTTGGTGTAGAGAAAGACCAGAATTGAAGATAGGATGTTTCTAAAGCTGTAAGGCTTCCTCTTCATGGGAACACTTCAGAAGCCTAGCCTGAATCAAAACAAACAAACAAACAAACATACAAACAAGCAAAAACAACAAAACCCACTAGATCTGAAGTGTGATGACTTGAAATGGAACATAGCCCTCTGTAAAGAATCACGTTTTGAATAAAGTAGACCAGACTTAGGTATAACTTAATTCATTTCAGAATACTAAACCAGATTTGATCTTTATTATTTTAAATGAAAATGAATGTGCAGGGACTAACCGCAATAAAGATGTTTTTTCCATAGGTAGATAATCCCCATTTTAAAAAGTCATCTAGGAAGTCAGGAAATACACTGAAAGTCTTTGGAAATCAGACATGCCATCTCTACAATTTTCTATACACAATGAGCACAATTCAACAAGGTGCTGAGCAAAATTCCTTTTGTCATCAGTGGGTGTTGGAAGGCAATTGTTTATCACCCATGATGAAGTACAAATAGCATGGATAATGACCTGTGCTGCTCAATATGCAGATATATCATAGCTCGTATCAAATTTTGTGGGTATTGAATGAAGAGTAACTTACTCCTATAAGGTATGAAAAAACTTTACCATTTTTAGCTGCAATACACGCCGATGACTGGAACTTGGGCCGGAGAGATGCCTGCTCCTCCCTTATTTGATTCAAGTTGTGTTTGGACTCTGAATGCCTTTTCTTCCACTGTAGAATTGAATGGAAAAATTGCAACTGGCTTCAGCAGTTATAGGATCAAATAGAACTGCTGCTGCTTTCAGTAAACTTTCCCACTGCTGGTTGGAAGGAATAGCATTTGGTCTGGGCTGTGTTCTGAACTAGTGAAAAAAATCACAGACAACACACTTTGAAAAAGGGTGGGAATGAGGTAATTATTATTCACGCTCAGCTCTGAGCCTAAATTATGATTCAGTCTCTTTCTGTGCTCTCTAGAAAGGTATCACATGGCATCATATAAAGCTGGATGTCATTGTCAGTAAGTAATGCTTAACTTGGAAAAAATTGAGCTGCAGAAGGTCGAAGGAATTTGAGGCAAATGAGACTTTTGGACTTTCCTTAAGAAAATTTATCTGAGGGGCTATAAGTAATGAACTGATATTTAAAGGCCTGATGTAGCATCAGAGCATGCCACACTAGTACAAAGTATTTGAAAAGAGATCTGGAATAGCAGTCTATTCCATGTTTTTATTTTTTGTAGTTTATAACTCTGGATGATCTGGATATTCCTATAAGTGTCCTTTTGTGTTTATCTAGTTGTTTCTGCAAATTTTAGGAGGCCAAGCTAGGCTATTGAGCACTTTAAGTTAAGAGGAACAACAGTGAATGATTAAGGACTCCTTTGGAGACTGTGTGACCTAGCTTTTCTGAGCACAATAATCCTATTTCTGAGACGTTCAAGTGTTGTAGTGAGAGTAAAACTGTGTGTCTTGGATGTGTGGGACTCTGCTGAAATGTGTTTTCATCTTTTGCTCTTTTTCAATTGTGAATGGCCTGGGTCTTTGTACAACTACCACAGCTGTTAGTGAGGCTGCCTTATCAATCTGTCCTGCTAGTTTTTACAGCCTCTGTGAAGCTCAGAGAGACAAGACTTCCTATGGGCTCTAGCAACACCTGTTGAAGTTATATGCTGTCAGACTCAACATCGCCTTGCCAGCCTGAATTTCCCTTTGTAGACAGGCAGCTGGTAGGTGCAGAACCAGGAACCTGACCTGATACCACATTATATTAAGAGAGTTAGGACCATTTCAGAGAACCCTGTGTTTTTCTGATGGGAATGTGCTCCTGGTTTACGTTCCTAGTTCACAAAGTCTGCCCTCACAGAACCTGTGTAGAAGCGGCAACAGAGGAAAAGTGATGCCTCAGAATGATTGCTCTAATATCACTGAACATATCAGGGTGAATCTAATTAAACTGCATGCATGGAAATGAAAGAGCTAATCTAACCCTGACCATGGCAGTCAAAGTGTGCAGCTTAGGTAATTGCCAGTGTCTGTCTTAAAAACAATAGTCCCATTCCCGAGGCAGTTGAAGATACTTGGTGTTATGCCACTGACTTCACGGGGGTCAGAACTGAGCTCAGTTTTCTATTTTAGGCAGAGCACAGTTCAAGGAGGGGATACTGATCTCTGTCAATAACTTAAAACTGAGTTGTCAGACCATCAACTAAATTCTTAGGAAAGTTTGTTAGACTTTTCAATATCAATACTGGGTTTCAGAGGTATATTTGCTGAGTTATTCTTTTGATAAAACTCTTTAATAAGCAAGTCCATTTGCTCTCCATCTGGTGCTGATCTCACTTAAAATGCAGTGAGATTGGCAACTAATTCATTCATAAGTACAAAATTTGCATAAATCAGTTAATACTGGTAAGGCCAAATCTTACCTTTAGTTTCTTAACAAAACAAATTATGAGCCTTTCCTCTTAGGACAGAAACTCTTTGTAAGATAGAGAAATATCTCACACACGTCTGGTGCTGAAATATCAAGTAGTGATGTTTGTTTTTTGCAGATTCCTTTCCTGTTAATTCTTGTTCCAAATATAGTACAGTCTTGAAACTGGTTATGCTTGATGTTCAAGGCAAAATTATTGCACTTTAAAGATTCAGTTTTATCTTTAAGACTTTAATCTTGCATCAATAACTTTTAAGTGCTTTTGAGTGATGCACCAAGCAAGGAACTAACATCCTTCTTCGTTGTTTTCGGTGTCAGATAACATATATATCCAATGGCAGGCCTCTATTTGCCATGAAGATGCAGTTACAGGGGATGCAATCTACAGATACTAAGCTGTGTGATCTGTAAATTATAGTGATTACATATATTTTAGGATTTAGTTTACCTTTTAGGTCCCAAGTCCTTTTTCTGATTCACTAAAGGAAAATCATGGTAGTTTTATTTTTTTTCTAGAATCTAAAAATGTTGTTTAAAATGAGTATGGATAATCCACTAGCAGAAAAGGATGAAACTTCTCAGGGACAAGATTAAAATGGGATGAGTTCAGAAGAGAAAAGTACTTGTGTGGCTTTATGACTTAACAGTGACAAAAGACATTTTCTCAGGTAAGGGTGTGAATATCCAAACTAGAAGGCTGTATTAACACACACAACAGTCAGAGAATCAGAGCTTCACTGACCTTTTCATTGAATGATCAGGAAGGGGAATGGGGTTGGTCTTGATGTCTCAGGCTATCAGAGATGAGTGAAACCTCCTGAAGGCTTGAAGTAGTGAGAAAAAAATGTGGGCTGCTCTATTTAACAGGCAGCTGACCAAAGTCTTGTACAATCCACATTATTGTTCACTGTGTACTGTATTCCCCACCCAATAATTTCTGTTTCCCTTTCTCTATAAGCTCCAACTATTTGATTTTTCGTGTGAGATGAAAAGATGATAGCACACCTCATAGCGTGAGAGTCTCAGATCTATAAACAAAATTAGATTCTCAGGTTCAAGTTCTTAATCAGAATGCTGCCAACCTGGGGTTTGAAATGGCCCTTTAAACTTCCAAGTGGATATCTGCTAAAGGGTTAGGTTTCTACTGTTGTACTTTTTTTTTTTTTCCTTACAAGCAATCCCATCCAGCACCTAACATGTATCAAAGAATAGTGTAGGCCAAGCTGCCTTTGATCTTCTGGCTGCTGCATCTGGGAATATGGCAAGACACAGGAATCCTCCCTTTTAATTTCTCTTTTGTGATCTTCTGTAGTATATTTGATAGTGTTCAGTGATATCTTGTGAGGTCACATTAAGTGAGACCATTCTTTGCATTGTTTCAGTTAGTAACATGCGTGGGCTGGTCCAGAGAAAAATTATACAATTACCATCCAGGATATGTAATCTTTCAGCCTACAGTGCCCTTGTGGCCCATGAGCCATGTACAAGCAGCTATCAAAAAGAGATGTTTCAAGACCAACCTGCTTGAGCTTGTAGGAACTGTGATTCACTGTCTGCTAGAGGTAGTAAAGAACCTCTCTTCCATCTGACTGAGAAAGCCTTTCTCAGAGAATTCTGAATTGAAACAGGCATGTTTCCATGAAAAATGTCACTTCTGAGGACTGAATATCCTCCAAAGAAAATGGGTCACATTGGTGAAGGGTTTAGAGGGGAAGCCGTATGAGGAGCAGCTGAAGTCACTTGGTTTGTTCAGCCTGGAGAAGAGGAGACTGAGGAGGGACCTCATCATGGCTACAGCTTCCTCACAAGGGGAGGAGGAGAGGCAGGTGCTGATCTCTTCTCTTTGGCAACCAATGGCAGAACCCAAGCGAATGATGAGAAGATGTGCTGGGAAAGGTTTAGGTTGGACATTAGGAAAAGTTTCTTCACCCAGAGGCTGGTGAAGTACTGGAATAGGCTCCCCTTGGAGGTGTCATGGCCCCAAGCCTGACAGTGTTCAAGAAGCAACTGGACAACACCCTCAGATACATGGTGTGAATCTTGGGGTTGTCCTATGAAGGGACAAGAGTTGGACTCAATGATCCTTGTGGGTCCCTTCCAACTCAGAACATTTTATTATTTGCTCTATTCCATATACTGATTGACTACAAGTGAGCACAATGAACTGCATCTTCCTTTCCTTGTGTTTGGAGAACACAAGTGGGAGGACGTAGGAGACAAGGAAGAAAGTGCAGAGACCCAACACCAATCTCATGTGAATAAAGAGCTGCTCTCTTCAGGTGGTTTCCTGGCTATTCTGAGCACTTGCTTTCCTGGCCTTTTGTGCCTCTCGGATGACAAGACAAAGCTGAGAAGTAAGATATTGTAAAAGTTCCACTTAATTTGTACAGTCAGCTTGGAACAGCTGCAGACAAATACAAATTCAGGACAAGAGACAACAGCTCAGGACAAACGTTACTACATTACTCTAAAAGACTGCTAATATGAGTTTGACAAGCAAAAACTTATTGTTTAAGTCAGTAGTACGAAGGAGTAAGAAAGCTCACAGCTGCTCACAGCAGGACACTGCTGCTTTAACAAGATTTTCTCTGGCTGCTCCAATTCCCTTTAGCTTTAGCTTTTTTTTTTTTTCCTTTTCTTTATTTTTTTTGTAATCATCTTTCAAACTGCAGCAGCATTTGTTGTCCTGAGGTGCTGACTCTGGTAGAAGAGATTCTAGTGGAAGCTTCTACTGCAGTTTACACAGGCCTCATTTCAGGTCACTAATCACATCTTTCTCAGGCTCTCCTGAGGCTCTTGCATTGCTCGTCCTCCAGCTGGATGAATTGTCTGAGAGAAATGACGTGACTGGTGTGTTGAGGTCACATTTCTAGATCGAGGGTGGACTGGGGGAAGATTCTGCTCTTTGGATTTAGGGAAGACGTGACATTTGAATGTGGTGTGGATATGCAAGCCTTCACTCTTCCTTCTCTGTTGTGCACATCTGCTGCCCTCCAGGCAGCCAGTTATGTTGGGAATGAACAAGAAGAAAAAGCAGAGGATGTGATGGGTGACTTGAGCTGGCATCTGGATGCTGAGCAGCAAAGTTTCTCTGTTGTACTAGGCCTCTTCACCAATAAAAGACTCATGCACTATTCTCAGAGTCACCAAGAGAAATCCACGTGAAGGACTTGAGTTGAGGTGACAGGATAGAGAGTTTGCCGCAAGACAAATTTGGAGAACAAAACAGTCACAGAAATAAAACATGCTTTATATTTCCAGTGTTACCTGTATAACCAGATTTGATAGAACAGAAAAGCAGGAGGCCAGGGGATCTAAAAACACGAGATGAAGGGCTAGTTGAGATCCTTTGGTGCACTTTTCTGTGAAAACTGGATTAACACAATGGAGCATGAATGATCCTTCTGCTGACCTTACTCTAGAACCAAGATGACTGCTACCTACCTTCTCAGGGAAAAGGCATATTACTTTGGGTAGATACACACTATGGTCTCTGGAGAGCTCATTGCTCCACTACCTGTGTAAGGGGAATCTTGCTACTGAGTGGAATTCTCATCCCTGAGTTAGGATGTTATTCCCTCTCCACCACATAAATGCCTTTTTTTTTGGCAAGATCTAGATATTCTTTGGACAAGACTTCTTTGACTCCTTCCAATTAAGTTCATTTTTTGAAGTGACAGGGCAAAAAAGGAGAAAACATGACCTTCTAGCCTGACATTTACTAGTTATTTTCTGGTAAGAATATTTTTTGAAGTATGATATGGTGTCCAATTGCTGATTCAAATGGTATTGAAGTACTCTCTCTAGCCTAGGGAATATTTGCTTGTTCATATAAAGAGTGAACCCTCTGTGATCTTGTCTACTGCCTGGTTAGAAAATGCGCTCAGGAAGATGGAGATAGAAGTTCAGAAACAGGCAGACAAAGGAAGGAATTATTTGGATTCTTGAGCAAGGGCTCTTAAAATTAAACTAGGAGGTAAAAGAAAATAATTATGCTTCCTTCAATTACCCCAATTTCTGCGTTGTAGTAGAGTTTAGGTTCCTCACCAGTGAACTCCATGTTACTTTTGGATTTAAACAGAGGCCAGAGTGCAGGCACTTGGGAAACAGAGTCCACTGAGTCCACGATTATACAGCAGCAGACTGAACTGGGATTTTGATGTTCTACATTTTGGATCATAGCAGCTATGCATGCAGTTAGTAAGAATTTAAGCATTTAAGTTCCTCTTGTGACCTGGCCTTTCCATCCCATATCAGGTAACCTTGGTTTGGCTTCATGAAGCAGAGATCCTTGATTGTTTGTCTAGTGTAGCATTGAAGATGATATCCCCAAGGTGATAAAGCTAATGAAGACATGTGTAAGGAACAGCTCTTCTACTGATGCTGAATTTCATTAGCCTGTCTCACAAGAGCCCTTTATCACCTCGCAGAATAAGTCCTGTAATTTTTCTAATCGCTGGTGCAGTGTCAGCTTTCCACGTGACTATCTGTAACTTGAAACGCTTTCACCGCTTTATATCCAGCTATGTCACCAAGGCTGTAAAAACAGGAAGAACTGCAACCCTCAGAAATGCTGAGGACAGTTTGCTAAAGCGGCTACAGTAGTCAGAGCAGTTGTGTGATAAATCAGTAAGTGATGTTGTCTCTCTTTGTTTTTAAGAGTGACCTGGAGCTCATGCAGTAGCACTATTCTCCAGATGGCTTTCCACAGCATCGTCTTCCGTAACACACCAGTGAGCCACGAGACTGAGACAGAAATTCCTGTGTGGGGAGGGTGTGAGTCATGAGATGGTGAGTGAAAGAAACAGCAGGATAAAAATAACAGAGCACAGTATGATGCAGATTATTAATCTCTTACCCTGTGTTATCCTAGCTTGTATTACATATACTACTATGTTATACCATGGATGCCCTACTGCTCAAAACAGATCTCTCTATGTTACTCTGAAAGATTATGGCTCAGGATGCCAGATTGCAGGGACTTCTAATACTTGTATCTTTAAGTTGGCTGAAAATTCTTAATCAAGAAGTTGCTGCACTAGAAAATGTATAATCAAAGAGTATCAAGACGTCACTTCTGACAAACGTTCATATTTTTTATATTTTATATGAAAACATCAAGTTCAGTTAATTTAACATCAAATCAATGGATTTATTTATTAAAAATTGAAATTATATCTCTTTTAAAGTCTTTTTCTTTTCCCAACCTTCCTTTTTTCTTTCTTCTTCCTTCAGAAGGAGAAAAAAAAAAGTATAAAAATACTGTGAAAAACTGACGTAGAATGCAACCTTGATTCTAGCTAATGTGGTTCAGTAGGGGGGAAAAAAAAAAAAAAAAAAAAGAAGAAAAAGTATAATCAGTAAAATCAAAAGAATAGCCAGGTATTTTATTTTGAAATATGAGTCTCTATTTTTCTCCTCAAATCTGCCATTCTGTCCTGGCTGAGCTTCATTCTGAGATCACTCCCAACAAAATCAGAAGCCCTTCTAGGGAACTATTGTCTTCAGCTCAGCTAGTTTGAAGTATTTCAGTTAAAGCATCTAACCCTGTCACCTTGACATCTGCTATAATCACTGGAGCAAGTCAGTGATCTTCAGAGAGCTATTTGCAGCTTAGGAAGCCTATTACCATGTTATTTTTCAATTCAGTCAGGAATCTGGACATCATAAAGACAGCAGGAGCTTTTCCTAACTTCAAAGGGTGCCAGCTTTGGCACTGAGTCTTCACTGCAGATTAACATATGGACAGCTCTTTTGATAGAAACTGGCTCTTTGTTGTTTGGGAGTGGGGAGAAATGTTTATTTCACATGGATTCAGTTAAAAATCTTTCAAATGGGTTTCAATATGCTTATTGTTATTTTTATTTTTTTTTTTTTTAATGTAAATCACTGTAGGGTTTTGTCAGTACTGTAGAGAACTTTGCCAAAACTGGGGAACATACAAACAAATGACAGGGCAACATTTTCTGACAAGCAGTGAGGTGGCTGCTTGGTTCCCGTGCTACAGCACTCAGAATGCCAGTGACCAATCTTTGTAGGGCTCTCCCTCCTCTTTGCCCTTTCAGGACTGCCTGATGAAGTGAGACATTTGCACATACACTGGAAAAAGACGTTGTTTAATCATGATCAATTTAACGTCACTTGATTTAAGGCAGGTGTGTGTGCGATGTAGTATGGTTTAGGTATGCAATTTTTATTTGGAAACTCCTTGCTCCCCTTCAGACTCTGTTGAAATCAATTTCTTTGATCCCACTTATTTGAAACAACTAACAACTTTGAAAAAATCCTGTTTTTTTTTTCTTCTTTTTCCCTTTTTTTCTTTATTTCTTTTCTTTTCTTTTCTTTTCTTTTCTTTTCTTTTCTTTTCTTTTCTTTTCTTTTCTTTTCTTTTCTTTTCTTTTCTTTTCTTTTCTTTTCTCTTCTCTTCTTTTCTTTTCTTTTTTTCTTTTCTTTTCTTTGTCTTGTCTTTCTTCTTGTCTTTTCTTGTCTTTTTTTCTTTTGTTTTTTTTTTCTTTTTTTATTTTCTTTTCTTTTCCTTTCTTTTTTTTTTTTTTTTTTCTATTTTGTCTTACAGAGAGTGCCTGGGAAGCTACTTGGGAATAGCTTTTCTATTTTAAAAATACTATTCTTAAGCAATCTTTTAGTTTTTACATTCATATTTCAATCTATTTAAATTATTCTCGTGTATCAAGTCTTTTTATTTTCCAATACGTAAAGAAAAACTTTTTTTGAGGTTATACAAAAATGGAAGTTGTGATCACCATTTGATGTCCTTGGAACACATTTTATTTACTATTCAATAGCCACTGTTTTTATTAGGACATTGTTTGAACGTAACTTTAAGCTCAATAAAGTTCCAAGGCTAATCTCCTGGGACAGGATATTTATGGTCCATATTTCCAGAGAGAGAGATTGGAAGTAGAAAAAGGCTTAAGTATTTAAGCCTTGGTTCAACTCTGAAGTCAGGGGAAAGCTGTCCATTGCAAACAGTCATTTGACCAGTTGATATGGTCAGTTATATGTGCAAACACCCAGCTTGAAGGGGTTGTTGCATTCAGTGAATTCATTGCAAGCAGAGACGTAGGTCCTGGATTGTGTATATTACTGCAGGGGAACTGACCTATTTTTTTTCTGGAGAGAAAAGCCTACCATAAAGATCTAATTTACAGTAACTGTAAGAGTGGAAACAATACCGTTTTTCTCTAGAATATATGGTTATGCAAACAAATTGATGAAGAAGACATTACCAGCAGGAAAAGCACTGATGCTGCTTGGTGTCTACTGAGTTAATATTACCACCCTTCAAAGGAAAGTGAAACAGCGGTGCATCTTTAACTTGGTTCTAAGCCATAATTCTGTACCAGAGTGTGGAGCCTAATGTTTTGCTCTTGATACTTACTATAGCTTTTTGCATTACAGAAGTCTGACTCCTGCAGATAATGACCATTAGGAAGAGACTGCTGCAGAAACTGAAACCAAATCCATTCATTGCTTGTTCTCAAGTCATCTTGGGTTAGAAGTTGCTGAAATTTTTTTTTCCTGGATAAATTACTATGATGACCCAATCAAGCATATGTTCTCAGTGAATTGGATTTCTTCATTCAAATTGTCGAAAATCTGTTCTGCTTGGAGATTTCTCTCATAGAGTAATTGTTTAGCACCACATAAGGAGTGTGCAGGGGTTCTATAAAAGTTTAAATATTTGAACTTACTCCCAGGTGCAAGAAGACTTTACTACTTGAGATTTTGTTTGGAAATAAATGAGTTCTTGTCATGTATTGGGTATCTTCTGCTATTGTTCTTACTTGTCAAAATTTATCATCATTCTGGAAGAAGATTCAAGTGTTTGTTCTTTTTCTATTATTGGCATTCATCTTTGTTTATTTATTTTGTATTCTTGAGATGTGTTGCATCTCTGGAGTTCGTATTTCTACTTTTAGCATAAAAAAGCTGTACATACAAGTCTAGAATGCATCTGAAGTTTAGTCTGTTTTTTTCATGTGACTTTGACTTGAACATTTTTATGTTTATGTTTATATTGCTATTTCAAAAATGTGCATTACCTGTATTTTCTATGCCTTTTTCCCATCTATAACTCAATAAAATTCTGCCCCCATTCTGCAGAACCTTATCAGATGTGCATAACAATGATAACAGTTTTTAAATAATAATGACTGATAATTATAAATGGGTTAATCTGTGTTTTTATTTAATCTACATCTGTCACAGCCTGAAATTTTTTTGATGTAGGATCTGAGATGGTGAAAAAATTACCAATGAGCACTAAGCTCAGCCCAGAAACAATTCTTCATAAGGCTATTTGGACTTGAAAAGTTTTCTGTTCCCTAAAGAAGTATGTTCTTTATTTCAGTTTTCACCATGACTAAGTTTAGAACTGATATTAGCCATGTGAGCCAATGGAGTGTTACCCATTTCATCAGGCTGCACTTGAATTTATATCACTGCACCTCAGGGATAAATAAATGACTACAATATGTCCTCTGTCACAAAATATGCAAGTTTCTAAGGACTGCTAGCTTAACCTTTCAGAGCTGCCAGTCACTGTATGGTTAAGGAAGACCAGGAGACCTGCCACTGGCCTGGAATAGCAAAGGCTTGGTTTACATTGAATGGACTAACATGCATTTTCTTTGTGAGAGCAGATATATTAGATGAGTTACAAGGATCTGGCTCTCATTGGAAGCTAAGGAATACTAATTTGAGTACAGTACCTAAAATTTTTGTGAGAATCCACATTCTACTGACTTGTTCATGGACCCTACATTTGAGGCTGAGCACAAACGAAAACAATGTCTTTTGATGAATGGCAGTTCAGTGTATGAACCTAGTGAGCACCACAGCAGCAGATCCAAGGGATGGCGGCTGTTTGAAGTTAACACAAAAGAGAAGGCTCTGAGAAGTTTGTGTGAGGACACTACTTTACTATGCTCTTTTTGAACTGAATGGTGCAGGACCTTAAGGCAGATTCTCAGCTGGCATGAACTAGCCTAGATTCTTTGACATTAGTGGAGCTCTTCTGATGTATGAGTTCTGAAAACCTGAGAGCTCAGCTGCATTTAAAAACCTTGTTTATATGAAGCACATCCTTCTTAAATGAATTTGTATTTTTCACTAGTACAGAAAAGAAAAGAGTAACTTGACCTGTGGAATCTATGAGCTGATGTGAGCCTTAGGCTTTTAACTGGTTGACCTTCATCCTTGCCATGTAGATATTCAGGTTCCTTACATCTCTTATTATTTTGTCTGCTTTTCTTTTGTGGTGGGTAGATCTAGCAGGATGCTCAATTTTGTGCTTAAGTGTAGCCTTAGATGACATAAACAGACTGCACACATTCATAAATAGATGCAGGACTGAGGCTTTAATGAATAGATTTTTGAGAGTCTGGAAATAGGCTTTGATCTTAGAGTGAACTTATCAAACTTCTGTGGGCTATGAGCATTCACAGACACTAAAATCCCTCAGAGCAAGGACATGAAACCATCCAATGTCTCTTCTACTTTGTGGAAATTCAGCTTTTCTTGGCATATTTGTTATAAGATGTTAACTGCCAGGAGAAACTTGAAGCCATTTTACAACAGTAGCTCTTTGCTGCTCTAATATTCCTTTGGGTCTCCAAAGTTTAGTGAAGTCAATAGGAAATTTTCTACGAGTTTCAATGTGTTGGGAACATGTCCTTGCTGCAGGAAAAACTCCATCAAATACAGTTATTTACAAAATATTCAAGGAGGAAAGGCGTTTCTCATCTTTGTCCATTTAATGCTGTATGCCAAGCCTGTGTTCAGGATTTTAAATCATATAAATTGAAAAGTGCCTCATTTAAATAGAATGAAATCTGAACCAATTCAGTCTTTTACTCTGTAGGATACTTGCCACAAGGAAAGGGCAACAGGACCTCCAATGAGTTGTCTGAGGACTATGAGAGATGACAGTGGTCATGATGGTAGGTGACTAATCTGACTCTATAGACCTACCTACACCAAGAGATACCTTCCTCACTGCACTGTTGACTGTGGTCATATTTTCTCCTGTACACACAAATGACAGCTTCTGACAGCTGTTACATCTTGGAGATATAGTATACACATCTAGACATCTCCAATCAGTAACAAGATATATTTATGTAAACAAACAGCTGGGGCTCACTTATAATTAGGGTTAATAGTTATCGGACATAATTCATTTAGGCCAAGTATTACTGCTGTTCTGCAAAAAGCATGTTCATTAATTTCTTTCTAACTTTTTCTTGCCATTATTAGAGGACACAAAACAAGTTTCAACCTCCTGGAGTAACTTATTTGCTTTCACACATTGCTTTAAGTATGGCAAATGGCCTTTCTTTTCTTACCTTTCTTGCACTGTTCTTCTGGTAAAAAAACCCAAACAGGACTTTGTGTTTACTTTCTGGTCTAGTAAAGCCAGCAAAGCACAGCCTGAATAAAAATCTTGAAAAAGAAACAGTTATCATAGGGTGCAGCCCCTATTTCAGAAAGTCCCCTAAAACTGATTGACTGGAGACAGGAGGATATGTGTTCTGATTCTGACATTCCTCCTTAAATGTCTGCCATAGGATGAAATAGATTTTGTTTTTCTCTAGTAAAGAATTTCTTGATCAAGGAAAAAAACCTTCAGGCAAAGGATAACAACAAATAATAATGTGGAAAACTATGATCTTACCTATGTGGGCTGCTCTAGTAGGACCTGTACATCTACATGGATCAATATTTCCATGATAGGCTTGAAAGCTTGTGATGTTGCATGCCAGGATCAAAGCACATAGGTAGCTGACCTGGGCTTACTCGTTCTTTGAGAATTAGGAGACCCTGAAAATGCTTTCCACTTTGGG
The DNA here is from genome assembly GCF_963082525.1 of Nesoenas mayeri. Lineage (NCBI taxonomy): Eukaryota > Metazoa > Chordata > Aves > Columbiformes > Columbidae > Nesoenas > Nesoenas mayeri. The sequence continues at coordinate 68,675,277 of NC_137541.1, forward strand.
CTGGGATGAAAAGGTAAAACAGCAAATATATTAATGGTTTAAAAAACTTATATTTCAGACTAGATTAATCAAATCACTTTGATTCTATTTATCAGCTCTTAATTTACAATAAAAATTCCGTTTAGATGAAAATACATGCAACCTGAAAAAGGGGGTTTGCTTAGAAGCTGACTGACCCTAACCAGCTCCTGGCCCTTTGCTTGGGCTTTGTGCCTATAATCACATGAAAAAAGTCCAAGGTAGGCAGGAAACACAACAGAAAAGTCTCCTAATAATACATAAGGTGATAGACTGAAATCCACAGGGGCCAGTGTGGTGCAAAAGCCTGGCTATGACAGGGTGTTTGATCATAGGATTCAGATCCACAGACTTATGATTGTGTTTGCAGCAAAGAAACCTTGCAGAGTGCATGCCTGCAATATGCCCAGCTGAATCAGCTGCCAACACTTTACTGAACACTAAGTTCATTCATTATTATTGCTGGGTTTTTTAGGAGGCAAGATGAGCAAAATCAACATCAATTTCCAACAGATGGGACTAGAGAAGGGCAGCTGCGGGCATACGGTGCACTACATAAGGCATGCAAGCACACGTGGAATCCTCTGCCCCCGGAGCTCTGGCATTTCCGTTACACAGGCAGCAGGAAAATACAATTATCTGAATTAACTGTCACTCCACAAATCCCTCTACTTTGTGCTGCCCAGTTGGAAAAAAAGGCAGAACTCAGGAAATACTTGCTACAGAGGCACAATTTGTCACGTGGCAGCAAGGGCAGTGGTGAAAGACTGTATTACTGCCTACGTGAGATGAGCAAGGGCATTCCTGTGAGTCTCCCACCTTTTCTTTTTTGTTCTTGGTATCTCGTTTTGTTTTTTTACCTTTGGGGCCGAAAGGCTGGTAAATAAGATTACAGCAAAGGCATGCAGAAAATAGAATACAGCAGAAACATGTGTAAACAAGATTATTAGGCCAACACAGTGCCTCTCAGCATATTAACTGCACTGTGAGGGGCATACAGCTGGGGCAGGCCTTGAGGCATTTTAGCCTGGGTACAGCAGATGTGGGCAGAAAATACTAATGCAGTGCCCTTGAGTTGAAGCTGCTGTCATCTCTGTTCATTGAGTGTGGACAAACTGAAGGTGGGAATGAAGCATAAGGAGTTTTATTTATTTGGAGTATTTTTATTATTCTTTCTTCATACCCCAACCCCTTTGAAATCATGTTGAATTTCCACAACTTTGAAAGGATCTCAGCTGTCATTTTTCTGTCTCTTCTGCATCTAGCCCCATACACTTTCTAGTTCTATAGAACACAAAGATAGGACACTAGGAATTGCCTTAGAACGAGAAATCTGATAATGACCAAGCATATTTTGTTGATGATAAGGAGGGGATACTATTGGGTGGGCTGTTCCTTGTGGATTTAAAATGCTTGAGGTTGTTGATAAAGTCCCTGTCTGCCCAATTGGGTAACCTCTCCTTAACATGGTTTGAAGTGCTGTGAACTCTTATCTTCAAGAGCTCTACCTGAGGAAGGGACTATAGGAGAATAAAATTAACTTGTGTTTAAAAAAAACAAAACCACATCACGACGAGCCCTCCATCTTTCTGCTTGCTGGCAGAATCTCTGCTCCCTCCCACGCAGCCCCAGCTGGAGAGTCTTTGCTTGCAGTAAAAGCTACTCTGCTTGTGCCAGTCTCTTTCCACTCACTGCTCCCTCTCCCTTCCTCCCTCATAGATAGCGGTAGCAGCAGCAGCTGCAGCCATAGCAGCTCTCTTTGTTGGCTCCAGAGGGGTGCCCCACTTACATGATTTGCAGAAGGCAAAGGAGGAAAACTTGTATTTGGTGCTGGATGGGGTCAGGGTGATCTTCCTAGCTGCAGAAACTGACAGGTCCTGTTCTGCAGTGAGTATCTTACTTCACTTTCAGGTTGAAGTCTTTTGCCCAGACCCTGAACCTGTCTCACCCATAAAGTCAAAGCAGAGGAGCTCTGTGCTCACATACTTCTGAGTTCAAAATGCCTTTCAGACTAGAGTTGAACCTGGTGTTTTGAGTCAAACTAAGTTAATGGATTGTGAGGATTATGGCCATGTGGGAGCTTTTTTGCATGTGACTAGCAAAATTTGGTCTACTTTGGCAGTTGAAGAATCAGTGCTGTGGCAGAGGGGTCCTCTAATGAGAAAGACCCCTTATTCCCCTCTCTATTAACCAGGGGAAGGAGAGACTAAGTTAAGTATTTTATTGGGCCATGCTGAGTCCTGGCAGAGTTAAGACCCTTTAGTTTCTATCCATAGTGAATAAATCTTAAAGTAGCTTGGGGAGAAAAGAGGGCAGAAAGCAGGAATTATTTTTCCTCTGGTAATCCTGGGGTCTGCCCTATTCCCACTCGTCAGTGAAATGCATGCTAGTGCAGAAATTAGAAACAGATGCGTGCCTCACTAGTTAATGAAGTGTGAGTGGCTGCTTCCCTTCTTGTTTAGGAAGCACAGAAGAGCACTTGCTTTTGTGCCACAGGCAACTCTCCAATCTAAAAGTGACTCTGAAGCTCCAGTAAGGCTGCTAGAGAAGTGTCAAGGAGTGAAGAATAAGATGAGCAGCCTTTGGGAACTAAAGGGGTTGCAGCAGCTTCAGTACTATTTATATGTAGCAAAGATCTATCTTACAAATGGATCACAGCTATCAGTCCTCAGCTGCATAGAGGTTACAGACCTCTTGAAGGATTACCAGTAATTTGGATTAATTTAAACAACTGAAAGAAGAAATGCAAAATGCCATTTTGAGAAGAGCATTCTCCTGAAGTGTAAAAAAGATGCAAAGCTGACCAAATTGCCAGGTATCTGCTATTTACTTTCACGTGAACTCACCAAAGTACTTAGAAACCTGTTTTTCTTCACATATTTCTGTGATTCAGCTTTTTGTAGAGCTGGAGGTTATAATGACTTATTAACATGGATTGTTAGGTAACTGTTCAGTAGGAGGATTATTGTAGTCATTTTGAAAGAGCTTTTAGGTTTCAGAAGTTGCCCAAATATGAGTAACAGAAAAAGATCCACGTGACTGAGATAGGCAGGGGCATATCATGGCTATGGGGTTACAAACAGAAGCTCCCTCAAGCTTTACAATCATCTGCAAGAGTTTGGGGCTGAGCTATCCATATAAACAGCTCATCAGAGAGTCACAAATAAGACTGTGGGGAAAAAAAATCCCATCTGTCAGTGGAGAATTCTCACACAATTTGTTACTCCGATATCCCATGAGTTTATTTCAATTCTTTCTCTTGTTTTCCCTTTACAGGTCAGGCTGAAAGTCAAATAGCATTTAAGAGCAAGTCCTTTCCTATGTGCTTACAAAAAGGATTGCCTTTGTTCAGTGATGCCTGATGAGAAATCTATGCTAGAGAGCAAAACTCCTCTATCAGAGCCCTCACAATGCCATTCTCCATCCTACGTTGTGCATACCTGGGCCCCACAGGCACTGCCTGGCTATGCAGGTGGAGATTTCTCAGACTCAGCACCTCACCCAGGGGAGCTTCTGGGTTGTTTAGGCTTTGCTTGATATTTCTATGTCCTTCATTTTTCATCAGTGTGATAAAAAGCCAGTCTGTTCCCGGCATGTGTTTGTTACATACACATCGAAGAAATAATAAAGATCTTTAAATGCTGAGGGACATATTGTTCTCCTTAGCTTTTTCCAGCCTGCTTTGCCAAACTGGCACTCCCAGGTCAGCCTGCTTTGGAAATCTCCACAAATAAAGCCTGCAATGAATACCTTCAAAATGTGAATAACCATAAAGATAATAACGCTGACAGTTCATGCCTGACCAAAATTTTATTCACTGGCCTTTTGTTAGACAAGGTTTGCCATTCTGGAAGAGAAAACTCTAGTGGCTTTTTTTTTTTTTTTTTTTTTTTAATATCTGTTTAAAGCACTTTAAGACACAAGGATGCAGTTAGCGACACATATATAGTGACAGTTTTTATCACTAAGTGATCATCTAACAGGTTTTTTTGTGGAATATGAACAAGATCTGGTGGGAAATAGAAAGGCAACAGTTAACGCTAGTTTTTAAAACTAGTAATCCAGGTTAGTGTGGCTAAGTAAATGTGACAGCTAAAAATCTGACTTCCTTGACTCTGTCTATATAAATTGCTAGTAAAACAAAATATCTTGTCTTCCACTGAGATGAACGCTTACCCTATTATAGTGGTGTATGTCCCAAAGAACTCCAGGGTGGCGCAAAAAAGAATAGAAATTCCTCCTCACAGCTTTATTCATGATATAAGGAGGTTCCAAGAATAAAATCTAGCTAATTATCTTCTGATCCACTTTCCAATGCATGAAGCTCAGTCATAAAAGAATCTTTACACTTGTGGTTGTCTAGTTTAGGAATTTATATTTTTTATTGTGGTTCTCACGGTGTCCAGAGTAAGCACAAGGGAAAATATTTCAAAAGCCATCCTCTTAAGAGCTATAGTCTAAGTAAAATCAGAAACACATGAAAGAGTATGGATGGAATATGGGGTAATAATAGATTATGATTGAGTAGTGAGGTGGACTGTGAACTTGCTGAAGGAAAGAAGCCAGGGAGTTGTGCTTAATGGGACAGAGTCTAGTTGGAGGCCTGTATCTAGTGGAGTGCCTCAAGGGTCTGTACTGGGACCAATATTATTCAATATATTAATCAACAACTTGGATGAGGGAATAGAGTGTACTATCAGCACTTTTGCTGATGACACCAAACTGGGAGGAGTGGCTGACACACCAGAAGGCTGTGCTGCCATCCAGCGAGACCTGGACAGGCTGGAGAGTTGGGCAGGGAATAATTTAATTAAATATAACAAAGGAAAGTGTAGAGTATTGCATCTGGGTAGGAACAACCCCACGTTCCAGTATAAGTTGGGGAACGACCTGTTAGAGAGCAGTGTAGGGAAAAGGGACCTGGGGTCCTGGTGGACAGCAGGATGACCATGAGCCAGAATTGTGCCCTTGTGGCCAAGAAGGCCAATGGCATCCTGGGGTGTATTAGAAGTGGGGTGGTTAGTAGGTCAAGGGAGGTTCTCCTTCCCCTCTACTCTGCCCTGGTGAGACCACATCTGGAATATTGTGTCCAGTTCTGGGACCTGCAGTTCAAAAAGGACAGGAAACTGCTTGAGAGAGTACAGTACAGAGCCACCAAGATGATTAAGAGAGTGGAGCATCTCCCTTATGAGGAAAGGCTGAGAGAGCCAGGTCTCTTTAGCTTGGAGAAGAGGAGACTGAGGGGTGAACTCATTAATGTTTATAAATATGTAAAGGGTGAGCGTCACAAGGATGGAGCCAGGCTCTTCTTGGTGACAACCAATAGTAAGTCAAGGGGCAATGGGTATAAACTGGAACACAGGAGGTTCCATTTAAAGTTGAGAAGAAACTTCTTCATGGTGAGGTGATGGAGCACTGAAACAGGCTGCTCAGGGAGATTGTGGAGTCTCCTTCTCTGGAGACATTCAAAACACATCTGGATGCCTTCCTGTGTAAACTCATCTAGGTGTTCCTGCTACGGCGGAGGAATTGGACTAGATGATCTTTTGAGGTCCCCTCCAATCCCTAACATTCTGTGATTCTGTGATTATTTTGCCAAGACTGAAGGCCAAGAAATTGGGGTATATGATAAGCAGATGCATCAGGTGAAAATGAAATAAGAATATTCTCTTGTTCTCTACTTGGACACAGAGACCTGGCAGGTCTGTTCTGAAGAAGGTGCTTTGATTAAATTGAAGCTATTTTCATGTGATGTGACACTTCACCTTTTCTGTGTAGAAGTGAACAGCAACGATAGCACAATCCATCTTTAGCAAATAAATGTAGCAAATTCCTAAAGGGATGGGATGCTCCAGAGGCTTCTCACAGCCTTATAAGGAAGGTATGAAAGGCATGGAGAAAGAGGGTTTATAGAAGAAGCAAGAAGACTGCTTAATTAGCTTTACCTTTTCGTATATTGATACCAAAAGTATAAAACAGTTCTTATTAAGTGTATGTGTAAGTATCAGAAAATCACAGACTGGATGATTGGAAAGGTCCTCTGGAGGTCAGCTTCGTAGCAGGACTTGTGTCAATGCTGGATTAGATCAACTGCAGCTGTCTCCACCCAAGTCTTGAAAATCTCCAAGGCTGGAGTTTCGATCACTTTGCTGGGTCACCTGTTCCAGGGCTGTGCTACCTCTTGGTGAAACACTTCTTGATCACCGGCTTGAACTTCACAAAACCTAAATAGATGTAGGGTGAAGTGAAAATCACACTGAGTTTCTGTTTCTTTAAACTTCGTTCAGTCCTGTGGTTTAAGGCTGCTATGGCAAATCCTGTGGAAGTTCACAGTTTTCCATAGACATGGTGCCATAATAGTTACCTTTGCCACGAGATCCTCTGAATTAGACAGCACTATGGACTCTGTGCTTTGTGCTGAAAATGTGGCCCTGCTAGTCACAGAACAATGCATGCAAGAGAAGTGGAAAGTGGGAAAAATTGCACCAATTGGTATTCCGAAGCGAATCTCTTCAACACAGCTTTTGGAAAAAAAAAGCCTGATGTTCAAGTCATCTAGGGCTTCATGGTTATTAGGGAAGGTGTTTCCCACAGAGGACTTTCCCTGAACACACACAGAAGTGCACATTTGTTAGTGTACATTTTTTGAGTGAAACCACCTGTTACCTATTTCAAACATGCTATCTTGTGTCAATGAACACCCAGAAGTAGAGCTGTAGTGTGCACTGTGTCTGCCTACTGAAAGGGCTTGCATAGGTAGCAGTACATATTTAAGTAAATGCATATCAGTTATTAATACCTAGTGCACACTGTCTTATAATCCTGCATCTGCAACAGTAGTCTCTCGGCTTTTAAAATAAGAAGGTGAAGAAGAACTAACACAGAGTTGCATACACTGGGATTTATCTCAACAGACTGCATTATGAGAAAAGTTACAGCTAATGAACCGATCCAAGTGAATTAAAAGGCTGATGCTGACACAGTGTTATCTTTCATAGAGTGGATTGATTTCATGAGCCTTTTCCTTTCAGTAAAATGCCTGAGTACAAGAGATATTAGTATATCTGAACTGGATTCTGCTGATAATATCTTAAGTGAAAAAGCCATAGGACATACAGGAAGTTTGTCTCTGTAGTCTCAAGTAGCCATGTTATTGAGAGCAGTTTTCTTGATATTTCCTGAGAGAAACTGCAAAAAGCAGCCTCACTCAAGAGCAGCATTACTCATGTAATCACTTTAAAAAGACTCTAGATTTCAGCTCCATTCCAACATAAATTTCTGATTGTGAGGCACATGACAGTGTGTATTAATTAAAACACAAGCTGTTTAAGAAAGACTTTTCTCCTCCTGAAATAGATTGATGCATAATAGTTGTTTATAGACAGTCACTTTTTATATCACTTGCAAAATTCTTATTTCTCATATTTTGATTTTTTCCCCTTACTTTTTGTCCCAAATTTGGAACAGAATTAAAAATACTTTAAGAAAGGAACTGAAATTTTGAAAGCTCAAACTGAAATGTTTTATAAGATAGCAATTTTTTTTGATAGCCGAAATGAGACACAGAGTGCCCTGAACAGAATATGTATGAAATTATGGTTACACTTAAATAATCTTGTTTGTACTGTCATATAAATCAAATAAGAAGGTGAAACAAAACTTTACTCTTACATTGGTTGAAATATTTTCATTCAACCAAAGTATGTTATTCAGCAGAACATTGTTCTAAATTTTTCCACTAGCTCATTTTCTGCTCAGAATTGCATGAGACATCTCCTGTTTGCCAGGATATTAAAGACTGAGAGAACTATAGTGATGATCAAGACAGAAACTGAGAGTAAATAAGGTCTACATTTATTCTACTGTGGAAGATGATCTGGTCTGGTGTGTGTGGTCAGCTTTCTGTGGCTCACATTAAGGATCCCTGTCAGCTTGTTTGTAGACTTTCCTCTGTCCTTGCAGTCTCAAAGCATCTCCAGCAATTCATTGGAAATCATAGAAAAACACGTCCTGCACTGAACATGCTGACCTAACTGTGCTGGAAGAATGGTGTGGAAATACGAAGAATAAACTGTGAGGAGAGTAGTCTCATATTTCTCATCTCCATTCTAGGAAAAACATAATTCCCTTCCAGAGATACAATTCCCCAGATACCCTAAATTAGAATAAATAAGCATCCCATATCTCAAAGTGTGTTTGTCAATGCAATATCAGGAGGAAAAGCATAAAACAGCTGAGACTTGTGCTAGAGTTAAGAATAATGAACGGTTTTAAACCAATACCAGCCCTACTGAGGTAATAGCTCTGATGTGCCTCCCCCTAGTATTACAGCCCTTGTGTTTGTTTCTCTGTTGCCAGAAAGCTTAATGGGAGATAAGGTATCTATCAGTACTCGAATGTTTATTTTTATATTTCAGATACCACAGAACATCACTCAGGCAAATAATACAATTTCCTTGAAGCAGCATTGATCTAATTTGGACCTCATGTTATTTTGAGCTCTAACAAGTCAGAAGAATTATCTTGAACACAAATGAAGCAGCAGAAATGCTTTTAGTATATGTATATTAAGATAACACAGTGTGATTGCATCTTGTTCCCTTATGTAGGTTAAATTAAGGACAGTCTGGCACCAAGACAGTGTTCCAATAGTGAACTCTGTTTATGCAAACATTCCCACCTGCAAATGCTACAGTTTTCCCAAAAATTGTATTTAAATTAGGTAAGATTTTCTTCTTTAACCCCTCATAGTATCTTTCAAAGTATATTTTTTCTTTTTTGTTGTAGTTATTTATACTTTCTTCTTAAAATGTAAGAAAAAACATTTTATTTTTTTAAAATCTATATAATCACTGATTGCGTACGCTATCATAATATTGTATCCCATGAAATTTCCCTATCTCTGTGGATTTTACTCTTTGCATTTCACACTTAGATGTTTATGAAAATAATCTTTATATCTGTTGCTGTGAAACTTAGATCAAATGCTTGTGGTTCCCTTCTAATATTTGGTAGTCAAGGTGGCCTGACAACAATTATTTTTTCACACAGCATTAAATTTAAATAGTTCTGCATCCTAACACTATCTGATGGTATGCAAATGTGAAATGAGTGTGAAAAACTACGAAGTTGCACTCAATCTGTGTAAGTGCAAATATATGCACCAAGTAAGGACCAGTGGAAAAACTTCTCTCTTTATTTGTCACACTTAAAATGAAGTACTGGTCTTCAGATAAGTTAGTCCAGTTCACATCAGGCGAGTGAGAGAAGATTCTAGGCCAAAGAGATTGAACTGATTACAACATGAAGAAAACTTGACCTGACAAAACAAAAATCTGACCTTACATTAGCTGCAGGATACGTGACCTCAGTGGCTCTTTCCTTTTTCTCTCCAGTGATTTGCTTCATGTACCATCAAATGTGCATTAGTTTGACAGCCAGCAGAGCACTGAAAGATGGAAAACAAATATTACAAATGCAAAGTTCTTGACTCATTGAGTTCATCTGGCAAGGTAAATGTGTTTTGTCATGTATGTTGTTTTTTAAACTCGAAAGCCATGAAAGGACTTTAAGAAGAGTCAGGGACAAAAACAGATCTGCTTAGATCCCTAATCAGCCCTGTAATTTCTGATTTCTTTCCCTTCTCTCTTGTTTATTCTCCTTTGCTCACATAACACTTAACCAGAAGTCAGATTCTTGAAACAGCTCAAAGCATTCAGTGTGTGCAGCAGAAGCTTTGCTTCTGGTCACTTACAGTTAATGCTGTTTGCTCCTTGTCTTGCTAGAAGATAAAAGATTTTTCTAAAAGCAGCTGCCTGCCTAAGAACAGAATTTGGAGAGCTGGAATTCTGGGGATTAAATTCAATTTTCCCACATAAGAGCACGTATACAGTGAGATACATGCCATTCTGTTTACTCCTCTATAGAGTCCAGTGAAGACAGCTTCAAAAGCTCACGTACCAGGACAAGTTACTTCTCAGTGATGAATCCATACTAAATTTATCTAAATTCCAGAACAGCAGTTTATAGTGCTATAGTTTATAGCAGTTTTTATTTTAAAAAAGAACCTTCTTTCTTTGCCTCCTGAGTCTTAAGGTTCACTTGGGAAACTTTTCTCAACAGCTCTGTTTTTTTCTTCCCTTTCAAGTAAAATCACGAGCTGCTGAAAGGTACCAATTTTAGTTCTATGGGGCATCAAGGCCCCCAGAATGGTCTCTGCAGAAATGACTCTTGGCAAAGGCCACATGCCTGCTCTTTGATTTCCGGTGTGAGGGTGAAATTTCCACTGAGATGTCTACTGCCATGGCCTGCAAAGTGAAGGTACTATGTAGTCCTGGAAGACAAACAGTCAAAACATTAATAAGCTTAACCTCAAAGTGATGGGGAGTAAAGGGGGGGCGGAATAGAGAACTTAATGAGACAGCTAGGTAGGGGTACAAATTGTGGGAATACAATGAGAAAGGCAGACAAAAAGAAGAGTATTGGGAACTTTGTCTTCTGCTCTGTGAAAGAGTCCGTGTAGTCAGTGGATGACACTGAAAGGAAATCTGCTTGCCTTCAGGATGTATAAAATAATTAGAAAGAGGCCCCATAGCCAGATAACAGCATTATAGGATATCCTCTTGAATGACTGCTCTGAAGCATTTTCATTCCCCAGTGAAATAGGTGTAAAATACATCAAGGATTTGTAATCATAGTGTTTCTCATTGTTCTCAGACTGCCAAACTGAGTATAGAGAAAGGAGCCTGCAATCAGACTAAGTGTGTAACTGGGCTGATGCCTTTCTGATACACTGTTTTGGGGTGGGATTTTTTGTTATTTTAAATAGTCATCAAATATATTTTGTAAAATGAGTATGCAGTAGTAATAGCTGGAATGCAAAATGACTCTGTTTATTTTGTTAAAATTTTTCCTCTGAGACTTAAGCCTGGAATCAGTAAGTGGACCTTTTCAACCTATGCAGGCTCATATTGTTCCCTCTTCCTCCAAGTTCTTTTTGGCCCATATAGGTTCACATTTTTCCCTCTTCCTCCAAGTCCACTGACTTCAATGGATTTTGAAGCAGGTGCCATGAATATATCAAGTAGAGGTCAAAGGTATTAATTTTCAGATATGTTATGTTTTAAAGTCTAGAGCAGTTCTAGTGGTTCTAGGATGCTAGCAAACTTTATTTCTAAGAATAAATTTAAGAATAAATCATAGAATACCAGGTTGGAAGGGACCACAAAGACTACCTGGTCCAACTTTTCTTGGCAAAAGCATGATTTAGACAAGACAGCCCAGCATCCTGTCCAACTGAACCTTAAAAGTGTCCAGTGTTGGGGAATCCACCTCTTCCTTGTTTTTTGTTTGTTTGTTTTTAAGAAGTATTGTCAATACCCTCTCCCTGATAACAAAACAAAGGGATTCTTTTGTTTCTTCTGAAGGCTCTAAGAAGAACCTGTAGGTTTTAAAAGGGTAGGCAGATTTAATACAGATTTATTTTCTGAGAAGCAGGTTCGTCCAACTCATGTCTGAGCTGAGTGGGAGCTCTTGAACATCACGGTGTTAACAGAAGACATACTTATGTAGAGTAAGTGCCAACAGACTATGCAGTAGAGCACGTGTAAAATACACTGGTTACATGGTGTCAGTAGGTAAATAGTTAAAGGTCACAAGTTCCAGTGCGTGTTTTCGTTGATATGAAATTGCAGAACAAACAAAAGTTATTCATAAAGTTGATATAAAAAGTGCAGTGGAAATGCAACCAGCAGTTTGGGGAATCATACTGGAATTCAAAGTAACCTTTGCAGGTCTAGAAAAAAAAAAAAAAAGATCAAAAAAATAGGATGTAATTCAACAAGGAAATATCTATGGACTTAAACTGATATAGTTGCCAATTTTAATCTAAACGCAAGCTGGAAAATGGTGAAACAATGTTTCTGTAGAAGAGGACCAAAGAGTTACGCTGGGGTGCAAAGTGACTGTGAATCTGCAAAATCATACAACAATGGAAAAAAATTAAATATACCCTAGGTTGTATAAATAATAATGTTGAATGAAATATCCTGGAAATAATCCTTCCTCCATGCTGAACATAAACATGATCTTGGCTGCTGCACCTTGTTTCCAGGTCAAGGAAAATGAGCACAGATTGGAAGAAGTCCTCATGTGAACAAAAAGAATGAGGCTCAAAAAACACGCCTACCATGCAAAAATGAAATAGTTAGGTTTGCTTAGTTTGGAGAGGAGAAGTGTAAAGATGGTTTTCATGTCAGGCAAAGTGGAAGGTAATATTGTTTTGGGGAATTTTGGAAGTGGGATGAATTCTGGAAGACATCTGTGAATGGAAACAAGACCAGCAGAGGAACACCAGGATGATTTATGATGTGGGAGGAGAGGATAAGGGAGCTGGGTTTGTTCATCTGGGAGAAGAAAAGACTAAGAGGGATATTATTGCTTATCTCCTGGGATATTGTTGCTCATCTCCTGTTACCTATTGGGTGGTTGCAGAGAACAGAGGGTCACATTCTTCTTTCTTGAAGGTACACAGTGTTAGACTAGGGGGAAACAGACACAGTTCACAGCAAATGAAATTCCAATGAGATATGAGAAAAGACTCATAATGAAACTCGTTTTTCAAAGTTCCACTGGAGAAAGCCCTGAGCACCCTCATCTAGCTTTCAAGTTGTTCCTGGTCTGAGCAGAATGTTATACTACAGACTTCCAGAAGTCCCTCCCACATAAATATCTCTGTGATTTTATGAAAATAAGTACAGGTTAGAGATCAGGTGTCCTTTTTTAATGGTAAGAATAGGAAGAGCCTGAAATAGTCTGTGTGGGAAAAGCAAGATGTCTCAATTGCCAGAGGTTTCTAAGGACAAAGCAGACTAACATCTATCAAGAGTAGTCTAGAGAGAATGATTCCTAATTCAGAACAGAAACGTGGTAAAATGATACTTTAGAATCTCTTTCAGCACTGTTGTCTCTGGTTCTCTGAGAAAGGTAGTAGAGATGCATTTATCCAAACCCTCATAACTTTGGCTCTCTCTTTGGCTTATCTATTTGTCCTAGCTAAAGAGAAGAATGGCAAAAATAGTTTCTGGACTGAAGTAGTGAATGCCTGATAGTGATACCATACACTTAATTGGATCTTGGACAGGTGGGTTTAATCATAAATTTTCAGACATTGGGCACCTTTAAATCCTCAGCTGCAGAAATCAAACTATGAGAGGGACAGCTACAGTTTTTCCTTGCTGATGTTTAAAAGATCTTCCTGTCTTTAGTGAACATGTCAGCCATATGAATGGAACAGTCTAAGAAGACAAAGTGCAAACACCATCATTTCCTCTAGTTGAGGTTAACAGTAGTGTGAGAGTTGGGAAATCAAGACTCAAGAAGTAGGCTTGCTCTTGAGTTTTTATGGTGTTATTTAATTACCCTAACAATACCAAACCTCAGAAAAGGAAAGAGCTCGTGATCTACAACCATATAATCATAGCAACAAAGTGTCAATGGAAAGTGCCAGAGATTAATTTGCTTCCCATAGGATTTTTCGAGCACTGCCTGTATTAAAATAGTGCCTTGATACCTGAGATCACCCTGGTATTCCAGGAGCAAAACAAAACAAAATTCTGGTTGAAACTATACCAGAATACTGCTGACCATGTGGGAGAGCTTACTTGTTAAAGCTAGAAAAAAGAGAAGATTGAAATAATGTGAGGATTACCTGAACTACTCCACTACCCCTGCATACTGTCCCATGTGTTAGAGGAATAAAGCAAGATAACTGATTGACAATACAACTTCAGTTATTCATTTTAAAAGGAAATAATGCCCTGTTAGATTATTGCCTGCTTTCATTAAATAACAAACACAGTCTCAAATCTTAAGGGCTGCAATCTTCTGTATAGAGGAAACCATCTTTAGTTTATTGATGAAAAGAAACAGATGTTCTCTCTTTTATGCACTAATCTTCTTGTATGTTCCAGAAAATTAAGGTTTGGGGAGTGGAGCTGGGTGGGGGCAGGGTGTAAGGGGTTCTGGGAGAGAAGATTCAACAAAAATCTCTTCAAATAATTTCACTAAAAATTATTTGTCTTTTTAATGAATCAGTAACTTGCAAGCAGATTGCCTATTGCTTTTCCAGAGAAACAACAGCTTGTTTTAACAGTTCTCTATTATGCAACCTTTTTGTATCCATCTCCTCTTGTGCTGTTCCAAATTTCATATAGGCTATATTGTGTCAAAGCAATGTTTTCTCTGCTACCAGATTATGTGCAAGTTCTACTGTGGTTCAGTGCCAAGTGTTCTTCACTTTAGGGTGAGGAAAGCAGATTCTCATCTGGGATTTATTCTTATTCTGCTTCTTTTGTGCACTTGAGATTAAAGACTTCCAGAATTAAATTGAGAGATTGCATATCTGAAGAAAACAGGAAATTCTAGGCTAACATGGGTCTAATATATGTTTTTATCATATAATGTTTAATCTAATCATATAAAAGTGGAGTATCACACTTCCAGTGGCTCTGCAGGGAGACTGTTCTGAGTGAAGTTTTCATCTGTTTCCTGAGGGTTTTTATGGGTTTTAAGTTTTGGGTTTGTCATGGGGTGGGGGGGTGAGTTGGTTCGTTGGTTGGTTGTTGGCATTTTGACATGTGGTTCTCTAAGGAGCTGTCCTAAAGATCACCTCTGACATCCACTCAAGGTAAACTCAAGTTTGCATTAAGAAATAGAAAAGTGATCAGAAGTTAGGGAACCTGAGGATTTTATTTGCCTTGTGAACAGCAAGGAGTCTATGCTTGCTGGGGAGGCACCAAAGGTGTTATTTTTTTCACTGTTCAAATCAGTTATCAGTGTAGGTAGAAAACACTGAATGTATGGCAATGGATCTGAGAGGACACTTGGACCTTTCTCAGTTATGTATTTGTTCTCAGAATTCTTTAGGGTAAAGTGGCATAAGGTAGTACAGGTAAAGTTTCACGTTGTTTTACCATGGTAGCGCTTGGGAGATCAAGTGACAGCTTGGTGGCCAAAACTTAAGCAGAGATGTTTCAAATGTGGAGCAGGTTAATTGTGACTTTTCTGCTTCTGAATGGCTCTGCATGTTGAGAGTTTTGTCACTACCAGCTATGTCATTGCCAGGTTTTAATTTATTTTAGCGTTGGAGGTCAACACACCGTATGTCTTTAGTTCTTACACTGGTGTAGGCAGGCAAATTTAAATAGGACAGCAAGTAATCTGTCAGGTGCAGTATGACTGCAGCAAAATAACTTACAGTGTGACCTATCTAGCAACAGGAATGTGCAGGTTATTTTGCTGATAAACCAGTGGAGAAATGGTCCCAGCCTCTTTCATGAGTAGAAACCGTTCACCACCCATTAAAAGAAGGAATAAAGCCCATATGCATCTGGAACTCCCTTGAATGAATTGTTCCTACTTTGGAAAGGACCACTCCAGTCCTTGGAGGCTGATGAAACTGGAGATAAAAATCTGAAAGGAGAAAAGTTAGCAAATTTAGAAATAGAGAGGAAAGTAACAAATACTTGAAAGCAGATGTTACCTGCTTGTCTATCCACTAGACAAAAATATGAAATCTACTTTGTGGAAAATGAGAGAAAACTTTCTGCTATATTTTGGTATACTTTTTTTTTTTTTTTTTTTTTTTCCTGACCACATTGCTGATTTGTCACTGCATAGGCTGGAATAATAAGGGTGTGCAGGCTTCTACGGTCACAGGAGTCTTTTTCTCTTTCCTTACATCTTGTCTGAACATGACCACATGAACTTCATGAAAGTTATGATCATGATTTTAAAGCATAAACATAGAAATGCTTTCCACATTTCCATCCTCCTGATTTTAATACAAGTAACACGAGGAATTGGTTAGTACAGCGATGGTGTGATGTTGCTGATCATGTTTCTTCAATATGTTATATGATGACTCATTGCCATCATGACCTTCAAAACAAGGTTATAACATGCAGATGCACACATCATGACTTGTGAATTAGTGTCGTGATGGCAAAGCTAGGTTTCCAGGGCCTTTGAAATGAAGTTGACTGAGACTTGCTTTTCTTAAAACCAGCTGTTGTGCTGCACTGTAGTCACCTTTGTTGCTGATTCGAATGAAAAGCGTTTGCGATGATACGTGATATAGCCTGCTAACATTTTGGAGAGGTGAAAGCCAAAGGCTGGTGTGGGGTTTCAGTTAAGTGATTTCATAAATTAACTTTAATGTGACCTGTAGTTCCTTTGTCAAAGAATAAGTTAGCAAAGGAATTTGAATATGTATTATCTGAAAGATGAAAGCTAATGTTAGCATCTGAATGAGACCTGGAAACCTGACAGGTTACTATTGAGCTCCAGTCTTCTTATCATATCTAGTGAATAATTCATGTCCTGAAGGTAACTATGGCAGAACAATTGTATAAGCATGAGACAAAACCAGAGACAGTTATCTTATCCAATTCTCACCTTAAAGTGTGTGTTCAGATAGTAGCAAGACTCTGAAACTAGTTTCCTTAAGTGTTCAGTAATTCACATCATCTTGATGCAACCTGTTACTTAAGGGAATGGACCTGTGCAGTTGTGCCAGAGAAGACACTAGGGGTACAACACAAAAATACTGGGTTTTGAAGTTTAGAGGGACTATAGTTTCCTATATAGAGAGCATTCCACTGTACAGTGAGCTTCTCATGAGCCCACTGATAATGATGTGCCAGGAGATTTACTTCATACATGTGACATTGTCCCACCCTAGATAACACACAGGTGAGAACAGATACAATGTGTATGTGGGAACTGCACATTTAATTCAATATAATATTGATGTGTATAATTTTAATACATAGCTTATGCAGCTGTTGCCACAAATTCTCACAGGTCAGCATTGCAGAGTGAAGTAATCATAATCAGAGAATAAGATCAAAATAGGTCTGTGGAAAGAAAATTATTGTCTTTTCATTCTGCCCATAAAACATGACAACAAATGCTGCTACTAGCAACTAAGCTGAGATCACAGAATTTCTTTTTAGAGCATGCAGGTGTCCAGTTCTGATCCAGGTTTGACCTCATTTTGAAAAGGTGTGGGGCTCAATGACCATTCTCAGGTCTCTTTAGCCTTTCAGTATGATGTGGTCCATTGCAAATAGCCTCCTGCTTTTTGGAAATCACCTAGTGGATAATTATTTAATGTTTTGGGGTTTTTTTCCAATGAGATCAAGGAAAGCAAATTATGTTAAAAATGCATAAATAATTGATTCTATTGCTTGAAAATACCCACTGAAACTGATGCCATGACTGAGACTGTCTTTTTATTCAGAAAGTAAAATGTCAAATTAAACATAAATCTATTGATACACCAAAAAAAATGGTTCTTGATATAATGCCAACATCAATAATTACAAAGGAGAGACAGCAGGCTAAAAGACATAGCTGGCAGCAGTTTTAAAATATTTGTCCTTGGTGGGACCAGAGACTGATCTAGTTTAAATTTAGACTCCAAAGAAAACTAACATCTCAAAGGGTGTATCATAAAACTTACTGTTTTATTTGTTGCAAATCAGAACAAAAAAGGTACAGTAGAACATGCTTATATTGGCTTTAAAATACTGTGACAATACTGCAGTAACATGAGGAAGTCAATGCAGTTCACAGCAGGTAGGGATTTAGTCTAATAAATCACAAGAACTGAGAAGCGAAAATAGTAATATGAATTTATGAAGGCACACATTCGTTTAATAGGTACTCCCCCAAGCAGTGCCAAGCAAAGCCTCAAAGGCTCTGTATCCAGCCAGAGCCTTTATGATTAATAGACACTGGTGTTTTCATCTGCTGATGTTCTCAGGTGCAAGCCCTGTAGAGCAATTGAAAGCTTTTTGATTTTTTTTTCTTTCTGATTGGGACTTACCAATGGCTACATAAAGTATCAATTGTGCCAAGACATGACACTAGCATTTCCGTGGGAGTTTTTGAGGCTTTTGCTATGTGCGTGATCCTAACAGTCCCTTCTGAATCAAAATGCTTTTAATCTCTATTGTTACATTATGCAAAGTTACAGTTGAACATCAGCTGGTTCTTACTGGTGGAAGAAAGGCTTGTGGGTCGTGGTTCTGCATGGAGGAAGATGGAACATTGGTTAGATTTCAGGTCATAATTATTTGTGAGAAGTTTTGAAATGAGACTAGACTGTACTGTCTGAGGAAGAGATCATGTTTTCAAATCTCTGTTTGTCACTGTCTATGAGCATGTGGTATGTTCTAGACAGTTCCATAAGATGAAGAAAAGAAATACAAATGGACATATTCTGTCTCAGTTATGGCTCATCTCTTTATGATTTATCTCAAAAAGGAAGCAGGTCCTGAATGTGGAGGGCAGACAAAGGTCTCCAAGCAAATATTAGCTATTAAAGTCTATTGAGTGGAAGTCTGCTTGCAGTTTATGAAGTGGTCATACTTTTAGACAGTTAGGGCAGAACTTACTGCCAGTGGGTGATGTAAATATTTTCTGGCAGATCCTGGGATAAATCAATATGACTGAGGTTTGTGAAAGAAAAAAACCTGTTAGCTCATTCAACATTCTCCCACCTGTAGTGTGTGAGCCAGTGACAGATCAGAGCATAAACATGAGCTGAGCTGTACTGAACACATATGAGTGTCACAGGTGAGAAATATCTGGAACAACCCAAATTGTCAAAATAAACAAAAAAATGTTTATTGTGACTTCCTGCTGCTCCTACCGCTGTAGCTTGCTCTGTTCACAATACATAGAATACATTGCAAAGATAGGGAGCTCATCTCTGAGGCAGAGAGGGTAATGTCTCTGGACACAATGGAAATTATTTAGCTTTTGGGACCAAGTCCAACAAGACTGTGAGATGCAGCAAATGATCTTTCCTGACCATTATTTGATAGTTCCACATTCTCAAAGTGTTGTCTCTCCAAGGAATAAAATAAATAATTGTTATTGTTTCAGGGCTAGTGCAAGACTCCTCCATGCAGCATGCTTTTCAAAATGTATTTTGTCAAAATTTTGCAAGAATGTCAAGGAAAGAAATTTCAACAACTCTTCTACAACACCTCTTATGAAGATGGTGTCCAAGCGGGATTCTTGGATGAAATGATTGCTTAGTATCTCCCTTATTAAATAGTTCTCTTAGAAATTATTTTCTTCTGGTTTTGGGGAGAAAGCTGATGTTGTTTATATGAGTACTTCAGGGGTGCTGTTAGTTTGTGCTATGAAATATTGCTTTCATTACAATGTGAACTGGTTAGAAATGGTCTCTCATATCTGGCTGCTTCTCAGGCAACGTACAAAATAACAAAAAGTGTTCTACATCAATCTGATGCCTATTCCAATGTAATGGCAAATGCTATTTTGGGAATGCAACATCTCTGTCAGAGATGTTTCATGTTGTTGCAATGCATGGGTCTAATAACACACATCAGATTGCAGGATCAGTCCTTGCAGAAGAGGATATAAATTGCACCTCCCAGTCTTGGCCTGTGGACCCCTTGCTAAACACTTTATCCCTTCCCTAGAAGTTTTCATGATGTTGGAATCTCCTGAATGCAAAGCATGGTGGTGCAGTTAAGAAATTAAAATGCAACAAATTACCTTTGATTTTTTTTTCCCCTGAGTATCATTTAATCTTTTTTCAACTAGTGTTCACCTGATCTCACATATTGTGCCTAGTCTGATAGCTAAAACAGGTGTCTGATCCAGCATCTGAAGCTCTAATTATACCAAAAAGGATACTTTTCCGAGAGTATATGCTCAAAAGTTATTTTAAATTCATTCAAAATATAAAAAAAAAGAAATCAAACCAAGAAGCTTTTATGGTCTCATTTGAAATGAGCACTCTGAATTTCCAAGTGTGACAGCCTAAATAGTGAAAAAAATGCTGTATATATTAACTTTCCAGTAGTTAAATTTGAATTTGCAATAAATGTTTAGAATAACAGCATTTTTATGTTTTCTGAAAAAAAACATGTTGCCTGCTCACTATAATAGCTGCGTAGTCCCAGTGGAAATACCACATGCTGGATGAAGATGTTTTTCCTTTGCAGTCAAAATGTTCTATAATCTTTTACCTTGCATGTTGTGAAATTACTCTGCAAATGCATAATGTTTAAGGAATTATTTAAGATTGTAATTTAATTGTGTTCTCTTCTAACCCTATGTGAAAACTTATTCCCTGCTACTTACCACTAGAACTGCAATTTCTCTTGAATTTTTTTGAATATCCATAGCATCATGCCAGGTCACATCAAGTCATTCAGGCTTTCAAGACATAACATAAGCCTACACAATGTGACACGCTTGCTACATCATGTCACAAATCTTCAGAGATATTATAGGGGTTTTTTAAATGAATGTAGAAGTTACCATGGCTACAAACCCTCTTTATTCTGTTCAAATTTGAAATATTTTTTAAATATTGAGTAACCCACTCTCTTCTTTCCAGCAACAAAACAGCAAGTCTTTCAAATGTCCTTATTGTCCAGTTTCACAGGTGAAGGTTTCAGCATATATCCATGTTTTTTTTTATCGGCTGTAGTTTGTCTCCTTGATATACATGTAAAATATGAAGAAAGGGATTTTGTTGCTGTGCAGATAGCAACTAAGAGGGCTAGAAAGAAGTGCTTCTTAGTTGCTGTAGATCAGGATGACTGCAGTTTACACTTACAGACTCAGAGACCTGTGAATGTCAAGGTGTATGTGGGTTAGAAAAGCACAGTATCTGGAGAAGGAGGCAGTGCCCTGTGAATGTCAGCTGTCATTCCTGCTCAGTAATTCTGAGTTTCATAATCATTCTCATTCTTTCTTTAATCACAGAGGCATTAATGTGGAACAGCTTGTCAGGAAAACTTCTGCTCTGTCCTGTGTTGAACAGCATGATGAAGAAGCTTCACTTCTCACCATAATACTGGTGGGGAACTGTCTGTTTTATCAGTGAAAGTGTTTTACCTCTAAGGATGGTGTGTTGCAATTGCTATAATGAACAGAAAAGGGTAACATAGTGCAAAATGTCAAATTATTTTAAATAAGAAAAATTACTAGGACTAATTGCTAGGAAAGTAGCAATTGATAGGATGGAAGAGCTTGAAGGACAAGTTTTAGTAGGAAAAAAAATCTATATTGCAAATCTTTTTTATGTTCCTCATTGTGGTCATAAAAATGGAAGAAGTCTTAGTGATTAAAATGGTTTAAAAAAAATCTTTCTTCTCGAATGTGCATACAAATGTTGATGATCTCAGAGGAGATAAGCCTCCTATCTGGCCAACAGCAACTACATCAGGCTTTCATAGTTTTGTATACCAAGAATCAGTGTGTAGTCTCTGAGTTCTGCAGCTCTCACTTCACTTTTTTGCAATGCATTTTTTATTTGTATTTTATTTGTTTGTTCCATCCTGTGGTTAGTTTCTGTAAATTCCTGTGACTAATCCGTTTCTTAGGTGGCCCTTTTGTAGTCAAACCTCATTCCCTGGATGAATGAGACTTTGTCTGAATCAGTTGGGGCTGATGGCATCTGAAAAGAAGGTCGATGAAAATGTTGCAAGTAGCCTATTTAAAATGGCAAGGGAATAATAACTGATGCTCTGGTTTTTCTCCCTTGGCAGTCTCCTCACAGTGGGTTTGAAGGGACCATTTTCAGTTGGCTTCTGTTCTGTGCCAATTGCATCTCTCTATAATACATCACCTGAGGCCTTTTTGCTTCTGTAAATTTTACTGTCCATTTCAGAGGGAAACCTAGATGAGCCAGGCTTAATGAAGGCTTTACTGGAATCTGACTCCTTTCATTTCATATGCCCACTCTATCCGGGTATGAAGGGATTTAAAGTAGTGTAATTTAAGTATCTGGAACCGCAAAAAAAGAAAAACGTTATCATCTTCTGTTAAGTAGTTTTTTGTTTTCTGAGCAAAACCTAATTCTGAAAAGAAAGAGCAGAAAGAAATTAGTTGTCTCATTAGACTGTAATCCTCATTGTGGGGCAGCAGGAGAACCTCTCCCACACAATTCAGTTATTCCTTCGGGGTTCCAGTTTCCCAGAAGGTGTGATAATGGCTCATATCCTCTATGCCACGTGCTCACCTGTATGACGTTATTGTGTGCAACTTACTTGAAAAGTATCAATGAAATGTACATGTCTGCATGTCTATGTAAACAGGTGGATGACATAATAAGGGGCAGGGTAAGAAAATCTTTTGAAATTTACCTTTGCTTGGTTGTTTCCAGAATTGTAAAAATCAGTTGTTGGGTTTCTTTTCCTGCCCATTTTGAGGGGCCAGCAAGGCAGGCTGCTCCATGAAGGAAGGGTACCTGAGAGCCATGGTGAGGCAGATGGGAGTAGCACCCTCATTGACAAGGGCACAGTCCCACCAATCCAAACAAGAAGATGAGACCAGACCTGTGATGATAATCAAGATCCTTGGGTCAGCCAAGAATTCTGTGAATGCTCATCAGGTCTGTAGGAATGAGGCAGGTCTGAGATTAAGCCATCAGGTCAAGTCAGGGATTGAGGACTGGGGGGGCATGAGACAGGGCACAGGCATAGCAACCATGCAGCTGCAGTCAACCAAGCTCCCAATGGCAGGGTGACACTCTGGCCTCTGGAACTTGTTTGCTGTGTATTCTGCTTGCAATGCAAGTGCCAGCCATGAATGAAGATTTGCTGCAGTGTGCAGGACAAGAAGTCATGCATGCTGATACTTACAGGGCTTACCTCTGGGCATCTGATTCAGGTGGTTAGTTTTGGGGACCCTGAGCACACAAATAGGCATTGAGTGTCCTAACCTGGAGCCTCCACCCATTCCTACATGTTCCACTCATGCACTCTCTGCTGATTGCCCCAGGAGCTCCATGTGAGCTCAGGTCTGGGCATCCAGCTGCGTCTTTAACTATGTTATAAGTGTGCCAGCACCCAGCCCTGTCCTACTGAGTATATTTTCAGGACTGACCTCAGACTTGTTTACTTTGTCTGATGATCACAGCACCATCAAGTGAACCTGCTGCTGCGCCCTGGTCATGAGGACGCTACATCTGTCCCTTTCTGTGGTTGCTTCTATCATTGTGTATGAGCACAGTGCAACTGTGTCTGAATCATCTTTCTGCAAATTTCTTCTCAAGCTGAATGGCACATGTTTTACCCTCAGGCCAGAGGAGGTACTGCTTGTGTCTTCTTTGCTCTTATGAAGACTTATTTGCTTATTTCTGGTTTTTGAATAAAAAATAATCCTGGTGTGAACTCCCGCCCAGAAATGTTATGGCTGCTTCTGCATCTGCTTCTGCTGCATCTACTTCTGCCACATAAATCCTATGTTCTGAATCCCTAGTTGAGAGAATGATATTCCTGACCTCTGTGCTTGTTTGGCTTTTTACTGGGACACAAAGTCATCCTTCACAGTAGAGTCAGTGTAAGGATGGGAGAGAAGAATCCACGATGTGCACATGTTCACATCCATCGGCTACGTGGAAGGTGGTGGGGAAATACTAGTTTGAATAAAAAGAATAGCTGTGCTTTGGTATAGATACACTTTTTCTGCATGATTTCCTGCTGGTGTTATCCTGGAGCTCAAGAACTATGACATGTTCCATTCAAAGGAAAGGCATAGACGAGCTCTACAGTGTGTCTTCCCCTTTTCCATATGGTGATGTGTTTCGTTCATGGACTGGCTGAACTGAGAAACTTGTTTTGTTCACTTTGGCCACGACAAGACTATATTCTTTGTTTAATATATATTAAAAAAAAAAAAAAAAAGTAGCCCTGCCAATGCTTTTTAAAGATCTGGCAATAGCACATGGACAGGGTTTCATTACTCTGCAGAGTGGCTCTTATGAGTAAAATGCAAATGGAACCAAGGCTTCATATTTCTCAAGAGGGATCTAATACCTAAAGGGTCTGTTTTACTAACACTCCACTGAATAGTGACTGTACATTTCTAAATGAGAGCTATTTTAAAAGCACTGCACTCATTACAAGGTGCTCCAAGTATGATATCAGTGTTATGGATTGGATTCTGGCAGTCATTTGCCTCTAATTCTTTAGTCAGCCAATGATGTAGAAAGGGGATCATTTGGTGGTGTAGACTTGTGAGTCCAGGCTTCACGTGTTGGATTTTGACTGGAGACAAATCCTGGTCTGTTGTGAAAACTTCAGTCTGACTTCACTGTGCTCTGGATTGTGCTGTGAATCCATTGGTTCTCTAGTCGTGATCAGACAGATTTACCTTTTCCTGGAGAGCTGAAGATGGTGCTTGAGGGAGATACTGAGTCACATTTGTAAAGCTTTATTGGTAGATGGTGCCTTCAGTTCCTATTAAGGTGAGTGCGAGCATCTGCTGCTCCCCTTCCTCAGAACAGCACCATGTAAAATCAAGCTGCAGGTAAGCTGTTTTTTCACTCAGTAGTGCATTAGCCACTCACAGTAAAAGGCAAAAAGACTAACCATGCAATGAATGGCTGAGAGTCTCAGTCTTCTCTGAACCAATACACTATAAAAATCGTGGACATAGCTCTTGAGAAATTTTAAGGCAAGTGGATTTTTCTCTGTCTGAGCAAACTGTCCCCTCTCCAGACAATCACAGGTGATTACAGCCACTGCACAGGAGCTGATGAGCGGTTTATAACTAACACAAGTAGCTGCAGGGCAAATACTCCCTTTGCAAACATGAGTCTGAGCCAACCAAGGTAAGAGGTCAGGCTGAAGTAGCTTGTCACAAAGATCAGGATGCTGCAAAGGTGATTTTTAGTTAAGCCTTTTAAACTGAGATGTAAAAACATTTTACTTCCCATAAGGGTTCAAATTCCTGGTCCTAGCTCAAAGTCTGGCCTTTGTAACATTTGCTGCCTCTTTTATTAAAAAAAAAATATTTTGCTCTGTGTGTGTATTTTAAAACTTCCATGCAAGATTCTGACATACAAACAAATTTTAAAACCCCAAATATTAATTGTTCGCTAATACCTGCTCTTGGATATGTGAAGTCTGACTCCACTGAAAACACTGGAACATCTGAGCCTCTCACATACTGACATAGAGCACTTCGTGCAAGCAAAAGTAGCAGATGACAACAGCAGTATTGTGCTGCTGAGCTCTTAGAAATCAAACTGCTTCAGATGATTTAATGTTAGTGACAAAAGCTGTGTCAAATGATTTCCTTGTTTATCTGATAGCATCTAGGTATGTCAGATATTAGACCTCCATCATGCCAGGCTCAGTGCTTATATATGATAAGAAATATTCCTTGCCACAGAGCTCTTGCTGTGTGGATGTACAGTGAGAGACAAAATGACAGGAGAGCTGCACGATAGCTGTGAACTGATTAAGATTAGTATAATGAGCAGCAGCCATGGTACACCAACTGTCTGTCCTTTGTCTAGAAAGGATAGAGCAAGGGCTAAGTCTTAAAGAGATATATGAAGAACAATATGGCAATGGATTTTCACATTCTGACTGGAAAATTTTCCCATATATAGGAAAGAGAATAAAGAATGAAAGGGTGAGCGTGAAGAAAATCTAACAGACAATCTAAAAAGACAGGAATCAATACTGAAGATTTGTTACCTATCTTTCTTCCTCCTCTTCCTTTTTGATCATGGTAAATTATTCTGGATTTTTTTTTTTCCTTAATGTAATATCCACCAAATACTTCAGTAAAATTATTTCCAGCAGCTGGATTGTTTATAAACTGTTAGTTTCTTTGAATTTCTCTTCATCCTAAGTTGCTTACCATTTTTTCTCTTAATTACATGAGTGAAGGAGGTTAAATAGAACAGCAGGTAGTCACCTTTGGATCTTCCAGAGTTGTTTTTTTTTTATACTAAGTATTCTGAAGTACATGCATTTTCCACTAATAAAGACCAAAGTGTCTGTATAACTAATTTAAAAAATAAATTAAAAAAAAAGAATTGTGTTCTTCTTTTTTCATTTACAGAAAAATACATGTATGTTTTGTTATCCAACTGGCAGGGCTTGTAGTAACTATATGTCCTCTCTAAAATGTACATGCGTATCCTCTGTGCCAGAAGTCTCTCAAAATATGCAGCTATGAACAGCACAGAAGTTAATCTAGGATGATATTCAGTGTGAAGGGAAACAGACTCTTGGCCTCTACAAATCAGAGGTCAGCTGTCACATATCATGGTCAAGTCCACCAGTCCCCTGTTCCTATAGCAATGTGACTGGTGCAATGCCAGAGTTCAGGTCTTGAGATATTCCGTTGCTTTGGTAACTACAGCTTATTTTCATGCTGAAATATGTGGGATTTAGCCAGCGGGACAGTCTGTGTTCTGCCACCAGCAAATTTCTTTGCAATAAAAATAAACCCTGCTGATAGTTCATAAAATGGATTAGCTTTTGCCTCTATTTTCAGTTTTTTTCAGGCCTCTGGCATGACTAGCTTTAAACTTCTGGTGGTGCTTTATGCCCTCCCGTATCTGTCTTTTATGGTAGTTTAGGCAGGATAAATTTGTTTCTTTGATTCCTTTTTCTTAAATAAATTGGTAACTTACATTTCCACCCTTCTAAATTGCAAAAGAACTGTTCTCTGTGTTCTTTCCCTCAACATTTCAGGAAGATGAAAGGCCCTCTGCGAGGTATCTACAACAGGAGACAGCATACTCCCACGTGGTGCTCAGGGCAGCTCAGTGTAGCTGAAAAATAGCTGCAAACAAGCTCCAAGCAAGGCTGGCAGGGCAGGGAGCCGCACAGCAGCATGGCAGTTCCCAGGCACAGCACACCAATCCTCTTCCCCTGCATCATGTTCCCTGCAACGTTGCTAACAAACACAGCTCCCAAAGGCTTTCAGCTTGTGTTGAGTGCAGCTTCCGATGGTAGAGCAGTGACTGTAGGGGTTCTCTGAGCAGCTCACTCACTTACTGTCCTCTGGGTGAAACCTGCAATGCATCAAGTAAATCTTTGCAAACAGGTCTGCTCTCCAAACTGACCTCTCAGTGGGTAGCTGTAAAAGCACACCCAGTGCCGCTGTGCAATGGGGTGTCCCTTGGGCTGGTGCATGTTTTGAAATATGTAAATTTACATTCTTGTTTTGTTTTCTTTCAGTGCTTCACATTCCATTCACAGTTTCTACCTTTCTTTCTGTTTTTTCTCCCTCTTGTTGGGGAAATGCTATGGCTGGAGTGCTCTACTGGCACCTGTGGCCAGTATTTTATAAGGTTTTACAGAGTGATGAGGATAAGAAATGTATCTGGCTTTTGTTCTTGGGAGGGAATATGATATGTAGTTGTATGAGTTGCAGATGGAAAGTTTTTACTTTTTCAATTGTGGCAGAAAGTGAGATTCTGTGTTTTACAGCAAAGTATTTAGAGGAAAAAAAGTGCTATTCTCCCCCACTTCCCCCTGTTTGCCCTATAAGCACGTGGAAAGCAAGAAGAGAAGGAGCATGGGTGAGAATATTTCTTCTCATGCACGTAAAAGCTAAGGTTAATTCCATGCTCTTCTTGATGAAGTACAAGAACAGCCAGACATTAATGCATGAAAAATTACTATAGTTTCTTTTTGAGTAGTAGTATTTTCAGAGATGCTTTCAAAGCCATTCTAAGTACAAGTATTTAAACATTTGATCCTTGAGGTTCCTTCTAACCTGGTGGTGTATGATTCTATGGTATAGGCTTCTTAAAAAGAATGAAGACAAATATCTGGAAACAATTCGTTTTCATTCAGCCCAGGGTTGTAAACTTCATGAGTCCTCCTTTTGCCCCCTTTACTGATCTTGACAAATGCTTGACTGAATGTAGAATCACGTTGCTAACAAACATCCTTGTGTCATGACCCTGGCCTCTTCTCTGTGCTTACTGACCCTATCTGTCCCACAACAGCCTGCTTCTGAAACAGACTCTGAGGAGCTGTGCAAATGATTGGAAATTTTTATGCCCTCTGTTGGCCTGTACACACCTTTCACATGAGCACAGGGGCTTTTTATGGCTTGACTTCAAAACATCTTCAGGCTCAGTGAATCTTCTGCTGCAGCCTGTAAGGTCTGGGATGAGGTACATGGCTTTCCCCTTCCTCAGTGAGGTATCTTTGGAGCCTGGGTAACTTGTACCTTATTCATGCATTTCATGCAACTGACAGACTTCACATATGTTATTTAAGAACTGTTCAGGTGATGACTATTCAAAGGTAGGCAAAGGGGATTTTAATGGTCTATAGCAGAGGCTGTCATGGTCTTTGAAGAGCTTGTAGCTGATTGACCCTTTACGACTTCTGTATAGAGCAAAAGCTTTTAGGTAATAGACAACCATTTGGTTGGGAAAATCTGTGGAGAATTATGGCTTTGTATGAGAATGAATAACTGTGTGCTGAATGGAGTTGGATGGGATAGGGTTATGAGCCATCTGTGTTCCAATCAGGCCGCCCAGACGTGACTTGTGCTTACCTGTGCTACTGTACCTCACCTGACTCACTGGAAATGTGAACCATGGGTTTACTGGGAGATGCCCTTCAAAATGTGTTGTACAACTTTCCTTTCCTTAAGAAGGGTAAGTGCCAGTCCTAAGCAGCTTGGCCGTAGTCCTGTTAATTAAGTAGCTGTCACTGATTTAAAGGATGAATCAGCAGGGACTTCATTTGCTGCTGGCTGAAAGCATCAAAGCAGTCAGTAAAGCTGCCAGAATGTCTTTATTCCTACATGTTCCTACACTGTCCCATACACGTGACACAATTTTATGTGGGGCTAAAAGAAGTCTGGCTCCATGAAGCTGACATTAAATGTCAATACTGCAGACCATTTCTGACATGCACGAGCTTATACTAATCCAACTTAAGGTTTATGCAGAGCCAGTCATTCATAAGTCCATCAGTCACCCAGCTCCTCATGTGTGCTGTGAGCCCCTGGAACACACAGGGCCATCTGTTGTTTTAATGGAGGATTAATTTCTAGGAAACTACAGCATCTAGTATCAAAGCTGACATGCTTACATCCATGTTTGGCCAATTTTTTAAATAATTTTTATTCTGGGTAATAGTTGAATCTCACTCAAGATAAATAATGTGCACGCATATCTTGAGATTGGGCCAGCATGTGCAGATTTCAGAGCAATTCAGCTGGGTTTGCTAAATTCTGTGATTCCAGGTGAAGGCTTTGTCACTTATTGTCCTGGTCCTGCAGATGTGTATGGAAATGACCAGGTATTGTGTCCTTCTGAGGAAGAAAAACAATGCAAAAGAGAGGTAATAAACCACAATGTGGTGTCACAATGAAGTGAATTTATCAGATAAATGTATTTACTTTATTACTATTGTTTTAGGAGTAAATTAGAATGTGTATAGTGCTAAATCTAAAGTGCTTATAAGAGGACAATGAAGAAGGCACTGTCAGGCTAAGGTAGGGACCTGAAACTTCTTTAAGTGGTATGACAAACTACCTTTTTATTTTTGAAACAGGAGGGAATTTGGAAAATATAATTGTGTCTGGAGGAAGTACTTAATTTTGCAAGCAAACTTTACAAGGACTTATAAATAAAAAATCCATAGCTGCTTTAAACTTCCTTTGCAAAGTACATTTGCTGGGGATGGTTATCACTACTGTCACCCAGAGAAATGCAGCAGAAACTGGTAAGGCTGTTACTTGCCATAACAGCAAAGCATCCTCCTAATCGTCCACTCCTGGAAGAGTGAGATGATTATTAATGTGCTAGGAGAACCAGCTTTGCTATGCTGGCAGTTATATACCTGCCTATAGCCTCTATAGTGTTAGGAGCTGGCACGGTATCAATACACTGCCATGTCCATACGGACTGTTATTTACTTGCTTCACACATGCCTGGTGTTAACTCAGCTGGATTTTTTATCCCTTTACTGATCTTGACAAGTAGTTGACTGAATATAGAATCATGTTGCTAACAAACATCCTTGTGCCATGACCCTGGCCCCTTCTCTATGCTTACTGGCCCCATCTGTCCTGCAATAACCTGCTTCTGAAATGGACACTGAGGAGTTGTGCAAATGATGGGAAATATTTATGCCCTCTATTGGCCTGTACACACCTTTCACATGAGCACAGGGGCTTGACTTCAAAACTTCTTCAGGCTCAGTGAATCTTCTCCTGGAGCTTGTAAGGTCTGAGATGAATTATATATAGTTTATCTCCCTCGTCAGTGAGATAATCTTAAAATTCTCTTAGGGTTTCTGGATGGAAATTTGGTGATTAATTTAGAAATTATGTTTTATGGAAAGTTTCTGGTTTCCTCAAACTTCGTGTTTTTCTTGGGGAAGGTGGTAGGGTTAGTGAGTAGACAAACATTTCTAGAGGTTGCCATTGTTTTTCTTTGTCAACATTTTCTATGGTAGCTTCTTCAGTGATGGTTTTCTGTGTATCTAATATACAGTTCTAACTCATATTCATACATTATCTAGATAAGGACGGCTTAAGACCCTGAGGATTACTGAAGAAGTACCAAATGCAAATATGAAATACTTCCCTTTCTCTTTCAGAAACAATCACCATCTTTTTTGGCTGTTCCCACTTACAGCTCAGCTACATCAGTAGATGGAAGAGCTTTTAAATAAGATCTTAACTACGGATTATGAATAAACTTTAGCCTCTGTGCTTCTGTTAAAGGCTAAAAATGCCTGTCTTTTCCTCCATATTGTTCATTGCCTTTTGATCTTGCTTCTCAGTCTTTGCTTCTTTTTCTTCCATCATTTGATCTTCAACCTTGTCCCTCTCCAGTTTCTTACTAGTTTCCTGTAAGTTTGTACTCTCTCTCCTCCTTGCTTCCTATCCTTGACAACCATTCTACTGCTTCTGTCTCTTCCAGCTCCTAGTTTTCCTCAGCTTTTGGACAAGTCTATGATTCCTGTTTCTTGAAGTCCATGGCTGTTGTCTCCCCTTGCAGAGAACGGAAGGTTCCCCATGCCATCTACTCCATGCAGTGAGAAATACAAGAATGGTCCTCAGAGCAGAAAGTGAACAATCATATTTGCAAGCAACTCTAACTTGGAGAACAAAACAAGGGAAAAAACTAGGAGGAGGACAATGATGTTGGAAGGATAGATCATAAGAGAAGTCTATTTAACATCACAATGAGTGAAGGGAGTATTGAAGAAAAGATGTTACATCTGATTCCTTAGGTCAATTTCTCAAGCCAGTTTCTCTTAGAGCTGAGGATAAATTATGACACTTGTGCAGAGTACAGGGTGAAGGTGACTGTCCAGGCAGATTGTTCTCCTGCAATTTTGTTAAACTCTCTGCACAGTTTCTCAAAAAATGGTGATGGACTGGCTCAAGCATGGTCTGTGTCACTCTGAGCCACCATATTCCTCCACGTCACACCTTTAAAAATACCCGGCTCATACAAATTGATTTGATCAGTGTTCTTGGGACCCTGTGGTGCAGCCATGCCATAGTCTGCATAGTTAACAGAAATTCTGCTGTCAGAAAAGCCACAGGGGAGGTGGACAAGAGACTGAACAGCCTCACTCTCTTCCCCCGCTGATGCTGGATCATTCTGGCGTTGTCCTGGGGTGTGACATGGAAGCTGCTGAAACAAAGCCTGTACTGAGGCATGTTGACAGTCTATCAGTCATGTATTTCTTGTTGAGACCAAATTAATTAAAAAAACCAAAAAACAAAAAACAAAAAAACCTGAGCAAATCTTTGATTAAAAGGGCAGTTGGTCAGACTAGGCTGACCTATCTCCTTAGTTTTAACCTACTGTAAGAAGCTTTCTTTCTCTGGTAACAAGCAATCATTTTGTAGCAGTCTACATTAAACCCAGAGTCCCTGTCAAAATACCTGAAAAGTAGGTTAAATCTGATACAAATATCACTTGATATCTTTTTTAATGAGATGTTTTTGAAATTGCATGATGAATACTGCTTGAATTAAATTAAAAATGAGAGGAATGAGAAGAAAACAAATATAAAATCTGTAAACTGGGAATGAGAATACTGAGAACAGATTTGCCTTGTCCTGATGTCTTTAGTTTTTTTTTTGTTTGTTTGGTTTTTTTTAATATTCTTCCTGAATCTACAGACACAATCTCTTTTACTGCAAATGTATAGGTTGTTGTACTGAAACACTAACAGGAAACTAATCTGAGATCATACTGATTGTTTGACTGCACTTTAGGAGGGAAGGAAGGAAGGAAGGAAGGAAGGAAGGAAGGAAGGAAGGAAGGAGGAAGGAAGGAAGGAAGGAAGGAAGGAAGGAAAAAAGGAAGGAAGGAAGGGAGGGAGGGAGGAGGGAGGGAAGAAGGGAGGGAGGGAAGGAAGAAGAGAGGGAGGGAGGAAGGAAAACCCTTAGGGAGTATAACACATATCTTGCCATTAAATCCTAGGCCTCCACATTAAAATAAAGAAACATTTTATTTTTATTATTTTCTTTAAATAAACTTCCCTTACCCCCAATGCCTTGACAACAGCCTTTTAAGCTGTTTTGGTTTTCATGCCATCCTGAGGTGTGTGTAAGGGGTGCATGTGTGATTATTTTTGTTTTTTATTTTTAAGCCTTGCCCTGCTCAGTTCAGCATTGCCCATGGGGATCCAGGCATATGTGATCTCTCCAAGTTTATGGCTTGATTTGCTCCCAGATGCTCAAAGTCTATTCTGATTGACTGCGCTTTCAGAAACTACAGCCAGCTAGCCTGCTCTAGACTTGCAATAGCTTAGTACCTCTGACCTTGGATTTGCTAAGGCACTGCACCACGCAGCCTGACTGTATCATCTCCTCCCAGTTAGACACATTCTGATGACTGTAAAAAATAAAATTCATTAAATGCTAGTATCCAAAAGCAGCAGTGTAGCTGGACAGTTACTGGAATGCTTTGAAAAGATTTGGCAATCAGGAAGATGAGTATTTTATGTAAACATATGAAAAAGTGAAGGATGTCTTAAGATCCTGTCATGAAGATATTATTTTATCTTATTTTATATATTAAGATATTAAAAGCATAATCCTTCCTTCTTTCCTCAACTCAGCACAGATGTCATCTATGGAAAAGGATGTAAATAGAGACTTTCCCTTGAACCGCTTGGAGTTTGCTATGAACCAGAGATGACTAAACTGCAAAACAATCTTGATCAGGTAGCTGATGTTGCCTGTTGCCAGAGAAAGGATACCAGTCTATATGGGGCACTGATGATTTTTTTTAGGTGAAGAAGAGGGAATGGAAACCAGTTAAGACCTGTCACAGTCCCATCTTAATCATACAAGTAGTCCCCATCAAAGGTATTCCATGGGGATTGAAAGCGACTCCCTGGCTACAGCAGTAGTGAAGTCCAGGCCTTCATTTTTTCCCACTATTTGCAATAATGCATGTTCAAATGAGACTTGCTGACTTTTGGGGTTTTCAGCCCCCTCCTTGTCTTCTGCACGCCATGGGCAACAAGGACATGGCAAGGAAGGAGAATCAAATTCCATGAGAAAGGAAAGGCAGAGAGCTATTTCAGCCTGCAGACTAGCACGTGTGCCTTCGAGTGGGAGAGCTGCAGGGCCATCCAGCATCCTTCCTGCTGCGTTGTCCATGGCTTGGGACCCCCTTCTCTGCCACACTCCACCATGTTCAGACGATCAGGCTGATATGCAGTGTGTCTTCCCCTAAAAACCTGAGAGGTGGCAGGTGTGGTTCTGACCTCAGAGCTGTTCTCTCTGCTGCGAGGGTGCAGGGCATCCCCCGCTGAGAGGCAGATGCCAGAGCTGTGGCAGCCTGGAATGCAGGCTTGCACAGGATTAGGAACGGGTGACAGATGCACAAGGTGGCCTGAGGGCTTGGAGAGTGGGCTGGCCAGGCGTAAATTCCACAGCAGGCGGTACACACAGCTTATAAGGCAGGATTTGGGAGTCAGATAGGTCTGGGACATGCAGGAATGTGGAGAGGAGTGAATTCAGACTCTGCTAGATAAAAGGGAGGAAGGTAGCAGGTGGATTTTAAGAAGGTGGAAGAGACATAGCCCAAATTTAGGACTTTGGTTGTGGGAGAAAGAGCAGGCATTGTGGCTGTGTGGTGAAATTCTGGTTTGGGAAAATGCAGTTGGCTCAAGATAGCATGTAAGGAAATAAGACATGTAAAGATTTCTGTAGAAATCATAGAATCATCGAATCATTTTGGTTGGAAGAGACCCTCAGGATCATTGAGTCCATCTATAACCTAACTCTAGCATTAAACCTTGTCCCTAAGAACCTCGTCTAAATGCCTTTTAAATGCCTCCAGGGATGGTGACTCCATCACTTCACTGGGCAGCCTTTTCCTATGCCTGACATCCCTTTCCATGAAGAATTTTTTCCTAATATCCAATCTAAACCTCCCCTGGTGCAACTTGAGGCCATTTCCTCTTGTCCTATCACTTGCTACTTGGGAGAAGAGACCAACACCCTCCAATATAAAACCTCCACTCAGGTAGTTGTAAACAGCATTAAGCTCTCTCCTCAGTGTCCTTTTCTCAAGGCTAAATGTGAGGCTTTTGATTATATACATATTGGATCACAGGTCCTTGTGTTACTGACACCTTTGCTTAAGCAGTCCTGTCACCCTGCATGTACCAGAGGGTGTCCCCGGGTATCCTGCGGTCGGGTTGGGCACGGTGGGCAGCGCTGACCAGGGTGCAGCAGTGCCACCTGTTTTGGTGCTCCCTGCTCTGCAGACGCTGTCCAGCGCCAGCTGAGTTTGCGCGTCCGTGTGTCCGCCCGTGTGTCAGCGTGTCCGGAGACTCCCCGTCAGCCAGCAGGAGGCAGCCCGCTGCGGGGCGCTCGGCAGCCGCGGGCCTCTGGCGCCACCTGGCGACTGTACGGCGCCACGCAGTCACTCTGCGGGGCGGTTCTCCCGGGGGTGTCGCACGTAACCCCCTGTCCCTCCGTGTTGTGACCCTGGGATGGGTCCAAAGCTTAGGGCTCAGAGGGGCACTGAGGATCGCTGAGGTCTCTGCCTCAAAGAGGTCTAAAAAAAAACGGATCACCTTTATTTCGAGAAGCCGACACAAAAAAATCGTTTAAGACAGAATTTTCTTAAGGTGCAGAAGCCTCGTGTAAAGGTGCTCTGTGTTGCCAGCCATTCGTCCTTCTCTGGCTGCTAGCAGACTGCTGAATATGTTGTAGGATCCCAAAATCTGTGAAAGTTATTGTTTTTCCAGTATATGGACAGGAAGAAGCCACTTGCTAAAACTTTTTTTTCTTCGTTAATTTTCCTTTTTTTTTTTTGTTTTCCTTTGTGTTAATCTGGTTCTGTTTTTATGCCTGATTTCAGGTAGATAAAATAAGATTCTGCAGCAAACAGATTAAAAAAACCTCCAGCTGATCTACATGACAGATAGGCTATTTGTGTATAGCCATGGTGTTTTTCCTTTTTTAAATTTTTATTTTTACCATTTTATTTGGTGGAGGATCAAGAGTATAAAGAAATCTTCTGGCTTTCCTTGCAAAATAAGTTATATTTCAGATTAGATACTCATTTTAAGCAAATTCCTAAACTGGGAGCTTAAGATGCTTAAACAGGTTTTATTATTCATGTCTCAACCAAATTAACTGACAAGGGTGTGGTCACTCAGGTGTGGCTCCTTCTTTCCTTACTTTGAATCTAGCTAGAGCTAAACTCTATCAGCTGCTTTAATATAAGAGGGTCCCTTTTCCTGCATACCTTTTCACTTTTCTCCTTGGATCATCTCAACTACCCTGTTCTGTACTATCACCTTCATGTTCACCTCATTTTTGATTTTCAGATGCTCTAATTGAGATGTTTATAAAGCTGATAAAATGCAGAATATTGAAAACGTCAGTTTTCCTCTGCACACTTCATCAAGCCAGTTAGAGTTCTCCACCAGCACTTCACTGAGTAAGATAAGATATAGCATCAAGTCAGCTTATTCTTGTTACGCTATTAAGCATCTATTTTTGTGCTGAAACAGGAAAGTTTTGCAAAGGTTAATGATGTAAAGGTGCCAGCAATGATTTGTGCAGAACAAAGGCCTTTTTTAAAGGTGGAAACAGCAGAGAACTTGGAAGCTGTTAAGTATCAATATGGGGAATCAACTGGGAAAGGCACAGACAGTTTGAGGGGTACTGTAATAGATGTTACAAGAATTGGCTTAAATTATCTCTCATAAAATTTGCAGTACGTTCTGTCAGAGTGAAGTTGTACTTCTCGGCATCATATGAGATTGCCACTGTTCTGACTGAAATTTGGATACTTGCCACAGCCTGTTAAGCAAAGCAGCACTCTTGAGTACCTCTGTCAAGCTTGTCTTTTCATTCAACTAAGATTTTAATTAAAAAAAAAAAAAAAAAAAAGTGAAATTCTTGTGTGACCATATTTTTAAACAGAAGTAACTAGAGCTGTTAAGTACTTCAAATTCTGGACCTGCAGCTTGGCATCTTAAGTGACACGTGATTTTCTTCTTGTCCCTTCTTGACTCCCCCCATGGGGTGGTGACTCCCAGAACACCAGAGCAGGAGAGTGGCCAGTGAATTCACACTAAGGTGATTTTATGACTGAATGCAATATTGAAAAATCATCCATGGAGACTTTCTACTTGGTGGAACCTTTAAAAATCAACTCTCAAAGTAAAATCCCAAGTAGAAAACACCCCAGTTGTGTAGGATAAAATGTGAATAAAAGTTTTCCTAATTTTTGACAAATGAATATATACTTTTTTTACTTCTTTCTCATTCTCACCCTGTTCTGAAAAAAAATTTTGTGCATTTGTCATTGGAATTCATAAACATAAGCACTTGATATTTCTTCCATATTTGGCCTGGCAACATCACACTTTAGAGAACACTTGTTGACCTCTGTCCCTAATTCTGAAAAACACTGAATTAAAAACTTCAACAGTCTACAGAAAAGTTTAGCTTCAGTTTACAGAAAAGTTCAGCTTCAGAGAAAAACGACTCAAATATATTATGAGGAAAAAGTTTCAAGGTGGTGTGTAGTATAACTCAACAGTTTTGAGGATTTTTAGGATTTTTTTTCCCTTTTTAAAACCACTTCACACGACATTTTTTTTTCAAGTTTAAACTCCTTTTTTTTTTTTTTTGTCTTTAGGTTGAAATAGAATATTTCATTTCCTGAAAAAGACCTCTTTTTCTTGCAGAAGATTGCCCCTCCTTCTTGAGATCTTTAGGGCTTTATCCTAATTCAGGAAAGAAAAAATGAAA
Organism: Nesoenas mayeri; assembly: GCF_963082525.1. NCBI lineage: Eukaryota > Metazoa > Chordata > Aves > Columbiformes > Columbidae > Nesoenas > Nesoenas mayeri. The sequence goes on from NC_137541.1 coordinate 68,712,384, forward strand.
GTCACCATATCAAATGTATTAGTAAGACAGGAAACTATTTCCCAGTTGGACCCATGGGGAGTTCTTATACTGAATACTATGGATCAAGAAATAATTTTGCCATACTTAGAGGAGAAATCTGGTTTGGGTTTCTTTTGTCCCAGGACATTTTCCTCCCAAATAGGATGTTGTCTGATGTCTTCAGTGGGTGATTGGTTATTCTTGTTCCGTGTTCAGTCTGAGTAACCTGAACTGAAGCATCATCTGAAAGTCTCACACAGTTCTTTAAGGTATTCTGATGAAATTATGTGAATTAACTTTTTACTAGCACTGCTGCCACATCATGTATCATGAAGGGAATAGGAGGTACAGGCATCAGAAGGCATCTTGTCCCCTGTATGTGGAGAATCCTTTGCAGGTATATATGGTGTGTTTATACCACAGAAGTTTCAAGTTCATTCATGGTGGAGATATTCCAGGTACATCAGTTACAACAGTGCCCACATGCCTTCTTGTTCTTTCAGATTAAGCTTGTTGGAAAGGGAATGGAGCTTATTCAGCCTGTTTATGTCATTTAGGCATTTGTGCCATACCTTCTGTGTCTCTCTTAATTTGTGAAAGGATAGGAGGAATGTGAATGAAATGTGGGACCATTTTTCCTAAGTACATTGGCAGGACTTGGCAAATCGTCCTTCAGATCAACTTACAAATGAAATTCAGCAAGTTTTTTCACTCTTTCTTGCTTCTCACAGTCACTCTTTTTTTTTATACTGTTTTTGAGACATGTTTCTTTTGTAGCCTCTCTCTTCAGAGTCCCCGTCTGTTCCCTGTGTTTCTTCTCCATTTATTGCCTCTTCTCATATATTCAAAGTACTCCTGGGGTCGTTCGACCTTCTTCTTTGTTAGTCACAAAGTATCTGCTGTATTAGTGTTCCATCTAAGGAGTCCCCAAGAGTTTCAGGCAAGAAAATTAAATATAAAATCACCCAGCTCTGTCTTCAGATCATCATGATTGTCCCCTAATCCCAGTGCACAATATCAGGATACTTTGCTTTAGGAAGATGAACATTACTATCTGAAGAAGAAATAAGATTCCAACTCCAGCTCAGTTAGGTATTTCTGAGTGCAAGCTCTCATCCTTGTCATCACCAGGTATAAATTTGTGCTAGGTCATTTGAGAGAAAGTCTACTTATAGCTAACATCCTGGTAGCTAACAAGGTGGTAGCTTGCCAGAGGATGTGGTTTAAGATTATCTGCCTTCAAAGTTCTCCAGAGAAAAATAAGTTCAGAAGATTCCCTAGGGAAAGATGTGGAAATGTTAGTAGGAGGGAAAAACCGAGATCTTTTCCAAACAGACCAGATTAGCTTTAGTACAGTTACCTAGAAATCAAACATTTCTTTAACTGAAGGGTTCATGCAAATGCAAAGGTGGCATTGACTCAGTCAAAGCACTAAAGAACATCAAACTGGATTTTTTTTTTCAAATACAAAGCTTATTTGTGACATATTTGGTAAGATAAAGAGATATGGTATTACAGTGTTGTCCAAGGGAAAGGATTGCTTGTTCCAGAGCTCTGTTTGTCTTCCATTTTGGCCATTTTTATGATCTGGCCTTGCTGCTATTCACCTTTCCAGGAAAATGTTGCCTTGAGTACTACAAAAAAGTATTACTATCTCCACAGATTCTAGCATGAACTCTTAGGCTTGCATCAGTCAGGGGAGATGAGACTGCTGTTATTTCCTTATTTTCCTACCACATAGAACAGATGTTTAAAGGCCACCTTCTTGCTTACTACCTGGAGATCTTGTCCTCTGTGGGTGACTTGGACTGTTCCAGCAGTGATAACGATCTGACCTAACTAGATTTCCAAGCAGGACATAGGGATTTGAAGTAGGGTGAAGGTACAAGTGATCCCTGGAACATGAAGCTAACCAGAGTCCTGTTGTGCTGTTTTGATATGCTTATTTAACTATGTGGTTATGTGGAAATTTTCCTGTTTCCATTCCCTTCCCTTTTTTGCAGTCTCAGTATGGGTGGCTCCTGCTTCTGAGAATTTTAATGTTTCTAAGTGGAGAAGACCCAGTGCCAACACAGTATGGCATTTTTTCCCCCCATAACCCAAAATAAAAGCGTAGCTCAAGGAAGGTGCTTGGGTTTTTTTATTTTGTTTTGTTTTGTTTTGTTTTCAAAAGATATTTAGCTGCATTCATCCTGGCAGCAGGTAAAGATTGCAGATGAAGCAGACCATTACAATCCTTTCCCATCTGTTCACCTGCATGTGCTTATACTTTTATTTTTGAACCAAGGAGCACCCCTCTCTTCTTTCTAAGTACCTCTGAGTGCAATGAGTTTTGGTAAGTGGTGATAACTCCCCAGTTCTGCAAAAAATCCAGAAAGCCCTTATTCATAAATAAGTGGTCTCCCAGACATCAGGAATATTTCAGTGTCCTTGAGATTGTCCTTTGCTTTAGCTAATATTTGTTTTTATATCTGATTTTTTTTTCCAGCTGCCAGCAGAAGCCTATGCAGCCTTGAGTCTTGGAAGTCAGATGTTGGTTATGAGTCCTATTTTTGCTCTTAATACTGGCAGGGCACCCACAGGCGATCTGAGATGGCTCCAGTTCATATTGTCCCTGGTTGTCATGTTTGTGTGCTAGATGGAATAACTCTTCCTCTTGACTAGCTTTCCAGTTTATATTTTTTTAATGTTTTCAAATGACTTCTCTTTTTTTTCTGAATTTAAGCCACTTGATAATAATTAAGAATGTAAATGATAGACTGTTACAGTCAGTCTTCTCTTGTGCTCTCTTGGTTCTGTGGGGATCTGACATAAATCTGAATAATATTATGAACAAAGTTCCTGGTCCTGCTGAGGATTTCCCAGCAGGAGCGGAAAGGAAGAAGTCAGTGCTATCCATGCTATGAAGAAGTAACACCATCCTATTGGAAAGAAATTTTGTGGTTGCAATAGCAGTCCATATGGATTGTTGTTTTCTCCTGCTGTGGAGTGAGTGGCTACCATTTTTGTGGAGGTGAACTGTAAATCACTATGATATTACTAGTCTTTTTTGTCAAATACCCACTACAGCCTGGGCTCCAGGACCTAGTGCATGGGTTTGCTGCACTGAAGAAAGTTAAGTGTTTCCTTGCAATCACTTCCCTCTGTGCTCAAATATCCACCAGTAGTGGGACTTTGTCATTCTCCCAGTGTTTTAAGTACAGTACACCTAAAACCAGGTAGATCTGGATTTTCCTGAAAATGAATGTGAACATAATTAAAAATTCAAGTATTTTAGGGATCGAAAGCTTTTTCTTTATTGGCCTCAAGGATTCAGACCCCCGGTGATGTGACTGGGATGAGCAGAGACATTACAAATGCCTTTCCAATTCACATGAGTCTTTGCTCCCCCTGAAGCTGTGTCAAGAAAGGAGAGCGAGGGAGGAAGAGGAAGAGGCAGAGCAGTAGCTTTCCTGCAGAGGACCTTCACTTTCTGTACCAGTGGCAGCAAAATTGGGAGCTGCAGGCAGGAGGCTGCTGTGATCTTGTCTTGTCCCCTGGCATTCGATCATGCTTTTTGCTACTGATGTCCTTTTGAGGTGACATCCAGTCTTAAAGACTTAGGGTCTAGGTCTTTAAACTATCTGCCTTTGAGATATGTTGGATTTCTTTTATTGTTATTAAAATGAGAATGATAATTTCCAAGACAAAACTGACCAGGTGTCCTCATTTATTCAGAACCTGATAACTTTTTTCTGTCTAGCTTCCAGCTGTCCTGGCACTTTTTAGAGCAGACATATTAATCTCAGTTTTCTTGGTGCTGAGATTCCAGAAAGATGTCAAGAATTGCTCACTCATAATTGCTTCTCTGATCCTTTCATCACGGGTAAAATATGATTTGAAACTCTAGAAAATACTGTTTAATGCTCAGATCTCTTTAATAAGAAAAGGAACCAATACTTTATTTGTAAAGGAATTTTTCAGCCCCATGCTTGGTGTAAAATATTTTTTAAAGAGTTCATTATGAAAGTATTTTTGAATTATATTTTATTTATCTTCTATGCTGTTTTCTTGGTCTGTAGGAATGTGGTCTGACAATGTGTACAGAAGAAAAAACGTATTTTTACATGCTGAAGGGCTGTAAGACTGGGCAGGGAGCTGACTTTAGCTTGGCATTACGAGAAGGGAAGTTTTCTTTGCCACTGTTGAAAATGAGACGGATCCACAGATGCTGAGTAGCATGGAAACCAACTCTTTGTTTCCACTAACAGCATAAACAGCACAATTAACTTGGGAGGATGCTTGAAATTATTTTTATTCCAGTCATAAGACCCTGGTACATTGTGTAATTATTTTGATATTAAGTTTTTTATAACATTTGGTTTATCTGTTTTCACCAGATTGGAATAATCTACTTTGGGATAAACTGTGCTTTCCACTTTTGGTGCAGTTTTATATGAAATAGCCTATTTAATGAACAAAAATTCTTGATGCACATAAGCACTCAGTCTGAAGAGGGGAAGAATGGGATATATAATCACGAGCAGCTATGAATATGGGCACTTCATGTCCCACAGAAATCTGCCACTCTGCTCAGATATTTCTTGTCCACTATAATTACACAAATCTTTAAATCCATTCAGATATTATTTAGCTACTCTGGGGGCTCATGGTCATTGTTTTCAAAAATTGTCCCAGGGTGTCTAATTTCCATTTGGCAAGATAGCCATGGTAGGCAGAATATGGATTAGTTTTAAAGTCTCGGGTGACTTCTCACAGCAGCACCTTATTTATACTTATTTACTTGGCTGGGAAAGTCTGTTCTCATGTATGGGAATAAACGATATAAGAATTTTTTTTATAAAGTTCATTGTCTGTTGTTTGCAGTACACAACGAATTCCTTAAACAATTAATGAAAAGAAAACAGGCCCTAATTTTTAGGACTGCTATTGACCTGGTGCTTTTGATCCAATCCAGCATAACATAAGCCCAAGAAGATTCCTGGTAGTGACAGCAATATGAGCAAGATAGCACACTTTTTTTAACTTTGTGGTTTGCAGAGTACATTACAACTGGCATACATGGCTCATATGGTCTACTCACACAGAGACATCCAGCTATATGGCCAGAGGACAGAATAAATGCAGTAGACTCTGATGCTCAGCTATACAAGGGAATGTTATGAGAAGAGAGACAGAAGCCTTTCATCACAGAAGGGAAAGAAATGTTGTTCCAGAAAACCATTCTAACAAAGTATTTAGTGTGTGTTGGGAAAAACAAATTTGTACCGGACAAAACTTAAAAAGGACCTTTCATTGTCAAAGTGCAACAAAGGCAGGAGAGGAGTTTTGTCCTGTGGATGAAGAGTCAGTCATGGTATATTTTAAGCAGCCAGCAAAAGATTCTTTCATACCTAAAAATAAAGATCTGTGGGTCTCATCCAAAACCCATAGAAGCAAGCAAGATTATTTTCATTGAACTTTGAATTAGCAGCCATAAATAGACATATTTTCTATTTTTTTCCTTTTGCTAGAGAGGAAGAGAACATTTTGGGTTTCATGGCTCTTTGAGCTAAGCTGCTGAAAGACTAAGTCTGCTGATTGTTGTGCACAGATTCCTTTTCCACTCCCATTGTTGGGAGAAAGAGGACTGGTGGTGGCAAGGTGAGCTGAGAAAGGGCAAATCATAGGAATAACAGCCTCCAACTTGCCTAAGCATGAGGAAAAGAAAAGGAAAGGATTTTTATACAGAAAACAGCAATTGGGCTAACTCTGGTGTTATTGGTGGCAGTGAGAGATTCGATTTTTTTTAATGCAGGAAAGGAATGAGTCTTCAGATACCTGCTCTGACTTTGTTTAAAACATATGCTATGAAGCCATGCTCCACAGTGAGCCTAGAGCTTCTCGTTGAGTAGTAAGATGTCTTAGAAAGATATTTCCTTGATTTCAAAGCAGTGTATGATTCAATGACAGAGAGTGTAAGTCTGACCGACTGAATACCAAGTATGCAATTTTGCATGGAAGAACCTGTGTCTCAGTATATTTACAGAAGGCTGCCAACTATGCAAGTAGTAATTCCCTACAGTGTTATTGCTGTATTGTAGTACTGTTATTCTTTAGTCTACTAAAAATTAGTGCAATGACTCCAGTGCCTGCCTACTAAAGGGCTTAGGGCAGAGAGTAGCTTGAGCATAAAAAGGACAGATCCTGTGTTGGCTTGTCAACATGATATTGGCAATCTTTCTGATTGAAGATAAATCTCAGTTCTTCCATGTTCCTGCAGACTCTGTCTACATGGATGGTTAACTCCCCCTGTAAGACATGCCTGGAAAGATTTTGGATCTACACACAATGGTCTGTGGTTTGCTTAAAGTTTCAGTCTAGTCAATGAATTTTTTTCCTCCAGAAATACTTAGCCAGTATTGGAAACCGAAGTCCTGGTACCCCATCGCATCTCCCATAAACAGAAAACATCTGTAGTTGAATTATTATCTGACCATTCTGTTGTATTTGTCTTTAAAATTATTGCTGAACTGTTCCACTGACACCTCTTCACTTTTTCGATGTCTCAGGCTCCCTTAGTGGCTTTAGAGTGGTTTTTTGTTTGTTTGTTTTGGGGGTTTTTTAGTGTTTTGGTTTAGTTTAGTTTTGTTTGTTTGGTGTGTTTTGTTTTGTTTTGTTTTTTCTCCTATCTTGCTGTTTAATCTCCCCAAAGAGAGCAAAAACCTAGGACATTCAGTGGAGTCAAAGAAGCCAGAGCAGATGGATTTTGGGTAGAAAAGGAGATACATTATAACTTTCAGTAAGAAGCAGAACAACAATGGCAGTTCATGAAGCAACAATTAGTAGGACTGGAGTAAGTAGTTCAGGCTAATGTCAGCTTTTCAATATGCAAAAAGTTTGGGGTTTTTTTTTCCCCTTTTTTTCCTCTGTTTTCTTAGAATGATGTTTAAAATCCTTTATATTTAGAGGAATTAAGAGCAGTGTACCCAAGAAAATATTCTTTTTGAAGATAGGAAGCACCAGGAAGTGCCTGTGGTAAATGCCGAAAGTCTGACACCAGAGTGATAAGTGAGTTGATAAGGGTTGGATTTCCAAGGAAGTGGAGGGAGGTACATACATGTTATATAGCCCCAAAGAGTTAGCAGGACTTGTCCAAAAGATTTTTTGAAAATCCAGACCTAATATTATTAGTCTAATTAAAGTCATAGGCATTAGTGTTGAGTTGAATACAACTCCTTCTACTCTCTGGTTATGGCTTCATACTCTGAAAACTTTTTACAACTCTAGGTGTAGAAGTAAATTAACTAGATATTCCTAGAATCAACCAGTAATTAGTTTTACTAGAGCTGGATTCAGCTTTCATTCCTACACTCTCACTTTTTTAAGTTTCTTACAACTACCTTAGACATATTTCTGATTATAGGTTTCCATACAGGCTTTCAATGTACAACATAAAAATGAGAATTTCAGCTTGTACAGCTTTCCCTTTGCGGGCAGCATGGGAGGGTGGGTAGGAAGGACAAGTGCAACATTCACCTTGGATAACTGAAGCCTGGAAGAGGCCTGAGAAATGTTTCTAGATCATTTTCTCACTAATTATTTTAGCTAACATTGTCCTTTCACAAGATTGCAGTCTACAAAAGAAGCTACAGCTGCGCTGCTCTGTAAAATATATGGGATTTGTTCTCCGTCTCTTATGGAAAACGGAAGAGCACAACTTGCATCCATGCAACTGGGTTTTCTTCCTTTCACAAAGAGATTGAAAAGATTGCACTCTGCCTGCTGGCTCTCGTTTGTTACCCACTGTTCCCAGGCACTGTCTGGGAGAAAATTTGTTAACAGTTTAAATAGTATGGTTAGTACTTGAAATCATGTCCTGGCTTTCTTTTATCTACGGACTTATCCATGCACAATGGTGCCACAAATGGCTGTATCATTGAAGTGTGTACTTCAACAAACCTACGTCAATGTAAAGAAGTGCTGGACTGTTTCCTCCCATTGTCCCCACAAAGGAAGTTCAGAGGCTTGGCCATCATCTCCTGCCAGGCAACTGCAGATGATGGTGTTAAAGGATTCATCCTCTCAAGAAGGTAAAAGAAACTGCTTAATATGTAAACCCCAGAGCACAACTCTCTTAATTTATTTTGAGAGGACCTACTTGATAGGATTTCAAGTACATGGTTAACTTCAGTCACACAGCTTCCCATGAGCCAGTTGTGCTCATGCTCAGAGAGTTGGGGTTGTTCAACCCGGAGAAAGCTCCAGGGAGACCTTATTGTGCCTTTTCAGTACTTAAAAGTAGCCTATAAGACGGACAGGGACAGACTTTTTAGAAGGGCATGTTATGACAGGACAAGATGTAATGTTTTAAACTAGAAGAGGGGAGATTCAGGTTAGACGTGAGGAAGAAATTTTTTTACAATGAGGGTTGTGAAATGCTGTAACAGTTTGCCCAGAGAGGTGGTAGCCCCATCCCTGGAAACATTCAAGGCCAGGCTAGATAGGGCTCTGAGCAAATTGATCTAGTTGAAGATGTCCCTGCTCATTGCAGGGGAGTTGGCCTGGATGACCTTTGAAGGTCCCTTCAACCCAAACTATTCTGATTCTATGGTAAGTACTTACATTGCCATTCAGCAAACTGTTAAAGTAAGCTTTCCAGGCTGAACGAAGACAGCAGGAAGAATCCTGCAGGTAGCCATGTCCTTTTCTATTTAAAAAAAGAAACCAAACAAATGAGAACTGTGATTTATCTCATACTCTGATTCTGTCCATATTCTTATGCTCTTGTTATAGTTGAATTAGTTTTTACATCTTATAGTTGAAATAAGTTTTGCATCAAATAGTTGAAATTAGTTTTCTTATGGTTGAATTAGTTTTCTGTTTTGCAAACCGTATCTAAGATTCTTAGTTTTGTAAACTATATAACTGTATCTAAGATTCTTGGTTTAGTAAACTGTATCTAAGATGCCGTATCCAAGATTTTTACCTTATTTTGAAGTTTTCAGACTGTGTCCAGGGAGATGTGCATTCAGGCATGGTCTTATATAACCGTACCCTATTCTTCTAGTTGACAAAGATTTATGATATATTCTCTTAAAACAGGTAACTTAGAAATAACCGAAAACACGCGAATGTTACTTAGCATCGGCTAGATAGACAGTTTGTGTTAGAATAGGTGTGGAATATGCTAATGGTTGTTAAGAGTTGTGATGAATATGTATGTAACTAAGTTGTATAAATGTAGTGAGTTTTGGATCGGTGGTCGAAGCCAGCTTTGGGTGTGAACCCCTGGTTTCCCAGCGCTGGAATAAAAGCACCGCATATAACTACGTCCGTGGTTATGTGTCCTTTTTGCCAACACTCTGATTCTGTCTATTCTAACCCTGAGATCAGGGTTTTGCTCATTCAAATTCATATTTGTTTGGCAGAATATGTCTCCAAGGATAGCCTTGGAAGATACAGATGGTTACTTGTAGTGTAGAAGAAAGAGACGGAAGGCAACAGTTTTCCTTCATGGTACTGGGAGTTAAATATCCATATGCCTCTTTTCTTTGGGGAGAGGCAGGAGTTTGAGAGGGAAAAACCTCTCTCATTTTGCCCCAGAATGAAAACAGTATTTGGGGGTTTATTTAGATATTTCTCAGGAAAAGGAATTGGTTTGAATTTTCAGCCAACTCTTGTTTCAAGTGTTTCTTTGAAATTGTAGGACAGATATTTGCTTTCCTACAGCAAGTTACTGATATTTCGGAGAAGCTGAATTTATGATGTGGCTTTTTTATATAGTGTCCAGTATTTTAGGAGAAACACTCTGTGCTGTGAAGGTTATTATTAAATTGTATTTGCTGGTAATGCAAGAATTCGTCATTATGAAGGAATAGAGAATCAAGCATTGGGAAGGTTATTCTAACACGATTAAGATGGTTTATCAAGATCTAGCCTCACATATTGACTTACTTTTTGTTTGTTTGTTTGTTTGTTTGGGCTTTTTTCCTTTCTTTTATCAGATACCATACCGCCTGCTCAGAAAGCCTCGTTTGCTATCTGGGTCTACAGAAACTTGTTTCATCTGTCATTTAGATAATGTTTGAATCACCCTTAATTTCAAATGCAATAAAAGGGGGCTATAATACCCTGACCAAGTCCACTTTTCTGGCTCTGTTAATTCACTATAGCAGGTTTGTGAAAGCTCTCCAGTGATAATATTCAGGAAACAAGAAAAAAAACAGTACCCATCTTCTTTCAGTGAGAGAAGTCTGAGTTAGTAGTTAGAGTCACTTTGGGAAGCTGTAAGGTCTAGTACTAATCTGTAGCATCACCTTAAGCATGAAGCCTTTGGTTTTCGGCTCTCCATCTGTCAGGGTAACACTTCACAGGGGAGTCATAATGAGAGCAGAACTCTTCATGGGTAGGTGTGAGGAGAGGCCATCATGTCATGATTAAAGGAGTGGGTGAGAATCATGGAATTTTAATATAAAACTAGCTTACAATACATACACAGAACCAAAGATGTTTATGACATTTGGATGCTTTTTGTGATGTGGAGCCGAACCTTTTGAACTCCAGCCAGCATTGCTGGTCATGCTCCTGACATGCCTCCTAGCTGATTCCATGGAGATTTCCTTGCATTTTGTACAGAATGCCTCTTCTCAGATGGTGTTTCATATTCTCATGACTTCAGTCTGCCTGTTCTGAAATACCAGCATGCCTGCTGGTCAGTCCTATATGCTCCAGTGAGTCAGTAATGCTGTTCTCTGGCTGGTGTGGAATTTCCTTCTGTTTCTCAGGGATACAATGTCACTTAGCTGTCCTGAGTCTCCGTGTCCTGAAAGAATATTTCCTCATCACTTCTCAAGCCACATCTGCCTTTTCTCCTCCTCATACCCAGACCTTATGTCTCTTTTTCATGATGTTGTTAGAATTCCAGTGCCTTGAACAGTTCACATGTAACACTCACTTGAAGCTGAAGCAAAGATGCTTAAAGGAAGAAGGAAAAAAAATCGAGTAAATTAAATGGACTCCCTAAACCAAAAAGGAATATTTATCACTGTAATTTTTCTGCAATTTCATGGTGGAAAATGTGGTTCTCATTTTTCAGTCAGAGACTGATTTTTCAGAGTTTTAATAGTAAGTGAAACATGTCCTTTACAATATACGGTTTCACACAGTAAACTGGTGTTTTCCTGCTGAAAACAACTCTTTGCAACAATTTTTGCTCTGGCTCAACTTCACAGCCCTCAGGAAGCTCTGACAGTGGAAGCAAGGCAACCATGGTAGGGCCTCACTGTTCACACCAGGCATGAACGTTGCATGTAACTGTGCAATAACCCTGTTCCTTTAGTCCCTCACATTTCACAATCAGTCCTGCAAACTCCACATGAAGAGAAAGGAAATAAGCATAACAGGGAACTTGAGAGAATCCAATTCTGCATTCAACAAGAGTGCTTAAATACTCTTGTGTGGTAGCAGGTTCTTTTGATATAGGAGAATACATTAGCTATAATAAATGCCTTAATAATTCACCAAGAGTACACCTAATAGTTTTCCACAGCATTTATACTTCTTTATTGTGCCTATATCTGATATCCCTCTTCTGTGAGCAAGATTTCTACCTTTCTACATAATGCTGGGCTGCCCCAGCTCATGAGTAAACCTTCTTCCCTCATCCGTCAAATGCAACTGTTGTGCCTGTTGTACACTTCCTTGTACCACTGACTTCTTCTGAGGCACAAAGGAGAATATGCAACTTAAGACCCTGTGATGAGACAGCAACAGATGAAGAAATAAAGATTGCACAAGTCTAGTCTCCAACACTAAGCTAATGAGAATATACACCATGTCTCATGCCACAAAAAGATGATAGTGGAAGACACAAGTTGCTACATTAAAAATAACAATTTAGGGTATATATATTTCCTGACATTTGCAATATTCTTTTTCCATATGTAAGAGATGTAAGTGGGAGCCTCTAGCTTGTATATTCAGGCTGCAATGTGTCAAATATAAAAAAACTTGAAATTGCGGAAGTCTGATGCTGAAATGATAATGAACCTGTGCTAAAATCATGGGAACTCACAGGCCTAAATGCTGAGCTCCCGTTTACACTAGTAACATGCAGGGTACACACCATGTACTTTGTTATAGCCTGTTTCATATTGGGTCCCTCCTTTCCTTTCCTTTCCTTTCCTTTCCTTTCCTTTCCTTTCCTTTCCTTTCCTTTCCTTTCCTTTCCTTTCCTTTCCTTTCCTTTCCTTTCCTTTCCTTTCCTTTCCTTTCCTTTCCTTTCCTTTCCTTTCCTTTCCTTTCCTTTCCTTTCCTTTCCTTTCCTTTCCTTTCCTTTCCTTTCCTTTCCTTTCCTTTCCTTTCCTTTCCTTTCCTTTCCTTTCCTTCCCTTCCCTTCCCTTCCCTTTCCTTCCCTTTCCTTTCCTTTCCTTCCCTTTCCTTTCCTTTCCTTCCCTTTCCTTCCCTTTCCTTCCCTTTCCTTCCCTTTCCTTCCCTTTCCTTTCCTTTCCTTCCCTTTCCTTTCCTTTCCTTCCCTTTCCTTTCCTTCCCTTTCCCCTTCCCCCTTCCCCTTCCCCTTCCCCTTCCCCTTCCCCTTCCCCTTCCCCTCCCCTCCCCTCCCCTCCACTTCCCTCCCCTCCCCTCTCTTTCACCAGCTGCTTCACTTTTTCTCATTTCTTTTCGTCAGTTTACCTGGAACTTCTACTTTACGATCTGTGAAATAACATAATTCTAACATTAGAGTTAAATATTTTCTGGTGATATCCCTCTGACCTATTCTACCTGCATGTTTGACTGATGGTATTTCAATTAAAATTAATAATTTTGTTTTAACCAAGGAATAAAAACAACATGATACTTTAGACAGACATTACTAGGGTGGAACAAAAGAAAATAAACCAGTCTTTACTATAGATCCTGCATTTTACCTTATTTTTTCACTACATTTTCTCATTTATGAAAGATCTTGTTGGGATGTCATGAGAATATTCTTATTCCTGCTGTGGTAAGCCAGGACCCCCATCTTCCTCCTAGTATCTTCTTCTCACAGTTTGGGCAAGGAGTAATGTATATTACAGCTGATCATGACCTACCTGTGAGAAGACTCACAGAACAGGAGTGCTAACTGTTTAGCTCAAGCTTATGTGTTCCCCTCACACACTAGGGCATCAATTCGGCTTTTTTCTTTCTTTCTTTCTCCTGCTGTTCCTGAAACTTGTAAGAACCTTGGGTCTTTGAGACTTCATTTCCTCTTATAATTTTGGATAAAAATAGGCAGTAAAGTGGAGAGAAAGGGGAGAGGTGATTCCAGCTATTATGCTATGACTGTGTTAGCTTCATTTTCTTAGGAAATCATGCCTCAAGATTATTCCAGCTCATTCTGTATGCCCAGATAACTCCTTACAGAAGTGTAAAAGTTCATTCTATCCTTACAGTGTTAGAAAGTCAGAACTTATTGTCATCTCTGTGAATTATTTATCATGATTTTTTTAAGTAATTTAGGTAGTTTTCATACAAAGTCCTGTTTAAAATAGTTAACCATTCGTGGCCTTAATTTCACTAAAACGTTTGTGGGATTTGGAAAGCCTCACCTACGAAAGAGGTTCTTTGATGCACCTAAATGGTATCTGAGTATCTTTGAGAAACTGGGACTACATCTCTCTTTGGAAAATGATTCTTGAACATGTGACATGGTAACCTTCCCCTCATCAGGAACATACTTTCTATAAGAAGAGGCCAGAAAACAGATTCTGAATGTTTTCCCACAAACTTCCATAGTAGTGGAGATTAGACTATGCAACAACAAATGTGATACTCTGAGGCAAGTCAGTCTAAATCTATAGTGTCCAATATTTGTTGCATTTCTTATAGCGTCACTATAAAACTTTGATTCTTCTGGGCTTGAATACTGTCCCACTTAATATTAACAGTACCTCCATCCTTGTTTCCTGATGTTATCTTCTTGATTCTTATCTCATTAATTCCTTGCCTTTCTCTTTCTTGTCTTACTCCTCTGGTCAGGCTTGCTTTCTGCTTCCAAAATTGGCTGGGTACATTTTAGCCTGAATATGTTTGTACAGTCACCCATCTGGGTGTGCTTGTACACAGCATCGTTCAAACAGCTTTCCCAAACTCACTGTTCCTATTGTTCTGATTTCCCACTGCCCTTCTCTCTCTTTCTGCCAGATGCTGCCACATTCTGGGTCTAACTTGAGGATATTCAATCAGTTCTACTTTCTGCAGCTTCTTGCATACCACAGCTGTTATTTGATCTCATTTTCCCCTTTTTTTCCCTCCTCCTCCTTTCAGTTTTGATCTAGTTACAGAGTTTCATTATCTAATTGATTTGTTCTGGTAGACTTTTAATTTATTCATCTTTTAATAGGCCTTATGAGAATTGTTTTCTCACTTTTCAGCTTAGTGATGGCTGCTTTTCCCATTTATTATGTAGAGACTTCCAAACACTTCTACCAGGTTTCATCTCTGTCTCCATCAGTCGCTATTCAGTTCATGGCTGTTATTTGGCCTTTCTCAGTAGTTGTTTGGCTTAGAACCAAGAATGCAAGAATACACAAATGTCCATGTGATGGTATGTCATTGACATTATAAGACAATTACCAGAGACATTATAAGACAATTACCAGGGATTTTTACTCTCGAAATTCTACGTATTGCTGGCTATGGCTAATTTTTGAGGTTTCTTTTGAGGCAGACTTAAGAAGTTACACTTCCTGCAATAAAAACCTGCTCAGTCACCTTCTTGCCAAGTTTCAATATGTGAGAACTGACAGAGCCATGCATCATCTTGGTTATGAAGGAACAGTGGTAGAACCTGATAGCCACATGCTAAAAGGTGTCAGTTTTGTGTATAGAACCTGTGTCTCAGTTTCAAATCATCTTATCTCCTAGTTATACATATGTATATGCATATATACATTGTCTTAACAAGGGGATCTTTCTCTCATCTAGGTCTTGTAGATACTACTGTAATATAAATATAATTTACAAGTAGTTTTTGTAAGTGCTATTTGATTGAACAAGGATGGTGACTAAGAACTAAAAAGTTGTATTTTATATGAGGTGCACCTTACCCAATGGCCTTCATATTTTATTTTACTTTAACTCCAGATAGCATTTTGGATGGAGAAAAATCCTGCTGCGGAATGAATGGGTAAAACTGTGAGTTGATGTTAATTGGTGTGGTACTGCTGAAGAAGATGGGACAGCTATAGATTATCAGCTAGATGCCTCACACAAGATAGTCATAACAAAAGCTGGCGCTCCCAGAACCACTTTCATGACAGTTCCTCCTCTGAGTGGGGCAATGTTTCATCCATCTCCTTTCCTATGATGAAATGTGACTAGTGAGACTGTCACAATGCTGCTTTATCGGTAAGTCCTTAGGGTCTGGAGGGACAAACAATAAAAAGACCAAGTTGTTTGACTCCTGACAGAAGAGCAAGGCGACTTTGTGGTCACTTCCATACATGGTTTTGCTGCTTGATCTCTTTACATCTGTCCAGCTTCAGTCATTTAATGGATAAGAGTGGCCTACCATATTCGTTGGCACTGAAGTGAACTCTGGGGGAATTCTCACACAGATAGTTTTATCTTCCTGCTCTGGAAGAAAACTATTACTAAAAGCTTAATTGCAAGGTAGCATAATAGCTCCCTTGTGACTGAATTCAGATGCTATTAGCTGCCTGACAGTCAAGAAACAGGACCAATATCTTGCACTTTTCTCATAAGGGTGTTCTGATTCCAAAACTGAATTAATGGCTTTGGGGACCGAAATCCACCTGGTTTCTGCTGCTTCCTGGGCTGCTTCAGAGCATGGGCTTCCACTGGCAGTGGGTGTGAGCGTGATGCTGTACTGCAGCCAGCCTTCAGGGTGGGAAATTGGTGGGAGTGTTATCACGGTCTTCAGTGGGATTAGTCAAACCAGCAGTGAAAATCCCCTATACAAAGTGGATTCTGTTATGCTGTTCCCTTTATGAGAAAGCAAATAGCGATCTAACCAAATGAGAAAGGTTGTAGGCAAAGAGTTAGGAAACATAACGTCAGATTTAAATAATACCACTGTAGACAAGATATATGTAAGCCTATAGATAGACCACCCTCAAAGTATCCAAAGTGTTTTAAATAGCAAAAAATTCTGGACTGCAATGATAGCCATCCAATATACAAGCTAGTTCAATAAACGGTAAGAAGCAATAATTAGTTATACCTCAAATAAGAGAAGTTTCAATGTCTGTGGGAGAAAATGAAAAGCATGTACTCTTGGTCTGGAGTAATGTATGAAAGAAAACGGCTTTGGCTATCAATAAAACATATGATTCGACTCTTGAAATACATATGCAAGAGCTTTATGTGGTAAGAAAGGACAAAAAGCAGGCCGGTCTGCCTTGAATTTTAGCAGTTTTTTTGACATCTTTTTGTCAAAGAGGTGCTTAAAGAGTGGCTACAAAAGTGATATGAGGTTTAAATGATGTTTATGAACCCTATAAACAAAAATTGTCATTCTGATTGTGGAACTGTGAATCTGTTTCATCTGGATTCTGTTTCTAATTTTTCTTGTTAAACTTTGGTGAAGTTCATAATTTTTCTGAGCCTTGCTTTATTCACCTGTAAGAGATACTCAGAAGAGTTGTGGGAAATGGTTGATTTTGTGTGTGTATGTACCTTTCAGTCCCTTTGATTTACCAAATTAAATTTCTCAGAAAACCATGTTTTTTAATTCTTGTTTACAGTCTGAAGGTAGGGAAAACCATCTTTGTAAGGCTTTCTCATGGAAACAAAATGAAAAAAAAATATATACAAAAATGTCAGAATGTTTATTTTTATAACAGACTGAAATACAGTTTAATGTAATGAGATATACGATCGAAATAAGTACACACCTAGATTTAGTTTTGAATTTTGGTGTGAATCTAAAATACAGCAAATATACGAATTAAATATTTAAATATTATTTAGATTAATTTTTCAACAAATAGTTCTGCTTCCTCTCTTTCACTAAGTAGATAACCGACCACGCCTTAATTATGTACATCCAAAAGAGAAGCAGTTTCATTAAGAGTATTGATGTAAGTTGCTATGAAATAAAAAGGACTTAGCTTTGCTTAGGACGAGCCAAGGCAGTAGTAAATTTGAGACACATTTTAAATACAGAATGATAAAGTGCACAAGGTGATTAGTAAAAGATGATGGAAAGGGTTGCTGGTTTGCTAAAGCTGCCTACAGCTTGTTTCCATAAGTGAATTAAGGTTCTTATCACATGTAGCCATTACTACACAGTGAATTTCTTTACTAAAACCAAAAGTATTAAGTGTCTTTGATTTTCAGCTTTGGTAGTTACACCCTGCTTAAATTCCACTTTAAAATTTTAATGGTATGCACTGTTCTTCATATTCTATTGAATTACATATATCTCCAATTTTTTTCCTTTCTAGATTGTCAATTCTAATCTTTTCCAGTGGCAACTAAGCACTTCTTTATCTTAAAACAAACAAACAAACAAAACCAACAACAACAAAACCAAACAAAAACGAACTCCCAAAACACCCTAAATCCCAAAAAACCCCAAGCCACCAAAAAATACCATCAAAAAAAAAACAACCCCAAAAACCAAAACCACCAAAACACTGTATATTGAGAGACTCAAAACAAGAAAGAATCAAAATAAGGTTCTCAGAATCTCATACGTGTAAACACGTAACTGTATTTTTTACAACTTCTGGAAAGAAGATTTAATTTGTACTGGGTCATATGCAGATTAAAGATCATTTAAAAAAAAAATGTGTTACTACTGTGAAAAATGATGGTTTTGAATGAGATGAGTTTTTTTCTTTTCAGGACTTGGCTACAGACTGAAATACATGCATTTGCAAACTGAAATAATTAACATGAAAATGAATTATATGATAAATTACTGTTTTATTCTGTGGTCTGAGAACACAACTAATTTGAAAAATACATGGGGAACTTCCAGTAGACTGTAGATTATTTGAATTTGTGATTATTTTGCTGTATTAATATATTAACTTACTCTGTCAAAGACACATGGCAGTGTGAATGCTGCTCACTCAATGCACCACGGTTTCTCCACTTTGTATCAACTTAAATTCCCAGAAAGATCTCTTTTCGGAGGGCAGCTGAGGGTACATTGTTTGACAGAATGGTCTGGGCTGAAGCAGGCAAGGAGGGAGACAAGCAGGATACCTGCACTGGGAGAGTGACGTAGGAGACAAGAAAAGGAAGAGGGAACCTACACACAGCAAGGAGCAGCTCTGAAGTGAAGCTTTGGGTAAGATGGAAAGGAAAGAAGTTTCCTTATTCAAACAGTTGCATTTTGTCCTAGCTTTGTTGGAACAGTTGAACATAATTTTTGAGATTGGAAGTCTTTATTGTCCCACAGTAGCAAGGAATAGGATGAAAGGAAATGGTTTCAAGTTGCGCCAGGGGAGGCTTATATTAGATATTAGGAAAATAATTCTTCATGGAAAGGGTTGTAAGGCATTGGAACAGGCTGCCCAGGGAAGTGGTTGAGTCATCATCCCTGGAGATGTGTAAAAGATGTGTAGATGAGGTTCTAAGGGACACGACTTCAATGTGGACTCGGCAGTGTTAGGGTTACAGTTGGACTTGAGGATCTTAAAGCTCTTTTCCAACCAAATGTTTCTATGATTTTTTTAAGGCTCTGGCTGCACAGAGGAAAGGGTTGTGGGGGCATGTGCACACTTTATGGATTACACAGTTTATCCAGAGATCCCAGTTCTCATATGAGGATGTAGACACAAGAAGCAACCAATATGTCCAGCAAGACCTCACAATTCCTGTATGTGATCAATAGTAAGAATATTTTCAACCAAATTTTTTTTGCATTCTTAGCAAAGAATAAAAATTTTTTAAATCAGTTGCACAGATTCAGTGAAAACATTTCCCAAATTTATCACAATTTAGCTATGTTAACTTAGTACAACTTAATCTTTTGTAATAAAATTTAGGTGGATGTAGCTAAACAAATTGTTTTCATTGAGCATTTCAACAGGGAAAGCAATCAATTTTGGACAACCTGTAGTAAGATGGACAGAACCTGTGCAGTGCTCAGGGATATTCTTACTTACAGGAGTGAGAGTGTTTTGTTGTAATGAAGATTCAGTGCTATGACCTAAGAGGTCTGCGCTTTTTTTGATGGCTGTGGGGTGTCCTTTTGTTTTCTGAAAGTAATTTGGTATATCAGATTTACAGCTCCACTAATTCATCTCTCTCCCAAGTTCTCTCTTCTGTTCAGCAGATTGTGTAGAAATACAACTAAAGCATTGTGGTCACTTTCAGAAGGTGCCTGTCAGCTTTTGTGAGCTTTTTTTTTTTCCATTCATTACATTCCAGATTTTTTTTTATTTTTATTTTTTTTTTTAATAGTAGGCTGTCCTGCCAATGCCTCACTGCCTCATAATCAGACATCATGTACTTTTCTGGATCAGCCCAGACTGATTGGTTCTTCATGCCTTCCCACATGCTCTTCCATTCTTTTCCTACAGTCTTGTAGGTCTTCCTGAGTATTTACCTATTTCCAGTTCTGCTTCAGCACTTGCCTGGAGGTTTGGATGTGGATTAACTCACAGAACTGAGTACAAAAAAGGTTCTTAGCTTGTAGCTTTGTTATCTGGGATTATTTAAAAGAAAAATTAATCCAGCCAAGGGTCTCAGACAGTTACAGTCACATATATGCTAAACAAAGAAACCCCTTCTTACAAATAAACCACTCAGCTTCATGTGTCTTTCAGTCTCTTTATTTATCAAATGAAATTTCCCTTTCTTTTCCCATCAGCTTGTTAAGAGTATGAAACATGTCTATCTAATGTATCATACACTTCTTTTTTTTCTGGTGAAATCAACAGGATTTGTATTTGATTTCCCTGGAAGTTTTCAGAAAAGCTTCTTTCAGTTCAACTAGTAGCAAGGCTAACAACACTGATGGCTGATGCTAGTTCAGAATGGCTCTGCAGCTACGTGAGACTGTTCATGTGAGATACAAAAGGTTTGACCTAAATGTAACTCCCAGCAGCTCTCAGCCCCTCTTGTTCTGCTGGTCTTTCTCTAGAAATCTAAGACATCTCAAAATGGTGAAATGGAAAGCATCTCTGAATATAATTATTAATTTTTCAATTAAATCTTAATCTGCAAAATCAGGCAAATGTATCACTAAGTTCAGATATGCTAATCAGGAATTTGAGCAAGTAACAACCACAATTGTAATTGTCTGAAAATGAATGAAGTGGAAAAGAGAAGAAATCTCTTAAGTAGCCAAGACATCAAATTAATAGAGTCAATAATCATGTAATGAAAGTAATATAGCAGGAAGAGAGTTCTGTAAAATACTAACCTCTAGAGAAGACAATTTTCCATTTAATGTTAAACCTTTTACAGGAACATTTACAGCAAAATGATTGATTGAATTAATTGAAAACTTTTAACATCAACCCCAAACTTGTTTACCCACGAGAACTTGAAGCAAATTTAGACTCCTGGATTTCTATACTCTGAATATGATATGGTTGATGTGGCCCCTCTCAATTTACTTGCTTTTTGATACTGTAGCAGTTACTGATTTCACTTCCTCCTATAAAGTACAGCATGGCCTTTGCCGGATCTTTTCACTGTCAGATGCCTGGCAATTTTGAAAGCAGGAATTGCATTGCTTATAAGGTTAGGAAATGGTGACAGATGTCTTTTTCATAAGAACTTGTCTGTGTGTGCTCAAATTCAAACACATGGTTAGAACTTCAAAAGCGTCAGAGAGAATGGTAATGGATGATATTCCACCCTGTAGGAAAACACGAAAAAGATACAAATGATTCCTTAAAAATCAGAAGAAAGACTCATTCCTTGATTTTCAGTCTTTAAATATTTGTGGTAGCAGGCAGTGGTTTGCAAAGTATGCTGACGTTGTCTGTTTGTGACTCACCTTATGGTGATGGCATCATTTTGGGTGCTCAGTCTGGTTGAGTCATTGCTTCATCTTCACTTTCTACAGGATCAAGCTCAAAAAGCAGGTGTCACTCTTTCTTGATGCTACAATTGCCTGAAAGAGCACCGTCTTCTGCCTCCAGCTTAACCTTTAAGGTTGTTAATTCTGACTTGTACTGACCTGTAGCACATCTCCTCATGGTCTCCCCAAGGAATCAGGAGGTACAGACACCTATGGCTCTCCCCTCTCCCCCAGCTTAGTCTGCTTAGTCCTCATAACTGGCAAGCATGACCCTTGTCAGTGGGGAAAACTGCCCTGAATGTGGCAATTCCTTTTCAACATCCCCTGCTACTACTGCAAGTAATGCAGACTCCAAAAATAAAAAAAGGAGTGGGATAAACAGGAGGTGAGCTTACGGAAGCTGCCTCAGCGCCCACTTCTTGGTAACAGCTAGAAGGTACCACCTGACACCAATGTGTGGTCATTTTCCCTCACCCACACTCTTACATTTAAGGGTATTGACATGGCCAGGAGTGCAACTGATGGCCCAGTCAATGGTCACTGTTCCTTATCAACATTTCTACATCTCTACACATTTTCATATACTCTCTTATTACCTCCTAAAATAGACGTAGAGGCATTCTGGGAACTGTCACATCATCTTTTTACTGGGCAATGAATTAGAGAAACAATCATTTGTAGTTTTAGGTAGCACAGGGATATAGAGTCGCTCCTATCAATTGCTAACCAAGAAACAAATTTCTGATTTAGATTCCTGGTAAAGTTCATGCAAGGTAAAGAATATTAAAACATGTGTGAACATGTAGTCTGACTGTTCTGTAGATCATGAAACTGATGATAGGTTAAGATTTCAGCAAATGTTATTGAATGTCTTTTGCAAGAAAAGAGTATAAAATACTAAAATGATACTTAAAACACTACTGTATTCCTAATACAGTCAGAATGTAACAAACTAGTGCGTTAAATGAAATGCTTCAGAGATGAATCAGTGAAAGATATCAAAAATTCCCTTTGGATCTTTTGTTGCACATATACTCACCTTCTGGAACATTATGTTCTTTTAAACTGGGTGAAAATGGCTGTTGTGAATTGCAGGTCAATCCAGAAAGTTGGCCACTAAAAATAACTCATTCAGTGCCCACAATTTTAGCCCCATTTAGAATGTAAATTATTTCTTATTTGACATTACTAGCATTTTTATTTTTGTTAGCAGCTGAATGCAAAAAAGCTTTAAGTTTTAGAGTTTTTTTGACATTAAAAATCAGACATCTACTTGTTGAATTTTGTGAAAAAATAACTTCTTCCATCTCTAGCAATGTTACTTATGTCATGTGCCAGGGCTGCTGTGATCAGCTATCACAGGAAGAAACAGTGTTCTCTTCCAAAAATTTCAAATCCTCGGACATCTCCAAACACATTTAATTCTTTAAAGATCCTCCGCTGAGGCTTCAGATGCTATGAAGTACCATGTAAAGCCCCCACAGTGGGTTATTATAAACTTTTATTCTGAAATTATTATACTGTTTTTATGTGACTTAAGAGATCAAATCATTCAAGACAGTAGCTTTTATATTACATTGAGGTTTCCAGCTAAGGATTCAGTCAAAGGGCATTTTACCTGCTGATCCGATCCAGCATCCTGAACAGAAATGGGATTAGGGTGCGGAAGAAGAACTGCAAATAGCAGACCTGTTTAAGGGAGTGGTTCAGTCATCCTGTTTGAACAACTAATGAGGCCCATGAAATCCCAGCACATGTCAGATGGCTTTGAACTGGCCTCTGCCATTTTCCAATTTAGTGACAAAGGCAGACAGGGCTCTCTGTAGCCGCTTGAGGTAGGCAGGTGAGGCTGAGCCATAGAGGGCAGACTCTACTTCCTTATACAGACTTAGATTGTTTGTTTGTTTGTTTGTTTGTTTTTTTCCATCTTTAATTGGTTCCTATTCAGAACTGATTTAGAAGCAAGGCTACAGCTGACCTGGGTGTGACTAATTGGAATTGGGTTGTCTCACCTCTGATTCATTTCCTTCCTAAGGTCAAGATGTAGTGATAAGCTCCATGAAAGGTAAAGGTTTGTGATGTGCTGCTGGACTGGAGGACACAGCTGCCAACTCAGCTTCTCCTTCCCCAGTACACCCATTACCACCCCCGCTTAATTTTTGACAGTGACTGAATGCATCTTTATGGAGATCATTACTAATATGAAGTCTGGGAAAGAAGACAGTAAACAAAATTTGATCAGGAGGTATGGGATGAACACCTACTTTACCAAATGCATTGTTATAGTACATAGGAGGTGGTGGGAAAAAATAGATTGTACAGAAATGCTCGTGAAAATGTTTCCTTTTTTGGTCTGCTTAGAGGAGATGTAAATATCCTGATGTGTTACGTGGTCCCCAAGTTTAGCATAATCTTTCCAAACTCTGTCTTGTAATTTTATTTTTTTTTATTTCAAAGATAGAACCTGTTGTCAGTCTAGCCATTACCCTGAACATAATAGTGCAGCTACATTATTAGCACTGGCCGAAGAAATTTTTAACATTGGATAACCATAAACTTTTCCTGTTGATAAAGTAATATTTTTCCTCTACTGTTTTGCAACAGTATGGACAGATATTGAATCCCAGGTGCTCACAGCTTATGTAAAAGGTGGGAGTATGGAAATAGAGTTTATTTTACTATAGAGAGTACAAGGTTTGCTGAGCCGCAGATGCTGCCTTGCCAGAGCCCTTTAGGGCACTGCTTTCTCTCTTGCAACTGGTCTCTTCTGAGCTCAAAGAAAACATGTTCAAGCCTACTTAAAGACGCCTGAACTGTGCAATTTTGAGCACAGATGAGCCTGTGTTTTATCTGGCCTGTCCTTCAGATGTGGAAGGGGTTACATGCCATATATTATGTTTTGTCACATCTCTTCTCTTTCTTCCTCTATCACCTTTTCCATTAGTTGTTACTTAGCTGGATTGAGCAGAGAGAACAATTTCTCTTCTGGTACTATTTCCTGGTGGTACTCATTTCAGCTGTAGTTATCTTTTGTTTCATCTCTTTTATGCTACACCAGGCCAGAACCATGTATATGTACATGGTGTGTAGCACAGTGGTGCCCTGGTCTATATCACTTTGCACTTTTATCCAGACCTCAAAGGTGTTGAAGTGCTGTAAGCATATGAGGTATTCCACTGACTTCAGTTGTGCTTGCTTCCTGTTTCAAGACTGCGTTTTATTGCCAAAGTAGTGCAAAAAACCACTAGAATAAATGAGATGCAGGTCACAGATTTATGGATACAATACCACAGCTAACAAAATTAATATACCACAGCTAACAAAATTAATCTAAAAATACACTTTCAGCTCACCTGGTGCAGGATTATGTGCAGATGAAGCCCAACAATGTGCTCTTTATGACAAATGTGCATTTTTTTTTTTTTTTCCTGTAAATTTACAGCATTTTAGACCTTGTCTGTGTGACATTAATTTAAAGTGAACTGGTAACTGAACTGGTGAAACAATCTCAAGACCAATGTGATTAAATGAATGCTAATCTCACGCTGTCCCATTTTAATGGGAATTTACTTTATCAGAAGTTGGCAATGATTTATTTGAAGGTTGCACCTTCAAATTTTTGAAATAAGGCTCCATAGGCTTTGAGTTATTGGGGGGTTGTTTGTTGCATTGTTTTTTTATGTTGTTGTATTTTTGGGAGTTTTTCTTTGTTTGTTTGTTTGGGGTTTTTATTTTGTTTTTTGTTTGTTTGTTTGCTGGGGTTTGTTTTAAGGCTTAATTATATGACTGTTTCACAGGCATCTGTATTGTTTCATGATGCTGTTGCCTCTTCTGTGAAGGATTTCCCCACCACGTGCAGTGGCCAGAATGCACACACTTGCCTTAGACCAAGGGTGCAAAAAAATTACATTCCTACAGTACTAAAATTACACTTGGCCCTTTGAAGACAACTGTGAGGCTGATGGGGACCCCAGTGAAATGAGTTTGACACCCCTGCATTAGACACTTCAGGAAAATCCTGTCTCTTTGTGTGCATCTTGTGGAGCAAGTTACTAGATGTTGCACTGAAGCATCCGAGAAATGTTCCCACACGTCATTTCACAGACACTGTTATGAAAGCAGTGAATTCCCCAGAACATTATTAACAAATAATGAAGGTCAATGACATCTTGACCCAGTGCAGCTGCTTCCTACTTAAATGCAAGTCTAAGCTTTTGCTATATCCATTTTTAAACTGATTTATTTGGTATCTGCAGCTTCCTGACTAGACACTGCTTCTTAGTAAATGAAAAAAAAATCTAGCAAAAGTGTGTGTGTGCGGGGGGGTGGGGGCTCACAGTCTCTCACTGGTTAACTTTGGACTTTTTTTCAGAAGCTACGT
This sequence comes from Nesoenas mayeri, assembly GCF_963082525.1. Taxonomy (NCBI): domain Eukaryota; kingdom Metazoa; phylum Chordata; class Aves; order Columbiformes; family Columbidae; genus Nesoenas; species Nesoenas mayeri. Next base: position 68,737,739 of record NC_137541.1, read on the forward strand.
GTTTGAATTACAGTAAAAGAAATGATAAATATTTAAAAGGGGGGGAGCACAAAAGAAACCCTTCTCCCAATGTATATTTAAGAAACTAAACCCTGATTATTTCACTTAAACTGTCCAGAAAAAAAAAAAAAAAGTCCACAGGAGACATCCCAATATATTAATGTGCACTCCACTAAGTGAGACATTTAAATGATGCCAAATTACAGAAAAATAGGCATTTAAATTCACCTTGTGCTTTTTGTTAACTAATTGTTCTTTTCTTCTGTTCTAAAGCAACTTTCTGTACACTTTTAAGAAATAAATCTATGAATTACTTTACTCAGTGATCCAGGATGAAGGAGCATCAGAGTTACTGACTACTCATAGTGGCTATTTTTTGTTTTCCATACAATAGTCCTTTTAATTCATTATGTGGTTCTTTATGTATAGGCATCAATAAAACTTTGTAACCTAAGGTGGTTCACTGCAACAAAATGCTAGTGGCAACAAGGGACACAGAGCTGGACCTTCAGAAAGTTCAGAAAGCAACTATCTACAGATTTCATCAGAGGTTTCTCAAACCCTTGTTGAACTGACATGCAATTCACATATCTGCCTTGAATTTTAGCAAACAGCTCCAGTGGAAAATGCATTAGATCATGTTAAAAGAAACATCCTGAGATACCAATGCTCATGTTGCTTAGTAACTACAACAAGCTAATTATTCCTCAGTGTGCCTTGAAAAAGCTCTTGCCCAGTTTTTTTCTTTAACGCCTTTTCTGTTCACTCATTTAAACCACTGATGTGAGCATAAGTATGTTTCATATGTGGAGTTTCTCATGTAGCCTGAGGTAAAAGGTAGAAAGCCAAGCAATCCTATTGCTTGATCTGGTGAGCTGGCTGCTTTCCAAGGAGGACACAGGTTAAACAACTCTCTCCTTCCCCTCTGGATATGAAGAGGTAGAAGGATCTTCATACAAGTCCCCAGGAAAGGCTCTGAGAGAGGCTCAGGTCTGTGTAACCCCAAGGGCCACACATTGGAGCTCCCAAGTCCCAGCAACGACCTAATTGAAAATAGCCTTAGTGCAGACACTCCCAGTTATACTCACTGGTGTGTGACTCTCATATGGAGTCATTCAAATATGAGGCAGATTAAGATATGGACATGAATTAGTTAATCTGGATTAATTTGTCAAGGAAAGCTTATATGAAACCTTGTCCCAGTAAGAGATACATTTAGAGTATCTGCTACTGCTTACTTGTGCTAGTAAAATGCCTGTTGCTGCTAAAAGGAAAAATATTGGGTTTGATTGTTCTTGATTTTTCTCAAGCAAATATTTGCCATGAAATTATCTGTAGTCTTTTAGCTGTTTCTAGAATAGAGTGTAAGCTATTACTTCTATGTAAAAAGTAGGGTTGAAGGTCCATAGGGGGCCAGAGCAACTCCTCTTGGAGCCGATAATAACCAAGGATGGATCTAAATAAGCCCTTGGAGATCATAGTGCAATCTGAGGGTGAAAAAGAAAATGGCCCTTGCCCTGCCTCTCAGTTAAATGAATTTCTGACACTCTAGCCTTATGCTGAGGGGGTGGAAGTGAATGGACTAGGAATGGGGGTGGTGCCTGGTCCCCAAATCCCAGTAAAACAAGAGAAAAACATGATAGGTCTTCTCCAGGATACGCGAGTTCACAAATACTAGGACCGGTGAAGTCACAAGACTGACTTGTTGATTTAATATTATTCAGCTGTTTCCGTGTAACTGTACACCTTTCCTTGCAAGACTATTTATTATACTCTATTATTAATAGCAATGATTTTTCAAAGTCACCTACCACAACCTGTCCTCACATCCAGGTTTCAGACTCTCTTGTGGGACTCTGGGAAGAAATTGTCTTATCCTACCCAAAGATTTCAAGTTTTATGAGATGCCAGACACAGTTTGTACAACGTTTCTGCCCTTAAACCAGAGCTCCCATTTGGCCATAAAAGCCTTGAAGCACAGAATGTTCTTTGCCATTGACCCACAGATTTTCCACTTGAAGTTTCTTGTCCTTATTTCAGTCAGAGAATAGCATATTTTATCAGCAAATAAACAACAGTGAGTTTGGAAAGTCCAAGCTAGTTGGAAAGTTTAGGACTCTTTATGCTGGCTATAGCAGAACATTAAACTATGTGTGTCAGTTTCCCCACAAATTCCCAATGTATCTTATTTATTTTATAATTTTATTTTGGGATTTGTGGGAAGATGTGAAAGCATTTTTTGTTCTTGTATGCATGTGCAGCTTTTCTTCATAGTAAGGACTGCTCAGGCTGAAACATGGCAGTCAGATTGTTCTTTATGGACTCACTTCCAGTAAATAATCAGATATTCCTGGAATTGGACAGCAATTTGGTTTAAGTACATATTTGGTTACATAAAATATCTGATATGATTCAAATTATGGATTAAGAGATTTTCCTCTTTGGGTTAACTTGACATTCCTTATTTGAAAGTATGACTTGACATCTCTAGCTAGGAGCACTTTCTAATTAGAGAAAATATTTTTCTGAGGTCAGGCATGTATTAGTAGCCTTCAAAATAAATAAAATTAACAAAAAAAACCCTAACCAAACAAACCCCACCAAAAATCTGAACAAAACCAAAACACACGCAAAATCCAAACAACAAAACTAAAACCTTCCAAAACCCCCAAAACCCCAATCAAGCAAACAAAAACAAAAAACAACATGTCCTAAACACGTTAGTCTAACAATGTACCAAGAGGATGTTTTTTATTTAGGAAAAGTGCATTAAATGCTCAATGAAAGAAAATGTGTATCTCTGGTTTTGAACTGGAGATATTATTAAGATCTGATATACATTTTTACATGGAGTGATTTGGCATCTGGTGAAGCTGTGCTCTCAGGAGAACAGGTTAGAAGGATAAGATGGGTTCTGAATAAGATTATTAAATAATTTAACTTACTTTAATGTGAAATCTGTTTGAGAAGTTCTTTTTGACTTCTTAAAGACGCATTCTTCTTTCATTAGCAATTTTTAAGTAGCAAAAAATTTTCTCCTCTCCTGACAGAAGGTAGGGTATCTCCACATTATTATTAAATCTGACAAAAAAACAAAACCACAAAAAAACAACCAAACCAACAAAAAAATCAAAACAATTGGATTTTTTACACTGTGACCGAAGTTAAACTGTTGCTGAAGTGACTCACTGTAAGACACCAAACCATCCTGAGTCTAATCTGAGTTCCACCAAAAATTATAAATGTGACCTTGAGTGAGTCTTTTACCTTTTCCAAAACTTGCCATCTAAACTCAGGCACCTGAATTTGTAATCTCAGTTCTGCCCACTTGAAGCATATTTGTGGCTTGCAATGATGTCAGTTGAAATGATGTTAATGGCTTGAAATGATGACAATTATATTTTTGTCTATTTTAGCCATCACAATTGAAACAAACCAAACAGCTGAAACAAAATAGTTTATTAGTTGCTTCAACTGTCTTGGTATAAATAATAACGTTCTCTACAGATTCGCCTGACCTAATACTATTTTTATCATCGTTTCACTAATAGGTGTCAAAGGCACTTAATATTGCTCTCATTAAAGCTCCTCTTACTGCCATTGCCATGGGTTTGTGTGTTCTTTTGCCACCCACGGTCCTTCACATCTCAGCCCTTAGAGCCAGAAACAGTGAAGAGATGACGAATAATCATGGATGCAGAAGTCCCCTATCACCTGCCTCCCACCTCAATAGCTTTTTTGCAAAGTCAACCTAACAGGCCCTTGCTCTTTGCTGTCCCTATATGACATCCCTGGTATTTAGATTTGATATTTCAAACATTGAGTTTTATATCTGAGAGCATACAGCTACAATACATTTACTTCCTACACACACCGTTTGCAAAGCTGGGATGTCATTTTTGCTGGGCTAGTTGCTCATGCAGGCTTCACAGTCCAATGGACTTTTGTATGTGTAGGGATGTATATATACATATATGCATATTTATACTCACATATGGATTGTGCTAGTGTACAGAAGACTAAGTGTACTCCTTAAATCTTTCTTTTTGAATCTACAGCTGGAGCAAGACAGATTGCTGCTGATTATTGCGTGCTTGTTTCAAGTACCTAAGCTGAATGCTTACTATCACCTCACAGTATGTTGCTTTGTAGTTAAATACTCTCCCCCTGGCCAATTTACATGCAATTACTTTGAGAAAGTCCAGATGTGGATGCCTGCTGCAAGTTCTACTTTTCATAGTTTCATTGTGAAAATTGTTGGAAGCCTGCAATATTGCTGTGAATTGGGGGGTTGGAAGTAATGAACCCACTGTGTACAAATTTCCAGAAGCCTCTGCAACTGGTGCTGACACACTGGATTACTCAGTATTAGCAAGTGAAAAGTTAGTGCTGCACTTGCTTGTGTAGGATCTACCAATTAATATTTACATATAAACTATCCAAGGCATTAAAAATATCCCCTGGCAAGCCTGTCTTTGCTACAAATGGAGAGCGGTTTTTCAGATGAGTGTCCTCAGGAGGAATTTTCTGCAACTGCTACATCAAAAGGGTTTTTTCTTTCTACTTATTTTTCTCAAAGTCATAAGGCTGTGGTGCATTGATACAAGCTTGTGTTTGTGTAATGTGATGCTATGAACCATAAAAACTTAAATTCAATACGTAACTTGCTTAAGTAACCAGAGAAACCAAAAACAGTAGAAAAATGTCTTTTTGCACCTCTTAAAAAATCACAAATAGTGACCAATTCATTGGGACAAGCCTATTGCTGGCTTGTAAGGGAAAGGTGAATTTCAGCTTCCCATTGTAGTCCCTGTAAAATCAATTGCAAACTTAATAACAGGGATCTTTTGTTGGTTCCACGTCTGAAAATTCATTTTTTATTACTCCTATGGTGAGAGGGAAATGCTATGTCTGCCACTTCATGTTTGCTTGTTATTTATTCCTGTTAGCACAAGAAAGGATTGACAGGCAAGATATGTGGGAAGCCAGATAGAGTAAGGGAGCAAAGTGGGTGGCCATAACTTTAATAAGACATGTCCTCTTTACAGATTATTCCTGTCATGTTAGCCCTGACTGGACAATTACGTGCTGGTAAGAGCAGCCTGTGTGAGAAAAGACACATCCCGCTGCTGGTCCTGAAAACCTCTGTACTTCTTCCTGTTAAGAAGGGAAATAGGGCATGTCAGCTCTGGAAATAGATATTGGAGTTGAGGCCATAAGCTTCCCAAACCCGGGTACTTAGAAGGAACTAATAAAACATGGGACCGTTTCACTATAGAAGTGTCAAAGAAGAGGCAGAAAATGATCTATTTTGTGTTTGTTGTGTCCAGGGACTACTGTGTGGTTAAAGAAAACCAAACCAAACAAAAACAATGAAAAAGCCTCCAAACAAACCACATAAATAAAACAAACAAAACCAAAAACAAACAAACAAAAGCAGAAAAGGACAAAACCAGACATTAGTTTTTCATGCCTAACTGAAAGGAGCCAAAAATGGTAATTACAGTTACTAGATTTTTACAAGGTTGTTGCTGTTTTCTTGACATTTCAAAGGATTATATTTTCCAAAGAAATATAGTACTCATTACCTGTAGATATTTTTTAATGTTGTTAACCAGCTTTCAAAATTTTGAAGTTTTCACATTTTAAATTTTCATGCTTGGAACATAAAGACATTGAGATCTGAACAGATTTTTACCAAGGCTGTCACACTTGATAAAGGTGATGTTAAATCAAATCAAATAAAATCAGTAATTTACATAAATTTGATTTGAGTTATTGACTTAAGTCACTTGATTTAAATAAGCCTGCTCTCAGTACTATTACTACAAAGTGGAGTGCAGCAGCATGCAGTGATAGCCCATCACTTCTATTGTGTTGAGACATAGTATGAATCATGCATTAGTATATGCTATAAATCATTATTGTAGATGTAGCATAGTTGGAAATGTGCTATCTTAAGTGGTCTGGCTTGTAAACATGAACACTAAGTTGCAGGCTTATCACACTTATACACCTGAAAATTGTTCAACTGCTTCCAGCTATGAAAGCTGATGTAATGAAATATTCTATTAGTACTTAAAGGTTTTGTCACCTAAAGCTCATAGGACACAGTAATTTTAATTAATCAGATTGTATGGAAATAAATCAACTTAATCTAACCAGCCTACTATTCATTTGTCTAATTTCTGTTTGCTTTGAGCAAGATTTTATAACAGGAATGATGAGGATGTCACAGAATCCCATCACCGCTGAAGTTCCAGAGAAAGGAAATTCTGTTCTGTAGAACAGATTACTTCTGTGGCTGTGCCAGATGTTAACAACGATGTTAACATCTCTTTAATCAGGTTAGCATTTTTAAAACTGTCCATTAATTAAAAACAAAACAAAACTATTCCTCTGATGTCCATCAAAAATTGTAGGATTTTGGAAGTTCAGACATTGGTGTAAATAATAACTCCTAGTAGCAAGGCCTTCTGAAACTAAAGGTGTGCAAAATGCCATGAAGAAATCTAGAAGATATGGAGAAGGTAAGAAAGTGATCATCTACTTGCATTAATGTAATCCATGATCTGAGCAACATTAGTGTAAGCATTATGGATAGCAAATGTGGGCAGCTACACGTAACATCTGACTTACTACAGAAATACAAATAATACCTGATGCATAGTGATTATTCTATTAGTGTCTGCATTTTTGCATCAAGCAGATAGTGTTTTCAAGGGAAAAGAGTATGGGATGTCAACAAAACAGTGTTTCTCTGTCACCTCCAAGGATTCAACCTGGATTGTAAAAAATTAATAAATAAAGTGCCAGACTTCTCTTTGTCTCCTTTCTCCCACTTTATTGATTGTGCTAATGTTTCTGTATCTTGGATTTCACTGTTCATAGTAGCTGCTTAATCATAGTAGCTGTAATGGGAGTTGTACAAAAGTAAGGAATTAGAACTGAAAAGAGTATTGTTACGGTGTGAGCAGGAATAGAAACCTGCTTACATATACTGTTTTCTTGATGAAACACATCCCTATACAAAGGAAAAGAAAAAAACTACAAGCATCTGCTGAAACTCATGTAAGCCCTCTTTTCAGATCTTAAGAGATCCTTCAACTGATCCTTCAGTTGAAGCTGGAGCAGAAGCAGGTGTGTCAGTGCCCTTGCCTGTGTTGGATTTACAGGTTTATGAACTAACAGAAAACACACTTATTTTGACCCCAGTGTATTTTCAGATACAAATACATTGTGAAGGAACCAGTGTCCTTCCACAGGTCTCACTTCAGGGCAGAGTAATAGTTTTAACTTGTTAAAGTAGTTTTCCCTCTTAAACACAATTGTCCCACTAGATGACATTCCTTTATGTCTATCTTGGCTTCTTTACCATTGTAGTACTTTACAGTAGATGTTGCAATAAACCTCTTCCTATTTTTATTTGCTTCAAATGGCTAGGCAAGAAATTCATAGCTTGGGCTTCGTCAGCCTGGAGAAAGATCCTTTGTTTTCAAAGCCATAATACATGCTGAATTGGGAATACACCTGTGTCCTCTAAGCAATCCCTCAACAAAAGTGTAAAAGAAATGTACGTTTTTGGGGAACAGGCGCAATAGTTTATCCAGGTCACTCGATATCCTACTGCATAGACTGAATACAATTTTTTTGTTGTAAGAAGAGGCTTTCTGTCTTTATTTGGGGCTCACTAAAAGGGCACCTTTTATGCTTCTCCAGTGGTTTTACTAGGAATAATGAGATCTAATATCTATTCTCCCTGACACAAACACCCAGTGCTTTCCACACACGCTTTGAAGTACTATGGAGATTTCACTGATGGTTATCACTAAAAAACTGATTCACCATCTGGAAATGTCCATTGCATTAAATTTCTCTGCCTTATTGTACGTGGCAACAAGAGTTATCTGGGAAGTTGGGTGAAGCTTTTTTCAGTTTAAAAAACAAGATAGGTTTAGTTTTATTTTGTTCAAAGTGTAGTTTAAAATATAGACTTACTAGAATAGAATAAACTGACATCATGCTCTTACGACATCAGTCAAGAATCCAGGGCAAGATTTTATTAATAAAGGAAGTAAATTGCAGCTAATAAATACGTATAGAATAGAACATTTTCTAACAAAGTTCTCATTGTTACAGGTTCTTTTTCAGACCTTGGCCCTACTTATCTTTCCAGCAATGGTCTATTACACTGACATTTCACAGGCTAAGCCAGGTAAATCTATATGGGGTTGGGTTCCATATTTCATTGGCCTTTCATCTAAACTGGGTCGTATTTGGAATTCTTTTAGTCTGTTCTGGTTTTTATCTTTCTGGTTAGCTTTGTTTAATGAATTATTTTCATTTTCCCTTAATGATTTTGAGTAGGAAGAAAGGAGTGTTTCCAACTTAGATTTTAGAACTGAATGACTAGCTGCTTATCTTGTTGCATCTGGCATGAAGTGGGATGCACTTTATAAAATGAGTCAGTTGATACACCTTTCTATTTTAGAAAGGTGGTTTAAAAGCTTTTCAAGTTGCAGTTTTATACTGGTTGCTTTTAACACTAGCCAAATGAACTCTTGTTATAACTGTTTTTTGTTTTGGTTTTTTTTTTCCATGCCTGTGACACTTGATTTTAGGACTGAAGAATTAGCACAGCAATCCTATCAGTGCTGTACAATTGCACAGTCATATCTCTCACATGGAAGTGTTTTCCTTGTAGTGTTTTGGTGGATCAGCTTTGGGAATGAACCTGGCTTAAAAATGTGGAGAGCTTTTAGAAAACGGTACTATTTTCAATACCTGAAATTAGCCATGAGTAAAAGAGAGAGTGTGTATCTATATACTTATGCCTCTGAATGCATGTGTATATATGTGAATGTGTACATATTATACAAAATGTGACATTTTTACATATATATTAATTTAAATTATATATGTGTCTCATAAAATTACATGAAGAGTGTTATTGCAGAAGTCTTCAAAAAAAAAACCAAACCACAAACTCACCTATGTATTCATTGTCCTGTGTTCATCCACTCAATATTGATTTAAATTTCCTTTTTCCTCCCTACAAAAATTCTGTCTGATCTCTTCTGAAAATGTACTCTAACTTAATTTATTTTAACTACAGTTATCCTGTTTTTTTTCTTTCAAAAAACATGCTACCATAGGTTTTATAAACACAGAAAAGTTTCTTTCTCACATGTTATAAGAATACCAAGATAAGAACAAAGAAACTGTGCTATATAAAAATAATTTTCTGTGGGTTTCACTTCACTCTTCTCTGTTTTCATTCTCAGTTAGCTAAATCTGGTTTTATAAAACAAGAAGACGACCTATCAGATAACGATGTAGAAGATGACATACCAGCTAGTCAAGTAGTACATCTTTGTAATGTGTAGGGCAGGGGTTTCTGGCTTCCAGCTCAACCATGTGTTATATGAAAACAATTGATATAGTTTCATTTCGGTTGCTAAAGATTGCTTGCTGTGAGTTTGCAAAATAAATAGTAAAAAATTAAAAAAAGATTGCTTCATAATCCTAAAGATTTGCTCACACTCTTCAGTTGACTAGTTTATTTGACTTTTACTTTTATTTCCAATTCTTTAGTATTTTTCTTTCCTTCCTTCATTTTTCTGTGTCACTTAGATGGGACTTTTCTCCATCTTCAATTATTAGGAAGCTCTTCAGTTATCAGTGCCTTCAGTTATCAGTGCCTTTATAGTTGTGCCCTTACTTACTACTTTATACTGACACTCAGTACCAAATCTGGCCCTGTATTTTGGGTTCCTTTGCTATGACTCTCTTAGATTAATCCTTGTTTGTGCTGTTCTGACTGGTACAATAAAATAAACAGTAAAAAAAAAAAAAAAAAAAAGTAGTTTTCTTGTACTGTGCAGTTCTCTAAAGGACATTTTGTTCTTTACTTATTCAAATAACTATGCAAACATTCAGCCTTCTCAGAAAACATACTGGAACAAAAGATTTGTGTGATCCGAGAGATGCCTGTGAAAGAAAGTGAACAGGGGTTGCAGTGTAAACATATGCTTTAAAGGCATGTTTGTGGGCATGAAGACTAGGGTTATTTTAAACTGAAGCAGTAGAACAAAGGAGGCTTAGTGCACCTGAAATCAAACAGTAAATAATTTGCTGAATTGAAATCCAGGAAAAAGAAAACATAACTTAATTTGGGATCTGTAGAGAATATTACTGAGGAAAAATCAGTATTATGAAGTGCTATTTGTCTTCATTCTATCAAACAGTTTCAAATCAAAACACTGGATGTTTCCCAAATGAGTCAAAACTGTTTTGAAAAACTCTTTTTAAGTAAGATTTTTGTTTTTAATGGCCATTTTTGAAATCATTCTTGCCTTCATACAAATCAGAACTTCCCGCACACAGAAATACTAAAAAGGCAAGGAGGAAGGCTCTGGGCCTTTCTCTTTTGCCTACCCATCATCATTAACAGTGATGGCGGTTCTTCCAGACAACGGACACAATGAGTCTGGTGTGTCTGCGTGTCTATGTATATGAGCCCAGAGATATGCACTGCCTGTGAAGCTGAGGGCACCCAATGGGTGAAATGGCTTCTTTCTGGGTACTCCAAAGTAAAAGACAAACTAGGATTGCTGCTATACTGATATACTGTCCAGGGAAGCAAATGTAAGAAGATGTTTTCTTTATTCATCCAGCAAATCCTTGCCATAGGGTAAGGCACAAGGGTGAGGATGTTAATACAGAACTGTTTGGCAGCAGAGCAGCCACTGGATCCTCACATGGCTGCAGGTACCTGCTCCTTCTCCCAAACTGTGTGCAACATCCTCAAAAAAGTAGAGTCCTTATGATGTGCAAAATTTAGAAGAGTCCAGATGTTAGGACAGGGGATGACTGCACCCTACAGTGTACAGCAGGAAATGCACGTGTGGTGGAGGAAGAGCAGAGGATAAGACTATCTTAAATCCTTTTCAGAAAGTCACAGGGGGTCACAACAACAACCTGGAGTCAAATGCTTTAACCTCCCTTATGCCCTCTCTCCTTCTTCTCCTTTTAAAGTAAGGTTGAGGTAGAGTTTTATGTAAACGGAGGAAGCTGATGGATCCCAAGTATCATTTTATTACTGGGAAGCTTGTGCAGATCATGTAGGAGCTATGTATCGTATCCCATTGGGCCAGATATCTACAGCTCAGTAGCCACACTTGCAGCCAGTCTGAACAGCGCCCTGGAACTGTCTCTGCCTTATGTATGTTGGGCAATTCTTAATACCACTTAATCCAAACTGCAGTGAATGCAGTACTTTCAGGTCAGTCTGGAGGAAACATGATCTCTGAAAGCTTGTTGCCATGCCCATCCCTTTTAATGCTAAGCCCCTCACCCCCACTCCTTTCCTCAGAGACCCTATGGTTTTTGTTTGGGTAAGGCTTAGGCAGGCTCTAGGGAAACAATGGGATTTAAGGACTTGGGCCACTGAGTGCTTTTGGCAGTAAATTTGGCTGTGGAGGGCACACTTGGGCAATGAGACGGTGCTCTGAACTAACCCAGAAATGTCACTGCTCTGCTGCTGGCAGATAGGACAACCAAGAAAGGATTTGAGAGGACTGTGTTTGAAAACTTTCTAAATCAGGCCTGAGCAGAGGTGTAGTGACTACAGAGTGTGGAATCTGCCCTCCCACACATGTTGCAGATTAAGGTAACGAATGCACCCGCTGACAGGGGCTTTGTGGCTTGATTAAGCAGTGAGGAGGGGGCTGGAGTGTCCAAACTGCCCAGAGGATCCTCACTGCTGCGGCAGGAGAGAAGTTGTTCACACCTCCCAAACCAGAAGCCTGGTATCAGAAACCCTGCACTCGTTTAATCCTTCCAGGGGGTTGCATTTGACCCCTGTGCACCAGGGTGTGTGGTACCCTCAGGGCAGAAGCAGAAATGTCATGTGTGGTTGGCACGGGGAAGCTTATGGGAAGGGAGGGAGAGAAGTGCCAGGGGTGTGTTAGTAAGTTAAATGTGGGGGTTTCCACTGAGGCCTGATGGCTCATTATCACTGTATGACTAGAGAGCTCCTTGTAACAGGCACTTTTTAGAAAACCGACAAGGAAGACTCAAGGAAGGTTAAAATGTTGTTTTCAGAAACAAAGTTATTTAAAAAGTGGGACCTTTTTCTTGAGTTAAGCATAACAAAAGTTGAAACACAACAGAACTGCTGAATCTCAGACTGGAGCAAAGTCAAGTAATCTGATTAAGTCCCTGCTAAAACCCTGTGGGGGCACGTCCAGCCCTTGGCAAACACTTTCAGCTGCCTGCAGAGAGCCATGTAAACATGCATTTACAAACAGTTGTGAAAGAAACAACTCTGTTCACCTAGGAGTAGGGTCACATTGATGCTAAGGTCCTCTTTTCCCAGTCATATTGTCCTGGCAGTAAAACCAGATTGTTATTTGTACCTATTTTTAAGTTCTTTCATGTTGCCAAATTGAGCATTCACATAAAGGAGGATTAGGCCTGGATCAGTTTACATAGATAGCATCCCAGAGATTTTGCCCGTCCATATTTTGTGGCAAAGGCAGAGCTATTCCAGCCACAACTTCTACAGGTTTCACCACAGTGGCTTTATTTTGATTTTGTTCCCTGTCTTTGTGATAAGTCCAATGTTTGTATTCTATTAGATAACTAACTATATTAATGGACAGTGAACTGAAAAAAATCCAGGTTTTCCTGCTGTTATTTTGAAACAATCATGTGGAAGCTCTCCCTGGTGTGATTTGATACAGGAAAGTAATTGACATGGCGGAAAACACAACTAGCTAGATGACAGGGAAGAGTGGTCACGATTAAACAGAATGCCATGGAGTGAAGTTGCTTTCAAGGTAATGAGTCTTGATTTTTTTTTTTTTAAAGCGATTCAGTGCAACACTGCTCTTTACATCACTTCTTCTGCTTTCCCTGGTTATTAATTGGTGATCTGCTTTTTAAGTGTTGGGATGGGGCTTTAAGCCTCCTCAGACTTGGAAGAAAATTATACCTAATTCCTTACTTTCTAGATTAATGCCCTATGTGACACCACAGGTGACACGGCAAAGGTGGTGTCTACATGGTTGGGCTATACAAAACCTGAGCTTAGTTGTTACCTACAAGAACACTAACTTTGCATCTACATCATTAGTTCTCTTGTGCATGAGGCCCATCCACCTGTCAGATGATTTTCTAGCTCTCATAGCAATTTTGTGTTCAGCTGACATGCTGTTCTATATGTAGCAAACAAGTCACAATTGCTTCTACCAAGAAGAAAATGGTCTTCAAGACTTCAGGTTATCAGGTTTGCAAACCACTTCAGACTATTAAGTCTGAGGACTTCTGACAAAACTAAGTAAATTCTCTTTTTGAAATATGTTTCAGTATTTTTGTGTGCATTTTTTGCAAATATGACAATGTATATCCCTCAGACACCGTGCAATTGAACAGATTTTTGAGGGTGGCAGCTCTCTTAGCAGGGTCTCTGCTGAGGTTATAACAATGAACAATGAGCTTCTTGTTTTCAGGAACTTTATGAGGCAGAAGAAAAAATATCTTGGAAACAGATAAACTTTGCTTTACATTCTGGTTTGAGTAGGAGAAGAGAGTGCTGAAAGATTGCTGGTAGATAGAGAGATAGATTGAGGAAAACAACAAATTTTGGAAGCACATTGGAAATTTGGGTCATTGTAAGGTTAGGCAAAATATGTCTTGGGGATACAATGAAATGTGTGTGTGTGTGCATGAGGGTAAGAAAATAATTTTTTGGTGTTGACTTCCAGGTCTGACTGCTTGTAAATGCAGAGTGCTGTCCCAATATGCTTGGAGTGTAGAGCTCAAGTTCTGGAAATTGAGTCTTGAACAAGATTCTGTCATGCTATTGGGTACAAGGGGTGTTTAAGTACCTTTTGGAACAAAACTGCCCATGTAAACAGCCGTTACTGCTGACAAAAGTCCTTCATCTGTTTCCTTTCATCTGGAAACAAAGAATCTTGTTTAAGATTTGCATGCTTGCCTGTGGGGAGAAATTACTTCAGTGACTTTCCTTTCAGAAAAAGATTTTGAGGATTGTTTGGAAGGAGCACTTGGCTGCAGCTGAAGTCATGGATCGAACTGCAAAACAGAGGAAAAGGTTTCCAGTCATCTACTTCTGCCCTTCTAGATAGATGCTGACTTGCTGAGGTCTTCGGTCAATGTGCTGGTTGTTTTGGGAACTATTCTGAGGTTAGACATTTAACAGTCATCTGGCATTTAATGGCCTGGGGATAGCAACAATGGTGAACAAAAGGGAAAAAAACCAAAAACAATCTCCATAAACAAACAAACAAAAAAACAACAACATTTTGAAGGACAACCATGCCTGACTTCCTTATTTCAAGCTGTCCTATGTCTACTGAAGTAACAAATCAGTGCAGGATCAAGATTACATCTCGGTCTCCTCCTTGTATCATTCCTTTGATTTCATTGAACTCCTTCGTTTTAGATAGATGTGAGTGAACACACAATTAGGCCTCAGGTATTAAATGCCAGCAATTTATTTTTCCACTGTAAAAAAATAATGATTTTTATTATAGGTAACTCTTGGCATAGGTAAAGTTCTTAAGCCTGAGCCTGGAAACTGGTATGAATTGAAGGCATTAATTATCTTGGGCCATGAATATATTGTAAGCCAAGAATAAGAGGGTATAAATATGTTGCATATGCAATAAAAGTGGGGAGTTATGACTTTAAGACTTTAAAAAAGCCATTTTGAAGTGCAAGATGATTTACTTTTCCTCTTCTTTCTAAATGGGAAGTAGAGTAAAACTCTCACTCCAAGAGACACTATGATTAAGAACATATCTGGTGGATTTGCAACAAATAGTGCCTTTCTCTTAAAGTAACCTTACCAAAATGAGTAGAATTTACTGGGAATTTCTAAATGGCATAGAACAGGAACATACACTCCACTTGCGAGGTACATAACATAATTTATATGAACCTCAGATTTGTAAAGGAAAGCAGTACAGAAGGCAGGAGCACAGATTGATTAATTCTTGTTGTCTGGCATTTAGATACTCCTAATTTACAGATTTTTGTGTTTAGTAACTTAAAAGTAGAGACTACAGGAAAAAATCCCTGTCTCACTGAAGGTCATAGAAATTTCACATGGGGCAAGATTTTACCTCCTTGTGCATAATGCTGATCTTGTCCATAAATCTGAATTGAACTGATAAATAGCTTTATTTACTCCTTATATGCTTGTGTAGTAACTACTGTCATGTAGCCTTATTTCCAGGTGATTTCTAAGGCAGCTGCTAGCTTTTATTCAAGGATTTTTTCCTATACAGCACAGAAACAATTTCTGATACAGGAACCAGAACTAAAAATGTAACTGACTTCTTCAATCAAGGGTGAAAGCTATGGTTTAAGAATTAGGAGAACTAAGTGTAAATTTGGTGAGCATTGGGATAGGGGTTTGATGAGAGCAAGGATATAGCAGGACAAATGGGGTAGGCGTGATAAGGAAGAGACCAGAGGCAAATTATGTAGTTAGAAGTAGCCGGAAAAGGAGAAAAGGACCTAAAGGCAACAAGTGGACACGTTTTAGTTGCAAGAGGAATTGAAGCCAACAAAATACTCCCTGCTAGAACTGGAAGGGAACCCAGGAACCTTGCCAGCACACAGCTCTACAACTTACTGGCAAAATGCAATGGTCCACACTAGAAACGCTAAACTGTTGCAGCTGTTATCTACTTCATGAACTGAAATTAGTCTGAGGTGACACACATGAGTGTCAGTAAAATGCATATGATTAAGTTTCCATTTTATTCACTTGGCAATTTTAGAGCAGACGTGATGTGAGAAACATGGTAGTACACACACATGAACTCTGCTCCCCTTTGCCAAATATGAGACTCAGGATGGACTCCCAGTGGCTGCTGTCCATGCAATGGGTGGATCTGAGGAGCTTTACAATAACACCATCTTTCAGGGCTTTGAATCATCCCCAGGATTGGGTGCTACAGTGGATGGCTCTGCATCCTGGCTTCAGCTTTGCAGGAACTCTGAGTCCTCAGATCTTTTCCAACCAAAATGATTCCATGATTTTATGAAATCTCAGAACCTGGTTATTAGATACAGAGCATACTAACTTTGCTAAGAAGTCTGAATATTTGGGGCCTTCAAACTGGGTTGTCATGTGAGCAATATTTTTTATTTTAACTTCTATTTCTTGTACTCAGAGGTAAAGGATGTTTTTGGGGATAACAATATTTGTTCATGAAGCCTTCAGACATGTTGCTGTCAACCAAGCATGAAGTACTAGACAGTCAAGTGTCACTTCACCTTCCCTCACTGTAGCACTGAAGGACTCAGGCAGATGATTTGCACTTGCTACTTGTGGGAAATCCCATGGGGAAATTTGTCTTCAGAGCAGGATTTGAATAAGCATGTCCTGAGGCCATATACAGAATAAGGAAAAATGGCTGTAAATGAGTACAGACCAGCCCCAGACTTTGAGCACTGAGAGAGAGAGAAGTACTTTAAAAGGAAAAGATAATAAAAAGACTAGGATCACTCAGTTCCAGAATTTATCACATTTCAATCTCACAAAGGAGCTGAAGTACAGTTCTTCAGGCACTACCTCATTTTTTACATCGTCTATCTTTTAAATTCTTGACCTTGAAACCTTAACACTGTTCTTCTAATACATTTCTAAGGTGGTGAATTAATGTACATACCCACCCACAAGCCAGGTGTGTGGACTATAGTTACTTAACATACACATTAGATATGTTTCAATTCAAAACCATTTCTAGAAAGTAGGTTTTAATTAGTCTCTATTGCTCTTATAGCTGTTATGCCTCACTTAGGGAATGCTATGATTACTTTTTTTGTAATGTCTGAGCTTTATAAAATCTCTGGAAAAAATGGGTTAATTGAAGATAATTTCTTCAGTTAGACCAGGTTGCAGTCCATGTTAATAACCAATCTGTACTCAGATTTCTTCTAGTGTCCTAAAGATATCACCTCCAAATTATGCCTCACTCTTGTAACCAAACTGCATCTGGTCCACAGGTGATTTATGTGTCAGGAGACCTATAACATGCTGGTATGTATATACAGGGATTCACAAATGTAATGTGTTCACTCTAGAGCTCTCCATCATCCTGTACATCCCATATGGGTGAAGCATGATAAGAAATCATCGTTTCACCAAGTCCAGAACAAAAGCAGAAACCTGCTCAGGGTGTTGTCTGAGAAATGTCTAATGCTGGTCATAGTATAAGGTAACTAAAACATTTGAAAGTTTTTCAATTACTTCTACTCTACTGAAAAACAAAACAAAACAAAACAAACAACCAAACCTGTGTGCAGTATCAAAATGCCAGGAATGCCAGAAGCTGTGATTCTCTTCTGTGCTACTAGTGTTTTTCCTGCAGTAATAAAGACAAGGAGGATGGGGAGATTGTTACATTTACTTTAAGCCAAACTCCCAAAGGCAATTTGTCATGTTGAGCACAGGTCCTGTTAGCTGGCCATGGACTGGGCAGGTGGCTGCTGGTGCTTTTGGAATGGCAGAGGACAAGGTTTCCCTGAATGCTGTGTCTACAGGGCAGCGTGGAATGTGGGTTTTTACTACGTTCATTTCAAGATACCAGTGCTTGACGTGAAAAAAATTAGGATGGAGCTCTCTTAGAGATGATTACCTCTCTGTGTTGAGTTGTAGCAACATTTAAGATTGACCAAGCCAAGGACGGGTCAGGACTGTAAGGGTCCTCAAATCTCAAATCATTTAGTGGAAGAAATATGTTTTCTGCACAAGGAGAAAGAAGGCACAAGAAGCAGTTCTGTCTGTTTCCTTCTCTTGACAGGCAGAAATGTGTGAAGAGCTGAGATCACCTGAGGTCTTCAACACAAGCCTGTTCTCAATTAGAGTGAGGGGCCAACATAAAAAAAAAAAAAACAAACCTTGAATGTATACTAGAATACTCCCCAGCTGTCTCTTGA
Organism: Nesoenas mayeri; assembly: GCF_963082525.1. NCBI lineage: Eukaryota > Metazoa > Chordata > Aves > Columbiformes > Columbidae > Nesoenas > Nesoenas mayeri. The sequence goes on from NC_137541.1 coordinate 68,755,718, forward strand.
GAGTGCTGTGCTTTGTCTCCACTCCAGATGTGCTGTATTATTAGTGGTATTATGAATTTCATTTCTTTGCCAAGTGACTGGCTACCTTCCTGGGCCGAAATGTTGGCCTTTGCATCGGAGAGGATGCAGTATAGCTGTAGAGCAGCCAAACTACTCATGAATCTGTTAATACTAGTGCGTTGCTTGGAGGCTTCTAGACACTGTATAACAGTGTGGCAGTCATATTATGCTTACATAAGATGCACCACACTACACTTACTTCCTAAATTAGACTGGCTAATCAGCAAAGAGAGACCATGGCAGAGCCTCACCAGCCCCCTCCCTCCCTGTTCATAGTTACCTTTTCATAGATCTGGGAGGAAATGGAAACTTCTCAATAGGGGCTTTACCCAGACTCTACCAGGGAGATAAAGAGCTATTCTGCCTTCTTTCTAGTTCTTTTTTGAAACAGCATCTGACCAAATTTGATCCAAAGTGTGTGTTAACACACAGTGTGTGTCAACAAAGTGATTCACAGACCACCTGAAAGGGGGACCTGAGGGAGTCTGGCTGCAAGGGAGACAAGAACTCACCCTTCACCTTTATTGCTAAGTGTATGTGTTTTCTCATAGATGAGATTCTCATAGATATAAACAATAGATATGCACACTCACTGCTTCATTTATGCTAAGACCTGTTGTATCTTTAAAATTTTTACTGTCAGAGTTGTGTAAAGATACCAGAATGAAGAAAATCATATACCTATGCATACATACACACATGCACAACATGCACACACACATAAATAACCACACATTTACATGCATCTGTTTAAATACTTACCTATTGTTTCTTTGATATATTCTTAATAGAAGTCATTTGTATTTCTCTATATCTGTATAGATGCCTCTCGGTGTGGTTTCGTAGAGCACCTTCATACTAAGTAGTGGAGCACAGTCCCATGAGCTGGAGGAGTCTGAGACAGTAAATCCTCACCATTCTGTGCAGTTCTGCTGGATTCCTTGCTTAATGCTGACAGTAGTCTTGTCATGTTCACAGAGTGCTAGTTATGCTTGGCTGAACCATCCCAGCAGGGTAGTTATCTTGGATACAGCTTTTGCAAATGTGGTTTTCCTGTGTTCATAGAATAGGGTAGGACCTCTGCATATTGTCTAGTACAGCCATCTGCTCCAAGCAGGTCTGACTATAGTGGGTTGCTCATGGGCTCGTCCAGCTGAGTATCTTCAAGATATTCCACAGTTTTCCTAGGCACCTACTCAAGTGTTTGGCTGTGCTCATAATATTTTTTCCTTATATTAAGCCAGAATTTACCGTCTTCCAGCTCATTTCTATTGCTTCTCATTCTTTTACTGTGCAATTCTGAGGTGTGTCTGATCCTGTTTTCTCTACAACCTCGCAATAGGTAGCTGTACAAGATGTCAGAGACAAAACAGTCTCAACTTGGTGAATTTTATTTTACTGCCAATTAACACAACCTTTTAATTACTGATTCTGGTATTGGGAAAAAAAGAAGATATAAACAATTAAACAAACACTCAGAGATACACATTTCCTCCTCTTTCTTCAGTCTCCATTTGAGTCATACACTGGTCCTCTGACTTTCCTAGTCTTTACTTGTTTTCCACAGGAAGTGGAAGCAATTAGCCTAGCAGTTAGTGACAGCCACAGCCAGTCATATCTCTGAGAGCTGCACAAGGGGCTTTGAACTGGACTTGATGCTTTGTGGGTCAGTGGAAGGAGCAGTGAATGAGGATAAAGTGTTCCTACTCATCTGTGTTTCTGAATAGGGAAGAGGTGGGTTCTGTAATCAGGAGCAGCTGCAGCTTACGAGGGGAAATTCAGTTTCTGTCTCCTGGAACTACACTGAAACCTAGGCAAGAGGTTATAAATACAGTGGCCAAGTACACATCCCCTAAGTTGCAAGTCAGGTGCAGACAGCAGTGTTTCTCCCACCAGGGCTGTGAAGTGATCTAACAGTCTGAAGGCAGATGCTTTGAAGAGGACATTTTTTGGCATGAGCCCAAAATGAGCATCAGAATAGATTTCACCCTTCCGCTACTGTCACCTCCATCCTGTCAGACTTCAGACTCAGGGTGATTCACCCAGGCTAAATCCCAATTCAGTACTTAGAGTATGGAGAGAGGGGATTAGTAACACTATCTTTTAGCAAGATATAACTTTCACAACTCTCTCTTCGGAGGGGAGGGGGCACTGATCTCTGTCTTGTTCCATTAGCTCTATCAATGGCCATTAATGAGAATGAAGTGTTTCTTGCTCCAGTCAAAGCATGTTAACTAGGCAACCAGATTGCCATTCAGTAACCCTATCTTCTGTTTTTGTTAGTCTCTTCAAACCTGTGCTCAAGCACGTTCCCAAAGGTAATCATACACATAGGGTTTACCCTGACAGCTTGTTCCTTTCCTAATTCTTTCTTTTGTTATCAACACAGTGCCCTAGTGTCAATCATTATATCCTGTGCCACATATACCAGATTTGGTTTTAGATTATTTGATAAAACCTGAATTTGCTACCCTAAGGGAAATCAGATCATTCCTTGATAGAAAAGATGTGTTTTAGATGAACTACGACATAATATGGTGATGTATGTGTTTGGAAGAAGGAGGAAGAAGCAGCAGCAAATTTCTGGCAAATTGGTCTATAAAAAATTTAAGATAGGTATAAACATGCATATGAAATCATGTATGAAATTACTTATGTAGGCATAATTCGGGAAGTCACTATTAAAATCACTTTACTATTAATAAATCAACTCACAGATAAGACTAGTATAACTTGCAATACAGGGAATTGATGCAGCTAAATCATGCATGTGCCGTGTGATTCTTGTTGGGTAGCCATTCTTACATCCTTTCTCCAGTAGAGAGCAGCAACTCATCAAGTGTTTCTTTTGCATGTTTCTCTTTACAGAAGCTGTAAAAATGAGTCTTGGTTCATTTCATATTTGAGTTCATTCGTCACAGCTTGAGTTAAACTGAAAGCTTTGTAGGTATTTGCTATGGTATTAAAGGTAGTTTTAAAAGTCTTAGTTAAAGGTCTGGCATTCTCTAGCACTGTCATATGAGTTTCTGGATAGCAGGATGAACAGATACACTACATTGTATTCTTTGATTGGGAGTTTTTACTTTCTTTCTGTATGCGGAATTTGCAACATCTGTGTGCTGGATTGAAACTTTGGCTACTCCTATCACAGAATCATTAGTTCTACTCCATCTCACACCTACTGGGATTATGGTTTTACATGAGGCTGGGTGATATTTGCAACATTCTCTGATTTCATCTATGGTCTCTTTTTGCAGATGCCACGTCAGGAAGAAGAAACAAAGTCATGTGACTGTCAAGACCAGAATAGATGAAAGTATGACTTCTCCTTCTCCTTCTCCTTCTCCTTCTCCTTCTCCTTCTCCTTCTCCTTCTCCTTCTCCTTCTCCTTCTTCTTCTCCTGAAGGTATGCAGCAAACCTTTGTCCCCAAAGAAAGGATGTCTCCTTAATATTTTAGAAAGCTGTTTGTAAAGTGTCATTAACATCTTGGACCCATGTGCATACATTTTTTTTATGTGTTTACTTCTTTATGAAGTACAAAGACAATCGTTGGAGGAGCCTAGGTGTGATGTCATTTGTGTTTAAAGGAATGTTTTACCCCCAATTCAGGAAGAAGATATGGTTGAAAGGTTTGTAGAATACTGGTGAATCTGCCTTTTCCCATAGTAGCATTGTATGGATGGAAGATGACCCTGAGTTATCAGACTGTAGAAGTGTACATGTAGTGGGAAGAAACAGGGGTTCCCCAGACACCAGGGGACCAAAGTAGGTGCTGAGCTACTGCCACAAGGAACATGGTAGTGGTGGTGCTGCACTGTTCCTGCAAGGGAGGGGCTGCAGGTGGAGATGGCCCATGAAGCTCCAGACGGGGCAGATGCAGTGACATTTGCAGGGGAAGTAGCAGAGACACGTGCAGAGTGGGGCAGAAAGACAAGACGCGCAGGTGATGGCAATGCAATGGAATGCTGAAAGCATGGCTGCATGAGCAGTTGCTGTGAAGAGGAGAACAAGCTCATTTACTGCTGTGTCAGGAGCTGAGCTGAACGTCCCTGTTGTTATGGGTCAATGAATGTGAGACAGGGCCATGGCAAACTTACAGGCAGGGAACGGCAGCGCGAAGCTGAGCTGCTCTGGGGAGGTTTACAGTGATGTTAAGCAGAGCAGCTTTGAAGTGCAAGTTGTAATAATAAAGAGCCCCTGCCATGAGTTTATACCATCTGTTTACGTAGAAGTGCTCTCTCTACTGGGATGTGAGATGAACTAGCTGCTTAGTCCATACCCCAAATATCTTTAACTTTGACTTCAGCTGCCCTTAGGATTTCTGCTCTGTTGAGCCAACTGCCATTCTTTTCATATTGTTAAAGCCTTAAAGTCTTCTGCATGCTGGAACATATCCCTATAATCTGGGTCTCTAAGAAACTGCTGTCATCACAAATGTATCACAAACAGCTCTTGCCCCAGGATACTGCATGTTTCTGAAGAACTACTTTCCTAACATCATTCCAGTGAAATGCAGGAACCTTCTCTTGTTGTCTCACAATACCTCCTCTTTATCTGCTTTTCTTTTAAAATGATCAAATTGTACATTGTTGTCTCTGTGTGTAATTAAATCTCTCTTTCATTATATTTTCTCCAAAAGATAAAATATTCTTTATCTTATAGTGGTTATTTAAATGGAGAAAACACAACCACAATCTTTTTGTGGCTGTGTCCTGGGCACATATCTGATGTTATAATAGTGTAAAAATCTGTAAGGCTTCTGAACTAGTTTTTGCAACACAGTCTGGGTGTTGCTTCTATGAACCCAGGACTAGATCTGTTATTACTACCTTTATGTTAGTAGCGATAAAGGTATGAAATTAATCAAAAGATTGATACACCATCACAGCTTTCAAGGACTGTTCTCTTCATCAATGCTCTGTGATCCTGTTAGTAACAGTAAATGACAGTGAATGTTTGCCTCTGTTCTGAAAAGTGATCATTGAGGATTCGATCCTTCCCCTTAGCTGAACACTGCTGTACTGTGTATGTGGTCAGCCAGATGTATTTTCTTCAGGAGCAAGCCTTTATCCCTCTTTGCACTGCCAAAATAGAGTGGGATCTCCCTCCTGTACATACAAATATGTGTATAAACTCCCCTCTGCAGCATATTAAGCAACTGCTCTATCAAACTGACTATTACTGCTCTTCTGGAAAGTCTGTATGGGTACTGACAGTACACAGATGTCCCTGAGAACCCCTTTTAAAGGCAGCAGTTTACAGAAGAAATTGTTTTTCAAAAAATTCATCTTCTTGGTTTTAAGTCATTGAGCTGGAACTTATTTAAACTAGGTTTACTTTTGGGCAAGTTTCTCATGAATACACTTAGGGGTAGAGATGAAAAAGCAAATCTTAAAAGCTATATATAGAAAGCAGGTTTGGAGTGGTATTCAGCTGTCTAAACATCAGTATCTAACAACACCTTCTTTGATATCCTGTTTGTCTGGAGCTGCTGCTTCAGAAGGTTTCCACAAGTCCTGTGTCATTTCTGTCTAGCTCACATGAATGTCTTAGGTACCCTCAAGTGTCTCAAAGTGCACCAGATACTTGTGTGTACACAACTGAATTGCAGCTTTGAAATAAAAATACAAAAGTGTTGATAGTGTTCAGATAGTTGTCAGAGATACTTTCATTTATTTGTTTTCTGTAACATCTATGTCTGCAGAGTTTGAGTTTTACATATCAGATTTTGGTAGTGAATTGTGTGTAAACTATCTAACAGCCAGAAGCTAGTTGCAGACCTTGTCTAGACTGTTTGGGATAAAGCCGACTCATTGGAGGGTTATTTTCCTGATGAAAAACCTCTGGTTGTGAACAGATTAGATCCTGTATTGGAAAATTACAGTTTTACTGAAATATTGCAATTTTCTCTTAGGAATATCAAAATGGTGTCTTTCCCAGCAGCTTACCTTGAAGACTCTTGTCTATTTCTCTCATTTTAATTGAGGAAAAGTAAAGACTGCAGTGCTGCCTGCAGAGGAGCCTGAAGGTAGGAAAAAAAGTGATGATCAAGAAGGTAAAGTATATGGGTTCATAGATAATGGAACCTGAAAGTGTGGTGTGGTGGGTTTGTTGTTGTTGTGGTGGTTGTTTGTTTTGTTTGTTTGTTTGTTTTAATTTAAATTATCGCCGTTTTCTTCCTGCCTCAAGAAATCAGAAATGGTGATGCTTTCAAGCTGGGCAGCAAGCAAGCTACCAAACTCCCAAAATGGAATATTTTAGAATTCCCATCCTATGAACAACGCCTGGGTTTTTCTATTTTGTTTTGTTTATTGTGAATCAATATGAACTTGTTTTCCAGTGTCTCAACATTTTCCATGGGATGTTGATTCTGCTTCTCTGGGCCAAATCTATTATTAAGCTTTTGCGGAATAATTTCCAATGGCAAATAAATATGAAAAATAAATTAATGACTACAAAATCATTGTAATTTCTGTGAGTTATGTACTCAGCTGGAGTTTGGGATGATCTCCCTAAGATGCAGATACAGATCTCAAGAATCTCAATGTCTTATGACATGTCTTTCCCACCTTTGGAAAGCTGCCTAGGTTACCCATGCTTTTTTCATTATGCATTGTCAGCACTGCATAGCCATGAAACACGGTGAAGCATCACATCTGAGGACTTCTTTTTTCTAAAAAATAAAATATTAAAACATATTAAATGAGGTCCATGCCCTTGCTACATTTCTGTTACATTAGAAAAAGGTTGGGGAGGCATAAAAGGTCTTGAAAAGCTCTTCATCAAGCTGCAGACAACTTTTTCCAGACATTGAAGGTGACGGGGAATTCCTCCTAAGCACCATTTCTCACGAAGGCCAGCTATCAGACTGGCTGCCTCTCTGAGATGCAGCATCTCTAGGCTCCTACTGAGGACCAGAACTGTGTTAGAGGCTAACGTGCTCAGCCTGTAATTTTGTGAAATACAATCCAGCATAGCACCCTTGAAAAGCCATCAACACCCTTACTCATCTGAAAGTCACAATGCAGGGAGAAGAGCCAAACCACTGTTGCTTTGGTCCATTTGTGAGACTGTCAGCATGTGTCTATGTCTCTTGTTCTTTCTTCTCTGCTATCTGCCAGGTTTGAGCACCAGGATCATGAGGAATCTATTCCTGGAGGTTTGTGTGCCTATGTTTCATAATTATCACCTCTTCTCAACTAAAGTGTTATACTTGGTGTGGCCTGAAGTGAGGAGTAGAGGGTCCTGTTACTAATGTTTTATTCTCCTACTTACTGTAACCATTTTGGATTTCAGCCAATGCATATAAACAATATGCCTGCACCTTTATAATTCTGCATTGCCATTTTAGCACTCTGGATATTAGCCAGTGGCTATAAAGTGTGTGACATTAATTTAATTTCAGCTGGTTTCCTAGACATTTACTTTTGATTAATGGATCCAAGATGGATATGACCATCTAAAATAAGAATTTAATTCTTTATTGGAAATAAACTATATTTGATTGATTTCTGTTGGTGATACAAATATCAGCATTGCTTTTAACTCCCATCTAATGTAATGCCAGATGAAAGATGCTTTAAAGAAGAGGATGGCAATGAAAAGAAATCTTTACAGTGGGCCTGTAAGCTTGATGTTTTATGTCCATGCAGACATTCAGGCTATGATCAAAATGACTTACTGTGATTTACCTCATTCCCATTGTGCACTTCTGCATTAAAGTATTAGACATGAATTCTTCTCATGTAGTCAAAAAGACTTGCTTTCTTAAGTTCTAAGTGCTGTTACTCATTAATTAGAAGCAGAAACAGTCACAGAGATGTCCCAACAAGGTGCCTAAGTAGCAGTGTGATTCTAAATTATCTCCTGCAATCTCTTTCTTTTATGGACAATTTGAAAGGAATAAAGCAGAGACTACCACACCAGCTTTACAACCTGCAGTTTTTCAGAAGGAAATTTTCCACTTGTTCATTTCACATTTGGAAGAAGTACTGAACTGATAATATATATGAACAATCATAATAATATTTAAATTAACAGTAAGAAAAACTCTCAAGTCAGTGTTAAAATTGTTAAATAAGCAGCAAAATGACTTTATGAATTGCATCCTTCGTTGTCTTTGCAAAGAGGTATGAGCCTACCAACACTGCTGCTATATTTCTAGTACTTTGAGCAGAGTCTGCACCAGGCAGTATCTCTAGAGTTGGTGGAGATTAACTTATGCAGGGGTCAGGGAAGAAGGGAGGTTGTAGAAGACTATCTGAATGTGTGGCAGCATGTCCTTCATGCTGTGGAGGCATCATATCTTCTCAAACTGCTCACTGTACCCCAAGACAGAGCAGTGCTCTGCCTTCAGCCCTTGGTAAGGGGATATCCTGCATCAGAGGCTATGAGTACACCAGACAGGACTCTCTAAGTTGTGTGTTCTTGTCTGGTCTAATTCAGACAACTGAATATTAAAAAAATGACCTGTGCTGGGGGACTTTCGTGTAACAGTGAAAATTTAATCTAGAAAATTCTTATGGGAACTGCTAACAGCAAAGGTTAGAAATGGACATAGGCCCTGACTGCACAGTTCAGATCCTGGTCAGAGTTTGAGGAGTGCACTGCTGTCTTCTAGGGTGTTTCAGATTATAGTGGCAGTGTGCGTGTAGAGAGGTAGGCTCTTGGGGTGGTGGTATTTTTTCAGTCAACTGTTGTAGCAGGAACCCCTTAATAAGTTTAGAGAGAGCTGCTAGTTTTGCTTTCTCTTAAAAAATCCCCCTCCCAGCTTTTTATGCACCTGGCATAGTGTGAGATGAGAAGTCCATCACTACTCAGCAACAACTGAAACATCAGTGTATTATTAACATTATTCTCAAACTAAATCCAAAACACAGCACCATATCAGCTACTAGGAAGCAAATTAACTCTGTCTCATCCAAAACTAGGACAACTGCTTGCAACAAAATAAAGAACTCTTGTACATGGGAATCATATACTCATTTTCTTAAAACTTTATTGATGCTGTCCTGTAATTATGCAAATTTTTGTGTTAGGGACTGGGTATTTGGCTAAATTTATGTAGCTTTTTGAGAGAGGTGCCACAGAATCAACCCCACACTCAGGTATAAAGTATAGTACAGTATAGTATAGTTTACTATTAATATAAACTATGTAGAAAAGAGAAGGAAAAGGGAATGAAAGTTTGTGCAAATAGTTTGTATGTTATTTTAATATATAAATGTTTAATAGGGCAACAGATGAGTTCTTACAATGTTAGTTCATTTCAAATATGCTGTATTTTTCCTGCTCCTATCCTCGAACTTCAACGTCATCAGTCTTCTTGTCATTTATTTATCATTTTATGATTCCAAAATGGGTGAGATTTTTATGAACCTTTCCAAATTGCTACATAATGTAGCAGAGAAAACACAGGGAAAAGTGACACACCCTGGACATTTGAGTTGGAATTTCTTTGAATCATGGATTTTCTCTCATCCTCTGTCTTTCCAACACAGATGAGTTTTCAATTGGCAAATATGTGTGCTGTTGTAATAGCTGCAATTGCAAACTCAATACCACTGAAGCTATTGTATCTTTAATATTATTTTTATTTACCAATGCTATTTAAGAATCTAATTGCTTGTGCTATTCAAATACACAACATTAAGGCAAATTGTGAAATTTCAACAAGCTCCTAAAGCCACATAATATATCCTTTGTGGATATTGTTGAGGTTATTGTACTTATCATATTAACATCAAATCTCAAGCAGTATCACCTTGGGTGTTATTTCTACCTAGTGGAAAGACAAACATCATTTAAGTTTTGCAATATAATTAAAACCTCTCTGAACAGATAAAGGATTGAAAGAGTTACCAGGAAAACAGAGATGTCATTTTGACTGATTTAGGGGGGCAGAAAGAAGAGCAGGCTGGAAGTCACCAGTAGGTGAAAGGAAGCAGGTTTTAATGTAGGCAGAAAGTCTAGATATTAATTCACAGATTCAACTGCTAGCTAAATTTTCTTGAAAGTTTTGCAGTCTTAGCAAAAACAACAACAACAAACACCAAAAAACAAAACAAAAAAAAAACCAAAACAAAAACCAAAACAAACAAACCAACAAACAAAACACAGAGCAAAAGAGGAAACAAAACAAACTCAGGTAAATACATAGATACTATCTTGCACAACAAAGGGTCCAAAGAATGGAGTGCTGATATTTACTTTTAAAAGACCTGACAAATCCATCCCTAGATTTTGTGTAATGATTCCTATATGTGTTACAAGGGGCTGTGAATTTTAATCAAAAATTGCCAGCTATCTTATAATGAATACAGTAGCGCAGTGCATAGCATTGTTTAAGTTTTACTCTATGTGTGTGTCCTAAATTTATTTCATATCCATTTATGCATACGTGGATTTTACTATTCTTATCACTAGTTTTAGTTTAATGCAATCTACGTTTCCACTAAATGGATCTGTTCATCAGGCTTAAAATGGTCTTTTCAGCTCTATCAATGTGTTTTGTATGGAAAACATTTCAAGTCACTCTCATACCTTGAGGAGCCTAAAGCTGCAAAGCAATAACAACTTCCATTTGAGGTAGGAACCACCTGGCTAGTGGACACCCACTAGGAGTGATATCCAGTATTTGCACAGTTAGTGTGAAACACTGACTGGTATTCTACTACAAATAAACACAAATAATTGTCAGACAATAATGGCAAATATTCTGCCACTTCAATAATAAATACCTTCTGCAGTATACTGTTTGCAAATATGTATTTTCTACCACTCTGTCTTGAAATGACTCTTTGAAGTAAACAGCATTACAGAAAATCAGAGCTTGTACATACGAGTGTCAACTGAAAATTATGGGTCAGCTTCTTTATTGTAACCAGTACATAGAAAAGCTATAAAGCAAGTAGCTACTACTGGTGCAGTTCAGTCTGGGAGATAAAGATAGCAATGCCCCAGTCCACAAATCCCAGGATTGAGCTCGTTTCTGTTGAAGTCCGTTTTTCACACACCTTGGACAAGAAGATAGTGAGCAAGAAACAAAGTAAGAAGAGATAATTTCTCTAGCCTGATGATCATCTCCAGTTGCTGCAAAACAGCAACTCTTTAACTGGATTACAAATCTGGGATTGTAGATACTGCAGTGCTCATAGGTTATTCTGATTAGATGGAAATGGCTGTCAGGTCAACTGGTTGTAAAGTAGTCAAAAAATTTCAAAGAAAGGGCAGTAGATCATTTATGCTTCATTTTATCAGCAAATATTATGTATTTACCTGGATATTTAACAGAAAAATATGGTTTAAAAGTGTTGTAGAGTTTTAAATGCAAGCACACATATTAATGTAGTTGGATTTCTTACATTATAATTTCTTTTTTTAGTTGCATCACTAACTCAATAAACCTAAGGTTTTATAGGGTTTATAAACTTCTTTATCTTTTATGAAGTCAGCTATTTGGAGTTCATCAGGAGCCAAAAAGAAAAACAAAATTTAGAGACCTAAATATATTTCAATTTTAGCAACTAACTTCTTAGGTATGCCTAGGACTGGAAGTAAGTAACATATGTCATTCTCCCTTCTTACTTGTTAAAACTGTTCTTCTTTTGAGCTCTGTCAGATAAATTTTTCGTACCAGTTATTGACATGCATTGAATAGCTATTTGGAGGGAGTTTTACACTGAGAGGCAGAAGAAGAAAACATTTTAGCCATAGATTTTTTTTGTTTTTCTTTCCCCCACATATGGCAGCTGCAAAAAACTCCCCAGAGATCTGGCATGCTGAGAGTAGCCTGAGGGAGATGGATTAATGAACAGGGGGCAGGTGAGCTCATCAGAGATGCATGAGAAATTGCAGAACTATGTGGTGATAAACATTTTTTAATCACAGAGTTGTTTTAAGAAACATACACTCTTTTCTAGACAGAGGGCCCTAGCTCATGAAGGAGACCTGCTTCACTGAAAGCATGCTAGAGAGTTCACAGAGCAAGTAATGGAAGAAGAAAACATCTGATCAGCAATGGTGACATAGCCTGCTGAATGTAGAAATTGCACTGAGAGAGGACAAGGTATTCCCAGCTGAGGTGTCTGTAGTCAAAGAGTATCACTGTGATCCCCTGATCCATCCATCCATCCATCCATCCATCCATCCATCCATCCATCCTTCCTTCCTCCCTCCCTCCCACAAACCCTGTTGTTTCTTCAAGGATTAAGACTAAAGCCAGCAGCCATGACACCTTTGTACCCGTTTGCAGTAAACTAGAACAAAAACATATATTGGCTATTAGCAGGGCATCGGGCAACAGCTGTGTAGAGTATTCACTTAATAGAAAACAGCTGAAGCACCTGCATACCAAACACCATCCTCCTCCACACATGCAAATAAGTAAATCAGACAATGAACTCCTCCAATATATGTGCTAAATACCACCTGTAAGTGCCTAGGTCTTAAACTTCAGCCATTATAACCCCAGTTTATCTCCTGGTGTGCTTTAAAGATGCCTACATTTTCACCTACATTTTGATTGCTGGAGCTTCAAACCCAGTTTCCCATTTGGAAAAATTAGAATTTAGGGCACTCACCAAAGATGATGTCCTGGTTTTGGAAGATTCGACTCCAATGACCTTCTGAAAGACTCTCTTATACCCTAGTGAATGTCACAACTGCCACTTAGTCTTCCGTGGGCTTCATCACTGAAGCTGTCCTTTTCATAGTCTTGCTAAACGTTCTTCATAAGAAGGAGATAAAATGTGAAAATGTGACTTTGTATGGTAGTAATAAGGCCACTCAGGAGAGGGAGAATCTGTATTTCTGCCCCATTTCCATTGAACATTTGTGCATTTTTAGAAACTTGAGCCCAGGGTTAGTTAGGAGTATGTCTTTGGCAAGAGATGGATGATGACATCTCATGGAGAAGAGGGAAGAGGAGGTATCATAACTGATTGTTAAAAACTCTCTTTAGTTCTTCACATGAATAAGAGAAAAGTAATTCTTCGGATAACAGAATTTCAGTGTTTATCCGGTCTGTTTTCTGCTCCATGGAAAGCCTCCTTTCAGCACAGGTGTTTCATTTTGAGCATGAGTTGTATCTTATAGAGTTAAATCAGTTCTGCTCTTCAGTTGGACTAATTGCAGTTTGGCTCTGGCATACTCAGTCTCTCCCAGGGGCCAACACACACAGATATACCCATCCAGCTGCTTCTCAGACCTCCTATGATCTCATCATTTTACTTTCAGACAGATACCCAAGCTTTAATTTAGGGCAGACTGTCTCAGGAAATCACACTCTGGACTTACTATGCCATTCATTTGGGAATACCTATCATACTTACATCCCCACATTGTTCTCACAGTTAAAATGTGACAAGATTCATGAGTAATGAGCACAGAAAAAAGAAGTTTCTTCCTTGGGACTGCCAGGCACAGGTTATTTTCTCTGCCCTTTTTGTTCCAAGCCTGTGTTGCTACACTGTCACTTTTGCTGAGGATAAATTTCTGTTTCAGGGAACCTGGAACTTCTGTACAACAAGCTTGAAATAATCAACACTAACCACTGAGGATAGACCATACAGGCTGAATATACTAGCTATATAAGAGTTGAATACAGTGCCTTGAGGCTCGGTGACTTCTGTTTAGGAAAAAGTGTGTTGTCTCCAACTGTAAATTGCCACTTGCAAAACACAATTAACTAACCTACTATGCAGAGATGAACTGAAAATTTAAACAAAGCTGTAATTAACTGACTCCCATACAGAAAGTATTCTCTGCCAAGAAGGCTCTAGCTGTGGGCAGTGTCTGCCTAGCCAACAACTAATTGTGTCTCTCTGTGGTTTGTGAAGAGAAAAAAAAAAAAAAACACAATAAAACCCCCGAACCTCATTTCTGTAATGAACTTCATGAGATTTCAGGCATGATGAAGAAAGTTTGAAGCACAGTTCCCTGCCTGTTGTATTTAATTTGTCTTGTCCCATCAAAAGCTTATGAGTTCCAGGGGGTCAGGATAGTGACTTGCCTGTCTGAAGGGCAGCACCCACAGGAACTGTTCATCAGGCACTGAAGCATATTTGGCATATGGTACTTTGAGCTGTTTAATGCCTAATCTCTGATTTGGGTGCAAATAATTTATTTTTACTCTATATTCTACACTTAAGTGTAAAGACCAGTGACAGTGTGACTCAGAGCTCAACAGATCTTGCCTGACTCTAGTCTGTGAAAATACATGAATACGTTCTAGTAAAAGAAGATTAGGGAAAATAGTGATAAAACCTTGTGTTCATATTCTCTTCATTGTTGGCATATAGAGCAGATGTGACAAATGCAGGAAGGACCCCACTGTTTTGTTGACAAAAGTGGTTGAACTGATGGGAATAACACACTCTACCCACACTCAGATTGTTTTGTACATCTCTGGGTTATCTCTATCTTTACCTAAAGAAGTCTTGAGAGTGACAAGACAACAAAGTTTCCCTTAGCTAAGAGAAATTCTGTATAAGTCATTGAAAATAGCCTTCACTTTTTTTTTTCCTTCCTGATGAATAAAGGCATAAACCAAAGAGGGAAGAATTTTGCTCCTGTGCTCATGTATTATGTTATGCTAAGTGTTTTGACAGTTTATTTGCTGTTTGTCTGTCTTCTGGTTGGATCCTGAACTCTGGGAACTTAGTTCTGGGAATTTACACCTCTTTGTTTAGTGAGAGTATAGGAACTCTCTCCTAGAAACAGAGAGAGCATGCTGGACTCACTAACACCAGGATTTAGCCCTCGGGCACCAGGAGGTATCCAAGTCTTTGCTCATAGAAATTGTTCTATTCCTTGCTGGATTTCTGAATCTTAGTCTTCATTAATGTTTCAATATGACATAAAGAAGATATAGGCAAACCTTTATATTAATTTAAAGGAAGATAGGAGTCTAGATGCCATTTCAGTCAAAGTCTCTAAGACCTTTTTGGAGACTTCAGATTTTGTGTGACCAGTAAAATACATGTGGGATCTTGAGCTATGCACACTGAGCATGAGGGTCCTGGGATGACTATCTCCTTTTGAAAACATCTACTGCTGATTAAGAAGGTGACTTTGTCTCAGCTCAGAGGTTTAGTCTACAGATCCTATGTTTGGAAAACTGTGTGCAACACCAGAGTAAGTTTAAGAGGTATGTGAGACACTAGGCAGGAGAAACACACATCTAAAGTCTTAACCTGAGACCTCAGTCCTGCCCCACCAACCAGGTGGGAGCTGGAACCTACAACTAGGTTGCCGCAAAACCTTGATTCTCCCTCATCCTGGAGGACTTGCCTTCCTCAGAATAAAACACTGCTTGTATGAGTAGGTGTGGAGATTTCAGTCTGCAGTATTTTATACAATGAAGATATTTGATTGCATGTTTATTTGTTTAAGAAACTGAACAACATTCATGTACAGTGGCTTATTTTTGTGCTGACTTGCTGGGAGTCATTGAGTGAGAAGTTGGCAGGCAGGAGATGTGATTTACTCTCCTTGTTGATATCTCTTCAGCTCAGGTGGTGATTTTGTTGCCAGAGGAAAGACTTTACATGCTTTAAATAATTTCTTAAGAAATCTTTCTCAGATCCAACACCTAATTCTTCATTAACTTTCCACTCCTGCCAATGCCCTCACTCAGGGGTGAATAACCGATTGCTATCAGTCATGTCAGTTCCCCTCATCATGCTGAAGGCACAGAAATATCTTCTACTTTGTAAGAAGATTAATACTAGTTTCATAATGGAAAGAGTAGGTCTTCGGAAGGGGAGTTAAACACACCTTAATATGTGTGTGGGGAAAAATGCAACAGCACAACTGTTAGTTTTATTCCTAAAGTTAGTGTTGAAACTAGAGCTGTTCCAAAGTAACAGACTTCCACATTTTAAGCTGTTGCTCTAGGTGAGACTGAATAATTGCTCAGTTTTCACCTGGAGTAGCCTACTAAGATTTCTTTGGGCCCAATGGTGATATTTCACCTGAGAATAGTATTCTGTTCAGAATTTAGGAGTGGGAGGGATGCGATGTACTTCTCAAAATTTGTTTCTTGGCAGCTAGTTAAAATATCAAATATTTGAAAGCAATTTAAAATTAGTGTTTGTACCTAAAAAAGAAGTGGAAAGAAAATAATGATCCTTATACATTTTTGGGAGGACATTTTTTTTTCAATTTTTCCTATTTAAGCTGTAGATCCTACAAAACCAAAATCATGGAGGTTTTACTGAAGGCTCTCTAGAACAGAAGCGTGTTGCCTGGAAGCTTGTAATCCTTCATGTAAACTTATTTTTCAGCTATTTATTTATAACCTAACATTACGTATTCTGTGATTTGAATTTTTTTTGTTTATTAATTTGTTTAGATTTGTCAGTAAAATATATCAAGTTCTTGCTGCTTGACTTGGTATTTGAAAATTGAATCCTCGCTTCCTAGAATTTGAAGTCTAGCAATGACAATAGAGTAAATATCTCCATCATATTAGGAAATAAGAGAAAAGTTTAAATACGTATGTTTTGAAACTAAACTATACAATTATAAGCTTTCAAATTCATTTAACATATATTCTCAGATTTGGCTTGATGTGTGAGACTGATAAATGGGTCATATTTGAAATTTATCGTTTCGTTTGCCTTTAATGCTAGAAAGAATCAGTTTAAAAGCTTAGTAAGTTTAGAACAAATTTAAGTTTACCATTTAATACTGGACCAAAAACAATTTTCACAAACATCCCAAATAAAATTTAATTATAAATTCTAAATGTTGACAAACTGCAAGTAACTGTTTGAGGAAGTTCTTATTACAATACTATACATTTTTACTAATCGGAGAAGGTAAATGTAAGTTTTTTTGGTATAGTATCAGTCCATTTAGGCAGCGGACAAAGCAGATAAAGACTGGATTTTTTGTAACACATCAAAGATAGGAAAATGAAGTTTCCAAATGAAGTAATAATCGTAGTTTTAAGAATGAAATTCAACTTCTATTAAAAAAATGTTGGTGATTTGGGATTTTTTTTTTTTTTAACATAGCTATTTTAAAGACTCTGCAGTTCCATTTTAAACCTTTTTTCTCACCTTAAGACAAGCTTCCAAACCGTTTAAAGGTAGTAGCCATCCTCCTGTTGGTGTCAGGATCTTTTCCGGCGCTTTTTCGATGATAGTATCTTCTCTGTGATATGGTGAGTAGTGCTGCTTGCTGCCTTTCAGATGAGTTCGGTTAGTAAAAACAGAACATCCATTTGATTTATATGCACTCTCCCTATAAAGATAGCCATGTGCTTTGAGTTTCCTTTGTTACTGTAGCTGTGTAGTGAGTTGATTCTTCCCCGTGACAACTCCTAGGTTCATTTCCAGATCAGTGAGCTATCTGATTTTTTTGTTTTTGCTTTTGTTCACACATAACTCATGCAGCACCTTTTCTACCAGATCTTCTCCTGCATTTTTTCAATGATTTGTGGTTTAATAGTAGATCTCTGTAGCTCTTATAAACACAGATATTACTCCTGGACTTCTGTTGTACAGGAATAATGTGAAAGAAAAATACTAAGAGATAAGAAAGTCTATTTTTCATGTCTTTCCAGTGGTATAACATCACTACCATTGCAGTTACATAACTGAAGAGTCACAATGGCATCTCTGCTAATTGACAGGCACTAAGAAAATATTGCACTTCTGTTTCTGGGTTCTCTACTTGTATTTCTTTCCTTTCTCAGGTACAGGCCTTCATTTACCTCTTAGTTGGACCTCAGCCTCAGTCTAGTTTTCTATTATTTTACTCAATTAAACAATCAGGATCAGCTTTTCTCACCCACAATTCTTACATTTGTTTCACTTATTTTCTAAGAGAGTTTATATATATATATATATGTATGCATGCATGCATGCATATATGTATTCATTAATTGGTTTTGTGACTACACAAAACAGGCTAAAAGTATTTGATTTTTTTTCACTGTTTTCCACCCAGTGAATACTGTGGTCATAGAAGATAAGAAAGATAGCAGAGATTTTAACCTTCATTGGTTTGTTAGCATAAGAGTTTTCTGAATGCCTGCTATTCTGTACCAGTAGAGTGTCATATAAGTAAGTAATGCCTTCAGGAGTAAGACTTTTTTTGGATGGAATGAGAGTTTATTATTTACTGCAAGAAAATGTGAATGATGTAGCTGAGAAATAAATTTTTTAGCACAATAATATTGTCAAGGACATTTCCAAACCATTACAAACCATCCTCTATGCTTAATTCCAGCAGAACCATCAGAAAAGTATTTTTCTAAACTTTTTTGTTTTCTTCTGTTGCATTATAGGGACAAACTCATCTTATTCCTTACTATCATATCAGGCCATTTTGCAGCAGACTGCAAGAAAAGAAAAGGACTGAGTTCTTGGACATGTCTAAGAGGGACAGAAAATGAGGAGATTAAGTCTGACGTCTCCTGCAGTTCAGATTCACCTCTTTATCCTACATTTTCATGATGAACATGTATTTGAATTCTTGGCATTCTGAAGCAAGAGAGTTGGGAGGGATCTGCCCACCATTCCAATAAAAATATTTTAATCATCTATTCATAAATACATTTTTCTTCTTGTTGCTGTTATTCTCTTTTATTTAATGACAAACTTTTTCCAAAATCAGAAGGGTTTCTCTATCCACAGATCATTACAGTCTGTAAATCTCCTGAGGAGCTGTTTATCCAGTCTTCTCAAGTCCATCTAGTTCTCTCACAGAAGTATCAATGACTCTATAGAAGCCTTGTGGTTGGAAAGTGAAGAGCAGTTTTCTCTGTATTTGTGTGTATGGAGAGTTAAGAGCTTAGGGGAAGAACAAAAAATGTAGCAAAGTCCAATGTGCATGTGTTACAGCACATCTCATGACTGGTTTCCTGAATGAAGAAAACAGACATTTAACTCTCACAGCAACTGGTCATATAGTGGTGGTCTCTTAACTGTGTTTTTGGTAAAATCTGGTTTAATGCACAGATTATGATGATGTGTTTTGGAGCAGCCATTATATCAGATGAAGGGAGAAATTACCAAATTTGAGGATCCCTCCACAACTTAGGTTTTTCTGAGCAGTACTAGTGGTGCTGAGACTTTTTCCCTATCCAGAATGACTTATTAAGCCATCACATCCAGCCCATCTAAACTATCGCCAAATGATCTGGAAAAAATTTAAAACTGTTCACATTAAAACACTTTTCCCTGCTGCATTAATTATTTACACTTCTGTTAAATTAACAGTTTCAACAGTTTCATATTACTTGGCATCTTTGAAAACTGGAATTTGGACTTTTCTCCATATTAGAACTGGGGTTTTTTTGGTTGGTTGGTTGGTTGGGGTTTTTTTGTTTGTTTGTGGGTGTTTTTGGTCATTTGATTGTTGTTTTGGTTTGGTTTGGTTTGGTTTGGTTTGGTTTGGTTTGGTTTTTTAATTATGGGTGGGATGGCGCAAATTAACAATGTCAAGGCTAGAACATCATCTAGGTATTGAGCTGTAACAAATGCAGGATATTAAGAAAACAGTCTGCAGTGGTTTCACAAACAACTGAGTATAGTATGTAAACCCTGATGCCAGCCAGACCACTGCTAGATTCCTGCTAAACAGCTAATCTTGCAAGAAGTTCCTGCTCCTTTGGAGAAGGGTTTGAGAACAGCCAGCAACTATAAATGCAGGCTGTGCCCTTAAAGCCAAGGCTGGAGCTCTCTGAAATCTTTCACAGGGAAACAGTTCTGGCACCAAATTGTTTTGCCATCGGCATCTCTGGCCCAAAATTGTGGTGGTGTAGCTGCTAAGGGGTGTCAAAATTGGAAATGTGGAGAAGGCAAGGGAAGGTGAATAAGACCAAGTGAAAACAAGCCAAACAAAAGTCTTATTTATCACGCAAAATCAGTGGGGACTTCATGGGGTTTTTCCAAAAGGACATATGGAAGCAATTAAAGGATTTGTTTCTTTCTCCAGACTTCTTAAATCAAAAGGCTTGTTAAAACAGAATAAATTATGATTGGATTAAAAAAACACCTTGCAAAGCTGGTCAACATTGGAACAGGTTCCCAGAGTGGTTGTGAAGTCTCCGTCCTTGGAACCATTCAAAATTTGACTGTACGCAGCCCTGAGCAATCTGTTCTAATTCAATATTTACTCATAGTCAGATCAGAGGGTGGGGCGACAGGACTTCCAGAGGTCTTTCCAACCTCAATTATTTTATGATAGTATACTAGCTTCTGAAGCACTTAGTGTTGTGAGCTAAATGGAATTACACTAAATAGGAAAAGGTTTAATAATATCCCTCCTTCACTGTGTTGCACCTGTTAATTTCCAGGTTCAGAAAAAGAGTAGAGAGGCACAAACTATATGTGACTGGTATTACCAGCAATCTGAAATGGTTTTTTTGGGTGGTGGGAAGAGAAAACCAGGTCAAAGTCACAGTAGGAACAGTGTGGGAGTGTCCCATACAGGTAAAAAGAGAAATGTCTTTTTCCACAAACCGTTTGAGCCCTCTGTCAGTATAGAATGTTTTGAAGCATCCCAGTTGCAAGCACATATGATCCCTTCGCTACCCTATACCATGGAAGGCCTCATGTTTGTAAGAGATGTAATTGATCCTTAATTTGCTATTTGCTACTGAATCTGAAAAACGTATGACATACAGTGGTTACTGGCAACCTCTGAGCTCTTGACTCAGTGAATCATTCTAGTTATGTTACTACAAGGGAGTGGAGTCTGGCAGAGGCTCTGTTTGAAGTTATTTAATGGAGTAATTAGTTCAAAAGAGGTGGGTTTTTAACTTTTGCTTTAGGGCATTTTTTATTTGTTTGTTTGTTTGAGTATGGAGGATGTTTTGTTTACTCTTGGTTTTAGTCCTTCCAGTCTTGTCTTGACAACAACATAACAAATAACTGGAGGATTCTCTTCCCTTCAGATTTCAATATTAGATAGTCTAACATAGGTTTTAAAAGGAGTTGAACATGTGGAGATTGGGAACTGTTGTCTTCTGAAGCACTTCACTTATTGTAGCACATCGTCTTCCCTGTAAAGTTGGAGGTCAAGAGATTTCAAAGTACAATTATAGTTTTTTTTAGTCAGAAGTTTGTCTTAATATCAGCAAGCTCTAAAAATGCATCCATTAACAACACTTCAGGAGTATATTTGGTATAGTTCAGTAGTAGGAGCATAGAAGTTAAGAAAACTCACAATTTATTCTCTTGTAACTATAGGATCTTGTTACTGTTTAACCCTGGGCAGTGACTAAACAGTAAACAGCCACTCTTCCTTGCCTTTTTTTCCCCAGGGGAAAGAAGGGAAAAGGAGGAGAGACTCATGAGTTGAAATGGAAAGAGATTTCATAGAATAATAATAAAAGTAGAGTGATACAAAACAACACTTACAGGCTGGAATGCACGTTCCCAGCAATGAATGCCAGGGGATGGACACTGCAAGCACAGTGACACTTGCTCTTGCTCTCCAGTAACATGTGGAGATCAACAGTAGGATGCAGAGAAGTCACAGGTCAGGTAATGGGGGCAAGAACAGGAGCAGTACCCCTCATGGACTGTGGCCATCAAAGCAGGAGGGCTGTCCCCAGCGGCTTCCCACTTATGTATGGAGTAGGATGTTGATGATATGGAATTGATCAACCTGGCTGTCAACCTAGGAACTGCTCCATTTGTGCCCCCTCCCAGCTGTTTTGCACCTGCAGCTAGTAACTTGAGAAAGTCCTTGGTTTCCCTGACAACAGCCAAGATACCAGTGAATTCTTACATTCTTTTCCTATCAAATCCCAAACACTGGAAATCTAGTGGAAGAAAACTTTAACCCTATCCCATGGTACTATCTCATTATTCTCACACTAAATCAAAATCCTATGCTAGCTACTAAGAAGAAAATATTCTAACTACAAAGAAAATTACCTCAATTTCAACCAACATAGCACAGGTCTCTAGTATCTTTTCTTCTGGTCATTATCCTTTCACATTCAGTTGTAAGTTCACTCACTGTCAAAAAGAATAGGAACTGGCATACTGGGTGAGAACTAGAGGCAATGAAAGCAAAGCTTTCTGTATTTGACATGTGGCAGATTTCTCTCAGAGTGACCTACTAGGCGGATGTGAGTGTAAAGAGCTCTTCTCTTCTTTCAACACCAATTCAGATCTTGGTTTGTATTACGCAACACATTTTTATTGTTATCAAATGGTTCTGGATATGCATATGAATATTCAGTCTTATTCTGAATCTGATTAAATTTTTGGCTTCTCTCTTTGTTTCCCACTGTACTTATACCTTACATAAATTTGTAAAGCTTGCATCACTTTAAAACTTCCTGCATTCAAATATCATTAGATATACATGATTATTGTGTTATCAACTATCACAAACAGAAGCTTGCAATATAATTACTTCACACAATTCTTTATTGTTCAAATGCTTATGATATCTTCTTGTATTTGGCCTTCTTCTCAGTTAAACATTTCCAGTCATTTCAATTTCTCTTCAGAGTTTGTCATTCTTTGATGTTTCCTAGCTTGGGTAATATTCTCATATATCTCACATGAGATAAATGTTGGAAAGATTGTTTCACTGAGGAATATTTTCCAGATATTTTGCTGCCTGAATGCATGGAAGACTTCTCATTAGAACCAGCAGCAAGATCAAACGGTGAGCAAAGCAGACTGACGGAAAATTCTTGGTGAGTTAAAGACAGTTTAAGCTAGCTGTAAATGCAATGAACAGGGCCTTATACAGATCTTGGTGAAGACATAGAGTTGCTATTGTAATGTGGTGTTTTGGTTTGGTTTGGGTTTGTTTTGATTTGGTTTTCTTCTCCATCAGTTCCATATTAAAAGTTCACTGACAGTCCCTAAATATCATGCTTCTGTGCAGCACTGTAAGGCTAGTTCTCAGCATTGTTAAATGTAGAAAGAAGGAGCAGAGAAGAAAACACTCTGGAAACTAGAAAAAAAGAAGAGTACAAGGCACAGGGGAAGGAGCAAGAGGAGCTAGGGAAAAGAATTCTTCCAAATGGAGAAAGTTGTGTAAGTGAATGAAAGATAGATGGATTCCCACGTTGCATACAAATTTTGAGGATAAATATTTGGTCTTTCTAATACTTAAACGAGCCTCCTCTTATCCAGAATCATGTTGCTTTCTTGTCCTTTTTTTTTTTTTTTTTAAATTATTTTTAATATGATCCAACTGTCTTGAAGGTCATGGTGTGGAATTGATTTCAATAAAACACAAGAAATTAAAATAATTATCTTGATCTGTTTCCCTAAAGTGATAAAAACCTTGGTGGAAGGCCAGGGCTGTTCCAGCTCCAGCTAGACCTTGGGAATGCCTTGGCAGGGGATGATAAACTCAGTCTGACGTTCTTCTTTCCATGGATCCCAATGTCTAAGCTACACCCAATAAAAATCAGCTGACTTTTAAGCAGGCTTTCCTTTGGCACAGTTTGGAATCTGTTCTCCCTTTTGTCTGTTCCTGGAAACTTTTTCTCTCCCTTATGAGGTGGCATTGGTGGAAATGAAATTATTACGACTCAGGAAGAAACAAGACAGATATACTGAGAGTATCATGTGGCTTTTATGTTAGGTTTCTTTCTGACAACATTCTTTTGAAGAAGCAGAAGATAAATTTCTAAGGTTATTGTGATCCAATTTGTTACAGAAAGTGTCTATGGAAGAAGTCTTACAGTCATTTATAACTTACTACACTGTCAAATGTTAACACTGTCCAGCAAGGTATAACATTGTTCTGCTTGTTCTTAACAGTTCTTCTGAAAGGAGTATGTGAGCTCCTCTATGTGTAATGAGCCTTGCCCATGGCAGCAGAGTGTCTTATGTTTCTTGTTACAGTGCAAACTTTGTTGATTAGAAACAAATGCAAACCTTTGGGACTTGCCCTGTGCAGCAACTACCCTAGAGCCAAGAGAATAATTTCCTATGTATGTTCACATGGTTCGCGCTCACTCAGACAGAGCCATCACCTCACACTTAAAACACAAAAATAGAAAGTACTGTAGCAATTGCCTTTAGGGAATAGCTCTGTGGTATTGGCAGTGAGCAGCAAAATCACTCCTGAGAAAAGTCCACGTGGCATCATGCCTGTGGCTGGCACGGTGTCTCTCAGAGCTGTGCAGCATGCAGTTACTATGGTATGCTTGATGGGAGGTGTGTGTGTGTATGGTTGTTCTTCTCTGCACCCTCTTCAACAATGCAGAGAGGAGTACTACAAAAAGGATGTATTACTTCAGAGAAGTGTGGGACCCCGTAACACCTAGCACTTGTGCAAGAGTTGGTTAGGCTTCCTTTGCCCTTCTGCCCTTTAGATCCATGCAAAAGCAATAACAGCCTAAACAGCATTCAGTCTGGCGGAGGATACTATATATGATGATGAGAATTGGCTCTGGAAGTGTTCCTGCACTAAAAAAAAAAAAATAAAAAAATTAAAAACTCTGTTTGGGTACAGAGTAAAAACAATACATACAATTCAATAGAAAACTGTATAGAACTGGTATTTATATTAAGAATAATATTTCTTTGTCAAAGTAGCTAGACAAAGAACTTACAGATTTTAGGAAATGTTTCTGAGGGAAAAAAAAAAAAGGCTTGGAAGAGAAAAGAGATTCACTAATCATGAAGGGAGGGTGTGGAACTGGTGCTGATACAAAAATGTCTTACAGATCTACTGTTACTGCTACCAATTATTTCTGAAATGCCATAGAGAATGTACCAAAATACTTGAAGAGAAATAAATAGAGAACATATTTTTCCCTAAAAGAAGAAAGGAAAGGTTGAAAAAACAGCATATACCCTCACCTACATCAGTCCACAAGCTGTGGCACAAAGTAGCTTAAACAATATAACTCTCATTTTCTAGTCAAACATTTCATTAAGGGGTTTAGTGCAGAGGATTTAGGCAATTACCATTACCTCAGGAAGAAAAATGCTCCTTGGATCAAAACTACTGAACTGTTAGGTGGACAGTTGGATCAAAAGTAAATTTAAATAGGCAAAGTCATTTGAATCAAGCATTTTTCTGTCCGTATTGCTGACTTAGCTTGGCCGTGACCTGCTCTCAAAGTATAGGCATTGTCCAGAGGATAAGTGAAGGTTGCAATAGATCCCATTGATCTGGGCTGTAGTATGCTTAGCTGCTGCTCTGCCTAACCCTCTATGATGGATTGAGCTTGTACTGCAGCCAGACACCCACCTAGCTACTCTTTCACTCCTCCTCCTCAACAGGATAAGGTGAGAAAATAAGACGAAAAATCTCACAGGTCGAGATAAAGACAAGGAGATCCCTTACCAATTACTGTAATGGGCAAAACAGACTTGACTTGAGGAAAATGTATTTAATTTATTGCCAATTAAGATAGATCTGGATAGTGAGAAACAAAGATAAATTAAAACAATACCTTTACTCCATCACCTCCCCCTGTTTTCCCAGGCTCAACTTCACTCCTTCACTCCCAGCTCCTCTGCCTCTTGTCACCTCCAGCAGTGCAGGGGTATGGGAAACAGCAAATTATGGGATTACTCTGTAAAAGTTGCTCTCTGCTTCTCCTTCTTCACATTGTTCCCCTGCTCTATCATGGGCCCTTTCATGGGCTGCAATCCTTCAGGATAAACCTGCTCCACTGTAGGCTCTCCAGGTGCTGCAGAGGAATTTCTGCACCCCCTCCTCCTGCTTTCACCTTGCTATCTGCAGGGCTATTCCTCACACCTTTTTTTCCTTCCTTCATCTCTCCCTATGTAGCATTTTTGCCCTTCCTTAAATATGTTTACTGAGAAACACCACCATGTTGGCTGTAGGGCTCACCTGTGTCCTGTGGTGGGTCAACTGGAGATGGCTGCAACCAGCTGTGTCTGGCTGGAGCCATCTCTATCCTCTCCTCTCAGAGGCTCCTGAAGCCCCTGACAGCCCCTGGGCACCTGCATCCAATGCACCTTAATGAAGCAAAATAGTGGAAGACACAGTGTGTAAAACAGATTTAAAAAAGATGGGAAGACCATGAAGACTTAGATGGGTTCAAATTTGCTGCCTAGCAGCTAAATTTCCATATAGGCAGGTGATCAGAGGAGGCAGGAAGGAGATCACATCAAGTCACACAAAAGTTCTGTGGACACTGGGAACATCTTATTTCCCAACAGACTTTTCCTTGTAGAGGTGTCATGCATGGAGTTAGCACTGATTCAGGGACATGTCTAGCAGCAGAAACATAGAAGCAAGCAGAAATTACCTTGGGATACACAGAGCAACTTTTTCATTGTCAAAGAAAAAAAATCACTAACTGCTGGAGGTGGAACCACGACTAACAACAATTTATTTCACAGAGAAATGCCCACATTTCCCTGGAAAGCCAAGTACATTTCCAAAAGGCATTTTGAACTTGTAGCTTATTCGGTTTACTTTTTATAACAGCTGCAATACCCCAAAGAAGCTTGGGCTGTAGAAGATTTCTGTTGCTGACTTTCTTTTCTTGAAAGCATAAACAGTTCCATTCCCATATCATCAGCTAAGTTCAAAAAATAAAAGTCTAAGCCCCTTCTCTTGACCTTGATCCCTCATCCTTCTATCCATGTTCAGTTCTCTCACCTCACTTGTCCCTTGTGTGTTTTCACATCCCTCAACACTGCCACTGGATGTGCACTATTCTTTTTTCCTTTTCTCCAGGAATCTTCTCTCTCTAGTGAATTTTTGTTTCCTCAGTGTCTTTACTTCTTATCCAAGCCTCTGGATTTGTTTTCTCTACCTTACATCGCACACACATGGCCAGTCCTGCTTCTTGCTCTCTGCTTTGTTATTCTTCAGTCAGTGTACAATAACCTTTTAATGAGGGTTTTGAACAATAAGTATCTTGAATGATCTTATAAAAGAGAGTAAATAATGTTATCCTTACTAAGGATTTCCAAATGGATTGCGAAACTAGCTATTTCACAAACCATAGGACTACTGAAGCCTGATTCCTACTGGGTTTGTGGCATGAGACTGAACTAGACAAAATCTCTCAGGTCTAATAAAAGGAAACGTCATCTTAGTTTTTTCCCTCTTAGGGAATCTTAAAGGATCTCTTGCCTTTCCCCAGATGTCATTTAGTAGTAATGTGTTATGTCCTGATGGCTGTTACTCCTTAGGATAGTTGTCATTCTCTTCTGTGTTTTTACTCCTCGGCTCCCTGGTGGGATGCCACAGGGGGATGCACTCATGTCTGCCCTTGATAGAAGCCTGCCACATGAGGCCAAAGCTTGCAACCTTATGCTCTCAGCTGGACCATTACCACAGCTTTGGAAAAGAGATCTCTAAAAACTCTGGCTCTTGACAAGAAAACAAGATTATGGCTGAGGAGACCTACACAGCCTATGTTGCTTTTAAATGAGCAAAAGCAAGATTATAAAGTACAACGTATACATTTCTGGTTTGCTCATCTGTCAGTGCTGATGCATGGATGGCTGTGCAATAATTACTGCAGAGTGGTGTGCCTGTGGTGACAGAGTTTACTGAAGCATGTTGGCCCTGGCAAGAGCAGAAGAAACAACAAAACTGGCCATTACCTTTTAGTAAATCACCTTCTTCATAGGAACCCTGAAATGGGGAAAGCAGAAATTAGTCAGAGACCTCAAATTAATAACAAAGTGTTGACTCAACTACGTTTTGCAGGGCAGCAAAGTAAAATGAATGAACTAACATGTAACAACAACAAAACTGTGTCTCTGAGCATTACTGAAATGAAGCAACCTTGTTTTGAATTATGTGATGGGGAATCTGAAAATGAGATGGCAATTTGGATCAGCATTGCAGTAAATAATGCGTGTTTTTAAACTGATGGTTATAACACCAGTATGCCACTGCCAAAACTTGGAACAATGGTATGCTTTATCACAGAGCAGAATCCAGTTAAAGACCTATTACTTTTTTATTATCAATTACTATTTCTTGAAGGTTCCACTCCCCCTTCCCCCCCCCCTATTTTTTTTTCTAATTCTGTTTTTAGGCAAAAAAAAGAGCGTGCATTATTTAGAATTCAAGAAAGCACATGCCACAGGAATGTCATCCTGCCCTCAGGCAAATAGCTTAGCAAACCCCAAACACTAGACTTTCAAAAGCAAATTTATAAGCTTCTTTCTGCAACCTACTATATATTAACAGGCGTGAATTAAACATGCTTATCCCTCCCATTGCTTTGCTGAGGCAACTGTTGAATAAGAACAAAACCACCTAGAGGGATATGATCTCAAATGCCAGATAATAAACCTTTCCTTTTCTCAGTAAATTTTTGTGTATATTGTTACTGAAAACCAAGCATGAAAAGTTTTTAATATTTGGCTACATTATTTCATACAATTAGAGGTTATTCTGTGTTAAGAGCTATGACTAAGAACAGAAAATGGAGGAAAACAAAAACAAAAAGAAAAAGTCTTTGCTGCAGTTATTCCTGGTTTTTGTTGTGTTGAACTAGCTAGCAGTAAAGGGGACTCCTCATGCCATTAAGTACCTGAATTTAGGCTGTTAGCACTCATTTTTCTGGCCAAGACTTTCTCTTTGATTCTTGAGATGACAATCTGTTATAAAGAACACTGCCTCGTACCTGGTCTACAAGAGTTTATTCAGGTTCATAACTGTTTCATTGCCCTGTATGGTAGTTCACCCTGATATGCTTCTCCCAAAATGAGTGACGTATATTCCTGCCACTAGAGGGTATAACATCTCCATCATATACAGCTGGTGAGGCCTCATTGCATGTGTATGTACATTTGACTTTTTTCAGGAGTTTTAAAACCTAGACAAAGCTCTTCAGGGAAGCCCATGGGAATTAAAGTGGTTTTTTTTAATATGAGCATCTAACTTCTGCAGTCCACTTTGATGATCTCAGCCTGAGACTACTTTTCAAAAGGCTGCAAGAGAACTGTTCAATGGATGTAAAGGGACAACATAATTCTCAGGATGTGTGGGAAAGCATATTTAAAAGATCAATAACCAGAGCTCTTTAGCAGACAGCAAACAAGAGAAAGAAATCCTAGCCTGTCAATCCAGACTGAATGTGGAGGGCTGATGTAACATGAACTGTAAGCCAAACATACATTAATCATGTTTCCATGTACTTGGGTGGCAGGATCTCTCAGCAGACAAAACAAAGGTCCCAAGGCTGAGCAATAGCCCTAGAAAAAAAATACAACTGGAGAGATCTCTGGCTGTTAACTCTGAGGAAGGAAGAACTTATTCTCACTTTACTGAGGAAACAAGCTCTGTGCCTGTGCAACAGTCCTGTGGTGGGGTCCTCAATCGGAACAGAGGGTAGCACAGACCCAGTAAGACACAAGGGTTGTGCCATGGCAGATTTCTTCCAGAGGACATGGGATTCTTCAGGAAGAAAAGCTGCTTGTTCAGCTCTAGGATTTGCTCTACCATGTGACAAATGCATTTTGCCACTTCCATTTAATTAGAAAACAGATCTGTAAGAGAAAAGTTACTTGTAAACAGTTAGAACGATCCATGAAAGTTCTTGTCCTAACATCTAGCATTTGGGAACAAGATATATCTTTGATTGGCTGTTTTACAGTAGTTTGAGTATCTTGTTCTATGTACTGTATAATCCCAGTGAAAAAAAACTTTGCAGACTAACTTATGCAGAAATTCCTTCTTAACATCTTAGAAGAAGGGGAAAGATTGGATTGTTCAGTCCAACACTTCTCTGTCTTGAAATTTCTCACAGAGAGGTGAAACAACAAAAAATGTTTAAATCCATAGTATTTGTTGCATTTGTTGCATAGGATTTGTGTTGTATTTGAAGAAAAATGGAAGAGTATTCCTTTAAACAGCAGGCGATACAGATCCCAGGTAAAAGTAAGAGGGTGCTACCTCACCTCTTAAAGGAACAAGATACATACTGTCTCTCAGTCAGGCACTACATTTAGGTAACCAGAAGGTAACCCTCAGAGCACAGATACTACCCTGCAACTACAGTGCTGGAGTCCAGGGGCATTCAAATGGCACCTGAGCATTAACATAAAAATGCCTGCTCCAAGTTCCACATTTGCCACAGTTCAGTCTTTTATTGCGAAGACATCAAGTAGTCTCAGAAGTATTCACTCTGCTAATCTGGACTACATTTTATGGCTATCAGATAACCCTGCCATGGTGATTTTGCAGATGGCCCAGCAGCAAGACTGCCTTTCTTGGTAGGGTAGTGCCTGAGGAAAGCAGGAACGCAGAAATTCTGTGTTAAAAAGGACTATGGATGGGTTAGGGCTACAAGGCATCCATGACCAAACAAACCGTTTCCACTCTACCCTGTGTGTGGAGGTCTGGGACTGGTAGAACAAAGCCCTGATGAGAAGTCAAGTCAATGAGGGCAGTGTCTGTGGCTTGCTATAATACACCTGTGAAAACTCCCACTACCCCAGCTCAGTGGCAGTGCTGGGAAGGGGGCTAATAGGATTATGTGCTTCAAGTGTGAACTCATCAGCCATGATGCAGAGAAGCTTTACTTTACTGCTAGTGTCAGTAAATAGAGCCAAAACCTGGTGAACTTCGCTGGATCCAAATTCGGCCCCCTGGGTGAATGTGTTATACTATGAAGTTTCCTTCAGGAATGGGTCAGTTAGGGGTTGTACATAAAAGATAGAGGAAATGTATGCACGAGCAGGACTAGAAATGCCAGGCCAGAGAACCTTTGACCTCTGGAAAAAAGGACTAGACTCAAATCTAGCTAAGATGTGATCTTCATCTACAGATTTAAATGAGATTTATAGCAGGCCCAGTTTCTGTTTACTAGCATAACCAAGAGCCTTGCCTGTCTTTCCAGTTTATAACCTGTCAGAATAGTATCCCTTGTTTTGTGTGTCTGTGTGGTGTGGGGTTTTTTTGTTGGTTTTTTTTTTTTGGTTGGTTGGTTGGGTTTTTTTTTCCCAATTCTTTCATTGAAAAAGTAATTAAAAAAAAAAACAAAAAACAAACAGTCTCTCCTACTTTCTGGAGATGTGATTATTTATCTATTTATTTATTTAGCATTAAATAATGAAAACATTATGTTATTTCTTTTCCCAGGAACACCTGTATACAGGTAAAATAGGGGGATTCTCTACACAAATGTCCTCACAGATTCCAATGGAAGGAATTAGATACACAAAACCAAGAAGATTATTGCAACAATAAAACATATACAATCCATTATGAAAAAAAAAAATCACTTGCAGAGAAAGGAGAAGAATTGAAGAGGAGAGGGAGAGGGAGAGGGAGAGGGAGAGGGAAAGGGAGGGGGAGAGGGAGAGGGAAAGGGAGAGGGAGAGGGAGGGGAGGGGAGGGTAAGCTGACTAAATGAAAGTAGCATGCACAGGTCACAGAGTAGGTTTATAACTTATTTTAGCAGACATACAGAAACTTCCAATTGAAGACAGAGGCATTTGCAGTTCTCATGCATGTCAACAGGTCTTGAGGTTGTCTTTTGCTCCTGAAGATACACTTGGTCCTATCTAGGATTTTACCTCCTGTGGGTTGCCACATATTAGCTGTTTAGGCTAGACAGATTCGTGTGGAAGACAGAATCAAATATTTGTTGACTCATGGATTCAGATATAGCAGACAGACAACAAATTAATCCCCTTTGACCATTTGTAAAAGTCCACTGAACCTGAAGAGGACAACTAGATGTAAATAAGGGTATGTTTCCTTTGGCTTAAAACTAAACTCACTTAAGTGGATTGGTCCACAGACACTAAACATAGTCTTCTCTAGAAATCAAGAGATTTGTAATTTTAGTACATTATCAGAAAGAAAAACAAAGTACCAAAATTACTCGGGGTAACCACTTGTAAATTTCTTAATGTTTTCCAAACGTATTGCTACTTTTGAGAGTTATGATACAATACTGCTTATTATAGGATTGTATTACAGCACGATTTTTCCTGTCCTTTTAATCCACAAAGCATAACTGAAGTGTGCATTCAAAAAGCTAGAAATATGTAACAGAAGATCCAGAATAATTTTTGTAGTCCAAAACTGCAGAGCACCTAACACTATCCTTGTTTACAGAGGAGGAGGAGGTCAAACAGACTTGGATGGTCATGACTTCTTTTTACTTCCTGCTAAACTGTGATCTTTCGGTCCTCCAGTCTGTAGTGCTGAACAGCACTTGCCTAAATGTAGAAGTTTTGATATATGTACACCCTTAATGCTGAAAACTACAGTCCCATCACTTAGGGCTTTCTATGGATGTGTGGAACATTTACTATGAAGCAAATGGAGCCACGGAGTTATTCTGTCTTTCACCTCAGAGGCATTTTGTCTCTTTCTTTCTCAGGAAGCATCTTGGAGGGTCCTTTTCTTCCCTTTTGCTTCCTGTGAAGGAAGGAGTGGCCAGTAAGTTCCTACCCCCTCTCCACTAACTGCATCTCAGGCACTTGCTGCCTTGTATAGAGCTGAACATGTGAATTTATATTTTGTACTTGGGATATATCTTTGTGGTCCACAAGTGCTATTTGCTCTAAATGAGACAGCTGAAAATCCTAACGTTATGGTTACTGCTATGAGTACTGAGCTATTATGTGCTCACCCAGAGTATCAGGAAGTCTTACTCAGCTAATGTAGAACAAGGTAAAGCTGCAGCTGCATTGTTTTCTCTGTCAAAGCTTACTAACTTTAGGGAAGATCTGACATATCTAAAGAGCTGTGTCTGCATCTCTGAATTGCACTGTGGATATAGTTTTATGTATTGTACTTTAGTTTTCCAATTTATTTCACTGTCACTTATGCCATCATGTGTACTTCCATTCACACACTAAAATATGCATGTGCACTCTAACTCTTGCTTTGGATATCACAAATGCAAATATGAGTATTTGCTCTCAAGAATTTGTGCAAATATAGGTGTTGGCATCCCTACACTAAAAATATATTTAGTTTACACATACTTTTCATTTGGACAAGTGTACACAGGGAAAGATACCAAAACCTTAAGATTAATCATGCTGAATTGTTTATTTCTTTCAGTTAATTACAAACTAGTCTGAAGTGGACAAATCTAAATGTACACTTACACAGGGACAGGAAAATCCCCCCCTTGATGCATCTGTGCATTAAAAAAGAAAAATGGTACAAACTACACTGGACAGCTTTTAGAAAATAATCCTCTCCATGCACACTTTCAGTTTCCTCAGTTTACAGCATTGAAACTTGTTAGCATTAAGTTACATTAACCTGTGTTTCTAGATATAGTCTTCCTTTCCACTGAAAGCATGAGAATAAAAATGTGCACCGGCATTTATTTTTAAGACTGGGAGTATCAGTCACCTGTATGTCTAGATGTACAATGCACATTAATGGAAAAAAGGAGTTGACAGATTTTAGTATTGAAAACTGCACCTTTACACTACAAGTTAACATTACAAAGCTTAAAAAGATGTAAAGCAGAATAAAAACTTAATGCAAAAGGATATTTTCAGTGACATATTCCTACTGGGAGAGCCTTGCGTGCTGAAAATTTTCCACTTATTAGTAGCAGTTTTAATGAAGCTTCTTAGAACCATTTTATAATTCTTTGTTAAACCAAAAAGAACAGTTGTTAATGCATTTTCTTTGTGTATCCCTGTAAAGTATACTTTCCCAAGTTCCCAAGATGGATTCTCTGACAATAAAAGGAAACAAACCTTAAAGGCATTGTTTTTCTTCCAACCTTCATCTTGTTGAGTTTGTGGTTAATTTTCTATTTGTCTTGTGATTCTTCAGTTCCTTCAACTTTTCCTTTAACTTCTCTGTTACATCTTGAGACTATAATCTAATATAGCCTCCAATGCCCTGCAAAATATTGAGCTACTAACTGTTTTGTAAAGGAAAAAGAATGGCTACAATAACTATTTTGTTCATTGTTTTGGCAAATAAATCTGGTAATAAAAGAAATTTAATGAAATGTAATTTAGAAATACATAAAGATAAAACCTAAATCACTTATAGGGATTATACAAGTCTTTGGGCATACACAAGTAACTTATGGTGTTGTACAGATTTATAACTCTGGGTCACTTTGTAACTGTTCAGTCTAAAAGGGGATTTGGGGCTTTTTAATATCGCAGATGACACCAAACTAGGTTTTAAGTTGAGATCTGCCTGCTAAGGCTACCGTATGAAAGATCTTAAAATCCTATCTACAGCCATGCTCTTGTGGCTGTCAGGGGTGTTTGCAACAAGGATGGCTTCCCAGCAGGAGGCAGAAAGAAAAGTGAAGAGGCTTTGAGTCACCAAAGGCAACTATAACACCTCCTGCATCTATGTCAGGGAGGCAGTTGGAACTATGGGGCACTTGGTCTCTCACAGTGGAGTGTTCCTTTTCAATTAAAAGCATAGGTGTCTGCAGCCGTACTGTCCCCCCTGTGTTTGTATTAAAGAGAAGGTGCACTAGCGCAGTAAAGGCACACCTCCACTTAACCAGGAATGAGAGGACAAGCCAAATAGGTATTTTTGATCTAATATTAAAAACTAATGTACCAGGATTCCCATCTGCACTCAGATTCTCCAAGTTTTCAAGGCTCCTGAAGGTCCTCCATTGCAATGTTAAAGTATCCACACAGGTTTCCATCACAGAAGCCTAGGGAACAGTTAATATTCAGTGTATGAGATTATAGTCAGCATAAGAGGACCACCGAGGAGGTAGTGCTGCAAGCTAAGCAAGAACTCATGCAGTTCAGAAGTTCTTAAGGCAATTAATTCTATGTTGCCCTGATGCAGAGCAAACAACTAAGAGCAGAGCAAGGCTGTGTCTCTAGCCCCCAAGTGCCATAGGACTGCAAGTACTGTGCAACCAGGGGGAGGTCTGTCACAAGTGGCAGTAGCCCCTAAAGCTGCTCTAACCAGTGCTAGGACCATGAGATTTCCA
The DNA here is from genome assembly GCF_963082525.1 of Nesoenas mayeri. NCBI lineage: Eukaryota > Metazoa > Chordata > Aves > Columbiformes > Columbidae > Nesoenas > Nesoenas mayeri. The sequence goes on from NC_137541.1 coordinate 68,790,631, forward strand.
GCTCCTGATGAGATGAGCTTTGAAAAGGCACACTTCTGCATTTTGTTTGATTGCTTGCAAAGCATCAAGACAAAAGATGTTTTGAAATCCATCCATTATCCCATCCTCTGTGTGTGTGTGCATGCTGCATTCCTCTGGAGGTGCAAAGCCAAAACATTGGTGGTCATGACATCTCATGGCAATTGAGGTTTGTTCCTCTCCCAGCAAAGAGGTTAACATTATCAAAAAGATAAAGGCAGTTTATATCTGTTGCCATCTTGCCTCCCAGAAGAGTGTAATTTCTGTATCCACACTGTTACCCTAAAAGGTTCGGTAATCACGGCGTAGGAACAGTATTACACATTGGATCACTAGTTGAGACATCTGTATATTATTTCTCTTGTAATGCCTTGCACTGGGCAGACCATTTGCAAGACGCCATTAGCTGAGCATTGTTGACCAAAGCAGGAGTTACTGAAGGAAAGACTACACTCTAAATCATGAAGTTTTGTTTTTCCTTGCAGTAACTCCTGGGAATGTATTTCTTTCCCTCATTTCTTCCTGATGTAACTGTAGATGATACTCTTCATTATATAAGTGTCCAGTCCCTTCATTAATCTTGCTAAATGCTTGACTTCAGTGCTATCTTGTGACTAATTAATCCCACAGTAAATAGTATTGATACCACATGTAGGTCACATTAATAGCTATGCAGGATGTACATTTGCATCAGTGTCAAGTGAGTTTTCCCTCCCCTACTAGCATGAGGTAAACATTAGTACAGTATAGGGTTTCTCTGTCTGTCAACATGTTCTATTCATGTTAAGTGGCCAAAATACTTGATGCTGTATTATATCATTGCCAATCATGGAAATAAAGCATATTTTGAAATCCAGGGTGTTTTCTAGTTCTCTTCTCCGCTTCCCTCATTCAGAGTTGAGCAATACCAGCACGCACTCTGCAACAGATTGTGTTCATGTCTTGAGGGGTCTTTTGATATGCTTAGATTTGCTTGTTTTTATAATATTTAAAATGTATTCTAATTAAAAAACAAAACAAAACAAAACAAAACAAAACCTGCAATTTTCTATTATTTGCCACACAGTGTAATAAATAATAGTAAAAAAGACTGTGCCAACTCTTGGGTAAGTTGAGGAAAACCACTAAGACAGCAGGCACAGAATGTCTGACAGATAATCAAGAATCAAAGTTATTCTTTTTACATTGAGTGTGAAATACTGAAAAATAGTATTGGTTGTGAAGACTGAGCTGAATGTGATGCCAAGCACCTGAGTTTCAGGTGAAAGTTTTCCCCACATAGCACCTTCTCATTTGTAGGAGCCAGCAGTGTCACTGTAGCCTCTGTGGCTGTGCTGTTGTTGCGGCTGTGTCAGTATTTCCATTGGAAAGCCCTATTTTCACGGAATTAGAAGTTGGCTACAAAAACCCTCAAGGGCAAAAATCTTGGCAACCGTGGTTTCACTATAGGAGAAAGCTACTGAGTTTTAAGAGGGTTTATTTTTCTCTAAGTTGTAACTCAAATTACTTCATGGGCTTTCCTTAAAGAAAAGCTTTCAGACTATCTGTGTCCTCTTGTGGCCTGGACTAACGAAGCCTCCTGTTACAGGACAAGAATAACACCTGTTGCACATAGAGGAACTTCATGGATGAGTCTCTGGGGATGCTTTTGCCCAGACCTCCCATCTGTAAGATATTCCTGGTAATTCTTAACCAAGATGGGGAGAGCAGATAAAATTCAGGGATAATACTGCACCCTCTCCCCACTCCCACCCCAATATATTCCTGGTGCCCAATCTAGAGTTTTCATATGCTGACCAATTCCTTTCCATCTGTGGAGGCCATAAACCAGGGAGAGATATTTTTTTTTCCCCAGTACAGAGTTTTATTTCACACTTTGGAACTTCTTATTTATACCACAGCCATTTTATCTTTCTCCAAACATATAAAAGAGTGATTAAGAATGCATAAAGGTTATTGACTCCTGCTTTAAGACCCCTTTCAACTTTTCAAGTGATATAAAAGGAACACAAAGTAATAAGAAACAGAAGCAGCAATGCATTGTTAATAAAAATGGGAAAAAAATTCTCTTAGACTTGGGGACAGGTTCTAAATTATTTGCTTCATTCTTACTCCACCAACCCTGCCCGGTTCTATTTTTAGCGGTCAGATGCCTCTTGCCTACTACTCATGGACTGCCTAATGATGAAATAACTTCTGACTTCAATGTAAGCCTTGGAGTGACTGCCCATATTTCACACCATGCTATGGGAGCACTAGCCCTGGGACGTCTTCACAGAGATACTCCTGCTGCAAGCAGAAGAAGTTACTTGGTATTTGCCTGTGACATCATTTTGGCTGATGGAACTGAAGTTGTGGCTGGTTTGTAGTGAACCTTCACCTCATTTTACAACACTTAAGCTACAAATAGGGTTGAAAGACCCAGTCAGGACTTACGTTCATGGCTGGGCAGAAACAAGACCCTCCAGTTTATTTTAATTTCTTACTAACATGAGTCTGGATGTCTTGAGAAATCACTTCCCAAAAAAAGGAGTGGGATTGCTTCTTAGCCCTTTCTGTGGCTACACCTTATTAGGAAGAAATAAGACACCACTCCCCCCCTTTTTTTAACATGTATATAACCTGAGTCTTTGCTGAAAAGTGAGAGGGAATCAATCTTTGTCTTCTGCTAATGGAAGAAGAGAGTAATTGATTGATCTATTATGAAGTGATTTATTCTGACTCTATACCTTCACTCTTCTGTATCAAAAATGAGCAGCCTAAAAAGCTTTTCCATGTCTAATCACTTTTCCATTCTTTTGTGCTTTGTTTTGTTTTGTTTTGTTTTTCCAGGAAGGCTACAACTTTATTGAAATATAGCACTAAAAATGACACATGGTGCAAGACTGTGGCATCATAGGTATGCTGAAGTGGTGCCTTACCCATGAAGGACCTCTGAATACATCATGCAGTGAGATTTATCTTTTCCTATTGCTACAGCTTCATGTTGTTGATGTTCTGTCACTCACAGTGACCCATTTTTGTAGTATAAATTATAATTTTATAGTATATTTTTGTAGTATAAATTATAAAATATTCCTTACTCTGTATGTATTTGTTCGATTTTTCCTTCTTATTTATATCACTTTTGTGCTTGAATTTACTGAGTTTCTTTTTTTGTTTTTTTGTTTAGTTTGGACGGGTTTCCCAATTTTTCAAGATCTTTTCAATTCTTATCCAGTCCTCCAAAGCACTTGGAACTGCCTTTTTCTCTCTGTGATATTCAGTTCTTTATGAATCCTGTTAAGCTCTTAGACTCAGTTAATACTTTGTACAAATAATGAATTTTTCAGTTCTTAGTACAAACAAACAAAGCACTTAGCCTTGAACCTAAGTGATTTTTTTTTTCTTAGAGAAACAAAAACAAAAAAACCAAACATTATGAGTCAAAGGAAATATTTTTGTTTTCATTGCAGAAAATTCTAACAAAAGCAAAGTACTGGAAATGAAAAGCTTCATTAGGTAACACTGAAAAATGTCAGAGAAGTGTCACTCTTTCTAACTAACTCACTGCTTAAGCTACTTACCCAGAGTATCAGAGATTTAGATTCACTGCCTTCTCCCACTGAAAATTTTTAAATCCCCAGATCCCAGAAGAATACTGCAGCCTCCACACTCCACGCTGGACAGCATTTTTCATAGAATCATAGAATGGTTTTCTTGGAAGTGACCAAGAAAATAATCTAGTTCCATCCTCCTGCCATGGGCAGGTACACCTTTGATTAGATCAGGTTGCTCAAAGGGGCTTTTTCCAACCTGACCTTGAACACTTCCAGGGATGGGGGATCCCCACCTTCTCTGGGCAACCTGTTCTAGTGCCTTATCACCCTCATGATGAAGAATTTCTTATGTATATCTAATCTTAATATACCCTCTTTCAGTTTAAATCTATTACCCGTTGTCCTACTACTTCATGCCCATGTATAATAAGAAGTCCCTCTCCTGCTTTCTTGTAGGTCCCCTTTAGGAACTGGAAGGTTGCTCTAAGGTGTCCCCAGAGCCTTCTCTTCTCTAGGCTGAACAACTCCAACTCTCTCACCCTGTCTTCATAGGAGAGGTGCTCCAGCCCTCTGATTATCTTCATGGCCCTGCTCTGGACTTGCTCCAATGGGTCCATGTCCTTCTTATGCTGTGGGCCCCAGAGCTGAACACAGCGCTCCAGGTGGGGTTTAACAGGAGCAGAGTAGAGGGGAAGAATCACCTCTCTTTACATGCTGGTCACACTTCTTTTGATACAGGCCAGGATACAATTTGCCTTCTGGTCTGCAAGCACACATTGCTCCGTCATTTTGAGCTTCTCATCAACCAACACCCACAGGTTCTTCTCCTCAGGGCTGCTCTCAATCCATTTTTCCACCCAGCCTGTATTTGTGCTTGGAATTGCCCTGATCCATGTGCAGGACCTTGTACTCAGCCTTGTTGAACTTCATGAGGTTTGCACAGGTCCACTTATCAAGCCTGTCAAGGTCCCTCTGGATAGCATCCCATCCCTCCAGCATGTCAACTGCACCACATAGCTTGGAGTCACTGGCACACTTGCTGAGGGTGCACTCAGTCCCACTGTCCATATCACTGACAAAGATGTTAAACAGTGCTGGTCCCAGTATCAACCCGTGACGAACACTACTCACGACTGATATCAACTTGGACATTGAGTTGTTGGCTGTAACTCTTTGAGTTCGACCATCCAGACAATTCCACCAAGTAGTCCGTCTGTCAAATCCATGTGTCTCCAATTTAGAGACAAGGATATTGTGTGGGACAGTGTCAAACACTTTGCACAAGTCCAGGTAGATGATGTCATAGAATCATAGAATCATTTCAGTTTGAAGAGACCCTCAGGATCATCAAGTCCAACCATAACTTAACCTAAATCTAGCACTAAACCATGTCCCTAAGAACCTCATCTAAATGCCTTTTAAACAGCTTCAGGGATGGTGACTCAAACCCTTCCCTGGGCAGCTTGTTCCAAGGCCTGACAACCCTTCCCATGAATAATTTTTTCCTAATAACCAATCTAAACCTCCCCTGGCACAACTTGAGGCCATTTCCTATTGTCCTATCACTTGTTACTTGGTAGAAAAACCAACACCCTCCATGTTACAGCCTCCTGTCAGGGAGTTGTAGATAGCGATAAGGTCTCAGCCTCCTTTTCTCCAGGCTAAACAGCCCCAGTTCCCTCAACTGCTCCTCATAAGACTTGTGCTCCAGGTCCCTCATCAACTTTGTCAGTTGCTCTTCCCTTATCTAACAATGTTGTAACCCTGTTGTAGGAGGCCACCAGATTTGTCAGGTACAATCTGCCCTTAGTGAAGCCATGTTGCCTGTCACTAGTCACCTCTTTACTTTCCATGTGGCTTAGCATTGTTTCCAGGAGAATGTGCTCCATGATCTTACTGGGCACAGAGGAGACAATGACTGGCCTGTAGTCCCTGGGTCTTCCTTTTTCCCTTTTGTACAAATGGGGCTTATGTTTCCCCTTTTCCAGTCAGTGAGAACTTCACTGGACTGCTATGACTTCTCAAATATGACAGATGCTGACCTAACAACTTAATCCCCTTTGAAGTAACTCTCATTTTAACAATGTCCTTAAGTAATCACTGGCACAGGGACAGAAACCAAGGTATTCTGCTTTCTAGGTAAGCATCCTGACGATAACATTGAGAGCACTGACCTACAGTTACTGTTTCTCATGTCCATTGACCTGGTCTATTCCTATTTGTTGATATCCATTTTTGAATAGCAGCCAGATAGACTAAGGTACCTCCTTCCATCACTCTAAGTCAGAATACCCTTAATATATTGATGCCTTCAGATGCAAAAGAGGTGAATGTTAGAAGGTCCTTCACATCTAAAAGTTCCTTTACATACAAAATGAGTGCATCATTACTCCCATTAAAGAGGATAATAACCCTTACTCCTCTCTAGTTAGTATATCTACCCAAACAGTTTCTTTTTGATTAAAATTTTCAGACAAGTTTCACCAAAATCACTGCATCATTTCAGGTCAACCCCAAACTCATTCTGCCGTAAACAAAATTGATGAGACATAATACACATATCCAGGCCTTGCTGTAATATCCAAAGCACTGGACATGGACTTCTTCCTTGTCAAAATTAGGGCAGCTCTCTTTAACTCAAGCCATGGTGTTAGGCCTCTTCTGTGCTACCTGGAGGTCAAGGCACACTGACAGTGCTGCTCCAAGCTGTGATATGTCTGGGGTGCTGGAAGCATGATAGAAATTTGCTGTGATACTGTTCATCTCTGCACTGGAGTCCAGAAGGTTAGTAGAGGATCAAGTGAACAAAGTTTCCTGGGCTGTATTACTGATATATCACTGCCCATGAGCTCCTGAAAACTCATGACAGGTAGCAAGAAAAGCTACTGCAGGCTGTATTCCCTGTGTACAAGCTACTCAACTCTCTCCTTGATTTCTAGGTTGCCTGTCATTACCATGATGAGGCTGAGGCAATTACTGATGGCATATTAGAGACCTGTCTAAAGACTTAGCCCCTCTGCAGCAGCTATCCTTTACTAGACTAGTTCCACAATACTTACGTTGTTTCTCAGATCTTCCTCATTCTCCAGCATGTGTCTCCATTCAGAAGGGTCCAAGAGTGACTCCTTTCAAAACTGAGAAAGAGTCCTCAATCAGCTTCTATTGGCAATGGTCAACAGAGAGATTTAGTAGCTCTGAGAAGCCCAGCATGATGATATTGTGCCATAAGCATAACAATAAGTATGTTTTAACTGTTTCCTCTTTAGGTAACGTTACTCTGAGCTTCCAGATGTTATCAACCAAAAGAGTACATGCTGCTCTGTTCTCAGCTGCCATGTGGAACTGTTTCCACAGTCTAAACCATACTATGATTGAGATGTTCAGAGAACGTAATACAGAAACAGACATGGTTCAGTTGAAATTCATCAGTAACAAATGTTGCACAAGGTCTCTGCTGCTAAACTACTTACTGAATAGTAGAGCTCAAGGAAGACAGTCTTACATGCTAGTGACTGGTTGGAGTCATGAAGGTAGTGCTGAATACATCAGCCTGTTGAAACATGTGCTCTCAGTAAAATATAAGGCTTTGTGCATATTGAGATTGTGGTAAAAGAAACCCTAGACCTCTAGCAAAAATCAGTGTCTGTTAGGTGCTCAGTGCTGTGTTTGGGTGGGGGTTATAAGACTTAGTTTCAATTTCTTATGTCTGAAGTATAATCCCTGGAGCATATGCTGCTGAAAATGATCTGATTTCCTGAAGTAAATCTCTTGTCAAATGACAAGACTCCAAAAAGACTGCAGAAGACTCAGAAATAATATAGCATAGTGTGAGGAAATTCACAGCACACCACTACAGTGAACTAATGGCTCATCACGTGGCCTTGAACACCAGTATTTCACCATGTTAATATGGTAATAACAATCTAAGCAAACAGCTAAAGAATACCTGGGGTTTCATATACATGCCTTTTTTTTTTTTTTTTTTTTTTTTCTGTATGAGCACTGCATATAGTGAAATTTTTGTCTATAGACATCACAGACTTGACTTATGAAAGCCTATTTTTTCAGGACACCTTTCAAGAGTTTTAAGAAAAGTTTCATATAGTTAACTCAAGAGTAAAAAAGCAGTGTGTAGCTACCAGTCAGATATCTATAAATGTAAGTCTTTTACCAATGTTCATCATTACTGGCTCTTGCAAAGGTGCAGGAGAAACTCTGAAGTATAAAATAGTAGTGACAGTGAAAAAAGCATGTGAAAATTGGCACTGAATTCTAATTCAGCTTTCTCTGTAGGACTTTATGTGTATTTTTCTGTAGATTTGGCACTGGCCAGCAGTAGAAAAGAGAGCTGATATAGCTGACCAAATGATGCCATCTAGAATTATATTTTTCATGCAACATTATTATGGAACCTCCAGAGATTTTCAAGCCTGTAACAAAAGCTAGTCTCATCAGGAACAGTAGGCACAGAAAATAGTATTTGAGTTTAAAAATAAGCATATCTGAAGAAAAATGTGGTGGAGATCATCTAAATAAAATATTTGCACAAATATTTTTATGGTCTTATATTCTTAAATATTCATGTTTTTGAATACAAAATTTGAGATTTTTGTAGTTGTGATGGATATCATACAGCATTCGATACTACAAAGTTGTCAGTATCCTTGATGAGATGCATTTAAGAAACAGTGCTTCTTAAAACTGATGTCAAGTTTTCCTAAAAAATTTTAGCCTTTCATGAAAAGTCATAGAACTGTCATGGTTCTGTTGCTATTCTGTAATTCTAACTTTCGTATGTTCCCTAGACCAAATCATAGCTCATGAGAACAGCATTCTAAAGATGTATTAGCAGGACAACAGAATATTGGTGAAGAAATATAAATAGTTCTAGGAAGATTGTAACACATCTTAATCTTCTTGACAAACAAGAACACAAGGCAATTTGGGAAATTAACAGTTCATTTGGATGAGTCTTCACTTCTCTACTTCTCACATCTCTTTTCCCATCTCTTCTCATCTCTCACATGTAATAGGTCTCATTTCACTTCCTCACTCTCTTCTATGGAGCAGAGCCAAAACAATTATGCTCCAGGGAGGTCTTAAGACACTTGCACTAACTCAAGTGAGGAATTGCTCTGCAGCTAGCTAAGCTTTGCACTGCACTGCTGACAGCACATTTTGAAACGTACAAATGAGAGGTCTCACTGTGCTGTGTTATCTGATCTCTGTAGTTGCTACTCAGCCAGGAAACGTGAGTGGAGAACTGCTACCCAGAAAAGAGATGGATCACCATGGAGTCCCACTATGAGTTCTAGTTTGCACAAACATGCCATATATCACTCTTGGCAGAACAAGCAGGAAGATGGAGGTGGGAAGATGGAGTGAGGGAACCTGGAGAGCATGTGGCATCCACCAGCTGCATGATTTCTTCCTCTGCTCAGGATTATTTGCTTGTACAATCTTGGATTAAACATTCTGTCCCAAGAGAGAAAGGGCCCAGGGTCCGGACTCATGATTTTTATTAGCACTGATGATTTTGTAATTGGCTTTGTAAACATTCTGGGCACACTTTGTCCTTGTCACATGCACAGAAGCAGACTTTTCTTCCTCATTTTTCCTTCATTTTTATATCTTCTTCTGCTCTACCTTTGTATCCTCCATCCTTCTTCCTTTTCTCTATTCCAAGCACAGAATATGGATACCTCAGACAAACAATTGGCACTGAAGAGCTAGTGGAGCATTTTCTGAAAATATCATTTGAATTGTTTTAAAATACATGATCTATTCTTCACCATATTGAGTGTTTAATCATCTTGTGCACCACTGACAATTAGAAGGCTAAGTTAATATGTTTAAAATTGGACGGTGTAAAAAGGTTCTTCTCTCCTTTCCTCTGATGAAAGCAACTTCAAAATGTTTTTTGTTTCTCTCCTTAATAAAGGTTGTGGGACAGGAGCATCTCACAACCATAAAAAATGGGAGAAAGGTGCTTTACTATTAACTGTGCTGCTCTGAATTACCATGGCCACAACTCAGCAAAAGACTATCCATTTTTTAAAATAACTTTCTTAAAATCAAATTATAGTGACTAAATCTCAATTTTCTTAAAAATAAAAGATATACAAGCCCTAAGGAGCACAAACTTTGGCAGATTGATATGAATGAGAAAATTCTTGAGTAATATATATGAGCAGATGTGTAGATACTTTAAGTTGAGGGCTGTATTTTAACAGATTTCAGTGAAACTGCACTAGGCTTAGGGAAGAGTAATCATAAGCAAATTAAGGGTAGTATCCTGAAAGCCACATGCATGGAATTTTCATTGACATGAATGAGAGCTTTCTGTGCTCAGAGCAAGAATTCTGTAGCCTGTTCACGCATGACATGTTGAGATCATGGTGAGCAATACACAGGTATAAAACAAGGGGAAAGACAGGATTTTTTTTTTTCTCCCTGTATGACTCTTCTGCTGGGTCACTTGCTTCATGGCTTGAAAGTTGAAGAAAAGACCACCATAGAGAAGTTTAAGTTTAGCTGTGTCTCCCCTCAATATGGAACAACACCATTTTTACATTCACACAGGTGGCAAAATCTTTGGAGTCAGTTTTGTAGCTACTCTATTCAAAGCCAAATATCCCACTGACTTCAGGCAGTAAAGCATAGTTCCTTCACCCTTGCAAAGAGCTTGGTTGTACTTTAGGTCTTCTACATACTTCAGAGATACTTTTGGTTGTTAAAATCAAAAACATCATGACATTTGTTGATGAGTCTTCACCCTTAAGCAAAATCTGTGTTGATTTCTTGACTCAGTGGGGGCAGTAGAATTTCACCAAATGGAAATATTTTAAGCTGACTTTTAACTTAAAATGCTAACATTCATTTTACATTTTAACACTACACTAAAACTGAATTAAAAGGGAGTCCCAATGGTAATGTACAATATCTAGATCAATACCACATGATTAGTGTCATGAAAATGAATATCAAATTATATAATAGCAGTGGGACTCAAAAAATAAGAAGGGATTTTTAAGGGAATAAAACCTTTGGTGTCCATTAACTCATGCCTGACTAATGCTAAATTATTATCAAGTATCTGGAAAATACTTGTGAGATCTTCACTAATGTCCACAAAATGTATTCTAATTAATGCTATTGTGATAAATGCTGAAAAAATTCATTATGGCTCAAGACTTCTAATAGATAGTTACCCATAAACTTAATCTCAACAAATCTGACATTATCGCAACCATACTGATGACTATTACTTCCTCAGAGATTTAGTTTAAAAGCTCACATGAACTGCAACCAAATTCTTTAGTTAAAGACTACTAATGACTGATTTTTCTGTTTGACATGTTTCTACTGGAGCTTTCTACCATAACTTGGAATCAACATCTGGTCTTGTTTTGAGCAACAAAACCTCAGTTGCGCAGCATGAATTACACAACATGCTTAATGGTCAGTGCAATCTCTGAGTCCATATGGTCTCACCAATGACTACGTGCTTATGTACTCAGGGCAACTGGGGAAGCACAGAGATAAATATGATTTCAATCTGTCCAGTCACATAGTAAACAAAAGCTTTTCTTCATTTGCCAGAGAAGAAAATTGCTTTGATTCAGATTCTGCTATCAGATACCAGATGTATGGCTTTTTAAAGGTTGTCCCCTACTCAGCTGGAGTCTTCCACATATATTTCACTGTAGCTAATAGTGAGACATGGACCAATGCCTTCCACACATATCTAGAACCTGGTTTATATTCTCTGAATGTGAAATAACACATACTCTATCAAAATAATCACTGCTAAAAATATTTCCCTGCAAAATTAAATCCCCAAATAAGTTAAATATTCTTTAATAACTAAAACATAAGGACCATTTATAACTTATCCTAGTAAATGATTACAGATACACTCAAGCAGGGCTAATTTATAAGGTGGGAGAATCAGATACAATTTAATTGAACAGCTGTAACTTTGTGAAGATTACAGATACTCTTTCAAGTTCCCTTGTTACCTTTATTTTAATGGGACCTGTTCTCTAAACTGTAGCATATATACTCCTGATTTACAGAGAGTAAGTGGAAGGAAAAATAGGTCATCAGGGAAGTTTGCTTTCGTTTGACCAGTGACCATCTTAACCACAGCATGATGATGTTCCTGGGACTGATGAAATTAAGTCGTTCTGTGATAAACTACCATTGAACCAAGACCTTATACTGGGAATTGAAGTGCCTGCATGTGATGTCTTTCAGAGATCTAGAGACTTCAACTGCTTTGTGACTGATTGGGCTGCTGTGGTTTAATCCCAGTAGGAAGCTAAGTATCACAAAGCATCTCATTCACCCCGCCCTGCAGTGGGATGGTGGAGAGAATTGCAAGGGTAGAAACGCAAAAACTTGTGGGTTGAGGTAAAAACAGTTTAATGAGTAAAGCAAAATCTGCACATACAAGCAAAGTAAATCAAGGAATTCACTCACTACTTTTTGTCATCAGGCAGGTGTTCAGCCATCTCCAGAAAGCAGAGCTCCGTCAGGTGTAATGGCTACTTGGGAAGACAAACACTGTAACTCTGAAAGACCCCCCTCCCTCCTTCTTCCTGAAGCTTTCATTGCTGAGCACAATATCATATGGTATGTGATATCACTTTGGTCATCCGGGGTCAACTGTCCAAGATATATCCCATCGCAGCTTCTTGAGAAGGAAAGACCTTGATGCTGTGCAAGTACTGCTCAGCAATAACTGAAACAGTGATGTATTATTCAAACCATTTCCATCTTAAATCCTGAGACCCTCAATTATCTCTTCCCTCTCTTCTCCTCTGGTCTTTTGATGCTTCTACAACCATACAGTCCCATCATCCTCACCATCTCTATTCTATACAATCGCTACATATTATAATAGTCTACATCTAAACTTTCCTTAGATCTCTGAGGAAACATTAAATAATTAGTTTTATACATATACTTTTATAGTCAAATTTTCTCCACTTTTTTAATAAATAGTCCAAGCTAGGAATCTTACTTTTTGTTTCAAGTCAAAACATCAAAAGACCCTGATTTTCACAAAGGAAAACTCTTGCTGTCTTTTTACCTGAATTATGCTTGCTTGATCTTTTGTGTGTATCCATAGGTACACGTGTACAAGCACTCACATGAAAATAAGGAAACCAAACTGGTGCTTGCAGAGAGCAGTCAGATCTGGAGCCTGCAGATTTAATTTTCAGGCTTCAGTTGGTCCAGACTACTAAGTGACATCTCCAGTTGCGTTCACTACAAACCTAACTCACTTTTTAAATTAGACAGTAATCTTCTGGAATCAAAAGATAGGTCTTCACAGCTGGACCACCACTGTCAGGAGCTATTTTTTGCCACATTGCATTTTAATGTTGATCCATGTGGATTGTACTTTACATTTTGCATGTTTGCATGTCTGGATGGTATGGTCACGTCAATGGTGCTGTTACTTGTGAAATTGCTGACTGTGTACTAACAGCCTCACTGCAAATTCAGCCACGTGTTGTCAAAGTTTGTCTGAACCTGGAAATTATCTTCAGATGAAATACAGACGTTCCAGAAGAAAAACATATGTGTCGAATTCTTTCTACTTCACACTATGCACCTTTGCATTCAGAGGTTGGCTATAAACTCAGGGTAACTTTCATCTGGTCAGCTCTTCACAGTTTCTTCACCAGTGAAGGAGACAGAAACAGAAAGTTGGAGACAAAATGTTTTCAAGCCAATGAAGATCTTTTCTACAATAAGAAAAAAATGCAATATTCATTTCAAGGGGTTTGTTTTGCTTTATTTTGTTCAGTTTTCAGCCCAATCTTTTTCACTTTTTGGAAAGAAATATTTCATTTTCTGTTATAAAATCATTTATATAATTACAAACTATCAACAAACAGTAAGAAGATGAATCATTAAGAGTTTTCAGATGGAAAATGGCCATATGCACCTGAGATTCCATTTTCTTCAGAATCACAAGACCTGGAAAATTCTATATTGTTTGTTTGCATTCATTTCACTTTGGAAAGGAAGAAATTTTGATATTCCCAAAAATAACACTCTTTCACAACTATTCTTGCTTTCAGTTTCTTCCAGAGGACTCTGACCAGTTGTGAATGAGGAAGAGCATTTTCCAGAGCTGTCCATGAGTAATGTCTACCCATTTCCCAGAGCCAAAAGCAGGCTTATGTCTCTGAGCAATGACTTCCAAATCAGATTTAATTATTTTAGAAAAAAATGTTCCCTGATGTTGCCAGAAGCACCTGTAAGAAAAGATGCTTGTCTGTGTAGGAAACTTCCTGAATCAAGGTTTTCATCTCCATCTGGATTATAATTTCATTCATCTGTAGCTGAAGATAATATTTACATTGACCTTATAGAGGTATTACAAGGTTCACTTCATTGAAATTTGCTAAATGTTGTGTCCTTTGAATCAAGATAGTATGGAATTATAAAGAATTTATTTTTAGTATTCAGAAATTCATCTTTTAACCTGCCAAAACAGATGAACTGTGCCTTTTTCTGTGCCCTCCACACTGCTGGACTCTGGTGAATCATAAGTAAAAATTAGTTCCAGACTTTGCCTGAAGACATGGTAAAGATTGCATCAGACCTCATGGAAATAACAATATGTATGTTCTCAAGACCTGTTGGAGTAATTTTGAATCTGAAGACTGTGTTGTGTGTTGAACAACTTCAAATCTGATTCTGCAGCTTTTCAAAATATTATGCTGTTTGAAAAGTCTTCCACTGGAATTGACAGCTATGTAGCCCACTGAAATTTTGCTTTGTTTTCTTATTTCTGCTGATTTTTCTATTATTCCCCACATTTGGAATCAATAATTTTCAAAATTGCAGTTACAGAGTTTTCAAATGAAAGAAGCAAAACTGTAGAATCAACAAGAAAATAAAATAAAACAAACAAAACCACAAACCAGGCATTCCCTGAAAAACTAAAACTAAAGCCAAAAAAGAGAAAGTGCTAAGGCTTTAGAGTATCTGAAATGGAAACATGCCTAAAGAGAAAATAGGAAAAGACTATTTATTTAAGCTTCAGCTCTTTTTCTTAATTACATTTCAAGAATGCATCAGGTTAATTATTAAAATGAATGGTTCAGTGACTCAGCTTACAGACCTCAACAATTACAATTCAACAACATGCAAAAACACTTCCTTCCACTATCTTTTTCTCTGTTACTTTACCACTACTGCTGCCATGTTTCAACTCTGCCTGTGTTACCAGAAATGGGAGTGTTACGGAGAAAAATGCTTGCAATCATTAACATTCCCTTTGCTACATCATGCAGGCCTGCTATGGAAAACACCACATTACCTGTCGTTAACTGTACTGGCCACACTGCAGAAAGTAGCTCCATATGGAAAATCTGTAGACTTCATTGCTTCAAGCTGTCAGTACTTCTAGCTCAGGAAGACCCTGAGCTGAAGGTTGCCAGGATGACATGTTCTGAAATAAGATCACTGTATTCCTGTCTATTTCTTACACTGCTTGCCTGAGCATCCTCTGGCCTCTACCAGAAACTTGTTAATGGGCAGGAGCACCAGAAGTAGAAACACTGTGTCAGGGATGAGTCAAGTTCAAATCTGGGATATGACCATCTCATTACCAGGATCACTTTGTTCTTCAATGCAAGTTAGTGTCTCTGTGTGGTATTGCACTGCACCAGACAGACACAACAGCTTACTCAGAGCTAACTTGGTAATTGTGAGTATAGAGCCGCATAGTACTGAAGGTGCACATGGATCCATAACAACACTGTTACGCTCTACTGACTGCTGAGGTGCCATGCAACTAAGGAGTTATTATCACCGATAAGGCATTTCAAGTAAAAAAAAAAAAAACAAAAAAAAAACAAAAAAAAAAGATAATTGAGGCATAGTTCACAGAAGCAAAACATTTCATTTCAGTTGCTAAAATGTTGCTAATAAAATGTGATGACAGTTTCGGTGTTAATACTGGGTGCACTATCTCTGTGATCAGAAGAATGTTTATTTTAAAGAATGGTGTTTATTCCTTCCATTGCCTGTCCTAGTCATTCAAGACCAAACAAAAGATCATTTGTGTAGCATAGAGCTGTGCTTAATCCTACAAAGGGCTAAGCATTCTTGCAGCAGTGGACTTAATCATATGCTTAACTCTAAGCATGTCAATAGCCCCAGTGAAACTGGCAAGACTAATTACGTCCTCAAAGTTAAGCATGTGCTTAAGTGCACTTTTGGATCATAGCCAGAATACTCAGCACCTTGCAAAGCTGATATTTCAGTGACCAAATTTTGTTCTGCAAGAATTTATATTTAAATAAAACAAAACAAAACAAAAAAGCCCTTGCATCTTTCTGGATGTATTATCAAATTGGATCCAGGCCAAAATTTTACCATTCCCACCAGCACATGCAGCTGTTTTCTTGAGAAAAGGGTGTAATTCCAACCCTGGATAAAAGTGTACATTTCAGTGCATTTACCATAAGCAGAAGTTTGCCATTTTTCACAGTAAAAGCAACTTCTCCTGGTTAGTGGTAGTTTCACTGTCTTCAGTGAAAACTGCCTCAATTTCCTATGGAATGTTTACAAGGAAGAACAGGAAACAGTTTCATTTTATTACACACCCAAAGTGTATTTCCCATTTCATCAAGCCTGGGAAACATGCCTTTCAGTCCCGCAGGCTGATCTGTGCCAAGGAGAATACTGGTGACAAGCTTTCAGGTACTGAAAAATTTATATTAAGGCCTCAGCAAGCTTAACAGAGGGATTCCAAGATGCAACTTACATCTCCAGAGTAAACAGCACTGTGAGGTGCTACGAGGTAAACTACCACTGATGCAACTTCATGTACTCTGCCTGCAGGAAGAGAACTTACTGAAATAACATAACTCTTGCAAATGCAGTGAAAGATGTTCCTCTGTCCTGGGACTGCCCCTTCGTTGATGGCATCTTCCAGGTTCTGCAGCACAACATGACTGACCCACTGTACTTTGTGTATCCAGTGCCTATGCAGTTTAAAAATCCACCTTATGGATCTGTAAAGAGTTATAATTTGCAGGCACAGATCATTTTGCAATGAAAAATAGAGTAATATAAAGTGAATATACTTTAAATAAGATTCAAGCCCATTGACTGCTGTAGTATGAACATTACTATAGTCCCCCAACACATTGCTTTCCAGATTTGTCCCTAGCACCTGAGTAAACTTCCTAATATGCCACTGTTCAAATGGCCACAGCACAGAGTCACTCTCTTTCCAGCAATCCACGTGCTAAAACACACCACTAGGGAGCTGCGATTCCCCACTGCATGGCTTGCCATCTCCTTCAGAGTGAATCCAACCTTCAGTTACTGCTCTGCCATCTTTTTTCTTTCACTCACATACCCGTTTTTCCAACTGAACACCATTTTTTTTCCTCAGATTCCTTAGATTCTCAGCTTTTTTCCTACTGTTTGATGCTGCCTGTTTCTGTTCCCTTATACCTCTGGAAGTGAATGTATGCCAGCAATCAGTTTCTCATAGGTGAAATAAGATAACTGCCCTTGTGAAGAGGAAATGAGAGTGGGGAAGGAAGCAGGAAAGAAGTCAGTCTCTTAGATTTGAGCTCTGTAGCTGTCAGTGCTTTTCTAGCTATGCCCTCCCAACTTGCTGGAACCTGTCAGTCTAGCCTTCCTATTATCACTTCTACTTTGAATTTCTGCTGGAATTTATGCATTTGCTGATTTCCTATTTACAGTTTGGTGAGGTTAATGAGGAGCAGCTGCAATACCTGTTCTAACTCCTTCATCTCACTTCCTTCTCCCTGCCCCCCTCTTTTAAAACCAGTCACAAATGTACAGCTGCTCTTGTTTGGAAACCCTACACAGAGCTTCCAAGCAATGTTTGTTAAACAGATCTTCAATTAGGTCTAAAATCCCCAGGTTTAGCTCTGGAAACACTCAATTTAACAGCTGAGTTTTCAGTTCAGTCACCTATCAACTGCACTAACTTTTAAACCCCAATCTTTCTCTAAACTCTCAGCACTGAAGGAGGTTTCACTTTCTATTAATACATCCACCTTTGCTAAATCACGCAAGAGTGCATGAGATGACATTTTCTGCTTTCTAAGAGGCCAAAAAACTCCTTTGTTATAATATGTTCAGTCCTGCTTTTAATGTTTGCCACCTTCAGGTTCAAGTGACTTCAGAATTCACCCCTATCCATCATATGAATCATTATATTAGGCTCATCATAGTGGTACAGGAGAAATGAGGTCACTTTCCTGGAAGGACAGTAACTGTTGATCTATTTAATAAAAAAGAATAATCTGTAAGTACAGCAAACTGCGTAATGGAGTGGGATAGTGTGAGTGCCTCCCTTCTGCTTGCTAGATATTCTTCTTTATTTTAAATGTCAATGACTACGCTTTTCCCCCAGGAAATCCCTTTTGCTCATTTATTGCTTGTATGTGACAAGACTAAAAGGAAAATCTGAGGCTCGTGTTTATAAATGATTGTATTCAAGATTTTACTGTGTTTTACTGTGTAGCTATGTCCAAGCATAGGTCCTTTCCAGTCTCATGTAAACAGGTTTAATCATTTAAATATGGCATACAAATTCAAGCAGTCTGGAAAAAACAAAGCTTTGGCAGCGTAAAATGTTACAGAACATTGAGTGTAAAAGGCAAAGAAGTAAGGTACTAAAGGCAAACTTACTGTAAGACAATATTCTTTGCGTTATTTACTTTCACAAATGCCCACTGGCAAATATTTTATTTTCCCATACACACATACATACATATACATATATAAAGCCTAAAATGGTTTCCATAGCCCACAAACTTGTTTATCTAAGTTGCATAGGCTTTCTAGACAGTCTAACACTGCTAATGTTGTTTTGAGCAAACTGTAAGGCTTTAATGGTTCCTCTGTTCTATTCAGTAGTAGAACGGTGACTAGTAATTTTGAAATTTTGAAAGGAACAGAAATCTGAAATCATGCTTTGTTGCAATGAATATTTTCTTATAAGATTCAAAATGATCCTCCCCCTACACACATCGATGACTGTGTCCTCATACTAAGCAGGGTGAAACACTTGCAGTTCCTGGACAGCAGATCCACACAACATTTGAATGCCATGACATATCTGAAACATTCAAAGCTTATTAAAAAAAAATATGGGAGTCATCAAGAGAAATGCCTGTTTACTTCCCACTGGAGGAATCCGAGACATTTCTGAGGAAGTAGCACTTAATAACAGTGCAAGATTTTTGCAGTCACTGTGATATGAGCTCAGTCTTTTTTGAGAAATTTCATAGTCTGGAAAACTATCAGTGCACTGAGAGACGATACATCTTTTCCTGTTCAGAAAATTATGCTTCTTGGTATGTAAGAACTGCTGTATCACAGGAATATTATAAGAGCAGAAGGGATCTTTTAACAAATTTATAGTGACAAAAGTCAATCTACTTCATTATGAAAAGCGCAACAGTAAATGGAATCAAACTTTTTAGAATTCCAAATCAAAGGTTATTCCATGTGTGAACTTTCTTTCTTCCCTTTCTTTATTAGTTAGATGTAGCCTTGAACACTATAAAAGTTTATTATGGAAGAAAAACAAACATTCATGCTTGTTACAGCATATTGTCATCTTCATGTCTAGAGAGAAATTAGATATATGCATGCATTTTTATTCAAGATGAACATCTCTGACAAATGTAAGTAAAAGTTTGGTGGCTTGCAGAAAAATTGCAGACAGGAGAGATCAACCTAGTCGTGTAAATTGTGGTATGAATTAGTTATTAAGCTCTCTCGAAAATAATATATCTGAAAGGATTTCAATGTTGTGGTGTGGGTTCACTCCACTTGAAAGCAAATTCACTTGTGTGGGAGAAGGTGCTTTCCTTCATAGCCCTTGAGCCTTCTCAAGGAGAATATTCTAAAGGGCTGTGAAGGAAAACACCTTCTCCATCACTAATGTCAACTGTGCTTGGATGTGACTTACAGCTTACCCCTTTCCAGGGCTTTTTCCTATATTCCGGGTTAGATGGCTTCCCAACCAAATGAATTTGCTTTCAAGTGGAGTGATCCCACACCATAGCACTGAAATCCTTTCAGATATATTGTCTAGAGCATGTAGGTGGCAGAAAATTATTGTGGCTCCCATTCGTAAGAGTTAATATAGATCTGCTAATAATATCCTGCAGTACTGACCATGGTAGCCTCCAAGCTTTCTTTAAAAGCAAGCTGCAATCTCCCCATTTTAATTCCGCACCTTGAAAATTGATGTATTATGCAGAGATGTATAAAGAAGAAATAAAAAAATGTAACACACTCAGATACTACAGTGACAAAAGTGTCAAAAGCAGCAAGCATTGATAAATATTTTTGAGAGAGCTTAATAACTAATTCATACCACAATTTACATGGCAAGGTTGGTCTCTCCTGTTTGCAATTTTTCTGCAAGCCACCAAAATTTTACTTGAATTTGTCAGAGATGTTCATCTTGAATCAAGATGCATGCATATATCTCATTTCTGTCTAGGACTTCACACAGCATCTTTTCATTCAAACTTGATAAATGGTTACTCTTCCCTGTAAAAAAGCAACTGGAGGATGAATATGCAGTTACAGTGGTACCTTGTGTCTCTTTGCATACAGTAACACCTGCCTGAGGGGTTTCAAACTACATCTCCTACTTTCTGTGAGAATGCCTTAATCACCAGTCTATAAAGTAACTTTTGGCAAGTGAAAGGTCATCCAAGGCTCTCCTGTAGTAGCTGTTCCATTCTGGTTCATAACTCTGGAGGAGAGGAGACAAAGCAATAGTCTTGCCAATAGACTGTGAGTTGCTTGGGAAAGGAGAGCTCTCAGTTCCCTTCCTAGCTGATATTAGAAGGTTTCTTGTTACGCATTTTATCTAATATAAAATATAATCAGTAAGGTAATTGGAGCTCAGTGAATCTTGAGTTCTTTGTTATAGACTGGCATAACTTTGCTAAGAGTGTTTTCCATGTCCTAGAAAAGTTATATACAGCTGGATGATTAAGATATTCTGCTGGGAACTTGCAGTTAAGGGTCAAATGCTGTAGAGCAAATGGTGAAATTCAGCTTTGGTTTTCTACAACTGGTGGGAAGCTCTAAAGCACTAAGGTCCTGAACTGAAACAATAAGCAGCAGAAGTAGCAAAATGTGTTTTGCTATGTAATAGTATGGCTACACCCTGTCACTACAGTGATTTCAGCCCTTCCCACTCTCTGTTCTATTGCCTTTCAAAGCATTTCTGAACTTATTTGATAAATGCAAATGATCTCCTTTACTTTGAGATATGAACTGGAAAAAATTTAGTGGGATTAGGACTATCCACATCAGATCAGAGCAAGTACTAGTTCTTTTTCTGGTTGAGAAGATGAATCACCTTTTCTATTAGATGATCAAGTGTGCTCTAAAACTCTGGCTCATGTTAGAGAAATCTGAACAGAGGTTGGCCTTTTTCTTCATCAAAACTGGGGCTCAGACAGCACACTTGAAAATAACTTTGTAAAGTATTTAGGAACTGGTGAATAAATAAATAAAACAGAACACTTAGGTCTATGAATATATTAGAAAACTTGGAAAATATAACCTTGTCTTAATTACAGACTATGAAACATCACCTCTTTGTGGTTATAAATAAGGGTGATGCTTGACCTTGAGTCTGAAGGAATATAGAATCTGCAGAAAACATGGTAGATGTCTGTTTTTCTTATTTATTTTTCTTCACTTTTGCTATGACTAGTAAATCAGATCTGGTTCATTCTCAGGCTTGGTTCCTATTCTCTTATGTTTTTACCAAGTTTTCACTGTCTCTGCCAGCCTCTACAAAAGTCCTCAGAGACAATTGGGAGCGGCTCACAATAAATATATAATCTTCAACTTGATACAAATGTGTGTATACAGATGTGTGTATACATATGATCTGTCTCACTTCATAATTCTGAATCTCACTTTCACATTTCCTGAGTAATATCAGACCATTTGTAAGCACTGCAGTAGCAAAGGAGTGAGAATTGTGCAAGCCAATGGAAGCTTACTGTATTTTATTCATGCAGTAAGGCTGTCATTAAACACTCTCAGAAGATTTCATTTCAAAAGTTGCTGTTATTCTATGTCAGTAAAACTTTGGTGATGGTGAAATAACTTTATTTTTATACTCAGTTGCTGAAAGGAATTTGGTCTGCTAGTGGCCGAAGAACTAAAACTCAGTATCTCAGGATGTTAATTGGATATGATTACTAATCTGTCAGGCAAAAGAAGAAATGTATCTCCCATTGATTCTGGGGCATCTATGAATGGACTTTTGCTATTTTAAGTAGTGCTGAACAATAACCATCTGAATGGTTCACTGTGTTAATTACCAGGCTAATATATGATACTGCCAGGCTGGTGAACTGGAAGGATCTCACACCACAACTCTGCTATTCAAAAAAGTATCCCAGAAAGTGGAGGAAAACTCAAGATTATAACAGAGTCCTAGGTGCAGAAAACAAGGAAAAATGGTAAAACATGTGACCATCAAAGAGATGCTTCTGTAACTCAAGAAAAAAAACCTGAAAGAATTGTACCTTATTTTTTACAAAACAAATCAGCCTTTACATTGTGATTAAGAACTGAGACAGTTTGTGTTTGCAGATAGGGCCATCAAGAACACAGGCATACATTTTCATTCAAAGAAAGAGATAACCGAAGACTTAAACATGAGGTCATAGGAGTGAGAAGACCAGTGGAAGATAAGGAAGAAGCAGAAGGATGGACTGCATGCCTTTCTAGGCATTCTCAACACTGATTAAATGTCTGGTATTATTTTCCAAATCTCATTAAAAGGGAGAATTTACCGTTGTACTAATAGACACCGCATCTTTCAGTAGGCTGTGCCTTTTCTTAGATTTAAGCTACATTGCTGTATATGGATTTGTTGACTCTAGTCAGGATGTTCTTCTAAGCAATAAAATCTTGTTTGAATGGGTAGGAGTTGCTGCTTGTCTTTACTAATCCTCAGATTTCAATCATTATTGACATACAAGATTCAACCACTTCTAGACAGAATGTGCTGTGACTGTCCATTTTAGTGGACAGTAAGACATTTCAGTGGTTGTAAGACATATCCACTCCCACACAAACTTGTATCTTCTAGCGTAGTCTCCTTCCTTGAGCCATGACCTGGAGGAACCTGTCTTCCTCCACCGAATTCAGAGGGAACCTGCACTGACTGGTTTCTGATTCTAGCTCTCGCTTTGATGTTAGTAATATCACTTCTTTTCATCCCTAATCAGACTATCTGGAGCAAGTTCACACCGAAAATGATGAGGGGCAACCTTTTGTTTCTTTGGCTTCTATAGCACAGAGGGAATATTATCATTTACGTCTCCAAGGCACTGGTAGAACATCAGTACCTTCCTTGGCCAGAGGAAGGGAGAAACTGTGACTCAGATGTACATCTGAGTCACAGTCCTTTCAGCAAATGTTAGGGTGGTGCTGCTTTCACCACACTCCTCTCAGAGCTGCACTTGTTCTCACAGCCTTGCTCACTCCCTGTCTGTATGACACTGTTCTCATGAGGGACTGGGGTGCCTGCCCTTGTGTACTCAATTTTAAAATCTGGACCACATTCTCTAAGTTGTGGAGGAAATGTATAGTCATTTATTTGAAAGAAAAAAATGTACCAAATAAATCCTTCTACGATATCCAAGTCAGCCCTTAAGCTGAGGCTGGCTAGACTTCAGGCACTAAACAAACATCTCTGCATGCCAAATAATCATATTTCAAGTTGGAAAGAGAATGCCAGAGAGGAATTTCATTTAAAATTGACAGAAAATCCAAGAACATTAGAGAGCTGGAGATTTCCCAAACTGTTCTCTTTTCTTACGTTGGAAGCACAGAGTGACATAGTGACATTCTTGCACACAAAATAAAGACCAAGCATGTGGTCAGTATAAAGAAAGTGATCATCCTCACATCCTTTCTGCAGTGACATATACTACAGGTAACCTAGTTTTCATAGAAACTAAAGACAAGAACTCTTGCAATTACCCATAAGATGTTTTCTTTTTAGGTTGAATAAAATTTAAAAACATCAAAAAGCTACAGGCCAGGCACACAGGACAGCTATACTTCCTTGAAAAGTACACTGTTTCTGTGGTATTCTTACAAGCAAAGCTGGGAAGAATTCAGATTTGGATCAGACACAAAAGTGTGAGAATTATCTTCAGTGTGAGAAGATGTTTTCATCTGCAATTGATCTCAAGGCATTCCAATACCTGCGTAGAGGCCTTTACTTCCAGCTTCTCTAGAGACAAAGCAGATGTAAGACCCTGGAATGAATCTGGGCTTTTCATGAAGATTCAGAGAGCTGATAGAAACAATAATTTTTCGTGGGCCTTCTGCAATTCAAAATTGGTTTGTTGTTCTGGTGGAGTTTGAGATTCTCTTACAGGAAATGGATTTATTTCTGCCTCAGAGGACTTCTGTGTGTGTTTCAAGATCTGAAGAGAAAAAAAACCCTTTCATATGAGAATCTTGGGTGGCAATTTTATCTGTTTTTATTGAAATCTCCTTTTGAAATTTACATTAATTTTTCTAGTTAGGCAGCCATTACTATATGACTACAGCAAAGTTTTTATTCTCTCACATTTTTAAATAGTCTTGAACCAACATAAAAAAAGAGGACATAAATTTAAGATGGAAATTCTACTAGGAGGTTATGTATGATATATGAAAAAATGCTGAGACCTGAAGTAAAATCATAGAATCATAGAATCATTGAAGTTGAAAAAGACCTTTAAGACCATCAAGTCCAACCACGGACCTAACACCATCAGTTCACAATGAAACCACATCTCTAAGCAATACATCTACATGTCTTTTACATACCTCCAGGAATGGTGACAAAACCATTTACCTGAGCGGCCCGCTCCATTCCTTGACAACCTTTTCGATGAAGAAATTTTTCTTAATATCCAATGTAACCTCCCCTGATGTAACCTGACACCTTTTCCTCCTATCTTGTCATTTGTTATGTGGGAAAAGAGGCAAACACCCACCTCATTACAACCTCTTTTCAGGTACATGGAGAGAGTGATAAGGTTTCCCTTCAGTCTCCTTTTCTGCTGTCTCAACCCTCAACAACCCCAGATCCCTCAACTATTTGCATAGGACCTGTGCTTCAAACCCTTCATGAGCTTCATTGCTCTCCTCTGAACTCTCTCCAGCACCTCAATGTCTTTCTTGCAGTGAGGGGCCCAAAACTCAACACAGGATTCAAGGTGGGGCCTCACCAGCACTGAGTACAGGGGGATGACCACTTCTCTAGTCCTGCTGGTCACACTATTTCTGATACAAGCCAGGATGCTGTTGGCCTTCTTGGCCATCTGGGCACACTGCTGGCTGATGTTCAGCCACCTGTCGATCAACACCCCTACGTCCTTTTCCACCAGGCAAGTTTCCAGCCACTCTTCCCCAAGCCTGTAGCATTTCATGGGGTTGTTGAGGCCCAAGTGCAGGATCCTGCACTTGGCCTTGTTGAATCTCAAGTAATAGGCCTCAGCCCATCGATACAGTTGGTCCAGATCCCTCTATAAAGCCTTCCTACCATTGAGCAGTTCAACATTACCACTCAATGTGGTGTCAGCTGCATCCTTACTCAGGGTGCACTTGATCTCCTTGTCTAGGTAACTGATAAAGATACTAAACAGAACTGGATCCTACCTGGTCACATAGACTTTTGTGTGTTTAAGCAGTGTAGCAGGTCACCAACCACATCCCCTTGGATTATGGGCGCTTATTGTTTGCTTCATTGAACTTTTTTTTTTTTCCCTTTGATTTTGCTGATTTAAAAAAAAAAAAAAAATAAAAAATCAGAGTTCTAACGATCATTCTGCTGCATCATCATCTTCAGGGCCATTATGCTTGGCTTTTCATTTATGTAGTGCAATCACATGTATAATTAATTCATCCCTGAAATGTGTAGTTATTCAGCTATGACCCCCTTTTTTATTTGAGTAATACCAGTTCTTATACTAGTAAGTATGTGTATTCTGAAAAAGAAGTAGAAACAGAATGAATCCATGTTTGGGCCATTTGAACCCAATAGAAAACATATTTTAAATGGGACTGCCAAACTCCTGGATTTCTAGAGTCATCTGAAGAGTATTTTTAAAACCCCTAAGGGATGATATGAAATATTCATCCTACTGAAAGCAAATGCAACATCCCATCAGTCACTTTGGAAGTCTTGCTGGTGCACAGGAGAAGCACAAAAATAGCAGTGTTGGCTCTGAGTGTGCTGTCTTGTGTAGGTGTCACCACACACCACTGGGAGGGCAAGCTAGCTCAGTCTTGCAAGCTGTGTACCAGCAACAGTGCAGCTCAGCGACATACCTATGGCACTTGTCTCACCACAGAGTTTGTTGAAGTGGGGTGCTGCCCTGCTGACATAGCCAAGTTGCTCCAGCTCTGGATGTCCATTAGTCAAAGGCAGTTTAGGGGTTTCTGCAGGGCACTCAGCAGGAAGTGGAGACAAGACCCTGGTGCTGTGCAGGATTGTCACTGGTGTGTGTCACCAGAAACATTAGTTTTGACCATATAAGGATTAGGCTTTGGACAACACTTGAAACCCAGGAGCCTTGTCAAGCAACTGCTGAGACAAAATTCAAGGCGAGAGGGGTTGGCCAGGCCTAGGAAGTCTGTATCAGATCACATTTGTATCCCCCCCTAGTTCAATGTCCCACTTCTGACTGCAGGCGGTGCTAGTTATTTCAAAAGAAACGAAACCATAGACTGTTGCAATATATCCCCAGGGAAAGCCTAGTTTTATATTTATGACTTGTGTCTTGAACAGAAGATTTATATCTATTTGAATAAAAACTTGATAAACATTTGGATTTTTTACAAGACACTCTCCAGTCCCTGGGGAGAAGCATTTTGAAAAGCCCTGGAAGGGGTATAGGGAGGCCTCAGACAGATTATTTAAGACTCAAGCCTCAGGGGTATGGGAAGAGCTTCTGCAAGAGCAAAGTCACTTTAGGTTTTGCAGACTTAGACTAGAAACAGGATAATTTCCAGGGAGATGTGAAATTCACATCTTCTCCCATGTTAAATTAAAGGAAAATTTTCTTTTTCAGAAAGCATTTGCTCCGCTCTGAAACCAAAGACTGATAACCACCTCAGCTCCCATGGGTGCGAGGTGCTCTGCACTTCCCAGTGAACACCCAGCAGCTTCCAATAATTTTAGTTCCCCAGTTCACTCCTCTCTGCCCTGTCAAGCCCCATCTGCTCCTGTAAAGCAGCAGACTTGACTAATCCACAGCTGGATGAATGGTGATGAGCCTCAGATGAATCCTCTAAACCTGCTTCCGCCTTCAGAACCACTCAGCTAACTAAAGATTTACTAGGCTGTCAGGGGAAAACAAGACATTCAGGAGACCCTCCTGATCCCATCCTCAATCTCATTAACTTTCTGCTTTCCCAAGTGCCCTGGTGGCTACATGTTAACGAAGAGCTGTAATTGGTAAATTAAATTGATTACACAACTGCTTGAATGAGGCAAATTGTCTATCTCTAGAGAAAAGGTATGATTTTCTATTGTGCATAAATCAAATGTAGGTCTCTTAAAAGCACTAGGTAAGTAGAGAGCATTTCAAATGGGCTACAAAGTGCTGGACAAAGCACTTGGCAGAAGGAAGGGCATGAACAAAAATGACCTTAGCAGCTCTTTTCTATCTCCAGTTTCTGTGATTCTATGAATTTTAATTCTGTATTGCACAATTTAATTACCACTTGCAAAGAGCTGCAGAAAATGGATAGCCATTTTCTTCTATAGGCAGATCTTTTCTGTCATCCCTTAGCTGAAAGGGTACTTAACTGTTTCTACAGAAATATGGATGTAAAATTGATTTGTGTCTGTCTGAAAGACTGTACATGAGGTCATCACAGCTAGAAAAAGCTGTCAGAGGTAGCCCTAAAAAACCCAAAATAATTCTTAAAATAATTTGAATCCTGTCACCTTGCAAGTTTATTCACTATCTTATCCTTTAATCTTTTAATATATTCATTTGTCTGATTTTGAATTGTAGAATAAAATAACAAAAAGGGAATAAATTCCATTACCCATTTACTCCATTTATTATAACCGTTTAACTGTTGCCTAGCTTTGCCTTTTCTTTCTTAGCTAGAGAATAAATGTGTTTCTGGGCTATTTTTGGAAGCAGGGAATCATTCTCTTTCCTTCTGACATGCCCTTGCAACAGCATTAATATCACATCTTCCGCTCTCAGCTATCCTTAAAGAGGTCCTCCAAGCATGATGTCACTTTTGTTCTGAACATTCTGGTTCTTTCATATTATGCAGTTGCTTCTGAAGCTGTACTGACAGTATGGAGACAAAAAGGTCACAGTGTCTGACCAGGTCAGCAGGAGAGCACTTGAAGAGCAGCACAAAGAAATTCCACCCACTCCAACCAGTAAGTTAGCTTCATTGGAGGTCCAGCTGAAATGCTCCTGTGCAAACTCATGTAGCATGGGGGATAAACAAGAGGAGTTAGAGATGTGCACATACCTGCAGGGCTGTGATCTTACTGGCATCACAAAGGCATGGTGGGATGGCTTCTATGACTGAACTGTTGGAATGGAATGATACAGGCTCCCTAGGAAGGACAGACAGGGGATGCAGAGGAGGGGGTGTCACCATGTATATCAATGACCAACTGGAGTGCATGGAGCTCTACCTGGGAATGGATGAGAAGCCAATCAAGAGCTTACGGGTCAGGATTAAAGGGAGGGCAGGGACAGGTGACATTATAGTGAGGGTCTGCTACAGACCATCTGACCAGGAAGACCAAGTGGATGATGCCCTCTATAGACAGATGGAAGCAGCCTTATGTTCACAAGCCCTGCTCTTCATAGTGGAATTCAACTGCCCCACTATCTGCTGAAGGGAGGACACAGCAGGGCACAAACAATCCAGGACATCAAGGGCAACAAGAAAAGGTTCTATGTGTACCTCAGTGATAAAAGACTAGTGGAAACATGGGTCGTCTCTGGAAGGAAATAGGAGATCTTGTTACCTGGGATATGGAGAAGGCAGAGGTACTCCAAGATTTTTTGCCTCAGTCTCCAGGGTCAAGTGCTATAGCCACACCACCCAAGTTGCAGAAGGCAAAGGCAGGGACTAGAACAATGGGGAACCACTTACTATAGGAGAAGATCAGGTTTGAGACAATCTAAGGAGTCTGAAGCTGCACAAGTCCACGGAAACTAATGAGATACATCCACAGGTCCTGAGGGAAGTGGCAGATGAAGTTGCTAAGCCACTGTCCATTATATCTGAGAAGTCTTACAGTCCAGTGAAGTTCCTACTGACTGAAAAGGGGGAAACATAACCCTCATTTTTAAAAAGGGAAAAAAGGAAGACCTCAGGAAGTACAAGCCAGTCAGTCTCACCTCTGTGCCCAGCAAAATCATGGGGCAGATCCTCCTGGAAACTATACTGAGGCACATGGAAAATAAGGAGGTGATTTGTGACAGTCAACATGACTTCACTAAGGGCAGATCATACCTGAAAAGTCTGGTGGCCTTCTATGACAGGGTTACAGGATTGTCAGACAAGGGAAGAGCAACTGATGACATCTAGCTGGACTAGTGCAAAGCATTTGACACTGTTCCACACAATATCCTTGTCTCTAAATTAGAGAGACATGGATTTGACAGATGGACCACTTGATGGATAAGGAGTTGGATGGATGGTAAAATTCAAAGAGTTACAGTCAATGAGTGATGTTTCTTATGGCTTGGTACTGGGACCGACGCTGTTTAACATCTTCATCAGTAACATGGACAATGGACTGAGTGCACCCTCAGCAAATCTGGTGATGAAACTAAGCTGTGTGGTACAGTTGACATGCTGGAGGGTAGGGATGCCATCCAGAGGGACCTTGACAGGCTTGATAAGTGGGCCCATGCAAACCTCATGAAGTTCATGAAAACCAAGTACAAGGTCCTGCACATGTGTTGGGGCAATTCCAAGCACAAATACAGACTGAGTAGAGAATGGATTGAGAACAGACCTGAGGAGGACTTGGGGCTGTTGGTTGATGAGAATTTCAAAATGACCCAGCAATGTGTGATTGCAGCCCAGAAAGCCAATTGCACCCTTGGCTGTATCAAAAGAGGTGTCACCAGCAGGTAAAGGGTTGTGATTCTCTCCCTCTACACTGCTCTTGTGAGACTTCACTGGGAGCATTGTGTTCAGCTCTGGGGTCCCCAACATAAGAAGGACATGGACATTTTGGAGCTAGTCTAGAGGAGGACTGGAGCACTTGTCCTATGAATACAAGTTGAAAGAGTTGGGGTTGTTCAGCCTGGAGAAGAGAAGGCTCTTGGGAGACCTTAGAGCAGTCTTCGAGTACCTAAAGGGGACCTACATGAAAGTTGGAGAGGGACTTTTTGCAAGGGCATGAAGTAGTAGGAGAAGGGATAATGGCTTTAAACTGAAAGAGGGTAGATTTATATTAGACATAAGGAAGAAGCTTTTCACCATGTGGGTGGTGATGCACTGGGATAAACTGCCCAGAGAAGCTGTGGATATCACATCTCTGGAAGTGTTCAAGGCCAGGCTGGATGGGACTTCGAGCAACCTTATCTAGTAGAAGGTGTCTCTGCCCATGACAGGAGGGTTGGAACTAGGCAATCTTTAAGGTCCCTTGCAACCCAAACCCTTCCATGATTCTATGATATAATTTCCTAAATTAGCCTTCATGTACATTCATGACTTCATATTGTTTACAGTGTACTGTCTGTGTATCCCTTATGCTTTCTGTTTGCTACGTCATGATTTTCTGATTATTTTTGTAATTTTTACTGGTTTAAAGATTGCAGATGTTTCTCTGCAGATGTTACTTTTTGCTACTGTATATATGGTCAACATCTGCCTTGTCCATTGCAGTGTTTCAAAAATGGCGTCTTCTAGGGCACAAACCTGATGTAGTCCATCTGCAGAGCCTTCATTCCTAGGCCAGCCAATGTTTCTGTTACAGGTGTCAGGTTTCTTGATTTAACATTTCTTGTGCATAAATACACATGCTATCCATGGTTCTTACGCTGCATCTATGCAGTTTCATCTATAAATTCTCTGTTATTGCAAGAATTAAAGAACTGGTGGTATCTTTGATCTTCTGGTAAATCATATTTTGGGGGTTTCGCCTATTCTTATTTTAAGTCCTCTGCAATATGAGTAGTGCTTGGTAATAGATGTTTCGGATGCTATGTTCTTATCACCTGTGCCAGCTGTGAGATAGGTTTTACAGCCCAGATTGTAGGCCCAATTATTTTTTCCAAGTGGATCAATTGCTTTTAAATGATTAAACTGTGCTCAGCAACGGATTCTTATATTGTTCTTCTGTTGGTAGTTACTTCTCTTGTCTGCATTGCATTGATTTATTTATGTAGTTTTTGATCTGGTATGAAACCTAAAGTGATCCTAGATATAAAGTCCCTTAATCTTCTGAGATCTTAAAAAACACTTAAGAATGGCAGATATCTGAGTTTTTAATCAGTATTAGGAGTTTAACTGCATTTGATAATCCTAGCAGAAATGATTAATTCAGCATGGTTCATTAGTCCATAAAGGTAACTTCCCCACCATCCATTATAACATGAATTTCGGCAAGAGGATTAAGACAGTAAGTACCTCAGATTAACTCACAGGAAGACAGAGTGAATAGTTTTTGCAATGAGGCAACAAATAATCATTTGTATTCAAACGCTCTCACTTCTGGTGGCCTAATTGATTCCAACTCCCTGGACCAGAAAGGAAAGCGCTATGTTCTTTAATGTGCTGAATAATGAATTCTTCCTAAAAAACTTGGCATAACAGACAAATAAACACTTTAGCCGTGGGAAGGTAGCAGCAGAAAGGTGTTGAGACTTGCCTAAAGCCACACAGGGTGTTCGTGTCAGAGACCAGATTAAGATTTTGTAAGTCACTCATCAGCAATCTCACTTGACCTGGTATCTGGGAGTTACTGACAGAGAAACCTGGCAAGCTTTATTGGTGCTCCTGCCATTGGCACTGAGGTAAGATCTAAAGACGTATACATATAGGATAAAGATTCTACCACGGCTTCCTTGTGTATGTAAAGACAAAAAGGACCTGGTAGAAAGGTGCAAAAACTTTAGGTAGAAGCTGTAGCATACATTTCATGAGACTGTGAAGTAAGTTGTACTGGGGGGGACTATGGTTTGCTGAAAAATCACTATTAGCAGGGAGGTGGCCCTGCAATATTGTACCGCCACCACCCAGGGTTTTAGTTTTGGGTTTTTTTTGGTTAGAAAAATGATCTCCAGGATCTATTTGAAAAAGGCAAAGTCTGCCAAGTGTCAGACATTCTTACTCTCTTTTGGGAAAGATCCAGAAACCTACTGGTTTAATAAGTTCCCTGGAGCAGGCTAATGACCATCATATCACACTTATCAATACAGTTCCTGTTTCTGATGCCACTCCCGTATTTGGGACTTCTATGTCCCAGTTGCCCTTCAGGAAGACACGGTTACCTGGCTTGCTGAACTGGCTACTCATATAATTCCTTCTAACAATAGTCCACCAGCCAAATTGACTCTGTTTTTTTTCTAATTACTTTATTTAACAATTGTGTGTCGGTTAAAATAATGAAGACAAATATTTCTTAAATGGAGGACCAGATCCACATATCCTCACACACATATAGCATGCCACTCCTAGAATCCCTGAAGAAAGTTATGAAGAGAGTGTAGGAAGATATAGCAAAACTCTTTTTTTGCAGTTCTTAAAACTCCTAACAGCCTGTGGATTTTGATCAGTATCTTCAAGACAAAAAGCAAAGTTCCCTTTTCCATTCACTCTCCAGCAGTTGGTAACAGTTCAGTACTTGTAGATGAATAACATTTGCCATTTTTAAAGCCTATTGCAATGACATTTGTCTCCTCACACTGTAGCATTTTGTCTTCTGCAGCTTCTTCTGTGGATGAGTGGGTAAGAATGGACAGTAACAGCATAACTACCGACAGTACCCAATGTTGTACCAGCATAACTTGAGGTTCATGGGGCACCATTCCAGCCACAAGGCTTTGAGACCTGCCAGTTTCATGCTGCTCAATAAATGATTTAGTTCTCAGTAACTGCAACATCTAAAACAATCTTCTCTAACCCAAGTGGAATTCATAATTGGACACAGATGTATTCTCCCAGCTGCACAATTCCTACAAAAGCACTATTTAAAACTAATGGGTCAAAGTAATTTTCAGTGTAATTCCACTGAAATTGATGGTATGAGTCAGTCTGAAATTCATTAAGTAGTGCCCAGCTATGGGCATCAAAACCTGTGACGTGATACAGTAAATGGGAAATAGAGACAGCAAAGATAGTATAAGAGCAGAAAGTCTAAATGAGGAAAATCTAAGTCTACTTTGCTCCAGGAGGGTTTGTCACACATATATTACAGATATATATATATATATATTTTAATTGAATATATACAATGCTATTATACTGTTGTACATACATATTCAGTGGATCTTTTTTTTCCTTTCAAAGGTTTCCAAAATGAAAACCTGGGAAATACTACAGATATGGCAGGCAGATTGGAAGTCACCTTAGTTTTCAAAATAATTACAAAGCTTTTGTGAAATAGGTAGTTGTTTTTTTTGGTTTTGGTTGTTTTTTTTTTTTTGGCTAGATTAGATGTAGAACCATAACAGAGATTTAAAAATATTAGATAATCAGATAAAATTTCTTTCTTACCTCTACTCCAGCACCTATGCTTATTGACAATATTTAGTTAATTGGGAACTAACTGCATTTTATTCTGATGGCACCTACTCTGCACACTGACATGATGGGCATGTGGAAGATAAAAATGGAGCCCTTTTAATCACTAAAATACTGCTCCAGTGAGAAAAACAACTGAAGCTCTAGAAAGTGCCAAGAATTGTGGTTCATACCCAGTGAATGTCAGAAGGTAAGCAGCAAATGACCCCAGGAGAGATTGTGGGGACTAAGGGGAAATTGGACTTGTTGCCTTTTTTCAGAGTCATCCCACATGTGTGGGTGAGAAATCTCAGTGGCAATTCTTTGATGAAGTGATAAACTCTCTGATCACTTATGATCACTAAAAGTCTGCTGTTAGCTTTCATAAAACTGGAGCTGGCAAAGAGATTTAGGATTTCAGTGTAGTGAATTGCATTATACCTGCTCAGATTACTTGGCATTTTCAATATTATGGAGTATTATATTTCTGCAAATTGCTGGATATTAATTTTAGGTAAAACAATGAGAGCTACTCATTGACAGATGACTACAAGTTGCTACTTAAAACTTGAGGATAATATTTTAAAAATTGTATTTTGATAAACCATTGTAGGAGCAATCATCTGTTCAAAGAAAGAAAGAAGGAAAGAAAGGAAGAAAGGAAGAGACATAAATGTAATTGTTCAGATATATGTCAGTATATATATGTGTTTTTCTTTTGAAATTTATTTATTTTCCTGCTTATAAGGTTTTCGTTGTCCAACTGGGTAAATTAAGTGCCCCGTTGCACAACAGAAAAAAAAAAAACACCACCAAACACTTAAACACAGCTCTAAGTAAAGATTTTGCTGGTAAGTAAATGCTTAAAAGAATTCTTAACATGTTCATTGAACAATTATGTGCAAATAAAGAGAGCCATAAAAAACAACATGTAAAGGGCTACATTTGTCCAAAAAAAAAAAAATTACAAAATTCACATACTTCTTTCCAAATATGATCTTGCTCTGTTTGTAAAGACTGTAGGGATCTTATGGGATCAAACATATTACGTAAGTCTGGGGATTTGAGTTAGAAGTAAAATACTAAGAGTTTTTGTTTCAAGTGCTGCAATGTCTCAGTGATAGCACTAAGTAGAAAATCCGCCACACACAAAAACTCAAGGGCCTTCCCACAGCAGTGTCACACAGAACCACAGTATTATTCTCACCATTATGTTTGCTGTCTGGAATCTTGCCACAGGGAACTGAGCAGACTTATCATTACCTTAGTTTTGACCTCAGTAACAAAGGTATTTTCTATCACATACATGCTCAGTCCTACCAATCAACCAACTGAGCTAGCAGCATGCAAGCTACTGGACCAGTTTGGAGCTCCAAGCTTATGCAGCTGTTCTATTGGATTTTTTTTTCACACTGTTCATAAATTTATCATTAAATTCTCCTGATCTGGACCTTTCCTGATCCAGTTAAACTGTCTAATCTAAGTCATACCATTACATTGCACTTTGTGTTGAATGAACCAGGGCTTTGGTTTAAATAAACATGGACCTTGAGGCTGGCCATTCTGTAGAAGGTTTGTGAAGGCAGATGAAGCACTGTAGTTTGAGCTATTTCTTTCTTTCATAGACTTTTGGGTTTCATGTAATCTACAGTGAAACACTAAGCAAAGCTGAGCCCTGTGTGGAATCTCTACAAGCAAAATCTGGAAGATAGTGCCTTTGAGACAAACATACATTTGCTTTGATGCATTTAAAACCTACACATAGGCTGGTGTTTCACTTGGGATTTGTTTTTAGAAATTGAAGTAAAGTTCCAATTCTATAGTATTGCCTTTTTTCTAACTTCCATTATTTTTTATCTTTGGCTTGCATCTTCAGGGCTGGTATATACAGCATAATGGACTGTTCCCTCTGGGTATTCAGAAGTGGAATAGTTGACTGCATAGGCAGGTTGGTAGTAGATAGGTTGTCACATTAGTCAAGATATGCTTGAGAATATAGAGAAAACAGATCAGGAAACTTGCCTCAGAGACATGTCATGGCTGTAAACCACTCAGTTTCTGGTGAATGTAGATCTCTGCCGAGTATCCGCTTAGATGTTAGGTCCCATAATCTAGACCTACCTTGAAAAGGGTTTGCCATTAGGAAAAATTTTATCATCCAACTGCCTTGTTTCTTCTAGTCTTTTCTTTTGCTGCTCCAGCCAAAGTTGTTTTTCATTTAAATGTGGTAAACATAACAAGCCCTTTCATGAAATGCTAGAGGTCAAGTACACTCCCCAACTTATTTAGTATATATTTCTTCATTTAAAAGAACAATAGCAAAACCGCAAACTGAAACCAAATAGCATCAAGCACTGGAAACAAAAAGGTGCTTATGGGATTGAAGTGCTGTGAAAATAAACCAAAACAAAACAAAACCCCAAACCAAACCAAGCCAAAATCAAATCAAACCATTTTATTTCACAAGGCATTCTGAAACACACATTTGATCTTCTGATTTCATTCTTTGGTGCCTGATATTTCAGCCATCCATCCTGAGTTTAATTCTGTGTGGTCCTACCAGTAAATCTGCAGTCTGTTGCTGATTGCACAGCTTATTTGTTGTGTGACATGGATTAAAGTGCCTTGTGGTACCTAAAGACGCCTGAAAATTTAAAATGGTTGCAGAGGTGTATTTAAAAATATAGCTCGATACCAAAAGTCTTACACATGGAGAGTCTCCTTCTACTCAAAGTACCTAAATGGAAGATGGAGTTGATCCACTTTGTCTTAATTGTAACTTTGGGGCTTTGTGAAGATGTAGATATGCTCTGGGATTGTCCAATGCAAGTTACTCTCCATCCACCCTTAGATATTGGAGGAAGAGCTGCCTGGACTATGAACACCACTTCTGTGGATTCTGCTTCAGAGGAGTTCCCACCTCTACTGAGCATGGAAGGCAGAAGGCACCCCCACTAGCACCAAGCTTCTTACAATATCACAGTTACTGTAAGATATTCTGCTCACTCTTTCTTTCTTCCTTCATTGTCAATGCCTGAGCTCAGACCTGCAGTTTGATTAAATATTTTATCAGGAATTTCTTTGCCTTAACCTTCCTCATTTCCAGGTCGTAATTATCATTTTTGATATCCTCAAAATTTCTGTCTGCAGACTTATCATCTCACACTTCCAATCATTTCTTTTAAACAATAATTCTAAATAAAATAAAGAATGCAGACCCCAAGATGGAGAAATAAAAATAAATCCAACCTCCTACACCACTAACTCCTGTCCTTTTCTAGTTTTTTGGATCATAAGATCTTTCTCATATTTGGACTCTGTGTTGTGTCTTGTGTTTTGCCCAATCTAAGTCTAAATATAGCATATTTATTTGTTTGAATTTTTATGTCCTAGTATTTTTGGTAATATGTTCAATTTAATTTTTGTATTTAGAGATCCCAGTTCTGGAATGTCCTTTATAACTATTTCTGTGGGAAGAACTGCTGGTCTGTGCTGTTTTCTCAGATCACAAGCCTCTAGCAGATATAGTTACCTCAGAAATTAATAAAATAAATACACAAGATAAAGGAATTTTTTTACTATCTTAGCTGTTAATCAGCATGATTTACCTTGTTTAATGTTCTATAGTTTTAGTTTGTGATGACTTGTATGCATTCCTACGCTTTATATATTGAAGATACAGATATTTATGGGTTTCTTCTGTTTTGTACTTTTTAATAAAAAGACATCAATTCATAAATGTTCATATTTCAAATTATGAGATACCTCAATTTAAAAAACATACATTTATGCTTTTTAATAGAAATATAACTTTTATAATAGAAGCATTTTAGTTATCCAGAATATTCCTTTACAATCAGCCCTAGTGGCAATGAGAACATAAAAGACATTTAATCTAAACCAGTTTCAGAAGTTTGCTGAGTGAACATGTATGTTATATGCACAAAATCAAGAATCACCCAAACTTTTTGAGTTAATGATGAGGAGACTGAGTGCATCGTCAGTAAGTTTGCAGATGACACCAGATTGGGTGATAGTGTTGATCTGCTTGAGGGCAGGGATGCTCTACAGAGGCATCTGTACCAGCTGGATCAATGGCCTTCGGTCAATTGTTAGCGGTTCGACAAGGCCAAGTGCCGGGTGCCCCACTTGGGTCACAACAACCCCATGCAGTGCTACAGGCTTGGGGAAGAGTGGCTGGAAACTTGCCTGGTGGAAAAAGACCTGCGACTGTTGATCAATAGCTGGCTGAACATGAGCCAGCAGTGTGCCCAGATGGCCAAGAAGGCCAACAGCATCCTGGCTTGTATCAGGAATAGTGTGACCAGCAGGACTAGGGAAGTGGTCATCCCCCTGTACTCAGTGCTGGTGAGGCCCCACCTTGAATCCTGTGTTGTTTTGGGCCCCTCACTGCAAGAAAGACATTGAGGTGCTGGAGAGAGTTCAGAGGAGGGCAATGAAGCTCATGAAGGGTTTGGAGTACAGGTCGTGTGCACAGTAGCTGAGGAATAGGCGGTTGTTTAGGCAGCAGAAAATGATGCTTAAGGGAAACCTTATCACTCTCTCCAAGTACCTGAAAAGAGATTGTAATGAGGTGGATGTTAGTCTCTTTTCCCCCATAACAAGTGACAGGACAGCAGGAAATGGCCTCAGGTTGCACCAGGGGAGGTTTATCTTGGATATTAAGAAAAATTTCTTCACCGAAAGTGTTGTCAAGGAATGGAACAGGCTGCCAGGTAAAAGGTTTTGGTGAAAACATGTAGAAATGGTATTTAGAGATGTGGTTTCATGATGTACTTGCCAGTGTTAGTTTAATGGTTGAAGATCTTAAAGGTCTTTTCCAACTTGAATGATTCTATGATTCTATGATCCTGTTCCTCTCTCTTGTTCATCAGGGTGAAAACTCATTAGTGAAAAATATATGTGTATCCCTGTAGCAGTTGATTCTAGACACCCAGTCTATTCCAT
Organism: Nesoenas mayeri; assembly: GCF_963082525.1. Lineage (NCBI taxonomy): Eukaryota > Metazoa > Chordata > Aves > Columbiformes > Columbidae > Nesoenas > Nesoenas mayeri. The sequence continues at coordinate 68,828,958 of NC_137541.1, forward strand.
AGCTGGCTGTAGGATCCTTGAGTTTTCACACTTACTAGTACCTGAGCAAGCAAACCCGTAAGATCTGCAGCCTCACTCCAGCTGTTGGTACTCAGACCTGCTTACATACACACACATACAGGCAGGCACACCACATATTGATTCAGTAACTGGCCTTGGACAATCTGTGTATCCAGTAGCTGACCCTTGGGTCCCCTTGTCTTCCAGCTGCATCATGTAACAGACACACACATACACACACACATGCAACACATCTCTCTGCTAGCTTGTCCAGACCTAGTAGCTGGTCTTCCCAGGAACTGCCTCTCAGGCCTTCTGGTATCTTCGTTATCCTGCCCAGACTTATCATCACTCCAGTACTTTGCCTGACATACACACCCACAAAATAGGCATTTCCTCCTGTTACTAGCACCAGAGACAAATGGGACCCTGTGTCTCATGGTGTCCTCTCCAGTGGCTGGTACTTAGGCCTCCATATACATATGTGCACACAGAATGGAGTCTCTTATCTAGGAAAATAGTCAGGAACAGACTTTACTACGATGAGACAGAATGTCATGACCAGGATCTGTGTACCAGCAGACAAGTTTACTGACCAGCTACCTGTTTAAATGTGACATATGCTTTTATAATCTTTTCTATCTGTTTTCCTGTGCTAGTTACCAAAGATCTCAAACCATCTCAATTCCTCCTTTTCCTCATCCCAAAAATGCTCTTCCTGGCATCCCATGATGTCTCACATACTCCTCTAATCCCCTCAGTCTGTAAGGTGACCAGGAAGAACATTGAGTCATCTGGTGGGTCTCATATCTGGACAATGGAGCTGCAACAACTCTGCAACAACTCTGTGGTAGCTGGGTCAAGGTGCACAGGTTTTGGGTGCTCTGCTCAGGTTTTGGGTGTTCTCCACATGTCATTGTTCACCTGTGGTCACATGCCTGTGACTCTGTCTCTCTTTGTGGATCTGATTTTCCTTGAACCTTTTTTTACTTGCAACTAGAAATAAGAAACATGAACATAGATAAAGTGGTAAATAGCACATTGACTTGGAACCTCATTTCTTGGGAAGCTCTATTTACAACAAGAAAATCACAAAAGCTGTAACTGTAAATGGGATAAAATTAATAAATTTGTGTGTCTGTGTGTGATAGTACTAAAGTAAACCTACATAGATCTAATAAAAATATTGAACACTGAAAAGAGAACTAGTAACTTAGTCTGAGAATATGTTGCATGTGGGCTTCAGTGTCACCTGATAATAGACTAAATAGCAGGTATCTTACTTTGAACCCACATAAAGCAAGTACAGCTTTTAAAATTGGAATTCTGAAATAGTCAGTCTAATACTTCAGAGTCTCCCTTTCAGTTTGTGTAAAATTACACCTGTATTTCTGTATTCATTGATAAGTATTAAAATGTACTGTTTTAATTTATGTGCCATCTATGCATTTTCTCATTTGTTCAATTCACAGTATTTGTAAAGACTGAAGGGAATAGTTCAGAATGACAAGATACTGGGTTCTTGTTATGTTATCTTTTTCCTAAGGAAGCAAAATTTGCCATAGCAAGCAGGATTACAGGTGACAGACGTATTTAAAATGGAATTCAGGAAGGATGTGTGCAGGTATGCTTTTATGAGTTCCATTTCAATTAGCTAAGTTCATATGCAGGATTACATTGTATACAAAGTAGTACTTGCAAATCCTCACATTTCAGTGTTAGAAAGCCCCCACAATTCATTTCCTACCACACAATTATGATGAAAAGTTCTAAATATGGTTGGAATGCAATAGATGAGATGAATCGTTTTTAAAGGCTGCTTGCTATAGGTTAAGTGGGAGAACAAGAGTTTTTCATGTATTCCTTTGTAGATTTGCAGTGAAGAATTCCAGAAAAGGATATAGATTTAACAAAAAACAGATGAAGTTGTTTGGGTGTCTTGGTCTAATGATGTTTTTCATGATTTTTTTTTTCTTTTTTTAATAGAGGAGTTTATTCCAGATCCTTATCCAAATATTTATTTGTTTGAGCAGTTTCCACAGTAATTGGCAATATGGGGCTGCCATGTTGGGCCTGCCCTTAATTTGTAAAAATAAATCATAAGTTAGATGTCACTTTGTAGTTCCACGTAGAGAACTTATAACCAGATGGAGAATGTTAACAATATGGTCATTTACTTTTTTTTTTGGTCATATAGTGGCAATGAAATTTTTTTCAAGGTTGACCAAAACCCCAAGACAACATAACAACATCAATACTGGTTAGCACAAGCCGATACTTTGTGTTTTCAGTGTTTCCAATGTGGAAATTTGCTTTTGGTGAACAGTACATTGCAGAAGTCTTCAGATTAAATATACACACATGCAGATGTTATATAGTTGGATATCTTTCCAATGTAAAGCTATTCCCTGTTGTTAATTTCCTGAAACTGTATGAGCATATTCCGCAAAACTGGCAACAGGCACCAAGCCGAGCTGCCTGGAAGACAGGAATTTCAATCTTTATTAACATCTTAGAGGCTTCAGCATTTGTTTTGTCCTGCTGTTTTTGGAGGAAAAAGCACATTGGAACAAAAATTACACTGGAACAAAATATTCCCCTCTTAGGAGAAATAAGAAAGACCAGCCCTACTATTGCAAAACTTATTGAGGGACAGGCAGCACAACTGTGCCATCAAGGGAGACTGTGGTTCAGACCCCTGCTTTGTCTCCTTTGACCACCTGGATGACTGCTGTGACCTCTGGGCTACAAAATCAGCTTGTTGTCCTCATTAATAGACTTAAAATTATTTACATACTACTGAAACCAATGCTAACCAAAACAAACAGCCTTTGTTGAAGTACTAATTTCTAATTCTACTGAAATACCTCCACTACCACAATAATTAGTAGTTTCTCACAATAGAATCGCAGGATCCATGAACCCTATATTTGTATGGTAAAATAAGACAAACTTTATCCAATGCACTGAAAGCTAGTAAAAAAAAATAAACAACTCTTTTTCATCAGAATGAACTTTTCAATAACAGGTAAAGGATGAGAATATCCATTACTGGCAGAACATGTTCCACTAAATAATAGCTCTATTTCTGAGCTGACAGAGAGGATTTTTCCGGGCAGCACATCTTTAAAATGTGCACCTGGAAAACTGACACTTGTTACTCGATTAGATACTGAAACACACTGGCCTGATACAGATACTGATTTTATAGTTGATTGCAAACTTGTTGCCCAGATGTTGATTCCCTCTATGTTACATACACAGTAAAAAAACCCTTTCCTCCTCCAGAAAATTTAACTACTATTTTCATCTCAATTGAACTAAATTATCTGTCTAAATGGAATAATTTAAGACTTTTCAAAACTTTAATTTTCATGCTTTGACAGACCCAATTAGATTTTTTTTTTTTTCAGTAACCTGTTGTGGTTTTTTTCCAGCTATGCCTGCTGGGCTAAGAAGGAACTATATTTCCCTATTACACGTGCTTCTGTTTCTCCTCAGAGCATTAAGTTTATTCTTCAAGTTTAATTTCAGTTTCTGATTGTTAGAAACAAAAGTTAAATCTAGTGTTTGAAGCAGATTATGCTGCATCATCCTCCTGAAAGAGTCTTACACTCACAGCAGAAAAGGCCATATAACTTGTCTTCTATGCAATTCTTGTGTGCTTGGCTGCCTAAAATGGTCCAAAAAATAAAATTAAAGCAATGTGCCCATTCTGTGGCTGCTCCAAAGATGCCCTTCTCAGCTGTCTCTCCTCCTCTTGCTGCATGTGACATTCTATTGCTTGGAAGGCACTGAGTCAACATCCTATTTTGACACTTAAAAAGGGGCATCTGCAAGATGGACTGGAAATAGTACATCTGTGGATTTTTGAGGTGAATGAAAAGGGATATACCAGGAAGCACTGACATAAGGAATTCAAATTTAAAACTGATGAAAGAGCAGGGACATTCCAGCCAAAGTCCAGATCAGGTCTCTTTTTTCTTTTTTTTTTTTTTTTTTTCTTATATTTATTCTTCACAGTTGAAAAGAGTGAAGAACAGTAACAGAATTCTTAGTTATTCTCATGTTAGAAGGTGCAACCCAGAACATACACCATATGTAGCTATCTGCAGTAAAAATATATCAGACTTACAAAGCTATTATACTTTAATGCTTACTAAAGCTCACTAAGTAAGTTATTAATAGAAACATTCATTTTAAAAAATAATAATGAATACATATCAAAAAAACCCCACAACTTGCACAGTTTATAGTTACTATGAAGGGAGAGATCTAAATGTAATATAAACTTTGAATTCACTTGTTTCTGGACATAAATTGTTCAGAAAAATGAATAGTCAGAATAGTAATCAGTCAAGATAATGATGGTTTGTATGCACATATGTGCATGTAACTGGGAATACTGTGTGTGAGGAAACAGAGGATTAGGCTTCTTTCATTTTAAAAATATTTTAAAAGATTAAAAAGTATTATTTTAAACAATGATTTAAAAAAAAAGAATCACTTGCTCTTTAGTGTAAGTGAGATAAAAAAATAGCCTGCCATAGACTTTAAGAGGTCATCCCATCCATTCTCCTATCTAAAGCAGGATTACATATAAGCAAACTTCAGTTTCATAACTCACCTGGCAAATGTTTGGCTAAATTGTCCTTTAGATCTCCAGTGAAAGACTCCACAGCTTCCTGAAGCAAGCTAATCTAGCACTTCACTATCTTGCCATTAAAAAGCCTTTTTTACTAATGCTTACCCTAATTCTGTGGAGGCAATTAAACCACGTCATCTCTTGTCCTGTTCATAGTGGCTATTATCATGTCCCTCCACATTCTTCCATTCCCTAGACTAAACAAACCTAACTCTTGCAATTTTTTCTCAAAGTAATGTTTTATGGACCTCTCACAATTCTCATTGCTCACCTCTGGATTCTTGCCAATTGATATAGGCATTTTTTGAACTGTTTATCTGGCCTTAGCTGGACATACTACCCTATATGAGGCTTTATTCATGTGGAGAAGTAGTATTACTTGCAGTACCTTATATAGCACACACGTATTTATACAGCCTGATGAGTGTTCATTTTTTTGCAGCAGCAGCAGCAACAGCATAAATCTGCTAATTCACACTCAAATTCTGTTTTATAGGTTTATTGTCTAGTCATTTGTTCCACATCTTGTATTTGTCCCCTTGACTGTGCCTATCAAGGTATAACTCTTACTCTTCATCTTTTTCTTCTCATTGGGGTGTTTCTCTGAATTCTTGAATTAAAGAGCAATTTCTGATTTCAAAAGATTAGATGCTGCAATCCAAAGGAGGAATTTTACATCAGTTTATAATGATGGAAAGACAAGAAAGAAAAAAAAAAAAAAAAAAAGTTGCTATATAAAATTAGATGCAGTTTTACTACTCCAAAGCTATCATCAACACAGTCTCTAATCTCTTTTTATAAATGGTGGCAATAAAGTGACCTCTGGTTCAAATTACTTCCTTCTGGCAACTCTGGAATTTTTATTTAATAAAAGGAATAAATAACTTCTTTACCTGTCATTCCTAAGTAAAAATAATATAGTTTGGGATCATTAAGCAAATTAACTAATAGTAGGACTTCAGAGAAAGGTAAATGGATGAATGGGATTTCCAGTCTTGTCTAGAAAATTCAGGAAAAGCATTTTCTTCACTTCCTATAAGTTTTTATAGTGAAAGTTTAAATTCTCTTCAAATGAAAGAATGAAAAAATGTATGTATCTACAAAGAAATACTTTAGTCACAAGTCATCTTTTTTTTTTCCTAGGAGCATGAATCAGTCCATGATCAGCAGAATACCTGAAGCCTGATTCCCTGGAGCTCCAGGTTTTGTGGCTGAGGTCTCCTCTGAACAATAGGTTCTGGCAAAGTCTTGTTTCAGGACTAGAGCACTAATATTGCCTTGCTGCTATGTTGCTGTTCTGGTATCTGATACTATAATTCAGCTTCTACTTCAGGTTTTATCTACTTTGGATCACCTTCAGTCTCAGCCACCAATTTACTGAAATTTGCATTTTACTGTCCCTGAAAACTGAAGTTATCTGTCAGATCTAGCTGAAATTGAAAAAGGGTTTCAAGATTATGAATAGAGATGACAATAACAGAAATCAAAATCCAACTAGAAAGCCAGCTGGTGTTTATGCACTATCACATATCTTCCAACAGAATACAAACTGCTTTGTTCAGGCTTTCTAGAAATAAATGGGTCCAAAAAGAAGGTATTGCTATAAAAGAAACTTTCTGAGGATCTGGATGTTAGACAAAACCAAGGAAAAGGCTCCTTTTGGCTGGAGAGAGTTTGGGTCAAACTCGTACAAACATTCAGACAAAGAGTAAAGTGAAAAGGGAAAATTTTTGCTTAACTGCAGCCAGCATCAGTGAAATTCTCTCTCCTAATTAACTCTGAGAAAGAACAAAGACATTATAATTACAATATCATTTAAATAACAGGATAATAATGCAGAAGAACAGACACTTTGGAATTTGAGCTGGCCAAAACTTTCAAGTTTTCCATTTTAAATAATTCACGTATTTCTGTTACTTTCTCTTCTTCATTTAGAGCTATTGAGAACTCTCAGGTGTCAAAAGAAAACTGGAAAAACCGTAGAAAACACTGTGAAAATTTGTGAGATCTCAGCCTAGATGTTGTTTATAGTCACATATCTGAAAAGTGAAGTAACAGCCTGCTTGTCAGTTTTCAGTTTTGATGTATATTCTTTTTAAAAGTAAACAAAATACAGTCCTCCTCTCCTCCCTTCCAAAACAAAGAACTGACATCCTATCATTACATGTATTTCCACTTAAACATTTATTTCTGAGGAAAAGGATTCTTTTAAAAAGGGAGAGGCAATAAACTAGCAAAAGTATCTCTGATCTGTTTTGAACTTGATTGTTAAATTGATATTTTTTTCCTACCTTCTTGCTTTTCCAAGGTCCCCTCTCTTTCATTCGGAAATTCCTTGCATTGTTTCAACAGCAGTTCCTAGTTCATTAATTCAGGCTTAGGCACCCAGTTCTTTTAAATGGGGTTCCCTCAATCATTTTCTGGTCATGCAAGTAACCTTCTTCTCAAATAGTATTTTTTTTTCTCTCAAAAGCAAATCCACTAGTATTATATTTCCCTATCAGAGAACAAATAAATGAATTACAAACTCTTCCTTCCCCCCCACCCCGCCCAACAGCCCATTGATTTCATGCACACTTTCCCAGAAAATCCAGCAGCTTCACATTCTCCCTGCCCCCAAATCCATCACGTTTCCCATTCCCACAGCCTACTCCAGCTCATCTGAACACACCATGCTTCTTGTTCCCAAGGACTCAATAAACAGCCCAGAAGTGGGGTGTCTTCTCTAGCAGCTCTTCCATATAACAGCACCAGCATGACAGTGGCAGCAGATGGGCTGCCTTGCAAGCCTCTGCTAACAGCACGACGTGACAAACCAGTCCTCCTGTGGGGCTCTAATTTTTAGCTGCTTGGCAGGCTAGCAAGTGGAAGAATCTGACTTCCCTCCCTTCTGTACGTTAGACAGGAAACAAAAGCCTTTCCCTCCCTCACTGATTTCAGTGAAAGGCAGGCTTAAGACCCTCACATTGTGCAGACAACGTAGGCTGCCCCATCCTCCTTTATTGAGCTGGAGAGGGTAAATGCTTCCCACTACTACATTACCTGCCTTCCCATATCATGCTGAAAATATGTTTCCTGCCGTATACATCTACCTCTCTTGCTTCCAAACCATGGGAAAAAGACAGATTGCTGTTCCCTTGTCTCAGTGATGAGCAAAGTATGGAGTGTATGTGTGTATGAGGGTATGCGTGTGAAACTCCTAAAACGTTTGGGAGAGGTTCCGTTTGAAAATAATAATAATCATGTTACCTTGACTGTAAGTAATTATTGAATTTCCAAGTATTGTATTTCATTGTTTCTGTGTTGGATTTATTAGGTTCAGTTCTCTAAACATTCAAGAAAGTTTTAATGTTACTAATGTTATCATGTGGAAACCAGTTCAGGCAAGTTCATGCAAGTGAAATAGAATATGTGTTAGGAAATTTGACTGCAAAAATAAAGGTTATTACAATGAAAGAGAAACTCTTTTATTTACCTGCATGGCAGATACAAAATAAAAATTATCATTTGTAATGTTACTTTGGGGAACAACTCCCAAAAGCTGTCCTTTAATACCATTTCAAAGTAATCAAAATAATTTTTTTATCATCAAAATATGACATAAGGAACTCCATAATAAGCCCAGGATGCTGTATTCTGACAGTAAATATAACTTTTTCATAATTGTAACACTAAATACTTACAAAACAAAAAATTATTTTACTTAAAGCGGTACCCTAAAGCAAAAATAACTGATTTCTCACAACAGCCAATCTATTACAAATACCAATTTGCTCTCTTATTTCTCTGCTTTGGAAACACAATCTAGTTCTGATAAACTGTCAGACTATAAATTAGTTACAGTCTAATCCTTGCAGACTGCAAACTCCGAAGATTTCTGTTTCCCTCTCCCTTAGCAAGAATCAAAGACTTCTTCCTTCAGAGAGCAAATCTCCTCTTCGCCTTTTATCTCACAAATCTTAATTCTTTCTGTTTTGGTTTGTTGTTGTTGTTGTTTTTTTTTTTTTTTTTTTTTTTTTTACTGAATTCTGTATGTATAGGCAAAAGCAGTAGTAAGAATACACATGTGCTTTTTCCTCCTGTCCTCCTCTTTCAAGGCACAAGGCACCTGGCTCTCCAATGTCCAGAAGTAGTTGGTTTCTTTCCTTGTTTCCTGTACTATACAGGAGAGTACTAAAAGTCTTATGTTTATAAGTTTATATATACCTTGCATACATATAGGAAAAATGCTGTGATTCCTGTCAGATTGCTCATCCATGTCACCTCTTCCTCCATTGATCATTTTACCTCTATGCCCATTTCAGATGCTTCCTTGCTGCTATCCCACAGGAGAACAAACAGTAAAGAAGTGAGTTGTTGAGGCAGAACAGATGTGAAAAAAGTGGGTTGGAGGGTGTTTTCCCTCAATGGAGGAATTACAGGAAAACCAGTATTATCTGTAGTTTTACATTACTTCATAGCTACTAGAAACCCCCTTGGTTCCTCAGTTGACACTTCTTTGCATCAGTGAGGCTTAAAATTGTGACAGTGGATTCAAATATGTGGATTCAAAACTCCCCTGTAAAAGTGATCATTGTGTTTGTAATGGGCTTGCAAAAGTTTCTGCCAAATTAGTTGTATCCTGACCTCTATATTGTGAAATGTACAGCCATTCTTTGTTCCATTATCCATCTCAGTTATCTTTGATGAGTTGAAGCTGGATGTTGAAAGTTTGCACCTGCTGTAGCTAACCTGAAGAGAGAAAGAAGAGCATCTTTCTGAATGGGACTCAATATACATGTTAAAAGAGGTGTCAAAGGTGACACCTCAGGTGGGAGGTTCTACCTTACCTGATTCTAAATGCCTGTCCTGATGTGGAACCTTGTGGCTTTTTTTCCAGGCTCTTCAGTAATACTTTTGAAGAGGCTTGATATGGTGTTGAGACCATATTTCTTTCAGAATGGGTCTTTACGTCTAAGCTGACAATGGACTTTGCTGTAAGAAATTGCCTTGTGTCCTTCCTTCTGCACTGCAGCTTTAGAGCACCTCAAACCTCCATCTGGCTGCTCTGCCACATCAGAGCTGCTCTGTGGATGTGTCCTGCTACATGCAAAACATGCTCTACAAACCGAGTGAAGTCACTTGCTGATGTAAAGATGTTGGCAGGGAAAATCTTCAGTTGCTCTTTTTAAACGCTGTGCCAGAGCAGGAGCCTTAGGATGGATCACAGTTTAATCCATCTTTGAAATGTTGCTTTTAGCTCAGTTGTTTCTTATTAGAAAGTACTTTCATTTCTTCTTGCAATTTATCATCACTTTTTTTTGAAGATAGTGTTTAATAATACATTGTGACCATCAACTTAAGACATCAGCTTTTTTTCTATTGAAAAAAAACCCTTGTGTTGAAATATACAGTATGATGTCTGAATCTTGAGGATACATTTTTAAAAGGAGCATTTTGTTTTCTGCATTTTTCTGTGCCAAAAATACATGCATCCTGATTTACAACACATATATTTATATATTTGTGTAAGTAAACAGACTCAAATATTAACTCACAGACCTTTACAATGAGTGTTTAATGGTAAGTATGCTCCCTAGCACACTTCTGGCTCAGGCTGGCTATCCCTGGTGTGGTTCAGGGAAGGTTATATAGGCAAAGAACTGCATTCAATAGGCACTTCCGATGCAGCCACCCTGTTTCAGGGAGAAAGAAACTTGAGGCACATAGACACAGTGCCAGGTCCTGGCACTTGGCCTGTGAGCCAAGTCTGGAGCACCAGTTTGGGGCTGTTTTCTTATGTAGCACAGATGAAATCTACGTTGTATGCAGTGCATTTTTGTATTTCTCCTGTAAAAAATGACATATTGAGATAGATGACTCTGATTAAAGGACCAATTTAAAACACATAAGTTATTCATGCTTTCCTGCTCTGTTCTCCTGGCAAATTGTACATTAGAAAGGAACGAGAAATTTTGAAAATGTCATTTATCCATTTTTTGGTGAACAGCTGTCAAGAGAAACCCTTACTAGCTTTAAAAACACAAAATGGAAAAGTAGGATTTTTTGTGGTGGTTGTTGTTGTTGTTGTTTTAAATAGTAGTATTAAAAACCAAAAATGGTCAAATAAAAGTAATCTATTTGTTTAATTATTAATTTTTCCAAATAAAAAAGCACCTTAGTAACAGGCTGTTGCATGCAAATTATAATTCAGGACTGATAATTATATTTTTCTCATTACTTTTTTGACTCCACTTATACCAATATTGAATGGAATACAAGACTACATGTTAATGATCAGTTGGCTACATTTTTTCCCTGCTCACTTTCAGAGATTTTTTAAGAGTCTACTTAATGTCCACAAAAATACTTTTTTTTAATTTTTTTTTCTCTAGAACAGTTTTATCCCAGTGGATAAGTAAGTTTTACCTTGTATGGAATAAGCAAATGCTAGGGAATATATTGAGTACAATTAAAAAACAAACAAACAAACAAACAAAAAACAAAACAAAACACTTTTGACAAAACCTCTTGAATGCAAGGCATAATCATATGCACAGGATTTTCTTAAAGAAATAACTTTAGAAAAAGAATACCTCTGGGTCAAACTGCTTGGGTGGCAGGAAAGTCCTTTGGAAATGTGGTAATGATAAAATGTATGTGCTAAGTTTTCTTGTTTCTCTAGCTTTGGCCCTTTGACTAATAAAAATATTATCTGTCCCTGCAAGATTTGCTTCACTTAAGGTACTGATGTCATTATAAAAGCAGAGCTGATATGCACTGCATACTTCAATTAAAGATTGTCACTGGCGAATTGATACGATGGCTGAGATGTGAATAATTTAGATTTCATTTAAACCACCTAATGCCTAAGTTTTTTAAGCACTAATGGCTTTGAAATAAGAGAGTCAGCTAGTCCTATGAATAAATCAGACAGTCAGAATTTCTACTTTCGGTTTCCTGTGATACTTAGTTATGCATTAAGATGTATGATGAGCTTAAGCAAAGGAGCTTTACCTTTGCCTTTAACTGGAAAAGAATAAAATTAGGGGATATCAGATAAAATTCTCTAGTGACACTGAAAGTTTGAATTCCTTTGTGGATGGTTTGTGTGTCATCAATGTAAGAAACTATTATCTTGCCAAGATAATAGGCTCAGGTAGGATCTCTCAGCAAAGCATATTTTATTAACGATTTTGCAAGACCAGCTGTTCTACCTAAGGCAAACACACAGAAAAAGGCTCAAGCCCCTGCCTGTGTTCCTCTAGTCCCAGCTGCAAATTCCCTCCCACATACTCCATTGGTTAGGTATTCCAGGGTTCACAGCCTACCCAACATTTCCTGGATGTCTCGCCTTAGTTTACCTCTCTTACTACTCCAATTCTAACAACCCCCTACGTTTATTTATTTATTTCTGTTTAAGGTACGTTTTTTTGGCTCTCTGGCTACTAACTGCCCCCCCTACCCTAACTCTTAACCGCAGAAATCAGTTTGCACTAGTACATCCCCACAATTAGTAAAGAGGCTTTGTTTTACATTTAAGATCTGATAGTCCGTATGTCTCTCAGTCTGACGTTTCAGATTTACAGTTGCAAAAACTAACAATCAAAACCTGTATCAGCCTAAATCAGTGCATCAATGTATACATATGAGTATATCTGGGCAGTTCTCATTATTGCTGGAATCAAGAAAAACCTTTCGGATTTTCAGCTCCTGCTTCACAGTGATGAATATATGTGTTCTCTAGATTAAAGTGTTACTTGTCTATTATTCAGTTTAACTAACTCAGGTAAAAACACTTTGTTAAGAGATTTATCCATTAGCCAGGATATTTATTGCTCAAAAAACCCAGCCAACCAAACAAAAAAAACCAAACTAAAGCAAACCAAACAAAAAAGAAAGAAAAACAAAAGTATTGCCAGTAGTTCAGGACTTTTTACCAGACAGGATAGGGTCTGATTAAATAAGTTTAAATTTCAGTGGTTATCTTTCTGGGATAGCAGTGTTTGAGTATGCTTCAGATTCTACTTCTGCTTTGGTTATGGAGGCTTCCACTTCTTTTAAAGAAAGAGCATGCCTGCACCCATTCCTAACCCTCTGCTAGATCTCTTTTCCTTCATGGACACACAAATTGAAGTTTAGGAGTTCTCAGATCAGTTGTTATATCTGTGTTCGCTGTGGCTTTTCTCCTCAGTCTGTGCTTCGTATGTAAAGCAAAGGCTCATCTTTACAATGATTCCTACCTTCTGCTAACTGGTCCATAGAGGAACAGGCCACTTATTCTATCACCACTCACTTTCTCCTATTCCAATAAATATTCATAGAGGAATAAAGCAAATAGTGCACACACTCTCCTGAGACTCACCACTTTGACTTTTATATGTGCTGCCTGTTTTGTGGGATCTCCTCACTCACTGCAGACCTGCATGAAAATCAAGAAGCATTTAGCATGGTGGAAGCAAAGTGGTTGACTGCTACTATCTGTTCTCCATCATTTTCCCACAATCTGCTTCACACTAGTGGCATAGGTCTTCCATTTACTGCTTGTTAGGGTTGTACTTTCTCAACCATATATATCAAGCATCAGTTTCACACATCAGATCCCTAAAGGTGCTTGATCAGATAATGTATAACCACATTGTATGTTGCTCTCCAAGCAGTATGTGTCTTCACTAACTCAGATCTGAAAAGTGAGTCAAGAATCCAACAGAAATACAGGCCTTACTCCAACTCCTGTCGAATTAATAAGGACTTATGTGGATGAGGATCAGGCCACTTTTGCAAACTGGTGAGTAAATTGAGAAGATTATGAAATGAATACATATAACTCAGAAAAGATTTAAAGCTATGGTTCATTTTATGCTTGTAGACAGTCCCAAAGAAATCAATGGGATTATTCATGTACATAAAGCTAAATGCATCTATAAATCTTTGTGAAGCTATGACCCAAGGGTCCAGTCTTACCTTTGTCTTCCATATAGATTTTAGTACTAGAAGCAATTTCATTGATAACTTAAATATAATCATATGTAGAAGTATCTTGTATTCATGGTTGCCTGTACTGGGTCCATCAGATGCTTAGATAATACACAGAGTGGCACAAAAGAGTTGGGTTTTTTTTTCATTCTGATCACTTTCAGTATTTTAACCCCAACTAGGTTTGAATACTCTTCTTTCTTTGTATTTTAACCCTGAAAAGACAGAAAATACTCTTTAATACTAAGTTAATGTGTTTCTTTAGTCTTTTATCAGAAATCCTGATTCTACTACCCATGGTTCTTATATTTAGTTTATAATTAGATTATTAGTGATAAATTGCTCTCCTCCTTATGCGTGTTTGGACTAGATCATATTTGAGTCTTTTATTATGGTTGGTTTAGTGTTCATTTTCCTGCAGGAATTTCCTTTCCCTTTACCTTGGAAAATGTGATCTACTCTCACATAACTGCTTTAATTTTGACCCTTTGACACTCATTGATGTATATTCAAGCATCTTCAATTAGAGGTAACTGGGCTGAACAGAGGGCTGACCTCATATTTTTACAGCTGTATCACAATATCTCCGCCACAAGGTTTTCAAATTGTATTTGTTACTATTAATCACTTCTCATAGAGATACATCAGAAAAATATTTTTTTATACTTCTTGTGGATCTCCTGAAGTTTACATACATCTTCCCTAAAATTCTACAATTCCCACCATATTTATTAATTCTACCTATCTTCAAAGAATTCAATGGATTCTGATCACTCTCCTTTGAAGGACCGTTATCTGAAAATTTTCTGTCTTCAGCACACTAATTCTGTAAACCTGAAAGATAGTTTCATAGCTTCTTCATTAACACTGTTTTCCTACTCTGGCATTGAGTCTTAACACTGTATAGTACTACAGACTTTAGTAAAATCATACTGATATGGGAACTTTGTAAAAGTAGAGGAGAAGACTCCATCAATTTAAATCACATGGTTTGAAACCATGATGCTAGTTTTCCTTCAGGAATTACACAAAAAATGACATATATTAACTAACAGCAGTAGAATTATATTAGTCCTATGCCCTGTATAAGATCAGAGTCAGTCCCTACATAATATGGTCAGACAGATGGAAGCTGAAAAAAATGTGCCAATCACTGTATATAACTCTGAAAAACAGGTAGCAGCTGTAACCTGAATTTAATCTGCTGATAGACCCCTATATGTGCTTGGGCATATAGTGTCCACAATGTTTTAATAAAATATTATTTTCAGACTTACCTAAGTTTGACTTTGGTAACATTACTTACCACTTAGTAATATTTTCATCCACCAGGTTTACTCTGGCAAGGAAGCTCCTAGCTATTCTCCCCATGAAGGCTGTGCTTGTACTGCACTTGCTGTGTTGCAACAACTCAGGGTTGTTACACTTTACAGATGATTTAATATGTTTTAAAATCTGTTCATTAGCTTGAATTTTCCTGATACTTCTTATTGATATGCATGTGGACGAACACTGAGCTACCTAGCAATGGTTTCCTGAGGCACAGACTCCACAAAACTCTCTGGACGGTCTACTGCCTTCCCTGTCGCTTGTTTTTGCTCACCTGGAGCTCAGAAAGACAACCACTGTCATTCCCAGTCTGTTTCAGCTCTTCATTGTTCATTTCAGCTACTGCACAGTCCACATCATTTCGGAGATGTCATGGTAAAAGGCAAGTTTGGATTATAAATGCCCAGAAGAAACAAACTGGAAACAACATTTATAGCAAGCTTATGTAAGGGTGTTCCCAGACAAAGTACTAGGCGTAATGCCCCCCAGGGTGAATAAGCCACAAGGAGAAGTGGTCTACACCCATCCTGGACTCATACACGTTTCAGGGTGGCTTTGCTTTAGCAAGCTCTAGTCTGGTCCCATGGGCTGAATTTGGAGCTGTCATGCAGCAAGTGTGTTCCTGGGTTACTTCTTCCAATTTAAATTTGTCCCAAAGGAATGTGCTTTATGTACTTGGAGAAAACTGAGCAACAAACCACAGCATACTATTAAACTTACTGAGACCAAGCTTCCCTGGACCAAGTACCATAATCTGTGTAAGAGAGGGATAAGTGTGGTGCACATAGAAATTGGAAAATGGCTGTCTTCCCACTGAACGCTTCAGATGCCCAAATTATTGCTACTTTTGAAGAACAATATTCCTTTCTGATTTAAAAAAAAAAAAAAAAGAGAGAGAGAGAGAGAGAGACAGAAACTGAATAAACTGATCAGTGACAACAAAACCCCTGACCCTTCGTAAATCCACAATTCAGTCCAGCAGTTCAAATCACACAGTTCAGCAAAACTCAAGCCCATAAATGCTAGGAAATTCAGACTGATGCTACACAGTTGCAATTTTGTATTTACTCTCTCTCTGTCTTGGTATTGCCCAGACAGTTGGGTGCATGATCACAAGGAAGGGACTTAGTATGCAGCACCTTTAACGTGATAACACAAAACTGTTGTTTGAAAATGTGATGAGCTGAATTTGCTGTACACTTTGAGCACATTCTCAAATAAGAGCTTCGTCATTTTAGCACTCTTTCTTCCAGGCTTCCATCTTCACTTGATCTTTATGTTCCACTGCCTCACAGCTGACAACATCCTTGTTAAAATAATCATGGGCATCACTACTGAAATAGGCACCAACATAACATCAAACCACAGTAAGCTGAACTTCTTGAAGAGCACATGCACCTGTTTCTTTTCATTCAGTAGCAGTGACGGGCTTCTAGACATGACTCCAAATAAAATTCTATCACAATCCAAGTATTGTCAATGTTTTGCAACTAATGCCTCCATTTGCCATTAGTCAGTTTATACTTAGTGAATCCGTTGGGCTACATGTAGGCAGTTTCCAGTAAGAATTATAGCTTCTAGATTGGAAGAACAGAGTTATGGTTCATGGAATGTTTCATGGGTATAATATCGTACTTCCCTGTCTTCAGAAGGTAATTTGAATTGCTCTGTTTAGTCCTTAAATTAGTATGAAAGAAAGAAGGGAGGGAGTTTGTTTACTTCTTCAGAGAAAAAACGTCTTAGCAGTAAGAAAGACTGTGGAAGAGACACTAGGATTTAGGAGAAGACACTGTGCTTTTCAGAGAAGATACCTTCATGTTTGGTTCTGCTACAGTCTTCTTGTAGTTTGCATCATTTACCTTCATCAAGTCACGCAGACATTCAGGATCACCATGACCTATCTTCTGTCTGTTATGCTTGCTGGCCACAAGAAAATATAATTTTGATCCCTGACAGTTAGTCCCTCATAGTTCAAAATTTGTTTCAGAATTTCAGTGTTTTAATCTAACAAAACAAAAACTCTGAAAATTACCAAGTAAGAAACAGTCTGATGCTTCACCTAGGTAACACCAAATGCTTCCTTGCAAAAATAATCAGGAGAAGCACATATTAAGACCTGCATTAATCTCATGTAACTCCAGACATACAGGAATGGAATTTAGGGGACACTGACTGCCAATAATTGTTCTACAGCTGATGGAGAGGATACCTAAAGAGGCAGCTCACCCCATTTTTCTGGAATGAATGAATATGTTCCTGGAGGTGTTACTTCTTTAACCGCAAGGGTGTCTAGATATCTAACATTGACTGTTTACCTGTAAGATATCAATGTGAAATAATGTACAAGCTACACCAAAAGACCCAACAACTTCATGAGATGAAACATAACTAGAAAATAAAACCATCAAACAAGAAAATAAAGGGGTTTTGTCTAGATTTGAAATGCCATGGACATGCTTATTTTTCAAAAAATAAATGCTGTTTTTTCTTCAGTCAGGCTGCCAGAAAAGGGTTTGACAAGATATTTTGGCCAGTTGTAGTTATAGCCATGTGTGCTGGCTTGACAAAAGACTCTGGTATTTTCCTGCTTAGTGTTTGAAGAGTGCCTAGTCCCAGGAGAGCTATTGTTTAGCAGGGTTTTTAAGGCACTATGGTCATCCAGACAATGACAACTAATTTACAAGCTGTGGACTTACAAATTTGTAAGTTCCATGAGAACAAGTTTTACAACATACAGAAGCTTACAAGCACAAAAGAGACTACTTCCTGTGTTCTGTACAGACCTATCACCAGAGGGGCTAAGTCTTTAGACAAGTCTGTAGTATGCCATCAGTAGTTGCCTCAACCTCATCATGGTAGTGACAGGCAACTTAGAAATCAAGGGGAGAGTTGAGTAGCTTGCACACAGGGAATACAGCCTACAGTAGCTTTTCTTGCTACCTGTCATGAGTATTCTGTAGGCATCGAGTGTCTTCAGGAGCTCAGGGGCAGGGATATATCAGTAATACTGTCCTTCTGGATTCCAGTGCAGAGATGAACAGTATCACAGTAAATTTCTATCATGCTTCCAGCACCCTGGACATATCACAGTTCGGAGCAGCACTGCCCACTCTAATAAGTAATGGGGTACAGGGAAGTGAGAGTGGAGGAACCCAGATGCTCACAGACAGATAAAAAAAACCCCAAACTTTTCAACACCTTGAAAGTCTCTAGTGCTCTGGAAATCACCCAAAGCACCAGAGAAGGGAAGGTCTTTCTCAATCCACTTTGGGAAGTGAAACTGAGAATTAAACAAAGGACTAAGCCTAATCCACCAGAGCTTTGGGATAAAGGACATACTACTTTGAAGTGTCAAAGTGTAAATATGTGCTGGCATACTCCACAGTATGTCTGGTCCACTCTTTCTTGTCTGAAAAGGCTGGAAGCCCTTGGTGTTTCCTTTGGTTGCTCCAGTACTTCTTCAAGTCCAGAATGATCTTGAGGGCAGGCCAAGATCAGACAATCTGCTGGAGAGGGTGATTTTGCAAACCAGAAGTACTTTCTGTAAAAGTAGTTACAGCCTTTGCTCACTCCTCAAATCCAACCACCAGTGTATAAGCAAGAGAAAAATAGCCAACTACATACCATAAGGTATGAAGTATAGCAGCATCACATCACTTTTGAATTTGAAAGTGCTTAGAGCTGCTAGTAGCCCTTTTTCCATGTTCCTTAGGCACAGTGATGTTGGAGTTGCTTTTCCAAACATGAAATAAATGCTTGCTTTCTTTTGTTGGTCAAAATAAAAGCAGGACAATAGTGCAGCCAAAGCTAACAACAAGGTCTTTGTGGACTTTACGCAGTACTTGCTTTTAGCAACTGAGAAGAGCTGTAAACCTTACCTAGAAAGCTTGCCTAGGAGGAAAGATTTTAAAGAATACTGCTCGCTTGCAGCTTCCTCAGACAAGGCTGGCTGCTGTTTACCCTGTGGATGTAAAATAAGCTTAAGCGTTGCCTTACAAATAGGACTAACAGTGATGTGCATTACGTCGTGTGTCTAATAAGATTTCTCCAAAGTTCAGAGGCTGGATTCTGATTCAGAAGTCAATAGAAAAATGTCACAGATGTCTGCAAATGCAAGCACATGTTACCTGAAGAGAATATGAGTTGTTTTAGTTGTATGTGAAGAATTCCAGTCAGCAACAAAATTAATATATTCCAGTGACAAAAGAAGCAAATATCAGTTCAGTGATTTAAGACATTAAGGAAACCCGTGTGTCAATCACAACAAATACAATACACCTGAGAGGAAAAATTAGTTTCATCAGCTAAAAAGGACAACAACAACAATTCTATTGGTTGGAGGTGATGATGTACAAAAAGTTTGAAGTAATAATATGCTTTAATAACTTCTCTGATTATTTTGCCATTTCAGTTTGGATTTGGTGTGTAATTTAAGCATCTAATATTGACAGCTTTATAAACTCGTCATAAATTGGCATAGACTTACTGACTTCAAAGCAGCAAAGTTGATTTACATGAACCAAGGTGCCAGCCTAACCTTTTAAAACGTATTCGCTTAACTATTCCTGCATATCTCCAGTTTTTGATTGCCTGTCTGTCTAACATACAAAATAGCTTTCAAGCCCCCAAATAAAGGTTTATTGAGAGTAAAATGGAAAGTTTTATTAACTTAGAGCTTGAATCTGCAAATGCGAAGCACAGAATATCCAAACAAAATCAGCAGAACTTCATCAATTCAGAATAGTGAAAAATCTGACAAGCAGAGACCTCTTTACCTCTTTCTTAAAAATGGTTTTGTTTTGTTTTGTTTTAATTATATTTTTTTTTTCCATTGAACAATGTTTTTGGCTTCTGTTTCTACTTTCTTTAAACATAAATTCTATGACGACTGCAAGTAGAGAACTCTGTTATGTTAGAGAGGTTTAACTTTATTTTTTTTTTTTTTTTTTTCTTATTCAAAGTACAAAGGCTGAAGTGCTAAGCTTTACGAGGCCTATAATAGGTCCTTGGCCCGAAAAATAGTAAGTAATAAAAATAATTAATAATCATTTAATACCAAGCACTTATGTCATGCCTTTCATCTGAGGAAGTCAAACCACTTTATAAACAGCAGTGAATTAATAAAGGAATGTTTTGCCAGAGGCAAAAAAAAAATGAAACAAGAAACCATCCTTCTACTCCCTGATGCCTCTTGAACTCTACAAAGTCAATAATTCTGTGAGTGAGAATTATACTGCTTTTTAGTGCTTATATCTTAGCACTTCTGGAAACTTGGATCATGTTGCTCCTCTACACAAAGTCTCTCAGTATGTAAGGACCCACATGGTAGAACTGATTCAAGTAAATGTCAGTCCTCCGTAATTTTCTTTTGCTCATTTTTCTGTTGTGCCATTGAATATCAGGGAAGGAGATAAAAATCTCTGATGCGTTGATTTGTTAGTGGTTTGCTCCCCTTTTTTTTTTTTTTCTTTTAATTGCACACAGGTGACTGTAACAATTTCATGCTCATAAAGAAGTAGGGGACAATGGGAGAAACATTCTGCATTTACTGTGAAGTTTCCATTATGGGAAGTTCTTCAGACTAGACAAATATTTCTTGTGAGTGTTACTGGCACTGCTGGTCTGGTCTTTGAGCAGGGGAATGGCTCAGGTGGCCTCTTTAAATCTCTTTCAGATTCTGATTTCTATGAATCAGCTTTTAGGACAACAGCAAATTTTGCATTCAAGGTCAAACTCAACACAATGACTCTAGAGGCTGTACTCCTCCAGTTTCACAGTGCCAAAGTAAAGGAAACTTAGATGGCAAGTCGTTAGAGAGAAATTTGGAGAGATCTGCACCTTTTCCTCATTTAAGTGCTTAAAACCACCAGAAACACTTTTTAAAATGTTGAACAAGTTTATATTTATTTACAAAGAATAACAGTGTCTAAGTTTTTTTTAAACTAAGTATAGTTAATAGCTTAATAGAAAGGCTCTGAACATACTGCCACTGTGCACCTCCCAGGTACAATCAGTAGAGTATTCAGCACATTTTGTACAGTATCTTGGCAAACACAAATAACTCATACCTGGGGAGATGTACCAGACTCACATTATGATATTTCCTTCTTGCATAGGCAGGAAAACAAATCCACCAGTTTCACAGAAATATGACTATATTGCTCTTACTTCAAGTGAAGTGAATTTTGCTTCCTTGCATTCTCTATATGTAGTGAAGGCTCTTTGAGGGGTAGACAGTGATCATCCTGGTAATGCAAGTGAAACTTAGGTGTAGTTTTCACTGGAGACAATATACACCAAAAGTGTTGCAGGCAGCTAATCATACTGTTAGACTTTTATCTTGAGAACAAATATCTAAATGATGCCTAATAAGTCACTTAGACTGTGCTGAAGCTGAGGCGGGGTGTGAGTATACCAGCTGCTCATTGTATCTGATCTATGTTAGATACACCATATAATTTAGAAAAGAAGAACAAAGGGAACAGTACAGGAAGGGAAAACAGCACAAGAAAATCTGGACATCGCCCTTATTGTTCAGCTATATGGGGAAAAGTAGGACATAATATTAAGCTACTTTGGTAAATATACAGGATTAAATTAACTGACTGACTTCGGTCCTTTTTCTCCAGTCTGCTTGGAGAAAGGCAATGTGGCAAGATGTTAACCGAAACCTGTGACTGCAGAGTGTGTGCTTAACCTGTCAGACACCAAGACAGTCAAATGCCTTGTGTAGCCTGCATAAAGCAAGGTGTTTAATTAAGTGCCACTCATTTCACCCTAGGCTCTCTGTCTGGCTAGAGGACAAAATAAGAGCAAAGAGCAACTTAGAGTATACAAAACAAACAGTTGATCTGAGTCATCTTTTAGGAGAGTCTTTTATTATTTATAGTGACTTTGGAAGAATTCTGAGATGACCAGCTTCCTATTTTATATTATTGATTGAAGGAGATGCCCTAAGTATAAAATCAACTTTATTGCTGTAAGCATGGTATATGACAAATTTGCTTCTGTATAATTAAAAGAATGAACTAGATACAAACATAAATGTTTGCTCCCAGATTTGATGAGAAGCTTTTTGCTTCTACAAGCTTGGGACACCAAGCTGCTCACAACGCATGGAACCAGGCCTATGATAGTATATTTGTACTTTAGGTGGTTTCCAGTCCCCAGATCAAACCTACTCTTTTTAGAGTCTTTTATCAGCTTATAAAAGAAAGGAGAATTGAAAGCTGTATTTTTAAAATCTTTTACCCTGTTCAGAAAGCTAAACGTGCTTTCTTATTTGCCACTTTGTGCTGTGCTGCATGCCATATACAGACATTCATTGAATTGCAGGTACAAACCTCAGTGGTGTATAATTTTTTCTCCTTACTTGTGAGAAGGGAGGCCCTGATCCTCTCTCTCAAATACACTAGCTCTTGACATATAAACTAAAGACAAACCTGTTTAGACATTGATAGCCCACAGACTGTGAAATGTTAATGGAATGTTTCCATTCAACAGCAGATCACATGCTTTTTACCTAAATAATTTCCATCTTACATAGCTTCTCAGTGCATTGAGTTTTTCCTTCGACTGACTCTAAGAACTACTTGGCTGTTATTTCTAGCACTTTTTATTTACAATGCATGCATCCCAGCACTTCCTACCTGCCCAGAGACAGTATCTTTTTCAGAAATGCTCAAAAATCCTTCTAATTATGCTGACATATCCACATTTGCAATATAAACTTCTATTTTTTATTTCCTCTGCCTTTGCATGCCTTACAGTTGGCATATTTGAGCTGATCTGTCAAGGCTAAGACATGTATTTCAGACTGCCATTACTTTCTGTGAGAATAAAACGGTAAAGTTAATAAGGGAATTGCTCAAGAAAACTAACAAAATATCCTTTTTTTAATATTTAAGGGATTTTCACCTTGTGTAAAAAGTACATGATAAAAATTTATTTTAGCAGGCATGGCAAGAATCCCTCTGAACTTGAACCTGAAGATGCATTTACTTTTTCCTTTGAGTGGCCATGCTGAAAACAGTAAAAAGATTTCCAGATCTAAATGTCAGTGTTATCAGAATACATAACTTGTACAAAGCCACTTTTTTTAATTAAAGAAAAAACTCTCTCGATGAGACAAAATCAAAATTTAAGAATGAATAAACAAAACACCCTTCGTCAACTCCAGTTCTTTGAGAAGCAGATTCTCCCCTTTGGACTTGTTCTCAGACCAGCAGAAAATATTATCTTCCTGAGTTTCCATAAAATCTGAATTCTGTAGAAAATCTGTAGTTTTTTGACCGTCCCTGAGTTTAGACTGTCTTGGTCCCTGCCTTCCTTACATATTTCCCAGTTTTTTCCTCCTACATGGAGCTCCTTCTCTCTCTTCCATGGCACTTCAGATGACTTCCAACCATAAACATATCATGCCTCTCATTAAGGTAGCAAATGCCTTTCCTTTCCTCTGATACAGAGGCTAAGATAATATGATCAAAATCATCTCCCTACTTCCTGCCATAGTCTGTCAACAAACCAGAACATACAGCAAAGGGATGAGCAAATAAATAAAACAGATACCATTTCACAAGAAACAAAATCCAGTTTTTATGTAATACTGCTTATCACAACCGTCACGTTGCCATTTGTGTGACTGATTGTTAAGCATATGATTTATTTAAAGAAAACTTCCCACACGTCCTAATTAAAACCACTCAGTTCCCTGTCATTGTGGTATAAAAGTGGGAATGTCTGAGGTCCCAAACACATTGTGACACTTTTTGGAAAATGTTGGCTAAATAATCACCTCTAGCATTTAAGAAGGCAGTGCCTTCGGCACTTTCAGTTATAATATTCAGAAAATGAAACGGGCATTGAATGTATTGTTGAATACCACAAAAATAATAAATCAATAAACATTAAATTAATGCTGGGCAGGGAGAGGTTTAGGCAATTCTTGAACAGAAAGTTCACCCCAATTTTATTTGTTCAAAAAGCAGGATGGAGAATTGGTTGCTTTATGAATAATATGGGCTATCTCCAAAGGATGAAGTATGCAGAGCTGGTTATTTTATCTCTGTAGTGAGAAAGAATCCTGAGAAAGGCAGTGAAAAAACCCTCAGACTTATTGCGAAGCCCCTTGAACAGGTCAACACATGACTACAGTCATGTGTCTGAAATGTCACCCACTACCCAAGGGTCAACACACTTGAATGAGACCTGTTTATCAGTACTGTAACCAGCCTGTACTGAAGCTTTTTTTCTGGTGCTGTTTTCTTTCAAATGAGCAGAATGATGTTTGTTCTGTTCAACACTCAGACACATGAGGGGCCATCTTCTACAGACATGAGTAGACCTCTGAAAAGCAGGAGAGTGTAGTTGTCTCCCTCCAAATCCTATTTTTCACAAATGCTTCTCACACATGGGTTCTAAGGTTCATTCTGTCCTGTTTTCAGAATTATCCTTGTCTTTTGCCAATTGCATGTTCAATGTTGATAGAAACCATCCATCAGCCAGGCCCATGTATGACCACAAGTCTCCAGAGTCTTGTTCCCTCTTTTAATTGCACTGAAACCTATAAATTTCTGTACAGTTACAGAGCTTCAAGAAAACAGGAAGAACATTCCTGACATTGCTTATAACCTGAAAAAGGTGCTTTGCTGAGTTTGTGTGAGTTTGAATCTCTTATGTTGAGTCAGGTCTTGCAAACAGGTCTTTGGCTTCCTGAGTCAATGTGCTACTCACCTGTCTGTAAAAAGTGAACCCCATACCACTGCCTTTGATTGACATAAAAATTTGAGAACAGGACAGCCACTCCTGTCAGTGTTTGGAAATGTGTGGTGTGAGATCCACACTGCATGTTAGTTACAACTTAGTAGTTCTCTGATGAGGCAACTCCAGGTCCATGTAGGCCAGCCATGTGTTGAGGCTGTCCAGGAGATTCACACAAGTTGGCATCTGGACTCCTACACCCTAAGCTTAGGGTAGTTGTGTTTCATCACAGCCAGATGAGGTTAGACAAACACACAAAAGTATCTCTGCTGACATCACCTTTATAAACACAGAATATGTTTTCTAGCAGTTTTATTCCTCCTTCTGGCTCTGGGCCCCCAAAAAATCACTGTTCATACCATAGAAGGATAATTTTATTCTGCCATCAATAAGTGGGGTTTTAGTTGGTTGGTTCGTTGTGTGTTTTTTGGGGTTTTTTTTTTGTTAGTTTGTTTGTGAGGTTTTTTTGTTTATTTGTGGGGTTTCTTTTGTTTGTTTGTTTTTGTTTTCCCCCAGAATTCCAAAGCCTACCGGTCAGGAAGCTTTGTTTATCTATCCCTCAAGCAGTGAATAGAGGTCAGATTTGAAGTAGCGTATGTAGAGTACAAGATAGCTCTCATTGAAAGACAGCCTTAACATCACCCAGACAGACAGGACTGGCCCTGAATTGACTAAAGAAAGAAAGATATTTTACCTCCCCTCCAGATCTTCTTCAAGGCTCTTACTCAGCAAAGCACTGTAGCACATCAGCAAACTTAGGGTTGCACTTGATCCCATTGACTTCACTGGGATTGTTCAGGTGCTTAACACTATGCATATGGTTGAATACTTTGATGGATTGACACTTACTACCTCTTAAGCATTTCAAGAGCTCACAAAATAATATTCTGAACTGGTGGGAAATAGAGTGTACAAATATCTTCTCTTCCATGAAAAACAACCTCAAATGATTTTTAAAATTTTCTCCCTCCTCCCTAAAAGACGTGAAACTACTTTAGTTAACCTAAACAGCTCTGTTAATCCTGAAGTAAGTGATTTGGCTTTCAGTTTGGATAATTAACCATTTCAAAATCTCAAATTCAATTTTTAATGAAAATGCCTCTCAAAAAGCCAAAATGTTTTCTATTAAAACAATCTTAACATCAAATTATTTTTTTTAAAAATGTATTTAATTTTCTTCACTGGAAATTAACTATTTTGTATTATATCATTTATATGTTACTATTTACTATATTTCAAGTAAAAAGTACCTTCTTTGCTGTATTTTTGTATGTAGTCTGCATTCTAATAAATAGTAATTTATTTAATATTATTTAAATACCATATAAACAAATATTTTCCCCATACATGCAGATATTTACAAAAAAACAGAGGCTGTCTTTTTATCTTTTTGGACTGTTTGGATGGCTTTTAGAATTCCATCTGCCACTTCAGGCTCTGCAAAAGAAGTAAAACCTTTTTGTAGTATAATTATTATGACATTATTACCTGTTGTTCATGGACATTCAGATTAAAATTGTTTTCTTATGAATTTACAATGGCATTTTTTTAACTATAAAATTACTCAGTCTGCAAAATACCACTGGTACTACAGATACAAAACATGTTTTATTAGTTTTTTGCTCATTCAAGTGATCTCACTGAGGTTAGAAGGGACTATTCATACAAATAAAAACTAGCATCATGTAGCTTTTATGTGTAAAGCACATATAAATTGGTATATTAATGTGAAGAGCTAGGGTGGCTATTTGAGAAGGAAAGTGGAGATTTAGGCAATGCTTAACCATGCAATAGTAAGCATGGCTTTCATAGTTTTCCCCTTGTGCCAACAAGTTAGATAATTTCAGTATAGGTTCACAAATTATCCAGAAGTGAGAAGGCTGGCCAGGAGAAATGTTGAAATGAAATTTTGATAAATGTAAAGTCATGTACATGTGAAAAATTATATTCAGGATTGATAAATCAAGGTAGACTCTTCCTCGGTGTGGCTGATTTCCTGTGCTCCTGACCCCAAGTAGGATACCAGGGTGACACTGGGGGCATTAACTTGAAAACATTAGAGAGCACTGAGAAGGAAAGCGAAATCTTTATTGTGCTACTGTGTATGCATCTGATATACTGTCCAGGTCACTGCACCTCAGGAGAAACTCCACAAGGACAAGGACAGATCTGGAGAAGGCTGGCAAGGGTGGCCAGAGAAATGAAATGCCTTCCACATGTGTAAAGACTGAACAGACTACAACTCTTAATCTTGGAGAACGAATGTCAGAAGGAAGCTGTGATTGAGATCTATAAAGTAATGAATGATGTGAATAAGGTGACGGGGGAATGATAATTAATTATTTCTTGTAGAACAAGAACTCAGGAATACAAGAGGCAGGATTCAAATGAAAAATAGTAAATGTTTTTGCACTTCATACAAAATCAAATCACAGAATTCAATATTAGAGAGGATTATGTACACCAAATATTTAGACACACTTAAACAGGTACAAGAGAAATTCTTGGAGATTAGGTAGATGGTAAACACTATCTTACAGATGTAAGCTTCAGATCTGGAAGATTTTATTTATGATTGTAAGATAATACAGCATCTCAGAGTACAGATTACTGTGCACATCCCTGTACTTAAGGTCTTTCTCTGCATATCAGGCCAGATTAATATTTGGTCTCTGCTAGCACATCATATCTCATGTTTCATTATTATCTATCATCTAATGTCCATTAGCCAAAGTACAACTTCTAGGCTTAACTGATGCTTGAAGACCAGTTACCTAGTTTTAGAGAGAGTGTATTTTATTTGGTCAGGAATAACATTTATCCTTTTATAGATTTAATTTAATCTCTAAAATATTCCATAAAACCTTGTATAAAAATATCTTATTAGGTAAATCCTCCTTTCTGATAATGTATCTGTCATCATAGGATTTTTAGGTTAAATCATTATGCAATAGGAGGACAACTAATATATATTTACTGCAAGATAAAGTTGTGATTCAGGAAATTGCTTACTCAATATATAAAGTTACTATTAACAGTGATACATCAGAAATTAAGTCTGTCATTTCATAGACTATCGCTCAGATGGTTAGCAAAAAAAAAGTCATTGCCATGTTAAACCATAAAAAAATAAAAATAGCTAAACAATTAGGTTGTAAACTGAAAGACCTGAAGTCAGTTCAGCAGAAATTGCCTAGTATTAGAATCTGAAAACAAACAAACAAAACCAAACCACAAAAAAACCCCTAACAACCAGACAACCAACAAGAACAAAAAACACCGGGGGGCAGAGGGGAGGCGTGAGGTAGTGTGGGGGGTGTGGGAGGGCAGAACCATCACTCAAAATAATTGTGTTCCAGACTGAACAGGCTGAAGAGGAACTCACTTTTCTGCATGGTTGTGCTTTGATAAATGATGTGAATGATGCTCAGCGTCATTTTCTTTTAAAAGACCCAAGATAGGTGTAACAGTAAGGAATCTCTTAAGAGTACTGCAGCTTCTGATCTAGAAGTATATGATCTGGTTTTCATATGATATGATTTTCAAGATATGATATGATATGATATGATATGATATGATATGATATGATATGATTTTCAGTATCATTGTGCACAACTAGGGCCACCACACAATTAAAGACAGTAAATCTGTCCAGGAACACTGACAGCCTGGGCTTTCCTAAACAGAAATAAAACTATGTCTCCTGACAAGTTGGGATCTAAGGAAGATCTTCCGCAGGTTCATTATGTGCCTGCAAAACTGCTATTCTAAACAGCTGCAGGCACAAAACTGCATGTGCAAAAATGGAAGGAAAATTAAGAAGCTTTTAAAAAATAAAAATAAAGATGCTGAGACTGGCTCAGGCCATTTGATGCTCCCTGGCATTGTACAAATCACTTTGAACAAAACCCATATTTGTACTGGGAGTACTTTTCTGGCATAAAACCAGCATCTTGCAGCTATGCGAGAAAGAAAATAGGTTTTTGATGGAGAAGACAAGCATAGGAAGAATTTGTTTGTATGTCACATTCTAGGTTATATGACAAGGTTTGGCAACAATTCCCTAGACGACCTCCAAAGTCAGGCTGAGTTAGAACTGGTCAAATGAATTAGGAATATGAAACAAAGCCACAGAAGCAGTTTACGTAAAAACTGATTGAGATTTCAAGCCAAACTATGACCCTTTGTAAATTGCTTAAAATGTATTTGAAAGTCACAAGAAAATTAAAGTATACCAAGAAGCAACATACTGTAAGAACAAGGAATTCAACATTTTTAAATTATTTGAATATAATTAGTGTTATAAACTATTTCCCAGTCTCTGAATTATTCAAGGAATGTCACTTCCATTACCATTTATTCCTTTATTTTGTGAAAAACACATTGAAACGTAATATGTCAAATCTAGAAGATATGTTCATTTCACACATACAAAATTTACAAAACCTGGTGACAACTTGCACAATTATTTATCTTTACTTATATAAGTAATCCTAAGGAGTTTGAGGGAATTACTTTAAGGAGTGAAGTTAAGCCCTGTGTGTTTGGATGGGAGAGGAAAGTTTTAAACATCCTGCACATAAGGTAAGATACCATTGCTTGCAGCAATCCTTAGGAAAATTAGTCATCTCAGTCTGTTTTTCTTAATGTATTCCAGCTGCACAGCATTTAGATATATTTACAAAGTTACAGTTAGGCTCCTTTGTTGGTTGCTGGAACCTCAGTATAAAAATGCACCGGAGACAAACTGGAAGGAGTTCAGAGGGAAAAAATAACATTGATCAAGGGCTGGAGGAACTGACACATAGTGAAGAGATAGCTAGCTTGGCTAAGTCAGAGGGAAGGGCTGCCTGAAAACACAGAATTTACCAAATGGAGAAAGAAGTATAATTCAAGATGCTCTAATTGAGGGGAGCATTCCACAGAAACAGAAGTCAGTTAGGTTTTCTATTGCTCTGACTTTGTCATCCAGTGATATCCAAGGTCTTTCAGACATACAATTTGAATAAATACTTGTTTCCCAATTTTTGGTGAAATCTCTTTGCAAAAAAACTTGCAATGATGTATCAATTAATTAAGAAGTGAAGTCTCCTATTTCCTTTGTGACTATCAAAAGATCTGTCTTAGCAACTGAATTACAGATCATTTTATCTTTTTTCCTCTGTTTTATACTTTTCCATGTGCAGTCTGCATCAAAAAAAAAAGCATTTGGGGATAAAAAAAGGCAAATCAAACAGAAAAGTCAAGCTGTTTTTTCTTCAGGTTAAACAGATTAGTAAAGATATGCATTTAAACATATACACTCACACACAAAGTGAAACAGGAACTTTAGAAAGGCACTAGAAATTATATGACAAAACCAATTTTGTACTGCTTTCAGTATAATGCTTTTGATTTCAATGAGATTTTCCAGTTTTTGTAGAATCAATTTTTGCTCTACCCCTGACGTTATACAAGCAGAGTTGCACAGCTGTGCAACTGAACCTGACCAAGAACAGGTTCAGACTGTTTAGTCCCAGGTCTTCATCAGCTGTGATGGGCAAAGGACTCAGCACATTACTGATTACCCTGCACACCGAGGGGTGTGCACACACTCCCTTCCCCAGACAAGCAAAGCTTTTCCTGTACCATATTTCCACATGATGTCCAACATCTAGGAAGCAATACAGTTTTTACAGCTGGATTCATTTTCCTTCCCACACTATACTGCCCAGCAAGCAGTAAGAAAATACTAAAATACAAGGAGACTGTAGTAATCACATTCTGTGAGTGTCTGATACTGATATTTGACTTGATTTATGCAGACCAGTGCTGTATTTTCTCCTAACCATGAGCAGAAGCTGCAATACTAGCCAGCAGAATGACTTAAACTGCCATAGAAAACCATGATTTGATTCTGTTATGAGGTGTAAGTCTATAAGACCAAATTCACCGTTCAGTA
The DNA here is from genome assembly GCF_963082525.1 of Nesoenas mayeri. Taxonomy (NCBI): domain Eukaryota; kingdom Metazoa; phylum Chordata; class Aves; order Columbiformes; family Columbidae; genus Nesoenas; species Nesoenas mayeri. Next base: position 68,859,587 of record NC_137541.1, read on the forward strand.
TTTTTGAGAACTGCCTGTTACTTGAAAAACATGTGGTCTAGTAATAACTCAGATAAGAGCATGCAAAACAAAATTAAAAGGAAAAAATGCAAATTAGGTCTAAAAATCCAAAATAGTTTATTAAAAAAGGTGTCTGCCTTTTGCTTAGAATGGAGGTTCTCAAGCAGTGAATTTATTGTTTTGAAGCACATAAAGCCTCTTCTTTAAAATGTAATTAATAAGGAGTAACCTAATGTATCTCCAATACAGTATTCTCAGCCTCTCTCACCCCTCAGCTCCCCCTCCCCATGGCTAAGTGAATCTTTACAGCTCCAGAAGAACTTTGATTGTTATGTGGTAGGTGGTCTGGTTAATGGAAAAATCAAAGCCTGATACATGCCCAGAGGGTACAGGAGTGACGCTGGCCAAGAACTTCCTCCAGCTGCAGACAAGCAGTTCAAGCCAGCAGGATTTCCTCCCTGTGGCTGAACGTCAGGACTGAACTCTTCCCTGGGAAATACCTTGCATAAGCCACTAGTCTGATGATATGGCTGTTTCATTACAGCTTTGCAGCATTTACAGAGTATTTAATTACTTTCCTGCATCCTGTCCCTATTTTAAGATTTGTTTAATCATTTGTGTCTCTACTTCTAACGGGGATTTCAGTTTCAAAATGGGCTTAAAGCCAGAGATGTAATGGAGGACACAATATATTTCTTCCTGAAAGATGACATGGGGTAGAGAGGAGGAGAAGAGGAGAGTGCAGAAGGAGTAAGGAGGAGGGTTAATGTGTTGGAAAAAATGTGTTCTTAAGATTAGGGCTAATTGAACACCAACAGGAGAAGATAGATGAGGCCCCTGGGCAATTAGCAGACTAAGCAATAGTAATAAAAGAGTATCTCGGAGGAGACCTTCAACAGAGATAAAACGGCTCAGGTGGAGGAGCTGAAAAGAAGAGCTATGGAGAGTGATATGAGAGAGAACTGAAATGCACAGAGCAGCCATTAAATCAAAATAGCTCGACTTGCAGCATTAGAGCTAAGTAAAGTAAAAGGTGATGCTTGATAGACAGGGTGGTCCTTCTGAGCATTAGAAGGATGCAACTCAGGAGGGCTTAGCTTCCTAGAAATGAACAGTTTCCAATATGTTGGGCCAAGATACAGTGATAATGGTAGATTCAGAGTCAGTATTGGGTCTCTTTACTAAGCAGTTATTTCAGCAGCATTTGTGCCTGCTGCACCTCGCTGGTTACTGGCACAAATGACCCATCCTACAAGAAAGAAGAGGTGAAAGATTGATGAAAAGTTGACAGGTAACTTCTGGAGTAGTCTTTTGTTGGTTTTGGTTGTGGGTTTGTTTCGGTTTTTTTTTTTGGTTGGTTGATTTGGTTTTGCTTAGTTTTGGTTTTGTTTGGTTTTGTTTTTTAAATTCTTAATTTCCTTTATTTAGAACCATAGGAAAGAAGATTGAAAGGGATTTTTCAGAGTCACTGACCCCTAACTACTGTAGTTTCAGGGAACATCATATAATCTTGGCAACAAACGCATAGAACTCCACCCTAAAAACAGTTTGGATTATTGCCTCACTTCCCCTTTGCTCCTTCTGAAAGTTTGTTGCAAGAACCCCTGTCCTTGAACACTTAGGAATGCTTGTGAAATTTCCAGCCTAGATGTATTCCTGTCTAGGTTATATATGTTTGTTCTTGTGCCAATATTTTCATTTAGTTTAATCACTCTTCTCCTTCTCTGGTGTTTACTTAATTGCTTTTATCTGCTTGATTTAAGAGCTTGTTACGAAGTGGGTTTAACTGCCTTTTAGTTTGTTTCTAACTAGACCATACAATGCCCCAAGGGGTTTGACAGGGGCTTTCTGTTGTTCTTAATCCTGTGAGCCATTCTTCTATCAGGGATGGTTTTGACCTAATTAGAAACAGTCATGGTGTCACTGCTTGTACCATGATACTCAACCAAGAATATTCTGTTCTCTAAAACCCATTTCCATTTACAGCTGCGAAAATGCAGAATGCAGTCTCATTGGTGTCTATGGAGTCCCATCAAAATGACGTTAAGACATTTTTCAATTTAGAGCAACTGAACTATTAATACTTCTTGGTCCAAAGAATAATTAACAGGTCTAATTAACAGAATAATTTGAACAGGATGCTGTTCAAATGGCTAGGGATATTATTAAAATATGACTGTGGTATAAGTAAATTGTTAGCTTTCAAGAGATACTCTCAGAAACGAAAAATATATTCTTGATAATATTCTTGCACCTATTTAAACATGTCTATAAATTAATATACACTTAGATCTTTTAGTGTGTACAAGAACCCCTTGCTCTTTTCTCTCTCTAACATATTGCCATTTCTTTACCAAGCAGGCTTTGTACCAGAGAATAAATGCTGTCCCTCCTATTCACTCATATTTTGGAGTGTAATTCCAACAGCTAGATGGAGATGACTATGTATTTACACTGTGAGTACCTAAACCAACTGTAGTTCAATGGAAGAGTTTTACATGTGGGAAGCATCACACCAGTGATGTGTCTGCAAGGCTGATGTTAGAGCACCTCCCTGCACAGTAAGTCCTTGGTTGCCCTGGTTGCCTCCTCTTTGCTGGGACCCTGCAGCCTGACTGTGCTTGGCTGGGCAGTACAAACAGGTAAGAGATGGCTGCAGGTTTTCCACATACCTGTTTTGCTACTTCTGAGCCAGTAGACAGCATATGTGTTTGATTTATTTAATTAATGGAAATCTAATTTTAACACAGAGAAAATCACGAAAGAATGAATTTATAGGGTCTCTGAGAACACCACACATGTTGGCAGGAATTAATGGTGAGAGTTAATATTGTGGCAGCAGTAAAGGTATAAGGAAGGTATACTTGTGGGCTTTCTGTGACTTCTGGGTAGAGGAGAGACAGAGTTGAGAATAGGCCAGCAACAGAAATGGCTCAGCTAGTAATAGCTTGCAAGCATCTCCTTGAGTCCACAATGTTGTGAAAAGTGAAATATGGAGACTTGGATAAAAAGTCCAGCATTTTCTGACAGCAGCCTTTCCCACTGTTTGGATATAACATGAAAAACTGAGTCATAAAGGACTGAAGCTATACAGTGCAACTTTGTGCCCATTTTTGGCTACATCTTGAATTACAAGAATTACAATGACTTCTTAGAAAGGAAAGCCTTGCCTTTCTGCTAATACGCTGTAATATTCCTGGAAGGGAGCCAATGTGTCAATTTATGTACCCCCTCAAAGTGTGAGGGACTGTGATATTTCCAAGTCACAATGCCAGCTCAAGCCCTTCTGGAATGTGTGCCAAAGTCTTTCCACCAAGAAGAATGCCTCACATTAAGCGTGTCATCCTTGGGCTGGCCTTCAGCTCCCTCTCCAGCCCTGGAGTCTCAGCTTTAACCTTCATTCCTGTATCCCATTTCTCAGCCCCGTGGAAACAAACGCCGTGGAAACAGCCCCCATCCTCTTTTTACACATTAATGTGAAATGAAAAATTCTCATGTCTGGTTGTTTAAGAAGAACAAGGAAATCCTCCATGGGGAATTTTAATGCCACATTTTTTTCATAACCTGGATGCTGCCAAGTGTGTGTAGATTATACTCATCAGTATAGCTTGGAATTTGTAGGTGTCTAAGGACCTAACCTTGCAGTGGTGTTCACAACTATGCAAAGGTTCAGATTTGAGATGCCTTGATGGAAAGCAGCAGAATTTTAGTCTGGGTAGAACTCATTTCTGAAAGACTTGCTGAGACAGGATATCTCCAGGCTTGTACTTCTTCCATTGATATATCAGGAATTTAGAAACCCAGCTAACCATCATGCACTTGCAGTTTAATGGAAATAAAAAACCAGTCCATTTTGAGGCCTGACTGATTGAAACTCAAGCCCCTAGATATATTTTCAAATGAAACTGAAATCTTTGTGAAGTCATAGCGCCAACAATTGATGAAGCCTGATTTGAACATCAAGAAATTTTAGCTACTTTGTATCTCTGTTTTATTTGCTTTTGGTTTTCATTCTTTTGTTTGTTTGTTTGTGGTATGTTTTGTTTTAATACAGCAGAGTATTCTTTTGTGTCTTGACTTCTTTGGGCCTCACCTGTTTTCCATTTTTTCAAAAATATTGAAACCAAGATGTGTGTGTGTGTCAGAATAAAAGGAAAGAAAGCACAAAAGCAACATCTCCTTGCAAGTACACAGAAAGGAGTTTTTACACTTTTTGTGTACAAAGGGGAATGCCAACTGCCCTTCCAGAGGAAGAAGGATGGAAATGCACATAGAAAAGAAGCAAAAGCAACCAAATTAATTCACTGTCACAACTGATTTTTCTAGAGTCTCCCAATACTTGAGTTGATCCTTGGCCACTGTCATTACAGATGCTGCTAATTTCCCTGACATCCTGGGTGTCTGTTATAGTTAGAAGATGAAGTTGAGAATGTTTTCACTCACAATTAATTTTAAGTAACTTTTTCAGTACTAGAGTGGGAAAAAACCAACACAACAACACCACCACCACAAACAAAAATAACAGCCTAAATAATTAAGAGAAAATTACTAAGAACAATAGGTTTTTTAGAAAATACATTTTAACTCAGTTTACAATTTCAGGAGCAAAATTTTTTAATATTTTTCTTTGACAATGCTGCGAGGTCAGTAATTCCAGAAAAGAAGAAAACCTTAATAATTTTTTAATCTAGATCTTTCTTTTTAAAACAGATTTGAGCAGGAAATGATTTTTCCATCCTTACACATCAGTGTAAAAACAAACAAACAAACAAACATACAACTAAACAAAAAAAAGAAATCCCAAACCCCTTCTTCTCATAGAGGAGAATTTCAGCTATTTTTAGATTAAGGTGAACTGCATTACTCACTGACTTCAATTTAGGATACTTATTTGAAACACAGGAGACCTCCATCTGAACTCTCTGTATCTCTCAGACTCAAGAAGGGTCCCCTAACTAATGGACTATGGGCTATATTACATGTTGTCATTGTTTTGATTGCATTTCTGTTTTATCCTTAAAGATAGTCACCAGTAAACTGTTTTTAACTCTGAACATTGAAATGTTCATCATATCTGACCATTCTAGGCTTTGGCAATGATACTGTGAACTCCTGTTTGCAAGTAGAGTATACAGTTGTAGGATCAAGGTTTCTAGCATACATAGAGAAACAACACCTGTTTCCTTAGGCAGTTTCAGCAGCCTTGTTGCCAGAACATCATAGATTTGAAAAGAAATGCAGGATACCACAATTTAATGTCAATGGGAAATTCACAGAACTTCATGTTGGTGTGGAATTTTAGATAGGTAGAAGTCTTCTAGGAAAATGGGACTAATAATCCTAATCTTGCAAAAAGTAACAGTTTAATGACTCATTTCCCACTCCCCAGGAGGCCCACATACACACTGTGACACAGAGTGCTTACTTTCAGCATGAACGTACATGTTCTGAGGTCCAAAAGGTGAGATCCACGATGGCCAACACTGAGATGTTTCACCCTACACTTGGCCATAATTTTAGCATCATTCTCAAGGGATCATTATGATTTATGACTGATATGGCTTTTTCTTTAGCAGCCTGGGGTTTTTGCTTTTGCTTTAAAAAAAAAAAAAAAAAAAAAAAGTTTGTAGAGAGAATGAATTAAGTGCCCTGGAGCTCCAACACTATTATCGATGCACACATAAAGGCAGAGCTTATTCAGACAAGATGGAAGACACAGTTTTTCCTTAGTTCCTAAGCTCCAATCCTTGAATCCTGGTCAGCTAAGTCCCATCTAGAAGTGCTGTGCTGGGGAAAAGGGGTCCTTGTAGATCTATTTTGTCATTTTTCTCCTTAGATCTACTTTTTATAATATGGGGACAAAACACAATTCTATACCGGGTTTTGCACATACAGCCCAGAAGAACTGATTTCAGCTGTTAGGTAAATGATTAACAATTCTAAATCTCATTTAAAAACACACATACCATATACACAGTGTCATATAGTTCACACATTCACAGAACTCACAGCATTTTTACCACCTCTGTTGAAAGAGCTGTGAAATCCAAGCAAGTTGCACTGCGCTTTTCTTTTTTGTTTTGTTATTCACTTTTCTTTTATGACTAACATGCTAATATCAACATTTCTTCCTACTTAGGTATTTGGAGGTTGTTTCATTTGGTTGGTTGGTTGCTTGCTTGGTTGGGTTTTTTTTGCTTTAATTAAGAGGTATGGTGAAGGAGATCTTTCACTGCTGTGATAGAATAGTGCCACTGATTTAAATAGCCTTTTGAGACTGAATTATGATCTAGAGTTTAGTGTACGTGTACTCTTTTAGCTGGATATGGACTAAATTAACGTAACTTGATTTCTGTAATTGCTTAACCTCACAGAAAGGTAATGGTTTAGGCTGAGAAAGAATATATGTATATATAACTAAGAAAGAATATGTATACATAATTTAAATGTAATCTATATCTGATAAATGTCTTTATTTTAAATAAATATAATAAATGACAATATAAATGCACTATCAATACATTTGAATTTGTTAATATTTTAATTTAATTATTAATAATATTTAAGTTTATTAATATTAATATTGAATGTTTTAAATCCAGAAAGATGCTTATTTGTTAATTTTTATAGCACTTAAAAAAAAAAAAAAAAAAAAAGATTCACACTGACTTTATAATTGGGAGAAACTAGCCAGAATAACACAGATCAAAATTTGGAAACCCACATAGACACAACAGGCTGACCATGAATAACCTTGGCATGTCTTTTTGTCAAACTTCCCTCAGGCATAATTTGTGGTCTAGTAATAAAATTGAAAAGTTATGTGTTGTCAACTAACTCTCTTTGCTTAGAGAGAAAAAAGTCTTCCTTAATGACTATTTCCTCTTCCTAAGGAAAAACTGGTGGGGACTCATCCCTCAAACATAATGTAGTCTCAGAATTAGGGCCTGTGCAGTTGAGGATCTGGGATAGTCTTTTATTTTCTTCACAAGTGAGAGGAGCAAGTTGCTTGGAGCATCCATAGAGAAACTCTGAATCCATTTCCCTCACTTTTTCTTTGTTCCTACACTATCTTTAACCTTAGGTTGTCATGGACATCTTGTAGTTCCTCCGAAGAGGGTTGAGCTCTCCTCTCAATTATGCTGGTGAAAATGCAGAGACTGCTTTAGAAGTATCCTGGGCTTTAATCTTTGTTTGGCTTTGGCTACCATGGGAGCTGATCCCATAAGATGCTGAGTCCTGCTGTTAAAATTCTAGGTCTTGATTGTGACTTTATGCATACTACTTTTGCACTACCACAGACCCATTGGTTTAATTGAGTTTGCTACTGGTTTACACCTGCGAGGGACCTTTGCATGGCCAGAACAACAGCTGAATGAAGTGACCTCCATGGAGAACTGGGCCTGCGGTTTGTTATGAGAAACCGATATGGGGCTGGAAAGCTGGAGTGGTAATTACACAAACCACTCACCTGCTTCAGCACCGTCCCCTGTGCCAACAACAACAGTGCAACACGCTTTCAGAATCAAACTTGCTCGTGGAAGCTGGAGATGAACAGAGGCAGCAGTCAATGAGCAGGACTCCTGCCAGCTTCTAACCAGCACAGGCATTTTACTCCTTTTTAATTCACTCAGTAGCCAGATTATGCTTGTCTCTGGTATTGGGTGCAATCAAGAACTGTCACGGGAAATCAATGGAAATATTTTGAGAGCTTTGGCACCATCCCCGCTGGCAGCAGAAACCATCCACTCGGCGTTATCTCCTTCCTTTGTTCATCCCCATGACGTTTCCCAACTCCTCCCAGCTTCTAATTTGATTTTACCACTGAATAATGTACTGCAGCTTATTTAATTGTGTCTTCAGTTTTAAAATTGGACTTCTTGCGTTTCCGTACTTATATTACTTAATGAACTTGAGACACAGTTATTGTAGGGGGAAGAGTCAGGAATACAAATAATATAGGTAGTATAGATGGATAGAATTAAACATAGTTATCTTTAATAACTATATAGATATGTATTTGCTTTAATAACGAGAGATAAATGTATACATACATAAGCTGCCAATTAGTACTGTTTAGAGAAACGAATGTTTTAAAATATATAAATGCTTGTTGAGGACCATAAACACTTAGTTCTTTGTCACTGAAGGATGTGATAGAAATGGAAATGAACCTTTGAAAAACACAACTAACTTTATATGCTTTACCGCTCACTGCTAAAAGAAGACAGAAGTCATTACAGTAACAATGAAAAGGAGTTCAGAGGCCAACATGTTGGAAAAGCAAAGATGATAAGGCCAGATTTTCACCTGCAATAAATCAATATGCCTTTGATTGAATCAACAGAGGTTCTTTAATTCCATGCTCTTCCTGTGAAGTAATCAAATGTTTCTTTGTAAAAAAAATCCAATGCACTTAGGGAGGGAAAAAGTTAGATATTTTTTTATTTAGAGAACACAAACAAAATAATGTAAATTTTAATGTTATAGATACTTGTAGCTCCACTGAAAAAAAAAAAGAAACAGCTGCTTACACGTGCTGTTGATCTAACACAGCTTAACACTTTTCTAAAACATTTTCTAATGTCTCCAAGCACTCAATTGAAGTTTTCTAATTTTGTTTTAAGTACATAGGAGAAAAAACCCTGTAGAAAGATAAAGGGAAAGGCTTAAAGGAGGAGAATGTAAAGATCTGTGGACTAAGAGGAAGAATCGAAGTTTTAGACAAAGACAAAAGAGTCAAATACTGAAATTTAACTTGTGGATATATTAAAATTATTCAGAAATTGCAAAACACTTTAGGTGCAAACCTCTGTAAATTTTGGAGCTGATCCTAAAAATGGATAAAATCAAATATATATGGAGGAATCCATAAGAATTACTAGTATTTGTAGCATTTTAAGAGGGTATATGATTTTATAAAGATCATATTTATAAGATTTGCTTTACACTTTTTGCAGAGACAAAACAGAACTCACCATCTCTCATGCACCTAACTAGAAACTAGAGGCACATAAATGGCATTTATTGTGCCTTAGATCTCATTCAAAACTGAAATTTGTGTGCTAATATTGTAAAAATATGTGTCCTACATTGACATGCAAAACTAAAATATCACTTTTTCATATTTATTTGTCATTCAGATTTCTGGCCAAATAGAAATAGTCCTGATCAAATTATTTGGGAACATATTAATATTTCTTTTCAACTTTGTTCAACACAATCTCTCTTCACTCAAGATCGCCTTAGGTTTCATAGGAATTGTATTTTAGAATCTTCCTTCCAACATTCTTTTACAGTCTTGAGTTGAACACTGTTTCCTGAGATACACTTTACTCCTCTGATATATGTGAACAATACTTTTTAGGCCTTGGCCTAAATGCAGTCCATCACACAATGAGTTTGGCCTGCATGGGAAACAGGTATGAGATAACCTGAACTGCAGCTTCCAGGAATATTGTAGAAGGAAGACAGAGCCTTATTATTGTGAAACTACCCCAACAGAAACAATTTTGCTTGAAAAATATTTTAGAGTAACTAATATCAACCCAAAAGGACTTTCTTACTTCCCCGCCTCAACCCACCTTCCATGAACAAGCAAAAAGTTTGGAGAAAACTGTAACTTCCTTCCTAAAAAGGAATACTGTGGTTTTCATGGAAACTCAGACTACTAGTCCAAGGCAGCAGTCCGATTTACACTGTGACCAGTTCTATATCACTCTTATAATGAAGAGGAGATATGACTTGAGCAAGAAATTACCTTGGATTCACCAGTTTTATTAATTTTGTTTTCAGCTGTAGGTAAAGCAATTTTATTCTCAGTGGGTTTTAAACACTTTGACACTAACTTTGGAGGATAAAGAGAGTTTTTGTACTGCCTAAAACCTGATAAAGAAATCATTTAACCTCTCTGCTTGTAACAAAGCAGTTAAAGGATCAGTACACATACTCAATTCTCACAAAGCTGGAAGACTTTCTTAATCATATCTAGTGGAAGAAAAAGACTTTTTTGCTTCATGTCTTTCAGCCAGCAACCCAGACCAAAAGCAAGGACATTTCTCAGCAGGACAGCCACCCGCCAGCAAAGGATTGCAATGTTTATCCACCTCCCTGGGGGCTGAAGTGTGCTTTTCCGCTCTTGTTATGTTAACCCCTAATACTAAATGTTAGTCTCACCTGGCTTGTGTATGACATTAACAGGCTCAGGGGAGTTAAAAAAAAGAATTGGCTCTTCACGGTGAAAAAACAAACACAGACCATTTGTGCATACTTTCAGAAGTTGTCTTGTGATCACTGAATATTTTTCTGGCTGTGTTGTCTCAGTCATATCCATCCACAATACGGCAGGTCCAGTACTTAAGTCTGTGTTTGCAAAGTTGTTGACATTTTGTTTGAATAGTAGATATGGAGTGCCCAGGAAGAGACTTGCCATTACCATTCTGCTCACTTACAAGGAAGCGAGTTCAGAACAATCACTGTATAAGCCAGCAAACCCCAACTCTACTTTGGTAGAAGTTACTAACAAAATATTCAGGATCAGATTTCCTATGTCATTTGTACTGCAGTATGCCAAAAGAGGATTGTCAGAGAATCTTAATGTTTTCATGCATTTTTTTTACAATAAACACAGAAATATTATATAAGGTAAGAGTTGCAGTAACATGTCATTCTTATTTAAGTTTTCTGATTCTTTAGCTTAAAATACTCACTGAACATTTTTTGAATATCTGTTCCAGATTGATCTTACTGATATCTTGGTTTTTAAATGGACTTTGAGAACTGAATCCTTTCAAGTACAAATGTTTCAAAACCAAAATAATTTTTAAAGTAGAGATTTCAGTGTTGTGTTGGTTTATTGTTTTTTTGTTGGTGGTGGTGGTGGTGGGATTTTTGTTTTGATTTGGTTTGGTTTTTTTAATATGACCTAAATCTATAATTTTTCCTCAGATACTTTTTGTTTGTTCATTTGTTTGTTTTTTCATCACAGAAACAAGATTGTTGTATGTTTTTGTTAAAACACAGTGACAAAATGGACACCTCTCGAGACACTGGAAAGATTCAGTACCAGCACCAACTGTTCATAATAATCTGAGACTAGTAGCAAAGGACTATGTTTTCATGTCAGAGCTAGAAGATGGGTGCATTTTAGAGTACAGAGGATGACTATTCAATTGTAGCTTTTAACAACTGACCTGAGTAGGTGATAGTGTGAAATAATTGCAAAAGTGATTGTGCCTCAGGCCATTGTAGAAGCAAAGTCCTGTCTCATCACCTTCTTTGCCTGTTGTCATGATTTTGTAGACCAAATGGGCACAAAGAGTTAACTTTGTTTCTCTCAACCACTCTAGCTGCAGTTATTCTTGTGCTTTTGAGTACTGTTTACTTCTCCAGCTAGCTTTTTTGTTCACTTGTCTTCTTGTTTGCCTCCCACTTCCTACACACTATCACTGTACTTCACTTTTTTTCACACAAAACCCAGAATCAGTCTTATGAAAAGGTAAGTGATGTGTTAAGTACTTGTTTGGGACCACATAATATGTATTATACACAAAATCCCACATGTACAGAGAACAAGGAGGTGAAATTGTCTATAAATAGGGGTCAGTGATAGTAGCCTGCACACTGAGCAGCAGTTGCCATTGCAACACTTTAGAAAGATGTTGCTGTAGATCACACAGTATTGGCGTATCCAGCTTGTTTCTGTTGGGAGATGAAAAAGAGCAATGAACTGAAAAACAGCCAGGAGATTTTAGCCCAAGCCACCAATTATGTGCAAGCTGAAATTCATAAGCGTGGTGTGCACCGTAGGCACCCTAAAGACACACAAACAACCCCATCAAGTATCTGGGCAGAGAAGACCTCACTGTTGACACATAGTAGTGCAACTTCTTAATCAATTCATACTTAAATGCAGTCCCCAGACTTTGGATCTTTTTTCTTTCAAAGGGACAGCATGACTATTCCTTCTTTTCCTGTCCCCCCAATCAATCTATGCATCCCACACAAGAGACTGTGGCACTGACATTAATTGCTAAACAAGCTCCACGTTAGTCAGGGATGTTTTAACAGCACAAGCCATTTATGTGTGAGCAGGGACATGCCTAACTGTCTTTTAATAAGTAACCCAAGGATAATTCTGTAGAAGTTTTGAATGTTCTTCATTCTATTAAGCTGATTCAGAATACCATCCCTGGGAAAAACACAGTGAAGCATGGAAATTTCCTTAAAGAACTTCAAATGGGACTGCAACAGAAATGACATGTGGCATTTCTCTCACTGTGGAGTAAGGCATGTTGCATGGTTATTTTGTTCCAAGTGAAACAATTACAACTTGCTGCAGGTATCACATCACAGGACAAAAGCCTGTGTGTGGGGGTAGGACTTAGAGTTGCATTGCATGCTAGGAAATCTTTTGGTCCGAGCTGGGCATTTTTAGCAGGATTTTCTGAAATTTAACCACTTGCTCAGTCAGAACCCAGATCTGCTGTCTTTTTAGATACCATACAACACCCATTCCTTTCCTGAGATACTTCAAAAAATAGAAGTCTCTGTATGGAAGAAGAGGGGAGGTTGCAAAAAATTAAGGAAGATACAGGGAGGGTATCAAGTTAAGATGAAGAAAGTGAGCTAGCCACCGAGTATGTGGAGTTTGGTATGACAAATTTAAATGTGTGATTACTTGTTTAACATTGTGGGCCTAGACCAGTATAGTCCTGTTTCCATAAAGAAATCAAGGATTCCTGGAGTTTTGCTTTATTTGGAGTTGATAGGAACCAAAATATTTGTCATTATCAGCTGCATTCTGAGTGCAACACTGACTGGTGAGTTGCTGCAAGAATAATATCTAATGTCAGAAGAACTAGACATGCAAAAAAGTTTCATTTGTTCTCAGGATAAAAATTTCATCTTATTCACTTCTTGATATTTAGGCAGAGAGCATGATAATTAAGGGAAAGCCAAGATGCATACTTAGACTATATGTACTGTAAAAAAGCTGACCTTAATACCTTTAGATTACAACTACTTACATTTCAAGGCATTGTACAACAGAATTATGTCATGCTTTATAGTAAAAGCAAAGCCTGAAGGGATAGAGCCTGTCTTTAGCAAATACCACTGGCTGCTTAGAGAAGCCATCCATGTTGGGGAATTACCTTCAGAAGGAATTCCTCAGCAAGGAGAAGAGGCATTGAATTAAACACTAAAGCAAAGATGAAAATCAAACACAGCATGTGTATCAGAGAGAACATACATGCAATAACTTTATAGCAATTGTAAAGCCCCATAAAGTTTCCTATTATTACTTTTGTGACCAAGCTTGCATGACTCATGAATTAGGCTTTGCCAGATGTGGACAATAGTGTGACCATGCCCATCTTGCTGTAATAAACACTCTTTGTTTTCCTCTGCTTAACACGTGGTTTCTTCATTTTCCTTCCTTGCAGGGCATTAATCTCTGTTGCTATTTTGGTCCTTGTGGTGCTTGATAAAGAAATGGCTCATCTGCAGAACTGGAATGAGACACATGACAGAACAAAACATGTGAGCAGGAACCTTTTATACAGTCACAGACATGGGTCAAACAGCGATGATATTTGGGGAGAGAGATTTGCCACAACCATGTAACAGAACATTATTTGGAATATGCTGCTTTAGAGGGCAGAGAGAAGTGCTATTCAGAGTTAGTTAGTTATGAACTAATAACTTACTTCAGGCATGGAAAGCCAGAAGCACAATCAGCCTCAGCTGTCAGTAGTATTATTCAATCAAAAGAACATGCTGGATTTTTCCACCTAGCCTCTTTTTTTAGCCCCTCCTCCTATGATTAGAGCTGGGGTTAAAAACCTAGTGATGTCATGCCATGAAGTCTTCAGACTGAGAAGTAATTATAATTTTAAAATCATCTATGCCTTTGCTTCTTTCATAATTCCCCCTGATTTCTTATAGGCTGGATTTTTCCCTCATCTCCTTCCAAACTAAAATGGGGAAGGATGGATTCTGTGGGAAAAAAAAAACATTTTTCTGTTGACTTGATTAAAAAAGAGACATATGACAATGAAATAAGGTATTCTCTTTCTTTGAATTGAGATCAAAAGAGGCTCTGAGCGTACAAAAACATACCTGTTCACACAGTTCCTAAGGAGTACCCTTCACTGCAAGTCCAGTGCAACTTCAATCAGCTGTCTTCATGGGTGTCTCTCACATTGCATGCAGACCACCAGCACATACCTTGATTGAGCTCAACACGGCGTGGTGCCTCCAGGCTCTGGTCCTTGGAGCCGCACATGTCCCAGAGGGCAATCTGTGTCTATGCTAGAATCTGTCTTTGTGAGCTTGCTTTCTATATAGAGAGCAAATCTAATCTTGAGAGCAGGCTCTGGACTTGTGTGATTCCATTGAAGCCCATACCACTTGCTTAGTCGGGACTTTTCCTATATTACACCCAAATGAATTCATATTGGGGTCCTGCTCCTACAGTGTATGGAAGACTCTCTTGAAATCACTGCTTACATCTAATACCAATAATCTAAATGTACCTGAGCACTGAGGTCAACGGCCATGGAGCAGCCCACATACATGCCAAAAACTTGCTTACAAGAGGGTAGGGGCAGGCTGATGGCATGCTGGGGGTGGTCCTAGAATGGCCCAGCTGCCAGACCTACCTGGTTGCTGCTGGGGAGACCATTGTTTGAAACAGTCCCAGTTCAAGCTGGCAACTTCCAAACAGTTGACTAGTACACAGACAGTCGCAGTGAGATTGAACTTAATACTACAAACAGATGCATTAAATGTGTTACCTATAGATCCTGAAACAGTACTTAGGCAGCTAGAGGAGTGTGCAGCCTAACTTTGGGAAATATCTTATTTTAAAAAAAAAAAAAAAAAAAAATAGGCCAGAATTCAGAGAGAGCGTAGTTTGGCCCAAAATTGTTTAAAACCACCCCACCTGTACATCTGCACTAGCTCAAACAGGACTTTCAGTTTTAGGCTGCCTGAAAATCGATCCATGCTGTGTTTCTTGCCCTGCCCCTCTTGCAGCAGATGTGATTTCACACTAAGCTTTTAGTGAATTAAAATATAGAAGCTCAGCCAAATGGACATCAGCATCTATCAGATAAAAAGTTTGAATAAAAATTGCTTTAATTCAAATAAAAGTGCCTTGTAAGGTCAGAAAACACAAATACTAACTAGACAGTATATGAACTGGGGCTTATAAATGTCCCACTCACTTCAAAAGCCAAATACAGATATTAAACACACCTGGTCAACTGCACTTTGGATCCAGACATTTTCTCAGGGAAAAAAAAAAAAAAAGAAAAAAAAGAAGAACGAACCTAGCATATATTAGTTTATGAAAAATGTCATTGCCCAATTGTATTACACTAATTTTTGTTGCCGCTTGTAGGCGAATGAGCAAGGCTGGGGAGCATTTGTTTTCATGGAGTGTTTTACTATTTTTACCTTCCTTTCTTTGCTTTGTCTTATTTTATATTTCTTCCAGTAGGAGAAACTGACAAATGGGAAGAACATCTATATTTGACACCAAGATGGGGAATGTAAGCACTAAAGTCAGGACATATTTCTCAGTGGCTGGAGTATTATCAGATATATTGCTTGGAACTGTGCCTTTCAGTGATGAGTTACCTGCTTGAGCTTAATAGACACAACTGATGCCATGTTGGCAAACCAGCAGTGCTCTGAGGTCTTTCACTTTGGAACTGCTTGACTTAGTGATTGATATTGTTATTTTTATTTTTACCTTTCAATTTGGAAAAAATATATTTGTCTTCTCCTTTTACTTCATTCTCTTTCAACTTGCTTCAAATAGTATAGTTCCACTGGACCTCAAAGATACAGAAGCACCAAGTCCAGGAGAGAAAAATAATACAGATGTTTGCCTCCCTGCTGGGGAAATTTCAGTGTATACTACTAGTGTTTGAATAAGCAGTTCTGCTGTGTGTAGCATTCAGTTCTCTCAGTAATAAAGTCCATTGGTGTCTCAAACCAAAGCACATAGATAACTAAAAGAAACTTTCTGAAGGATTTCACAGGGGAGTTTTCTTCAAGAACTAGGTCAGAGCACTAAGTACATGATGTTCCAGAGAATATTTGTTTTCAAAGGTGATGTAAGTCATACAGTCATGGAAAAGATGAGCTGACTACCTAGACCTACCCTTGCTCTAGTGCAGGATCAGTTACAGACTTTCGGGTCCTGACAGATTTCTTTACCATGTTTGTGTGGACCTTCAATGGGGCAGGTAACACAGTAGCACCAAGCAACTAATTCTGGAGCTTGGGCTGTCAAGTTTTACTCACATCTAGCTCAAACCTGTTTTGCTGCAACTTACCATTTCTTGTCCCAGTCATTCAGGATGTGAACTGGTCTCTTCTATGCAGAAGCTTTTTATGAGCTTGAAGTATTCAATCAGAACACCTCTTTTCTTTGGTAAGCAATTCCAATTTTTTGGTTTTAATCATATGCTATATTTTTAACTATATTACACATATGATCATTGTTTCTCTCATTTTGCAGATCTTCTCTGAGTTGAACTTGGTCAGAACTGGATCCTACATCCTAGCTGATATTTTAATAGAGGACTTTATGTGTCTTGCAGGCTAAGGTATTTCTTCATATGTTTCAGTGTGGAATTTATCTTCCTTGCAAAAGAATGGTGCTATGATTCCAGATATTTTCTTCCTCATATAGTATCGTTAAAAACTGAAGATGCCTCTTCCTGGTTCCAGCATAAGTACTGGAACCAAACTTCTTCATGTAGCTCTAATCTGACTTTTTTTCTTTACATTTATCTAAGTACGAAGTGACTTTTATTTTTTTTATTTTTTTTAGATAGTTGTGCAAGTTCTGTTCAACTAATTTGGAAATCATAACAAATGACTAGAGGCTGAAAGTATGCCTATTATTTAGACTAAGATTTTTTTTTTCTTTCCAGAAATGGTGCCTATCATCAACGAACCTTTTTCAGCTGCAAAAAAAATTAATTATTCCTGCAATAAAGACTGTCTGCAGGAAAATTAGATACCATCAGAAAAAGACAAATATTACACAAGTTCAAAATTTGTGCTAAACTGAGAAGTGATGTAACACATCAGTATAGTAGAGAAGATTTGCAATGATCCATACCCCTATTGCTGAAACATAGCTATTTACTGGCAAGTGGGAGTCCCCTCTTGTGTATTACTTAATACGCAGCTTTATTTTGAGATATGGATATAGATACCTAGATTTAATTAAACAGGGAAAGTTAGAAATGTATTTGTAAAATACTTAAATCTGTGGTTATGTTGTGTTTGTGTAAAATATTTCTTATAAGAAAATGTCAGTAGTTGCACTTAGTAAGTATAAAATAGACCATAAGATATTATTTCAATTAATACTATATTTCTAATCCCATTTCATCTCTCTTTGGCAATTCTCAGATAAGAAAACAGGTTTACAGGTGAACTACATGAAAGCTAACTCTGTAAACTATATTGCTTTTAGGAATAGCTCTGAAGAACAATGACTCTCAGGGTGTGACCCTAATTCGTGATTATTGCCCTGCATTTTTTCTGATCTGCCTGTTGGCATGTCTACAGTTCTGGGTACACGTTTTTCACTATGTCATCTTCGATCTGTCATGTTAATTGTTATGACATATTGTAATTATTTTAATCATGTATCAAATTACTTTTTAATGAAAAAGTAAAAACTGCAGAATACAACAATCTAATAAAACTGTATCAGAACAAAATTTGACCTTGTTTGTGAATCTTGCTTGGAATTTCTCTTTAATACTTCTCATTTCTCTAGCCTGGGTGCAAGAATGTAAGGAGAACTCAAATCTGAGCACACATGATTTCTTAAGTTCAGCCTTAATGCAAGTGTATGGAAGAGGCATGTCAATTAGGTTTCAACAATACTTTCAGCTCTGAAATGGTACCATTGTTATTCTTAAAATAATATTTAAACAATGTTTAAATAAATAATTTCTAAAATAACCTATTCCACCACCATTTTTATCAATTAAAGAGAACCATATTTGGATTAATTTTTACTTTTAAGAAAATATTTACAACACACGCCATGGAAAAATCTTTTCTAGAGATATTGTCACATCCTTTATTAAATTCTAGAAACTTGGATAAAAGTGATTTTGATGTTTGAAAGGCAAACAGCCTCTTGAATTGAAGTTCTTAGTTAGACAAAATGTTCGGAGATAATCTTCTGCTTCTATTTCTTCTTCTTTGTCTTTACTTAAAAATTACCACCTCATAAATGCAGGACCGTATCTCTCGAACATATTTACATTTCAGGTAAGTGTGTTTGTCAATATGTATCAAAACCAGCATGGGAACAGCGCACACTTGGTGAAGCACATGTGGTATCCCTGCGGGCATTCCTCCTTTCGGTATCTATTCGAGATTTCAACCACAAAGTGGTGCTGTTGCTGAAGTTAACGGTTAATGGGGAAAACCAGTTCCCTATTTTCATAATGACCCAAGGCATGCATTAAACCCAATTAAATTGTCATTCATTTGCATACTCACATGCATATCTTCTCTATAAATATTAATTTTTTTAACATCAAACGCAATAACAGTGGTATCTGTTAATATGTAGAGAAAAATACAGGTCTTCAAAGTATATCAAATGTTACATATTTTGAAGTCTGATCAAGTGCCTAATTAATGAGATCAATGTCTAGTAATTATTCTAATTAAAATCCACAGAATTTAAAGATTACTTTCTACAGCACACTTTGAGCAATATTTCAAATTCTTCAAGATAGAACAGAAACTTGTTAAAAGTAACTTTTTTTTTTTTTCTTTCCATGTCAGAACCTCAGATCCAGGGGCTACATGTAAAATAAGGTGATTGCTTAGGACATTTATTGTTTCTCATAAAAAACTCAGAAACAAGCTTAAAGTGTAAAAAACAAACAAACAAACAAGCAAACAAACAAACAAAAAAACAACCAAACCAAACAAAACAACAAAAATCCACAACCAGAATAACAGATGAAGATGTTAAATTATCTAGAAAAGAAACCAGCTTCAGAACAACAGAAACATCTTCAGAGGAAAGGTTGGAAAACTGCAAGGACCAAACATGTCTCCATTTTCTATATCTGTGAAAACACCCTGTCTACAATGCTTTTTACAGTGCACACATATTTGGCAAGATTAAGGTGTGCAATCTCAAATTACAAGGCGTCTGATTGCCCACAGACCCAGACACAAGTGCAGGGCAAAACCCCTCAACTTGTGCAAAATGCCTGGCTCCAATAAGTTTGTCTCCCATCAGAGGTAGGCAGCCCCTCTGCCTAGGACATTTACTTGTAGCTTAGGTTTTGGTTTTGTTTTATTTTGTTCTTTTCTTCTACTAGCTGTAAATGCAAAGTTCCCGGGCTTAGGCTGCCTTCAGATGCTTAACCCTTTGCCTACCTCTCCAGAAGCATTCACCAGCCACAGGAAAATTTTCTATTCCTAGCACTGTTTCTCTACTTCAGGAGATTAAAAGCTGAGTCATATTTTAGGCATTTCTTAGATCTGACTATGGTGCTGGGAGGGACAGGATTTAATACTGATTCCCTACTCTTAGCTGAAAAAGCTCTGAAAAGGATGGAAAATGCATTCAGCCAAATGAGGAAGATAAAACCACTCTAGAGTTATTCAAGCTTTGAGTGGTTTTTTGATTGACAAAGCAGCAAGTTTTAGTAGAAAATTCATAAGAGGCAATGGTGGAAGATGACTCTTTCTTTCTGCATCTGGACAGTAAAAGGGAATAAGAGATTCGAGTAGAATTTATGAGACAGATACAATTTGCAGAGTTTAGAAGTCCCCAAATAGGATTATTTTATGATTGAAAAAGGTCAGATAAAGGAAAACCACAACAAACAGCACCATGCTTAATCCACAGTGGAAAATACTTCAATGAAACAGTGACAACTATCTAGGTAGAAGATAGCACAACGCTTTGACAGTATGAGAGGGCTAATCATCATTACACAGGGAGTGGAAACAGGAGAAATTCCTAGGTTAAATAACAAAAGAATAAACTTCATGAGTTAGCAAAGGAAATATTCTTTAAGGAAACAATCTGGTGACTCTTAAGACTCGAAGTGTTGTATTGTATCTTATATGACCATGTTCTTATGGTTATGGCTTGCTCAATTATGCTTGAATCAAATAGAAAAGAAAGATGACTTAAGCATGTAAATTTAGAGGGAGACTTAGAGGCATGCAGCTAAATTTATCAGCCATCTCTGTGAGCGATCATTCTAAATAAGAAGTTTGGAAACCAGTCGCTGCTGGTTGCTGATGAACTTTCCATGTTTTTGGCACTCACCATCCTTTGCCTAATAGACTAATCTGCAAATCAAAACAGAAGGAATATCTGGACACAAATCCATCCTAAGATCTATTCTTAACAATGGATACTTCTGAAATTTTTTTTTGTATTGTGGGGGGTAACTTGCTTGATGGAAATGCTAACCAAAAAAATAAATTTATCTAAGATTTTGAAACAATTAAAAAAAAAAGTAAAAAAGAGTAGCCAGAGGGAGAGAGCAGAGGCTTATGACATTCTAGTTCTGTGTCTCTATTTCACCTGTTTTACATGTCCTATAATGACTTCTGAATATGGGTAAGAATAGCAACACATGCTGCCAGTTTGACCAAAGGGTGTGTGTGTGCATGTGTGTGAGTGTGCATGTGGGAGACAGAGAGAGTATGGGCGTGGGAGGGGAGAAGGGGGGGAGTGGATGGACCATTAGAGTGCAAACACAGAGACATTCCTGCAATAAAATACTTGTCTTCTGAGAATCACAGTCCGGAAGAGATGGTTATGATTTAACAAAAGAATTCTCTAAAATGTTCCCTGGTGCTAATACTGTTCTTAATAATACGAAAAGATTTTGCCAGGATGAGGAATAAAATCGCCAATTTGATTCAAAAAGGAAAATAGGCACATGATGGGTTTTTTAGAGCACACGGGAAAAAAATGACCTTTATGATAACTTTGTCATTTTCAATAATATGCCTCATTCTCTGAAATTCCCTAACCAGGCAAGGTTATTATAAATGGTAGGTAGGGAAAGCAGAGTGTGGCAATAAAGGGGTTAATCTACAGAGCACAGAGCCATCTGGCTGAGCTGGTTTGTTATAATCGAGCAGATTATGTTCACGGGACTCAGAGTTTAAGGCTCCTCTCCCATAGAGCAACTCTGCACAAACCAAGCAGACCAACTTTGGGACTTTGAATGAACATATTTACATCCACCTTTCTCTTCATGTCGACTTTTCTGGAAACATTCACACGGATGCCATGGTTACTCCTACCACGGTAAGGGAAATTTGACGTTTTCTAATAGGGTCCTAAGAGGGCGGGGAGGGGAGGGGGGGGAGAGGAGTCCCTTAAAGAAGTATAATGGGGAGGAGAGGGGGGTCTTGTAAGCGATAGATCTGTCCCAAATGTTGCCTTTTCCATTGTGCCTCTTCCTTTCCTCACCCGTACTTGCCCTATAGCTTGCTTTAGTCCTGAGGTTCCTCTCTCCTCTTCCTCTGCACAATATTGTTTAGGTCCCTGGCAAGAAAACATCAGAGGAAAAATATGAGGTGCTACAGGAATCTGATTTGAGAGGCAAAAGCAAAGGAGACTTTTGGTTTTATTTTAAGAGGGAAACCAGCAACTTCAGATACAACAAAAGCGCTTGCAAATCTTAAGCGTGGATTGCAAGAACCAGCCTCGGCATACATAGCATGCTTGCCCTCAGGGAAAGTTAGAGCCCATGACAAGCAAAGTCAAAATTCCCAATTTCTAGACCTTGACGGTTTCAGGTAATAAACTTCACTGGAGCTTTCTTTTATTTTGTGTACCAGACACTGGAAACCCTATTCATGACCTTCAAATCAATCCCTATTCTTCTCAAACCCAAACACTAAATTTTCTTGGAGGAACTGGAGATCAAAGGATTCCCTGCACATCTGTGTCTAGGTAGAAAAGATACACTCGCTCTGTGCTAGTATGGCAGGAAAACTATTCTTACGCTGCAATTTCCAGTGTTTGGTAAGTGCCTTCTAGGAATGCAGCACACAACTAATCAACACAGGCGCAGATATAGAGAGCAAAATAGAAAGCTGTTTCTCATCTAAACAGCTGAAATGCAGCTTAAAGCGTCAGTTACTGGCGAGTCCTTATGGAGACACCAAACTGCTATTAGCCAAGAGGGGAAAAAGTCCTTGAATGGTTTAGATAGTTTTCTGATCAGTTCTTAATCCTTCATTAAAATAAACAGGAAAGCTCTGTGTTGGTCCTATATCTTGAACTATAAATATGCAGTGTCCAGAGAGATGGGTATTTTGGATTGAACAGGGCAGCTATGCACACATTCTCTGGTTCCTATATTGCAAAACTAGTTATTTAGAGATGACTCTGTGTGTGTGAGGGTGGTTGCTTCCCCCTCCCCCCCCTTTTTAAATAGACAGAGATGTGTGCTGTATGGTCCAGTCAAGTGTTATGAGCTACAACCTTTCAGAAAGCACTCTGCTCTTAGGCTCATGTGATTTGTTGCATGAGGAGTGCAAATGGTATGTAAAGTTTGCCTTTACATTGTGTCTTCAGGAAAATACCAGGCAAATAGGAGAGACATTCTCAGGCACAGAAATACCTGATCTGTGCAAGCCTGTAAGTGTGGGAGTGGTGCAAGAAACACCTATAAATAAGATGTAAGAATGAGGAAAATCTAATAATAGTCAAAAAAAGAAAAACTCACTTTATGGGAAGGCAGACAAAACAGTAGAGAATGGAAGAGAGTTCGGCATGGTTCCAGCTGCTAGTAGTAAAAAGTCTGGTCTTAGATACACGTGTCAGTACCAGGAGCTCTGAATGTGAGCATGGCAGGGGGAGGGAAAATAGACACGATTGCAGGTGGTGGACTCAAAATATAAGGAGAAGAAGATATACCAGCAGAGCCAGGAGAGGAGTGTCTTATGTAGAATTGTGTTATGTGTTGAGGTATGCAATACATGTAGATTAAAGATTTTTTGTTGTTGTTGTTGTTCCCAGGGAAAGAAGAACTAAATGGCACATAGAAAGAAAAATATAAGGAGTTTGGAGGGAAAGTGTTATGTACCAATAATAAACTCCTATGCATTATATTAAGTGTTCTGTATTGAGGCAATAAGGGCAGGTGAGCCATGCAAAGGTGGTCAGCTAAAAATGGGGACTGCTACAGGTCAACTGGAACAAGAGGATCTCTGTGGGTGGAAAAAGAAGGGAGATTGGAAAAGGTGCAGACTAGAAGCTGGGTGAGGATATGAAAGGGACATACAAGGATGCTGGGGTGTGCAAGGAGGAGGTAGAGTATGGAGTAGGAGTGAAGGGAGCAAGGTGAAAGCACAGGGCACAAAGGATGTTTGGAGGAGGAAAAAAAATGTGAACTGTTGTCTATTTGGAGAAAGGTATGGAAAATAATCAGCTACATGATGCTTGTGGGGGATGTCTAAAAGAGACACCTTTGATTCTGTCAAGAAATAGATACGAGGAAGTATTTGTGAGGAAGGTGTTAGAGTATGAAAGGAAAGGCTTGCATGGTGATGGAAACACATGCCGAGAAGAGGAATGCAGAGGAAAAAATGAGCTGGATGGAGATAGGGTGTGGTGATGGGAAAAGGGTATAGGGACTCATAAAGGTATGTGAGGGGGTAGTTGCTTAAAGAAATGTTAGAGGAGACTGGAAGCCTGCTGCAACATGCTGTCTGGTTGCAAGGAAGGGATAGAACTGGGGGAAAAGCCATTTGAAGGTGGTGTGAGGAAATGCAAAATAGTAAAAATCATGGGGGCAGCGTGAACTGTGACAGGAATATAAAGATGTGGCTGGTCTCGAGAAGTATGAGAATGGGGAAAAATTAGGAATACAGAAGGCATGAGGATGCCTAGGAAAAAGGTGGTTTGAGGAGGCTTAGGGCAAGAGGACACAGAGTGAGAGGAAATTTAGTTTTGTATTATTTTGTAGGCAAACACAAAAAATAGTGCAGAGGTGCAGGAGTGGCTTGGTGAGTGGAAACAGAGGATGCCTTCTTACTGAGTAACTGGGATAACACAGGGAAAGAACAGGCACTACGTTACAGGGAAGAAGTTCAGGAAAACAATGGAAAGTAAGGAATAATAGGGGGGATGGGAAGAGAAGAACAGAGAACAGAGAAAAATAAGTGATTTTCTGTTAAGAGAGACATAACAAATGTGCTTATATCTCTGTGGCAGATACTGGCTAAGTGAAGCAGCAGAAGGGAATGGAACAAATGTGCTACAGGACAAATGACTAAAGATATAAAGAGATAGGAGGAGAAGGAATGGGAGAAATAACTACCTGGAGAGCCATATAAGCCACATGGCTCTACTTAGGTCAAAGTATAGTGTAAAGTGTGTGGGGACGTGGGTGCAGTTGGGAACTATAGGGCATGAAGTGGAAGTGAATGAGAATGACAGTTCATGTTACAAGGGGTCAGAAGCTTAGCACAGGTTGACACACAATGGTGTGTAAGTGAGAAAAATACCTGCCAGATTATGCCTGCTTGCAAGGGCTGTGGAAGGAAAAGTGAAAGGAGTGAAAAGTTGTGTCTGATAAGAGAGAGTTGTGCACATAGCATGCTCAAAGTAAATGAGGGAAGTACAGGTAAGGATTGCAGATCTGGGCATGGGGCCTGGGAGAAGAAAAACAGCTTATGGGGGAGAAACAAGTGCTGAGGAGTGGGAAAAAGTTTATGATAGCTTAAGCCATCTGTAGTTATTTGCCTCTTAGTTTAAAGGAGGCTTTCTAAGTGTGCAAGGGGCCATACATGTATGCATAGCATGAGAGCAGGTTGGGAGTTGAATGTAAAGGAAAAGCAAGTGGGAGGCACAGGTAAACGCATATAGTCAGTGAGGATAGGTGCACAGATATATGAGATATTGGGTTTGTGTGTGGGTAAGGGACAGGTGTGTTCAGTGAGTATTTTGCTTACATGACTGGCAGAGTTGTAGAGGGACATATGATGAAAACAATTCAGCTGGTCTGCAGGAAGAAGCTGAAGTCCTTGAGGGGCATGGAAGAGTCCTGGATTGGTGTAACTGTCTGTGTGGAAATTACAATCATGCACCCAGGAAACCATGCTGATATGTAAGATAGCTATTGGACGCCAACTGGAAAATCACGTGTCCACTGTGATTGTGGCACAACCTTCTGTGTTGAAATAAGTTATGTAAGACACACAACAGAGGTGAGTTTCGAGAGTGCTAAGAAGCAATGTTTGTGTTGAACAGGAGGGTAGGGAGAAATGACTAACTGAGAAAATGGTTTGGTGTGTGGGTAGCGATAGGACTGAACATGTGCTAGATGTGCTTGCCTTCTGCATGACATGCACAGCAATGTAGACTCTCTTTTAAAGATTTTTCTGGCTTTTTCTGAAGAAATATTGAATAATCCTGAGAAAATTCCAGGATGTCTAACTAAAATAGTTACACTGGCTTCATTTGGAGGCATATCAATGCACCTTATTTTCATACCTTAAAAATTGAGTATGCTACTGCTGACACAAAATGACCGAGAGATTCCTCTAGGACCAGTTAACAGGGCTACTAGGTAGTTAACATCGCTACTAAGTAGTAACAGGACTGTTGGATGAACAATCATTGGGTTGGAGTACACATAAGGAGCACAGGTGTCAGTCAAAGGAAATGAGAAAGTACTAGCTTTCTCCATGGCTTGAAGTGGTACTGGAGTAATGTGCAGATGACTGAAGGCTGAAAACATAGGGTACATCTTAGGTGTGAGAGAGAAACATAAAGAATATCTTTCCCTTCAAAACAATCACATATACTGACAATATCTGTTCTTCAAATCTGTTCTCTAAACGTCTTCAGATTGTCCAGCTTGTCTAGGGGTTTTGTGTCTTCTTAAGCACTGTCCTACAATGGGTAGGAAAGTGCTCAATTCCATCCATAGCTGATTAGAAAATTGTGAGTAATCCTGTGAGACTTTCAGTGGGAGTAGACAGTTCGATCACACTGAACTGCTAGCTGTGAAGGCTGAAGCCTCTGGGCCCAGACCTTATATAGCAGCAGTCACGTGAAAGTTAATGGATCCTTTTTGGTTTATTCTGGGGATCGAGTCCTACTAAAAAAATAAGTAGCCTGTAAAATACTTAGCTAATAAGCAGTTAGTGTTTGTGCAGCTATGGGCTATGTTGGAAACCTGTTGTCCTACTTTATGCACTGGTTTCGCACTGCAGAGTCTGGTTCAAAGTCTTCAGCAGGATAATTTTTCATGGTGGTGCTTGGAGCTGGTTGCAGTCAACAGAAAGCCCCTTTCTTCTCTGGTGGTGGTGAAAGTCCCACCATGGCAGATTACGGGAGGTAGGGACAGTGGAGTGATTGTCCATGAGAGGGAGACACGTGACTGCAGCCAGTGGTCCTGGCCATTGGGATTCAGCTGGTCTGAAACCACAGACTGGAGCCTGCTTAGTCCACTGCCACCAGCATGGCCCAGTGTAATGTCCTGGCCTCTGGCCACTCCACTTCCTCCCCAGCTAACCACTGAGAAATAAAAATCAAACAGTGGCATCAACCTGTCGGCTGGCTGGGAAAAGAGAAATTGGTTGATGGGTACAAATAGAGCTGTATTATTGCAGGCAGGGGTTCATAACATGAACAACTGAGCTATGTGGAAGAACATGAGGTATTTGTACCCACCTGGACTCTTTTGTAGCCATGACACAGCCGGAGAAACATGTTTGCAAGTGGTGGAACATCTGAGTGTCCCTGCAGATGCTTACTAGTTTGAGACCATGTGTGTCTTCTCATGGTGACTAGGAGCAGACAACAGAAAGAAGCAGCGTGTGAGTAGGGATGACAGAGGTGGATGGCAGCTGTTTCTGTGTGGGAGACAGCCATTGCTGTTTATACATCTGTCAGGGAATAAGATGTTTTCTGAGGGCACAGATGTGATGTGCGTGTGAAGAGAGAAGTAGTAAGGGTGCATATGGAGGAGTTTCAAGATTGTGAAATGGGTACTAGAGGGAATATACAGAGACATGTTCCTGAATGTATCATGAGCCTTAAGTCCATAGGGGAAGGGAACTCATCTGCAGAAAACCTCAAGGAAGATCATATTTCCCAAGGAATTAAAAGAAAAACATACTCAAGCATCCAGTTCAGTTAAGATTCTCCTCTCTCCTTCACATGGTACAAGCATCTTGCTGAATGAGCAAGTTAAGCAAGGTGGCCCTTTACTTTGGGGCAGCAGACATTTGGAAAGATAAGAACAAAACTATATACTCCTTCCTCTCTTATCTTTCCCTACTTGTCTCTTTTCTCCACCTCTTCACATAGAGCAAAAGGGTCTTTTCCAATTTGGCTTCTAAGTTTGGGTTTGAAATTTTCCTCTGTGGAAATGTGCAATAGAGATGTATATGAATTAGGACACTGGTGTGTTGGGGAAGGCTGTGTGTCTGTATGTGTTGAAACAAAGTTCATTGGTGGTCATCCAGAGCTCAGAGAATGAATGTGTTGGTTGCATTTCAATGCACATGGAAAGGATAGCAGGTAACACCACGCTTCCATCAGGCAGTGCTGGGAAACTGGTGTGCATGACTCATTGCCACTCTGCCTGTACTTCAGAGGGAGTCACCACCTGCCTAGCCATGTAAATATACAGATTCCACAGAACAACCTCCATTTGTGTTATCTATTACAAACCTGTACCAGAAGTGATGAAAACATTATTGGAGGACTGTATCCTGCAGGATAAGATTTGCAGCACTCCTCCAACATTTTCTATGCTTCAGCTGCCTGTGTTGCCCATAATAGAACCACAGCAGTAAATGTGCTGCTTCTCAGTTGCTCTTTCATACCTTCCAGCAATAAATTCCTTTATTTTGGGTTTCTCCCTTCAATAGATTTTACATGTTTTATCTTACATTAGCTGAGTTAGCATGAGAGAAAGTGTTAATCTTGTTAATTCAGAAAAAAATATTTCTAGGCTATGCCCCATAAAAATTCACCCACATTTGCCGGAAGTCTAAATCAATATCATTAGAGGTAACTGGCAGTTAACTGAAGAGTTACAAAAGGAAGAAGTACATTGTACTCTACGTGAATGTTTAAAGTCTCATCTGCATTCAGAAGTGAATTCAGGTTGTGAGCGTGAAATTTAAATCCAGCAGCTGCTTCTGAATAGCTTTGTGGTTAGACAACTTCTAAGATAGCATCCTCTCTTGTGGCCTCTGCCTTAAGCAGGAGGTGGACAATCACACTCGCAAGATGAAAGCAGCTTTTGTCCTCTTGAGACATGGGATTTGAACAGTATTTAGTTTCTGCTACAAACCAAGATCAGATGTTATGACTTCTAGCTATCAAGTACAGACCTCATAAATCAGATGAAGACATTTAACCAGTTTTCCCAGTAGGATGTATTTGAGGTTAACTTGTAGTATGACTGGATGCTGAGATCTGTGATGAGCTTGGTTTCAGAAATACTAAATAATAATGATAAAACTGATGCTTTAGGGGAATAAAGTAATGTATAGTCAGTTAAATAAAAAAAAAAATGTTCCTTAGACGCAAAGACTACAGCAAAATTATTTAAGAAAGGCTTTGGAAGAATGTGGAAATGTGTCTGTGTGTCCTCTCTCTACCATTCCTCACACTTTCCTAACCACTCTTAGCACATAAGTACTATGCACAAAAGCAAATTGCAAGGTAGTAGCAAAAATAAAGTCCACTTGCACCAACTTAGAGAAATAACCCTGCTTTGGATTAGGTAACAAAACCATGATCATTAAGAGGGGCATGTCATTTGATGTGTTGGAAGTCTTTCCTGTATTTGTACATTCAGAAGTTAGAAAATATTTATTAAGTTCACTGTTTTTAGCTCCTATAATAAAAGTACAAAACTATTTCCTCCACTTTTTTCTCAAGGTACCTGCACACTCTTATTTTGCATGACGAACTTTCCAAATGGATGATGCAGATAACTCCATAACATAAAAAAAAAAAAAAATCTTCCTGAAAGGATAGGTTTTCTTTGCTCTTTATTGATATTTGCAGTGGGAACTTAAATACTCCACCATCGTGAGCAACTTTGTTTAATTGTTATTCTTTACTAAATATATTCCTCAAATACTTGACGTGAGCTGCCTCTTGTTTAGTCCCATCTTTGTTTTACAGAGTGCATATTATTTTTTTTCTTTAGGATTTTTCTTCTATTTTTTTTAATTACTTTTTTTTTCAGACTTCTTTCAGTTTCATCCATATCTTTGTGTCCCTAGAACGTCCAGGAATAAAGCTGACATTCCAAAAGCAGGAGACTTCTTTAATCTCTTTATCTGCCTTCTGTAATTATACTGACTTTTTGCACTCTCTTGTTCTATCTTCTCTTTCTCTGTTCTACTATAAAAGAACTTCTGTGTAATAATCCACAACTGATTTATTTTTTAAGTCATGGCTAGCTAATTTTCAATATTATGCCTTTCCAGCTTCCTCTATGACATTCAATATAGGTGCTTTGAATTGATTTTCCCTAGATGTATTATCTTAGGCTTTTCCCCTCTGAGTCTCTGATTTTCTGCCCATTTTTCTAACCACTCTCTGTCCTGTAAAACAATTTTTTTCTAGCCTTTCAGTCCTTTCTACCCATTTGCAACCCACTCCTTCTCTACTGTTCTGTTTGTCCACAGCTTTACCACTTAATGCTTTCAGACTGCTCAAAGACACAACTGAAAAGAGTGGTACATCACCTGACAGTACCCCAGCCTTGATAGTCATCATTTGCCAGCATGCTGGTTTATGGATCACATCCAGTTTTGAGGCCTGATTTGGTTTTTTTAGGCTAGATGGGAGACACGTATAAGCTGAATGTATGTACGTATGTGGATGATGTTTGTATGTGTGTGTTTAAATGGCAGAAGAACAGTCAATATGTGACTGAGTTGCAAGAACACTGCATCTTATTTCTTTGTCCTCCTCTTTCTGGACTTCCTAGCACTGTCCTTGACCTCCCTTTAGGCCATGTAAGACTGACAAATAATCATTCTTTGTTGCACTGACCAACTCATTACCCCTCTTGGAATTTTTCTACAAACTGGTGCCCCCTTTCCTGTCAGGGAGTCAGGCATCTTGTCATCATATTGGCATGCTGAGTAACTCCTTCTTCACCTCAGCTCTGCCACGCACACAAGTGGTATCTGTTCACGGACCGGGATCCCTCATGGTGTTCCTACCCCATTCCTGACCACCATGGACCCCACCCACTTGCTGTCTACTTCCAGTTGTCTCTTAAGCACCAGTTTATTTTGGAACACAGGAAAAACAGCAGACTTAGACTGTAAGGAGTGCGATACCTCCAGACTTCAGACAAAATAAACTTATTTTTCAAAAAAAATATGGAAAAGAAGTTTTCATCTGATAAGAAATGCATGTTATTAAAATATCTCCTGTTCACAGGGACTACCTAGCAACTTCTTCAGACATATACAAAGTTGAAAGCAATTCTAGTTTAAAACTCCTTGGCATTGGCACCAATGAGGGCTATCAGATTTTTTAACCTGATGACCCTAAGGCCCAGAAAACAGGATTTTCAAAAATGGAGTTGACACTTATTTTTCAGAAGTGAATGGAAGTTTTAGCATCAATAGAAGTACAACTAATCCAGTACTATGAGGATCTGAAAATCCTACAACTGGAACTCTTTTAAATGTTATCACCCTTATAAATAAGAATATGAATACTTGTACTTTACACATCTGTGTGTTAAAGAAGAGTCACCCTTTCTACTTGGGCATGTGTGGTGAGTACTACCATCTGCCAAACACATCCCTCAGTTCTGTGTGGCACGTGCACATAAAGCAGCCTACATGAAGCAGGCTTTGCATGCCAGTGCTTGACACTATATCCTGGCCCTGCTTTATTTATTGGTATAGGTGCCACCTGGAAATCAGTCCTGGAGAGACTGTATATTGGTGGTATAGAGTGGCTGGTATAGTCTGGCTGCTTCTGTTAATAGGCATGATTTGCAACAGACAATCTTACAGAGTAAAATTCTTTCTGAGAGAGATGGCAAACATCTCACCATATCAGAACACCTTGAGGAAGTAATGTCTTAATATATCTTTCCTCCTGGATGAGCCCTATGTGTACTTCAAAAAAACTTTGAATCAATTTATTAACACAAAAGCTACTCATGAAGCAATCTGGAAAGAGATTTTATTTTTCTGCTGAGAGGTTGTATTTTCTGTATTCAAACTGCTTTTATAAGTCTAAAACACTCAGAACAATGTTTAGCTTTTCTTTTGAAAGAGTAACAATTATAAGCTCTGAGAAAAGCAAAACTATCTAAATACTACTATGAGATGACCTGAAAAAAAAAAATGTAGTCTCCTTTGGAAGAGTTTACATTTTGGGGAAACAGATAAGTTTTTAAAGTCTGTTGATATATTTTGATTTTTCTAATTTTTTTCCATCTTTCCTCTACTAGGAAATCTTCCTCTTCATTTTCCCTTTTTTCTCATAGTTTTTTTTCATTTGCTTCATTCCTCTCAAATAAAAGGTGGAGAATTTTCAGTGTTTGCTGTCCTTTGAACAACCATTTAGCAAATCTGATTGTTTTAGTTGTTCCTTGGTTAGTTCATTTTTTTATCATAGTAGAATAGAATCTTTTTCTATGTCTCTGGTTCAGATTGTGCCTTTACTGACTCAGCTACCGATGACAGGTTTGACATAGAATCATATAGAGTCATAGAATCATACAATCATAAAATCAGAATCATAGAATCATAGAATGGTTTGGGTTGCAAGGGACCTTAAAGGTCATCTGGTTCCACCTCCCTTGCCATAGGCAGGGACAACTAACACTAGACTAGGTTGCTCAAAGCCCCATCCAACCTGGCCTTGAGCACTTCCAGAGATGTGACATCCACAGCTTTTCTGGGCAGCCTGTTCCTGTGCCTCACTACTTTCATAATGAACAATTTCTACCCTCCTTCAGTTTAAAGCCATTTCCCCTTGTCCTATCACCACATGCCCTTGCAAATAGTCCAACTCCAGCTTTCTTGCAGGTCCCCTTTAGGTACTGGAAGGCTGCTCTAAGGTTTCCCTAGAGCCTTCTCTTCTCCAGGCTGAACAATCCCAGCTCACTCAGCCTGTCTTAATAAGAGAGGTACTTCATCCCTCTGATCATTTTTGTGGACTTGCTTCAACAGTTCCATGTCTTTCTTATGTTGTGGTCTCAGAGCTGAATGCAGTACTCCAGGTGGGGTCTCATGAGAATGGTGCAGAGGGGCAGAATCACTTCCCTTGACTTGCTGGTCACAGTTCCTTTGATGCAACCCAGGATTTGGTTAGCTTTGTGGGCCCAAGTGCACAATGCTGGATCATATTGAGCTTCTCATCGACCAACACCCCCAAGTCCTTCTCCTTAGGGCTGCTCTCAATTCATTGTCCACCCAGCCCATATTTTTGCTTGGGATTGATCTGACCCATGGTCAGGATCTTGCGCTTGGTCATGACGTTCACATGGGTCTACTTATCAAGTCTGTCAAAGTCCATCTGGATGCCATCCCTTCCCTCTAGTGTGTTGACCACACCACACAGCTTGGTGTTGTTAGCAGACTTGCTGAGGGTGCACTCAATTCCACTGTCCATGTTGTCGAAAAAGATGTTAAATAACATCAATCCCAATACTTACCCATGAGGAACCCCACTTGTCCCTGGTCTCTACTACGACATTGAGTCATTGGCTGCAAGTCTTCAAGTTTGACCATCCATCCAGTTCCCTATCCACCATGTGATCCATCTGTCAAATCCTTGTCTCTTTAATTTAGAGAGAAGGATGTTGTATGAGATAGTGTCAAATGCTTTGCACTAGTCCAGGCAGATGGTGTCAACATCAACATCTCTGTATCCAACAACTCTGTAATCCTTTCGTAAAATACCACCAGATCGGTCAAGCATGATTTGCCCTTAATGAAGCCAAGCTGGCTGTCACCAATCACCTTCTTATTTTCCATGTGCCTCAGCATAGCCTCCAGTAGGATCTTCTCCATGATCTTGCTGGGCACAGAGGTGAGACTGACTGGCCCGTAGTTCCTCGGTTCTTCCTTTTTTCCCTTTTTAAAAATGAGGGTTATGTTTCCCCTTTTCCAGTCAGTAGGAACTTCATTGGACTGCCAAGACTTCTCAGATATGATGGACAGTGGCTTAGCAACTTCATCTGCCAGTTCCCTCAGGACCCACAGATGCATTTCATCAGACCCCGTGGACTTGTGCACCTTCAGGTTCCTTAGACGGTCTCGAGCCTGATCTTCTCCTACAGTGGTCGATTCTTCATTCTCCCAGTCCTTGCCTTTGCCTTCTGCAATTTGGATGGTGTGGCTAGAGCTCTTGGCAGCAAAGACTGAGGCAAAGAAGTCCTTGAGTACCTCAGCTTTCCCTAGGCTCTCCCATTTCATTACAGAGAGGACCTAATTTTTCCCTAGTCTTCCTTTTATTAATGGTGTACCTATAGAAGCTTTTCTTGCTGCCCTTGATGTCCCTGGCCATAATTAATTTTATCAGGGCTTTCTCTTTCCTAACCTGGTCCCTGTCTGCTCAGACAATTTCTCTGCATGTAGACACTAGTACAACCACTGAAATCAATGCATTTAATTCTGATTTTCATAAAAGCAGGAGTCCCCAGCTGAGCAAATGTGGAAATCCACCTGATTGTGGGCCAAATTTTGACCTCTCTTGCATCCAGGCAATTCTACTAAAATTAGTAAGACTGTAACCAAACATTAAATTTGAGACTTAATTTTTAGTGTTGGGATATTTTTTTGTTAGTGGTGGTGGTTTGTTTGTTTGTTTTTTAACCATGGATGCACATCCTAAGCATTTTAGTATGTTGAATCATAGAAATCAGAGAGGGGAAAAGAACATGCTCTTATTAGATGACTGGTATACCCAATTAGAAAAATTGTTGCAAATCTATTTCTTTGCTGGAATTTGCTGGTTTCTCAGAAACAAACCATTCCCTTGTTCTACTAAATCGCAACTAAGTCCCCCTGGACACCAAAGTTTAAAAACCTGGCAGGTTTCACCCTTTCTCAAAACCCTGTTGTCTCCTTGTTGACTCTTCTGTTGGCTACTAGCCACCAGCCATCCACAGACCAGGACACTAGTACTTGCAGCTACAGGGACAAAGCCAGTGAAGCCTGTTGACCTTGAGCAACCGAGGGTATGACTCTGCCCCCTCACAAGGAACTCTGAAAGCTACAGGGCTTGGGATGTCAAGTAAAATTCCTCAGAATTGGAGATTTAAAACCAACAAAATCCACCTCCTACTACAGTCCAATATCTCCTAATATGGTCTGTGATCCTAAGAACCATGTCAGCCAGACAGCATATTCTTCAAAGCTCTGTCATGTCTAATTTTAAAATGATCAAGTGACTGGGCATCCATCACTCCACTTAAAATCTTCATACCATCCCCCATTCAACTTAAGTGCCACTCATTACTACAGTATTGAGTGCTTTTCCATGTAAAAGTTGTTATGACACAGTCCTGGGTGGCAGTAGGAGAGCTGGCAAGAGACTATTTTAGAGTAGAATTTTGGTTTCAGTTTTATTTTCTCATTAGTTAACTTCAAGTGGTCATTTTTATGATGTTATTCTTTGAGAAAGAAGAGTATAATTGTTGAAAATAACAGCTATATTTTAATAAATAGTGTTAGAGAACAGGTCTTTTTTTTTTTTTCAAGAGAAAAGTTAAGCAGATCCTCACAAAGATAATTGAGGTATGTCTATTGCCAGTCAGCAACCTGGACAGAGATCTAGAAAGTAACTTTATACAAACTGGCATGCCTATTCAATACAACACTTGCTCAAGGAAAATCTCCTGATCCTCCAGTCAATTAGCAAATCTGCACCACGATAAGCAGCCTTATTTCTGCTTGGATGGCATTGTAAATCTCTCCAGACACAAACTGCCTGAAGACACTCTGTAGAGTGGTGTTAAGACATCCTGATGTATAAAGAGGCTCAGGTGGAGTATAAGAGACAGAATATTATGTGCCAGCAGCTTGCAGTGCCTGCAGCATGAACACAGGTTGTACCACATAGAAGAAAGCCACTTGCTCTGCCATGTCCCTGCAAACATACTGAGGCTCCTCTCAGGCAATCAGACTGTTCGATGGGACATGTGAACTAAGCTACTGCCTTTTTCCAGTTTCCTTAGGACAACCTGCTCTTTTAGGATGACTGTACTCAGAAATTTCCTTGGTCCTCAAAGGGAACTGTGCCAAATCGTTGACAAGAGAAAGATAGAGACAGCTTCTTGCTATTTCAGATATTCAAATGTGTGCACACTCAGGTACCACAGCCTTCCTTCAGACAAGTCCATAAATTTGATTATTTTAATTTTTATTCATAAATATCCCTAGCAACTTGTTTATTATAAATGCATTCTGAATTTTCTCCTGGTTAACTGATATTTTCTAGTAACACATGCAAACTTATAGACTAGAAAGTAGTATGAAAAAATATTTTCTGCTTACCTGGCAGGTTTCCATTGATGAATTTAACTTTGTTTTTTTTTCTGTCTTTTCCCATCCATCAGCTTCTCTCATTCTCCTCCTGAATTTTCTTGAATAGTCAGTTTCTAGCTCTGGAGTTAACTAGCTTAGCAGAGGCCTAATTTTGACCCCACTTACATGGAAGAAGCCTAATGGATCCCCAGGGAATAAGTTCATCTTGAGGCAAATGTAGACTAGAGTCAAGACCTGAGAGTGAAACAGAGAAACTAATGCAAATAATGAGGGAAATAAGAGTGGCTGTTCTGTATAACAAGTTTTCTTAATGTAGAAACAGTTTTTCAAATCTGAACTGGTAAAATTTCATCAGTAGTTCTGCTCTGACCTGTCCACTGCTAGGTGGCTTCAAATGTTATCTAATTACAAGTCTGATACCACTCTTGTTTGTTTACTTGCTTGTTTGTTTTGTTTACTATTTTTGCAATTATGTGCTGATGTAATGACTCCAGATCTTTCAATTTTTCTGTCCATGAATTTGATCCAGATGAATTATCTTAGGCAAAACTTGAAAAATGAAACTCAGCATTTTACCTTTGATCTGAGGCAAATAATCATAGGTGCCATCACCAGCCTCTCACAGGAACATGGTCCAAAATAAAGGTCTTGAAAAAAATCTCAAAGATCCCTCTAAAAGCCATTAAATGTTTTAGTTATTTAATTTTTTTCCCTTCTTTTTTCTTACTGAAAAGGAACCGATGGGAACAGAAGTAAATTCTGCCATCTGGAAGGACTGAAAGATTAGTATGAAAAAGGCCAGGTGTCAAGTTTGTTCAGCACCAGCCTATCTTCGCTAATCATCAACATCAAAACCTAGTCTCAACAAGGACTAAATTACACTAAACATAAATGATTTTGGAAAGCCATTTTTTCAGTATTTTTTTGATCATCTAAGTGTTCAAATATTTTGAAAACTACAGAGTTATGCATGGACACACAAAAGAAATTCTTTTGATTTTTTATCACAGGAAATTCTCAGCCTTGCTGTTTCCTATACTACATTTAATACTGCAGTCTGGATTCCAGTTAAAGTCCATTAGTTGTGTCATAATATTTTAATATTATGCTAATTATAATTTATTTATGGGTAATTTGGATCTTGTTCTTACAACAATTTGTAATGGAAATATAACACCTATAAAACCTGTGAGAAAGTGAGAAGGCAGAAGCCTAATATCCACAACAGCTCTGTTCAGTCTCTTGATGGTGTCTGACCCACTGAAATTTCTGCTTTAGATATTGGAAATTACCTGTTTATATATAATGTATAATATATATATGTATAATACATACATATATATATAATGTATAATATATATATGTATGTATTATACATATATATGTGTACATGTATACATATGTATATATGTGCATATATATGTGTGCACTGATTGTACACAGAACAAGACTGAAGATGTCCTGTTCCTTATCTCAGTAGATTTTATTTTTCTTTACATTACAATTATGAGAATTTACTATGCCTTTTCTTTTAATCTTATGGTTGAATAAGTAGGTATTCTTGCTTCAAACTTTCCACTGAAGGACATTTAAGCACCTTCTCCATACTAATAAGACTGGTAATACAGATCCCCCTAAATGTTTTTCCCAAGAATACACAAATAAACTATCTGTGGCAATCTTGGACCATGGATTTAATTTGTGGAAAATCACCATCATTGGTAGTGTGAATTCCATTTTTCTAAAGATTTTTTTTGTTTGTGTTTTGGTCTTCTTACACTCGTTTGAGGTAAACATATCACACCTGTGTCTCACTTTTTCGACTCGTGTGTGCTTACTTCTCTTAAAAAAATATAAATACAGTATCTCTGAACCTAAACTTAGGGACAAGCTTGGAATAATACACCTTCACATAACACCACAACAGTCTTTGATGTTTTCCCAACATTTCAGGTTTCACTTTAACTTAGGCACAAAACCAAAATGTTTATGTCAGAAAGTTTTCATTTGGATTCAAGGTAATGATCCAGATAATATGTAAAAGCTACTCAGCAGTTCCAGCCAACACTTATTCTCCACAGCCATGCAGAATGCATGTATACACATTTAGTTTCTTGGTATTTTTCTATTTTGCCATCTTTTGCAGAACAATTCTTTCCAAAAGTTGGAGCTGCATAAGTTGGTACTTTTTTCCATGCATAATGAAATCCTTCATGCTACTTTTACAAGCTGGCTCTAATTGCCTTTTGTCAATTTTTGCTTGTAGTCCTCAATCCTATCCTGTGTCTGCATGTTCCTATAAGCTTGTGGTTTGGTAACCCAGTCAGCTGTGGTCTCCTGCCTTCCCTCCAAAATATGCAATTCATTTTGTTTATGATGTGTGGGGTTTTATTTTTTCTTTTGGTTGGTTGGTTGGTTGGTTTTTTGTTTGTTTTGTTGTTGCTGTTGCTGTTGTTGGTTTTGGTGGGGGTGTTTTTGTTTTTTTCTTCCTAAACAGGAGTTTCTAACTTCTTAACTTCTCAGTTTGACACCTTTGTGTCCCATCATCATCTGAGCAGACAGGGTTCACAATCTCCCCTGAAATTGCTTCTTTGATTGAAAAAGTTTCAAATATGTTGTGTAAAAAAGATTTGTTCCCATTGTTTTTTTTCTTTATATGATTCTGAAACCTTTCAATATATTCTTCATTTTTTATCACAGTCTAGTAACTGTCTTGATCTTTCTCTCTTAATGCCACAGTATTAAGCAAAGCTCGGGCCTCTAGACATCTTGTTACTCATGTTCTTTTTCACTAGTGTTCCTTATTTTTGTGAGGAGACAAATTCTTGCTTGAATCTCTTCTGCTTGACTTCAGCAAAGGTTAGGCTATTTGGAGACCTTTGACGTCTCTATTTTCTCACTCATCATCTTCTTTCTGCTCTTGGTATTCTACATATATCCTTTTTTTTTTCCCTCTATTTTTTCCTCCTGCTACAATATTCTGTGCCTTGATGTTGGTTAGACAGAACTCAGACAAGAAAAGGAATTAAAGGAAAAGGCACCTCTGCATCCCTCTCTCAGGCAGATAGAAACTGAAACTAGTATCTACTGATTAAAATCAGTACTTTTGAAAACGTTTAGAGACATAGAAAAAAAGGTGGGTGCTTGAGATTTCCAAACTACATCTCCAGTAGTGCACCATATAACCCTACAGTTGTGATTCATCAAACAGTTTGATCTGAGAGATGTTACTAAACCAGTTTTTGGAGGTGATATCCTTCAGGGGATTCTGCCTAGAAAGAGGAACCGTGTCTA
Source organism: Nesoenas mayeri (assembly GCF_963082525.1). NCBI lineage: Eukaryota > Metazoa > Chordata > Aves > Columbiformes > Columbidae > Nesoenas > Nesoenas mayeri. Next base: position 68,898,437 of record NC_137541.1, read on the forward strand.
TGAATAAAATTGCTACAATAGCAAGAGGAGTACACAGAGAACTGCTGCATAATTTGTTACTGAGTTTATGGAAACAAAATGTGTTGACTTTGTTAAGAAGATACAAAGACAGAAATATCTCATTTGATGCAAATCACACGGACCGAAATGTTTATTGTTAGCATTTAAGGTTTAATGGTGAAAATGAGAAAAATCTTGCCAAATATCTGATGGAATATCTGATGGAGAATATCTGATGGAGAACATAAATTGTACACAAAGTATGTTTTACGTAAGGAGAATGAGAAATTTTCAGATGCTTCCATTTCTAGTATTGCTGACTGCACCTGGCTGCCAAACCTTAACCTTTAGTACATAGTTTTCAGTCTGTATTAATCCGCAATTTCATTTCAGAGAAAGAGGCAGAACCACACCACATCATTGACACGCAGTGTGGTTGTATTGCTGCAAATAGTATCTCTGCTGTAGTTGTGGAGGAGAGTCAATGAGCTTCTCAAAGTCAGACTCATAAATTCACCTCCTATGAATGTCACCTGTGTTATTTTCTTTGGTGATGAGGGGCAGGAAATAGATGGAAAATTCCCCCCGTCACTGTTTTTGCATTGAAGAGTGCTGTAGATGATACTGGCATCAGCTGTGCCATCACTGTGTTATCTTACCATATTTAGAACACGTGGAGACAATCTGGTGGTGAAAACAGCAATGACTGGTCTAAATTAGTGTTTCCCTCATTGTTGGCACTGCTAGAATTACTTCCTCTCTCCGCTACATTAGGGCTTTTTTATGCTTTCAAGAAAATCATCTTCTTTCTGAGACATTTAGCTGTGTCTGAAATAATTGATGCCATTACAGTATAAAGTGAAAAAACAAAGCCAGAGCAAATGTCTGCCAATTTCAACCCTTTAAAGTTGCTGTCAGTTAAAATCAAAACAATTAAACAGTTAACATGAAGGGCTTTTTATTTGGTTTGGTGTTTTGGTTTGGTTTGATTTTGTTTGTTTGTTTGGTTTGGTTTGGATCATTCCTTTTTTTGAGGGAAAGGCTGTGAACTTTGTTGTGAGATTAATGGTTCATATCAACAGCACACTGATGCAGTATCATGATTTATATCAAAAGTATGGTTCTAAGAACAAATGTAAAAAATGCATCTTTCAGAGTTCCTCTCCAACTGAATGGGTTTTTCCAATTACCATAATTTCTTTAATTTATTTATATATTTTTTTTTATTTCTTGACAGAACCAAATTTTCAAGAGAGTAACTCCTGCATTTATAAAGGTGATTGCAATCACATTTTTTAGGCAGACACAGTTCTTACTGATACTCCCACCTTTGTTTGCTTCTCAGACATTTCCACATTTCATTTATGTCTCTAATTTCATATTTCATCTAAGAATGCAAACAGGTGGAAGACTTTATATGTGCAGACACCTCTTCATCTAGAAGGTAAAAAGACTTGCTTGTTTTCAGATTCAGTGTCCCACTGCAACATATGCTAGAGAAACAGAATTTGCAATAGGAAGGCGAGCTGCAAAATTTAGACTATATGTCTCACTGATAAAAACAAAGAAACACCCTTTGTAAAATTATTCTAGCCAGTTATAGGGAGAGACACGTCTCAGTAGCAAAGGCTTGATACTTACAGCTGTCCTGAATTGAATTATATTTAAATGTGTTCTGAATACATAACCTTGATGTTATTCAATAGCTTTCCAAACAGAAGACGTGTGGAACTTCATGAGATGATGATTTAACCATTTTGTTTACTTATCTTCTAATTTCATGAGAGGCTTTTAACAACTCTGGCCCTTACTGTATTCCCTCCTAGACGTCATCATTCATACAAATTTAGTATAATGGTTATGTCTTCACTTCAGGATTAGAATAATTTATCCACAATCAAAATTGTGTCCATTTTTCTTCAAACTTCTTCTTGGCAATATTTAATTCCCATAAAGTCAAAGCTCTTGTTAATGCAAAAAAAAAGCCAGAAACAAAACCGAACTATTTTTTTTTTCAAATGTTTTATTAAAGCCTAAAGTATGAATTTAAAGCAAGCTATGAATTTACCAACATGTTTACGTGCTCATAATCTGATTCTGGTATATGAGTGTCTGATTTTGAGTTTAACGTATATTATTTTCCAAGTAACAAAGACTGAATCAAAACAAGTAATTTGTTATATATATCACTGGGAGGGATTAGCAGGCAAAGTGATCATGCAAATTTTTTTCCTTAATAAAACAGGCTAAAAAGGCACAGTGGAAGTGCACAGAGTGGCTTGCAGGTTAAAGCAATACCTATACTGATAAAGAACATTTCTCTTCCACTAAATATTTTTATGTTTATTTTGTGATAAAACATAATTTTTAACAATTATTTAGGAGCAACTGGGGCTTAGTGCAGACTGTCTCTGTGTTGGGAAATTCTGGAACAGCAGTCACTTCTTAATTCCTTTTCTGTTTTCTGACTGTTACCTGCCCCAAAATAATTCAAAGATGGTTTTACCCTCTAGTTCACAAACAAGGTCAGTCTATTTTCCTGTTTCATTTTATTTATTGTACATCACAGTACTGGAAGCATTTGTTCACAACCTAGACCAAGAGCTTCAGTGCTGACAGCCCAGTTCATACTGTTGTCTTATTTAGTGCCTCTGTAATCAATGAATTCAAAGGCTTATAGTGATGCTGAATATTGCCCTGTGTCCTGGTATTGGTAAATAAATATACTTGTCTGACTTCCTGACCAATGTAACTGTTTCAGAGGAATCAGCAGTCCCTGAGAATTCATAGTCATGCTATTGGAGAAAACTGGGAACAAAGCTTTCAGGCCCTTTCCCCTATAACAAGTAGCAACTTGCACTAGCACACAGCTTAGTGTATTCCTTTTAGTGTATTCCTTTAGTGTATTCCTTTTATCACAGTTAGTGTATTCCTTTTATCACATGATTGCAGATGAACGTGCATGTGAAAAATGCAAGTCTTCTCACTGGACATGAGTATGCATCTAAAATAAAAAGGTACTACCTGAGAGGCAGCACATTGCATCATATTATAGTGTGAGATCTTGTCATAGGACTTCATCTGCCAGACAAATGTCAGCTAAATATCCCATATAACTAGGTGAGAGCCTTCAAGTCATGGATTGAAGATACAGTTGACAGATAGTGTTCACTACAGAAGAATCCTTGGATTCTTTAAAAAGAACTGGATCAACTTGTTAATGTGTTTTTAGATCCCTAAGTTCTATTAATATCAACTCACTGGGATATGGATTTTCATAATGAACTCTTGCATTACAAACATTTTGGGGTGGGAATTTGTTAGGCTGTGGTCTGCCAATGTCATATGCCTAAAAATGCATTCATATCCAAACCATTTTGCATTAACTCTTTAAGGAAGATTTCAGGAACTGTATTTAGGAATGCCTTGCTAGAACGTAGGTATTGCACGTTTTAATACTCGTCCATTGCCTCTTATTCATAACACATTACTAAAACCTAGCACAGCCTTCTGTCATCCAGTTAGTCAGTCAGTCTGTCATTCTTGTTTCTTTTATTCTTTGGGGTAGGTTGATTTATTTTCTTCATACTTCTCCATTAATTTGTTATATACTCAGTTTTGAGGGTATGATTCACTCAGATGAACAGAAAATGTTTGAGTTATTTCAGTTGGAACAGACTTCATCTTTCATGTATCAATTGCAAGACTCTCTTTAGCTTCCCTCTCTATATATGAATATAATTTTTGTAGACTCCTTGATATGATCTTTCTTGCTTTTTAAATAGAAAAATGCCATTTATACTGACGTGTATAGTTTCAGATTAAAAGTGATGTGTCTATTTCTAAATAAATAAATAAATAACAAGCACAGTGAGAGAACAGACACATTTTTTATTCAACAGAAAAAAAATGCCTATCAAAATAATTTTGCCAGTGTTCAGTAAACATTTTTGTTTGCCTTTCCATAATAATTTCTTCAAGTTTGTTCAGTTTTAAAGGAATTTTGGACTTTGAGTCCAGAGTTTGCAAATTTGTAAAAATTAGTATCTTCATGGGGACTTCTTGAAAGTGGAGCGTCTGTTGGAGAGGATGGGGCAAACCCATTCCATACATGAGTGATGCAGCTAGCAGCATAATCTGACATTTAAGCAAAGGGTAGGGTAAGCAGGGCTGTCACTTCAGGGAGGCACTGAAAAGGACATGTGCTAGAGCAGTTGCCCTTCTCCAAAAGGAGCGTCTGGAGATCTCTGGGAACACAGAAGTCTTTGCTAGCAGTAACTGGAAGGAAACCAAGGAAGGAAGGAAGGGTGATGGGTTGCCAAACTAGGCTCCCAAGTGTCTTGCTGTGACTCTGACCAAGTGTTTACAGCAAACTGTTCAGGAATGAGTTCTAGTTCAAAAAAAAAAAAAAAAACAAAAAAAAACCAACACAAAACCACTCGTTTAGTGGAGGTTACTTGGCATACCTGCCTGAATAACAAATACACTGGGGTGGTAACAGAGGTGTTCTAATCCACATAAAATGAGTTCTCAAAGGCTGAAACTCACACCTTACAGAGAGTCAGTGATGGGCACTTCCACCACATCGGTTATGCTTATGGTCTTTTATTCCCAAAGCTTAGCCTGAGCCCAGACTCCTCACTAGTCTTCTAACAGAGGGAGTTTCAGATGGAAAAAGGGAAATTCATTGAATATATTCCTTTTTTGGACATATTCATTCAGTTCTCCACACCTTAATGCTCTGCATTGGTTCAATGATTTCTTGGCCATGTCTGGTGGTGCCAGTAGTATCTATATTTGTGCAAATACCCATGAAACATGGCTTGTTATGCATAGTTTGGCAGTTCAATATAGGTAGTCTGCCAAAACGAGACAGGAGCCTTATCAGGAGACAGGAAATTCTCAAGCAAATTTGGGAGTTGACTTTTGAGTTAGGAGTGTTGACAGGAACAGATCCCTCTGTCTGGCAACTATCAGTTCTTCCCCTTATAGCTGCAGAGCAAATCCAAGAGTCTTCAGATTTTGGCTTGGCAAGAGGCGTGTTCCAGACTTGCTTGTTCAGAGTCATTCTAGCTCTTCAGTTCTGGTTCAGACTTCAGTCCAAAAGTGCAAGGGTCATATTCCCATGCTCCAGAAATCTTAGAGAAACACCTATTGCTTGTGGAAGATTTCTACTCAAATTGGTAGAAATTTCAAAGCACATCTGACAAGATTGTGACAGAGTCAAACCAGAACATAATTTCAACACTAGACTACATTTAATCCATATCTAAAACACTGCCCAGGAAGTATTAGTGGTGCTGCTGCAAGGCAGTAGACTGTTTTCCCTCTCAGGTATCTGTGGGGTTTTTTTGTCTTTTTGTCATCCATGCATCACTTGGCTCTGCCAGATAATAAAGTAGCTGTGATCAACTCTAGCCATGAGGATACTCCTGTCTTTGTGTTAGTGTCTGGTATGATTGCTTCAGCACCAGACAATACATTCAGACGTCAGTATGAGTATGATTGAACACAAGGTGAATGACAGTTTCTCTTGAAGTGGAAAACTTAGTCAATTTTCCACTAAATTATTCTGTCCCTATTGGCAGTTTGTTATTTCCACAGACTTGGCTCATAAATATTGGATGTCTGCCTAGCTGGGAAATTGCATTTCCATTTTCAACACCTGCTATGTGCTAGACTTCTATGAGAAGGCTAGCTAGTTTTCTGCAATGATGGGATACTTACAGTTAGTATTATTACCCATGACTATTGTTAAAAAATTGTTAATGCTCATCCCAGTTTTACCTTTCTTCACAGATGGCTTCAGTTTGCTATGAATTTTGAAGTATGTTTGGGATTCTTATTTGACTTTTGTTGTTCTTATGACATAACCGAGTAACCATCTCATGCAGAGATAAAAGATTCTACACTTTTCCTTATAAAACCAGGATATTATTTTCTTGGCCAATATCTCTCTCCACATCCCATGTTTCATAGTGTTTGTTAGTGGTTGTTTAGCAAGGCATTTGAATTTCATGGCTCTGTATGTATAGTAGCTGCAGAGAATTCAGCAGATCCACTGAGGTGTTATGCAAACAGAGGACATTTTTGATAATTGTAATAATACACGGTTGAACATACAATTATTCATGGAAGCTCTGAAACCATCATTATATATTTTATTTACCAGATCTCAACAACTATTTTAGTAAAACAGACAGATCCAGGGCTAAATCTATGCTCTGTCAGGCTGGCAAACTCGGATTTCTGCCTGTACACAACATGGGTACAGAATCATTACGACATCTTGGGCTATTCTTACACAATGATGCATAAATATGTAAATGCTGAACTATTTCCCCTTAGTCTTGCCAGAGCACACTCAAAAACACTGCCCCCTTAGTGCTATACACCATGGATATATTCTTCCCTGTCTCATACTTACCTTTACCCTCAGGCTAAGATCTGTGAGGACTACACAAGGGCATTCCTTCACAGCCTCAGTAGCCTCATATTGATAAATAGATGCACACAGTCATGTATTATATCATTAACAGATCAGTGCATACCTTGTAGCCTAATGCAGCCTGAGATGCTGTTTTCATTTGTCATAGTTTAGGAAATCCAGCAAACTTAAAATGGTTGTTTTGGTTGTTAGGTTTTGGGGTTTTTTTAGGATCTGTTATCTTTTGCTTCCCAGTGAGTTTACAAAGGCAGCGAATTTAGAAATAGACATCTATGCATAACTTGAAATAACATATCACAACATCTCTGTGCAAGTTGTTTCATCTATTAACCATAAATTTGAAAACACATTCTCATACATGAGACACACTTCTCTCTCCTCGTGCAATAGCCTCAGAGTTCTCAAAAATAAAAAGATCCAGTCAAGAAAATTGCACAGACTCATAAATGGACATGAAGAGATCACCTTCATCTTCCTCATAGACTCCTCCCTGTAAATAAATATCTGTTTGTTTATCTTGTTCTCAGTGGCCTTCAGTGATGAAAACTGTCCATGTTTTTTAAGCAATCTGTTGCTATGCTGTAACATCTATAGCTGTTAGAAGGGCATCCTGTGCATGTCTGATCCTTCAAGCTAAGGAGTACTGACCTTGCTTCACTGTCATGTAATAGGGTCAAAAATCTGTTCTGGCAATTTGTGTTCATCATCAGTGGAGGAAACCTATATGGCAAGATCCGGAAAACATGAGCTATGACTTCTCTTATGTAAAATACCTTGTCAATTACATATATATATGCCATTAAACTATTCAGAAAGAAGACTAGATACAGGCTGCCCATTGTAATCTCACAGGCCTTCATTTTCATAAACAAATAGGGACAAATTCACTTTTCTTAATGTCTTAAAAGATGCGTAAAATTGAGATGCCTAAAAAAAATCCATGCAAAGCTTGTCCTGGACCTAAGATCTTCTACAACAGTGTGCCGTATTGGAGGCTACACAAAATTCCTTTGGGCATGTCAAATGGAAATAGATACCAGTGGGTGAACACTTGAGTAAATGCCTTAGCTGCCTGTGACAGTTACAAGGCATATGGTCTTTACTAAACTGCCTCTTGTGCTGAGAGGATTCTGTAAATATCTACACTGATTATCATGTTTTCTTGGTTCATATATAATTTTTTCCTTATGAAACAGCCTCTTAGAAACACAAGTATAAGTACAGGTCTTAGTCTGTAATCAGGTTATATTGGTAACAGAATTTGACTGGAAAAATAACACAAGTTTGCTGGAGAGGTCATTAATATCTCTTTCTGTATCTTATAATCTCTCATTCTCAATTGCAACATTCAGCTTCTTCCTCAGGTACACGTTTGAGGTTATTCTTCATTTCTTAATGCTTTGGTAGTATTAGTATCGATAGCACTGTGCAAAGCCTCACCTGTTAATTCTCACATTTGCATCGTGTAGGAAAGGCTTTTCATCCATATAGTACAACTGTGGGAAATGGAGGCACAGAGTTAAAATGACTAATGAGCACAGTGGCAGTAGATTCCTGTACTTAATGGATTTGTTGGTACAGCCTTCAAGTATGGATTTAGCTTACAGCTGGTGGTAGAATAAAGATGAAAATGCAATTTCCTGCCTCCCAGACTGAGTGAAATACACCTGGGAATGAACAGGACTAGAGAACACAATTGTCTGGAGTCCTTGAAACGGAGGCTGGGTGGCGTATACGTTTTGCTGTGGTGTTTTCCATAGGATCACATTTATCAGCTGTGTTCATTCCTCTGGACTATGCTAAAGGTTATCACTGTTCTAGCTTTTATACTGGTTTCAAATATTTATGCATTAATCAGCAGAGATATGGCACTGAACATTTCCTTGGAACTTCTGCATATTTACTGTCTTGCATGACATATGTATATATCATTACTGGATGTTGATAAGAACAAAAAAGAAGGAAATATTTAACAGACGCAAACAAGCACTATACTTAGCATATGATTTATAAGTTTGAAATGGGGTCCAAATTCTAGTGGTAGGAGCCTTGTAAACTGCATATGCAGTATTTCGTTCTACATCATCACTGAAAAATGAAAAATTAAACATTACTTCCATTTACTTAGGCTACAATTAATATCTTCAGTGCTTTATGAATTACTGAGATGTGCTTTCATGCCAAACTGAAAGCAAAAAATAAAAACCCTAAACACCCACAAGAAAACTCAAGTGTCCCCACTCTACAAGACTTTTCAGATTAGGGACCAAGATGTGCTTATGTCATCATAGTGTAGTCTGGTCCAGGACAAGACAAAACAAAGCTTTGCAGAGTATATGAAAGCAAATTAATTCATTGGGGAAGTCCTTTGCAGGTCACTCCTGGAAGGCAAAGAAAGTCATCTCCATTTTCAACCCTCTCCAAAATAATCACTTAGCAGCATTTCTGAAGGTTGGGTCAGGTGGTCTCAGTAGGAGATGGAACCAATAGAAACACTTTCCAGTGTCAGATTTCTCTATGACAGCTAAACATGGTGGTTTAAATGCAGAACAGCAATGAAGGAGATGAAAAGGGAGTTTTCATTTAAAAGGAAACCATAAACAGAGAGAACATTCCTTCAGAGAAAGCAAAGCAAAGAAGTAATCAATTTTTTCTGCCCACTCGTAAAGTGAAAACATTAGGGCCCCATAGACCAATCCAAATGAAGTTAATGCAGAGATTCCTAAGGACTTTGTTGAACTTTGGAGTTACACTGAACTCCTGATGTTTCATGGACAGGCTGCTGGTGTATGGGTAGGAGGGATCCAGTCCTGTCCACCTTATTCCAGAAATAAGGCAAGTAGTTGATTACAGACCTATGGGGTCATGCTGTGCTTGTCCCATGAAAAAAGATAGGTTGGTTTTTGTGGTGGTGACAGTTTTCTTTCTCTCTCCCCTTCATAATGACTGTGAACTGAAAACAAGACAACACTGTTTAGGCAGACAGAAATCAGGAGGTAGAGCAAGCTATGCTAGCTGGTGAAGTTATGGTGCTTGGAGAGACACGAAGCATTGCTGAGATGGAGTGTTTACAGAAAAAATCCTGCGGCTCATATTTGTATTATGTATTTATAAATTCCTGGAACTCAATTTTATAGGGTTTTTGATTAATGGCTGTACTGCAGTTCAGCTCCAAGCCTATTGAACTTACTGTACTGGAAATGAGCAAGACATATACTAGTCAAATATGAACACTTCTACTAGACTGTGATTTAAAGGTGGTTCATCTCTCAAAGGCATTGCTGTGAAGGTTCTGCTTATTGTACATGTGGAGCTCAAAGCTAAAGGAGGGCCTCTCAGAAGCCTTCTTAAAATCAACATCAGCTATGTGTTTGTTTTGGATACCTTAATTGCAAAAGAGGTGAAGAACAATGAAAAATGCTGTGATTTCCCCATCACTTTTACAATAAAGTGGGTGCAGCTCTTGTTGATGTACGGATTCTTCCTAATTATATATTTCTGTCACTACAATCACACTATCTTCCAGGAGTGTGGCCAAATGCTTGATTTTCTTATGCTGGTGGTGTATGCCAAGTGTTCCCACACTGTGGTATTTGACATTAGCACTGTTTCTTCCACACTTCAAAGAAGACATCTGTGGTTATGGCTGGCAAATGCCGACTTAATTGTTGATTATCATAATAATGTAGTAAAAGCAGTCTCATTCTGTTGAGGTGGGACCCACTTCATTAAATACAGGCCTTATGGCTACTACAATTTCTGAGGTGGAACTTGATGCCTGTAATCTCTTAGTGTGCCAACTGGAGTAAAATGAAGGCAATGTCATTAAAAAAAAAAAAAAAAAAAAAAAGAGAGAGAGAGAGAAATCTGAAGATTTGCTAACATTGAGAGAAACTTCTACAGTCCCTCGGGTTATGGTCTTCTCAGACAATGCAGCCTTCAGCTGCAAGATGGAATCACTTTAGAAGGTGGAAACTCTTTGATTCCAGAGCTGGTATGTGAGAACAGGATCACTGGGATAGGTGACCCACCATCTTACAATCACTTCTTGTGAGAAGTAAAACATAAGATTTGCAATCATGATTGATAGTACAAATCTTTAGAAAACACAAGGAGCATTTGTATTCCCTTTGAAAGCACAGGTGTTAAGGCAATTAAATTGGTTTAATTTCACTTTTTTCTGAGTATAACATAAATATGAAGCTGCATGTGAAATTTGGAAGCACTCAGACTCTCTCTGTTAAGAGAATAGTCTCTTATTCCATACACTGTGTAACAACTGCAGCAAAAAGTGTTACACAGAGTAAATCCTGGAAAACTGAATTTGTAAGTAAAAAATCATACTGAAGGATTGTTTCTAAGAAAGATTTCTCCTTTAGTAGTTTGGTTTTGTGTTTTTTAAAAACACACAACAGTTGCAATGATGCTGGCTTATTAAATAACCCTGGTCCAAACAAATGAAGAGGTATAGAGTTGCTGAAATTCATTTAATTACAATTTTGCAGCATAATGGACTTCACATGAAGACAAGGCTTAGTCTGTTTTTAATGAAAATGTTACTAGTTGTTATGACTGCTTGAATTTGGATGAATGTCCTTTGTTAAGTCCAAAATATTATACATAGATAATTAACATGATCTATTTATGGCAGAATTACATCCCTTTTTGTTTTGTTGTACTGTGTTTCTTCAGTACTCATTTTCAATTAACTTCATTTTACTTAGCTCTTCTTATTTTCTTTGAGCTTTGCAAGGCATAGTGACTATCCTTTTTTACTCAGGGCACTATTTTGAAAGATAATGGTTTGGAGTGGCTCCTGTGTTTCTTGTTAAATAAAACCTTAATTCTTGTCTGTTGAAGTTCTTGCTTTCCATATGGTTCAAATATAAAACAGCATTTTTGTTGCTATACCACACTGTCTCTTGCACTGTTGTGATGGTTTAGTCACAACTAGCGGCTGTCAAGCAAATGAGATTCTGATTTTTTATTTCAAAAGTCTTTCCTGCATGATTTAAGGGTGAAAAGTGGGTCAGCCACCAGTTACACATTGCAACAGACGGTCAAGCTCCAATAGGAGTGACAGGACAGTCATAAAATTGCCATGTTAATGGGAGAACACTGGTAAAAAAAGCCACAGTCTGAGTATGTTAACTCTGGAGAAAAAGAAAAAAGAGTGATGCTTTAAAGAAGAAAGGCAAAGACTTCAAGAGTGTGTTCATGTATCTATAAAATGTCAAGGTTTTACATTCCCAGGCTTCCCAAGCTTTCAAAGTAGGAATGATGTGAGGTAGCGTGAGCTAGCATGAGTCTATTTGAAAGTGCTAGAAGTTAAGAGTAGAGCCTAAGGACCTGGATGAATATGATATGCAGAAGACCATTCACACTGGATAGTTACCTTATTCACAGACTGGTGATCCATGCCTTCTTGGATGTAGACATGTCTGGGAGTATTAGGACCAAAAGTGTGGAGGAACCATGAGTGACCTCACTCCTCAACTCCCAGAACTAACATCTCTTTGACACAATACTTAGATGAACGATGTAAAGAAATGACAGCCCACACTGTTTGGTATAGCTGTGGGTATAGTGGCTTTAGAGGATAAACACTGGTCTCCAGTATCTTGGCATACTGTATTATTGAAAATATGAAGGATTAGGGAATACCAGAGGGATCGTGTATTTTCATCCTGACTCATTAAGTAATTTTGAGTAAGTATTCCCAAAGGCTTCCTCAGTGTTTCTCACAGCTTTATCAGTCCAATTCCATCTCACCGAAATGAGACAGACAGACTCCCACTGACTTCTTTTGGAGCTGGTTTGACGCTGAAATATGCTGCATACAGTATATACCACTATTCAGCTAGAAGCCTGAAAAGAGCTAAAAGCATGTTAACAAAGTACATGGATGCTCATTAACTGGACTTCCTTTTGGATAAATCACATACATTTTGCGGTTCAAGTTTCTGGCTGTCAGATTGTAGGCCAATAACCAATATGAAAGGCATAAAAGATTAACAAAGCATAGGATCACAGACCCCGATTATGTTATGTATCTAGTGTTAAAGTAGAACAAGGACAGTCTGCCTTTGGGACTAGTGACACTATGACAACTTTACAGTATTCGTATTTGTAATTCACTTCTGTATGTCCACTTATTAGGATGATGCCATTTTTCTTCACTAATATACTGTAATTCTAGCAACTAGAAGACAGTTTCATACTTTCTATTGTGAATTTAGTGTGAAAATCAGAGGAAAGAATGTTGAAACACATTGCAGTGAATCTACACACTAACCAAGAAACATATTTGTTTTTTGCAGAACAAAATTGTTAGTAGAAGGTAGTTCTACATGAACTTCATGTACTAAACCTCATAGTCCTGCGGTTTATCTGTGCAGAGAATATCATACTGTATTCCAGTTTTTATCAATTCTACATTCCAGGAAAACTGCGTCTTTGTCAGATAACACAGTAGCAGGACTTGTCCAGATGGTAGATGCAGAGCATAAAGGGAGAGTACTCTTCTCACTATTACTCCCTGGATACTGTTTAAAAATATGAAGCCATTTTTCAAAGGCCATCAAAGGACAGGGGCTCTGAATTTATTCTTACTTCCCAGAGTGTTACAGAGCTCTGATAATCAATTCTGTGATCTGCAAAGGCACCAAAAGACTTTTGGCAGCTGAAGAAGTGAGCACCTTTAGACAAGTTTGAAAATCCTATTCATGATGCTGGTTTTTCCTCTTTGTTTCCAGAGGTTATGACTCACTGAAAGGAATTGAACAGCTTTATATTCTTTCTTGAACTCACATTTTGACTAAATCATCACTGTGAGGTTTCACTTTGTATAGGGGATGCAAATCCACAAAAATCTTCACTGATATTATTGTAATCATCACAAATATTTCCTCATCAATAACAAAAAGGAGTCAATACACATTGTTTCTAGTGCTTGCACATGGTCATGTAAGTATTTTTTGAGAATTAAGACAATCACATTTTCATTTAGTCAAAATTGATTCTATATGGCCTTATGTCAAATCAAATAAGGATCTGTGATCAGAAAGTAGTGTCTGGATATCTCTTATTAGCAAAATCAGGATCATGGTTTACATAAACAAGCCCAAATACATTATCTATCACATCATGAGCAAAAAACACTTAGTATCCCTCTGGAGGTGAGGGGTTAGTGGGTTCACACCTTTCCCAAGCACTGTTCAGGCTACTCACAGACCATTTGATCACTATCTACAAAAATCATGAGTCTACCAGGTCTGCGTCTAGCAAGATGTTTTATAGCTTATTCACGTAAATCTTTATTACAGATTTTCTGCAGCTAGGAAAATAGTGGCAAGCAACAACCTAGCTTTCCCTAGGTTTTATTTTTAGTTTTTGTGACACAGATAAGCACAGTTGAGACAAATGTCTAAATATATTTTTGTCTACACATGAATAAATGTAGGGAGCCTTGGGTACAACAGCTGTCTTCATCTGCCACAGCAGCTCCCATGACAAATACAGTCTGTCAGTTTTTACAGTGTACTCAACAGTATCATTGAGATAATGCTAATCAGTACTATCACTCCCATTTCACAGGTAGAAAAGTTGCTTTAGAAAGCTACATTCTTATTTTACTTCAGAACCACTAAAAGCACTTTAGCTACCCAAGGTGAAAACTACAATGAAGGTCAAACAAACAAACAAAAACAGTCAACTATTCTTCTAGGAGTCGGCTTCAGCAAATACATCTCAACCTAAAACTAACATGTTTTGTGTTTATTGGTATAACATTGTGGCAGCTACATATCCATCAGTAATACTACAGTAAAAAAAAAAATGAAGTTAATTTTAGCAGTGTGAGCAAGTCCTTAATGTCTTTCCCAAACTTATAAAGGCAATTCCCAGGGGACTTGCGAACTGAACACCGGTTAGTGGCCTTAACCACTGGACACTGATTACTGACTAGTTGAACACTGAGAAGAAATTCTGCAAAATTTCTGGGAACTGCTAGCTTTCAGTTGGCATCAGCAGTACTTGAAGTCATGAGGATTTGGAAAGCCACGAACACTGTCTGCATGATGCTGAAGGCCAGTTTTGATAAGACTGTAGCTGCTGCTTTGCAACATTTTTTCTAAAACTATGTGAAAAGCCAGATTTTAACTTTATTGTAGCTTTTTCGTTTTGTCATGGTAGATTTTTAATTGTTATTGCTATTACAATAACATCTGGAGGCCTTCATCAGGATCTGGCCTCACTGCCCCAAGAGTGTGTAAGATGCAACTTCTCTAGTTATAGTGAATGAGACCCCGCAGACTTCATCATGTAAGGGGAGAGGAAGTAGGGACATGCTTCTGGCATCTGGGACTGGCAGGCAACCAAGATGCTCTGGGATTGTCCGATGGGCACATGTCCAGTCAGGAGAAGGGCCATAGCACTAGACTGCAGCTGAAAATAAAATCTTCTCCTAAGGCTGCTTTCACACGCAACCCCATAAGGTGAAATACTCAGCTGCAACGCAGGCACATGACGTTTCTTCTGCTCTGTGACCTCAGCTAATCTAGCGTGTAGGTTCACAGAGCAGGATATAGGCCACAGGGGTGTTCAATAAAGACAGAAGGTTTGGCCTTCCCTGCTCGGGAGTGATAGGAGCCTCATGCTTACTACTCAGGATCTGACAGAGCTCACGTACAGACCTGAAGACATCAGTCTCCATCTCAAAAAGCTCAAACTCTGACAGAAAAGATTTAATACACAACTTAAGAAAACAAGGCAGGGAAGGGGAAGGACTGATGAGAGAAGAAGGTACATTTATGTGTGTAGCTGGGTGCTCAATTCACAGACATGCCCTCAGGCAGTCTATACCAGCAAACACAGCACTAAGCTGTACTTGTAAATATATATTTTTGCTTACTCAAACTGTAAACAGTGATGACAGCTGAGAGAAGAGTAAAGATGTGTAGGAGGGAGGAGAGGGGAGATTTTTAAAAATTTCTTATGAAGAAATAAATTTGTTAATATCAGAACTGCTGAAAAAGTGCACTGGCATTAAACCATAAAACAGCTCCTGCATGACACATGCTGACAATCAAGTTTTGTTGATTTTTTTCACTGGATTATATTGTTCTACAAAGCATTGGAACATTTTCAGTTAAGGGCCAGATCCTCACAATGATGCAAGACAGATTAAAAACACAGTGATGCTATGCTACAGAAGATCTGGCTATCTATGCAAAATTCAGATGCCAGTATTGTTAGACATAAAGTGCTTCCAAGGCTTTTAAATACTTTTCCCTTGTGTCTTTCGGACAATGCTGTTCATTCTTATGATTCCACTGTAATTATAGTATCCCTCAGGTCATTGACTTGCTAGCATCTAGCAATCAGATGAGATTCTCACTTTGTAATAACCACACCATACATCTCTGTCTTCCCAAATTCCTGAAAACATTTTGAATCAGAAAAGTCCAATCAATTAAATTCAAACTGTGTGGAAGGAAAGCCTGTTCACTTCAAACAATTAAACAATTTGTGTTTCTAAACATATTTTTTGTTGTTTATTTCTTTTAAAGTTCAAGTCAAGCAATCTGTTTTGATCTGTTGAACTCAAAGTATTTTCAGATGGTCAACTTGTAAACTTTTTGACATTGAATCACGCTTTTTCTTACTGAATTCATTACTTTTAACTCTTTGAGACTCCCAGAGATTTCAGGATTCTTCTCCTCAATTTTAAATAGTACTTCAAAGCCCATTTCATTTTATCTTTGTAATTGAAACATGCTCCAGTGATTTAAAGCATTTTTGACCTTTTGCTAGCCCAGGACTTAGCTTTATGAAGAAGTTACCACTTGCTTTGTTTATCTGTCCTATGTGTTTACTTTTGTTTCTTTCTCTATTACAATTCTAGTCAATATAGGTTTCTGCACTCCTCATCAGCAGAGTATGTGACTGCACTTTGTCTTGGTGGGATTTTTTGAAATTTTCTTGTATTTCAAATGCATATTCTGCCCTTTTTATGCTAAACAATACTGGTCTGTGAAATAAGCCTTTTTCTGGGCTGACAGGGTCCTGAAGTATACACAGAAATGTTAACATTAGAATAGATATTTCTATTGATTGTGAAGAGAGGATTTCTCAGCCCTTCATGAAGGGCTTTGCATCAAATGTATTATATAAACTAATCAAGATAATGATATAGAAGAGAAACACACAAAAAACAGTTTGTCCAGGGTCTGATTATTACACCATTCAAGCTGGAATGAAAGTGTTAAATCAAAGCACAGGTTCTCCATGTCATGCTGATTTCAAAACTGAGATTTTGACACAAACTTCGACTTCTTGATCTTCATTTACACCAGAGAGCCAATTTGCACTTTAATGCAAGATGAGCACTATTCCTGAACACTACAGAAGTGGTACATCTGAAATCATGTTTGAGGGGTGCCACCCTCTCACTGCCAGAAAAATTCTTATACAAGTAACTAAGATCCTAACACCAATTTCTTGTGCACACCTTATACAGCACCATTGTAGTTTTGCAATGCTCTAAATGCATATACGTCAACTTAAGAACTCCAGTAGATGTAAGGTTTCAGAAACTTCTCTGGAGTCAGACAGCACCTGCTTAGCAACACAGGAAGAGGGGCCTATATCTTGCAGGTCCTATCCCTCCTTCTGGAAGTCGTTCTGCGGAGATGGCAAAAAAAGACTATTGGTGGAGTAGACATCAGGAAAAACAGGGGCCATGGCAGAGAGAATGAAATAGCAATTTTGCCCTACAGAGACACAGTGGATACAACAAAGATAATAGGGTAAAAACCATAAGTTTGCCTCCATGTCTTAGCAAAATTTTGCCCATCTCACCCAGTTTCTGGCAACCTCTGCACTACATGAGGGTTATGTAGTGATACAGTTTGTGAGTCTGTTCATAAGTCCCTCTCAATAAGTTAAGAGCATGGCCATTGTTGAGAGAGGATCTTAAGGTGTTTGGCTTTTACAAAAGTCATGGAAACAGAGAGAGAACATGGGTTCTCTCCCCAATGTTAATGCTACCACTGAGGGAAGTTCAGCCAAGAAAGAGAAACCTAGACTTTAGTACCAGACAATCCACACAGCACAAAAATTTAAGAAAAATTTCAGTTGTAGTTTGACTTTTTTAGAAGATTAAATAATCCAGCCACAAGACACTAAGTTACATAAAACCAAACTTCATTATTGGTACTACTCAAGGAAGTGTACTACTGCAGACTGATTTTAGTCACAGGGAGCTCAATGTGCAATATCTGAGCAAGTCCAAACCCAGAAGCTGCTCTGGCTACTGCTTACATTGTCTCATTTCAGTCTAACTCTCTGTCACACCACAGACCTCCTCTGGGCCTTGGGCAGGTCAACTTGTCTCTTTGCCAGACAGTTTTTCACCTGTAAAACAAGAATAATTGGAGCACAGTTTGGCTCCATGGGAATATCATGAAAATAAATACTACAAAGATACCAGATCACAAGTTTTATAAAGTTGAGGAGAACAGAAGGGGTTGTCTAGAGCCACTATTATGCCAGGTGTGTCTACCAACAAAGCCCTCTAATGAGAAGAGAGGAGAGGACATGACAAGAAAAAGGATTTTGCTGCAGACAGAGCTGTGCCCTTTCCCAAGTATAAGCCACATAATGCAAGGACTTTGTAGCAGCATATCTATGTAAGTACTGTAGAGCCTAGAGCTTGTTTTACAGAGCTTTTTTTCTTGTAAAAACAAAAGAACTATGCAGGAAAAACTTAGTTTTCATCTGTCTCGGGACTACAGTTGAGTGTTTGCCAGACTGACTCCATCAGACCAGTATTCCTTGTAAGCAACAACCACCAGAGGCATGATCATATTTTGTATGGATATAGCTACCTTCCACAAGCAAAGCAGGCTAAAGAAGTAAAAATCTATTTTTTCCAGAAGAAATTAATAGAGTCTTCTCCCCATATAGCTCTGTTGATGGCAAGAAGAATTAGTACGGTCCCTGACTGATCCTTCTATAAAACAGTGCATCTTTGAGATAGGCTCAGTCAAAATGAAATTTTGAAACTCTGAAAGAGTTGAACTGTTGTAACTTTTCTGTGTGATCTACTTTAAAACTGTTTGATCTTTTTTCCACCTGTAGAACAAGCACAAGCTAAACTGATAACAAGCAGATTAACCCACTGAAAAGACATTGCATCAGGATTACAGATTTAAATGTGTGAAGAATACCAACATTGGGAGAACAGAATCAGAAAGCGAGGGGGCCCCTCTTCTGTCACTTGTGATTGGTTTGAACAAGTTTAATTGCATCAGCTGCAGTGAAGTTTTCTCCAGTGTAAGCTGGTGCTACAGAGAGAGGTGAGTCACAGGGAACATCAAGAATCCACAGTGAGAATTTTTGATTTAGCTAGTGAATGTAATGACCTGAACGATTTTTAAGTGCATACATTTCTTACACAGAAGAGTGATGGGAACACATAAAGAAAATAATGCCTGTGAAGATGTTACATGCAATTTATTCCAAGAAAAATGTATCAAAGGGAGCATTTGCCCAGGAAGAAATTCATGTTGTATGCAAAGCATAAAAAATACTTGGGAAGCCACTGTTAAAAAAAAAAAAAAAAAAAAAAAAATTAAAAAAAAAAAATAAAACCCTCTTTGGCATCTACTCCAGAGAATAAAAACCAAGAAAAAAGAAGATAATCAGATTCTGTGTTGCATTAATTTAAAAATTCATTTAAATGAAAGCAAGTAGTATAATAATGATCTGAGTCAGAGGGTACTGTTCAATTAGATGTAGCATTTCAGGGAATTCATAATAGCAACACTTAAAAAGAAAGACTTGGGCTTATTTTTATGGAAAGAGGAAAAAATGTTGTGGTGAGTTAAATGACATTTATAGAATAGGAGGGTCTGATCAAACTGATCCAGATTCATCCTCCACAGCACTAAGACCTTAAAATTAGGTCACAGGGATGAAAGGAGAATTTAGTCTAAGCTTTCATAAAAAGGCTATGTGACATATGGAACATGTTACCCTAAAGAGTAACTAAAGCAAAGAGCATGGAAGTTTTCAAGAACAAAAATGACAGAGAACTGCATAAGGAAATTTCCAAACATGGAAGCCTCAAAAGGAATACAATTCCTATTTATTTATGGATTTATTTAGGGTAGTCAACCACTGTCTTCATTCTGAACGGAAATTATGATAAGCATTATTTCTTCTCCTTTCCCCCTTCCTAACAATGGTATTTGTGGGATTTAGTTTCTTTTGTTTTCATTATAATGGCTGCATTTTTGCCTTCCCAGAACACAAAGGACAAGAGCTAGTAAAATAGTAATGGCTATGCATTTTCTTTCAAGACATAATGGTTTAAAATATTCATTCTTTGTATTCTCTTTTACTTTCACTGGGGGTTTTATGAGTGTGAAGATTTTTTAGTACAAAATGAGGACTTTAAGTCCTTTTACTTATCTGGAAAAACTTAATGTCCTGAAAATGTTCTCATGACTTTGGCTAGAATTAGACACTGGCAAGCAATCACCAGCACAAACAAGTGGACAGTCTGTGATAGCACTGCTGGTCCTATTCTGCTGTATTTGAGTTCCTTGAACAAGTTCTTACCCAACCTCCCTGCTAGGTATCCCTGATACTGTCTTCTGCATTAGACGTTGGAGTAAAAAGTTGCAGTGCTCTTTAGATTACTGTACAGAGTGCCAATCTGTAACATAATATTTTAAGACAGATTCAAGTAGAAAAAGAGAAAAGCCCAAACCAGACTAAAATTGTAATCTCTCATCTGAACCCTTTCAGCCTGTAGGAGAAACAAGATTTGAATCACAGTCTTAGAATGGCTAATTCACTGTGGTGCAGATTTACCTCACCTAAGACAAAGCGTATCATTTAGACAACCCAGCACGTGTACGCAGGATGAATATTTGCCTTCCAGGTGAACACTGGAAAGGATTTAAAATTAATCCTCAGTGATGCAAGTAGGTTAAATCCTTTAATACAACTGTGGGTGTTTGGAACTGAAATTAATGGAAAATATTGAAAATTAATCCATAAACTTAATTTCAAACCTTGAACCTAAGACTTTACTGTAGTATGAACATTTCTCTTCAGTTAGAAACAAATAATATAAAATTGAAACACCATTGTCTTTATGCTGTGAATAAAACTACCTTTTCCACTGCCAAAAATTTGTAGGTTAGGAAAAGGACAGTGAAATTATGATATATTTTTGTGGAATGATACTTACTTTTTAAGGTATTTCTTTCATTAGAGTGTAGAGAAACTAGACCCCTTTCTTACATTAATGCAATTTTCTTAATTTCACATAGCTGTAGACCACCTGGGCCAACAAAACAGATGACTCCAAGTTTCACAGCATAGACTCATGTCTTCCCTAAATTTAAGGGAAAGGAAATAATTTGAAGAAATTATGACCTTAGTTTCAGCTTGTTCATAGAACACAGAAAAGAGGACAGGAAGGTAGTTTGGTTTTACTGTTTTGTTTTTCAGAAGTATCCGTATGCTTCCTTCCTTCACTTTTGTTACAGATCTGATGTGGAAAAATCTTCTGAACACTGAATCACATTTTCTTCTAACTTGTACCAAAGTAAATCTGAAGGAGCACCACTCAAGTCAATAGAGTTATTTTAAGTCTAAACAAGCAACCTAATCATAAGATACAGCATTGTTTCTTAAATTCCTCCAATTTATTTAGAATTCTGTTGATTATGAATATTAACACCTGACCCATTCCCTATTGGATTTCCTCATAACTGCTTACCAGTACTGACATCATTAGCTCAGTAGAAAACTGAGCCAGCTCAGACACTATGCCAGATTATGACCTCAGCCATATGCAACTCAGTATCTTTCTGTGTGACCAAAAGCAGAATTTGGCCTTGAGTTTTAATTTTGAGTTACATATACAAAATTGGCCTCAAGTATAATACCATTTAATAATTTAAAATGAGAATAAATGTTCTTCGCAATTCTCCTTAATTTCTAGTAGTCTCAAAATTTGTGTCTTATCTTTTACAATTAACTCTAGTACGGTATTTTGCTTGTAAATCCAACCTCTGCACAGACACCTGAGTTCCACAGTCCAGATGATCTTACTCCCCCAGCCTTGACCTGCCGGATTCTCTCCTCCTTTGCGCCCACCTTTGTCTTAAATGAAGCTATACTGAAAGTCTGAAATCACAAACTGTACCACCATATGTATGCTAACAAGAAAGAGTTTTTCATGACGTGGTCAAGGAAGACTTATCTGAGGCTTGATGTGCTTTCAGTCCAGAGATGTAGGTTTAAGGTGAGATGATGAGAGCATGGGACAGAAAAGAGTTATGTGTGTGCTTTTGCTGTTTCCTGGGAGGACATACGAGATATTTCCTGAGTATATGTAGGGTTCCCATCAGTGCCAGCCATAGGAAAAGTTGTTTTCCATTGGAAAAGTCCTTTATTCCTGCTTGTAGCTCAGCACACTCTTTGTATTCCCATTGTCAAAAAGGTCTGAGAACTTATTATCCACTTTACATCCAGTGATCCCAAGATGTTGACTGACCTCTCACCTTTAGTAAAGAATTTCCCCATATGTTTGCCTTGCAAAAGTTCCTAAGGATGTAATTGTTTTGTGTTGTTTTCACAATGGGCTCACTTCCATATTTTCTAGTAACAGACTGAGATCAGGTTAGAAAGATGCTGGTCTTCCAACAGGTTTCAGTAAACATGTTCATCTGTTCGCTAGCACTGGTAATATCATATATCATCTTAACATGGGCCTTTAAATTGGAATCTGTACAGCATACATTTTCTAGGTTAAACTCACCATGCATTGCCAGGGGCAGCACCATGTCAGACAGAAGTATAAGAGGGAGGACTAACTCTCTGTCTTCCCTCTGTCTTTGTTGCCATGAGTGTACAAGTTCAGGTTGCTCAATGTAAGGAGGCTGCTCACCCAATACTCCCTGCTGAGAGGAAGTAGGTGGAGAGGGGGTGTTAAGATGACAGAAGTGCAGAGGGCCCAAGCTGCACCCCATTCCCCTTCCTTGCTAGCCAAAGTAGCTGGCTGGGAGCATGGGAGAGTAAACTACACTATGAAAAAAAAAAAAAAGAAAGTATGAAGTAATTGACTTGTAGCAGAGCAAGGGGAGTACGTGTGGTGGTGGAGGGAAGATAGGGAGGAACTGTGACTCTTACAATATATTTTGTACTCTGCTCCTGGGGAGATGCAGCTGTGCATCTCCCCTTGTACAGGCTACACTGTAAGGTTACACTGTCATCCAAAGTAAGCATCCCTAATTCTCCCACTTCCTGAAGCACAACAGCATTTGGCTCCTTTTTAATCAGGGATCTCTACTGTGCAAATTGAAGCTAGGACCAAGTTTTTCCTATGTGCAGAATTAAAAATCTCTCCCTTGATTTTTTTGTTGGTTCATGGGGAAAAACTACTGAACTGTTATGGTCAATTTACATTGGCCTGTTCCTTTTTAACATTGATTCCAAGTAATACTTAATTCCTCAAGGCACCTGAGATCTTCGACATAAGCCAGCTATGGACACCTTTGGCAATGTTTTACACATCCTTTCCCTCCCTCTGCTTGTTTCTCAGTTACTTCTGACTTCACCAGAGTAAGGACTATTTCCTTTTGCTACCACTTCAATAGGAAGAAATATGGCATGGAAATACTTTTGATTTTGGTAAGTTGGCTCAACAGACATTGCTTAGGGCCAGCAGAGTGCTGGGAAGAAACAGAAAGAGACTAGTCCAGTGGGTAGAACCAACCACAGCCTAGACCTCATGAGAGGAAGGTCTGAATACTCACCCTCTCCTTCTCTTCTCACATGACCTTGGTCTTGCAGAACCTTGGAAAACTCATACGACTTGTCCGGGCTTTAATTTCCAAACCATAAAACAATAGCAAAAACACTTAATCACAAATGTCACTCTTAATTATGAAAAATCTGTATGCTGCAGCATTACCATGTCTGCAAACAGATGTCTGTAGCCTTCTCTTACTCTCTGTCAGTTCTCATGCATTCACAGGACCTGCTCTTGCAGTGGGAGTCGTGTGTCCAAGCCTGTAACATCACAGGACACCTGATCTCTCATACAAGTAGTAAACTCCTGCAGCAGCATCTCCATAGGTTGTAGCTTACCTATGAGTCAATTATCCAAAGATATAACCAACCCTTGTGGTGATCAGATACTAGCAGGATTCTTTCATGAAATGTATAGTGTGCATGCAACAAGAGATGGAAAAAAGTCTATTAAAAAATTACTTTTTCTATTCCTAGATCCCATACCCTGCATATTACTTATTCCTGACCTTTTATAGAAAATATTCTTCATAACCAGCATTTCTTCAGTAAGAAGACATCTAGAAAGACATCCTAGCTGTTGACTGGATAGCTATTTACTGTATAGGGAGAGGCAAGGCCAATGTTTAAGCCAGCTACTGTGCATCTCAATTGTGTGTCTCCCATGCCCCGTGTAAAACCTTGCTTTTCTATCAAATATCTATAGATCATATGCCTGACATGAGACAGCATATGTTAAAGTACTTTCAGTTCTAAAATTCTTATTTCATAGATTTTTGGCAAGGAGTAGGTGGGAGGCATTGGACATGAACAGCAAAGTGGAATCTGGATCACAAGATAAAAAAACTCACAGTGGTTTCCAAAACCCAAGGCAGTTTTCAGATGAGTTTTGGATTTGCAGAGGTGCAGAGCCTGCATTATTGCATTAGGAGAACACAGAGACCACGCTTTGACTTTGTAAGGGAAGGCTGAATTCTGCAAATTAGCAGACACTCTGGGTGCAGTTTAGCAGAGCATTCAACGGGTGGGCAATCTACATTTCATTGAGACAACTCACAAGCTTAAAAAACATGCACTCTGTTAGATGGGATCAGAATTCTCTCACTATCTTTGAGCATTAGCTCCCAAGTATAGCAAAACTCACAGTAAAGTGTTAACTGAGAGTTAAAATTAGAAAACTTCTGTGTCTTGAGGAGAACTGCATACTGGAAATTTTATCCACATGAACATTGATGAACTAGGGGACTCACAAACAAAGTTCCACTTCAGGCAAATTTTTACAAGGAAAAAAATGCAGAGCAGCTAGATTTACCGGAACAGTCTTTACCCCCAGGACAGGCCTTCACGTTAGCAATTTGCCATAAAGTTATGCAAATTAATCAAATTATTTTTTTTTCTCTAAATGGGCGATGGCATTTTTAAGGATTCAAATGCAATGGGAAAAAGCACAACAGTCTTTCACGGGCACACATTATATTTGTGAGGTCTTCTCCATAAGGATTCAGGAGTCTCACTGTGCAGCTGTTAGAAGTTCTAAGAGAGCTGCCTTTTCACAGTGGGAGAAGTGATCTCTCACGTTATACCGGATATTTAGCTTGTCAGAATAGACAAGATTTTAGGCGTATAAACTCTTGTTAATCTGAAGGCCTGTATTTTATGCAAAGAAACAAACTTCTAACCTTACATTACTCTCCAAAACCTTTGCCTGTATTTTATCAGAAATACAAGACTGCTTTTTTTCTGAGAATAACTTTATATATGTAGTATTAAGCTGTTTGTGAGCAAGCTGCTGCACCTATGCAAAGGCCATGGAAAAAGTATTAATTATATACTGCAATGCTAATTTCTCACTATGCTCTTAATGCAAACAATTCAGGTGCAAGTTACATGTACGACAAAATAAGGATCAAACATGAACTGCCTCTAGCCATATTGTGATTTCCTTACGCCCCTTACTGTGCAAAAACTTTGTCCAATTCATGCTGAGTTCAACGAGGTTGCTTTTAAAGTATTTGTACCAGGCCTGGAGTCTTGTTCTTGAGAACTCTTCATCAGACACTTTACACCTTTGAGGAGCAGGCAGAGGCAATTCAGAAAGCAAACTTTGATTCACAAAGTGACCATGGATGTATTTCTGTACAGCTTTAAATAAACTCAGAATCATGGGCTTTTGCAAAGCAAACACAAGTGCAGTTTTGACTGAAATTAAACAGGGCTTCCCCACCAAGTCTCTTGCGCCATGGCTCTCCACAATCCCAGTCCCACAGGGCACACATGGGGTGGCGGTGCATTGTGTGTGGATGTGCAGTGAGGTTCATCTCTGGTGCTTGGGAGAAACTCTCAAGCAGCAGTGCTCTTCCTTCTAAGAAAACAGTAACTTAAAAATTTGACTGGGCCTCACAAGAGACAGTGTTGCCCTAAGAGCATCACTACTCTAAAGGTAAACATCTATATTCAAGGGTGGCAGCAAAACCAAAGAAATGCTCTTTTATCAACAGGGATATCTCAGGTTCTCTTAAGGATTTTTTTCTTTTAATTCAAACCAAACAAAAGCTCATTTCATTTCTAACTAGCATTCCCTGTTACTACATTTCTGTTTCCTTCTGGATGTGAGGTTTGTCTGTACCCATAAACCAGGTTTAGAGATATAAGAGTTTTTCATACTGCGACATTTTTGAAGCTGCAACACTTGTTTTCTTCTGCTTGCTTGCTTGATTTCACTGTTTTCCTTATTTCATAAAAGAAAAAAAATAGATTGTAAGGTATGAAAAAAAGAACCAAACCAAACCAAAACACAAACCCTTTTGTTTTCAATATAAAATCCAGTGAAATAATTATACTGAAATTCACAGTTTGAAGCAGTTTTCCTCTTGAGTTTCTTAACATCAGAAAAACTAAAAAATAGCATTTTAAAAATCTCTCAAATTGTTTCTATGACTTTTTTTTTTCCTTCAAAATGAGTTCTCCAGTAGTAATGTAAATGTCAAAAAGTGCCAGACCATTCTACACCACAGGGTCTCTAGAAGGCTGCTTTTTCATACCCTAACAGGAGACGGGCAAAATTCTGATGATCTGAGATCAGCTTCCCTTTCTCCTCCTTCTGCCAAGTTAGATAAAACTCACCTCTGGTATTTGAAAATAGAATAACAAGAGCAACCTGTTATAAATGTGGACTACTTCACCTTGAGCCTTTGCATGCCTCATGCATGCAGGCTTGAAGCCCCCAGAATTGTGGGAAAGTAAAAGACCTGAATTTCATCTGGAAGACCACTCTCAACTTTAATTATGGAAAGAATAATCCCTCAAAGCATCTCTCTGACAAAAATAAGAGGAACTGCAACTATTGCCTGACTTTAATATAAAACAATTAATCAACCCTGCTTGTGCCAAAGTAGGTCCAGGCAGACTTGAAAGGTTAATGGATCTTCAAACTGTTTCAAAAAAAGACTTAGATGGAGTTTCATGGCTGCAACGAAACATGAAACCAGGCCTCTTTGGTGTGGCTTTGGGCTCGTTACAAACATCTTGCAGAGCTTGAAAACTGCTTTTGATGATCAGCCTAACTTCCTTTTCCTTAGTTTAATCCCATTTTTCCTGATTGTACTCCTTTGCACCACCCTAAAGTGAATGCTCTCTTTCACCGGAGTTTACACTTTCCAGATCTTTGCCGTGGGTTTTCTGTCATGCCTTTTCTGTCAGCTTGTAGCAAAGGATTGCGTGTTCAAGACAATTTCCTCAAAGGTCAGTCATACAACTTTTCTAGACATTTTTTGCTGATTGTTCCTAATTTCTTTTCATATGACAATACTTTCCAACTTTTTCAACCTCCCAATTTTTCTGCTGTGCTACAAAAAGCACTAATTCCTTCCTAGCTCTGCAATACAATGCCTTAGTATTTGCATTTATTAATACTCTGCCTTTCCAAAGTTTTACAACATTCCTGGGTCTGATCAGATATTGCTCCTTTCTAGGTTTCTTTACTTCTCTGGATATCATTGCTCAATACCATTATTTGCCCAGCATGCTCGCTTGTAATTTCTACTTTGACTTTTGTTTTGTAATATTCTGCCAATATTTTATGTCTCCATTTCTCCATCAGAGATTGTATTTCTCTTTACTCACTGCTGTTTGCATCACCTCCAAATTCATCTGCAAATTTGATTTGTTTGCTGCTTGGCCCTGACACTATTAACAAACAGTAATGAAAAGATTAACTGACACACAAACTGTTTATCAGCTCAAATTATACACCACCTGGTTCTGGAAAGTGCAAAGCTCTGGAAAAATATGTTTTTGTAAAATTAGCACAGGTCTAGTCAAGTCATTGGAATTTATTGATTTAGCTAAGCACATGACATTTAGTTTTCCTGTTACTTTGGAGAGTTTTCAGAGCTACATTGTGAATAGTATGTAGAAATACTTTCGCTTTTGTGGAAATTGTTTATCCAACTACGCCTTGAATTCTTTTTCATGACTAAGATTAAGCTGGCTGCTCATCTCAGATGGCATTGTTTTTATTTCCTTGCGTGTCATGCTTCCCAATGATCAATCAAGCTTCCATAGAACATTCCAGAGGAGTTTTCATGATCCAGGGAGTGCTACAGGAAAACCCAGGGGCTGTTCCCCAACTTGCAGCAGAACTCCTGTATGACCTTGCAAACATAATCTTATTTCTGTATATTCCAGTTCCTCTTTAAAATGTGAACAATGGCAGCCCTATTACTTTGTCGATATTAACCCAGATAAATTCTTATGGACAGCTCAAATTTCAGTGATATGAGAATGATAAATGAAAATAGAGGATAATTTAGACTGAAAACATTTATGGAAATATATTTGTTAAGATGTCTCATTACTCTCAAAACAGGCAGGCACCTCCCACACACCATGTAGGACATCATACTGCAATGCTATTGTGCCTTGTGTGGAGAAAGGAAATCTTTACTTTTGCTCTCTTAGCAGGACAACAGTGATCTCTTTGAGGGAGAAAGCAAAGCATTTCAGGGTATTTATCTAGGGTGATAAAACCCCAATACCATTCAACAGAGTTACTTATTTCGCAGATACAGAAAGTAATGAACAGAGATTTTGACATAACTCATCCAACAAATCAGAGAAACCAGGATCCCAGCCTCCCAAACTCTTTCCCTGACCTTCTCAATACACAGATTAATTAGTCAGCAGGTTAATACAAAATTATACCATGGCAGTCAGGGCAGAGACAGACAGGTATAAATACCATGTCACAAAAATATCATTCGGGAAAGGAATTAAAACAGACCTAGTTGTGACTGAGGAAAGTCTGCCTACTTCTGTGGTTTATTATAGACTTGGGGATGTAGCTTGTGTGGTTGATATTGTATTGGACATTATTAATAGTCAAGTCCCTTGTTGGGATTGCTGGAGGATGCTGGGGAGTGTTTAAATGCCTCCAGGGGGGTCTTGAGTGCCCTGAACTCCAGACAGTGTTGGTGGTGGGGGAGAAAGGTGTGGGGCCAAAACCTAACAGTATTAACTTTGCACAAGGTGTGAAAAGCAGCTGCTGTTCCAAGTAGTGAGGTAAGCACCAAGGAACTCCTCCTGACCTTTCTCTTGGAAATGGGCACGTATGTGTAAGGTGATCACATTTTGATCTCAGATACATTTGTGGAAAGATCAAATGTAAACACACATGCTGCTGCAATCAGCTGTGTCTAAAATGAACCGATATTGCCACAGTTCTACATAGCTCATTTAACTGTTCAGAAAACAGATTGTTCCATGCAGCAGATGTATTATCACAAAACTATCCCTCAGAAAAAACATTATGAGTCAGGAAAACTTTCTTCAACAACTAGTAGGATCACAGTCACAATAACAATCATAAACAGTATTGTAGATTGGTTCAAAGTGCGGATGAGTTTTTGATACTTGGGTGTACAGCTGTCTTGCCGTGCTTTGCTCAGCCAGTCATTTAGAGAGGAAAAGGAAATATTAATGTCTCAGTAGGATGAACCCCATTTCCATAAGAACTTAGGTATGTATTATTCACTGGAGGCTATTTGGGCTCAGTGCTCAAATGTGTCTTCTCTTCAGAAAATCGCCTTGAGTAATGCATCACAAAAAGCAACTGACCTGCTGCAGAGACTTAAGAAACTTTGGTGGCCTCATCCTCAGGCACGGTATATAGCTGCACTCCCCAGCCCATCTGCAAAAGGAATGAATTAGTTTCAAATTCCTTCACTCCAACTTACAGTTTGGTTGGCCTCGAGGATGGGAGAGTTAACACTTAAATCTGGCGTAACCCAGTTGCACTTGATTTTGTCTCTGAATTCTTAGGCTTCTTAGTGGGTCTGGCTCTTGTGAGAGCTTTAGCTTCAATTTGTATGTGTTGAAATTTCTGCATCTTGAAAAGTGGAAATATTCAGGAGGGTCATAGCATCTCTCGGAGCATTCAGCACTCCACAGCAATCTACATTAATAAATCCTTCTAGAGTTACATATTGTACAAATAGTTGATTACTATTTTGAAATACAGTGCAAATTTTCATGTGCAATAATTTCATACTCCTACCTTTCTAAATAATCAGAATGCATGATATTTTTCTTGTTCTGTACCTTTTCACTGTCCTCATAAATACAGAGGAGAAGGGCTACATTTCTTCTCAACACAGTTATTAGGATGAGGGACTTAACAGGGCATTCTGCTACTTGCTGCTTTCTGTGAGTTTGTGAAAACAGTGCTTAGCAAGCAATGAGAATAATTACACTGTCATCTTTGGCAAAAGCCTGACTAAGCTGTCAGCCACCACAAATGATCATCAGTTGCTCAGTCTGAAGAACAAAAGCTGCTCTTAAATTTTCAGAAAGTGCCAAATACTTCAAGTTGACTTACATAAATCATGTTGGGTGTTATACAATGCTGAATGTATAATTCATCGGTCATTTTTCTTTCTATTCCAGTTTCCCTTAGCAATGACTTAAAAGTAAATAGGCAGTATCTCACAGTACTAGAATTTCATTATTTTCACAGAACATATTAAATGACACTTGGCTCTTCAGCTGTGTAGACTGTTCAGAGACTGATCAAAATGAAGCAATACAAATTTTTTTTTTAATCACCACAAATAGAACAAAATAAAACTTTCCAACACTACATAAAGTGTTGCATCTGAAAAGAACAGAGAGTTCTTTGCCAGAATCTATTGGGGATTTTATTTATTGATGAAGCATTAGGTAAGCTTATGTATTTCTCTGAATTTTAGGCCTTCCATGGGACACCTAGATTAGACAGTATTAACACCCTGCTAACGCCACAGTGATAGGCAGGAATAAAAACCGCTAAAATAGAGCAAAAATAAGTTACAGATGAAAGATCAAAGATCTTTGCAATGCATGAGCTTTTCTTTCGTATGGTGTTCATTTTTACCCACTGTGCCACAAATGTCAGCAATCTCTAAGTCAAATTTGCTTGTGAAAATTTAACAGCTGGCTCTGTATTACCAGGATATACTGGTTTTCCTGTCATGCTGTGATGTGTGCTCCCACAGACTTTCTGGACCATTCATAATGCCTTATTGTCACTTAGTTTTACTCCTCATACCATGTTTGCAGTCACTTTTGAAAGCTAGGGTAGTATCTCTGAATAAGAGAGCACCACCACTATGCAAAGGGACAAACTTGAAGAGACTGGTCTTCCTACCTCTATGTCCAGTGCTTTTTCCAATTTGCATAAAACAGAGTGTTTTCCAGGAACATTTAAAGGCTGATTTGAGTTACATGTGCCCCCCAGCCCCTTTTTTATTATCTTTAGCAAGAGCTAAAAGCATCAAAGATACACCCCAACATCTAGAAGGGCACACAGAATAACACATCACAAAAGCAGAGCTGGGACAAAGCTTCTCAGCTACTCAGGAAAAACAGCTTTCTGGAATATGTCAGCAGCCCTTGCTGAACTCCTAATATACAGAACAGAAAAGGAACTGGGTGATACAGAAGCACAGAGACAGAAAACGTGGTGGATACCCCAGAAACAAGACTGTATCAAGCTGCTAATGCCTACCCTAGCTAGCTGCCTACTCTGTTTGTGGTACAGGCACAAAATGAGATGAGTAATTCACTATTACATCCAACCATTGGGTCCCAAGGCAAATGATGAGTTCAACATAAACAGGCTGGTCAACAAGGGTTAGCCTTTGAGGTGAATCCAGAGAAAGTGCTGGATCAATTAGTCTAGATTCACACTACCTAAACTGTTCGACAACCACATAGCTTTATATATTGGTATGTAGCAGGTGCTACACAGTAAGATGATCATACTGGTTCAAATGGATGTGTCATTTATTCAATATATACTAAAGGTCCATTTAAATGATGTGCCATCACACACCTTAATGTTGACTAGTCTGTGTGTCCCAGCTGACCTGAAAGCCCGTGGAAAAAGAAACTGAGCTCAGGTACCATTGTTAATACTCTCGCACAATCAGATATCAGACAGAAAGGAACTGAAGCAGTCACTTGTTATAGTCTCATTTGTTTGTATCCAACAGCATTACTTCAGCTGATACCGGACTACAGAGCATGATGCTGGGCTCTGCTCTTATTCTGAGGTCACCGTGGAAATGCTTGTCTATGCCTAATTGGCACTCAGACCCATGCCGTAAATGTAGTGTTCTAGTCTGTACTGCCTGTAGGATTGTAAATAGTATTGTGTCAATTTCTGGGATCATTCATCACATTTACTTGACTGCAAATAGTCTACAAAGACAGCTAAAATGAAACTTTTCAGAGATTTACATGTGGAAAATGTCAAGAACAACCCTGAAGAATGACAAAAACTTCTCATGGTCATCAGTTAATTAGAAAAAGTTTGACTTGAACAAAATTCATCTTTCTTCCTGAAATGATTTTTTTTGAAAGTTTCATAATTTTTTATGAGAGAACAGAAAAAAATCATGTGAAGGACTAAATTATTGGGGGATTTTTATATCATTCTCCAAAAGGCTGAAGAAGGAGCTGCTGCTACTTGTGCTGGAGTGGCTTCTGTTTAAGTCCATACAAGCCTGTGCCCCAGGAGCCTGGAAGTTAGGTCAGTCTTCTCTTACACAGGGTAACTCTGTTGAAATCTTTCCTCTGAATGCAAGTCTCTTCTATAGATAACTTGTTCACTATACACTCATTCACTATACTGAGTAAGTGCTTTTTCTGTTTTGTGAATTACATTGTGTAACTTTTGAAGCATGTCCAGCACATGCTTTGAAAATATGGAAACATAAACATCTAAACATTTTGATATTTTACATTTTCCTCTCATTTGTATTGGTTTAACAAAAAAAAAAAAAAAAAAAAAAAAGTAATAATTGAAAATCATCCTCAATTTAGACAAGCACATAGTTCCATTTTAGGCAAAGAGCCATTTATTAAAAGCAATATTGCCCAGCCCTGCAAACCAGTACACTTTTAAGGCGTCTTATACTCAAAATAAAGCCAAAACCATAAGGCAGCTGCAGTTTCCCAGTCATGTCCATTTCTCCTAGATAGAATAGCACTTTACACATATCCTGGATGGTGCTGGACTGTACGGTAAGCTTGACAATTTCAAGTCATGGACTGGAATTTCTGAACAATCCACTTATGAACCTCCTGGGTGAACTGTCTTCGAGAAACGCCATAAAAAATTTGTCATTTCACCAAGCATTTGCATTTTCTTTCCAAATTTTTCACCCTCAAACATACCAGAAAAAATTGTAAACATTGGTTCTGAAACATTTTTACTTTTGCAGCAAATAATTTGCCAAATACAAATCAAACTACAAGCAAAATTTCAAATTAGTTAAATACCCCTCTTATCAAATCCACAAGATATTTTACTTTAGGTTCAGAAAAATACTTCTAAACATTTTTTCCATCTCAACGGGGTTCCTACATGGATGAAAAAAAAGTAATTTATTTGAACTGCTCTGATTCTGAAGTCCCTAGCCTTTTCTTTTTGTGTGCAACATGACATTAAAGAGTCTGCAGGAACTCCAGTCTTACTTTTCCCACCTCATCACCTGCTCCAACTTGTGTATTTTGCTAGTGCCACTTAGTCTTGAAACTAAGCAGACCAGTGATTACATGCAGCTGCATGTTGGCATGAATAATGCTTTCAGCTTTTGAGCTGAGCGTTGTTAGAGCTTTGCTCACCATCCTATGGACTTATGTGTCATACTGTGTGTGGGTTAGCCCTTCTGAGTGCTGTAAGAAATCTGCTGAATGACATCTGTTTTAGAATATTTTTAGTGTTTTTAAAAGCACATAATTTACTGAGGGAAGACTAAATTGCGCAGGAAGACGTCTTTTTACACAGCATGGTCTCGGCTCTGAGATCCATCTACATTAAGTTAATATTTGTTTAGGTATGACAGTAATTGTATGGTAACTGAAAAATCTTAGATTTTTTTTTTTTTTTTCCAAAGCATAACATTGCTGCAAGCAACAGTCTAGATTTAGGTGAACTCATACTGTGACAAACTGAGAATGGAGAAAACACATTTCTTGTCCATAAAAGGACAGATCACACATCCACAGAGGGTAGCTCTGATTTTGCTACAGTTCCAAACTATGAAGTGGGGACTCACTGTTGCTAAAGGAGTTTTGCTTAGAGCGGATAGAGGATTCTCCGATAAAACGTTTTTCTTTTTTTTCCTTTTGCTTTCTTAAATAGAAAATGGTTTGCTTTCTTAACAAGAAAAATGGTGATTTGAAGAAGTGGAAAATGTTCTGTTTAAGATGTCTAATTTCTCCACAATTTCTTCTGGGAAAAACACAGGGTACTCGAAGAGTCACCAGCAGATTAAGGGAAGGGATCTCTCCCCTCATCACAGAACTGGTGAGGCCACAACTGGTGTGTTATGTCTAGTTCTGGGCTTCACAGTGCAGGAGAGACGTTGACCTACAGGAGTGAGTGCACAAAGATGATTAAGGGACTGCAGCATCTGTCATATGAGGGAAGGCTAAGAGAGCTGGGGCTCTTCAGTCTGGAGAAGAGAAGGCTCAGGCAGACCTTATAGAAGCGTAGAAATATCTGATGGAAGGGAATAAAAAAGATGGAGCCAGAGTCTTCTCAGAAGTGTCCCAAGAAAGGACAAGAGGCAACGGGTACAGATTGAGATACAGGAAATGATATTTAAACATGAGTGTTGTTTTTTTGTTTGTTTGTTAATGTGAGGTTGGTCAAAGAGTGGAACAGGTTGCCTAGAGGAATTTGAGGAATCCAGGAGACATCAACACTCAGAAACTGACAGCACTTAGGAAAATCAGAAATTCTTCATTTTCCACCGTTGCATAATATGTTACATGTTGCAGTTTTGAAACTAAGCTATGTTGTAGAACAGACTTTGTGAAACTAACTTAGCCTCTCTCTGCTTACAAGACTTGGACATACTATCACACCTTTGTAGAGAAAGGGCCTAAAAGATCCATTTGTCACTATACATGGAAAGAGGAAAAAGAAGGTCATCTTGAAAAGTGCATGAAATACAGATTAAACACTGGAAAAAAAAATCAGAAGACAGTTACATTAATTATAAAATATAATAACAAATTATCTTAAAAGAAACACATGGCCTAACTATAACATGCAGAAGATGTATGACAACTAAAACAAATAAGAATTTTAATGTCTACAGCATCTAGTAAACTTCCCTATTTAATTGGTTTTATGTTGACTTTCTGTTTCTTTGAAGATCTTACAGGTGAACAAGGTGATGTCCATCTTCTTTTATGTGATATTTCTCACTTATCTCCGTGGCATCCAGTCTACCAACATGGATCAAAGGAGTCTGCCAGAAGATTCAATAAATTCTCTTATTATTAAACTCATTCAGGCAGACATTTTGAAAAACAAGCTTTCTAAGCAGATGGTCGATATTAAGGAAAACTATCAAAACACGGTGCAGAAAGAAGACACTCAGCAAGACATGGATGGAGATGAAAATGTGAAATCAGACTTCCAGCCAGTTATCTCAATGGATACAGACCTCTTAAGGCAGCAGAGACGCTACAACTCTCCCCGAGTTCTCTTGAGTGACAACACACCGCTGGAACCACCGCCACTGTACCTCATGGAGGATTATATTGGAAATTCGGTGGTGGTGAACAGAACCTCACGCCGGAAAAGGTACGCGGAGCACAGGAGTCACCGAGGGGAATATTCAGTTTGTGACAGTGAAAGTTTATGGGTCACAGACAAATCGTCTGCGATTGACATTAGAGGACACCAGGTAACTGTGCTGGGAGAAATTAAAACAGGTAACTCTCCAGTTAAGCAATACTTTTATGAAACAAGGTGTAAAGAAGCCAAGCCTGTAAAAAATGGATGCCGCGGCATTGATGACAAGCACTGGAACTCCCAATGCAAGACATCCCAAACTTACGTTAGAGCACTGACTTCAGAAAACAATAAACTGGTAGGATGGAGATGGATAAGAATAGACACCTCCTGCGTGTGCGCATTGTCAAGGAAAATAGGAAGAACATAAATCTGCATCTCTTTGCTATATAAATTATTACTTTAAATTATATGATATGCATGTAGCATATAAATGTTTATATTGTTTTATATATTATAAGTTGACCTTATTTATTAAACTTCAGCAAATCTACAGTATATAAGCTTTCTCTCTCAATAAACAAGAGCAAAGGGTGTGTACCTCTGCTGTGGGCAACTCCGGGTTTTTTTTAGACTATGTTTGTGACACTGCTTGTCGGCAGCATACTGTAACCTTGCTGTAAAATCTGTGTAAAATCAGTATTTTTCATTCAGTATTGTCAAGCCAGTGACTGTCATTTAGTAAACTTGCTAAAAATCAGATCAATGTCAAGAGTTGTGTACATATTTATATTCCCCACTCCATACATTCACATTTAATTGGATGCAGTGTTGACTCCTTACTGGCAAAACAAAAATGGACCAAAATACATGTTGTAGCCTGCAGATGATGTCAATGTTACAACCATCAAGAAGCCATAAAATACAATTTCTGTGTATTATGTCAGTTTTACTAGTGAAATGACCATTTTCTCTTCTGTTAGCATTTCAGAATGACTGATAATAATCCAGCAATTTTTGTTTATGTTTTTGAAGCACATTTGTTTTGCAACTGTTTATAATGCTGCCAGTTCGTTGTAGAAAAAATATGAAAAAAAATCTAAAATATTTGTAGCAGAAACTTACTGAAGCCAAGAAACAACCTAAACAGATCATTAATATAATGCATAAAATATGATTTCTTCAAAATTGACTATTTATTGTGATCAGTCTCTCCCTCTTCACATGAATCAATTATCTTCTGTTTATGTTGTTGCATCATTCCATTCTGTCTGAGTTTTTAAAGTAGAAACCAAGCTGGTGGTGTTTTAAGGTTTAAAGAACCCTTGGCTTGCAAATTTTAGTAAGGAAAGTTATGATATCTTGGTGTGGATATGAAAGCCACACAACCATATGAAGGTGTTCTTCTCCTCAGGAATCCATTCTTCATTTTCGCAGAGGGAAAAATGTGTAGAACTGCTCAATAAACCCGGTAGCTTTCATAGGAACATGAAACAATATATCTTTTTGAGCAGCACGGTGACTAAAATCCAGGTAGTCCATAGTTACAATTATTTGATTATACAGCTGAATTATTACTTAAGACAGACAAATGTACTAGCATATATATACCTCAAACTCTTTGTATTGCCATGTAGCTTCACTGGGGACAATGATAATTACACTACTTGAAGAGACAATCTATTATACATTAGCTGTATAATGCCCTGGATGGGATCCCACTCCCATAAAAGTAAATGAGAGTCTTGTCATGGATAGCAACAGAATTAAGTTTGGACAGCATATTTTGTCTGTATCTAGCTAGATCTTAAAACACAGTCAGGGCTGAAAAATGCCAGTCATTTAAAAAACATTACAGCTGCAGTGGTCTTGGTTTTTTACAATACAGCTTTCACTGTTGTAGCAACTTCAACATCACAAATGAGAATGAGATCAGGTTGCAGGACGTCTTTGTTCATAGAGTTTTCACTACTGGAAAACCAACTTCAAATCTGCAACAGGTCATCAAAGACAGCAAATTGTGTGGTGTCCTCTAATCCCTTACAGAGAGTGTTGCACATCATAAAACCACTGGAGAACCAGACAGGTTGCTCATGAGGCCAAGCACTGGAGTAGCAGTGACTCTGAAAGCCAGGTGGGAGCATGTAGGGATAATTCTGTAGGGGAGGCCTTAAACAAAGGTTTTGAGATTCATCTCGATTTTCAATATGAGGCCAGGGTATTTACCTCACAGGAAATACTGTCACCTCAGAGGACTAAACCCTGACTCTGTTTCAAGCAATAACTTCAGACTTTGTTTCAAGCAAGAACTTCAGAAGTCCAATAGCAAAGCCATTGTTAAAAGGAAAGAGTGTATGTAATATAATAAGGAACTCGGTATCTGATAGATCTGACTAGAATTTTCCCCAAATTCTCTTTCCTTGGCAAACATTAAAAAAAAAAAATAATCTTCAATAGAAATTTTTCTAGTTTTACTAGTGGGAAAGTTTCAACACACAAAAAAAATAACCCCTACCTATTAATTTTTCATCTTGGAGGGACAAGCATGTTTTTCAGAGTCCTATCCCACTGAAAATTTTTGGAAGTTCAAAACCTATTTTTACACCCTGATTTCCCAAATAAGGATCATTTTCAGGTGCTGTGAGTAATTGAGAGCAGATATTGACATACATCATTAACTTTAGAGGTGTCCATGCTTCAGTATGTCAGATAGGTCTATCTCCATATGAGAAGTAAGAAAACTAGCAGAGCTGGTTAGTCACTGTTGCTTACAAACCTTATAGCCCATTAACTGAAAACTACATTGTTCCTACAGTGTGGATACCATGCTTCTTTACAGCACTGTAAATCCAGAGAAAATCTATTGGAATCAGGTGAGAAAACATTGGTTTAAAGCAAAGTAAGCAACATCAGGGTCGATCCTAATGCCTTTATTTCTGCTCCCTCAGAATCAAGGTTCATTCTTTATAGTTTCAAAGAAAACAATTTGCATTTTCCACTGTAAAACTAGCAACAATAACTGTTTTTTGACTCTTAACTTTACCAATGCACCAAGTATTTTACAAGCGGCCAGCAAAACTGTATCAGAGTAAATACAACATCCGTCATCTGAAATGCATTAAATGAGAAAGAAACATGGTACATAAGGTTATTAGATTGGCTGCCTCTTTCCCACCTCAGTATAACAATGAGCGGAAGTGTTACCCTCTGGATCTGATCCAGTTTCCACTAAAGCCA
Source organism: Nesoenas mayeri (assembly GCF_963082525.1). Taxonomy (NCBI): domain Eukaryota; kingdom Metazoa; phylum Chordata; class Aves; order Columbiformes; family Columbidae; genus Nesoenas; species Nesoenas mayeri. The sequence goes on from NC_137541.1 coordinate 68,937,025, forward strand.
AAGGAAAAATTCTCACCTTCTCCAGTGGAAGCTGGATCAGGCCTCAAGTGAAGAAAAACCTGCAGATCTCAACCAGGGAGTGGAGCAATCGCACACATCAGTTACGCGTTCTTGTAAATCCTGTGTACGCATAAGATGCTGTATAATTTTGTAACAAGTTTGTAAACAAAGCCTGTAATAAATTTGTTAAGGCCTAATCCTTTTTTCACTGTAGCTGGGGATGGATTTATTGTTAACTTTGGTCATGGCACAATTAATTCAAAACTCCTATCCAACTTTTTTGTATGTATGTTAAGTAATTAAGCAAAATATTCAGCTTACAATGTTAGTTTCATTTGAGTATTCCAAAACTCACTCCCAGTAGACAGATCAGATGCTCTATCAATATTGTTTCTACCAATAGATCATTATAAACACACATTTTATTTAACTTCTCTCCCAAACAACCAAATGCTCTTCTGAAATTGCCTGTGTCAAACTGTATTTTCTCCATTTTTTCCCTAGTTTTTTACAGTCCATTTAGTAACAGTAAAAAATGCTCCACTGAGGTTTTGGGAAACCATCTGCATTTATTTTATCACCTTTGAACATGTGTTCAGGAATGAAGTCTGTGCAGCGAGTTTACTGCTACCAAGAGATTTGTGTGGCTGCACCAGGAAGAAACTTTGACTGGACTATACAGAGTGTGTGCTCGAAATCACTCTGCTCATACTCTGTTTTGTCGATGCTTTAGCAATCAGGGTCTTTCATTCGACTACACATTGAGTATCTGCAGACAATACCAAACAGGAAACAAGTCTGATTGGGAGTTCCAAAATTAAAAATTTAATGATAATGACCTGCTATTTCTGACCTTTCAGCGAACACATTTGTGCAGTGGAGTAAAGTGCATAACCATTCCTTTCATTTAATAGAAACATTGTGGCAAAATCAATGGGATTCTATGTTCTCCACGTTTGGTAAGCGTATGTAATTCATCATGCATGGGGGGGACGAGGTAGGAGGAGAAGAGGATAATAAGCACTACAGCTTGTGAGAAGTAAAGAGCTGTGCTCTGGATTGGAGCATTTTAAAGTGTAGAGGGGTTGTTTTCTGAAATGCTTTGCCTGTATTTTGTTACAGCAGATGGCGGAATGACGAAGCAAGCACAGATGTGGTGTAAAAAAGTCAAGCAATATAAGAATAACAAAACCCTTCCTGGGAGAGTCGACCATTCACTACCACTGTAGGTCCATGCAGTTTTGTGCAGGTTATTGCAGAGCTCAGCGGTGACATTCCCAGTTAAATTATTTAACTAACTTTTGTGGCAAAAATGTATTATTTTTTGAAACTTATTACACTTATGAGATGATTAATTTTTTATTTTTTTTTTTGGTAATTGCTAGCTGCTTTGATACCTCTGATGAACAGCAAATGGTAATGCTTTCCATGAAAGTCCCCAAATATAGATTCTTCCTTTGTTTTACTGCTGAGCTTTGAAGCCAGCGGCACCTGAAAGCCATACTTTCACTACGGAACTGGCCTTTTGATGTCATGACCTCATGTTTCCGGACATGCTGATCACAAGGGCCTATTTTGGAGCTTTAAGCCGCACAATTAGGTGAGATCATGACCAGGCTGCTCTAAATCATGCTTGAGAAGCAGTTGTGTGCACAATGACCAAGGAGCGTAAAGAGACCAAGTAGCCCTACCCCATCTTTACATCCACATTCCCAAATCTCCTGGTCTGCTTTCAGTCTTGACCTGCAAGTTGCATGATTAAGGGCTCTGCAATCAAGGGTTGTTTCCTGCGTGTCCATGGGTTGAGAAGTCAAGTAGACCTTTAACAGAAGGACAGTTTCTCAGTTCACATTTTTTGCCTTCCCAGAACTGTACCTTATGTGAATCTGAATGCAACTGCTGTAAAAGGGTGCTGTGGTTGCAGTACGTCAGTTATCCTCTCTTTAAAACAGTGTGTCCTTACTATTTACCTGTGTCATATGGGGGAAAGAGCATCACTGATAGACCAGCTCCCTTATTTGTAAATTACATTGAGACCATTTGACAGAAAACACTAATATGTCCAGGGGAGGTTTCTAAGGAAGAAGATAGGATGATTTTTTTGTCAAAGCAAAAATATTTCCATGGAGGGTGGAAGTAAAAGAAAGTACTGAAAAAAACAGGGACTCATAGCTGTTGGGTGGCAAATATCTTACAGAGATTAAGTAAAGCAAGGGAGAGAGATTGCTCAACTATAACCTCAGATGAAAGACTCTTTTCTGCTATGAAAAGGGTTAAAGAAATACTATTAGATCATCTGAAACATGAATTCAAAAGGAAAATGAACCTCTATTAATTGGGGTCAGTCCCACTGCGTTGATTAAGAATTAGCTGTGTTCACTGAGCATAGATGATGAAGTCTTGCTCTCAGTTAGACCTATGCAGCCCCTGTTGTCAGCACTTAGGATTACAGAGCTGTTAAGTGAGGGCAGAATTTGACTTGGAAGGTATTAAATCCAAACTGAATGCTTAAGGGGGAACCGAAGTTGAAAGCACTATCCACCAAACAAAACAAGCCAAGGTTTTAATATTGGTGTCATAAAAATTGTTCATTGCTTTGTTTAGTTCCAGGGATTCAAGTTTTAAAATATGTTTTGAACTTTCTGATGTGACCAGTGCACGTATATTTAACAGCAATTTACAAAAGAAAAAAAAACAAACCCTGTAAATGGAAGTATGCAGCAAAATACTGTGTCAAGCACTGTAAATAACTTCTGTTGATTCCCATTTATGTTTTCATTGTCTGAGAAAGGAATGTTAATACAAATCTTTGTTCTGTTTTACACATGGTATTTTGCATAATAAGCACCTCAACTTCCCGCTCATAGATGCTTGCAGTATGCAATCTTTGTGGATAATGGAGCAGAAATACGACTCTAAAGTTGCTGGGCAATGTAAAATTTTAAGTCTCACATTTGTACAGTAGATTGTTAAACCAAACGTTTGACAGTGACAGAATCTACTTCTCAGGCTCAGAGACTAAATATGTTTTAACATATTGAATGGCAGCTTTTGTCAAGTAATTACAAATACTCTGAGTCACATTCATATGCAACACAACCCACTGCTCATATGGAGTACAATTTTTTTTTAATCTTTGTTATTGCACAAAGCTACTAAATGTGATTCTCATTAAGTTCAGAAGATAGAAATTTGCTCATTTCTACACCGCTGACAGAGCATAGACCATAACCCTAATATAAGAGACAAAACACAGGTCAGAGCATGATCATGGAATTTATGTTGAGGAAAAAAAATTCCAGGAAGGAAATATTCCCATTCTGCACAGAGCGAGAGCTCAGCTGCCACAGTCACAGTGTCTATTCCATGATATCACAAGTAGCTATGTTTGAAGTCTCAAGAAGGTAGGAACTGTCTGAATGGAGAGCTGAAGGGTGAAGAAGTGGGATGGCTGGGGCAAAAATCAATACATAGGTTCCTTGAAAATTAAACTCCTCAGACACCTCAGACACATAAAATAGAATGTACAACCATCATGATCCTCCTGATCTCAGGATCTGACTCAGAGGTACATATTCCCTAAGTCAATAATCTTGGCTGTCTCAGATTCCTGAGACTTGGCGTCAAGGCATCGTACTTGTCCTAGGCAGGGGTAAAGGTGAAACAAAATAACCTTCTCCCACCATAATCAGATAGCAGCAATTATGCAAAAATGATCTCTCGTGGGAACAATTTTGTCTCAAACTCCCATGTTTTTTTCTTGTTTTTGTTTGTTTGGGCTTTTTTTGTAGTTTGCTTGTGTGGGGGTTTTTTGTTTATTTTGTTTTTGTTTTTGTTTTTACACAGAAATAGAAGATATGTGTTCCTGAGAAAGGTCTACTGCATGTAGTTCTCTCAGAGGGATACAGGGATGCTGGAGAACAGAAGTTACACAGAAAGAGGAAAATTCTTGTTAAGTAGAGTCATTCAGTGATCTATTTTCCCTTCACGTTTCTTCTTACTGTGTTGGTAGTTCACTTCAGAAATATATGGTGAAATCTTCTGCTGTAGCTCCTCCTGCAGTGAACTTTTATATGTGAGTGGAAAAGAAGAGCATCACAGTACCATGACTGAATTGAGGAAGGGGGTTCAGGAGTCTCTGTGGTTCTTTCTCTTTTTCTAAATGCCATTGAGACTGGGGTGCATCAGTGGCATAGAAATGGAGAACAGTAACAATATAGCTGCACAACACATTTCCCCATTCACAACAGCCAGGCAAAGAAAGCATGAGAACAACTCCATCATCTCACAGGCTGATCTCTGGGACAGGTCCTTCACCTCCTCCTGTGGAATCTTTGCAGAGAAGGATCCACGCTGACATTTTGTAAGTCAAGTTTCAGAAATATAAAGGCAATCCTGCAAAGTTTTGGACTCGGGTCACATAAAGTGAAAGACTAAAGCAGAAGGCAAAAGTAGGTGGGGTTTTTTAGCAATATTTACTCTTGAACAGTTTCACTTGCATCCAGAATGTACAGAACAAGACAATCTGAAGAGTGAAAAGTTTTTGAGTCATCCATATAGTTTTAGAGGAAACAACCACATATACAACTAATAAATACTTAGCTCTTTTCTGATCTCACACAAGTTTAATGTCTGACTTCAGTAGGATTAGTCCCAGTTTTTACTCATGCAATAGAGCTTGGAATAATGCCTGTGGCATTTTAAAGCAGGTGGTGGTCTCTATGCTTGATCAGACTCTCAATTTTGGTATATCACATAGCTGCTCCTTGCATAGCTACATGATGAATACCAATCAAATTATTTAAGGTGACAGATTACAGGGAGCCTACACTTCTGTGCTGTAACAGCTTTATACTACATCTGCCTTGCATGGAGGGATATTTTTGTCAGATCTCAGGTTGTTTCAATGCAATTCACTGGGTAAACCCAGGAGCTTTCCAAGGCACCAGCTACATAGTCTCCCCTAAGAACCATCATGCATTGAATTCAAAATTAACTTTACTTCTTGCATCAGATGTAACTTCATTGGGCCTTGTTTTGCTTGAAGAAATGATGAGAAACAACTGTAAGCTAAATTTGCAGGTACCAGTATTCAGAATTAAATTCTGAAATCTATAATTATTCACAACACAAGAAACACTGGAAAATTAAGGAGGAAAGGCTGAGGGAGCTGGGTCTCTTGAGCTTGGAGGAGACTGAGGGGTGATCTTATTAATGTTTATAAATATATAAAGGGTGAGTGTTCTGAGGATGGAGCCAGGCGCTTCTTGGTGACAACCAATGGTAAGACAAGGGGTAATGGGTGCAAACTGGAATACAAGAGGTTCCACTTAAATATGAGAAGAAAATTCTTCACAGTGAGGGTGACAGAACACTGGAACAGCCTGCCCAGGGAGGTTGTGGAGTCTCCTTCTCTGGAGACATTCAAAACCCTCCTGAACACTTTCCTGTGTAGCCTCGTCTAGGTGTTCCTGCTCCAGCCAGGAAAATGAACCAGATGATCTTTTGGGGTCCCTTCCAATCCCTAACATTCTGTGATTCTTCTGTGATTCTGTGATTCTGTGGTTAAGATAGCATGTACACACTACAAGCTCAGTGAAGATGCTCTTATCCAGAAACAAAACTGTTTTGGGCAACAGCAATCTATTCTCAGCTAAGAAAAAGAATCCAGTCCTGCTAAACAAAGGTGTCCACCCGAGTTTCTTTTTAATTCACCACAAACTTCACACTTTGGCTTTCCCAAGCATTTTTCAGTAAGCAAATTTTGAGTATAAGTAATATGATCAATTTTACTGCATTAGAAACACGCCAAAACTACAATCTGAAATAAACTGAAATGATTAATTCTGGGTAAGTATTACATCCTTGGTTTTGTAACCTTCACCAGCCTTCAGTGATGAATCAATTTGTGAACTAGGGTATGACTTTGTGGGCTTGGAAACCTTCTCTGAGATTTTTCTTTTCAACTACTTTTCCATAAAGTCTTCATAAATGCCAAAGACTTTACAATCCCTAAATATAATCTGAAGTGTCTGCTTCTGTGAGCCCTAAGGTCATTCATTATTTCACAAAGTGTTTACTAAATATTTCATTGCCCCAAGCTATGACATGCTCAGCAGGAACAGTGCAGTCTCCGTAAGTAAAGAATTGCAGCGGCCCACACAAAAGCTGATACCGTGAAACTCATTAGAAAGACAAAACTGGAGCTTGACAAGGAAAACAATAGAAAAGAGAAGCAGAAGCTGAGAAAAAAAAAAAAATCCAAAATTTTGTAATCTTAAGAAAAAAAATTCAGCTGGCCTTTGATAATAGCAATAATACCTTCTTTTTTCTTTTTTTTTTCTTTCTGATTACTGTCTTGTAAAATTAATTCCTTTACATGAAAATAAAATACAATAGCTTGAGCTGAAATTCTGCTCTCAGGGAGATTTTTGCACTTAAAACATTTAGTGGGTCTCTACTGATAACCAGGGAACCACTCCTAACAAATTCCTCAGTTAGACCTGTAATCCCACTCTGTCCATCTGACTGTGGGAGTGGTTTATCATTTCATTCTCAAAAAAACATACACAGTCAGGATTTATTGAGAGCCAGTTCCATGGCCTGGGCTGCATTTAAGTGGACATAGTGCACTCAGCCTGCTTTCATCCTCTTTATCCAAAATAGCCCTTAAGCATATGCCCAAGTTCAGAGAGAATAACTGTCTTGAAGTTGGTAAGATCAACCCTGTATTTAAAGCTAAGCACAGTCAAATGTTTTTATGGACCAGGGTAATAATAAGGTTCCTTAGTGATTTTATTACTATGGAAATAATAGTAATTCGCTAAAAACAAACAAACAAAAAACCACACCAAACCAGAACAAGAATATGAGCAAACCTGTAGTTCCCATCCCATAAATTTTGTTTAAAATTCCTAGGAAGAAAAAAATCACAGCAGGTAATCTCTAAATATTTAAGACCTGATCCAAGGTCCATGGAAGTTTCTAAAAAGCTCAATAAAATTCCAGTGAGTCTCGGATTATATACATAATAATTGAACCATGATCTATAAAATGCCATGGATTTACAGGATAAAGAACACATCAAATAAAACTCTTTTCTTTTTTTCTTTTTTTCTTTTTTTTTTTTTTTTGATCAAAAAAATTAGCAGATAAAGTAATATCTAGGGTGTAGTAAAGGATTTGGCAGCAGTTCACAAATTCTTATTTGAAAAAGTAATTCAAATAGACTTGGATATGAATGCAGTCACTTGGATGGGGAGCTGGTAAAGGAATATGAACTACCTGCAAAGAAAACTGGAAATGTGCTGAACTAGGAGAAGTCATTCAATGGGTGACTGTGGAAATAGCTTTACATCTGGGGTGAAGTACTTAAGACCACCTCAGTGACTTAGGTGCCCACTTCATATGTTTGCAAATTAGACATTTCCCTTTGAATGAGTGGTTTGGCAGCAACACTTTCTAAAAGGTGCTGAGGAAAGAGAAAAGAAAATATTCTGGGTAATAATTTGATATTACTTCCTCTTTGTGTAGTAATTCTTATTCGTTTAGCTGTTTAGAAGCCTGTTACAGCTTCAGATGTATATTCTAGACACATGTCCAAAGAAACTTCCTTGTAGTTTCTCTGGATTTATTCCTCCTACCATTAATATACCATAACAAAGACTTAAGCAAGTTACTACAAGGTCTTCAGCCCTTCCGACTCCCTGATAGATGGCTCCATCAATTTACGGAAGATTTAAAGCACATGGAAAACTCAGTGGTTACTCCAGCATAAGACTGCTTATTTAGAATTAGGACAAAAAGAGTCCTTGGCATAGAAGTCACATTTCCTACATAGTAAGAAGCCTGAGAGCAGAGTCACCAAGCAAGGATGAGCACTGTTTTTCTCTCATACTGGTTCGCTCAATGTACATTGCATCCAAAAGGGAAGAAACTAAGTATCATCCACTTATAAACAGAGTGTTTCATATGCAAAACAAGTCCTATTTTCTTGCCTTTTGATTTCTGTTGGTAGCTGGGCTCAGTATTGCCTTAAACTCAGCATCAAAAAAAATTATTGCTCCTACTGTGAAAAGTGATTATTGCTATAACTTGTGTGGCAGAGAGGGGGATACACTTCTGCAGTTTGGCCGTCCCCGTTCATATTCATGAACACTTTACATGAAGGTGCTTGAGTAGGTGCTGTGTGGCCAAGGCATTTACATCCCTTCTAGAAGGAAGGAGTCAGACCTAAAGTGGCCTGACAAAATAAAATATCAGTTGTGCAACACGATCATCCCCCACTTCCTATTCTAGTTTTACATAGATGGGGGAAGTATTGTGAAAGTGATAAAGTAAATGTAGATGTCCTTAAATCTTGATTGAGACCAATCACCAACAAGGGAACACTGGCAAACACATCCTAGAAACAAGCAGTGGTGTGCCACCATTTGCATTAAACACAGCTGATGCCAGCCTCCTCTTTGCTTGCTGTGAGTGCCATGCAGATGATGAGTGCAGACTTCTGTGCCCAGTTCTTGTCCAGATACAGTTCTTGATGGCTTCTGGAAGAGGAATACATGACCTGCTCTTTAGGAGCAGAAAAGCAAGTACTTATTAATGGGGCACTTTGGAGATCCAGTCCCCACCCAGTGCTAAATACTCTAGCACAAACACTACTTCATTGTCAACAGATGGAGGAAACATGCAAGGAGACTTTTCAGACACAACACAAGATTTGGTTAGGACAATGACAAGTGATCCTGGTATATTCATGGTCCTTATCAGCAGTGGAGACTAGATACTTAGGGAAATGGATGAACAAACACTCTCCTCTGTCTCATGTGATCTCAGTAGTACTCCAGATGCTTGAACTTCATGTGGGATAATGAAAGTACTTGGGCTTGTCCTTTCTGTGTGGCTCCTTCCTGCACTTTTAACTTAAATGCTGGTTAATGCCATTCTTGCTCTCAGGATAGGCGAATACCCTTCACTGTGGAGATCCAGTGGTGTTAAAAGAAAAGGACAAATAACTGTCACTGAAGCTGACAAACAGCTGCTAAGATAATGTTAACACTTGCTTTCACATCTCTCTCTTCCCTTCACAGTTAATTTCTGGTTCTGGATAGAAGTGTCTGTGTTCCCTGGCTGCCTTGGAGTGGCTGGCCAATGATCACAACTAATACAGGGAAGTCTATGAGGTTATATGCCATGTAGTTAAAGAAAAAGTTACCATTTCAGACACAACAACTAATTCTCTAAAAAAAGTCAACCAATTCTAAATGAAAATTCAGCTATAGGGTGCTACTCAGAGTAAACCAGATTGCTGTTCCTTTCCTTATTAATTAGTTCTCCAGATTAATTTATTAGTCTGTCATCCACATGTGAGGAACTCTAAGGAAAGGTGGCCAAAACCAGACCATGAGACGAATTATATGACCAGCTGGAAACAGCTTGTATGCTGCAGGCTGGACATCCCTGTCTTAGGGAGTAATAGATTCCATCACAGGCTTAAAAAGAAGGACAAAATGAGGATATATTCCTTTTCTGTTAGGATCACAAACTCATTTGTAGATCACACTGTTGGCCTTCCAAACCAATGTACATCAACAGAGTAAAAGTAGGAACTATGTATGAGAAGAAAGGGGATTGGGCTTATTGAGAGAGATTTTTGGCACTGTCAGAGTCAAGTGCTCAGAAAACATTAATCTAACCCATAAAGAAATTATTTTTCCCTTAAAATAATGAAAGATTTAAAAGTTCATGACATGTAAATATAAATTTATATACCTATTGATTCCCTTTTACCCTTGGTGCTAGACTGGCTATGACATGGCTGTGATTTTTATTTATTTTTTCTTTCACAGACCTACTGTGGTCTGAAATTCCAGAAGCCTCCCATGGACTTGAAGACTTATCCCTAGTACGATTACCTACAAATCCCAGCTGGGTGAAGGAAAGGGGCATGGACTGAGAAGCACAAGACCAGCATTTTGACTTAAAATATTCTGTGAAGAGGAGGTCCCAGATGTTTTCAGCACAAGTGTGAATTCTGAAAATTGAGTTAAAGCTTTCAACCCTGACCAAAAATGAAAGGAGTCATGTGACACCACACATAGGTCAAAATCCCAGGGTAAACAGAGTGAAAAAAAGAGAGGGAGAGAGAGAAGGAGGGCAGGAGAGAGCAAGGGAAGGAGAGACAATTTCTTTGGACATTTAGCAGTGGGAACAAAATGCCAGTCCTCAAATAAAGACGTGTAGTTTACAACAGAGATGACAAATCAGGTAAAAGACAATCAACCATTTCTGGGTTGGGCAGAGGACAAGATAAACTAACAAGAAGATTGACTAAGGTTAAGAAATAATTGAGGCCAAGAAGCTGAAGGCCACCCACGCAGATCAAATGGGAAAGCACTAATGGGAAAGACATTTTGCAAGTTAAAAATATAACCCATTCTTTAATCTGGGAACACAGAGCTGTAAAATAACAGCTGTACAGCAAGGCAGAACAAAGTTTTCTTTGGTGGCTGAATAAAAGGTGGTTGAATGGAAAGACACCGTCTGCTTTATCAGAAATAGGCCCTGCCAGGCCTTCAGCCAGGATGGCTTTTTGTGGAGAAATGCAGGGTCGCATTCCTCTGAGATGGCAACACAGCTCTGTCCCACAGGCCAGTGCAGCAGTCTTCAAAGTAACAATGAAATATTAGACGTTTTAAAAGGATTTCCCACTATATTGATGTTGTTCCCATAACACAAGCCAAGGAGTAGGAAGGCAGCACATCAAAACACATTTGCATGCACTTGGAAACAGGCGTCTGTTCTGTACGAGATAATGCTTTCTACTGCCTGTAAAGACAACATTTGGACTGTGAGTCCATGGAAAAATCTTTCTATGGCACCTGCACCAAAGTCAGGATGCTGAGAAAGCAGCCTCCATTGGGAATGGTGTTTGAAGTAATTAAGAAAACGCACTGCCATGCTGAACCTGATGGCAATGAACACTCTGGTTTTGTCCTAGTGTTCAGCCTGACTACTTTCATTGTTATGGGGACAACATCTGGCCCTACAGTTTAGGACTGCTATGACTGTAGTGGCTGACCTAATGATTCAGACTAATTGCATGTCACTTGTGTGCACTTTAGTTCAGAAGTACAACTAATGCAATGCACTGAAGATGTTGGTACGGCTGTTGCAAAGAGTTATACTTATCTGTCAGTGGCACTTCTGCTTGAGAGTATGTGCTGGTGACACTCATAGCATCATAGAACCACCACTGGTCACAAGATGCAGGAGTCTTTTAAGCTCCAGAATTGAAAACACTCTTCCCTACCATCACGTTTTGTAACAGCACAGAACACAGTCTGCCTCTCCACACTCTTTTTTATGCCAGCTTGGTGTTCCTCACTATCACAGCTCTTAAATTTTTCTTGTAAGCTACAGTACACAATAAATGTAAAACAGTAACTGCCTCTGGTTTTTGTTTTTTGTTTGTTTGTTCGTTTATTTTTTGTCTTTTTTTGTTGTTTGTTTTGGTTTTTGGTTTTTGTGGTTTTTTTGTGGTTTTTTTGTTTGTTTATTTGTTTTGTTTTGTTTTGTTTTCTTAGTCTTATCAGCTCTTCCAAAATCCTCTGAAAAGCTTGGAAGAGTCATGAAACAGAAAAAGACCATTATCATGCAGTGTAATGACTGACCGCTTTATGATGTAGTAGCTACTACTCACATACTCCCTCCGAACAAGGTGCTGGCATGCTAGAAGAGAAGGGTAGCTTGCTGAGCTTACTTATGAATTTCCTGCAGATTATCCACATTCATACAAGAAGGCTGTGTAGGTCGCTTGCTGCTTCATCCAGCATTAATTTATAGACAAGCCTGTTAGTTCTTTGTATTAAAAGTTCTGATTTATGATGGAAATCAGGCTTCCAAATTTAGTTCCTCATGTCTGAAAAGTATATTTTTTATTAATACAAGACTATTATTTCAATATCCTTACTGTTTCAGTATCCTTATCATCCCACTGTTATTCCATATTACTCTTCAGGAACTAATCTCATAGCATTCAGTGGCATCTAGAGTTTTACCTGATAAAATATGAGATATATATCAAAGGTGGAAACGTTTACTGATACTATTTGGTGAAGCAATGCGTGATAGAGATCTGACAACAGCATCCATTGACATCTGTTTGAGATGTAGCATATCTTTTAATTATCCTGCCTCTTATCACCATCAGCTGCTACCTCTACCTTTATTTTCAACTCCAAGAATATTGCAAAATGAAATTTACTTATGCAAGAAACAGGGCACCTGTCTCGCACTTGTTTTAAGAATTATCAATGACAGTGAACACTGAGCTGACTAAACTGGAGAGAAAACCACAAATATTACTTAAAATCGCAAAGGAAAGAGCCTACAGAATACTACTTAATCAAAGTAATCTGGCAAAGAGCTGCATACTGGAACAAAGCCTGCTCTTCAGTACTGGCTAAAGAATAGAGACAATTTTTCAAGGCTATGGACATTCTTTTAATACTAGCAAATGATGTGCTACAGCATTTTCACTATGATCAAACACGAAAGAAAAGTCAGACTTACCGCTGGATGAACCTTTTTCAATCACATGTGTGAGATGCAGGCATAAGAAGGAGAGGATGGTGGAAAAGCATAACAGGTACTAACCAGTTAGGAGGCAGAAAAGACACCCAGCAGTCAGCAGTTGCAAAATGGCTACAGTAAGACTGGAGCAGTTCGGCTCTGTAAAACTTAAAGGGACAGATTTATACAAGCTCACTGGGGGAAAAGCCTGTGTAAGAGCATAATTCTCCACTGGGAGAAGGCAGGCCCCAGTCCCGGAAATATTTAAGCATGTCCTTAACTCTAAGCATATGAGTACTCCTATTGACTTAAATCTGTGTATTTCTGTACAAACAATTAAGCATGTGTATAAAAGTCTGCAGGACTGTGTTTACTGTGTTTTACAAAAAACTACCCAGGAAGGCAATGCCCTAGCATTGTGCTTGTTACAGCTTTATCACAAAAGGAGTGGGGTTCAGTCACAGTTACTTCCCCCTCTGGTGAGTTACTCTGATTATTGAATAGTACTAAGATACTTTCTAGAAGTTCAGAAAGAAAAAAAATATATTAAAATGCACCCTAATTAAAGTCAAATTGTTGCAACAAATACTGCTTATGTATTCAGTCTAATATTTCTAATTTATTCAGTGCAATACCCATAATAAAGCCCTGTTTAATTGAAACAATTCAAAAGAACTTTGGACTGGTCAAAGTAAGTGAAAGTAATCTCAAGTACTGATTTCAACTCTTCTCTCCTCTGTAATTGAATCACAGAGATGTAGTCAACAAAATGTCGATATTTTTGATGTGGGAGCAGAAACATCCTAAATGATAGGCCACAGGTATATTTGTAGGCCACAGGTATATTTGTAGGCTTACCACTGGCAGAGTGATTTTATGTATAGCCAGGTTCTACTTCAATTTTCTGCTCTTTATTAAATGAATAACAACATTTTCCCCACTTGCAGCATTCAGTAACCTTCACGACTGATAAGCATTTCAGGTGTCAGCACTTACTCTTACAATGACCTAGATGGGAAAGAGACTTTAAAAGCAGAAGACAGCAAAGCAATATCAGAGAGTTTCAAAGGAGGTCTCTTTCTTACAATTGATGCCCAAGATCATCCCAGCATGGCTGCATAGGACAGTTGGAGCCTGTACAGTGTGTCCAGCCCTTTGTGCACGTCTGAGGTTTCCTTTCAGGCGTCCAGGTGGCATCATGACTTCAGGACAGTCAGTAAGGTATTTCTGCAGTTATGTGGTATAAATAGACAACAAATTTTGACTCAGGCTTGCTCTGAAGCAACTGTTCTACATGTTCATAGGGATGCAGCTAGGGGTTTGCTGATGGGATTTATTTGTTTATATAAAACAATATAAGTAGTTAAATGTTAACAGAATTGAAACTTATTTTTCATGTTTTTCCCTATGTTTAGAACCTAATCTGAGCAGGTTTTTTTTCGTCCTGTCGCTGAATTTACTCTATACTCTGCTCAGGTTTCCACAAATATGAAATCAACATTAAAGTCTATTGGAGGTATTTTACTTTGTAAAACTTCATTACATTTGTATCACCAAATAAAACCCTGTGTATGCAATAACTCTGACTTGCACAGAACTCATAAACCACTCATCTTTGATTGTCTCCAGACATAAGAGGCTATGACCTTCTCAAACATCTTAGCACCAGAGGAATTGCTTTGCAAGTTTTGTTCGCTACAGTATGTTTCAGGAAACGTGGTGAGTTTTTCCCCCACTAGTTGAAATGTCCTGAAATATTGTGAGACTCATTCTGCACTTACTTACACTACTAACATATATTATTTCACAGTCATATCGATAAGGGTAATATCAAACTCCAGTTCCATGTGCTTAGTCCCAGTAGTTCCCACTTCACATACTGTGTAGCTGTGTGGGTTGTAGATGTTTTACAGTGTATCATTAGCACAACTGATTACATGTTACTAACATGTCATGAAAACTTGCCAGATGTAACTTAAAATTGCATTCTTAATAAATATCTGGGCCTTAATCTGCTTTTTCTTGTACTTTGTTCATTCTGGAGCAGTAATTCTGAAGGCAATGTACATTGGAATAAGATTAAAAGGAATCCATAGGCTGAATCCTACACCAAAGAACAACTGAGAAGATATCGGGGTGGGCTGACAGACACTGAACACGTGGCAATTGAAACCTGAATTTTTCTTTTAATGAAACACAATGCAAACATTGCTGATAGGGTAAGACTTTGTGTATTCTGTAACCAATTGATAGGGTTAAGTTTGTCGTCTTAAAACTTTTTAATAATCGATATTCAAAGGCAGTCACTTAAGGGGACTTCTTTATACACTGCCATTAAAATGAAGCTTCCTTGTAAGGCATTAATACAGGTGAGAAGAATTTACCATACAGGGATAAAAAATCAGACAGGAAATGTTCCAATGACAATTTTAAATGTCTCTGGGTGAGGTACCAGATAAATAGGGCTAAGGAGAGTTTGAAAGCTTTTGCTTTCTGAGCCAGACTGCGCTTTCCAGAGACATACTCCTAAAAAATTAGGTACCAAAAGATTTGTTAGCTGGAGAGGGGAAAAGTTTTAAAATATTTTTCTTCATTGCTTTAACATGAACCAATTCGGAGTGTGTGTGTGTCCCTAGACAAGAAGGCAGAATAAAATTATTCCATGATACAACTATGCTTTGATACAGTGACTCACTTTATAACTTGCTATAAAGTTTGGTTTATTTGTTTAAAAGCAGGATTTGTGCTCCCTTGAATATATGTAGATGTAAGAATTTTGTTAAGTAAACATATACTTCTTTTACTGTATTGGAGCATAAATATTCATCTTTTCCTATATCAAATCCTATCATATCCTATATTAGATGCTTATACCACACATATATACTGATCCTTGGAGTGCAGCTTTCTGCAGCCAGGGATGTGTCAAGTAAGGCCCTACACAAAATGGAAGTACTATTTAACATACACTTGTCTGGTGATTATTTTAGTTAATGTGAAATTGCCTCTTCACTGTTTTTATTTCCAAAAGTAAAAAAGGCTTCTGTAAAGACCATTGGCTGAAGGGCAACATGATAAGGCAGAAACCTGTTATGTCTGCAAAAGGAAAAATGAGGAAACAAAAGAAGCAGTCCTGATGGAGAAAAAAAGACAGACTATGGAAGAGATTTCCTGTCTAGTGAAGACAATAGGCACTTGCTTGAGAAAGCAGTGTGAAGCAGACAACAGCAGGAGAAATGTTTGCATTCGTTCTCACAGAATTGGAACACAGAGTTTTCTTTGGCAAATGAATTAGCTGCAAGAGCCAAATGTCTTCAGAAACAGCTTATCCTCTGGTAGCTGTATTTTGCTTAAACTCTCTAAAAAAGCATCTGTAATGCACTGTGAAGCATGAAGCCATTCCAAATGCAATCAGTTAGATAAGGCAGTGTCCATTCAGACTTAGCCACTTGTTCTAACCAGCTTAGTAATTCAAAGCTCTGTGGAGAAGAAACTTCAGGCTGCCTGCTGCACGGCAGGACGTCATGGATTAGGTTCTTATATACAGGCCAAGTGGTTTAGCAAGAGCTCAGCCAAGATGCAGAGACCAAAGGGAAAATTCTGCTCTTAGAACTTCAGGGCTGATGTCAGACCCCCACATCTATGAAATCAGAGCACAGGTTTACTGCTGCGCATTTTTGTCCTGTCTGCATTCTTGGGAGAAAGCATCAAGTGAAGAAACAGAGGCTACTTGTAGGGTGTTTATCCACTTGTTTTCTGTATCTGATGTTTGATGAGAGGAGGGAAGAGGCACTAGTCTCTAGCATTCCACAAGAAAGAACTTTTCTTCAAGGGCATGCATCAAAGTTCCCATATAGTCAAATTTTAAATCCATTCCTTACAGGGCAATGATTTGGTAGAAGAGGAAAGTCTCAGGGGACACACTGGCTCATGAGAGGAAATTAATGACTAGCATGCAGCTTATACACTGCTGGTTATGTCCTTGTTTTTCAGCTTCTAGCCATAGAGGTGATTAGGAAAATTCAAGTCCAGTTGAAGCCTGGGTACTGGTCACCAGCTTGGCACTAGTCTCCCTGTTGTCAGGTCTTATCTGACAAAAAGTCACAGTTTTAGAGTGAGTCATACATTTTATCTCATATGTTTTAAATAAATCATGAAAGGCACCTGAAATAAATAATAAAAAAAAAAAAATAAAAAAAATGTTAGAATATCTTTATTATTACCTAAGTGGATTTGGGGTCAGGGCCATGTATTCTATTTAAGTCATCACTAAAGTATAATTTCAAGAACATAAATCAAAGAAGAGGAGTCATCTGAACGAAGATCCTCACGTTCCACTTACATGAAGACTTACACGTGCTTATCTTCACACAGTGAAAGAACAGTATGTGGCAACACTGGTCACATGTTTAAAGTGATGTCTGGATATTTTGTAGAATTAGATCCCTCATTTGCTACTTGAAATGTAACTTCTCTAAGTCTTCATATGTTGATGCATAAAAATGAAATACATTTTTAAAATTATGAGGACTCCAAAAGTATCCCAATGACTAGAAGAAGTATTTTGATAATAGATGGGCATTAATAATAATTTCCTTACTCTCATGTGTATTATAACTTTCTCTGAAATAGAGGTGTGAAATTAATTATCTTTTTTTTAAGCTAATAATTTGCATCTGCTTTATTCCCCTCTTTTGTCTTAGCATTGTCCATTTCTATGATAAGAATTTTTTTCAAATATGAGAGACAATGATTTATGCTCTCTTAAAAGATGGAAATCCATGCAATCTTTGTTATGTTTTCTAAGGGGGGTAGGAATTCATGTGGGATTTGTTTGTTTGTTTGTTTGTTTGTTTAAATTTAGGGACGTCATGCATTTCATGGAAAAGACACAGCGGTATCCTGGTCACACAGGGTAGGAGGCTATCTCAGGATGTAAGGACTGTCCCCCTCACCACACCTCAGAAGACCACATTTCTGTCTTCTCAGCATGTGCTTAGTTATCAGAGCAGAAGATGTGTTCACACTTTGTGTATTTTAACTTTCACCACTTAATTTTGATTCCTTTTCTTCTTTACCCAGGGCACTTATAAAGCAATCATGACAATAATCATACATAACCACTGTTTTTGGATACATCTGTTTCCAAGACATGACACTGTTTTGATAGCTATTACAATGTAATTGGAATGACTCTCCTGTAACATCATTGTGGTTACATTTATTTATTTAGCACAAAGAGAGAGTGTTCAGCTCTTTCTTACCGTTCACAGAACTGCCAAAACCATTAGAAAAAAAATAAAAAAAAAAAAATAATAATAAAAAATATATATATATACTTCACTTCTAAGCTGAAGATACTCCTTAAAGGTTTTCAATCAGAGTTCTTAACATTCTGTATGTTCTGTCTCTTGGAAGTCAAAACAAATATTTAGGCCTGAAAAGAAGCAACCAAGTATGCACATCTTTAATCTCTGGGCCAATTCCAGGTAACATTGAAGTCAATGGAAAGACTTTCCTTGGCTATGGTAAGGTTTGGTTAAGATGCAAGCCAAGAAAGAGTACAAATTATCGCCCTAACAGTTACTTTGTTCCAATGGCCAAGCTTCAGACATGGTAAGGGTAGCTCTGCAGGGCTTTTGGCTTTCCTACTCAGTTGAAAAGTCTATATTTGGCAATGGAAAACAGCCCTATTTAAAGTATTTTGTAAATAATATTAGTTAGAAGCAACAAATCTTTTCCACTGCCTATATATAGTTATCTGAAGTATTGCTATGTTCAAGTCAAGAGACAAAAAGTTGTTTAATCTTATTAAGATTTAATGTCACATTTAACTGCTTTAACTCACCATTGAGAAGCAGTTGTACTCCATGAGCAGTTTTAATGTGTGTGTCCCTAGTACTGTTAAGAGCACATCTAACTTACAAAGATCAGATCATCTATCAGTAATCAGAAAACCTATAAGTGTAGCCCCAGGCAGGCACAGAGACCACCTTCAAAATATATGTAATTCCACATCCCAAATGAGCCTGATACAGCTTCATGGGGTGTTGATTTTCCGTTAGGTAAGGAGGTACATCACAGGAACACCCAAACAGGCTGTAAGTATGTAGGGCATCTGCATGGCCACAGTGTTCATCTTAGAGTACACCATGGTCCCAGTTGCTCCTTGGGCTGTGTTTGTATGTACAGTGACAGTGAGAGCATTGATACTTCTTGCAAGAGGAGGTATACCTTGATCTGTGTAAGGATGTAAGATGTCATGTTTCTAATTAAGAATGTTACTCCTAAATCAGATTTCAAAGGAATAATTGCTTGCATGAAACTACATGAAATTTTCTGTATTCCATTGCCATGACTACTGGGCGGTTACTCAAAGGTATTTGAATGATTGTTCTTTTCTCTTTAATCACACCAAACAGAATCTGAAATAATACCCAGGGTAGAAGACATTCCACAAATACAAAAGCCTGCAAGAAAGGAACAAAACTTTTCCACACCATTATACTGAATTATAAAACTCATTACTGTAGGATATCACTGAGGCAAAATGCATAGATTTATTTGTATAAGAAAACTATCCATGGAGGCTGGACATATTGGCAGATATTTAGCACAATGACTTTGATGTCTGTTCTGGGTCATAATGCCTCCAGAAGCAGGAAAAATGTTTGTCTTTCTTTTTCATCACCCAAATTATCCACTGAGCCATTACTCAGCGTGGGCTACTGGTCTAGACAGGGGTTTTGGGGGATTTAGACCAGTCAGCAGGCAGTGGTAAGTGAAGTGACTTATTTGAAGACACCAGGAAGCTTAGCAGCAGATTCGGCTACAGAACCTTAACCTCCAAAACCCCACTTTTAAAAATCTGAAAGCCTGTGAGTGTATCCAGGGCTTTGGGAATATTTTATGGATCACTAATTGTTCTGCATTTGGTTACCTTACTGAATTATCCTAGTATTTGATGGTTTCAATACAAAGAGTTGGAACTAACCTTGTCCTCTCCTGTGAAAATACTCAGAGAAGTACTTTTCAGTCAATATGTGACTTGTTCTCTTTGACTCAACAGGAAATATTTCATGTGAGGTATCTGGGGAAAAAAAGGGAAGGCAGGGAATAACTACAGCCACAAAACCACCGTGGGAAGATATGCACCTGTTTTGGTTTTCATCCAGTATCTCATGCAGTACTTACAGCTTTCAACCAGGATGTGAAAACAAGGATTCATTAATCCTTTTCCCACCCTAAAAGCATCTCACTGAAAGAGTCATACCCATTAGGCTACAGAGTAATGAAGAAGGCAGTGAAGGGAAAAGGGTGTTCTTCTTAATTCTGTATAAATATCAACTTCCACCTATGCTGCAGTATCAAGCATTCAGAGCTGACTCTTGTCTATTATTGCAGACACATTCCTCCACATTGAAACTCTGGATCAGCACATTTTAAATAAAACAGTCACATCAGTGGTAATAGCAGAGTCACAGTACTGTCCCTTGCATGAGCTGGTGTAAAAAACAGTAAAGGCAGTAAAACTATGGTTTCTTGTAAAAAAGGCTGAATAAAAAGCTCTGTTCACCTGGAAGACAAAATAATGAATCCTCTTGAAAACCTGGTCAAGCAGTTCATTGAGGCAATGGGGAGATGCCTACCTCAGCCACTGAGGGCAGACTAGCTCTACAGAAAGGGTGCTTGCCTGGTTCTGTGAGCATTTCCCTGCTGGGAGTGCCACAAGCTCCTTCTTGTGCCAACAACCAATGTTTATGGGTCTGCCAAGTGAGGCGGGCAAAGGAGCTCTGTTAAGTTAAAATAAATTTTTGAACAGCCCTGCTCAGTGTTGCAGTCCAGTTAGCCATGCAGCTGCACATCGAGCACCTGAAAGGAGAGGAATTGCTTGAGTCAGTACCGCTGGCAGGAGAAATCTCAGTGGAGTCATGGCCAGGAAGAAAAGTGCCTTGAACACCACATTTCTAATGAATTTGTTCTCTTCTGGGAATGGTGAGAGTTCTGCCTCAGTGTCTTATAAAGCATAGTATTCATCCCTGTTTATATGAAACCAGTTCTCCAGTCCATTCCTTTAATGTCTCATTCTCATTCACCCTGTCATCCAAGGGAAGAAAATTAATTTGCACAGACCTTGCCTTTTCTTTCTGAAGAAGATCTCTTCAGTCATGCCGAGGTCTTATCTCATTCTCTCATCTTCTATATACTCTCTATGTCCACAAGATCCGCATACAGGAGCCATATAGCTCTTTGTAATCACTAAGGAAACAAGCCATCACAGGAGACAAAATTTCATTCCTTCTTTACAGAAATCGTGATGGAAACACATCAAATTACCACTTTCAGCTCATGGCTCCAAGGGGTGAAAACAAGCAGCAGTGAACACTAAGCTGGGAAATGAGGGAGCTGAATTTCTAATACAGGAGTGACAAGATGGATGGCCTTGACTCCATATTTCATTTCCCCACCTGTGAAGTGGGAATAGGATGATGTACAACTAACACTGTGTTAGAATTGAGCATTTCTATGTGACTACAGAGAACAGTACCTGGAGGTACTGGAGGGCTCCATCACCTGGTTCTTTGGATGCCAGTTCCCCCCAAAAGAAGATACCAGGAGAGAGGAGAAACTCCTTCTACCCTTCATCAGGCAATTCAGTGACATTAGGAAATCCTTGTACACTAAGAAGGGTGCAGCTTTGGACAGGTTTTAAAAAAAGATAAAAGCAGACACAGCCACATGGAAACACAAATGACATCCGTTCAGAATTAGCTCTGCCCCTTTTATCTTCATAAGAAGCCAAGCTGAACTCCAACCTTTGGATGCTCTTGAGGCATTAGCTTTTCATTACGAATAAATGGCAGATCACATTTTGACAGACAAATGATCGGCAGCAGGAGGGTTTACCAACATACTGTGCACTCCCACAGTCACTGAGGGGGAAGTCTAATGAGCAAATAATCTGCTGCAACTTTCTACATATTTCCTGTAACTGAGAACTCTTCTGTACTTTGTCTGGAATGCAGATGCCTGTCAGTCATAGGGTCATAAATAGGATTAGGGCCTGTTTCTTGAAAGGCGGGCAACTAGCTATAGATGCTCAGGTGAAAATGCAGATGTTTTCTGGCTGCGTGGCTGTTAGGCAGTTGTATCTACAAGTCTATTTAAGGATGTTTGGCTACTAACACTTCCCTAAGGCCCCAGTCCTGCAACTGCTGCAGATCCCAAATAAGATCCCTCTTCTGATCTGTAGTTGAAAAGGGAAAAGTACTGTGCTTGCTGTTGGTATTAGATGTGGGGCTCTAGAGTCTGAGTTGTCCCTAGAGTCTGGGTCCATTGCAGAGATTGCATTTGGAGGGGTAGATTGTTACTAGAGTTAGGGTGGTGTTGGTGCAGCCATGTTTAGAGCAGGTATGAATTCTGGAGTTGATGGTTGCGGGGGGTGTAGGCGTTGGGGTTCTATCTTGCTTGTTGTTTCTAGATCACTTGCCAGTTCCAGAGTGGGTTCTAGCTGGATTGTTGGTTCTAGATGGGGGATTGGGGTATGACATGAGTGGGGGAAGGTCCTTGAATCTAGTTCAGGGGTTTCTCCTGTTCTGGCATCTCACAAGGATTTGTGGTACTTGATGACAGCAGTCTCCCTGTGTTTGTTTGTTTGTTTCGTGTTTGTTTTGGTTTGGTTTGGTTTTGGTTGTTGGTTTTTTTTTTTTTTTCCCTCCTGGAATGCTTTTTTCTTGATTTTTGGCTTTTTTTTTAGTTAAAGGCTGATAAGATGGGGATACTATCATTCAAAAAAGGGTAACTCTCCCAGATTTCTAGCACACTGACTTGTGCTGCCTCTATGGTGCAGAGAGAGAGGGATCTGGGGATTCTGGTCAATGGCAAGTTGAACATAAACCAATAGTGTACCTTGGCAGCCAAGAAGGTCAACTGTGTCCCGGGGTGCATCCAGCACGGCATTGCCAGCTGGGCAAGGGAGGTGATTATCCTGCTCTACTCTGGTGTGGCCTCACTTGGAGCCCTGTGTGCAGTTGTGGGTGTCACACTATAAAAAAGATATTAAGCTACTAAAGAGTGTCCAGAAGAGGGCTACAAATTTGGTGAAGGATTTGGAGGGAAAGCTGTATGAGAAGTGGCTAAAGTCACTTGGTTTGCTCAGCCTGGAGGAGATCTCATCATGGCCTACAGCTTCCTCACAAGGAGAGGAGGAGGGACAGGCACTAAACTCTGCTCTTTAGTGACCGATGACAGAACCCAAGGGAATGGCAGGAAGACGTGCCAGGGGAGGTTTAGGTTGGACATTAGGAAAAGATTCTTCCCCCAGAGGGTGGTGGAGCACTGGAACAGGCTCCCCAGGGAGGTGTCATGGCCTCAAGCCTGACAGTGTTCAAGAAGAGACTAGACAATGTCCTCAGACACATGGTGTGAACTGTGGACCTGTCACATGCAGGGACAGAAGTTGGACTCAATGACCCTTGTGGGTCACTTCCAACTCAGGACATTTTATGATTCTATGATTCCTACCTGTGCAGACAGAATTGGAAACTGGATGCAGGACAAGATCCTACTTGCCGCTGTCCTTCATTGGTTGTCAAGCTCCTGGTCCCAGGATTCTTGCCAGCATCTCCAAGAGTCTTGTCCAACACTTGTCCAATTGCCTTTGGTACCCCCTCTTGCACCCAGAAGCACTTCAGCCAGGCCAGGTGTGGCCATGCAGCTCAGAAAAGGCTCAAAAACTCTAAAGTACTTGCACCCGCAGCTGCCAACAGTGTGCTAGCCCAAAAGCCAAAGGAAAAATATCTAGGTCTCACTGGCAAAGTTGAAATCTGCTGCATCACTTGCCTGCTCAATCCTAATACACAAGATGTCACAATAGCCATTGCTACTGCTGGCAGAGTCATTCTGCAACCTTGCCTGAAGTCCCAGGGTTGGAAAGGCACAAAAGATGAGACTATCTGGTCTCCTTATTGCTGAAGTCCAGTGGTGAGTTTGTGATCACTATGGGTAGTTGAAGCACTCTAAACAGTTGACTGGGTTGATACTATTGCTTTTGTACTTGTAGTTTGGCCCCAGGTCCACGCTGCATCCAGCAATTAAAACCAGGTGCTGCCACCCACCCCTCCACTGCTGCTGGTATAGTGTTGTGATAACTGAGATGTATCACTGGTTCTGGGATGTACCCAGGAGCTATTCATGGTCATGGTTGCTAAAAAGCTGCGAAAATGTTAGGGATGAAGAAGGTAAATATAAGTTTTGGATATACCTCTTCTCAAAGAAAAGGAGATGGATTTGGATCTTGGTTTTATGTATATATGACACACAATATGGTGGGTTTTGGTTCGTTTTTTTTGTTTGTTTGGGGTTTTTTTGTGTTTTGGGTTTTTTTGCTGTGTTTTTTGTTGTTTTGTTTCTAAGATGACAAATGTGGTTTAATACCAGTAGGGTTTGATTTCTGTTCTAGCATTTTCTTTATTTTCTTACATTTTTATATCCATGCAGTATTAACATTTTGCAGAATCTGAGTCTCTCTAATTGTTGACATGTAACCTTGAGGGAAAAAAAATCCTGTTGTTCAGCAGAAGCAGAGATCCTTTGCAATGCATCTAGCATTTTTGTGTTCTGGTGCATGCTGTGATGTTACAGTTGATTACACTGTGGCTTATGCTATGAATTTGCACACTCTGCAGTGCACATAATGAGGAAAGGTATGGGATCCCATGTAAGCATGGGATTAAGTGATTGAGCGGAGAGAAAGGAACATTACAAATAGCTTAGAGAGCTAAGAGAAAACATTTCAGTGTCGTAATGTGGTTTAAATCCTAACTTTGGTAAAAATATTAGTTAATTTCAAAATAAAAGCTATTATACTTTATTGTCCTAAATTTGTGTTCTGTACTGTATTTGAAACTTGGAGTACATTGTTGAGGATGTTATTTCATGACTGTACCTACGTACTTTGTAGAGAGTGAAAAATTCTGAATATATTTAGCTGGCTAATGAGATCTTAGCATGTTTGGAGGACAAGTCTTGTGAGGAGCAGCTGAGGGAACTGGAGCTGTTTAGCCTGGAGAAAAGGAGTCTGAGGAGAGACCTGATAATTCTCTACAGCTATCTCAAAGGAGGTTGTACCATGCAGGCTGTTGTTCTGTTCTCCCAAGCAACAAGTGATGGGATGAGAGGAAATGGGTTTAAGTTGTGCCAGGGAAGGTTCAGATTGGATATTAGGAAAAAATTCTTCACAGAAAGTGTTGTCAGGCACTGGAACAGGCTGCCCAGGGAAGTGTTTGAGTCACCATTCCTAGAGGTGTTTAAAAGACTCATAGATGAGGTTCTTAGGGACGTGGTTTAGTGACAGTGGAACTCGATGGTCTCAAGGGTCTCTTCCAACTACAATGATTCTATGATTCTAAGTGCAGATCCCTACTAATTTTTCTTATGCAATCGGTTGCAAGATTAAAACATTAAAAGCTCCTTTTAGAGACATACAGTGTAGGAGTAACTTTCCAGCCTCTAACAAAATGACCTCAGACATTTAATGGGCACTGAGACCTTCTTTCTTTTGAGATATCTATTTCAGACTGGTGAGCCGCTTCATAAGCATGTAGCAACAGTCCTTGCCCCTAAAGGCATTTAAAATCTCAATAGCAAGGACACAAAAAGTATAGGATAAGAGCTACTGCAGTGAAGCAACTTTCTTGGGGTCACACAGGAGATCAGTGACCAGGCCAGGAATAAAACTTTCTCCTCCTACACCTCTCTGCTGTGTTCTGTTTTTCTTTAGTAGAAAGGAGTTGGTGTTGAAGCTTATTGGTTTCATACAAGGCAAATTCCACTGGATTTCACCATAATGAAGATAAGGAGAGGGGCTATATCCCCTTTAATGAGTCTATCAAAGCTTACAAAACCTGAGTACAAAACCCTCCCATTTCATCAGCTTATTCAGCATATGAAAACCAGATGGAAGTCTGTGTATTACACAATTAAATGTACTTTAGATCAGAAAGAAGCAATCACCAAAATCATTCAAAGCAACGATATGACAGAGTTCTTTTTCTTCCATTCATCTAAGTTAAGGTCACAAAAGCCTCTACAGAGATAAGAGGATGTGGTTAGTGCCCTGAAAGGCTGACATACTAATTACAGACAGAACAAAGGGACTGAGGGATAAAGCACAAGCTTTGTGCTTGGGTGATGAGGCTAAGGCCACAAGGTTATTCAGCAGAGACATGGTCAACAAGGCTGTCCGTGTCCCCTGCCAACCTTAGGCTGATCCTAGTGCAGGAGAGGTTCTGCCTCTTTGGGGGTATAATTGTGAAGTGAGCATACCAAAATGCACTCTTTTGTCACAGGACACAGAAGAAGGTTTCAGAGGAAAAGTTCATTTTTCTGAACAGTGTTCCCATATTCTGAGATCATTGCCTATCTCTAAGTCATAACCAATCTGTCTCTCACACATACACAGATACATACATACAACATACTGATGTTCTACCTAACTGCTAGCTGTGCTTGTGTGGTTTATTTCCAGACAGCCTATCACTCTCAGCGTAAATGCATATTTTTCAGGTAAAACACACTATAACAAGAATGTTGAATTGGCAGCAGACAGAGGAGGTGGATAATACCATAAAACCCTTGTATTTTTCCTAATTACATTTTACATTATGAAACATAAAATGATTCCAGTTTCAGAATCTGAAAACTTTGAATGAGTTTTATCTTGAAAAAAACAAACAAACAAACAAACAAAAAGACTGACATTCTTGCAAGTTTTTCTCCTCAAACTGTCTTTTTTCCAATTTTTGATATTGCATTATTCAAACTGCCAGGAAGAATGGTTATATTTTGTCCTGTATCTAAGTTAAAATTTCTATCCAGGATACACCAGGCAGAGCAAATGTAGTTCAGTTTAATATGTTGTTTCTTTCTCTTCCTCTAACATTATATTTGCCTCAGCAACATCCTGCAGCAATTAATTTCACTAGTCATGCATACTTGTGCAGGCAAAAAAGGAGTATTAAAATAGTGCAGGACACAAAGTACTTCATACAGAGGGACTTTACTGACTACTAGTCTCCTAAGTGTTTCCAGCACATAAGAGCAATGACGTCTAAGGCATGTCCATGAATTATTTCTATGATGCCAATAGCAGATTGGGATTGACACTTAGATACCTCAAGCAATTAATCAGAGACTTTGAAACATGCCACAAGATGGGCAGCAGACCAGGTCCAGCCCCAGCTTCAGAAGCCCCCAGTCCACATTATCAGATTCTCAAATTTCCCCAAATCTCAAAATTTTATTTGCTTTGCCCAGATGTACTGCCACAACCATGAGAACACTTAAAGTCTGTTACTTTGGTTCTGTTGAAACCCAACATTTGTCCCTTGGATTAGGAGGTCTGTGGAGGAATTGTCACATTTGTTCCATCACTTTGTGACCACCGTAATACTGTATGATAATGCCGAACAGGTCTGTAAAAGTATTTTGATGCCTAAAGACACACGTGGAATTAACAAAAACTACCAAGTTATCTAAGACCCAGTGCCATAAAAGCCACATTTGTCTGTCTCTGGGAAGCTAAATAACTTGAGAAATTTGACTTAGAAAAAAAAAAAAAAAAAGGCAAAGAAATTAAAGCTTGACACTGATTTCAGTCTTGAGCAGTGTTTGAGTTCACTAAAGAGAACACTCACAGAATCTTTAATCTTGTAGTTTTTCTCCTGTTTATGGAGTATTTGACAACAAGCTTTCCTCCCCTTATTCTTTCTCTCACCTTTCTGTATCAAAAGTCACAGCTTTTTCATCATCCATGCACCCCATGGCTCACGGGCACACTGAATTACGTTAACTGAAATTCCGTAGGCACTCAAATGAACAAAAGCTTCTCAAATACCCACTGTGCTCCTGGTGTAGCTGTTAGCTGAGGTGATGTATGTGAGCAATCATTTAAATTCTTCCTTCCTTCACTGTTGTGAAGCCATATCTCCTATAGGAGAATCAGCCCCACAGAAAAAAACAACACTTACTGTATCCATACATTACATATCACCTGTGGCAAGAGGTCTCAAAAACCAGTTTTCCAGGACTTTTCTCCTTTTTGCTTCGTCCCAGCTCCCTCATCTTCCTCCCTTCACTGTCTTCCTATGGCAGAAGCAGCCGTTCTTTAACTTCTCACCTGTAAGTCAATAAAAATCCATTTTGGATAACATTGTCAAGAACGTCTCAACTGACTTAGAATGTAAAACATGTTATTTGCACCACTGTGCAGATAGAAAATTGGGCAAAAAGGAGAGACCAACAACTTGATTCTGTTGCCTTATGTGCTTGTCTCTTTGAGCTCTCTGAGCATAGCCCAGCTCACTCTCAGCTGTCCTTATGGAAAGGCACAGGTCTCCCACAGGATTTGAGACAAAGCAGTCACATGAGATTGTTTCCAATAGTTCAGAACATCTCCAGGCAGCAGAACTTGATTGTATGGGGATAAGTGAATTGATCATCAGATAACCCTCCTCACCTCTCATAACAAGTAGGTGTGAACCTGTGCTTCCCATGCCAATGTCTCAGTCATAAACCACTGGGCAAAACAGGAGCCCTGTCAAAAGGCTCTTTTTGAAGAAATGCTTTTTTTATTTGTGTCAGGTAGACAATGGAAATGTAATGACTCAACCATCAAGAGGGATGGGCTGGGGTAGAAAAGATTAGTAGTAGTCACCAAAGTTGTGTCATGAAAGTACATGAAGGAAAATAAGAGAACAAAGAGAAAATTAATAATTTATATGTTTGAATAGAACAGGACCCAAGGGCAGTGCAGCTCTTTCAGCAGTCCTGCATGTGTGTTCATGAACTATCTGTACCAAGAGACTGGCAAATAGTAAATATATTAAATCTCCAAAGGACTGAAGGTAGCATAGACATCACTGTGTTTCCTGGCCTACAGGCAACACATTTTCAAAATCAAAAGTGTTGTCTGTCGCCAGCCCTGCCTGGCTGTAGACTCAGAATCCCATTAAATCTCTTTCACAGGGCTTTCCTGAATGTGGGTGTGGGCACTGAAAGTGGATGACTGCCATGTTTTCAACTTTTCTACCTACAAACACCAAAACACCTACTACCACTCTGGAGGCAACTGGGATATCAATGACATTAGCACTGACACTCAAGAGCAGCAGGAAGATCTTCAGGGAGCAGGGTGAGGTTTTTGGAAGCGCATTAGGTCAAATACACTCTCTGTCATATCAGGGACATGGAGAAAATGTTTCTGTCATTAGATTCATCAATGGATAGTAATCAGTTTAGGGCTATATACTTATTTTGAAAAGGTTGTGCAATTATTTTGGAGAATAATTCTCCCCTCCAGAGGAAAAGTCCATCCAAAAATCACAAAGCAGCCCAACCACTATATGCCATTTTTCAAATTACCAAAGGAAAGGAATGAGAATGAAGAAAGATAGTAGACTGATCCTGTTATGCTATGGCTTCTTCTTAGTCTCTGTAGCTAGGGAAAACGTATTCTTATCAAAGAAGCACACTGTGCTACCAGTGCAAAATGTGGCTAACATTAGAGCACAGTTTCCCTAACACAGTTTAATGCCCTGCCTCAGCCTCTTACCCTCTAGCAAGCTCTCTGATTTACACCACTGTTCCTTAATAAACACAGTATCAGCACCGAGCTGACATGTTCTGTTGATCCTAATATCTGTGTGTTTCCATTCACAGCTGGCTTGGGTACTGCTGCCCAGCACAGCTTCTTGGTTGTAAATTCATCACAAGGACTTTTTGGTTGTGAGCACAACATACTCCTAGGCTAAGATCACTGCTTCCAGAGAAAGAGCAAAAAATTGTGCCAAAAATGGATATGTGGAATATCACTCAGAGATCTCTACTTCCCTAACACTAAGATATAAACACTGGAGACTTTTAAAACAAGTAGCTTTGGAGGAGGCTGACTGAGCTCCTGAGAGGTAAAGTGAGCTGATAGAAAGCATGATATTGTACAGAGATGAGCTTTATAGAAGAGTGTAGAGGAAAACAAAAAACCTGAGATAATTCTAATTGTGAACCTGGTGATTCTCTTCAACATTTAAAAAAAGTGGACAGAGAAAGATACTAAATTCCCTTTTCCTTACATCTAAGGTAACACATTTTGCACAGCACTCACAAAATTTTGCTTTCTAGAACCTCAGTGAATATAGAGTTAAGCACTCCCAAGTGGGTGAAAATGGGATGGAGTACCGCAAGTGATGGGAAAAAAAAAATACATCTGGCACTGTTTCAAGCTGAGAAGCAGCACATAATTAGCTACTGAAAAGTGTTCAACTACGGCTTGCTAATTTTCTGATTAATTAAATATGACATACATTAATATTATCTGTACATTTAGCATGCAGTTAGATTTTGATCTTGGCTACAGGGTTTCCCACATCTGTACCATTGTCTTTTATTTTCTTTTACTCCCTGCTGGCTGCCTGAACTGATAACTGGTAAATTTAGAGGTGAAGAAAAGCTCAAAAGATCCAGGTAATTCTTTACCATCCTGCCTGCAGCCCTTACAATATTTTGTCTCAAAATCCACAGAGGTGGCTTTCCTTTCTACTGCTTACTAAACCAGGAGCAAAAGCCCATATTCTTTTATAAAAATGGACAATCAAAAATGTGCTCTCTGGGTATTTTGCCTGAGTCCTCATGCATCTGTTCCCCATTTTTGTACATATCTTTATCACTATAGCTCTGTTCTGATTTTACCAGTGACTGTCACAAATTCTAGCCACCTGGCACCTGTTTTCTTCCTTAGTTTCAACTTGGGTCACTTTACACAGCATAATCTGCATGTATCTGGGGGAGGCTGTTGCCTGTGGGTGACTGGGAGGACAAGACTGTAACTCAGGAGGAGAAAATCTTGCAGTTGTTTGAAGGATGGAAGGGCAGGCCTTTATTCTGCATCAAAGAGGGTGGCTTTGAATGGAAACTCAACTTCTCATTTTAAATATTCCTTTGAACTGTGGAATGACACACATAGCCTGTTCCTAAGAATAGCATCCTTTTCTATTTTCTTTTTTAGTTCTGAAGAAATCTATTTCTGCCCAAGCATGGTATCTCCTTCACTTTTGGCACTGAAAATTATTTATATCAGAAATTCATATTCAGGAAAGAAAAGATGGAATTGATCTCATTGAAATGCATTCCCAGATGAATACCTCTACTGACTTATTTTACCTCCTTCATTTCAGCTCTGTGTTGAAGGTAGTCCTCATTGTCTCTGCTTACTGCTCTTTGGTTCACACTGCAATATGGTCTCACAGCACACAAACAGGATGACTTTTGGAGGGAACTAACCTGGAAGAGACATCCTGAACTGTACCCAAAGGGTTCCAGCCATGAATAGACTTCAGTTTGGAGTACCAGGCTGGAAGTTGTCTGAAGGAGCCCACTTCCCAAATGTATGTAAGGTGGACAGCTGGGCTACAGCTCCCACTGCTTCTCTCTGCTATCCTGCTTCCATTGTCTATACTGCTTGCTCTTGTATGCATAGACAGTGGGACCCCCAATTCTTACAACTTTTTAACATATTCCTAACATCACAAGCTCAATATAATATCTAAAGGTTTTGCATGGCTTAATCATTAGTTTGTGGAATTGGATTCAATTTGCAAGAAGTCACGCATAGCCTGTAGCAAGACAAGAGAAATTTCTGACCACAGAAGAAAGATACTGAAAATGGTCTGGCTAGAAAAGTTACCAGTGGAAATTACTAGATCAATATGCTAGTACCAACGAAATCCAGATACGATAACAGCATTTAAATGTTTTAAGCATGTTCATATTATTACCAAATTGGCCAGGCTTTGTGGTATCTGTGTGTACTGAATGACCACATGGTCAAAATCTTGAAACTACAGGGCATAATAAATTATCATCCTCTTCAAGAACATCTATGTCTAAGTGATGCCTATTTTTTCTCATCACTCTGGTATATTTTAAGAAAATATGATGGTAAATTGAAAATAGATATTTTTTCCATATGGCTTGGAACAAAGTTTTGGATAAACAGAAGACTGAACAGTCTGGAAACAACAGATGGCAGTGTTTTACAGATGAAGAGATGAAAGCCTGAATAACCAATGTCGAATGTCAGTAGTAACATATAATGGAGGCACTTACATCTGGGAATTTAGTTCTACCATAATTCTCCAGGATGGACATGTGGGTAAAGTAGAGACTATTTTTTTAAATGAGATCTACCTGTCGTATTCCAATAGCCAGACACACAATCTCCTTGGTTTTGATTTCAATAGTGTCACTTATGGCTATAAATAATGTTCCCAGATCAATTAGGAGATATAGAAAAAAAGAGGACAAGAATGGGAAATGTAAAAGGAACATAAAAAGGTTCCAGCTTAAGGGTTGGCTGGAATACTTCCCTCCCTTCACAGTATCACAGTATCACAGTATGTTTGGGATTGGAAGGGACCTCAAAAGATCATCTAGTCCAATCCCCCTGCTGGAGCAGGAATGCCTAGGTGAGGTCGCACAGGAACATGTCCAGGCGGGTTTTGAATGTCTGCAGAGAAGGAGACTCCACAACCTCCCTCGGCAGCCTGTTCCAGTGCTCTGTCACCCTTACTGAGAAGTTTTTTCTCAAATTTAAGTGGAACCTCTTGTGTTCCAGCTTGATCCCATTACCCCTTGTCCTATCATTGTTTGCCACCGAGAAGAGCCTGGCTCCATCCTCATGGCACTCACCCTTTATATATTTATAAACATTAATAAGGTCCCCCCTTAGTCTCCTCTTCTCCAAACTAAAGAGACCCAGCTCCCTCAGCCTTTCTTCATAAGCGAGGTGCTCCACTCCCTTAATCATCTTTGTTGCCCTACGCTGGACCCTCTCCAGCAGTTCCCTGTCCTTCTTGAACTGAGGGGCCCAGAACTGGACACAATATTCCAGATGTGGTCTCACCAGGGCGGAGTAGAAGGGAAGGAGGACCTCTCTCGATCTACTAACCACACCCCTTGTAATACACCCCAGGATGCCATTGGCCTTGCTATAATGCTCAACACCATTTCAGAATGATTTTTGTGGGATAGGTAACATTTTACAGACAAACCTCTAAGGCAGAGAAGGAAACAATCTCTCTTTTATGTTTATCTCTGATAATTTGTATTCACTTTTGGAGATGGGAGAAATGGAGGGAAAACCAAACAAAAAACAAACAAAAGAAACAACCAACCAACCAAAAAAACAGAAACAGTCAAACTCAAGGATCTGAGATAAAGACAAAAAAGTAATTTATTTTAAGCCTTCTTACTCACATTTACATGGTAAACTTCTTTGACTTGCCTCAGCTTAAAGATATGAGTTATGCTACACTTTCTATCAAGAATATCAAAGTATTAATGTATACTAAGTATACATCTATAGAGATGGTAGCTTGAGATATCAACCTAAGTCCTTTAAGGACATGTCAAGAGGAGAGAGGAGGGAAAAATAACATTTCCATTTGCACTCAAACTTCTATGTGTAGAGCCTACAATAGGACAATACTGTCGTGCTTACAGCAAAGGCAATGTTGAAAATCAGGTATTGGGTTTGCTTGTATGTAGAGGTCAGTCGTCTTCAGGCAAGAGCCCAGTCAACAAGCAGTCCTGTCACCAAAGTGCCATGTATGACACTTCTGACAGCCCATCTGCAATTGTGCAGTTCTGCTGGTGCAGATAATATCCTTCAACTCCTCAGATGCACCAACCTCGACATTCTGGGGATAACACACAGCAGATGTGCAAAGGTGAAGGAAAAAAAAAAAAAATCTGTGCCTTTTTGTGCTTTCTTCATCGTAGTAATGTGAGATAGCTCCTTTTCTGCCTCAGCTGAGAAGGGCTGGACACAAAATATCCTTTTGAGCCTCCTCTTTCCAGGCAGAGGCAGAAACAAAGCTATCAAGCATTATTACTATTTCTATTCTTATTTTATAATTTAGGCTTCACCTTCAGTTTCGAGACACAATTCATTCCTTTGTCTCTATACACAGAATGTTAAAATATAGTCCGTCACTCTCATAGCTGGATGCTTGAGTCACAGCAGGAGATCTGTTCTCACTCTTATTTTAAGTACAGAATAACTTTTTTGACAACGTGCGAGTTAGTGCGGTTATAGCTTTATGCAATAGTCATATGTTTATCATTAATATATTTCAATGTTCACATTAAGAGAAATTTTTTCTCTAATAGAGCTAAGATTTTTAAGATGTTTTAACGGGTTTTCTTTGTGGATTTTTTTTTTGTTTGGTTGGGGTTTTTTATTAGCTTTCTTGGATTTCTTTTATATTTAACAGTATTTTTTTTTTTTAATTTCCTGAACTTGAAATGCATGGCTTTCTTGTTCATTACAGTGTTTTTATAACACCTTTTGTTCATGTATTGCTGATATAGGCTGCCAAACTTCATCCCAGCATCATGTCGCTTTGTGTCTGGGAATCATACTAATCGTGGATATGCACAACTATATGCTAAAAAAAAAAAAATTCTTCCTGAATAGTAATGTTAGAAAATTCAGTAAGAGTACCAATTTACAGATAGCAGCAAACTGTACTGAAGTAGAAGTTTTGTATTTTAATAAAAATTTGTGTCCATGCACAATGTTGTGTTGTAGCCTGTTACACATTTAGTTGTTCACCGAGTGACACACGGCCGTTTTGCACACTTATATCTCATCTTCACTTTGTGTTTTGTTTTATCTCATTTATAGAGCTTGAGTTGTTCAGTTGGGTAACTGAAGTTACCCTGGGTTTATACAGAAAGGCAGCGGGAACAGATCAGGAGTGTGTCCTAGCAGTGACAGGGATCATGGGATCTGGATTTTCTTATCAGATTTTTGAGTGTGAGTCTCCTCTCACCTCTGCTTTGTTTATGCAGCTGATTTATGCCAGCGTCTGGGAAACGAGAACAGGCAGTCATTAAAACGGGGTGTCTGGTCTTCATAGTCATGATGCTGTACTGAGAAACCATGCACTGCCTTCAGCATATGCATGTTTTAAGCCATTTAGTAGCTATTGGAATGAAACCCATTAGGCTTCAGACAAACCTTGTTAGCAGCATCGTAATGGCAGAGGATCCTCTGGGCTGCCTGGATTGCTTGAAGAGCAAGATTATGACAAATAGATTTCCTCAGGATCAGATTATAGATGTTAATTGCATCTCTCTTTAAACTGAAGAGAAAAATTCTCCAGCAAATGCAGTCTTGACAGTGGAGCTGAAACATCTAAAAATTTTGCCTGGAATCAAAAAGTCTTTTCCTCTTTCAAACAGGTGAAATCAGGTGTGAGCCCCTTGGAGCCAAAGGAGTTATACCAGCAACAAAGAAAGGTAATTGTAAGATAAGTCAGGCCCCAAACATCAGGATTTGCAAGGTATTACTGCTCAAATGACATTCAGGCTTTGCGCTGGCATCAACCATATCTCCTTTTATCCACTAATTGTGTAATTCATTCAAAAGAGCAACCAGATTGGTTTCATCTGTTACATGTTGTATGGGCCAAACCCCAGGAAAATATTTCCCTTGGCTCATCCCAAGGAAAACATTCACACACACTGTTTATTTTGATATTCTCAAATACTACTTTTATCTTATGTTTTAGCTAGATATTCCTTTAAACTTGTTCTTCTGATGCCTTGTCCCTTTGGTATCTCTTAATTAGACCTGGTGACTAATTCAGAAGGAATTATTTATTTAACAAATCCCTCTCTTTCCAATCACAAAGCATCACAAGCAAAACACTTTTTTTCCAAGTTGGTATTAATTAAAAATTATTTACAGATGTTCAGACTAGAATTCTTGTTCAGTAGCTCCCTCCTTGTGCTTCTTTGAGATGTGTCATCACTGCTTTGCTAGCATGTCCTCTGCAAAACAGTGATGCCCAAATAACTGACATGGGTGACTATGCGACAATTTGGAATGGGAAATGTTTATGTCTAGACATAGACTCTTCTACAAATATAGGCTAATTAATAGTAGCAGGGATCTCTCTGTTCTTCACTCAGATCTCTTGCTCACTTTTATGCTTTTCCACTTCCTGTACAGCCTGGGGAGGTCTCCATGCTGTTGTTTGTCCTTGCGGTGGCAACCACCATCTGTGAAATACTTTGTGAGCACATTCTCCTGTCACCACTGGCTCTCTTCCTTCCCTGATACACTGGATCTCGTCACTCAGATGTCTTCTACTTTTATCAAAGGCAGAGGGGAAGAAAGTGAGAGAGCTGTGTCCACACTCCTCATGTTGTCCTATAGATGAATGTGCATGAGTCCATATCTGCATACACACATAGAGGAGTGTGGGTTGGTATGTGGGAACATCCCTATACCTTTCCATTGACTTTCTTGGACACTCAGCTCCAGATGCAGCTGGAGGGGAGAACTGATCTCTCAGCTCTCACTGTGCTTGTGGCAGATACTTGCTGGAGGACCACATCAGACCTTGAGGATACACCTGAGTGAAGGGTTGTTTTGTAGGAGACAAGTGAGACATTGACTTCTCCGAGGGTTTTGAACGTCATGAGGGGAAGAAATTGGTAGAAAAGCTGACTTTTTTTTAACAAAAAGAAGATAAAATAGGAAGCCATACAAACCTGCTGGGGTCACCTGCAGCAGAAAGAACCACTGCTGTCTGGAACACACTACAGACACAGACCCTCCTGTGCTGGAGCTGATGCAAGCCTAACTTCACAATACATATATCAATGTGTCCATGTGGTCACTAATCACAACAGAGAACCTGAAGCTGAGGCAGCCCCAGAAACATGTAGCTGAAAAGGAGATGACAAAAGGTCTCCCACAGCACTCCTGACACCCTTATGGGTTTGCTGCTGGCCCTGGGATGGAAGCCCCAGCACAGGAACCACATTTCTACTGCTCACATGCTCCACCTGAATTACTGGTCTCAGCCCAGCCAGCCACGGTTTCAAGGCAGCCTTATATCAAGCATCAGCACCAGCACCAGCATGTCTTCTCATTCAGGTTATCCTATCTGACAAGCACAGGCAGACAAAAAGTGTCCATCAAAAATGCCTTTTAAAAAGGAGGCAGTTTCAAAGGAGTTTAGCATCTTTGCAATATTTTTCTTGTTGTGTTTGTTTTGTTTTGTTTTTTCTCTACTTGATTTTTTTAAGGAACTTAACCACAATTCTTATATAGTTTTCAGAATAGCTTTTTCAGCTCAATTTTGGCAAAAACAATCAGGAAGCTGCAGAGAGCTGAATCTGGAAAGTGAGGTCAAGCTGACCACTTCTGTCAAAAGACATCTGTGGAAATTGCATGGAAAATACCTGCCAGCAGGGATGATCACATAGGGCTTGAAGATGACCACACAGGGTTGACTCTCAGTTTTAGAAGTTAGGGAAGACTCAAAAAGAAGAGGGGCTGACTTCCCCTGAGCCTAGAAGAGGAAGGAGACCCTCCTCCTCACTGTCGTAGGCAAAGAAGCTGTGCTCGCAGATGTTCCCTTTTCCCTTAAGCTGGGTGTCACACACTTCCTGGGCTGGTGACAGGACACAGGCCTCGCGGATGTTGCTGGCGGGCTGCCGGAGGCTTCTGTGATAAATAGGTCCTGTTAAAAAGAAAAAAAAAAAATCACTGATTCAAGTGAGAGCTCTTTGCATTCAATTTCACCAAAACAAATGGTTGGCTTTTTTATGTCGTTGTTGTTGAGAGTTTTTTGTTTGTTTATTTTCTAGAAGGTGTTAACTTTAGGAAAGCAAAACAAAAGAAAACAGTAATTTCATCCCAAATGAAGAGCTTGCTGTTATTTTGGCTCCCAAGGTGCCACAGTGTCTCCCAGGAGCTTCAGCTCCACTCCTTGTGCCTGTGCGGGGCCTCTGGCCACATTTCCTGCACCACATGATGCTCAGTAGGATGCACGACCCATTTGTAAACAAGGTAATATACAGTACATATGGACTCAGAAGAGAGAGAAAGTGGAAAATAAGAGGCTGAAGATCGTATGGGATATGTAAAGCTTGTCTCATATAATACTTCTTCACAGCATTAGCTTTTGTTGAAGGATTAAGCTGTCCTAATCTCCACTAAAGCCAAGAGAATACCAAGCTAGTTATATATATATATATATATATATATATATATATATTTTAGGTTGGAGAAAATCCCAAGTAGGCTATTTTCCAAGGAAAAACTTCTGTCAGTGTCATTTATGTTGAGAGTTTCTGACTGAACTTGGATCCATAGAGTAGCTTTCAAAATGCTTTTTCCTCTGATGGTCTGAGGCATGTTTTATGAACATATGCATCTCATATCCTGCCTCATGAACATGTCCACCTCATTTGAGTACCCTAGGTATGTGGCATATTTTTCCTCCTGCTTTCTTGCTCCACCTGCTGGAACCAGTTCTACATGGCACTTGAATGGACAAAACATCTGTACATTTACTTGCTAAAAACCAAACAAACAAACTAAAAAAACCCAAATAAACAACAAAAACTCCACACAAGCAAACAAACAAACAAACAAACAAACTCTTAATCCAGTGTTGTCTTTACAGTTGCTTCATTTTACTTTTATAAGGAAGTGCACAGTTTCTAAACTAAATCTTCCCCTTTTCCAGGCTCTTAATCAGAGTCCTGACAGTAAGACTCTTCTAGATGTAAATGTCCTCATAAGTTCACATTCTTTCTGACTTTCAGTGTTTCCAAACTTGTACGAAAGTACGCTGTTGCTTCTCAAAGGATTACATGTAATAAAACGAGTAAAAAACATCTCTCAGCATCAATAGAAGCATGTATTGTGTAATTAGCTGTTTAAATTGTACCATTCATACGTAACTGACTTTTAAAAAAATAATAATTTTTTTAAAGCTTCAGAACAGATGGAAAAGACGCTGAAACTCTAGATGACAGAGGAAATTTTACACCACACCTGTAAGATTCAAGTTAACTTTATTGTCAGCTTTGTTTATCCCTTTTCAAAAGAAGTGGCTACTGGAGAAGTTTACAGAAAATAATCCTCTTAAGAACTGGCTTGTTAGGAAAGGGCTAACTTTCTGCTTAAGTGCTGGGTAGAAAATGTTAGAAGTTCTATCTGTATTGGTGCAGTTAAAATCTCCACAGTTTTTTGTCTGAATTTCTTCTGTCTTTTGTGCATAATATTCAACGTAGACTCAAGAATCACTCAAGAAAAAGACTCTACCTTGTGGGTCAGATTCAGGTAAGGCTGTGATTTCTTCCTGTAACTTCCCTTGAGGCAGAGAACAGTCTGTGCTCCTATCTACGAATTTCAAGTGAAAATATTCAAACTTGTGAAATACCAGCATTTTTGTCAAGGTCCATCTAACGTTGTCATTAATAGTCAATGAAAGAATGACAAATTATGCTGAGTGAACCAGGATGTTTTATGGAGTAAAATTTAGAATTACTGACACTAGTGAGTCTTTTCCTCTGGTACTGTTATCAGAGTTGGAGCTCCAGCAAAGGATGTGGCTATGGACTGAAACATGATTAATTGGTGAGTTCTCAGATGAGTATGTTTACCAACAAACAATATGCAGAGACCTTTAATTGAACAAGAACAGAGTTATTCTCACAGCTTCATGGGGCTGTTCTCCTATTCCCCTCGTTCTACCTCCCTAACTAGCTTATTTCTGGTTTTAATGACATGACTTTAATTCTCAGAACAGTCTTTCCCAAAAATGTGGGGTTCAGCTAGAGGACTGAAATAGCCTTTCCAAGTTGATGGATCACATTGTTTCCCTGTTTATTCTCTTCCTGAACTTATTAATATCAAACACTGTAGAATGGAATAACAGGTACCCTGTCACCAGAAGTTGCATATCTTGTATAAACTACATAGATTCAACTAGATTATCAATCATTATTTTTAGATTCCTACTTATGCTATTTATAAGAGCATCATGTACTACCTCCTCTTTTGTCAGAATTCCATAGATAAAATAATTCTTCATTTAGCTCCTCATGTATTTAAATTCAAGGATCAAAATTTTCAAAAGTGATTCATAGCTGTGTCTGCCTTAAATCCATACCACATGGAAACACAGAGTAATAACTCTTTGGAAAATCAAGTTTACTAAAGCCAGCCCTAAAAAGACATCAGTATCAATGTAGACAAAATTGCTAGTCAGTTTTTTCCCAGCTCAGGAAAATGTAGGGTCAAATCCCTAACTGCTGACTGCCCACATTTTCCATAGCATTGACATAGTCAGACTCATTGAAGACCATAGCAATGGAAGAGTTTGCTGTGCATAAACATTTTTTTCACTGCTGTCACATTTCTCTGTCTAACTGTTTGAAAGCTGTATGCAAAGTTGCCTAAAAGAAACACTCTCTGATCAAGGGGATACTGAAACGAATATAAAGACTTCCACTGATTCCAGTGAAGTTTGAATTTCAGGTTCTTGTCTCAGGTGGCCACGTTAGAGACAGACATAATATATTCTTGTAATAGTAAAAATTTTACTTATTAAGATTTTATCTGTAGAACTAGGGCATCAGTGGGAACAGCTTAGAAAACTCTGTACATGTGAGCAGAGAGTAGTTTTTAATGACTTTCTTAAGAATCAGGAAAAGTAAAGCTGCAGGATTGTATTGACAAGCCGGGTGAAAATACACATAAATGAAAATATTTCATTACATCATTATGTATGAATGAAGTGTATTATCAGGCTGTCTCAGGAGTTGTTATGGAATCTGACTAATTTTAACAATTCTGTCGGTGGTGCAAAAGAGGCAGTAAGGCAGCTTGTTAATTAATGCAGTGATTAATAATTTAATAGCCAATTAATAATTGAGTACATTTGCAGATGATGGGTAAAGGACAAGAACTGTGGGGAATATTCAGAGTTTGGGTAGTACTGAGGGAATTATGAAGGATTGAAACACATTTAGAAAATAACTAAAGCAGAATCTTCCTCGAAACGTTTACACATAGGGCATACAGAATCTATACTCATTTTATTGCTAAAAATATTCTTCAAGTACTGTTGTCTGTGGGCCTTTCAGATGAACCATATGCTGATGTCCTTTACAAGGTAAGAACTGAGAGTTCAGGTGTACATCCTCCTCCTATCTCCATACCTTTAAGTGCAATAAAAGCACTTTCTATTCGCTTATCTGAAAATCTCATGTTACTGGACATGAGATGTCTTAGCCAGTATATGATGTAGAGGAATTTACCTACAAGGATAAGTCACAAACAAAACTGGTTTATATTTTCTTCTCAAAAGGAAAAGAATTAGACCAGATGGGGAAGAGGAAGACCATCTGTGCCTAATTAAAGGGTGAGACTGCATAA
The DNA here is from genome assembly GCF_963082525.1 of Nesoenas mayeri. Taxonomy (NCBI): domain Eukaryota; kingdom Metazoa; phylum Chordata; class Aves; order Columbiformes; family Columbidae; genus Nesoenas; species Nesoenas mayeri. The sequence continues at coordinate 68,977,904 of NC_137541.1, forward strand.
CAGCAACAGATGTTATATTATTGTAGTCAGAAGAGTTTATTGCTAACAGTGGTAAATATTGTGCATGTTGAGTTGTATATTTCCAAGCAATAATTTAACAGACATACTTCCACATAGGCTACCCTTTTCTTCCTGGACTACGTTTCATTAGTTTTGAATGTCATGAAAGGTCAAGCTGCAGAAGAGGTCTCAATAGCAGTATTTTCTACACACTGAGAACCTGAGGACTGAAAAAACAATAATACTCATCACAAAAAAGGCATCTAGTACTGATGATTAAAAAAAAGGGCAAGTCTATGTGAAGAAGACATGACAAGCAGTTTCACTCAGCTCCTAAAAGACTTCTTTAAAACTAGAGATAAGCACAGTGAGAGGGTTCATCGGGCTGTGTGGATCAGATGGATTCTGTAATTCACGGCATTTAAGCACAGCATGACTTAGTAACAGGGACCCCCTTCAATCTGGGCCAATTTCTTCTACTGAATAACTCCTGAAAGCTGCTTGAAACTATCTTGCACTAACAGTTCAAAGGAGAGGCTGTGGTAAGTGAAGAAGCAAACTCTTTCTGCTGCCATGAGCTTCTACTGGCCACACAGAGCTGGACACACTTTTCCATTGCCTGGTAATTACAAGGTCACATCTGATTATATCTGTTTTAACGCTTTACACAAGCCTCATTCCTCCCTTTTGTTACTTCATATTCACACTATTCTGATTAGATGTGCAATTATATACATTCCTATTAATGCGACTCCACGTGAAGCCTGAAGTGTGGGTTTGATGGTTTATGACTGGGTGTATTAACTACTCACACACAAAGGCATGTGAGGTTTCACTTGTTTGCTCATTTCCTTTAATTGGAGTTTTCTCTTAATTTATAGTTGAAAAAGTTTGAAGAGCTATGAAATTGTGAACTAAATGTGCAGAAACATCTATGCAACTTCTTCTCTTATTTTTTTTCCTTTTGTTGCAGAGATTTTAGCTCGTTTTCATTACTAAAGCAAAGAATGACTATAGCTCACAGGTTTTATTACCTTTGTGTTTCTACTTGAAGCCCTGTACTCCTCTTCCCTAGAGAGATCTTTCTACGCACGTCTCTTGAAACAGTCATTCTCTGCTTCTGAGACACAAGTTATGGTAAGGGGGTGCTTTGTGGGTAGACTTACAAGTATCATGCTGTTAAAAAGGGATCAGATAAAGTCTTGCTTTGTCCAAAAGAGATAAGTTAGAAACTGGGAATGAATGAATGCTCAATCAGTGATCTACAATTACAGGAGCTGATGGGAAGCACTGTCAGGAGAATCCAGAGGTTGCCATAGAAATGTAACAAAGGATGCAATCCTCGGGGACTGCACCTGAGTCAAGTACCAAACATGCAGGAATTCTCAGTGAATGAAACTTTCAAGTTTAAGAGAAAAATAGAAGCCATATCACAGATAAAGATAATTGAGCTGTCTGTCCTGTTTGTGATATCATGGTAGATCCCATCTGGACGTCAGCCGTGATTGTTGTTATGCCGCTTTCCCAGCCTTGTTTGGGTGAAATGTATAAACCTCAGGAGAATCTTCAGAGCATCGGTGTACGTCTGCTGCCTTCTCTAGTTCCTTTTGCTAGGAAATCTAGAAACACATTATCATTTTTGGACCATAGCAAGCATTTCGGTTGCTTGTTATGGAAATTCTGTGTAACAACAGCCTAATTTATTCAACTTTGGGATAGCATTTTTCTGACTCTTTTTGAGTGACTCACAGTTTTTAAAAAGACAAGAGAGTATTTCCTGGGAGAGGGAGGGTGCAAAAAAATGGCTTAAGAAGGAACTTAACTCTGAATATCCTTCATCAAACAAATCACATCAAAAAGCTTACAAGTGCTATGCAACTTGTAAGCCTCTTTCTAAACCTGTTTCTGTATGCACTCCCACATATCTGGGAAAAGGAAGGAAGAATTATGATAATCTAAAGGTCTGGCAAGGTTGATATTTCTACTGTTTGGAAACATAATGTTTTTCCTCATCAGAGGCATTTTGAAGTGAACAAAACTGATTGTGTTTCAATCAACTAGAGTTCTAAACAATGAACATAAGCAGTTCCAAACTCGCAAATCCACCACCAGAATACCCTCTAGTGTAAACGAGGGAACATATGTCATTAATATTGACTTACTTAATATATTAGACCACGCAATACCCAACAGGGCTTGTTGGTCTTTTGAAATTGAAATGAGACAATTTGTTTTTGAGGATATACAGTATCTTGATTTAAATATTAACCTTAAAGGGGGTAAACCAACTTTTATGTCTATGCCCTGTCACAGATTTCCATCAGGGAGCCCAATTCTTAAAAATTATACTCGTTCAGGCACCTAGCAAAATTAAAACAAAATAAAACAAGCATGATCAAATAGGAATATTGCAGTCACTAGTTCTTTCAGAGATCTAAATATCTTAAGCTCTCTGACTGGGAAAGTTAGATTCTGATCTTCTGCAACCTAAAGTCCAAGAGCATAATCTGAAATGCAGACAGCAGGGCTCCCACTACAGTGCAGGAAAGGAGACAGGCATCCTCTGAGTGCATTCATCTGTCCATCGCAGACATCAGTCTCCAAATGGGATGAGTAAGCTGTCTGTTGGTGCCTTTCTTTCTCTGGTGACTGCAGAGGGAAACTACCTAAATTTTAACAGCGTATTTAGTTCATACAAATCTCATCATAGCTGAGCCTCCCCAAGATGCAATAGCATAACTTTCAGGACTGGCAAGAATGTAGTTCATGTGATCACAAGTGACTGTGAGGTATTTATACTAAGAAAAAGCTTAAACTGCACTTAAGGAGAGGACTATTTTCCCATAAGTTTCCTATCTATCTCAATCAATTACAAACACCACATATATACAGTCAATAGTTTATACACAGTACATTATAGCAGGAGCTCTTCAAATAGCTTGTATCAGATAATGTATATCTAAATGGAAGAAACATTGTAATACTACACTGCGGCTCATTAGCCTGGAGAAAAGGAGGCTGAGGGGAGACCTTATTGCTGCCTACAACTACCTGAAAGGAGGTTGTAGAATGGAGGGTGCTGGTCTCTTCTCCTAAGTAGCAGGTGATAGGATAAGAGGAAATGAATGGCCTCAAGTTGCACTAGGAAAGGTTTAGATTGGATATTAGGAAAAAATTATTCACAGAAAGGGTTGTCAGGCATTGGAACAGGCTGCCCAGGGAAGTGGTAGAGTCACCATCTCTGGAGGCGTTTAAAAGATGTTTAGATGAGGTTCTTAGGGACATGGTTAATGCTAAAGTTAGGTGATTATTTGACTTGGTGATCCTGAGGGTCTCTTCCAACCAAAATGATTCCATGATTCTATATTTTTGCACATTTACAAGCTGTATTTCTAATCTTGAGAGTATATAGTCAAACTGAGATTTGGGCAATATCCCTAGCAATTAAAAAAAACACAGTTTCAGAAGAGGGATGAACTCTCTCTGAATTCATTTAAAATTCTGCAAATGAGTTTTGACAGGGCAAAAAGAAGGAAACATTTGGTGAGGTCAGACTTTTTTCAACAAAGTTAAACATTTGCAATTTTATTCAAGTTGACATTGTAATTTTAAATTCGATCTGTTATATAGAAGGGAAAAATAACCCTAAATGAAATTTTAAAAATGAAACTCCAAAATGAGACTTTTAATTCTAGCCTGCCCTGAAACAGTTCTCTCATTTTCATTTTCTTTAGTTTAGCCAATGAAAAAAAAACCCCAACAAAAACAAACACCCCCCCAAAAAAAAACCCAAACAAACAACAACAACAAACAACAACAACAAAAAAGAAACCAACCAAAACAAACAAACAAACAAAAAATAAAAAAAAAACCAAAATTATTTTTACATCTCTCATTAAAGCACCTAAAGTTCTTATAGAAAAAATCTTTCCACCAAAGAGAACAATGAAGTTATTAGGCTTCAGAAATATATAAAATACCATTATAATGTTAAAGAGCAATCATACAGTACACAATGCCGGAAACTGAAGCACTTCTTCTTTTTGTTTGTGTTTTTGATGGCTTTGAAAGCATTTTTGAGAAGACAAAATAAGAAGAAAATCTTATTTCCAGACTCTGAATTTCAAGTCAAGTTAGAGGCAGAATCTATAGTAAAAGAAACAGATTTTTTTAACAAATATTTATTTTCATTTGTAGAAGAAAAATGTTATTCATTAAGTGCTTATAGATGAAAGCTTGCTTAGTGTATATATTTATCTTCCCATGACATGTAGTTCTGCAAAATATTTTAGTTTACAGTAAATGCACAACAGCAACAACTTTTGTTACTTTACACACAATGCACATGAAAATGCCACATGATTTACAAGACTTGCTTCCACTCTCACTCCTCAACTTCACACTACTTTTGGTTTAGTCATGTGATTCCTCTTGATACTGGCTGAATTCCCAGCTTAAGTGAAAGGAGATTCAAACATGAAGGGTTTTTTTTGTGGTTGTTTGGGACAATGAATAACAATGAGCTCCCCTGGTTCTAGCAGCTTTATTTCATTCTGATGCATATGTTGGTGGGCTCTCTGTTCATTACCAAATGCATTCAAGCTCCTGCTAAGCAAAACACTGTAAATCTGTAGATGAAAGTGCTCAGTGAATTTCATTTCTTTTGTTCCCACAGCTCTGTGCCCTTAACAACAGCTCTACATGCTCTACAGAGACAGCACCAAGTGACAATGTACATCAGGAAGGCACAATGACTCTTGACACTCTAATTGTTTATAAACCATCCTCTGGCAGCTACAAGCTGTGAGACAATGTGTTGTGTGCACTTTGTCATGGTCATCAGTCAGATCTGCCAAAAGATAGATACTAGAGCACAAGTGTCCATTCTATCTCCCATGCCCCACAGGTTGTCTTCAAGACAAGGGATGGCTGCGATCCTACCACTGAGCCTGAACAAGTGAAGAATATTTCTGTATGCCTACCCAACTCACATGCATCACCACTAAGACCAGCTACAGCTATAATGTAGCCCTTTATCTTGCCTTGAGGAAGTCTGAAAATGCTGCAGTCCAGATAGCATATAAAATGTAACAGAGATTCTTGCATATAGAGTTTTTAAGGATGCAAAAGAACCCTCCTTTTTGCTCCCTGTCTCTTCTTTGACTGTCTCTCCCTTTCGGTCCAGGTTCAAAATCACATCACACAGTAAACAGGTATTATGGAGATAAGCAAATATTTTACCTCTCTCTAAGGACTCACACTTCTGTGTGCTGTGACCTAGAGGAGGTAAAGCTGCCTTTCTGACTTCGGTTAAACTGACAGAAGCTGGCAGCCCGAATCCTTTCGCCTTTAGTCCCACTTTTGTGTTTCTCCTTGTCACGTGCGATAAAGCTTTCAATCAGCTTCAGTTTTTCATGCTCTTCCTTTAGGAAGAAGTCAACAAGTACACTCTTCTCCTTTTTGATCTGTTCACTGATGTCCTTGGGAATGTCAGGAATCATCCAGTCAACCAGAACACTGAGGAACATCACCAAGTTCTGCAAACACAGCAACAGACAGGAAACAAGTACAAAAAATCCAAAACACTTACACCAGAGCAAAACTAAACTTTTGTTATAGCTATGAGGCAGGTATCAAACACATTCTGCTGACAGCATGTAGTATTAAGCAGCTGAGTAAGATCTTAGTTCAAGAGCGAGCTCACACTTGTGCACAGCTGAGCCTCAGTGGAGCAGCTGAATTAAACACATGCTTCAGTTAGGTTTGAAATGGGGAAAGGACTTGGATTCATCAAATGATTCGCAGTCTAAGTAGCTAAAACAACCTTATTCTTTACAGGCGTCTAAAGGTTCTCAGTTTTCAACATAAAATTCATTAAGATTGAATCCAGAATTTGTTACTATAAGTGCGATGTCAGTGAAAACATCCTCCAACACAGTCATACTCATGTGTTTTCAATGTGGCCTGAGTAGACAGCAGACAGCTTTCATGGTCAGCCTGTCCTGAAATCCTTCAGTCTGCTGACAAGCAGGATTTTTTACACTACTGCAGCATGCAAGCCACAGCCCTGAACCTCAAGTGTCAAGGTCATTACAGGTGATACTCATAACACAGAGACAGGAAGCAGATTGGGCAAAAAGTTTTACTTGTTTGTGAAATTAATAGATAATTTATGCTTTGGAGTTTATATTATCATGATAATGCTTTGAAAAGTGCTGTGTTGTGCAATGTCTCCAAATGTGTGAGCACATTTACTGAGAAGACTACTAGCATGAAGCCTCTGTTCCATCTGACACAATGGAGCTAATTATCCAGGGAATGTACTCTGGCAGAACAACGTGCATGCAGGCTAGTTGAAGCTCAGCATAACTAGTTGATTTCAAATGTTTTGCAGACAGTGGTGGAAAATTACTGAAGAAAGAGCGAAGAAGCAGAAGAGGATAATATAAACCACACAAGACTCACAGTCATACTTAGGAATATTTGGCAGGTGAGGAGAAAAGACAAGTAGGTTTCAATACAATGATTGGGCCTGATTTGGCTGTGGAGGGATTCCAGATTATGGAGGAAGGCAGAAGGCTTCTGCCATTCAGAAGGCAAGCCATGGTAGCAAATCACTTGCCAACAAAATCTTGACACGGGAGAGAATTTACTCCGTTAACTTGTAGAAAGTAGCAGAAGACCTTGAAAGATTTATTACTTCTGTTTATTTCTTGTTTTGGGTAAAGAACAGGATTTAACAAGCCTACATAATATTTATATGCTTTTTACAAGTGGTGTCTCTGAGAGTATAAAATCGGACAAAGTCAACTTAACTGAAGCATTCAAGATCCTGGGGTATTTGGGGGATCACTGCTAGTGTCAGGGGCTAATGTAGGCTGTGAAGCTTCCCTTCCATGAAGGGAAAGGTCTGCTGAGGAAGTGCTCCAAAAGGAGAACCTGTGCTGCAGCCCATTGGCATCTCACAGGTTGGGTGCAAGTATATCAGGCTGGGTATTTGCAAACAGAAAACCTCTATTTGACATGAATTTCTTTGGCACAAGCATTTCCATCCATTTATTATGTTATTTCTGTGACTGAAACTGCAGTAACTCAACAGACTTACCTGAAATAGAATAACAAAAGCCAAGCGAGCAGATAAGACTGCCCAGTACTGTTTAGAAAACTCGTACTGATTTGGGGACCAAGGCGGTTCTCTGTAGTCTTTGAACCTGTCGATAGAGACAGCTCAATTGTTACACAGTTCCATCAGTCCCCTCCTGCACAAATTACTTTAGTTAACATGATTTTCCAGTCATAAAACCTAAAGAATCAAGTCCTCCAGATGTTCCTACTTCAACCCTTGTTATGAAATACAACTCCAGAATTAGAATTGAACTATGTCCACTGAATTTAGCAAGCTTAGAAGGATTTTCACAGTTTTAACCAAAATCAGAACATTGTTCTAATGCTGGAAATTTCCAGTTTTTCATGGATTTGCAATTGTCCTATTTTTTTTGTCTTCCTTTTAAATTCTAAATTGACATAAGGAAATAACGACACAAGTCTTCATTCATCTCACTTAAATCTTGATGAATTTAGGTAATACTTCAGGCCATATAAAATCTGATGCTTTGATTGTTCCTGTCTTTCCATTAACGACAGGGGGAGCCATGGGCAAGGCACTCCCTAAATTAACTGTGTAGCCTTAGACAGGACAAAACAGAGCTACAGTGGTTTGGCTTGAAGTCTGATGTTTTTAGTATTATCATAAATCATTTGGAAGTAAACAACAGGCTAATAAAAGTCACAGATGCTCCTAAATTAGAAAGTTGTGGAAATAGCAGGAAACACAGAAAGCAATAAGAAATACAGACAGGAAACACAATAAGAATTATCTGGGGAAATGAAAAACAATTAAAAATAAAACAATTGAAGGACCTTTAAAAGCGTAGAGTTTGAAAGAAAGTGCAATGAAAATAGCCCAGATTTTACAGTGGCCAGCAAGTCAGCACAAGTTTGAAATATGGCAGCAGACACTATGACTTGTGGATGTATAAACAAAAGGCATGATGGTGCTGGGGGGTTATTAGTCTTTCTCTGAACAGCTCAGGTAAAGCCACACCTGTAATGCTGCTGCATTCAACCATTCAGTTGTAGGGATTTCAGAGGAGGGGAAAAAACAAAACAAAACAACAAAAAAAACCACACCACAACAAAGAAAGGATAACAACAAATTGAAGGCAGTTTTAGCAAAATAATGCAGGCGCTGAGGAGACTGACTCACCAGAAAAGATTAAAGAAGAGCACATGTATTGTTCCACTTTGGTAAGTAACAGCCACAGTTGGACATGATAACCATGCACAAATTGTGCCCTTAGGACTGAAAGGGATAATTTAGTGCTGTTCACAGTGTTTGACTAGGAGTAATGGGATGGAATTAAGAAAGGGAAAATCTGTTTTGAATACCACAAAACCCTTCCTGACAGCAAGATTCATTAAACTGTGGAAAAGCCTCCATTGGAGATAATGGCAAAGGTTCATAAAATCTGTCAGCTTCAGTTTGCAGGTGCGCTTACCAAAATTACCTTCAGGTTCTATCCACATGGTTTTGCACGTTAAATTACACATTTACAATCCCACACAACCCTACATCCTACCCCTTTCCCTCTTCCTCCCCTCCCCAAAGTTCAGTCTGAAATGCTAGATGTAATTTTGTGCTGCAACCTACTGGAGTCAAAGGACACAAGGTACAACTCAGGATGGGGAGAGGGAGGAGAGAGATGAGGGGGAAACAACTTTAAATTGGGGTCTATATTAATTTATGGAAGCACTCTCTGGGCTGTGTTAGACCCTGGATTATTTGTTTTGTGCAGTGGTGTGTGCAGAATAACAGAGCTCTTTGTCCTGTCTTACATGGGACTCCTCTTTGATCCTATACTGTGCCTGCACTGTGAGTTTCCCTCTCTGATACCTTCTGTACAATGTGGACTCTCACACGTTGCTCAAGTCTGTGTACATGGGCTTCAATAAGGCCCAGAGTCAGTTCCCTTGAATTTAATCTGCTTGAACATCAAAGCAAAGGAAAACCACTGCATTAGCTGTGGATTTTGCCTGGCACTACAAATCAGTTTCTGTCTTGATATGGAGCCCGTGTTCACCTGCAAGGGTTACCAGATGTGGTGAGGTTTCTATTTATTGTACTCTGAGCTTCACAAGTTGTGTAAGTGTTGCAGGAGATCAGACCCCATAGAAATTTTACCTGGCTCAGCTGGAAATCACACTGCTTATGATGTCTGAATCTACATTCAACAGAGCACTAGCAAATGATTTATGGTGAAGGGAGGTATTGTCTGAGTTACAGACAAGGTAGCTGGGTTTCCTCCCCACTCCCTTTCTAATTATTCTATGGCATATGGGACATCAAAGTGCAATAACCTGGTCATTTTCTAACAACTATATTTTACAGGTAGTTTTCTTTTCAAAAAGACCACGTTTTCCCTGGCATCTTCAATTCTTCATTCTTGAAATACTTTATTAAGCAGATATGCTAGGAACAGCAAGTGACTTGTGGTGCAAAGACTATTGCATTTCAAAAGCATTAAACAACTCTAATTCCACTGAAAAAGGACAAGACTATGAAGTAGCCAATATGGTTTAAGAATAGTGTACATGAAAGTTCTGAAGGAAAAAAGAAAAATGTATGCTGGAAGTAGAGAAATGTTGGGGAAATGAGGATGGATGGAGAGGACTAGGCAAGACTTAGACAAAACTGAACTTAAGCCAGATTTAAAAGAAATATGCTAATATGTTTCTTGAGTATATTGCATGGGGAAAAAGAAAGACTGGCAGAAAAAAATCAAAATGTAACTATAAATGGAACTATGAATCAATCTAAATAAACAGATCTGTTTAATTTTCATTTTCAGCTGGTCTTTGAAAAGAAATGAAAGGAAACATGACTGAATCACAAGGAGGTATTGTTTCAACAATGCAGGAGTATATAAGAACTGTTCAGGGAAAAACATTAGAAACCACCAGTTACTATTGGGGGTAGATGAGATGAATCCCAGGGCATTAAGAAAATTAATTCATTCAAAGACACTTTATAAATTTGCTGAATATTGGACCAGATTCATGTTAAGAGAAAAGTCCCTTTAATGACTTTCTTCTTTTCCATGTGATCAGCATGCTTTCATGTACTCCATTATCATACCAGATTATAAAGATTAAAAGGGCTAAACCAATAAAAATGTCACTTAACATAGTAAAGTTTGCTCTTATTTTGCCTTCAGCTACAAAAATATTTTGCTCTGAAAAAAAAAAAATCATTACAACTAATGCTCTGCATCAGACTGGTGTTACAGCAATGTTTATTTGAAAATAATGTTGAACAGTTCACAGAATTGTACAAAATGCTGCTCAAAATATTCAAAGAATGTATTCTGGAGGTTCAGTGGGAGAGTTGTTTCTGGCTTGTTATGGTTATTTTTAAGATACCTTAATCTCTGGCAATGCCCATAAGGAGCAAAATACAGGCTTATTGTAACCGCATTTATCTCCAGAGGTCACAGAAATCTAAGAATAAGGGAGGTCAGCTTGTTCCCAACATATTTTCCAGAAACAGAAAAGCAGATTTTATTTCCAGCATAAGGGACAATGTTTGTTGTCTGTCTCTTGGGACACAAGCTAGATATCCCACATTTTATCACAGTGGTAGTTCTGTCCAAAACTGAGATTTTGATAAGATTCAAATGAGACGAGTGATAATGAGAAACAGTGAATAGGGATGATGGCATATTTTCCTAATTGTTTCCTGCTAATGAAATAGAAATGCTCTCATAGTTGCTTTTCATTCAGACTAGTACGTGATCAAACATTTAGTATATCCTTCTTTTTTGCAATCAATTTTGTTTATTCTCGGTGGCATAGATATTATGAGGCAGGGACCACTTTTATACCTAGTGTGAATTATTTCCTTATCCTTGTATCTTGCTGATTTTCAGTCCATGTTAATCTGAGGACTGCATTTCATCACTGTTGTTAATGTACACATTTCCAAATACCCAGGCAGACTTACACCATAAATAGAGGCCAGTGACTGACGCCAGGTAAAGAGTAGAAAAATGAAAGCAACACAGTCACAGTGAAGTAGGAGATCCATATGGATAAAGATGCTTGTTGAATGAAAACACAGGCTAATTTAAGGATACAAATTAAAAAGTGCTGGAAATTGAGAGTAGAAAAGCATTTTACAGACTTACAAGTCTATCAGAAAGTATAGAGGTGCTGCATACTCTCACATGTAACATTATACTGAAAAATATCTCCTAGCAGCAAATAGGGAATAGCAGAGCTCACATGGAACAACATTTGGAGAAAAGCGACAGGCCCCAGGTTTAAGGTTCTTCACCCTGTCTGCCAGAAGCAAAGCAGCAGGTACAGCACAGCATGCAGCTTTTAGCACTGGAAAGCTATTTTTTTCCTTTCTGTCTGCCCTCAGGTCCCATCTGACCGCCTCCTCAGAGGCAGCACAGATGTCCTTGACAAAGTTCCTGGCATTGGGAGGTGGCTGTGCTGCCTGAATTAAATGCTGACTCTTCACCTGTTTAAAAGTTGGGAGCCTCACCTATGCACTCATATAACCTCCTCCCCTATTGTCAAGGAAGTAAGGCTGGTATGTTCCAAGGGCAATCCCAAGAGCAGTGCCTGAGATAGAGGGACAGATTTACCTCTGCATTTAATCTGCTTCCAGTGAAGGAACCAAGACATGCAATTTTTATGGCTTATAGTTGAGTGAGATAAATATCTTGTTTAAAATTAGTGTGAGCCTGAGTATGATTAAACGTTGCTTGCACAGGAGCAGGAGATAAACACACACAGACTACACTGAATAATGCCAATTTTAAGACTTCTTTCTTGGAAATGATTACATTATGATATGTAATGTTTTTCTTAAAAGGGGTATGGATTTGTAGGTCTCATTAAAGATCTTCCACTTACCCCTTTTCAAGCTATTTCAATTTCTTATTCCCTAATAAAATCAGAAATAAAAAACAAAACAAAACAAAACATGAAACAAAAAAACAAATATGATTTTGTGGGAGATTGGTCCATAGCCTACATTTTAAAATGCGCAATCTTTTAGAAGCGAGGAGAAGTTTTTGGCTACTTCAGGACCACAGCTAGAATATGATCCCTCAGTGAAAAGAAGGGAACTGTTCTGAAGGCCAATTTGGAGCACCTAAGTTAGAAACATAATTACAAAGTGAATTTCCTTTTAAGTAGCTGCTTGTTTCTAGATGCATTTAATTTTAGAAGGGAATTAATTGAATTTCGTGGTTTTGATTTTTTTTTAAATCAAATTGTCTATTTATTTGCAATATTTTCCCTCCCTAACATGAAGAGAAAGGTTTTGGTAGGAGAAAAAAATCGTATCCTAACTATCTAAGTTATAATGTTTCCATGTCACACTGTGAGCTGCTTTTACAAGTTTATAGAAGACTCCAACAGTCATAACTTACAGTAACCCTTTAAGAATTTCCAGCTGCTCTAACTATCTCTATTTTCTCTGTCAGTATAATTTCTTTAAGAAACTCTGAATGTCAGACATGTAAAAACATAGGGATTGCTGGAACTAATAACAAATAAATTTATTTGTGTATTGAATACCGATTTGTCAAGGGCAATTAATTCAACTGAATGGGAGGAAATAAAAAAGAATTCTGAAGCACTAATTGGAAAACACTATTTGATAGCTACGATAACTGGCAGTGTTTTCTCCCAGTATTTCAGTATTAAATAAAATAGGCCAATCTGATGATATGTGAAAATCACCTATAAGATTTGTCTTACTCTGTTCTGCTTGGTAACTGATTTTCTGCCTTTGCTTTGACACTGATACTGATAGAATTTGGCTATAGATTTCAATAAACCCATTTTTGGCACCTTAGCCAAAATTTTATCTTGGAGTAAAACTGCACAAAGAAAGCAGGAGACCAAAGATGCAAGTTAGAGCAGGAGACTGGGAAAGACAAAGGTGAAACCAGGGCAGGTTCGTTCAGATAGCAGCTATTCAAAGTATCAGCTTCAAAACCTTTAGCACCCATCAGAAAAAGACAGCAGACGTACACAAATATATCATGCAACAAAACAAGGGAGGCCCATTAGAGACCTGTGTATAGAAAAATATACATGAAGAATCTCCTTCCAAAGAAAATAGAAGAAAAAGATTTGTGATGATTTCTTGCCGTTGTAGAGGTTAAGTACAGTGTGATTTCAAGTGAGTCCAAAAGGAAGGTGAGACAGGCTGTCAAATATAACATTGATCAGAAGGACTCTGTTTTGAACAGCCTTGGGTTGTACTGCCTTAAAACAGCTCCTTGAATTTCTGCATGTTTTTATAAAAGGTAGAGGTTAATTTGAGAGCCCTGGAGCCATGTTAGTGATTTCTCATGCAGACTGGAACTAGCCCATCAGTATCTGCACTGTGGGAGAAGTGGACTAGACATTTCCGACATATTTTAAAGGAAGTTGAGCCTCGTTTCCCCAGTCTGAAAAGATTAAGCTGAAATTCACATACAGATGGGGAGCAACATAGGTTTTGAAGACGGGCAGAATATACTGAAAACTAAAATCTCATTAAGTAAACACAGAACTTAATAAAGAGAATTAAAGCCTGATTCTATGTAGTGAGGTTCATTTTTAAAACATATTGTTTTTAATGAAAGTTATGCCTTTTAATACAGAAGGAATTTTTTTTTTTATTTTAGTAAGTCTGCCTGAATTGTTTATTTTGCCTCTTAATGCATCAGAAAAACACTTCTAAGAATCTTCTAACATAGTGAGAATACTGTTAAATGCTCTACTATTAAAACCACCTTCCTAAAGACACAAATATTATCAGCTCCCACTTGGAAAAAATTTGTCTCACAAAAATTACTTTGACTATGCAAACTGTCATTAGAAGTACTTTACCTGCAGAATAAAATGTCTTGTGCGAACAGGGAGTTTTCTGGCTGTGTTCCAGCCTTGAGATGACTGACATTGAAATATGAGAGCGTGTGATTGATGAAGCCATGCATGGTTCCATTTTGACTGTATGCATATTGATACATAAGGCGTGGAATGAAATCAGATGTGACAGCAATTACAAATGCCTGAGAGACAAATGAAACGATGATACAATCAAAAAACAACCCAAAACCAAACCAAACCAAAAAACCAACAACAACCAGAGTCATGAATCTATGTGTTTCAGATTAAGTTAATTCAGGTGATAATTTTCACTTTCAAGTAAGTTTAGAGTGGTGATGAAGTGAGAGTTAAATGGCTGTTTCTGGTACAAAATGTACACTTATATAAATGCACAGTAACCTGCTCTGTCTCTCCAGGGGAAGGTTGTCATTAGGGAAGTGGAATATTTCTTAAAGCAAAGAGTAGAAAAGCAATTAATGTACCATACATTTCCCCAACTCTTTTCATCCCTGGAGCCACTAGGACATTTATCACTAGTTTTAAAAGAACTACAAAAAGACATAATAGCTAGCTGGTATAATTGGGAGCATAATTTGGTGTAGTTACATAGTATTATCTGAGATAAACCAGTTGAGTATAAAGTAGTTGTCCTCTATTTCCCCCTTTGCATTAGGATTTACACATCTGACATCAGTGGATCTCATGCTGGAATAAAACTCCTGGAATTGCTAAATGAATCAGACACAGAATTATCTATGTAATATCAGTAGGAATTCATTAGACTAATTTAGAACTACATTTTGCTAAATAGTTCTTCTGCATCAATGTTATTCAGATGGTGAAGCAGAACTGGGCATTTAGTTTTTTTAAAAAATTGAGTATGCGCATATTTACATTTCTGTTAATAAAAACTAGCTTACTGATTTTTGATGGAATCCACAAGAAATAAAAATGTTCAGCATTTGTTTGATGTAGAAAATAATAAAAGACCATAAGCCTGCAAACTGTATTCAGACAAAACTGAAAGGCTGCAGAGTTTTGCTCATCTGCCACAGATCAGTGTTCAGAAAGCCTGAAATCTATACCTGACAACAAAATTACGCATATGTGCAAGGCTGCACAGATTTCCTGCCTTAAATCCTGGAAACTGCTGAGCCAAGAGTGAACAATGCTCCACCCAAGTCAAACAAAACTGCTTCTTCGGAGGCATTATAGTTCTCCCAGTTGTAATGATAGCTTACACACTGCTACAGAGTGCTGTTGTGCTGGAAGCTATTGTACTAGATAAATTACACAACACTTCTCCACAAGTTTCCCCTTCAGTACTGACAATCAACCGCCTTTCTAAAGAGCTTTGATATCTGTGGGTCAAAACCCCACTAGATAATATTATGATTAAACTCCTAGGGCATGAGTATTTTTCATCTTAAAGCATGTACAATAAAATTTTACTTTAGAAATACATGTAGAACAATAAACATATCTGTATACTAGACACACATTATGTTAATGTCATCATTCTTTTTCTATTAAATAATATATTTTTCCATTAAGATTTTGTAGCTTGTGGAGTATATAAGCCAACTAAAAAAAACCTCTACTCTTACAGAAAGACTCACTCGGGGCGGGGGGGGGAAGATGTTTAGGGATATAATGATACGTGTATATGCTAAAACAAATGTTACTGCTTTTTCATCTAGCTAAGGACTTTCTGCTCCTAGAATCTAGGATGTTATGTTACATCCTTTTTATTCATATCAACAGTTATACTAGCAAAGTAACAGAAAAAAGCATGAGTATGAATGAGAATTAATCAATGAATCAATTATCTGGAGTGTTGCCTGCTTACATTCCCTTCATTAGTTGTTCTTATATGAATTAGTCTTCCTGTCCTACATAACACAAGGATAAGGGAGAATGAGATGAGTGAATGGTCATCTCTGTTGTAATTAAACCATGTTTTACACTTCCACAAGAATGAACTGGATAATTTAAGATTTTATTATATTATATTTCATAACAAATGGAAAAATCAGACATCACTTTTAAATTATGGTAGAGGGACAATATAATCTCCCAAGATCATGGTTAGAAGCTGGTGTAGCCAAATACTTACATTAATGATAACGGAAAGCTTTCCAATACCACTCAAAATGTTATACCAAATTCCTGTAAGTTAAAAAAAAAATAAATTATTTATGGATATACTATGATTTTTCTTCTTCCATATTGAATTTTTAGTGTTATCTTTACTGTAATGTTTTTTCATTACTTACCTATATCTTTTTCTCTTACTGTGTCTGGCCTCCTTAGTTCAGTAACAAACTTTTTGGCATCAAGCCGGACTTCTATGATGTTGTTCAGAAGGGCAAAGAGAGGTGCCAGAGGGAAGGAGGCAACAAAGAGTGTGACAAAACCAAACTGGATAACTGGAAGAGAAATATGCAATGTTTTGTGGTATCTTCTGTAAGGAACCAGTAAATGAAGCTGACAGCAAATAGTTGATGAGCTTTGTGGGTTACAAAACCCATAACACTCCACAATTTAGTCCAAATGATAAATATCACAAAGTAAGGTTATGAAACAGAGAAAGGTTTGGCACTATGCTTAATGAATATTTCTAATAATGCTTCCAGTCTCCAGCACAACAGCACAAGCCATAGTAAACAATAAATTCAATAAAGGACAAGAGTTTTGGAGTGTATTCTTCTGCTTTTGTACATAATTAGCAGATTAAGACTGTGCTCTTCTTTTCTCCCCTTTTACCTCTAAGGAAAATGATACACAAGTAAGCAGGAGGAGAAATTCTACAAGTCATCACTGTTTCTTCCGAGCTTCTTTTGAAAAACTTTGTGGCAATCTGTCAAGTGCACGAACAGAATAAGTATCTTTGTGGATGCATGAGCAACTCTTATGGTCTGTCATTTTCATCCCTCCTTACATCACTAATATCCTCCAAAGTAAAAAATCTTCCTCCTAAGCCCTAGTAAAGGAGAATTCTTCTGGAGAATTCTTCTGTCACTTTTTTTTTTTTTTTCTTTCCACTGGGTTTGCAATTTGGGTAAAGTAGTTTGGGAGAAAGAAACTAACTGGTCCACTGGTCCTAAAGAACAAGCAGTATTGCAAAGCAGAGCAGACCTCCTGAGTTCTCCATATTTCTTCCACAGGGGTAAAAACTGACCAACTAACCAAAGAAAACCCTCTAACTTTGCAGTGTGTGGCACATTTTATATCATCCTATGCACAGTACTAGACTACTACACCCATAGTATAATGATATTAACAAAAATAACACATCATTTTCTGAGTGAATTATGCCTGTTTTCCAGGATATAGGATGACATGTCTCCATTCAAACAAATTATCTTCTAAGCAGCTAAGGAACCAATGTCACCCTGCAAAGCACAATGCTGGAACATCTGTGGTTTTTTTCTGACAACTCTCAGTGCTCTACAGAGGCTTTGAATAATGTAGTAGAAAACCATGCCCCTCCAAATCAGCTTCTTCAGTTTTTCAGTGGGCCGAGTACAGAGTATCCCTAAGTTCCCCTTCTTTCAGTGGCATTTTAGGGCACACACAAACTACCTCATCTGGGTGAATCTCATTTGGGTATAGTGCTGAGGAATCAAATTGCCTAAAAGGCTGTATCTTCCATGGAAAGTAGGAGGCATCAGTGGTGAATATTACTCATGAGACTAGATAATTTCCTGGTAAAAATGCTACATTATTTAAAAGTGATACTTCAGGGAAGTGAGAGGGGTTTATTACTCCAGAAAACTAATGAGTAGAAGAAAAAGAAAAACTGACAAGCATGTTGCCCAAATGCAAAGGCAGTAATCCCAACAGGATTGAACTAATAAATCTAACTGTGATTTGCACTTCAGAATTAAATAAATAGTATTATAGAAAAAAATATTGGTGTGTATGAGGCATTATTTATTGTGGATTCTTTTTCAGCAAATCCCTGTATAAGTTCTCTCTCCACTATGGGAGAAATCTATTGTACTTTTTGTGAAAATGAGGGTTTTACACAACCCAAGTCTTTACTTTAAAATCTTTTCCTTAGGCATTGTTTTCACAGCCTACAACTAACTGATAAAACAGCTTTCTCCAGGATTTTCTCTTGCATGCATCTTTTCTTGTGTGCAGATTGCAACTTTTCTGACTGACATACCTGCTTTTCTCTTCTCAGTGACAATATATTTGCACAGTAAAGCATTACTTCTTTATTATATACACGGCCTTTTGATTTTCCTTCTCATTGTTTTGCTTTCAAAGAGCATATCCAAACATATACTAAGATGGAGCTTTTTCAAGGCATACAAACATCCTATCCTTGAAATCATGCTTTCCTGAATATTTAATGTTCAGAGTCAGGAAAAGGAATTAACAAGGAAATAAAAACAGATGTTAGAATAATGTCCCAAAAAACTGTGAAATTCTTAGAAATACACATAACACCAAAATATGCCTTATTTGGCTTTAAGTGAATTTAGTAGGAATAGAGCTGGAAAAAGAAAAAAAAAAAAAGATATTTGCAATGTTTTAAGTATAAACCACACACACATTTGCTTTGATGTTATTTGCAGTTCCTTTTATTCATTGCTGAGGAAAATGCAGTTTAATGCTTTTTTCATGTTCATGAAAGAATTTTCCAGGTATTCAAATGACTTTTGGGCGATTGTGTAAATATGTCTTTATATGAAGTGCCAGAAGTGTTCGTGTGGCCATCTTGAAATCTCTTCAATCTTCTAGTCTCCTTTTTATGAAAGTGTGAATGATGCAAAAAACAGGTAAAAAAAAAGGAAAAATAAAATCAAGGACACCATAATTTAGATGGTCTTGTGCAATAAATTCACAAACAGTCATTCAAAACAAGTGGTCTGTGAACAGCCTGGGCAATTTAAAGGTACTTGTTTCGTTCAGCCAGTATTTGTAGAAAAAAAAAAATGTTTAAAAAACTCTATGAGCTCTATGGATTAAAAAGAGAAGAATCCCCGATGTATGTACAGTTTGGGTCCCAGAATCAATCTAGTCACAACAACCTGGAATTCTGCAGATGCCTCTCAAGTCACAGTGGAGACATTTACAGCACTTTCAGGGCAATTACAGAGACTCATCCATCAAGGACAGCTGATGCTAAGACATCTTATATTTGGTGGGAGGACTTGATGGCAACTATGGAATACCCTTTTTACATTCATGCTTGTGCCACAAGGTCAGTGACAAAATACTCTATTTCTGATGAGACAAAAACCCAAACCTCATAATGTTGGTGCCCAGGACAAGTCACCTTTGCTGTCTGACTTAAACAGGAAAGAAGCAAAGGACTTTGAGGCCGTCCATGAAATTCTCAACACCTGATACCACATCTGCATCTCATTCAGGCTTAGGCTGGCTGAGCCCTGGGACAAAAACTATAATAGATATATAGCATGAAGTCTCTCAGTCTACAGTGCTTCTCAGAAAATGTTCCTGTGTACCCAGGGCCTGAATAGAACCCAACTCAGGTTCTACCAGATTTGCACACCGCATAGTGTGAGTAACCCTACTATCTTTTATGCCAAAGCCTAACCTAAGAGAAGGTAATTTTTTATGGTTCTGTTGTTTATTTTCCTTCTTTTGTATCAATAATATCTGCCATAGGATGATGTGTTACTGGAGGTAAACAATGGAAACATCACTCCTGTGCTAAGAAGGTTTCCAAGTCCTAAAATGAAACTTTTTAAAATATAGCCAAGCCTGTCTGAGAAACTAAGGAAAAGGTGTCATTTACTATTTTTTGGTAATAAATCTATGCAACAAGTCTACACACAACAGGCTATGTCAGCATTTTCAAATCCATCTTCATTATAGAGATTATAGAGAAATGTAGGTTTCTCTTCAATGATTCCTCTATTTTCTTTTCTCTTTTATTGCCTCACAGAATTCCTTTTTGAAGTTTTTCCTGCTTTAGGCAAAGTTCTTCCAAAAATCTAAGATTAATCCTTATAGTAGTCGGTAGCTACGGACATTGGATCTGATCATTTTCCATCTTAAAATTCAAAAGGGAGTTTTGCCATTTATTTTTAACAGAAGTTGAATGATGAAACCCTTTATTATTATTTCTCTTTGAGAAAAAATGTTTTCAATTAGTTGCCACATGAACCTTGGACTTTTAAAGGGGCTAGACTGGAGAAAGGAAGACCAAATGAAATAAGAATCTGAAAGTAATTGCTGATGTCAGTTTCTTCTTAAGAAAATAGTAGTGGTGCAAATTTCATACATTCTCATGCATCATTTAGCTGGCTTTGGAGCCAATTTCATAAAGTTGGGTTCATTAGCAATATTTATTGTTACTCTAAACATCAACTTCTTGCCGATTCCTATCACTGCAGGCTAGTTACACGTGTTGCAAACTTGCTGCCAATTGTATGAGGAAATTTTTATACATGCTGCCTACTTTGGGAACGCATGTGGTCTCATATATTGGGCTGGGTCAAAAGTCATTGCGCAGTTTTAGAAACAGGAAGAACTAATGACAAATTTGACACATGTTAAAAATGACAATTTATATTTCAGGATTCCTTGAGCACAATTTTCTGATCACTAAGGAACATTAAAAGTGTGTCTGCTGAAGAGTGTCTTCTAAAAAATACAAATATATATCGGTTAATAATATCAAAACAAACAGCCATCAGAAATTTCACTGGTGCAAATCAAAACTAAGTGCATACATGCTATTGACTGACAAGGCCTATTCAAAAAGGAAGTTCAGCACAGCCTGCTAACAGAAATCAGATTCAGAGTTCAGCTTGCTGAAGAAATGACCCACAAAAGCTTTCCCCAAAGGAAAACTTACAGTTTATTTTCCGTGGTAAAGTGTTGGCCTCTTCCTCCCACACTGCTGGTATCTGTAAAATGCCACTGAAGTCAATGGAAGTCTGCCTGACTTGTAGACTTTTTTTTTTCCCCAAAGATTTATATATGACTTTTAACTTTGAACTAATAGAATCAGAGAGTAGTTTGAATTGGGACTTCTAAAGGTCGTCTACTCCAACCACCCCTTGCAATAAGCTGTCCTGAATCACCTCCCTGTCCTCCATGTAACTTAGCAGAACTTCTAGGAGGATCTGTTCCATGATCTTCCCAGACACAGAGGTGAGGCTAACAGGTCAGTAGTTCCTAGGGTCCTCCTTTCTACCCTTTTTAAGAAATGGGTGTGATGTTTCCCAGTCACTAGGGTTCATTGATGATGTTTTCCAGTCACTAGGGACTTCACCTGACTGCCATGATGTTTCAGATATAATGGAGCACCTTGGTAACTACATCAGCCACTTCCCTTAGGGCTCTGGGATGCATCTCATCAGGTTCTATAGACTTATGTAGGTTTAGGTTCCTCAGGTGGTCATAAACCTGATCTTCTCTTAGAGTGGGAGGAACTTTGCTCCCACAGACCCCATCCTGTGATCCATCCAGTCAAAAGGTGTGGGAAAAGAGCTTGCCAGTGAAGACTGAGGCAAAAATGTTGTTCAGTACCTCAGCCTTCTCTTTGTCCATTGTTACCAGTTTGCCAGTCTTGCTCATCAGAAGGGGTACACTTTCTTTCACCTTCCCTTTCTGGCTGACATACCTGTAGAAGTTCTTCTTGTTATTCTTTGCATCCCTAGTCAAGTTCAGCTCCAGCTGTGCCTTGGCCTTCCTGACCCCATCTCTGCATGTGTGTTTCCCTCTTGCCCTTTCGTTTGACCAGAAGGTCTCAGCTCAGCCATGCCAGCCTCTTGCTTCCCTTTCCTGATTTCTTACATCTGGGGATTGAGAGCTCTTACACTCTATGGAAAGCATCCTTAAAGATCTGCCAGCTCTGTTCTGGTCCCTTGTCCCTGAGGGCCATTTCTCAGGGGCTCCTGTTGAATAACTCCTTGAGAAGCTGGAAGCTGGTTTTCCTAAAATTCAGGGTCCTGACTTTACCCTTTTCCTGACTCTCATCCCTCAGACTGCAAACTTCATCAATGCCTGACCACTGCGGCCCAGGCTGCCTCCAATCTTGACATCACCAGTTATCTCACTTGCACTGGTGACCATCGGGTCCAGTATTGCATCTCCCCGGTAGGACTGTCTATTACCTGGCTTAGTATGTTATCCTCAATTATTTCCAGGTGTCTCTTGGATTTCCTACAGCTCACTGTGTTAATTTTCAGCAAATATTGGGGTGGTTGAAGTCCCCCAGCAGGACAAGAGCCTGCAAGTAAGAAGCCTCCTTTAGCTGGAGTAAGAAGGTTTCTTCAATAGGCTCCCCTTGCTTGAGTGACCTGTAGTAGACACCAAAAGCAAGGTTCTCTTTGTTGTCTTGATTTCCAATTCTTACCCAAATGCCTCAAACCTGCTCATGGCTATACTTCAGAGACAGCTATTCATGCTCAATTTTTTAATGTACAAGGCAATGTCTCTGCCATTCCTCCCTCACCTTTCCCTTCTGAATCGCCTGTAGCCATCGATAGTTGCACTCCAGTCATGGGATTTGCCCCACCAAGTTTCAGTAACAGTAACTAGGTTGTAGCTTTCTAGCAGCACAGCGTCTTCCAGCTTCTCCTGTTTGTTGCTTATATTGTGTGCATTGGTGTAGAGGCACTTGAGCTGGGCTGTTGGACATGTCAGCTTCTCAGAGCAACCCTCCTAATCTCATTATTTCTACTAACTTACCTAGGCTTAAAAAAGGTGAGGGATGGTGGCCAAGGGACGAAGCCTGTCCAAGGCTTCAGGCTTCCTAGTATAAGAAATCAGAACAAAAAGAAATCCCAGCAGCTTTGAAATGGACATTCCAAAACTAAAGTGAGAGAGTTATAATCAAAAATGCCTTTATGTGTGGCGTATCGTACTATAAAAGACATCTTGACACTGCTTCAAACACTGTCCTTCGGATAAGTGGTGCCTCATCGAGGATAATCTGCTTGATAAGGGAATGTAAAGATAATGTATGATTTGATGCTTGGGGAGTGGGCCAGACTCCAGGTTTCCTTCAGAATGGCCACATGTCAATCCTTTTGAAACAGATTAGTAGAAGAAACTCCATACAGGTACAAAAGGCAAGGACTACCTGTTATTAGGGTACAGTCTGGTGAATGGCAGACCTATAGTCAAGAGTCTCACCTTGTCCAGAGACTTTCTGTGTAGTATTAAAGATGTCACCCATCCTTACAAACAGAAGCATTCTGGCAAGACAAATCTGAATGTAGTGAATATTCACGCACAGATACGTAATCTGTTCATGCTTGTTTCTGCATGAAACCCCATCATGATCTGAATCAGAGAACTCAAATGCTACAGGAAGCCAAGTCTACAGTTTCTTGTTCGACGGCTTCATTCCTGTTTGAGCAGATAGCCACTGATACCAGCGGGACCTTCCCTGAGTAAATCAGTGTGAAAATTAAAAATAAGTTCTGAAACAGCAGTCAGATTTCTTTCTTCTCCTTAATATCATACCTCTTTTTTACATCACAGTAATTCTGCTTTTTTTAAGCAATTCAGGGAAAAAAAAGAAAAAGCTTCCTCTACACTTGCTGCATTGTTTCCCTTCCCTCCCCCTCCCAAAGTAAATTTACAAAAACAGGTAAATAAGCTGTGTAACTGCGTCTTGTCTCACAATTTCAGCTTGATGCCCTTCAACAACCATCCCAGTTTACAGGTTCGGTGTTGAGCTGCACAAAGTGCTTCCTGTCGGTGTGGGTGGTCTGAGTAACTCCACGGTGAATCTGACAGCTGAGTGCAGTGATATGGACCCAGGGCAATGAGCAGACTGGGGAGATGCAGCTTGGGTTTCACTTGCTGACTTGAATCCCACAGGGAGGACATAGCTCACTGTGGCACACCACAAGGCTCAGTGAGCTATTCCCTTCACTTGAAAAGCTAATTCTCCTCTTGTAGACAGATGTTTAGATTAGTAATTTACCATTCATTTGCTAGGCATCTATCTAATTATCCCTGAATGTCTGCAGGATGAGGCACTAAACATTTTTTTATGATCTAGGCACAAGGGACTAATCTAAAATACAGGCTTAGTGTCCGGTGATTTATAACATCAGTATCTTAGACCTTGTTGCCATAAGTTACTCCAACAAGGAAGACCTTTGCATCTAAGTGTTGTCCTTATCAGTGGATCAAAGGTGATCTCTTACACAGATGTCTCGAATCAGGGTGAAAGCATCATCTCAGATGCAATTAAAGTTTGTCACAGGTAGCGGAGAGTGGAAAATAATTTCCTCCCACACCTGAATTCACGCTTTTCATTAGGTCCAGCTACAATTAAGAGAAAGTACCATATATAATGTTTGGAAAGTGGGATATTCTAGTTCATATCATTCAAGGCTCCATTCTACCTCTGTATCAGCCAGCCACACTTCCTCGTTATCACACAGAGTACTCAGCAGTCTCTGGCCCTTCATAACTGGGAAGAACTCTGGGTCTTCCTTACCCTGCCCGTGATTTTCACTGTAATTACCCATTCATGCTGAAACTGATCACATGTTCTAGCTCCCAGAATGAATAAAATCAATTACCACAGATGTGCAAGGACAAGGAATTAAATATTTATAAATAGTTGGTTTTATTCTGTCTGTTTATTACCAACAACTACAGATTCTTGTCCTCAGAGAGAGCTAGCTAACCAGGAAATTTTGGATGTTAAAGTACAGACACTTCTGAGTTATGTTTGAGCATAAAAACATATGAAAATGCAAGAGGAAATGTCTATATTTTTTTCACCATTGTTTAATTCAAAAATTGCAAATAATTTTGCTTAAAGTTTCCAGGAGGAAAAGTTATCTTGAGCTGAAATAATGCCTAGAAAAAAATAAAACCTAAAGGACCCTTTTCAAGATAGTATCATCATGTGCAGAGAGGATAAGGTAGTAGAGGCTGCAACACACAGTCACATCCTAAGGTGAGTTGAAACAATTTAGAAGAGGATCATGGCAGGTAAAGGCTTTCTTATATCAAGTTATGGCACTACAGAGGGCAAGGTTCAGATCCATAAACACATCCATAAAAGAGATCCCCAAATCTGCCATTATAGAAAATAATTCATATACGCACGCATATTTTTTTATTTACATAAATCCATAATTTTATAAAATCCCCTGTATGCATTTATAAATACATTATACATTATATATATAAATCAGTATAGCTATTTCTATATATAGAGATAAACCATACATGGTGTTAACTTTTTTTTGGTCATAAAATACATTCTCTTTCAGAAGTTTTGAGAGTGACTAGTTAAAACAGAAGTTATCACATGCAATGTTTAACAGATGTCTGGTTTTAGATAATATGCCCATTGACAAGCTGTGGTTCTCTCCTAAATACTTTTAGGACCTAAACCTTGGGTTTTTCTAGATTATTTCTCTCCTTTCCCACACCCATACCAATCCCCCTTTCTCCTTCCCTGCCTCTCCGGGGTCTACTCATGAGGCAGCTACAGGGTTTTGCGGTAGACTGCAATTTTTCATTTTCATCTGGTGTGAAAAGCCTGGCCTTTTACTTACTCCCTAGCATCCCTGTGTGCTGCTTCCTCTCAGGTTCATTTCCCTGAGGACAACTGAAGTTGGACTGTGTCCCAGGGCTGCAAGACTGAGTTATTTGGCGATTATTTGCACCTCTGTCCTCCTGGGTTCTGTTGAGTCATAGAGATACTATTTGGAATTTATAACAAACACACTTTAGAATGAGAAGAAGGCACATATATATTTCACTTTGGAATTCTCTATCAGATGCTTCATATTTGTCCTCAGCTAGTTCATCTATAACATATTCCTTTATCCGTGTTTGACCTGCTCCTGCTGTAGCAGTGGATGAGTGTTAGTGGATGTATGGAGATGAATGTGATCAAACAATCTCAGTGAAAGCTGAAAAGAGGAAACAGAGGATTTCTTAAATAGCAGAATTATACCAAAAATGCCTAGTTGTTGGGCTTGGTCTCTGTATCTGTCTATATAGGACAGATACTGTACTCAGAATTTCAAGCATAATTTCATAAGTATCAGAGCAACTTGGGACAATGGAGTTATATTTTCTCTTGAGCAAAGTGCAATCAAGATGTCAAAAGGATCAGACTTCCAAATTATAACTATTGAGGATGATGGCACAGTGCCAAACATGTTAAAATGAAAATAAATTATTAATGATATTTCATTTGAACAAGCTCAGTGTTTTAAAGAATCTTTCCTGACTTCCAGATAGCAGAAAGCACTTTAATGCTACATCTCTGATAACATATGGTGGGCACACTGACCTCAGATCCTAAATCAGAGAGTCGTTTAACAGTATGCCAAGGATGGATCAAGTCACTAAGATGTCAGCAATCCACACCTGCAGATAATAGTGCATATAGTTGCTCTCTGATAAACATTGTATCTTGAGAGGGGCATTTCTGTGTAGCAGCAGATTCAGGTCCTGGATCCCACCTAGTGGAAATCAAGAACTGCTGTCTTCCTGGCTTGACAGTGTGGTCACCAAATATAAAACTGGTGGCACCTTGCCACTTCAAGAAATAATTTCTCCCAGCTCCACCTGGTTTTCCACCAAAATACTTATGTTCTCTAATGTGGAAAAACAAACTGTGGAGCAACCTCCAAAATCTATGGATCTCTCCCGTAGTTTAACAGCAATTTAAGTGAAAACCAGCAAATGCATATGAATATATAGATGGTATACACATGGTGGGCACCAGCTTTATAAAATCAGGATACTATTGACTTTAATAGAGTTGCTCCTACTTTACATGGGTTTGAGAGGCGACCAAATGTCTGGCAGTGTGCACCGCTAGTGACGTCAGTCACTCCAGCAGGGTGATGCATGCAGAGGAAGCATGCACATACTATTTAAAAAACTACAGAATGTGCTGGTTAAAGAACCGTTGGGAGACTGAGAAATAATTCCCAAGTATACTCTAAATTTCCTTAGAAAGTATGACCATCTCAATACCTTTATGGTGCAGCAATCCATGAATAAAATAAGAACAACAGCACTCTATTCCACTGTCTCTTTCAGCTGACTGAGAAGCTCTTACAGGATGAAAGTTCTCTCCTGTTGCATATGCTTGTGGATTTTAATTTAAGCATAACTGCGTAAGTGATTCAACATGTAATGTTCAGTCATGAACTAAGTCATCAAAAAAAATAATCCTACAGTGTTCAGTTGTAAAGGGTAATTTACCTCTTCAAGAAAGTATACATTTATATTTTGGAATCTACTCATTTTTACTATATTTGAAATATTAATGACTGATATTAATTTTGAAAGGAGTTATGCCAGATGGCTGTGCTGCCATCAAGAAGAACCTTAACAGGCTGGAGAAATAGTCCAAGAAGAATCTCACAAAGTTCAGCAAAGGAAAACACAAAGTCATTCACCTTGAGGAGGAATTAGCCCAAACACCAGTAGATACTAGGAACTGACCAGCTGAGAAGCAGCTTCGCAAAAAAGGGCCTCTTATCCTGGTGGACAATGTGCTGAATATGAATGAGCAATGTGCCATAGCTACTAAGAAGGCCAATAACCTTCTGGGGTGCATTAGGCAGAGCATTGCCAGTAGGTCAAAAGAGGGGATCCTTCCCCTCTACGCAGCACTACTGTGAACACATCTGGACTGGTCTTTCCAGTTCTATGCTCCCCAGTACAAGAAAGACATGGACATATTGCAGCGTACCCAAAGAAGAGCCTTTAAGATGATTAAGAGACTGAAGGACCTGGCATACAAGAAGAAGCTGAGAGATTTAGGATTCCTATATCACAAGAAGAGAATATTCAGGGGGAACTTACTAATATATACAAATACCTCTTGGGCGAATTAAAGAAGACAGAGCTAGACTCAATCATGACCAGTGAATGGACAAGAGGTGATGGGCACAAATTGAAATATAAGAAATTCAATTTAAACATAAGAAAAAGCTTTTTTACTAAAAGGGTGATCAAAGACTGGAACTGGTTGCATAGAGAGCTTATTGAGTCTCCATCCCTACAAATATTCAAAAATCAACTGGACAAGCCCCTGAGCAATCTGCTTTAGCTGACCCTGCTTTGAGCAGGGGACTGGACTAGATGATGTCCAGAGGTCCCTTCTAGCCTTAGCTACCTCTGATTCTATGGTTTCTATGTACTTATCTCACCTGGGAACACTGGACTCCCACAATATAAGTGTTAATAGATACTAGGACTCACCACTGTTACTATGCTGGTAACATGGTAGTCTCATAGCTCAGTTGTCTTGCATGTAATTTCTGCAAACTGCAATTGTTTTGGATTTTTTTCCCCTCTTTATCATGACTATTTATGACATATCATCATATGATATACAATGATTAGTCCTATGTAAATCTATGGTTATTGCAGAGAAGGAAAGGGAATTCAGAAAACCTACTCATTTCCATGTATTCTGGAGTCAGCCCAGTGAAAGGTTCCAAGATGTAGTCAAGATCCCACTGTTGAGGGTCCTTTGACTGATTGATGTCCATTTCTTTTGGTTCGGTTCTTTCATCCTTCAGCTTCCTGAAGAACTTCTTTAACTTCCTGAGGAAAAAAAGTTCAGATTGAACCAAATATATATATATATATATATATATATATATATATATATATATATATTTTATTTTTTTTTTTCATTACAAGACTTGGTGTAAGTCTTTGCACAGCAACATGAAATATCACATTATTTTGGTGGCCCACAGGCTTTGCTTATACCATC
This sequence comes from Nesoenas mayeri, assembly GCF_963082525.1. Taxonomy (NCBI): domain Eukaryota; kingdom Metazoa; phylum Chordata; class Aves; order Columbiformes; family Columbidae; genus Nesoenas; species Nesoenas mayeri. The sequence continues at coordinate 69,006,582 of NC_137541.1, forward strand.
CTCTGAAGATCTCATCCTGCTTTTTGCCAGGTGACAGGCTGCTGGGACCAGCAGTTGTGTTCCTGTGTGAAAAGGAAAGTTACAACAGCATAGTGCTGTTAAAATGGAGTTGAACCTAGTGCTTTTTAACAATTGTTTCTCTCTAAATACATGTTGAATGGGCATCTTCCTGAAGCACAAGCACCCTGGACCTAAACAATATTAATACTAAGTAATACTCCCAAAACCAAGATGCTGACCACCTATCCCTTAAAAAACAAACAAACAAAATACCGAAAGGTGATTAGATACCTTCATACCACATATCTAGGACAGGTGCATTTTTATCTCACCATGAAACCCAAGAACTTCCGATAGAGTATACTTTTAATGTGAAAATGACCAGACATTGCCAAACAAAGCTAGGGGATGACAAGGACACAGGAATGTATTGATTCCTAAACATTGTGAACTTATGAAAATTTTAGCTTGTTGTTCAAAGTAAAAGGTAATAAGCACCTCTGCCTATAAATCTGCAGCATCAAGAAAAGAAATGTCTCCATGATTCTGACAGGTCCAAAGCCATTTAGGACTCTAAATATGAATATTGTTGACTTAAAGCCAGTCCTATGACCACTAGAAAACACCTGCAGCTCTTCAGGCTCCGGTGTTCTCTCATCACAAGCACATATATCTGAGTTTTTTTAAAACAGACAAAAAAAGGTGCTGCTTGTCAAACCTTAAAGGGGAAGAGCTCTCTTTCCTTTAACCAAAATGATGCTACAACTAATAAAAACAGTAATATATGTACCCATGAAATGTTAAGTATAAGCAGTGTCTTAATTTTGCTAAGGGCCTTTCATCCCAGAGAAACATAATTCCCTTGTTGCTATCTACTGTGCCAACAGGGTTCAAACTACTGGAGAGATTTGAGAGACAGTTTCAGTAAGGTCAGTAGAATTTCGTCTCACAGAGAAGTATGTAATTCCTGTCCCGCACAAATGAAAATCCTACCTTAGTCACTTCAGAATCAGTAAGAAATTATTGCTAGAAAAGTGTTACTTTAGGTATATGCAGTAACAGCCTCTTCAGTAATCTACAATGCAGCTGATACTGGAACTCACTGGGAACGAACTGGAACTCACTGGAGCTTCTATGCAAGTTTATTCCCAAGCCACTGGAAACTACAGAATTCGATAACTATTATCCTAACATCAAAATTGAAACATTTAGTGAATGCTTATGTGAAAAAGATATATTTCTGATTTTTTTTTTTTTCCTGAGAGTCTACTGATCATGCACAAAGCAATATATGCAGATTTATGTAGACACTGAAGAAATTTCTTCACCAGGAGTTAGATGCTTTGTCTGCTTCCACACTTGTGTAATCTTCCTTCAGAGATTTCTCATAAGAGTTTTAGAGGTTCTGAATTTTCCTTCAGATATGCCATAGGCTGTATAAAGCTGGAACACTGGGCTAGCACACAACCACTATTATGACGAGACTTGGAAATTCCCAATTTCAGTCAAGAAATACTTCTGCCACCAGAAAAGTACACATCTTTCAAGACCAGCTATACTGGTGAGTTTTCACTGCCTGTGAAATAGAAAAGCAAAACCATTTCCTAACATTTATTAAGTAAACACAGATCAATTATGTCTCCCAGCTACTGTAGATCAGAGGAGGTTCTATCAGAGGTTCTTATTTTGGCCATGTTTTAGAAAAACATTGCCCATTCTGGCCAGACTACAAATTACTCACACTGGTGAACAATTATTTGTGCAAGTATTTCTTTGGACCTCAGTAGGAATAGTAGTATAAATCAATGTCCCACTGCAATGGGAATACAAATTTAATGGCACTGACAAATACATTAATTTCTTAAGCCGTATGATCCCGTAGTAAAATGAATCTGCCTCTAAAAGAAGAATAAAGTTCTTCCAATGCCCCCTACAGATGACTCTTTAAATGCATATGTATCACGAATTTCATGTTATTTTACACATAGAGAAATTCTAATGGAAAAATGCAATAGAATGAGGTATTTCTTTAAAATCAAGGTAGCAAAATAGAGTTTAATTAGCATAAAATGTCAAGACTTATACATACTTTATGTCTTCCTTTTGCAGATGAAATTTATCTTTCACAAATGTGTACGAAATTATTTTATAGTTCCTCACATATGTTCCATGTGAGTGAAAATCCAGACTAATTCCAGTGATGTTCTGCCAATAGTGTATGCAAGGCTCTCCCATGAACTTTTCCTCCACAGTTTGCGATCAATCCTTTGAACTAGAGGTGTGTGGCCTGGAGACAGGATTGTGTGGGGAAATGGTAGGGGTTTTCATTTGTACCTCCAGTGAAGCAGAACCATTTTCTCAGACCCTAACATGGCAGCAGGGCAAGACTAGCTGGCAAACACACTAAAGGCTTTGCTGGATAGGTTTATTGCTTTGTTCTTGAATATACAGTGAACCACACAGGAACACTGTGTTACCACATAGAACAAGGCTTCATAGCAGCCTGGAAACGACCTTAGTGGCTACAGAATTTCTACACCAACTGATGTTTACAGGACCCATTCACTTACATCGCCAGTATGGAGGAAAAGGGATTGGCAGACACTGTTAAAACAGATCTAGATTGCATCATGCCCTGTCAGTGCCAGGATCACAAAGCTTCAAAAATCAACAGATCAACTCCAACTTTTATTCCAGGTACAGCTAAGATGTAGCTCATTAGTCTGATGGTAACATCATCAGTATTTTAGCAATAGTCAGATATATTGGGGCTAACCAAATACTTTTGGTACACAGAACATCTAGTTTACACAGTGTTAATAAAGGGGTGGGGATATTTAAAATGCTTCACAAGAAAGAATTAGATGTATCCTTACAAAGACATTCACCTCTTACATCATGCAAACTCAGCCATTTCAAGACACTAAAATTTCCTTTCCCCCCCTCTGCTTTTATGGCGATCAAGGGAACTTGTCTGTGACAGAGGTGATGTAACATTCAGAGGGTAAGAGACTGGGGGCAAGATTTAAACCAATCTAAGAATTCCCAGGATGCTCTTCCAGCATATCCTAATTAATTTCCTAATGTGAGGGACTCTCAGAAGACAGTGAACAATAAGTTCAAGACAATACTGATTTCTGTTCCAATAAAATGACATGAGTTACAATGTCCCTCACATTTCCATGGGCAGATGGGATTGAAGAGCATCTTTCTGTCACTGTGCAGCAGCTGAGATAAAATTTGAGTGTGTCTAGATGTGAAGTCTGTACATGTGTGATCTAATCCTCTGCTTATAGCACCATGGAGTCAAGTTATGGAGTTTAATGAATACACATAACTCCCCTGAGAAAACAGTAACTAAAACAATAGTTGTTGTTTTTAATGTTTATTTGGGAATACACTAATTCCAAGGCTCAGTTACTTAGAATAATTTTTAATTTTTGACCTGGTTATCTATAAGCCAGGCACAAGGAGTGACACCTTTACCCATTTTGAGTTAAGCTTTGATGCATGTTCTTATTTTTATTTTTATGTGATTTTTTTAAAGAATCAACTCACTGATTCTTTCAAATTTTTCTCAAAAAAAAAAAAAAAAATTATGTTTGTGTCATATCCAAGTATGTGAAGCTTCAGACCAAACTGAAATGTGTTAGAAAGTTAAAGGAACAGAGGATAGGAATTTGGACAGTGTTATCTCCAGCTATATAGCAGCAGGGCTTTTAAAATTAGTTTTGCAGGAATATAGCTGCACATATGATTGTGTTATTAAAACTGTAAGCTTTTTAAATGCACTTGTGTGAAATCTGTTTTTTTAATTACTCAGATCAGAATTTTAAACACAGTTTGCAGACAACAATAATCAAGAGCTATTCTAGCTTCTGATTTCTGCATGACAGGCAGCCCCATCAGTGAGAAAAAGGTAGTTTTGCCCACTCAGGATGAGTCTCTGAGAATCTTTGTGCTGAAGATGCAAATGCAGCAAAGTTTCATGACTCCACTAGTAGCCATATGAATCTAGACAGAGAAAAGTGTAGAACTGTAGAATAGCCACTATTTCTGGTTCTTTTGCCAGTGACTATCAAAAAGCAAGGTCTATTCTTGAGAAGACTGATTTTCATGGAAGAATGAATGTAGGATCGGAGAGAAAAAAAAAAAAAAAAAAGCAAGCACAGGTTTTTGTCAGAAAGCTATGTGTAGAGCAAATAAAAATGATGCTGCAGTTTCTCACAAGGGATTGACACCAAATTGTTGTGTTAGATAAAAAGTGCAAATATGGTTTAATTTTGCTGTTTGTAATTCCTAATATAACTAGTAAGCATCCCATTGTGCAAGGTAATCAGCATCTGAAGAGAGTGCAAAATAACTACAGGAAAATTCCCCAGCCCTGCAGGACCCACTAGATTTTTGAGAAAGAAAAAAAGAAAAAAAAAAAAAAAAAAAAGAGGAAAAGAAGAGAGAGATCAAAATCAAGTGATCCTGACTGGGCTGCAAAGACATGGCATACTTACAAAAAGCCTCCTTTTCACAAAACAGACAGATGATGCAACAGTGGTTCTATTTACACAGTAGAAAGGAGTAGCAGGATTTCGTGGATCTAGGAGAAGATATGAAGATGACTTAGGAAAAAGTGAGAAATTTGTGGAGTGAGACAGAATGGAATGTAAAGAGATTGGAGAAGCAGGGCAGCTGGGAGGCAGGCTCAAATAGGGCAGATGCAAAGAAGTGATTTTGTTGGCACAAGTATATTCGCCTTTACCGGCTGTGCAGTCCTCACAATGTAGCTTCACCAGAGCTTGCTGGAAGGATTGGAACTGAAGATCCATTTACCAGTTTCTCAAGACTCTCAGTTAACAAATGTCCCTGGGTACTGCAAAGGTAGATCACCTGTGACAGCCACCAAGAACTGGATGTGAAGTACTGCAAGGCAATACTTGCTAGAAGAGAGATGTAAATGGAGAGTCTACATGAAATGATGGAACCCCCTAGAATTCAGCTGCCAGGGATGAATTTTTATTTATATCTGGTGGTTTCTAAGGTGTTCTTTCCAGTTGGTGCTTTTTCCTTTGTAGCATGATAGAAAAGGGTACAAGGAGAAAGCTAGACAGACAAAACTACTTGGTAGAATAGCTGGGGCACTTGTGTCTAGAGAAAAGGAAGCGCAGTGACTCAGACTCTTGTGTCTCTGCCTGTAATTTTGTCTGCTTATTTGGGAAAGGAGCAGTGAAGGTCTAGACTTTTCTTCAGTCATACTACTGCAATCTGTTCACATAAGGAGACCTCATATTCACAGGTAGGGGGTACAAGAAGGAGGCGGGGGGAGAATGAAAGGACTTTAATCTCTCATTCCATTCCACAGATTCATGGTGTAGTTATGCTTCCTTGGCACAATCAGGCCTCCTGGATTGTACAGCAATTTTAGTTGGTTTGGGGTGTTACTGGTTTCTCAACCAGAAGAAAACAAAAAAAGGAAAAAAAGTCCCATTAATAATTATTTATTAAAGGTGAAAAGAAACATAAAAGATCATAACTATGAAAGGGTATCTTTAAATTGATTTCAATAATAGTAAGTGATGGAAACGTATTGAATAAAAAGGCCAAAATCATGGCCCCACTAAAGTCAATGGAAGTTTTGCCATTGACTTAAACAGGGCCAGGATTTTACTCTGAGGGTTTATCACCAAGATCAAAGACAGAAAGTAACAAAATAACCACATGGATTTTTTTTCAGGAAGTTCAGAAAAACAGAACTGAAGAAAACGAGTGTTATAGAAGCTCTAGGTTAAGTCTCTCAAGCCCTGCAGCCTTTTAGGGTCAATTCCTGTGACAGCAGTAAAAGAATTATAGTATGTAACACAACTGAGTGAACTGTGACATATTTAAACTTGTGAATTCCAGCCGCGTGGAACACACATTGCGGTTCAAGAATGCTTAATTTTCCATAATTCAACTGTTGTTGCATTTACCTAGCTGTTTTGATATTCTTGGGTGCAGAAATTGAAAAAGAAATCACAGCAAAGATTTAGAAGACCAGCAAGTCAAATTTGTCATAGCTGTGCAACAGTTTCTCTGGAAATGCTGAAGAAAAAAGCAAGAATGTGCCCCAGTGACCCAAAACAATACAGGACTGCCATCCAAAGTTTAGCCCCATATTCTTTCAGCAAGCACTGACCATGGAGAAGCTAGAATGAAGACACTGAATTGTGGTTGTTTATAAACTCAGTCTATCATCTACTTAATTTTTGAGGGGCAGACAGCAAATGAAAGTAAGCAATTAAAATGCCTTGGATTTTATGGTTAATGAAATATAAAGATTTTCTGAAAACAATCCTGAAATCCCTGAATTTCAATAAGGAAGAAAACTCTTTTGATGTGGTTCAGCATTTAACTTAGCAGAGAGATACTTCTATGTTACAGTAAAGAACAGTTCCAGATTCTAAAGGACAAATCCCTTCTGCCTCTCCATATGGATAAGGTTGATTGCAGCCCTTGTACTCTACCTTCAGTGAAGATTCAGAGTCAATGGAAGAATATGTGCTATTCACACTCTGACTCTCATTCCCTTCAAAGAGACATAAGGTAAGAGGGAAAAAAAAAAAAAAGTCAACTGCTGAAACTGCAGAAAACTAAAAAAAAAATATTGGTAGAAAAAAGATGATCTCACAGAGGAGATGAGATGACTATAAGAGATTACCAAGGAAAACAGGTGGCGGAACAGAGTGAATAGGGTACAGACAAGAAGACTGTAGGGCAGAGAGCAAGGGTATGTATATCTACACATCTGTCACATCTTCTAACAACAGCATGTATAGACATAGTAGACTATGCATGAGACACTGACATGCGCCACAGCTACTACTTGGGCAACATGTGCGTTTAGAGTCCCTTTTTGATCTGAATTTATATGTATACAACAGACCTATTCATGGCCTTCTGAAAATTTGTTTGATTGGCAAAGTGTGTCTGTGTGCCTGTGCACATGGGGCAGATGAGGCAGAATAGAGTACCGTTGACGATGTTGTCCAAACCAGTAGAGTGGTCCATTCAGAAACAGAAGGCTAACTCTGATTTATTTAAGTGTACAGTAAAGCACTGTGTCCCTCTTAGTGAAAAGAGGTCTGGTGAGAACGGCTGAGCCTTACAGATAGACATGTGATTTTCTTGAGAATGTGGACAAGCAAAGGAAAACCAGATGTGCTTATTTCAGGATGACAAGATAGCATTGTGTCTGAAGTGAGGTATTTCTCTGGGAAGGAGAGGGTGAAAGCATGTTTTTAAACAGTTGTTCAGTTCTAAAAATTGAGGCCACCATTGATTGTTGGCAGAAGGGTGGGGGAGCAGAAATGAGAGAGAAGAATGGGATGAAATTGTCACATTCTTGCACCAAGAGTTGTAGTGGGGAAATTGAGAAATAATTTGCAGGAATTCTCTGTTTAGACTGGATCAGCTTCTGCCTTCATGAGTCAAAAATAATAAATAAAGTATTCTAACATCATAAAATACCCATTAAAAAGGTCCAGTAGCAGTAAGTTTTTGGAAGACAGGAAAAAAATCACACCAGGTTTACACTGGGAAAGCTTTAAGCCTTCAACATGTCAGATATTTTGGGAATGATTTACCACCCTTTTCTCAAAATAAACTGTAAACTCAACGAGATGGAGACAGAAAACAGGCCTCCCTATTGAACTTTGACACAAGAATAATGAAACCATCCATAACCCACATTTGATTTGTTTGGGATTTTTTTTTTCACTCTGAATTACTTAAAAAAAAAAAAAAATCTTGCTATAAAAAGGGAGGAAAAGGGCTCATTTTAAAAATATTTCATAATCTTTTAAGCACAATTCATCTTGGTTTCTAGCTAGCATTTTCAAGGCTCTCCTTAGGGATGTGATCCAAAAGCTGCTAACACCAGAGCTGAAAGATTCTGACTAACTTCACTGGAGTTGAAGCTTGCATCTAAGCCAGACTCTTCACCTCATACAACATTTCACAGAGCACTGTCACCAACAGGATGATTCAGTTAGCAGGAACAGGAGCAAACCTCCTAAGAGGAAGGAGCAGGACATTCTCAGTGGGTTCTCAGTGACTGAAGATCCCCTTGACACTAGAGATAGATCAAGAGAGACGTTTTGCTGTGTTTGGAGCAGAGGACACTCTGGAGTAAGCATCCTGTGGCAGAGCACCACCAAGCAGTGTGTCAGCATCTCTCCTGTACTCTAGTTCCTGTGTTATACTGACATACAGGCATATTAAAATTGTGTGGGTTTCATCTGTAAACCCATAAAAATAGTCGTAGATCAAGTAATACCTTTTAAAATCTTTTATGAGCTATTGGTTTTCTTCACGCCATCTCTCCTTCACTTTATACTAATTTGTATTCAATATTGCTACCCTGAAAGCTTCTCTAAAACTTCCCAAGAGATCTATCATACCTTGCCTGTTTTCCCAGGTTTCTAAAATTAATATAGATCAATTATTTAATATATTCAATCACTTTCTTTAAGCCATTTACTGCAGATATAGCCAATTATTCAACATAAAATACAGCCAGATCATTTCATCACAACTAAAAATGTGATTTATCATCATATTCAATTAGAATCTACTGAAGGCAGTATCATTTGAATAAAGATCAAGCCTTTATTTTACCGTGTCACAAGAATAACGCATGGTAATGGAGAAAGCTGGGATACATACGGGATTGCAATTTCAAACAAATTGTTTTGAATCAGTTGTTTTCCAAGCATAATGATGCTGAGCTGAATACAGAGTTCCATCAAACAGCCTCCTGGAGCACACTGTAATTATACAAAACCATAGAGGGTGAAGGGAGTAAGAGAATTAATTTAAAAGTATCCACCTAGGAGAGATACTGATATCTGTATGTGCCTACTGCCCTGCCACCAATTTGCACAGGAACACGGAGCTCGTTGATCATTGCAGTTCTGTGCTTAACAAGGTACTTCATCTCCACTCATAAAACTACATTATGAAAAATATACAGGGCTCTGAAATAATTTTCTGTGCCCTGGGGCTACTATATTTCCTTTTAAAATATTTACTATATAATCAATGTAATAAACATAATGCAGTATCACCAATAGTCTTCCAACCTGATGTCTCCCAAGGAGGAAGAAAGTCTTCAATCTTGCAAAGGCTTATGCATAAGCTTTATTGTAGAACCTTGAGTATGTCTATCGATTTTCAAGGGAATACTCGCAGCAGTTAAAAGGAATTTTGGGGAAAAAAAAAAAAAAAGCATGCTTAACACAAAATGGCTAGAGCTTTTTAGGCTATTTAAATTCCTAGACTTTTAGTGAGCTACAGGATGAGAAATCAGCTTCCAGTTCTATCTCTGCCATAGGTTTCCAGAGGGACTCAGTCAAATCATATAATGTTTATGCCTTAGGGCCCAGTCATAAAACATAAAAATGGTGAAGTTTCACCTAAGAAAGACCATCAAGTACTCAGAAGTGCAGAAAGAACATACAGGTGTCTCAGATGGAAAATTTGGGTTTTGTCTATTTATGTTGAAGATTTAACATCTTGTTTTAACATGTTTTCTGTTCTTCCCTTATTATCTAGTCTTCAATGAAATACAATGTACACATAGCTCTTTCTGTTAAGGATTTTTTTTGTTTTAATTTCATATGTACTTACTTCTTCCATTCGATAACCATCAAACACGTATACATAATGACCAGGACGGCCAACAAATCTGAAAACAATAACAATATATGAAATAATACAAAAATAGGAAAAAAGTTAATTTTACCAACATAACTGTTCATTCATATTAGCTAAAGTATTTCAGAACTAGTTACTTCATTCTGAATCTTAGAAGACTAGACACCTATTCAACTTCGATTATTTAAAATTATTTCAAAACAATAGGCCTCTACAAAGGTTTTTCTACTATAGTTTAATGAAACAATTTCAATAAAATATTTTTGTGTGTGTGCTAAATAATCATAACAACTTCTCTCTCTTGGTTACACAAAAAACCTGGGAACACATATCCTAGCTCACATTCTCTTGCATCTGAGTAATGCCCTGAATAGAGTTATTTACATGTCTATAAGCAGTCAAGGCTCTTCTGTCTACATGAAGAGAAACAGTGAGATGATTGTCTTCATTATAACCATACAACATACACACAGGCACAAAAAAGGTTAAAAAAGAAAATTTTTCATTAATGTCTTACAATATTTACAACTGCTGGTAAAATGTATCATTAATTCTAAAGTCAATGATGCTGAATAGGATTAGAGAAGAGTATAGATTAACAAACTTTACAGCCCCAAAAGGAACAGAACAATGGTATGAAACATAATCCAAAGGAAGTTTAAAAAATTTTGCCAAAGTTTGAGTAAACAATCATTTTAAGCTTCCCGTTCAAAAGCATGTGTTATACTGTGGATAACTGGGTCCCAAAAGACAATGATCCTGAACCCATAGGAAGTCACACTTATTTAGCAAGACAGCTGAATTAGCTTTTTGGTCAACCAGTTCGTTTGCCAAAACATGCAACTTCCAGTTGACTATTTCTTAATTTAACTTGATACGGATGAATAGAGAAAAATATTGAGAAAGTAATAGAGCAAGTGGCTCCATTATTTTAGATGAAACAGGAAAATCTTCCAATGCTAAATGATGTTTCAAGAAAAAAATAGCTAAAATGTGGGAAGTGAAGACAACTAAGCACTATCACTCATTTATAAATGCAACAGCCTTTTTTTAAACTAGGGCAGTACTAAACATCATGACCAGTCATTCAAAAGCAAGCTTTGGACAATCCTGTTTGTGATACATTTTTCACTGCTGGTGAAGGTAGCCAGTCCCAGAAATAGTTAGGTAGCCACTTGTGTCCATTTTTAAACACAGATCAACTAACATTGACACATATATATATGCACATAAATATCTATATATACAAATAATACATAAATGAGTATATGTAAAGGACATTTATCTTACCTTCCTTTAAAAAAAGCAACGTAAAAAATTGGTGCATAAGAATTCACAAACTTCAGTAGGAATGCCTTCAAAATCAGTCTCTCCTCAAAGGTTTTCTCTGTTTTTGGTATCTCTGTGGGGAAGGCAAAACAAAACAAAAAAAGAACCCGAAGAAATCACTTAGCAAATATATAAACTTCTCTGGTATCCCCAAATACAAAACCAAACTTCAAACTTTGAGGTCATACTGGTTTGGTTGTTTTATCTTTTGTACTTTAATTTGTACCAATGCACACTAGTTCTGTCACTGACTCCCGATTTCCAGAAAGTGTTTCCAAATTTCCAGGTGGAAACCAAAGATTCTTTGCTAGAAACATTAATAAAGAAAAGATAATTAACTTGATTCTCTGAGAGACATCTGACAGCTTATCCCAAGTTGCTCTTGGCTGTCCGTCCAATAAAATGGTAGGAAAAAAAAAAAAAAAAACAACAAAGCAACAAATCCTGACAGTTGGCCTGCACCTCTCAATACTTTACTTTTCCAGGCAGACCACATCACCTTCCCCTGCTTTAGGCCACATCCATGAAATCTTAGCATTGAAGCCTCTGTCATTCATTCTGATACCTATTTTATTATTAAATATAAAATAAAATTAACTGTATTTTATTAACACAATGTTGTTTATTATTATTATTATTATTATTATTATTATTATTATTATTATTATTATTATTATTTACATGGATCTCCTACTAGTTATCTGGAGTTTGAAGAAAATTGGATCTTGATATTCAATTGCAATAAAGCTAAAGCAGCTTCAGTGCATATAAGCATATGTATATTAAGATAAAGAGAAAAAAAAAAGGCCCTTAAAGCCTTCTTAAATTTGTGTGTACCTTAAATTTGTGTGTACAGGACGTTTTTAGTATGAGTTTGTTAATGTGCTTAATGCTAAACACAAGACTGAGTACCTTTCTGAACAAGACACTAAGTGAATTGTTACTCGGCATACAAAAAAATGTATTTTTTTCCTAATGCTTCTCCATTCCACTATATATATTCTACATTCCTAGAAATCTTCAGATAACTTGTAAAAATGTGTATTAAATATTTTCAGTATTCATTATTGCTCCCAGATTTATTTTCCATTTCCACGGAAATTTTCTAGCAACAGAACACATGGGTATGAGACAGGTGTTTTTCAAATTGACAGTAGGATCTTCTTTAAATGATTCTGTATGGGTTAAACTGCCATGCTCATCCTGACCTGTTAACTAACATGAGAGAAGATAATTTTATTGTGGTATGTTCTTGACAGAATTTCTGTAGCACAGTGGAAATGTGAAATAATAAGGTAGAAACAAATACTGCTGTACTTGTACAGTTTTGTTTTGGGGCACAGTTTAAGTGTCTTGGTTGCTTTGAAGTTTTTATCTTTAAAAAAGAAGAACAGTGTTTATTTGAGCACTAAAGTAAACTCTAATGAGTTCCCTTTGCCTAGCTTTATTTGTGATACTTTCAACCATATTTTCATAAAAGGTCAACACGTAATCCAATGAACTCTAAGCCATCATTGACTTGTACATATAGTAAAGCTTAATTAACCTTCAGAGGATTTTAATAATTTGTAGATGACCCTATATGCTAGATAGATCCTCAAGACCAAAGCTCAGGGCAGCAGGAATATCAAATAACAGTGGTGCAAGTTTTAAGTTGAGGGAGTAAAATCCTAGCCTTTCTTTTATGGAGAACTCCCACAAAGATGAGCTCAGCCTGAGGATGAAAATTTGCACACCATATATGGTTTCAGAGACTCACTCAGCACTTCACCCCCTCCCCACACTCAGCTATACTACACCATAACAATAGAGGCATGCATAGAATTTGTCCTTTAGCTAGTGGAGTCTGCTACACCCAAAGTGTATCCAGTCAGAATAGATGCCTTAGTAAGAGTGAAAACTTACCCCCAAAAAATTATACACTCATATGGTTTGTTGTGCAGAATGTCACATCAAAATTGGACAGCTGAAACTTTCCAGGTAGAGAATGAGCTGAAATGTCTGTGGCATGGGCCCTACCTCATGAAGGAGTTGCTGCCTTTATAAGGCACAAATACAAGTACTTTTGATTTTATCCCCATTTGACTGATTCTTACTTGACCTGAATGAAGTTACAAATGAGCTGTAAATCAAGTCTGACATCACCTGATTACTGACACCACCTGATTACTGAAGATGAAGATTCATCCTGAGAATACCAGGATATAATTTACACTTTTGCTGGTCTGATCTGTGACAAAGGGGGCATCAGTGGCCCGCTTTGCTGGGTCTACAAAAAGTGTGTGAAGCCCCAGTGCATCCTGTATGAAATCTCTGTATTGGTTACAACAAAACAAATACTTTTTTCCCCCCAAGCATTGATTCAGTAGGTACTGAGACTGATCCACCACTCTGATCCTATGATGAATCTGATTGCTATCAGTGGTACTATTCTTGTGCTTACAGGTGCAATTTTTCACTTGAACAAAGTTTCAAGTGTACTTGTGGTTGAAATAGGAGCCTATGCTGTCAAGACCTCTTCCTCCAACCCAACAAGTCTGTTCCTCAGCTTGTCGGTTAACCACAGTGTGAAAAGAGAAGAGAGTATGTTTTGCTCTGCTCAGCAAAATGAAAGTTCACAAAGTAAGGAGCACTTATCAGCATTAATGAATTGTATTTTTTTTTTAGCATTTTGATTACATTTGGCATCTGAGCCTTAAGCTGGAGAAAGCTGCCTGAATGAACTTTCTAGCTCATATAATTTGTAGCACTAGAGATTACTCAGACTGAACCCTTCATAAACAAAACATCTGGTGGTTAATTAGGAATGTTGCCTAAATAAAGATAGTAGGATTAGAATTAAATGCAAACTGTCAGGGGGGCACTAATCAGCAAGTAAGAAATTATTGTTCCTTTCACAATTCAGAGTGGTGCATATTTCAAAGGGAGAGATTTTCCTTCTGTGCTTCCCCCAGAGAGGCAATGGCAGTGGTTGGCCTTCCCAGACTTTGCCTAGAAATTGCCAGAGAGGAGAATCATCACCTTTATCTCTTCCTACTCTTTCCACACAGCAGTGTCACACCTTAAAAATTCTGCCCTTTCTTACCAGAATTGATCAGGTCACACACAGTTGACAGCTTGTCAGTTATATGAAAGCTGAAAATCTGGGGTACGGTTTTGGCCTGAACAGTAAGTCTGCACTTCCTTAAGCCACTAGAACAGAGTTCATTTGAGTAACCCTGCTACATTCTGGCCAAAGTCTGATGCAAAACAGAAATAAACAAACAAATTAACCCCATATGGTGGCATGTTGTGAAAATGAATTTCTTTGTCTTCATTACAAATGTAATCTAAACCATCAGTCCTTACTGGTGAAACTACAGGACGACGTTTCAAAAATTCAGGATTGAGACTTTATTATAACAACTAATAAACTTTAGTTTATGCTGTTCTTCAAAAATAAGACTAAAAGAGATGTGACTTTGAAAGTGTCTTGAGAAAGTGAGAATAAAAACCACAAGTCTTAAGACTTGCTCAGGTTTTAATCTGAAGTTTGTTAGCTCCAGCCAGCTTCACGTTACTGTAAGTTGTACAGGGAGGGAATCTGCAATTGCAAATTAATAAATCAGGCTCCAGTTGTCAAAAAGTTTCTAATCTGGATGTCTAAATTTAGATGCTGAGAATTGTCAGGTACGAGACTTGCTACAGTTAAAGACATTTGTGGTTGCTGATTGATTTTCAATGTTTTGAATAACTGAGTTTATGCTCCTAAACTTCGAAGAATCTAGAATTAGAGCTGATGTATAAAACTGTGTGAAACAATACTTAATGCCATCTCTAAGAATCTCATGTTAGGGCCTCATCAGTAAACATCTTTGGCCTAATTTATATAACAAAACAAGTGCCAGCCTAAACCCTTTATAGTAAAAATCTTTGGTTTAATATATATAAGAAAACAAAAGTATAGCCTAAACCTCTACAGTAGTCAAAGCAATTACTCCTCTTTAAAAGATTTAAATACATTGCCAGGCTTGTAACAATACAATGACATTCAAAAAGGAAATAAATAAATACAAATCCTAACTGAAATAGATAATATTATAATAGTGTCCAGCACAGACATGCCCCTATATTGGTAAAGAAATGCTTTGAGTAGTAAAGACCTGGTAAAAATCACATCAGCAAAATAACATGGTAAGCATTTTCCAGTGTAGTTTTTCTAGAGCCTGCCACATCTTTGAAATAACCCAATGACTTTCAGTAAACCAAGCTCCTAGAGCTGAAGATATAAGACAAAATACATACCAGGTCAAAAATTTTCAGCCAGCTCTAGATAAGTAGAACTTGGCACAAAGCCAGTGCAATGCACCAATACCAGCTGACATCCTGTAAATAGCACAGCTGCATTAACATGGCATTGCAACCAGGCTAATTAGTCCTTTCAGTGGCATACTGCATGTTGCAACTTAGTCCCCAGTTCACAGAGGCAGGTCTGAGCATCTTACCCTATAGGCCTGAATATTTTCACTGGCATTCTTCAGTGGAAAATATTCCTATTGAGACGTTCTTGCATACTCTCCTGTCAATACACGTAATGTACTAATGAGCAATGTGTTGAGATAGTTTTACCAATTTCTGTCAGCCATTTGGCAACAGCCCCGTAAATTTCATCAAGTATAAGTATCACGACGAGGTTAATGATGACAGCAGTTGCAGTCACAGTCACTCGAACATTTGACCTGGTTGTCCCATTGGTGCTGAATGACAAAGCTGCTGCTGTGATGATTCGGTATACAATCACACCAAACACTGCTGAAAATGTCAGCATAATCTGCAAAGAAATGCACAGATTGATTAGTTCAAGTTTGGTGCTAGCATTTAAACAGAAGCTTTGATGGATACGTTGGCTTTGTCCCTTGAATTGGTATTGCGTGTTTATTTCTTAGACCAATGATAATACGGGGTTAATCAAATTAAAATGTGAGAATTCAAAACCCTCTAACAGGGACATCATGAAGAAAATGGATGCAGAGCTCTGAACTGGCACGACGGCTCTTGAAGGTGTGCATGTTCCCTCTGATTAAAGCTCTACACATTGTTCATGCAGTAGTGGTAAAACTCAGGTAGTTTGCGTTCAAATGCAGGTATTAAATAAGGTCTTTTATCTGGCAATAGGTTCAGATGGCTTGGACTGAAGGACTTACATATATGTGCCATTAAGTAAACCAGTTTTACTGGCTGAAACATCTTCACCTCTGCAAAGCAGAAGTGGCACCTTACACTCCAGTTATGCTTGCTCGATGTTTGGCAAAATTAAAAAAAAAAAAAAGTTTCCCTTTTTTGTTATTTTTTTTAAGACCGACCAAAATAGGATTCCCAGGACTTCACTTTCCATTTCTGTCCCAGAAATCAATTGCTATCCTGGTGTCCTTCATGGGCTGGCTATGACCCATGATATGAAGAAAGTCAGCCCTGCTACTTAAGGACAAGTTCCCACAAGAAGAATTTGAATTTCACAGGGCTATGGTATTCTGTTTTCAAAAATGAACAAGCAAACAGAAAAAAAAAATAACACACTCCATGATTAAAAGAAAATAAAATAGTAATTTTAAAATGGCAAATTTTTATAGCCACGACAGGAAAAGAGGAGAAGGTACATTTTTCTATTTGATTTTTGCCTTTGGCAAGAATTCCAACGTACATTCATAATTTTAGGTAAAACATCTAGAGATCCTCAGATGAAAGAGACTATCTAAATGTGAAAGATTAGACTATTGCAATTATTTCAAGGGTCCTAGGGGCCCCTTGATTCACAATACAGTTCAAGGAAATTTTAATAGCTCATTTTAATGACCCAGTAATAGTTTATTGAATTCCTGTATCCAGAGGAAGACTGTCTTATGAAAAAGTATTATTGCAAAAGAATCAGAACAAGACCTAGTGCTATATTAAAGGTTGAAGGTGAGAACTGGGCACATTTAATTTTAATGGAGAACTTATACTAAAAAATAATGATTTGGAGAAACTCCTGGAGATATCAGATGAAATTCACAAATATGTTTTGTGAGAAAACAGTAGTAAAATGTTAGTTCTAGTAAAATGTGTAATTTTGACTTTTTAAGAAATGTTTCATAAATTTTAAATGAATAATAATACTGATCTAAATAGGAAAGTCTAAACATAAAACACTTTGAAAACACTTCAAATGACATAAAATATTATTTCCTTTCCTTTTGCAGTATTCATTGTGTTGAGAAAACAGTTCTAACTTTTCTGCCTATTTTTATCTTTTCCTTTTGACTTACCTACCTTACCAAACATGCAGACAAAAATCTGATTCATGCTGAACATAATGATTCATGACAAACATGTCTTGCTGTGACAGAAATGGTGTGGGAACACGAAGATCAGAACATTTGCCTAACTTGCACCTCACAGAAGCAATCACTACATCCCAAATAAAGAGAGAAAACAAAAAAGCACCACCTGACTGTAATCTAATTCACCTTCCAGTTCTACAATCACCTTAAACTCTTTTCTTAGTTTGGCTCATAGATTCCTTCCTCTTAACCACCTTCCAAATACTCTTTTTTTCTGTTTCTTTTCCCTGTGGATTTCTTTGAAATTGAGGATGGACAGGGAAAACCAGCAAAGTAAGCTTGTATATATCATTCTGGAGATTATGAGCTCTCTGGGCCTCCACAGACACCTATCTCCATTGCAATCTTCCACTTAGAAATGATATCTTAACAGCACAGAAAGAACAGTCATCAAGGACAGACATCACTAAATAGAGAATGAGGAAATTTTAGGTTGTGGAAGTTGAAGGGCAAAGCCTTAACCCCGACCAAAGAATTTAAGGGATTCTTAGCAATGAGAAAAATTACTTGGAGGATGAAATACTCTCAGAGGCTTGCACTGTTGAGGTCTTTTCAATTTATGCAGTACCATAGCAAGATATATGAAGTTACCCAAAGAAAAGGTTTTATTTGTTTACAGAACAAAGACGCTGGTTTTGCTAAAAAATCAGAAAATCCTTGGTTGCCCAGCTGTTTTTAAACATCTGCATAGACACAGATGGAAAAACACTCCTTTAGGAGTGTTCATTATCTGTGCATTCAGCAATAAGAGAAAACTGAGGAGGGCTTGTAGGACTGCGCAGTAACTGGGAGTATAATTCTCTTTTCCCAGATGGTCACTGAGAGGGAGTGGTTCCTATATCTTCACACCACTTCTCCCATTTCTTACAATGTCTTTTTTGCCCAAATTCCAGATCAGATGTTCACCTTTTATTCAAGTGCTAACTTTGAGTTTTGTTGTCAGTGTCAACTTTTCATCCGCCCAGTTCTATTCCCTACCATGGCAGACAGTTTCTTCACTGAATATCTAAACTAGTCTGTCAAGGACTGAATTGCTTAGAAACAGATGTGAAAATTGGCTGCAGAAAAGGTCACCTACTGAGCTTGGTATGAATGAAGACAAACAGGAAAGCATACTAGATCTGAGAAGGAAGTTATAAAACCCCGTGGGCTAGACTGATACCTTCATCCAAGTAGGATAACAATTTAATGTCCAAATAGTTCTTGACTCCCCAGTGGGGCTATTCTAGAGTCAAGTATTATGCCATGTGAGTAAGAATAGGGCAATAACATTGAAAAGAAGAAACAGGCTGAACTTCTGTGCCATGACACTAATTAATTTTCTTCCTTCCTGTGACAGAGCCAAATGCAATGAACCCAAAGAAAGGCTCCAGTGACGACATTGCTCCACACCATCATGCTCTCTCCCAGCAGCTACCAACGTTTTCATCACATACTCAGAAGTTTTTGTCACAACATACACCTTCTAAATGCAGAGTTTCTAAACTGTGACATATGTTATTACTAATCACACACAAGCTAAACTTGTATATGCTCAGCTGAGCCTTGACCTCCTGCTGCCAGTGGTCATACTGGGCAAAGATAAGGCCTATGAACTTCTGTTACAAAATCCCTGCAAAAGACACTGCTTAAACCGAGGTTGGGTCTTCTGCTACATTTGCAGAGGCTTTCTGTACAACAAAAGAGCTGTGATCATATTTTAGGTATCTGTAAATGTGTAAAATAATCCTTGGAATTATTTGATAGTGTAAAATACCAAAACCAATTGGGCAATAGAATCAAACCAAACATTGTTATCAATTCACACTTTTAAGTAACAAACACGATACATAGCTTAATAAAGACAGAAGAAAAGCCAGAAAGAAAAAAATAAAATGCAGTTCTTTAAAGAGGATTCACAAAAGTGAAGGGCACAAAAGAATTACATAAATTAAAAAGAAATAGAAAAGGTTTTACAACAAGAAAGCCATTAGCAGCTTCAAGAATCATCAGGGAAAGTATGATGTGTACAGCTGGAGGAAGGAGAGACAGAACACAGCAGCATCATCCTATGGCAATGTAGTCATCTTCCTGGATAATAACCATGGGTTTGTGTCACCAGACCCTTTGGGCCTGGAAAAGGTAGTATTAAGAATTCAGCAATCACTTCTGCAGCACTAGAAATTGCAGCATATGAGTGCTCGTCTGTGTCTGAATCTTCTATGTCTGTGTGCTGTATATGTGCACACACACATGTAAATTTGAGATTTCATCACCTTTTATGTACATAGTGCTTACAGATTAAAAAATTTGTCTATGAGGATAACAATAACAGGGGTAGATGAGACCAACTTAGTTTCCCCACTGCAATTCTATTGCACAGACTGACAGCAAATTTGACTCTGGTGTTCCGAATTCCTGTTTAACTAATCTAGCAGGGAAAAAAAAAAAAAAAAAAAAAAAAAAAAAGAAGAAGAAAAGAAACATTGCATACAGTAAAGAGTAGATTGTAATCTTTGCATACAGTAAAAAGTAGATTGTAATCTCCACATGGGAAAGCAGAGCTGGCTCTCCCTCATCAGGAG
This sequence comes from Nesoenas mayeri, assembly GCF_963082525.1. Taxonomy (NCBI): domain Eukaryota; kingdom Metazoa; phylum Chordata; class Aves; order Columbiformes; family Columbidae; genus Nesoenas; species Nesoenas mayeri. The sequence goes on from NC_137541.1 coordinate 69,026,521, forward strand.
CTGACTTGAATTTCATGCATGGTTTCTAAGTTGTCTCCTCTAAGTGCTTACATCTTACTAATGCTTGAAATATACTAAAAAATTAATTGTGGCTATTTCTCCAAAAGGTGAAAGCCAGCATAGCTCCACCATTCACTAACAGGAGCTGAAGGATTAGAGTGCTACATTTTACTTTTATAAATCTCTCTCTGAGATGTTGCAGCAAGCAGGGAGTGTAATACATAGGCTATGACTCAGGAAAGAACTTTAAACTCATGCTTAGGGGAGATCTAAACATGTGATGAAAGAGCCCATGTAAGCACCCTGTCTGTGAATGAATGACTTGTAAAAGCTAAGTCGTGGCTATATGCTTAGTCATAGTCAATATAGTCTGCTCTAAGCGAAGTCCCGACTGATGTCAATTAGAGGTTCTGTCTAGAAAGGAAATGCTTGGTATGGGCTCAGGGCAATACACTCACTCAAAATGTTCATAGAATCATAGAATCCTTTCAGTTGGAAGAGGCCGTCAGGATCATCAAGTCCAACCATAACCTAACTCTAGCACTAAAATGTTCTAAGTACATACATATTTATATGAATGACGCACCTAATATGTAGAAAAATATACTTAATCTACAATACCTTTAACTTCATAAATAGATACATATATTTGTAAAAAAACAGACATTAATTTTACTTCAATGTGAATATAAAATGTTTTCGATTGTCAGAAAAATAAATTAAATCTTCACAGGATATCTGTTGCAGTCCATGCAAATTCCAGTATATTAGAAATAAACTTAGATATTCTAAAATAATTTAGTCCCTAATTTCTCATGTCAGATGATCCTGTGGTATAAACAAGCATATTTCATTGTCATTTTATACTGGGTTTAGATGTGAATACATGCTTTCATTCATGAATTTCTGTAATCAGAGGGTAATGGGATTCTTGGCAAAGTAATTTAAGATTTATTAGCCAGGCTTTCTTATTGCTGTTTACAAAGTCTAGCAGCTTGATGATGTGCTTGTGGTCTGTTGGGAATTTCACTAGGACAGTGGTGTCCACACTTTACAGCTGGCTGACCTACACACCTTATTCTCGTTCTCAAGTGCAGATTGTCTAGCATGATCTTCCTTGACTACAGTATAGTTCACCTCTGAATATATGTTGGATGCATACTTCTCAGCAACAGATTTATTTCACCTGTATATCATCTATTCAGTAGGTTCAACACTTCTGAATGTCATTCTGACAGAGCATATGCAATACTACACACACAGGCAAATACAGAGTGGGCTTCCCTTCATCAGATACTGGAGGACGGAGCAGAAACCCTGTGGTAGAGACAGCAGCCAGTAACGAGCTGCTGTCCTTACAGCAAGTCATCCAGCAAACAGCCCTCTCTTAAGGAGCCTTTGGAAAAAGAATAAAGCTGGAGATAGGCACTGAGCTCTGTGTCTTCCTAGTATGATACATATTTCTCACAAACTGTAGGTTATAACACTAGCTTTCTTCAGACCCATCTTTGAGAATACTAATTCAGGATTCCACTCAAGATGCTCATTGCAACATTTCTCACACTTAATAAATGTGCAGAAATGCAGATTTTATTACCATAAATAAAATCAATCCAAAGTTTGCTGCATATCCAGGCATACGATCACTCCATGTCAGCTTCTCCTTTTCATCCTGTCACAAAACACAAAGATAAAACAACAGACATTACAGAAATGCACAATAGTAAATATTAGAGTTAGTAAGATCTATTATTGAAAAAGGTTCTCAATTCCCATACTCCTGTTGTAGTTTTGAAGATGAGTATAAGAACTAGAACAGATGTATTAAAGAATTTAGTTTGAAAGAAAATATTGTAAAAGTATAAATAAGACATATAGAAAATGTCTCTAAAAATCAGAAATTATAGTATCTAACTATTATTTTAGTATTTAGAAAAATGTATTGAGCTCTTAACAAATTTCACAATGTCAGGAGAAAGTCTTGAGATTCACCTTAGTTTACATTTAGGCAAAGCAATTTTCAACCATTTATTTTGAATTGCTTCTTGTAAAACTTCAGAAGAATAGAGACAGAAATAATGAACAGAATGCTTTCTACCATTAAACCCAGATTTTTTGTCTAATGGTTACCTTAGCCAAATGCGGCCCCTAAGATAGTTCTTGAAAAGACACCCAAATTCTTCTCCTGATACTTGGTCTATAGAGAGAAATTACAAAGGCAAGTCACTCCTGCGATTTCTGCTGCTGGGCTTGTATTCTTCATGTGCAAACAGCAACTCTTTATTCATTACATAATTTAAAGCAACTGTGAGCAGTGAAATCGAGTATACTTTTACTCTCCCCACATGAACCTGACTCCATTTCTAGCAACATATGCATCCACAGAGATATTTGAAAGTGGATTTCTATAAGAAATATAATTCCCTTCTCTCAAAATAGGTTTCTTAAAATAATAATAAGGTCATTATTTTGTTTAAGTTAAACTAAACCTATATAATCAAATTAACTAATTTGAGAGAGAGCCAGCTGCTGTTTGCATTTCTGTGAACCACCATTGCTGTCCCATGAACTACTACTTCACTTACATTGGAGTTTACCCAGAGTTATTCTGAATTTAAATTAATTTAAATTAGATTAGAATTCAGGTCAAAGGTTTCAAATAAAACATTTCTAAGGCTCAATTGTCCTCAGATAAAAATAAAAATCAGGGAATATTATACCTTTGTAAAGGGCTTTCCCATGGAGTTTACTGGCATGTGGAATTAGACCAAAGATATTATCCTGTCTACACATCCATTGTGGTGATGTGGCAGTGCTGCAAGCACTGTGGGAAGTAGTATTACTCAGCATCCCCTCTTCTCAGTTCAGTTGTTGATGCAGACAAATTAAGCTTGTCTCCTTTGGGAGAATGCTGGCAGGAGTGGGCCATAGCAAACCCAAGCAGAAGCACAAAGCACAAATAATTTGGCCCAATGTATGCAGTACATAAATGCTCCATACAGTACATAAATGGAGTCCATCATTTAGCTGGAAGGCTACTTTAAAAAGCATTTCTGTGAAAGCACAGATGCATTTCATTTCATTTTGGCTTTTACAACTCAGCAGTTACACAGGACATAAGGAAGTTCTAAGTGATTATACTCCAAGAAGGCCTGAAGGACACCATTTCTAACAATTTTACTAAGGGAAAAACACTGAAGAATCAAAGCAGCAGAATGAGTTAATGCTAGCCAAAGCAGTTAAAGGAAAGAAGAAAATCTTTTGAAACCATATGGAGGTGAAAAGAGAAAATTGTGATCCATACAAAAGGGCCATAAAGAGGCAAAAATGACCAAAACAATACAGCAGTAAAAATTTTTTGCAAAACAAGAAATCATAATATCAAAATAAAACTTTCACATATCATAAATAATTCTTACCAAATCGTAAGGGATGAAGTGACTAAGTTTGGTTTTTTTTTCATGTTTTATTATTTTTTTTTAATATTTCTGGTGATGTAACACATATACTGTATTTTGAAACATTAGCCAGGATTCTGTCATGATCTATTGGCTTTTCAAGTCAAGAAAAAAAATCATATGCTGGAAGACTCTTGATAACACGTCAGTAACTTAAAAAACTGATAAATCAGGGAATACCTTAAGAAACAGTTGTCCTTTATGAAAAAAGAAATAACTATTTGCCATGTTTGCCCTACCTTTTTTTTTTTTTTCTTAATAGTAAAATAAAACCAAATAGTTACAGGAAAGAAGAAAAACTAGGAAAACTGAGCAATGATTGACATATTGTTTTAGAGTTTAATATCAGAAGTTAAAGTGTGCCTAAGTCTGCATTTTTAGGTATTAAGAGACATTAAGATTAATCCATTTAAAGGTCCCAACTTCAGGACTGTTTAAGGAATGTAATTACAGTGTTTACCCTCATTAATCTCAGCATATGCATTAAGAATGCAGAGGCAGCTAGCAACACTAATAATTTTGGAAGTCCTAGGTTTAACTCCTGAATATTTGTTTTACATAAATTATTGCTTTTCAAAAGCACCTTGTGCCTGATTAGTTCAATAAAATAAGTTCCTGAAACAAAGATTTCTAAGCAAAACTGATTCTTAAAATTTCAGTTTATTACTGGTATTAAACGAAATATGGACTGCCTCTAAAAAAATTACCATGCTAAACAGGATAAAAATAGTCCTTCCTCTTGCATTGGGTTGACCTTGGCTGGCCACCAGATGCCCACCCTCCTGCTTTCTCAGTCCCTCTCCTCAACAGAATGGGTATAGAAATTAAGATGAAAAAGCTTGCGAGTTGAGGTAAAGACAGGAAAATAACTTACCAATTGCTATCACAGGTAAAGCAGACTTGACTTGAGAAAAATTAATTTAATTTATCACTATTTAAAATAAATTTGGACAGTGAGAAATAAAAACAAATCTAAAAACTCCAGTTCAACATTACTTCCCTCCCAACTTATTCCTAGGGCCAAGTTCAGTCCTTCTTTCCTGACTCCTCTACCTCTCTCCTCAAGTGGTGCAGGAGGGTGTGGAGTGGCAGGATATGGAGTCAGTCCATAAGAGCCCCTCTCTGCTGCTTCTTCCTCCTTACACTGTTCCCCTGCTCCAGTGTGGATCTTTCTACAATCTGCAATCCTTCAGGGGAAACTCTGCTTGGGCACCTTGGGTACCTCTTCCCCTCCTGTTGCTCTAACCTTGGTGCTGGTAGGGCTGTTTCTCACACTTTTTCCTCTCTCTCTTCACTGTCAGGCAACATTTTACCCTTTCTTACAAACACTTTTCCAGAAATGTCACCATCTTGCCAAGGGGTGCAGCTGTGTCAATAGGTCCATTGGAGCAGCTCCAGCCTCCCCTTATAGAAGCCACCTCTGCAGTTACCACTACCAGTGCCTGAGCAACAGTACCCAGTACATACAGAGCATTGGTTCAATGACATAAGGAAAATCACATTTGTTTTTTAACATTGAACAAGGCAAAACAAGTTGAATGGAGTTCAATGGAGTGACAGACACTTCAGCAGTGCTTTCACAGTCTCTTCTTGAAATTAATGAGTTGAAGTGGGGAATTAGGAATAGGAAATAGGAGAGGGTGTGCATGGGAAATGACAAGCAGATAAAGGAAGAGAAGATCAGCATGACATCTAGTCAGCTTTCTCTTTCACGTATATGTTTTCTTTAACCTTAGGTGACTTTAGCATGTTTGCCATTCTCCACAGCACCTAGCCAAAAGGAGATCAGAACAATGTGCCTGAGTTGCTATGCCATTATGAGAAGAAAGAAAAATATTACCAAGTTACTTAGAAAGCATACATGGCTCAAACCAAATTCTGAAATTTATATCAATATAGCAGGCTGCTGAAAGATACTTTCTGTAAATGCTCTTGCTAAGAATACCAAATCTGTAAATTCATTTTCTTGCTCACCTGATTCTACTCTCTGGCAATAGTGCCATCTAGCTGCTGCAAGACTGTACTGTTAGATATCAAGAACACCTTGTCAGTGATCAAAATGTTACACTTGCACTCTGCAGCAAGGGCTGTTCATGCTAAATTAGTGGAATTCATTTATATATTTCTCCCAGCATATATTACATACCCCATTCTAATAAATAAAGTGCATTGCAGAACACTGTCTAGATGTTAAATGGAGGTAGGAAACCTTTCCTGAATGTTAATCAAAATCTATCCAAACAGTCAGGGAATCTACCTGGAGCAGTCCAAGAGGTATTTGCATTTATTGGTGTAACAAGACGAAACTGATCATTCCCCAAGAGAAACTGTATTGCAGAGAAAAATTTGTATGAAGACAGAAAAACTCATTATAAAGATTATATTTTCGTGGTGAACAAGACAAGGTGAAAGGTATGTTTTAAAGTCTTTCTTTCAGTTTCTTTAAATTCAGTGATGTATTTGCAATTGTATTGGAGGAAAATATATAGTTGTTCTGGGTGTAGTGATACATTCCTGCTTTAATGTTTAATGTAGTGTTGAAAGTGTTCCAAGCAGGAATACAATTCTTTCCTATTAGAAAATATAAAACAAAACAAACCAAAACACAATAAAATAAAATAAAATAAATCAGACAAAAGCCTCACCATCTAGGTTTTACAGGATGATTCATTTTCTTATGAGTTACCTAATACGGCAAAGATACAACATGTGCAGCTTTGCATCTTCAGGTGGGCCTCTGAGCTGTGGAAACCTGGAGATATACTGCACCTGGATAGCACTAAGCAGTGAGGTGAAAACAGTTCTATGTTTCTCTGTGAATTAAACCACAACCAACTTGCTCAGATGACATGTATTTCAGTTATTTATTCATATTTTCCCACAAGAGAACACCTTCTCTAAGCAGGTGTTTTTAACCATCAGCCATGCACTTGGGGAGTAAAGCAACGTACTTTCTCTCTTCTGCATCCTGCCTTGTAGCTCTGGTTCTGAAATTCAGGCTCCTCAGTGCAGTTGTACCTGGGCAACCCCAACGACTTAACTGGACTTGCGTAGAGCTGCAACAATTGACTCAAACTTAGTACAAGATGCTCAGAGAAGAGCAGAATCTAGGACTCCTCTCTCTTGGCTTCCTAAGGTCTTACACAGATAGCAACAGCAAAAAGCTGCAAAACTATATTTCCAATCATAAAATCCAGAAGTTCATCTCTAAGTATGCCCAGGAAGCATCAAATAAGTAACTGCCATTTTTATAACGGCACTTTTCTTAGTAGAAAGAAAAGCTTTAATTTGTGTAAAAACTGTACTGTCCAAATGAGCATATAGAAATAAGAATTGTGGTATCAAATACAGCTCTTCTGTATCTGAGTAACACCCAAAATATAGTATGTGCCTTGCAGGTACAAAACAAAGAAAGTAACGGGCTTCTTCTGAAATAAAAGGTCCCTGTAATTTTACTTTGGGGATGAAATAAGATAAAAGGTAGGGAGAAAAGGATACTTGAGAGCTATTTGTAGATGAAAAGAAGTTCTGAGGCAGAAAAATCCTGCAGAACAGGCAATTTTGGAAGACAGTCTGTTCCAGGATGGTGATACAAAAGGAGCTACAATCAAGACACATCAGCATTTCTGGAATGTTGTAGTGGCCCACAGTCATAATCAAAGCTAGGAAACTCTTTGAACAAGTTCATGGGACTGTTGCAGTCTGTATTAGGGACCGTTTTCCCTAAAATTTCTGAGAGGAAAGACAAAACGGCTGCCACCCTGGGCATCTGTCAATAACTATGTCTATCCTAGTCTGAATCTGTCCCTGGGAGTTCTGCCTTCACACTCCTACAAAGGTAAAAGAGCTTTTGGTTTAAGACCCTTCAAAAGAAAGAACAACATTTTCTATTCTTCTCACTTAAAAAGCAGTAAGGGCATTTTAACAGTAAAGATGGCTCTGTTTTGTGAGCAATATTCTGTTTCAGGGTTGCACATGGAAAAATAACTGCCAAGATTAATTTGGAGCTAATTGAAGGACTGCAAAGCCTTTAATTAAAAACTTTTTCTGAATTTGAAACATACAGAATAGCACAGACACTCTGACAGTTTTCAGTGAAGCTTAATGGACTCATCCTAAATAATTTGCAGAAGCAATGCAGGATAGAGAGCTATGAGAAGTGTGTGCAAGGCTCAGTATTAGGATCATCAAAATTAATGGAATTAAAGGCTAAGGAAGGTTATTGTTAGGCATCCAGTCATGTTTTCCTTTGTAACCACAGAATTTCCATGAGGTGATTTTTGCTATGAGGCTAATAAATGTGTTTCAACTAAGATTCTTTTTAGAGAAACCTCTGATCACAGCTTAGGCATTTCTGTGATGAACAGTCAGTCACAAGCCTTATTAGGTCATTCCAGTTGCTAATTATCCTAGCTGTTGAAAACACATGCATTATCTCTAGGCTGAATTTGCCTATCTGCAACTTCCAGTCTTGGCATTCAGCTTCAACTTTGTCAATTAAAAGCATCTACTGGCAGATTTTGGTTTTGGCTGTAGGTTCTTACAGACTGTGTTCAGGCCACATCTTGGCTTTTCTACCAGCTTAGACCACTCACTTAAAATAGAAACAACCAGCCAAGTCAACAGCTGCATTTCTTCCCCTGCCATGTGATTGGAAACAAATTTCCCTCAGACATGGGTCACTCACTTGGACTTTCATGTAACGAGGCTTATGAATGCATGTGTGAGTAGCCAAGTCCCTGTGCCTCAAGATACACACATGCACGTCCCTTCCAAAGGACCAGATATAGGTTGAGCAATCCAGGGAGACCTTATCACAGACTTCCAGTACTTAAAAGGAGCCTATAAGAAAGATGGAGACAGACTTTTTAGGAGGGCCTGTTGCAACAGGACAAGGGGTCATGGTTTTAAACTAAAGGAGGGAAGATTCAGGTTACACAAGAGGAAGAAATTTTTTACAATGAAAGTAGTGAAACACTGGCACAGGTTGCCCAAAGAAATGGTAGATGACCCATCCCTAGAGACATTCAAGACCAGGCTGGATGGGGTTCTGAGCAATTTGATCTCATTGAAGATGTCCCTGCTCATTGCAGGAGGGTTGTACTGGGTTACTTTTGAAGGTCCCTTCCAACACAAACTATTCTATGATTCTATATGATAGTTACTGTGCTAAGCGAGTGTCATACTTGCAGTCATGGAGCTCAAGGAACCTTTGCAGAAAAGAGGACACCAACCTCTTCTCTGTCAACAGAGATGCTGGCAGAATGGAGAAAAGGACCCAATAATCCAAATAATTTCTAGTCTTCATCAGTCTTAACACTATGTTGCTAGACATAGTTAATTTAATACACTGTAGTTTCTCTGCTGTATTTAAAACTAACTTTGCCTTTGATCCTCATCTTCATGCATTTACTGCATTGTAGCATATTGCAAACCTTATTGTGTAAATGGCATTAAGGTGCTTAGTCTTTATATCACTGTTTAAAATCAACTTCTTGATATTTACATATGGTTCAAGTGAAAACTGGCAGCACTTCTCTTTTTATGATGACAGTTTAACATATGGCTTTACAAGTATGAATTATTTATGTAAACCTGATGCCATTCAGAACATTACCAGAAAAACACTACGCAAACAATAGCGTTACATCTGTAGTCATAAATATTCGTTGTTTATCAGTGTTCTTTGTTGATGATTAATAAATCAAAATGAGTCTGGTCCAGAGAAGGCAAAGGGTTAGATGTACAAATACACTTAGACATCTGATAAGATTTCCAAAACAAGCTACTGACAGAGGTACATAGGTCCGTCATAGTAGGGAAGGTGGTAGCGGAATGCCACAAATTAAGTTCATGACATATTCTGTCACTTGCTTAATTGTTTTTGTCGTGTAGGTCCTGAACTTTCTCAAAAAAGGTATTGAAATGCCACATATACCTTTAAAATATGCTTATATAAATAAAAGAATGCAAAAGGAAAACATATTCTGAGCTAGACATGTCTGATTTGTGTGATTAGATCATTTTAACATGCTTTGATATTGACTAGACACAGACCTATCTGTCACATTAAACAAAGGGACAACAAGGTGAGTTACAAAGACTGGCTTTAGGAAAAAATCAATTACCAGCAATAACCATTCCCTTACATTGTCCTGCATTTAACTGGATTTGCAACCACTTTGTACCCTGAAATCCAAAGCACTATTACTCTAATAGTGAATTTGGTTTCACACTTTCTTCTGTAAACTGTGAACGTCTGATGAAGAAGTTAATGAAATCATAAATGCAGCACTTTTTAAAACAATGTATCTAGTGTAATTTAAAAAAACAAACAAACAAACAAACAAAAACAAAAATAAAACAAAAACGTTTTACTAGTTCCCATAATTTAGTACCATTTTAATATTGCAATGATTTTAAACATTTTTCATTGTAAATTATTATAAGTATAGAACTATCTTTTCTTAGTAAGTCCTTTTAAAAATATTAGTTACACAATCAAAATCCCAACTACATGCAGTATCTCTCCCTACAATATAAAAAAATCCCTACAAAATAAAAAAAAATACAATATTAAAAAAAAAAAGTTTTTAACTTCAAGTTTATTTGCCCCAGAAAAATAAGAGTTTACCTTAAATTTATCTGTAAAATCACTCATTTAGTCACCATTATACACTTTAATATAAGCAACGTGTGCCCAGTGGAACTAAGCCAGTTGGCAATTTTGCAATTTCCAAAGCTTGAATTACAATTCTTTATGTGGGATTCTCTTAGCAACATTTAATAGTCCTATTACTTCTCTAAACTGCATGTATTGGTTGCCTTAATGTGAAGAGAATACAATTAAAATTTTTAACTGGGTGTTTGATTTCAGTTCTGGATGAGATGTATTTAGTGTTAGATTCTGAGGATCCTTTCTGTGTTTCTTTGAAGCTTGTCTAGCCCACATCTGGGCCAGTGTCCTAGCCTGAAGAATCTAGGCTGAAATTCTTGCTCATGTGAAATCAATCACAAAAAACCCATTGACTTCAATGAAGCAGAATCTCACCCAAATGCTTTGGCATTGCACACTTAAAATTAGATTCTCCATTGTTTTACACCATGTGAAGTCACTTATCCCCACACAAAGTGGGAGAAAGAGGCATGCAACACATTATCGGTTTCATTTGTTTGAAATTTCCAATTTAGCTTAGACAAACTGTGAATGATCACACAAACAGCAGAGGAGAGTGAAGTGGTGTAAATTTTAGTAACATTTTTAAGTTGGAAATTATATGTTTGAGAAGCAAGGAAATAATTAAAAAGGGATGTGGCTATGCGAGATTCTTTCCCTGATTCCAGAGCATTTATTACCAGCTGTAAAATGTCAATTAAGTTTGTATTCTAACATTTGAATATGCCATAAAAATTGGCACTCAGTTGCAGAATACAATCTACAGAGGTGCACTTTTGCCAGCAATATATGGATGACATGCAGAGAAGAGTTCTGGGTAAACAGTCAACAAATGGAAGACTTGAAGGGTGGGGAGGGGTACAAGAGCAGAGCAGCCTTCAAGTCTCTCCATGTCTGCTCCAAAAAGAACACATTTAGAGGTACAAGAGTCCTGCCTGTGTGCTTTATCCTGCTGAGCCGTTGTACCTGACTGTTTCATAGAATCGTAGAATCATACAATGCTAGGGATTGGAAGGGACCTCGAAAGATCGTCTAGTCCAATCCCCCTGCAGGAGCAGGAACACCTAGATGAGGCTACATAGGAACATGTCCAGGCAGGTTTTGAATGTCTCCAGAGTAGGAGACTCCACAACCTCCCTGGGCAGCCTGTTCCAGTGCTCCGTTACCCTCACTGAGAACAAGTTTCTTCTCAAGTTTAAGTGGAACCTCTATGTTCCAGTTTAAACCCACTACCCCTTGTCCTCCCGTTGTTTGTCACCGAGAAGGGCCTGGCTCCATCCTCGTGACACTCACTCTTTGTATATTTGTAAACATTAATAAGGTCACCCCTCAGTCTCCTCCAAACTAAAGAGACCCAGCTCCCTCAGTCTTTCCTCATAAGGGAGATGCTCCACTCCCTTCATCATCTTGGTAGCCCTACGCTGGACTCTCTCCAGCAGTTCCCTGTCCTTCTTGAACTGAGGAGCCCAGAACTGGACACAATATTCCAGGTGTGGTCTCACCAGGGCAGAATAGAGAGGAAGGAGAACCTCTCTCGACCTACTAACCACCCCCCTTCTAATAACATCCCAGCATGCCATTGGCCCTCTTGGCCACAAGGGCACAGTGCTGGCTCATGGTCGTCCTGCTGTCCACCAGGATCCCCAGGTCCCTCTCCCCTACACTGCTCTCTAATGGATCATTCCCCATCTTATACTGGAACCTGGGGTTGTTCCTGCCCAGATGCAATACTCTACATTTCCCCTTGTTATATTTCATTAAATTTTTCCCCGCCCAGCTCTCTAGCCTCTCCAAGTCACGCTGAATGGCAAGCACAGCCTTCTGGCGTGTGAGCCACTCCTCTCAGCTTGGTGTCATCAGCAAACTTGCTGATAGTACACTCTAGTCCCTCATCCAAGTCATCGATGAATATATTGAACAGTACTGGTCCCAGCACCGACCCTTGAGGCACTCCACTAGATACAGGCCTCTGCCCCATTGACCATGCCTCTCTGGCTTCTTTCCTTCAGCCATTTCGCAGTCCACCTCACTACCCGATCATCCAGACCACACTTCCTCAGTTTAGCTATGAGAATGCTGTGGGAGACTGTGTCAAATGCTTTCCTGAAGTCAAGGTAGACCACATCCACCGCCCTGCCATCATCTATCCACCTCATTATATCTTCATAAAAGGCTATGAGGTTGGTCAAGTACAACTTCCCCTTGGTGAAGCCACGTTGACTGCCCCTAATGACCCTCTTATCCTTGATATGCCTTGAGATGGCACCAAGGATAAGTTGTTCCATTACTTTTCCAGGGATGGAGGTGAGGCTGACTGGTCTATAATTACTCGTGTCTTCCTTCTTGCCCTTTTTGAAGACTGGGGTGACATTAGCTTTCCTCCAGTCCTCAGGCACCTCTCCCATCTCCCAAGACTTGGCAAAGATGATGGAGAATGATCCATCAATGACATGAGCCAACTCCCTCAGCACCCGTGGGTGCATCCCATCTGGGCCCATGGATTTGTGGATGTTCAGATTGCCTAATTGTTCCTTAACCCAGTCCTCATCAACCAAGGCAAATTCTCGTACCGTCCTGACTTCTTCTGGGGCCTCAAGGGGTATGGGGTTCCTCAGGACAGCCTCCGGCAGGGCAGAGTAGACAGAAACAAAGAAGGCATTCAGTAACTCTGCCTTCTCTGTATCTTCTGTCACCAGGGCACCCACCTCATTCATCAGTAGGCCTACATTGCCTCTGGTGTTAGTTTTATCTGCTACATATTTGAAAAAGCTCTTTCTGCTGTCCTTGACCCCTCGTGCCAGCTTTAATTCTAACGAGGCCTTAGCTTTCCTAATTGCCTCCCTACATCCCCTGACAACAGCCTTATATCCTCCCCAAGTGACCAGCCCCTCTTGCCATGATCTGTAAACTCTCCTCTTCCACCTGAGCTTACTCAGCAGTTCCCTGTTTAACTGCGCAGGTCTCCTGTCTCCCTTCCTTGACTTCCTACGTGTCACGATGCTCTGATCTTGTGCCTGGTAGAAACAGTCTCTGAACACTAACCAACTATCTTGGGCCCCTTTACCTTCAAGTAGCCTTGCCCGTGGGATTTCCCCCAGAAATTGCCTGAAAAGGCCAAAGTTTGCTCTGCTGAAGTCCAGGGTTGCAATTCTGCTTGCTACTCTGTTCCTGCTGCACAAGATCCTGAACTTCACCATTTCATGGTCGCTGCAACCAAGGCAGCCCTCAACCTTTACTGCTTCAACCAGACCCTCCTTGTTAGTGAGGATGTCCTCCTCCAGCAGTCCTCCTCTCCTCGTTGGCTCCTCCACCATTTCTGTAAGAAAGTTATCATCAATGCACTGGAGGAACCTCCTGGACTGTGGCTGGCTGGCTGAGTAGTCCTTCCAGCAGACATCAGGGAAGTTAAAATCCCCCACCACAACCAGGGCCTGTGAATGTGAGGCTGCTCTCAGCTGCCTGTAGAAGGCCTCATCAGCTTCCTGACCTTGATCTGGTGGTCTGTACTAGACACCCACAAAAGTGTCTCCCCTGCCAGCCTGCCCCTTAATTCTCACCCATACACTCTCAACTTGCTCCTCATCTGTGCCTGGACAGTACTCAATACATTGTAGTTGCTCTCTCACATAAAGAGCAATTCCACCACCTCGCCTGGCTGTCCCTTCTTTCCTGAAGAGGACATAGCCATCCATGACCATGTTCCAGTCATGTGAGCTGTCCCACCATGTCTCTGTAGTTGCCACCGGATCATAATCTCCTGCTTGAACACAAGTTTCTAGCTCCTCCTGCTTGTTCCCCATGCTGCGTGCATCGGTGTACAAGCATTTCATGGAGCGAGCTGAGCATACTGATTCCACCCTAGGGGGATGGGAGGCCCCTCAGTCCCCATCAATTCTAGAATGCTGCCCCACTGATGCAAGCCCACTTAGAACCCCATCCCCCTTCAAGTCTTGTTTAAAGCTCTCCAAATGAGCCCTGATAATTCCTGACCCAGCATCCTTTTTCCCTTGCAGGATAAACTATTCACACGCATCACTGTCGGGATTGGTGTCCTATAAATCCAGGCATTATCAAAGAATCTGAAGCCCTGCCTGTAGCACCAGTCTCAAAGCCAATCGTTTAAGGATTGGTTTCTTCTATTCCACCCCATGTTGTCACCCAAAAAAGGAAGGAATGATGAGAAAATCACTTGAGCTCCAGACTCTTTCACCATCCATCTCAGAGCCTTGAAGTCTCTCTATATTCCCCTCATACTGCAGGATGCAGCCTCCTTCCCACCTGTCTGGAAGATCAGCAGTGGGTAGTAGTCTGTCGGGTGCACCAAGTCAGGGAGTGCCCTGGTGATATCCCTGATTCAGGCCTCTGGTAGGCTACAAACATCCCTATGATGAGGGTCAACTCTGTGTATTGGGCCCTCCATCCCTCTCAGAAGGGAATCACCTATTACAATCGCCCTTCTTTCTTTCTTATCAGAGGCAGTCTTGAGGTGTGGAGTTAACAGCCTCTTCCTACGTGTCCCTGTAGGCGGATCTTGCACCGTGTCCTCACCTACTTCACCTACCTGCTCTTCAAGCTCCAGGGCTTCAAACTTGTTATGGAGGGGCACCTGGGGAAGTAAAGCAGGTAGGGAGAGGGGTTTCTTGTGACACCGAACCGGAACTCTCTTCCAAACCTGAGGAATGAGGCTGCATTTATGGCAGTTGTTGTATAAACAACAGCTTGGAGACTGCAAGAATAATATGGGTACATAAATACCATTGAGTGATGACTGACCTGAGCTGACCATACCTATGCTACTTCTAGAACTAGAGAAAGGATCCCCAAGATGACTGAATATAAGGCCACTGAGAGGACCTCTGGAAAGAGCCGGGAGTTGAATAGGGTAATTCGGGATGTTCCATTTCCCCTCAGAGATTTGTTCAAAGTCCCCATACCAATCTGAAGATTTTCTGAACTTCTGGTGTTGTCACAGAAAGCTGACAAGATCCTGTTTCTAACATTACTTATAAACTGTTAATAGGTCATTTAACAAAGCTGTGGGAACAGGGACAGAAATATTTAGGAGAAATAGACACCTTCCAATCAGAGGCAAGGCTACAAGGGAGGCCTCTCCTGCAGCATTTTTTTGCCATGTACTTTCTGTGTTTTTAGACCACTGAAATGTCTTTTGCATCCTGGAGAATCACCACCCACTGCACTGGCCTGTGTAGAAGACTCAGAGCTACTACGGTGGAACAGAGAAGAACATAACATTGCCACATAAACAATGCCTGTCTACATCTCTTCTGACACTGTCCCAATGACATGCCAAAGACCACCAAGCATTTACAGTGATATGGAATCTTGCATTTAAACCCTATATTATAACCAAATTTCAACAAAAGTTAAGAAAAATAGTTTCTTCTGGAAAACAGCTTTCAGTGTGAAGTCATCAATTTAGCATTTCCTCAAAGTTCCCAAAAATATCCAGACTGATCCTCTCATTTGCTACATTTTCTTTGCATTGACTGCTGGAAGACTTTTAAGGAAGACTCTGTCCAAGAGAAAATTACAGGGATTTGTTGGGAATCCTTTGTTGACACAAATCTGATATAAAGGCTTCTATATGATGTCCCATTCCTCTGGCTAGAGTATGATACGTAGCTGAAACGAAGGTGACAGTTACAGTCAAGGCCACCTACATTGGCGGTTTGTCTTTGGACAAAGTTTCAGCTAAATGGCCTGTGATTTGTTCAAGCAGACCTGCGACGGGCATCTGCTGAAATGTCAGAGCTTCATGATATCGTTACATAAATAGACACACACACACACACACACACACAATGGTTATATTGCCCAATGAGACAAAATAGTACCAAAATAAACAGTCTCCCCAAGTTTTCCATTGTGTATTGCAGTATAGTCAGTCTCAGAATTTCCCATTGAATCATGATTTAATGGAAGAGTAGTACTGGGGCAGAGAGAACTTGTGTAGAGTCCTCATACTCATGTCTCATTCTATGTGTCCAGGCTCTTTCAAAAGGCAAAGGGCATGTTTGTTTTTCACCCTCCTTTGAATGTGCCTTGTTCACTGGTACTCTTGCGACAAAGGAAGGAGGAAAAAAAGATCTTTGGAATCTAGAAATACTGAGGAATTCTCCACTATTTGCAGTTTTGAAATCAAGGACATACACTTTTTTATAATTTTCTGTGTATTTTATTTTGATTACTTGTTGCGGATTGGTTGCAGGATTCATTTAGTGAAATTCTATAAGTTGGGTAATAAAATAAAATAAAATGGTTTATATCAAAACTAAAGCAAAAACATATTTTAAAAGAAATCTATGTGAAGGAAGTAGATGAACAGTCTTCATGTCTATTACTGATATGGGTAAAAAGTAAGTAGTGGCTCAAATTACCAACAGAAATATTTATACTGGACATGAAGAAAGTCCTTGGAACAGTAAATACTTCAGTCCTTTCAACAAGCATCGGTAAGGCCTAGGTCAATTTCCCTAAGGATGATGTGGTGTCTTCATCACTACAGATTTTTAAGACCAGGTTAAAGAAACATCTGGTGAACATGACACTGGGTATAGCTGGTCCTGCTTTGGAGCACAGTGGGGGAACTGGATATCTACATGAGTTCCCTTCCAAGCTTAATTCCTGCATTTTATTTTCTGTGTTGCCTATGACCTTTATAGCCTTAAATTAATTTAAACTACTGATAACTTTGTATATTTCTTTTTCTTGTTCTTCAGAAAATATCAAATGACAATAAATCTCATGTATTTTTCCCAAAGTACCAATAAGAGAAATTAAAATTGAAGTAATTACCGGTAGTTACTGACAGGATGTGAATAGAGTTATCATCACACACAAATGATTGTCACATGATGTATCCACACACTAACTCATGCAAGTAAATACAACAATCTAAGCACCATTTCGAGGGAAATAATGGCCACTGAAGACGTGGTCTTTATTAAATGAAAAAGGGTGTTCATTATTTGATAATTACCTCACAGAAATCTATTAATATAAGTACAAAACCCAACAGTAGTCTGCCTGCCCCTCAGCCTCCAACCGGAAAGTGTGACTTCCTGTCCCAACAGACATATAATCTGAGTCCTTGACACTGACAGAGAAAGCAAGGAGAGGTGACCTGTAGACCTTGCAGGCAAGTAAATATGTCTTCCAATAAGCCAAGGTTCTGAATCAATGATCTAAGGTATCCTGTCACTCAATATCAGGCCAAAAACCAGAAGGGCTAAGCCTACAAAGTTTTGCAACCTAGACACCACTCTAATGAAATGATAAGTCAGGGGCCTCAGAGCTCCATGTCCTAAACATAACCCTGACTACCCAGAGGTTCAGACCTAGTAATATCAGCCCAACAAGCTACAGTCCACCCAAATCAGGAAGCTCACAAAACTTTGTTATCTGGCATTTGCTGAGGAAATAAAGGAAACAGCTGATGTCTCAGACATCAACTCCTGCTTTAAGGGTTGTATTTGCTGGGTAGTCTTCCACTAATACTTCTTCTTCTTCTTCTGGAGCTGAATTCTCCCTTCATCCTATAGTTTTTCACCAGTCCATGACTCCTCAGGAACGGAAGACAGATATACTGAAGGATCTGGGCCAGGCCTGAAGAGTTGTGGTGAATGGAGTCAAATGCAGTCGGCAGCCAGTCATGAGTGGTGTTCCACAGGGATCAATATTGGGACCAGTTCTGTCTAATATCTTTATCAATGATCTGGATGAAAGGATTAAGTGCACCCTCAGAAAGTTTGCAGACAACACCAAATTAGGTGGGATTGTTGATCTCTTTGAGGGTAGGAATATTTTATAGAGGCATCTGGACCAGCTGGATTGACGGACTGAGGCTGACTGTATGAGGTCCAACAAGGTGAAGTGTTAGGTCCTGCACTTGGATCACAACAACGCCAAGCAACACTACAGGCTCAGGGAAGAGTGCTTGGAAAGTTGCCTGGTGGAAAAAGACCTGGGGGTGTTGATCGACAGCCAGCTGAACATGAGCCAGCATCCTGGCTTGTATGAGGAATAGTGTGACCAACAGGACAAGAGGAGTGATTGTCCCCCAGTATTCAGCACTGATGAGGCCCCACCTCAAATACTGTGTTCAGTTTAGGGCCCCTCATCACAAGAAAGACATCGAGGTGCTGGAGAGAGTTCAGGGGAGGGTGACGAGGCTGGTGATGAATCTGAAGAACAAGTCTTCTGAGGAGCAGCTGAGGGAACTGGGGCTGTTTAGCCTGGAGAAAAGGAGGCTGAGGGGAGACCTTATCTCTGTCTACAGCTACCTGAAAGGAGGTTGTAGCATTGAGGGTGTTTGTCTCTTTTCCCAAGCAGCGAGTGATATGACAAGAAAAAAAGGCTTCAAGTTCTGCCAGGAATATTAGGGAAAATTTGTTCACAGAAAGGGTTGTAAAGTACTGGAACACACTACCCAGGGAAGTGGTGGAGTCACCATCCCTGGAGGTGTTTAAAAGACGAATAGATGATGTTCTTAGGGACATGGTATAGTGCTAGATTTAGGTTATGGCTAGACTCGATGATCTCAAGGGTCTCTTTCAACCAAAATGATTCTATGATTCTATGATTCTAAGATGATGCTCACCTAGGGGGTTTATGAGCACAAAGCCTTCCCATGGGACCCCACAAACTAGACACACATACATATGCGAGTCAGTGAGTTTAGTGGACTATGGTTTCAGTTTGGAAATGTATTCTTTCTGACTTTTTAAGTTTGTTCTCTCATCCTTGTCTGCAAGATAATGCAGTATCCTTGCCACAGATACATCTGATAACTAAAGCTGAATTTACTGCTACAATTAATTCAAGTTCTATGAATTCCTGAGGAGGTATATATTACACTCATTCTTACTTTCCTTTTTCTGTGAAATTGTACTACTACCAGTTTACGTAGCTCATGGGACTGGCACTATGCAAAATTCACCAGCTGCAAATAGATGGTGACATTGTAATTCCATCACCTAATGCTTAAAATGCACCAATGCCATTTTTTTCATATTTGTAGAAATCCCTAACTGAACCTACAAGATTGTAACAGAACTAAGACTATATATTCCTATAAATAATAAGATGGAATAATTCCTTCAGAAACAAAGCAATTTCATTTATGTCCAAATAAGAATGAGCAAATTAACAACAGATTAAGCATATGGAACTCTTTAAATAATTTGACTAAATGTGCAGCATTATTAAGAAAAGATGTGTTTTCTTCTACTGAGATTTATGTCCGATATATTCATATCACCACAGATGAGCTTCATCAGGCAGCAGGAGAAACAGCCGAAACAAAACATTTTGCTTGTTGGCTCAATAAATGAATTATTATATTTGTTCTATATTTTAATGAAGGTGAAAAATAACACTGTGCTAATCCTGCCAGGCGTGGCGTATGTGTGGTTGGTCAACTGAACCCTGAATTCTGGTTTACAAAGGTCTGAAAGATATACAACATAGCCAGGTTCAAAGGAGACTAGTGAGCCCAGTGAACTCAAACTTCCAAGTTCAAATTTCCAGCATTGCACTTTGGGGCCTTCGGAGGCCCAGTGAGGAATTTCAGCTCCCAGTTTTGTACTACTACCCCAAAACAGAGAACCTGGTATATCTAAGATAGATGCTTTTCAGAGAAATTACATGTACACCACCCACATATAACCTTTTTCTTTTTCTGTGTTATCCTATTGTCAGTACCTGCAGGGATGCCAGGTGGCTGTTCTTCATGCCAAACAAGTTATTCAAAGATGTTATTCAGTATTCATTGCCAGCCTTTGAATCCAGAATGTCCTCTGAGGACAATGAGTAGGTGAGACGTTTCCCCAGCAATTACAAAAGCAGCTCTGTCATAATTTCTAGCCCTGTGGATTTTTGCTATTCTAGAAATAACTCACACTCCATAAGGCCTCTTTGTCACAGAACTTCTGGAGTGCATATTTTTCCATTCTTGCCTTATTTTTTAGCAACACAGATATTTCCTCTTCCCTGCCCCCCAGCAGAATACTGCTCTGGATTGAGAAGCAGGTGTCTATGCTGTGGTGCCTCACAGAAAACCTACCGATGACTTTGAGTACATCATTCTCTTCTTAGCATTCTTCTTCTGGTCCCATTTTCCCATATATGCTATGTGGCTTCACCTTAAATAAACACCAGTACACACGTAACTCTTTCTTATTAAATGCAACTTCATTTGGAGACATCAGCTTCTGCCTCTATTTGCAAAGGTCTCTGTCTTTCCTCCCTCTTGCCCAGTCTTCCTACTCTATTTGCAGAGTCACAGAATCACTGGTTCCACTACAACACACAGGTATTCTACTCCTATTTTTTTCTCACTGCTCCTTTTCATATGTCCATGTATTCCACCTGCTCTCCTCTAGCATTCATCTTAGACTGGGTTCTTTCATTGACTGGGGTGGTATTTTGTCATAGAGTCCTGTAAAATATTCTGTTTGTTTCCAAAATATCTGCTAAAATTAATCTTAAATATGGTAACACAACTATTCCTTTTCCAGTAAACTGGTGAGATCATAAAGATAAGAATAATGAAGAAGATGGAATAAAGAGTCAATCTTAATCTAAAAGGAGAGTAAAAAATCTGTTCTGAACAGGTGACAATGAAAAGTTAGGTTTCATTGGCAATTAAGCAAGCTAAAAAGGGTAATAAGTGATTTTTTTCTCCAGTAAAAACAAAAGAAAGGAGATATGTCCCAAACTAGGATGAAAAGCTAAAGTATTTGTTTTCAAAAGTGTTTTTAATTACTGTGATCCAAATGTTTTACGTCAAAAACTTACATATTTTTGTTTGATTCATTCTATTTTTAAAAACCCTCTAATATAAATTGCATTTTGAAATAAAAAGTCATTTAGTAACAGCAGCTGGAAACTTGTCACTCTATAAAAGTTGAACTAAGATATTTCATTAAAATCAAAACATGCTTTATGAAAAAATAGGATCAGTAAACAATATTTTCCAGTTGAGAGGCATTTCAACTCTACAACTTTTTTAGCACCTCTGCTTTCAGTTTTCTTTGAACACAGTACCAACAGGTGTCTATAGAAGGAAAATGGCACAAGGAGATTTCTGGAGTTTTGTGCTCTGTGAAAACCCTGCTGTTAAGGCTTAACATGCATGTTGTGTGTTGTCATGTCAAATGACTTCTACTGGTAATAGTAAGATTCTGCATAACATATAGTTGCCAGGACTGTAGACACAAAAAACTACTTCATCATCTCACTTGACTCTAAAAAAAAAAGCTTGACAAATCTGCAGTCTGTGCTTTCTTGCATGCAGACATATTGCATTCAACATACTCCACCCACTTCAACAGCTTATGGTAAAATAACCACTTTGAAAAGCAATGAGGAATAGTAAGGACCACTGCATCTGAGGTGGTTCCTACCTGAACCCCAGGCCAAAATTCACTGCTGCAGCACTACGTCTTTTCGCAGGTTATAGCTTTGTGAAAGATTGTCTTGCTCTTGACTATGTCTCCCAAATCTAGAAGTAGTATGGCCCTGAGCTGCATTAATTTTGATGTTTACTTTTGGATATCAAAGAAATGAGACATTATGAAATGCTGTTCAGATGTATCAACTGTTTTCTGATGCCTGTGTGCCTTGAAGAGACTGATAGGCAGAGAACAGGCAAGAGGAAGAGAAGGAAAACTTGCACAGTGGCAACATGTGGTGCAAAAGTTCAGCATCTCCAAATACAGACGTATTTTTTCAGAAAGTCTTTTAAAATTCTTATCAGAATAGAAAGGTAGATTCTGCACCACCACAATATATGTCCACATTTGTATAGAGAAGCTTGAGACAAAAACAGCAAAAAAACTAACTCATGCAATAGTAATGAAAGACAAGTATCAGATTCTTATCATAACTATATAAAGAAGAAAGCTCTTGTTAAATGTGTATAATTACAGAGAGAGGAAAAATACAGTGATAAAACTGATCTTCATGTTCTGTGGATTCAAAATTCCATCATGTTAAAAATGGTACTGCAATGGCCTCAATGTGGCTGAAATTCATTATTATGTTCTTGAATGGAGGAGTCCAGTAATTACATTTAAATTCCAAGCTCTAATACTGTTTTGAGTCAGTAGCTGTTTTGTATAACAAGCACTATTTAATAATTCAGCACTCTCATTCTGTTAATGCAAGTTTTAGGTGAAATCAGAGAGCCCTGAACATTCAGTAACTCACCCAAGTTATGTTCAATGACAATCACTGATACAACTCAAAAAGTGTACACCTGGACAAATCCTACTTGCAGGGACACATATTTCTGTTTCATAAGCAGATAAATGGAAAAGTCAGTGTGGCACAGTCATATTCCTCACCATGCCTCACAATTCAGAAAAGCAGAAAGACATAGCACTTCACCTGGCTGGTGTTTTCATTTTCTTGCATACTTGGTATCACATCCTGTTCTGCTACTGTCTGTGGGATTTGGACTCCTCCTGGACTCCTCACATACAGGAGGATCCATGCTTTGCCTAGTCTCTGTTCACCATTTGGCTATTATATAGATGGATAGCCACAGAATAACACTACTCATCTCAAAGTATCTCCTTAATTATTTTTTATGTTTTCATAGTTAGCAGAATTCATAGGCTAAAGTAACGATTAACCCTCTGAAGAACCTCTGCTGCAGACCTCATACACATCACAGTAATTGATATATTTCATGACCTTTTGGAAAGAGCACTGTGAACTATGATATCATACCTCATTTGAAGCAAATTTTTAGTCCATGCTTAATAGTTTGATAACACTTGTATTAATAAAGAAAAGAACTCTGTGCCTAATGCTTGACATAGGAAAGGTGTAGAGTCAGCAAAATGTTAATTGTAATAATAAGTCTCTTTTTACAGTATCATCTAGTTGCTCATCAATCTGCCTAATCATTAGAGTTCTCAATTGTACTAGCTTTGCTTCTGCTTCTTCTGTATAAAACTATTTAAAAACTGAGTGCTAGGGCACAAGTCAGAGAATTCAGCCATTTAATGCCTATGCAGAAACAGTTGCGATAAGCAGAGAAACACAGAGAGTGCTCGAGCACAGGAGCAGTCTCCACAGCAGCATCACACACTGGGGAAAAGGCAAGATACTGATAGGGATAAGAGGTGTGGCTTTGTGAAGGAATGACCATGATCTAGGAACTTCAGTGTAACAAGCAAATGCCAGACAGCCACCTTTGAGATGTTCATTCACAGCTCTTATCAGCAACAGGCAAGTGTTCTCTGGGACGTTTAAACATGGCTTTAGAAGAACTTGATGTAAGGGCAGCAAGAAAGACCAGCAATTAGTACAGTAATGTATATTAGAAAATTTTTGAAACTTTCAAGTCAATTTTCCAAAACACTACAAAATTTTTTGCTTAATCACTTCTTTGTTTTACTTTCCTTCTTTCCTTCACTATTTTTCCCATTTTGTTCCTTATCAGGATATCTAAAAGCAACAATTTAAGAAAATAACATGATACTTCTTAGCTATTCACATCAATTCGGGAAATAGGGCTTTCCAAAAGCATTAGATATTCTGAGGTACATAATAAAACTTCTAGCATTCATAAACATGGAAATCTATGGGAAGATTTTGAAGATGCTGATCCTTCATGGACAGAAAATTAGAATATGCTTTGGGCCCAGTATTGCTGCTGACTCAGCAGTTAATTTCACCATAATTCTTTTAAGAGCATGTAGGTCATATAAATGCTGCAGGTGATATATTGCTCTCTTCCTTCAAGGCTTGAACCTGGGCTATGGCTATTATAGATGCTGAAGTCCTGGGCAAGGAGCCAGGTCACTGGAGTACACCCTTTCCAGCCCAAAATCTGAAACAGAAAACTATTTTCATGAGCTTTTTCACTGCTGTAGTGGTGTTACAGAGCTCTATGTATCAATTTGACTTTTGTGTATATATTTCAGATGATACTACTGAAAGGCTTCTTTACAAATGACTGAATGTGGCCTAATGAGATGGTCCTCAATGAGCCAAACTGCAGGAACGCTGACACCGAGGTCCCCTGTTCTTCAGGAATACAGATGAAGGAATTACAGCTGTCAGCTAAAATCAGAGTTGAAGAGCAGGGAAAGTTTCATTCTTTATCTCACCCTACATTCACACACTTAGGTAAAACAGAAATTAACTCCCAGATTGCTGGAACTCTATCTCCTTGGACTTCCAGTTCAATACTCAGAATACATGCTCCTCTGAGTTATGGACAGTAGGAAAAGACTTCTGACACTTTTCCACATGTGGGCCAAAGGCCAACACCATGCTTCTAAATACACAATTCGTTCCATATATGTTAACCCTTTAATAAGTGCAAATAGCACAACAGAAATTCAAATTATTCTTTAACTTTCCTGATTAGAAAAATCTGGGCCATGCATGTGTGGGGGACTACAGTGTGTCCGTGGATTCCCTGACGGAGGGCATGGGAACAGAAATTAGCCTTGAAGATATGAAGGCCTACCCGTGAGAAAAATGGGAATAAAGGAGTATCCAGAGATGTTAGGGATGTACCCGTGAGAGAGAAGGGAGTAGAAGAGTAACATTGATGATAGCAAAAATAGCCAATGAGATGTTTCTGTTGTAACTTGTAACCAATAGTGAAGAGACACATGAATTGGCAGAATTGTATACAAATGCACTTGTGGCAATAAATGGCATCTACTACATTCATCCTGGAAGAACTTGGTCTATGTCATTTGTCCGTCCCAACCACGACATGCATGATCTGTTTTCTCTGTTGTCCTTCCATTTTGCCAAAGGCTACTGTCAAAATCCTTGTTATCTATGTTACTGCAAGAGCCAACTACTCTACGTAAATCACCTAAAATTGGTTAACATTTTTTTATGTTAATATGCAACAAAAAATAATAGAAAATGTCTTTTGGCATATTTTTATGTCATTTGCATGCCAAAAGTTACAATTTAATAATATTAATTTAGTATTTAAATGCATCAAGGCTTGGGAGTAGATTTGAATTATTCCAATTTATCATAAGTGTTAAGTTTGGTTTGGCTAAGTGCCCAAACGGGAGCTGAATGCTGTTGAATATGGAGTTAGAGTTGGCCTGTGTTCCTCCCTGAGTGTTTGACAGCAGTACCGCAAGTGAAAACATACAATTAACATGTAATTATTATTAAAGATGGTCATTGTTTTCATAGGGTTATGGGGTTTTTTTATGTGGATTTTTTGTTGTTGCTCTGGAGGGTTTTTTTGGTTTGGTTTGAGGTTTGTTTTGTTTTATTTTAAAGCTATTTTATCTTGATTGGAAATAAAAAAAAAAATTAAAAATTCACCTTCAGAACACATATATTCTTACGCAGGGGGGATCCTTGAAATTCCATTTCATTGGTTATAAATTAAGAGAAAGAATCAGTGATTCTCCCCCAAGAACGGTGCCATTTGGAAAGAGGCAGTGCAAGACTCTCCGGGATAACAGGGACAGAACATCAAAATAGCAGTTACCTAAAGTAGAACCCCCTCAGCATAATAGTAACTGCAAGGATTTGCTTAATGGTACTAGAAATCTCTCTCAGTCTCACAGTTCAGATGTGATACTTACTATGAAACCTTTTGCAAATGTATCATCTTATATAATACAGAGCAGCAAATGATAATTTTCTTCTCAAATGAGGAGGTACAGTACAGAGAATGCTTTCCAGTGGAATCACTCCTTGCAACAGCAGGATCACATCAAAGCAGAACTTATTCAGGAGGTTTGGATGCCTGATGGAGATCTAAATATCTGATCTAATGCTGCAGCCAAATAATGCCATTAACAGTATAAAGAGATCAACAATATAAGTTTTATATACACATAAGATCAGCAGAAATAAAGTTCCTCATGAAACAGTGGATTCTCCCTTAGAATGAAGGTCATGATTTCATGATACATCTAGTTACTGTCAGTGAAAATAAAAAAGTCACTATCATTAATCATATTTTACTCTATTGTGTGACATTAATTGATCTAGAGTGCATCATTATACTGCAGAAATGTATACATATGATAATATCTATCAAAGCATATACATACTTCTGGACTTTCATTAATGTGACTGAACAAAACAAAATCCACATTTATTTAAAAATGGGTCCTAGTACAAAAAAGTCACAAGGGGCTACCACATAATCAGATGGACTGGGGAATATGGTCTATTAGCTAAATGTGCTATTTCTGGTACAAGTAACCAAACATATTTACTCATTTCATAGGAACATCAAAAAAACATACCCAATGCATACAATGAAGTACAGAAGTTAACTATAAAAATACACTAAAAAATAAATTAGTACAGGTTTCTGAACTGAGCCCTGTCATAACTGGTCATATGACACAAAATTGATGGAATAATCTTACATTGGAGGAATCACCTCTGCACAGTGGAGCTATCTCTCTGAGAGAATATGCTTCAGAAAACTGACGTAGGAAATTGTTAGTAATTTGATATTCCTCTGCCTAAGTAATACAGGAAAGTCTGGTTGTAAGTATTTCAGTCTCATACAACACTCATTCTGCCTTTATTCAATGCATTAAGAAACATTTATCAAAGTGACATAACTTTCTAACTTTCCACTATTATGTATGACAACCTTGCCCCTATTTAGTAAAGAATTTCTAACATTTGGCAAATGCCTGCTAATTGGCCTCAAATATAAAATGTGTCATTCAAATGTATTGTGTGAATCAGGAACAACTTTTGCGGAATTTCAGACTGGTAACTGCATAACTTCCTAACTTGACTGGATTTATATCAGTGAAAGAGCTAATATGGTAAATATAAGTGTAATTAAAAAATTAAAAAGAGTTTTATTCAAGCTATTAAAATATTCTATTAACAGGAGATCAAAATGTACAGTCTTCATTCTCACATGTGTTAACAAATCTGGAAATTCAGAATCATGGGGTTTTACATTTGGTTTTGACTTTTTGTAAAGGACACTCTTCCCACAGAACACGAAAACTGAAGAATGTGAAAGGAAAAAAAAAAGGTGTAAAGTTCATATGTGAAAGGAATCCTCATTTTTCACTGATAATTTTGTTTTGTTTGATTTGCTTTCTTTCTTTTTATACTGCAACATATGCAGTGGGTCAGATCTTGATTTCAGTTCCACATATGTAAGTTAGAAGGACTTTCAATTAAGCTTTGTGAATTACTCCAGATTTATACTAGTTTAACAGAGATCAAAGTCTTGTTCAGAAATGGTGCTTATGTCAGTTAGGAACAGACTGGAGCAATTACAATTAATGGGATAATTACAATTTGCACGCACATATATTATCTATGATGATAGGAACTTCCAATTTCAGGAAAGCTAGTATACTCCTCACATAATTTTATCTTTCATTACTACTGGAGTTTATATTCAGTGGCGAACTCTGCGGAGAAATGATCATCGTTTTGACAAGCAGAATAAGGCGAATGGCATGTGCAAAATGCTTAAGCAGAAACGTAAGTATGTGCCTGAATATGTGTAAAATACAAACTCCATTTGCCAGAAACAGGGATCTGGAGACAGCATCTAGATGCAGACTGGTGCATTTAGGCCTGCTACAACAGCACATGTGGTCTTGACCTCTAGGAAATAAATGAGTATTTAAAAAAATTAGATCTTCTGCTAACTCTTCTCCTTAGGCAAGAACCATCTTAAAAGCGCATATCCTCCTTCCACAGATATACACGCATGCACGAACATGCTGACACATGAGAACATAAGCACAAGCATATATTTCTAAAGGTATCCCAATGCTGTTTAGATATGATAGCAAGGCTCTTTTTAAATCAGGCTTTTCATGCAGAGTAAAAAAGCATTTTGATGATGAGGGAATGTTTTTATACTCAGTTTCTCCAGTAATGACCTTCATACCAAAGCATAGTAAGTGACTTTCCTTGCATCGGGATCAGCCAGTTATCTGATATGTATTTCCAACAACAAGAAAAGGTGAAATAGCAGGCCAGCAGCAAGCTTACAGAAATGTGGGAATTCTGTTCTTGCTGCTTGCAGAAGGTAATGTGAATAAACAGTATTCCTACTCACAAAACAATCAAAGTTGTACAAATAACTGTCATTTTAATCTTCCCCTTACCTGTTAATAAAAATACAGCTGTAAGCTTATTAGTAGCCATTTCTATAGTAAACTGCAATTTTCATGAAAGAGCTTTAGGGTATAAAAATTATTTCTATAGTTGCGATTTGACACTAGACAATTTGTTATGATTCTCATTGCAATAGACAGATCATACGTTTCCTAGATCTGAGCTCTGTCTCTCATATTTGTATTTCACTCCACATTCCTTCTAAAATAAAGAAGCTTACACAAGCTAGTGAGCATGGCGTTCTTCAAAAAAGTTTAGAATACTAGTCACCTGAAGCTCAGCCTACATTGAAATATACTATAGACCTTAGGGACATTAAAAGGAAGTGTTTCCCTTCCTTCTTATAGAAACTTATGGAAAGTAAAGGGAAGATTAAGTCATGAGTGGAATTCATATTTTCATCATTTCTCTGCTGTTAAATTCACAATAACATAAGTAAATTAGAGCTATGTGAAAGCACATTGTTGTTTCTGAAAATGACATCTTGAATTTGCACCTGACTACAGATTTGTCATTTTTGGCTCATTCATAACTTGTCTTTCAATCTTCCTATCATCACCCCTAACTATAAGCCAAATTCATCTTGTTCTTGCCTCTGCTATGATTATTACATACATCTCCACTTTTCATTCTAAATTTTATGATTCCCATGGCTGTAGTCTCCCCACATCCCTATACTTTAAATCATCAACAAATTCAAAAAGTTATTTTCAGACATCTCTCCAGATGAGCAAAAACATATTAACAGATACAAATTTACCAGTCAAGGCTTAAGCTGGTTCCTCAATAACATTGCTTAGTGAAATTCCTGTGTTCACTACTCATGGAGAACATGGAAACACCTATGTATCTACATGGATTCAAACAGCACTGCACTGCACCATCTCCTACAGATCACTGTCTTATCAGTATCATCTTATCCAGCTGGCCTTCATTTCAGCCCCCAGTGCCTCAAATTTTCCACAGATTTACCCTTCTCTTCCAGTCCACACTTCAAGCAACGGTCATTCATTAAAATTTAGAGAGGTCTTCACACCTTCCCATAAGCAGAGTGACTGCTTGTCATGTTATACAGGATTCGCCTACATAACCATAGAGAAAAAGGATTTTATTTCATTTTACCAGCCAGTATCGGCTGCAGAATAACACAGAGAAAATAATTACCTCTTTCTAAAGAAAATCTGACTAAGGAGATGTGTGCTATCCAAATCTTAGCAGCAGATTCATAGAGTAACTCCATAAACCTTATTGCAGATCACTACCAGAGACTACAAGCTTAAGTACAGCTTCAGGCTCACCAAGATGAACAGACTTCAGTAGCCCAAAAAATACTTTTGTGCCACTAGGAGAAAATCAGTGTTTCTTCTCTTACTCAAGTAATAAGGGGAAGAACAGCACAGCTTGCATCCCACCATATAGCTATAACAGGTAAACTGGAAGCCAGCATGGTACATGGGAAAAATACAGAAACATTTATTCTTAAGATTGGCCCATCTGAAAAGATTTTTAAGATGCAGCAGCCCCAACTGCAACCTACACATACCTGCCTGTTTGTCAGAAACTTCCCATCCTCAGCTTGCCAGACAAGGCAAAAATTAGACACAATGTATAGTGGTAAAAATCAGCTATATTTTTTCATACTCTTCATATTGTTGCTAGAGAATGTTAATTTTTACTTCATTTCAACAAACAATCGGTCAGTCTTCAGAGGGAGAAACACACTTCTGTACACAGACACCTTTGGTATCTCTGTTCATGTCTTCCACAACAAAAGCAAAACAGGTTTAACACTTTTATTTTATTTAATACATGAGAAGATAAAAACCAAGAGATCAGCAGAGTACCATTCAACTAAAAGAGTGATACCAATTTGGTGGGTTTGGTACAGTAAATACTTAAAAGACTGCTCACATCCAGTGTTCCTATTTGTGCCACACCACTCAAAAGTACTGCCAATATCTGTAGAATGCTATTTCCCTCAGGACAATATTTGGTCAATTTACATATGTAAAGCTACATCTCCTGATACTCAGAGGTTGTACTGTAGTCAGTGGGAGGCAATGATGCCCCCTTTTCAATATGAACTAATTCCATGATGTAAAAGAGATGAGTGTTCACCTGAACACTAACATATTATCCAATTACTTTCATGGTCTTCGCAGGAATATCTGGAAAAAAACTCAACCTATATTGACTTAATATCAATACCATGTTTATAAATATGGTAAATATCAATACCATGTTTATATAGTAGGTTTTTTGTTGATAAACTGGTATATATACATATATATATATAAGATCTTAGGTAAGAAGCAAGAGCGTTTTTGTATTCAGTCATAAACCCCTTTTCTAGACAAAACATTTAGTTACCTTGGGTTGACAAGGCAAATAATTTGGGACATTTGGCAAATGTTTACATAAGAAACAAACCACCATCTCTCTTGCAATCTTCACCATAAGACTACCTAGAATCCAAAGTGTTTAACCAAATATACAAAGAAAACATTCTAATTTTAACTTGTAGGGTTATTATGAGACAAAATAAACTTTTGCAGCATATAAATATACAAGCCAGTTTACTATGAGCCCATAAAGATAAAGCACTTCTTTTGCATTGAGTGTTCCAGAAAAGAGTAAATATTCATTAGTAATAACTTTACATTTTGAAAAGCTATAAATTGAGCTTTACCAAGTACTAAATATGCATTTAATTATTCAGCCTTAGAATACAATATAAACCAAGATTACTTTAAATTTCTAGGGCCCCGACATAGTTTTAAGCACAGATTGTGCAGTCATTCACTGAGAGAATGTCAATGTTATAACCATTATCTTGCATTAACACTGCCTAACTTTTCCAACAGTAGAATCACCTAAAAGAAATTCCAGTACAGAAATGGAGAACAAGACTCATTATGACTTTAAGCATTACTTGCCTTCTTTTTAGTGTTTACTTGCATGATCTAAATGGAATATGATCCTTACAAACTTCTTCATAAATGTTCACATAGAAAAAGGTAAATATAGCAGCTGTACAATCTCTAACAACCTGACTCAAAGTCAGATGAAATGAAACAATACTCCCTTACCTTGATGGACTTTAGCTACAGTATAATTCTTACTGAACAAAGCCAGCAACTTCTAGTATATGGATAATGATGGGTTTACTCCCTGGTAAACTCTTGATAAATTCTGATTTTAATACTATGATAAATAAGATGATATGTGTCTGCTTTGTAGGATAAAGCTTTCCCTAATGCTTTCTCATGCCAGGACCTTGTACTGCAAGCTTCCCATTTGTAGCTCTCTTTTTGACTTCAGTAAGGTCTCATGAAAAAGAAAAAGCATAATCAAGCCCTTAATCAAATTTATTAAAATCCTGATGATATACAACCCAATTAAGGAATATCTCTCCATTCCATAAGAGCTCTTTACATTCTCTATAAAACATTTTATTCCTCGCCACATAAAACTTACTGTGTGCATTGCCATCTGTCAGTATGAAGTACTAGCCTTAGAAATGAAAATGGGGTAACTGTCTACAATCTATTGATGACTTAAAAATGAAAAGACAATGCTGATCTGTTGGAAGAATTTTTGAGTAATTTTCAGTCATGTTATTAGCCACATTTTGAAAACCACAGCAATATTGTGATATGCCACTTTCTAAAAGTAGGATCTTCCTAATCTAATTTGCTAGTACAATACTTCTGTCAAGTGCCAAATGTATTTCTGCCTGTTTTGAAGTTTTCTATATGTTTCCAAACTGTAAAAATGCATATCATGTTTCCTAACCATCTCACATTCTATATTATTACAGAGCCAATTTTGTTTTGTTTTGTTTTCTTCCCTGCTGGTCTGTGTTGCAACTGCTTTGTTTTAGATGCAAGACCTTTTAATTGTCAACCACACTATCAGCATGTCTCTCAGATATATATGGCACATTTCAGAGCACAACATCCCTGCTTCTCTTAAGCTGAATCTAACAACCAAAGCAAATGATCACAGAATCTGTAAATATCCCACAGTATCTTTATAGCCAAGCTGAACAGATAGGGACTGAATAAGCACAGTATAAGATGGGTGAAAAATAGGTTGGGATCAGCAGTACGAAGTCCTTCAAAGCAGCAGCATCCTTCAAAGGCTGATACTCAGGCAAATGCAGTTTAATATATTCATTAACAGCCTGGATGTTGGGACTCTTCACAAGTTTGCAGATTGTAACAAATTGGCTGAAGTAATTCACACCCTCAGGAGTGGGGTTGCTATTTAGGAAGACCTCCACGGAGTGGCATAATGAAACAATTCAAACTAATTAACTTCTGCAAATGAAAAAGCAAAATCCTGCACTTGGATGGAAGGCAATGGTACAGCCTGTGGTCCAGGTGGTAGAAAGAAATTTTGCCAAAAAGGATCTGGTGGTCCCCCTGGACAGTGGTTCAAACACAACTCAGCAGTGCACCCCCTGCTGAAAAGAAAGCCAACAGCAGGGCAGGATGTATTGGTAAAAGAATAGTCAACCAGTCAAGGAAATTAATTGTCCCACTCTGTTTAGCTCTTCTGAGACCGCATCTAAACACCTATGTCTGGTACCTCAGTACAAGGAAGATGTTTATATAGCGGGAGAAGTTGAGCATGATTTAACCATTTCAAGATGGTTATGAGGATATAGCTCTTACACAGAAGGAGAGGCTGAAAAAAATGGACCTCTTGAAGGTGCAGAGTGATAAATTCAGAAGCATTAGACACAAGTTGCAACAATGGAAATTCCTATCAGATAACAGAGACTGGAGATAAGCTCTTCACAGTGAGTTCAGTCAAACATTACAGTAGATTCGTCAGAAAGGCTGGAAATCTCCATCCTTGGAGATTTTCAAAACTTGATTGAACAAGGCCTTAAGGAAGCTGTTCTAAAGTAGGCCTTACTTTGAGCAGGTGAGCGGACTGGAACATTTCCAGAGATCTTATCTAACCTATATTGTCCTATAGCTCTGTGATTAATTTTAATACCATAACTAGATTATCTTTAATACCAGCCCTTTTGAACAACACCCATATTTCTTTAATCCTTTTTCTTCTCTGTGCATGTGCAGCTACAATTTTTTGTTGTTTTTTAATTTGCTTTGCAAAATTTAGCTCAAGCTTGACTTCTGCCAATTCTTGTTTACTCCTGCTCTTCTTGTCTCCCAAGACAGATTTCTGTCTTGAACAATCTGTTTTCCTCCACTATTTTTCAACATTCTGATTGCTTTCAAAATATTCCTTAAAGGAAAATATCCATTAATGTATTTCTGTGATCCTATTAATTAAATCATATGGAACTCTACTATTCAAGTGCTTTCTGTATGTTTTTATCAATCTCACTTCAAGAAAACCTTGCCCACATTTTAGTCCCTGATCACTTCAGACCAGTTAGTGTTGAAAATATGTTTCATACTTTTCTCAGTTTTCCTACCAAAATTAAAAACCTCATCTATGTCATGAAGAAAGTTTAGCCTACTATTTAATTTAACATTAAAAAACCTCACAATTATTTGATCCAAGTTTATCAACTTTTTACAAGATCTGCTGCAACTAACATAGGCAGATATTTTCAGTTGTGGATATGCACCTCTGTGTATGAGACGCTTGTTTTCAAGATGGTGACTTAGAAAAACAGAGAGATGCAAAAGAAGTACCAGAAGTGGGGAAATGATTACCTACCTAACCAAGAAAGCAATAAATGGCTTTGTCAAGTGAAAAACAACAGTAACAATACATTAAGTAAACGTAAGTTTAAAAAAAAAAAAATCAAAATTAAAAAATCCTATGGTTTGTATAATTTTAAATTACAATCAGTTTTACTAGCTACTGGTTTATTACAGACATTAAGTGATTGCCACAGTTCTTTTTGTGCTTAATCTTTTATTTCTCCAGACTCTGCCTTAGATAATACTGTTGTGTTGTGACAAAGAAACTGTTGTGCAATGAGTACCTGGAATGGCTTCTTTTTTTTTTTTTTTTCCCTACATTTAGATAGCAACCTTTCCCTTTTCCAAAGAATCAGATTGTTTTGTCTCCTCATCCTGTCTATGCTTCTTTTGAAGGCATGCACAACCCTTAGATAGCATTTACCTTTTGCAAAGATGTGATGCCTGGTGCCAGGCTATGGATCATACCAACATTTTCATGGGGTTACCACGGTTCCTTGAGGAGGAAGATGTCTTATTGCACTGCTGTTTCAAAAATCTGAGCTTATTTAATTTCAAGAACAAAAAAATAATTACAGAAAGTTTCATCGACAAATCTTGTTAAACTACAGCTTTTTACCCTTATCCAACCAAACAATATTCTAAAGTGCAACACTAATATTTAAAGAAAGCTGAAGGAGTGATCCTCAAATCAGAATTGTCCAACCTTTTCCATGTGCAAATCACTTAAGAATTCAAGAAAATCAGCACCATACCTCCTTGTATTTTCACTGGTTTATCTGATAATCTTTCGAATTACTATTAGTTGGACTCCATAGAAGAACTGCATGAGTTCAAGAAAATGAAAAAAGAATTAATCTGTTTGGGTTGTTCTGAACATGCTTATTGAATATCATATTTGGGGCGACTTTCTTTGTAGCTGACAGTGCAAGATAAGGCAGAACAGCCCTGAAAACCTCACAGTCACCTTTCCCCAATGCCTTTGGAGCCTGTTAGTGATGTGAATAGGTCTTTACCTTATAGGGCCATAATCACTGGCCAGACAAAAGAAAGGACAAAGCACCCAAAATATGGTCCTGCTCCAGTTATTACCTTTCAGGTCCAAATTTTTGAGAAGTACTAATTCTTTCAGTCTCTGCAAAAGAAAACTTTAGAGATGCTTTTGAAAAGGCACAGCTAGCCAGATTTTCAAAAGTGCTCAACTCTCAGCAGCTTTTACTATTCCCTGTTAAGCTCTTTTGAAAACAGCCATATATAAAATGAAAATTAATTGAATTCACTCTGGCTTGTATTCCTGACAGCTGTGATTAGAGCGTTACACATCAAGCTTGTGGATCAATGAGCAGCATCCCTCCCTGAGAACAGCCCAAATGTAAACCCTCTGAGACTGTAGGAGGAATGTGCTACCCTCAACAACAGTTCATCTCTTAGCAGCCACCTCTGCTGAATACCTGAGCTCCACCACCATCAGCACAGTGCATCTGGTAGTGACTCAAGGTTTCTCTTCCTTATAAAACTACAGCCAACACACTTGGTTGGCTTGGCAGCGAAATGCTTTGGCATGCTATATGAACTCCAATTATTTTTCAGCTGAAATAGAGCATAATCCTTAGTGAGTTTCATTGTGTACTGCTAAATTATTGTACTGAGCCACTCCTAAGGGCTGTTTCACATTTAGCTTGAGTGCATGCAGAACAGCAATGTATCTGTACAAAGTTTCAGGAGCAAAATGGGAAACCTGGAGAAACTTGGGACTCTCCAGACTTTCAGGATAGGCTTGCCAGGGTTCATTGTTTAAACTTCATCTGCCTGGCTGGGATTTATTCTGCTTGCCTGAAATTTCTAGCTCCTATACTTTCACCAAAAGCTATCCAGTGATTTAAAGCAGCCTCCTAACCTCAATATGGTCTTTTTCCCTACCAAACATTCTGAATGCAGCATTAGGTATCATGTGAAAGATGATAGTT
This sequence comes from Nesoenas mayeri, assembly GCF_963082525.1. NCBI lineage: Eukaryota > Metazoa > Chordata > Aves > Columbiformes > Columbidae > Nesoenas > Nesoenas mayeri. The sequence goes on from NC_137541.1 coordinate 69,062,456, forward strand.
CTCCTTGCCAACATCCAGCAGTTTCTCACAACCCTGATGGTTCTGTTGTACATCAAGAAACCATGAAATTAACAGCTATGGTAGTGCTTCATAGTCTTTTGGCCATATTGTTAAGTGAGCATCAGGTAGACTAGCTGTGTACCACTAACAGTTTGACCACGTGAGGCCTTTCTGCCATGGACTTCTGTCCAATGAATTACATCAAAAAGTATGTTAGAGTTGAAAATTTGGACGTTCAGAAATTGAGAATTCCAAAATCTGTTCAGAAATTAATGACAGAAGATTCTGACCTGAAGAGTTACTGTTGTACACTGTTGTAAGCTACAGAAAATAGATAAAACTTCACGAGACCCAACATTAGAAATCCACATCTAAAAAATTACTAGAATGAGAATTGTGTAATATTACAATGGAAAGAAATGAAACTTCTGCACATACCTTTACTATGAATTGTTTGTTTGTTTGTTTTTTTCTTGCTTACAGCTTATATGTCCTTATTTGTCAATGTATAGGTTATGCAATCCCTAGATATAAATGAGTGCTTTTATTTGGAGGAAAATAAGTGCTAGTCTTAGCTTCAGCAGTTATTCAATTTTGACTTCACAGAAGAGCATAGGAAATGACAGAAACTGTAAATTCTGCTTAGCCAAACTAATGCCAAACCCATATTTCATATACAGAACATCTTAAATCCAGAGAGTGTTTCATCTTTACAACCAGTGATGTGTATCTTCTCTATCAGCTGTGCTACTTCATGTCAATATATCCTTGCAGGTCAGTTTTTTATTTAATTTGTATTTAATTCTTACATTTCCATGAGCAGCACGTAAGCAGTCTTCATAACAGGTCTCTAACTATAGTATTTCCAACAGATTTGAGAGAAACAGTAGTAAGTTTTAACACTCTTTTTCAGTGCTATTTCAGGCACACATAACTGCTTGTAAGGCAGATATCTGTAATGTAGAATGCGAGGGCATAAAGGAACATATCATGCCCTCACCAAAGAAAGTAAATCTAGGACAGAAAGAAATTATACCTAGTGACTACATTAAAGGAATAGATGTCTAAGAACAGATCTTAGACAAAGTTCGGTGTTTTGGTACAATTAGTCAAGACAAAATACACATATTGCTCTGCTGCTGTGACAATGCATCATGGAATGGTGACAAAAACAGCTAACAATGTTTTTTCTGGAACACAGTCTTCCCCTCTGCCTCACCATTTATGAGGCTTTTTCTTCCTTAAAAACAAAAAACAACTAACCAACTAAACAACAACAACAACCAAAAAAAAAACCAAACCAACCAACCAAAAAAACCCCAAACAAACAAACAAACAAACAAAACAACTGGCACAAGGAGATGGGATGGAAGAATACTGTAGCAAGTTTTATCCACTCTCCATTACTTAAACAACTATGGGTTTTGAACAGTTCAGTCTACATTGCTTTTGGCTGTATGTCTCCAAAATTGATAGCAATTAATTTCTGTAAGTTGTTCATAATTACTCTTTTCCTCAAAACCATGTTATTATTTTTATTCTTTCATTATATCCTTCTCTGCTCTTAGATTTTAGCCCTACTTCTAAGTCTTCACCTTAGTTGGTAAGGCTGGTAATGCTCCAGCTCCCATGCAAACCCATTTAGACAATATCTTTCCACATAGTACAAACCTAGGAAAATACACTTTTATTTTATAAAAATACAAACGTATTTTTAAATTATGCTTAAAGGTATACTTTATTAGTTATTCAATCTTAGCCATTCTGAATGGTGCCAAAATGGTGTCTACTTCCTTTCTTCTACACCCTGTTAAAAAAAATCTACTCAAATTTGTGCTTCACTTCATTTTTCTGATTCAGTTTTTGTCTCTCTGAATCTGCTCTAGATTTTTCATTTCATAAGGAGAAACTAAGCTACAAAAATGGTCTTAAAAGTCTGTGATATTCCCTGGCTTGGCACTTAGCTGAAAAGAGGTTTAATTTTCATCAACAGTAATTTTATACTAGAATAAACAAAAGTAGATGAAAACGTATGTTTTTTGGGTTTTTTTAAATATGCAAGCCTTGTAAATCCTGAAGAACAGAGTGGCAGAACCCATCCATGCTGTGTTCATTTCTGTAACTGAACAAGCCTGGGGTAGGAATAATTAAGGAACAAATATTTGTGTGATATTCACTGAAAAAAAATGAATCTGTCAAGACCAGGACTTATCTACATTCTAAGGCTTTAGATCCTCAGACATTTCTAAAATTATCAGATCATCAGCAAAGTTTCCCACGTTCTCTACAGTAACTTTCTTCAAGCAAGCTATTTCCAACTCTATAGCACTTTTTAGTCCTTTTAAAGGCAGAGGAGAGGAAATATGTGTTGAAGTTCATACAAATTCAGCATGAGACCTTTTCCACTACATAGCCTGATACTTTTCCTCATTTCACCTGGATGAATCAACAGGTATGCACTTAAACACTTGGGAATATGAAGCACAGAAAAAAGCCATGCCATACATTTAGAAAGACTCAGCCGCAGGTTTGTGTGGAAAAGTAGACTAAGGGGGAAAAAAAAAAATATATATATATATATATAAAGATCTAAAAGGACAACAAAAATAAAGGCAAAAAAAGGCTTCTAGTACACCACCTGCAACACAAATAGTCAAAAATCAAACATAAAAATAAAATAGAGAAGATCTAAAGCACATGCCCTAAGTTATAATCCCCTCTCTTTCACAGGAAGTCCTATAAACTTTTAAAAACAGTGAGATCATCTCCTCTAGCCCTGCAGTGATAACAATATGCATGGATCCCTTGCCATTTGCCAGGAACAAGAAGGCTCACAGGAGCAGGAAGACCATGCCAGAATCCCCTTCTTCAGACAGAGACAGATGCTCTTCTCTTCCCTTGAACTGAGTAAGCTGTTGCTCTCAGTCAGAGTACACTTTCCTCTATGTTTGGAAGTACCAAACAGAAGTGGCTGGAAGGCACTGTAGTTGCATTGCCAAATTAACCATTTAAAAAAAATAATAATAATTTTGTTTTAATAAAAATTCTCGTAATCATTTTTCCTGTCATTTCCAATGAAATCTATTGATTTATAACCTATATTGGTTTATAACCTATTAAAAATGTGATATTCCCCTTGTGGCATAACACTATGTGAGTTTACTGAAGCACACTACATTTCCCTTCCTTAGGGAATCAATTACATTGTTTAAAACAAGTTTAGATGGCATGGTTTAGTAATTTGCCTTTAGTAAACCCATGTTACTTTTTGTGCCATTTCTCAAGTACTTCTGGTAAAGCTCAAATTACATTTTTTTCAAAATGTGCCTATTGTGGTCAAACCAATTTGTCTGTACTTGCTTAGATCATTTCTTTCCTACATTTCACATAATTGCACAACAGTCAGAGTTTGAAGGGACCTCTGGAGATCATCTAAGTCTAAGACCCTCCTTAAAGCAGGGTCAGTTAGAAGAAGTTTTTCAGGCCTGTGGCTAGCTAAGCTTTAGTTATCTCCAGGAATGGAGACCCCACAGATTATCTGGGCATCTTGTTGCAGTGTTTGACTCCCTGTAAAAGAGTTTTTCCTACTTTTAACTGGAACTTCTGGTATTTCAAGTGGTGGCCATTACCTCTTTTCCTTTCACTGGACACCTTTGAGATGAGGCTGCTTTCATCTTCGTGAACCAGTTTCATTCAGGTATTTAAACACATTGATAAGATGCCCACAACCCTTCTCTTCCTGAAGTTCAACCATCTCAGCTCTCAGCCTCTCAAACTCTCATACAAAGGTTTGCCAGATGATCCAATACTGTAAGCAACTTAGTGATGCTTCAATGGACTCACTCCAGTATGCGCATGTTTCTCTTTCACAGGAAGGTGCAGAACTGGGAATAGGGCTCCAGCTGTGGTATCACCAGAACTGAATAGAGAGGAAGGATGCCCTCTCAACCTGCTGGAAACACACTCTGTAAGGTGTTTATCTCAATCCAGGTTTCTTCCTATCGATTCTCTCCTCTATTTGGGAGGGAGATGGGGAGGTGGCAGGGGAGGGATGAGTGAGCAAGTGGTTATCGTGGTTGTATTGCTAGCTCGAGTTAAACCATGACAACTACATAGGTGTGTCAGTTATTTTGTGGGGGTTTTTATCAGTAGGTTTAAAAACCTTTCAATGGTTTTAATTTTCTTTTTAAAAGCCTAATCCAGAATTAATGTTTTGTAACTTTTATTTCACTTTACAGCTACAAAAAGACATTCTTAATCATTGTGAGCTGCCTTCTAATGTCTGATGGGTGTCTTTTTTTTTTTTTTTCAAGCATGCTTTGGATGCAAACTGTCAATAATTTTTAAAACTTTGAGACGTTAAGTCTCTTCTATGTTCAACACCCGGAGCTCTCCAATCCAGCATATTTCACTAATTGACACCTTTTATTTCTTAAAGATTACCTTATTGCAGTAAAAAACTTTATTTACAGATATTTTTCATTTATTGGATATGGCATATTTGCTGTCAGTATTGTTTCTGGAATAGCAGTCCATTTCAACAAGTATGCCTGAAACGATTTCTTATCTAGAGTTTTGCTATTTTTCTTCATAATGTCTTTTGTTATGACTCACAATTTTGCAAGGATACTTCCATAAATGTAGTGCACTTCACTTTTTATGTACCAGTGAGTTGACAATGGACCCAGGGAAAAGAAAATCACTACCATCTTTATGTTCAATGTTTATAGAAAGAAAACTTCTTTGAAACTGTTTTAAGTCTTTTCTTTATCTGCAAATTAAGACGATTCATTCCTTGTGTCTGGATTTGATAATATTTCCCTTTCAAATAATGCCCAAGAAGATGTAAACTTATACCACGTTGTCTCTGTAGAACTGGTAGTGATTGTCCCATAAGTAAAGGTGGGATCTCTTCCTCTTTCAATGGCAGAGCCACTGTACCTTTCTATACTGTCTGTCCTTACCAAGGAAAAATAGACAGATAGAAAATATAGGCAAACTAGAAGAGACCATGATAGGAGCTGCAGAAAACAGAAAAAGAAGGAATTCTGGGGGGAAAAAAAAAAGGTCCTAAGGGTTGCTTTTGTAATGCATCAACAGGAAGACAGAACTGAAGCTGTATTTTTGATACAGCATTTGTAAAACAAATCAGTCTGAGACATTAAATATTTTCAAATATTACAGTAGGTAATTTTTAAAGATATATTTGCAATGTAAGAGACAAGTATCAACTCTTTCAAAAGAGACAGGTATCAACTCTTCCACGCTAAGGATCAGAGCATCCCCACACATAGGAAGTCAAGGAAGGGAGCCAGGAGGCCTGTGTGGTTGAATAGGGATCTGTTGGGTATGCTCAAGCAGAAGAGGAGAGTTTACAGGTCATGGAAGCAGGGGCTGGCCACTTGGGAGGAATATAAGGCTGCTGTTAGAGGATGTAGGAAGGCAGCTAGGATAACCAAGGCCTCCTTAGAATTACAGCTGGCAAGAGGGGTCAAGGAGAGCAAAAAGAACTTTTTCAAATACATAGCAGATAAAACTAATACCAGAGGCAATGTAGGCCCACTGATGAATGGGGTGGGTGCCCTGGTGGCAGAAGATACAGAGAAGGCAGAATTACTGAATGCCTTCTTTGTCTCTGTCTAGTCTGCAGGAGGCTGTCCTGGGGAGCCCTGTACCCTGAGACCCCAGAGGAAGCCAGGTCAATGGAGGAGTTTGCTTTAGTTGATCAGGACTGGGTTAGGGAGCAATTAAATAGTCTGGACATCCATAAATCCATGGGTCCGGATGGGATGCACCCGCGGGTGCTGAGGGAGCTGGCTGAAGTCATTGCTAGACCACTTTGCATCATCTTTGCCAAGTCTTGGGAAACTGGAGAGGTGCCCGAGGATTGGAGGAAAGCAAATGTCACTCCAGTCTTCAAAAAGGGCAAGAAGAAGGACTCAGATAATTATAGACCCATCAGCCTCACCTCTGTCTCTGGGAAAGTAATGGAACAGCTTGTCCTTGGTGCCATCTCAAGGCATATCAAGGATAAGAGAGTTATTAGGGGCAGTCAGCATGGCTTTACCAAGGGTAAGTCATGCTTGACCAACCTCATAGCCTTTTATGAGAATGTAACAAGGTGGATGGATGATGGTAGAGTGGTGGATGTGGTCTACCTTGACTTCAGGAAAGCCTTTGACACAGTCTCCCACAGCATCCTCACAGCTAAGTTGAGGAGGTGTGGTCTAGACAATAGAGTAGTGAGGTGGGTTGCAAACTGGCTTAAGGAGAGAAGCCAGTAGTTGGAGGCCTGTATTTAGTGGAGTGCCTCAGGGGTCAGTACTGGGGCCAATATTATTCAATATATTCATTAACGATTTAGACAAGGGAATAGAGTGCACTATCAGCAAGTTTGCTGATGACACTAAGCTGGGAGGAGTGGCTGACATGCCAGAAGGCTGTGCTGCCATTCAGTGAGACCTGGACAGGCTGGAGAGTTGGGCAGGGAATAACCTGATGAAATTTAACAAGAGAAAGTGTAGAGTCCTGCATCTGGGCAAGAACAACCCCAGGTTCCAGTATAGGTTGGGAAATTACATATTAGAGAGCAGTGTAGGGGAAGGGGACCCGGGGCTCCTGGTGGACAACAGGACGACCATGAGCCAGCACTGTGCCCTTGTGGCCAGGAAGGTCAATGGCGTCCTGGGGTGTATTACAAGGGGGGTGGTTAGTAGATCGAGAGAGGTCCTCCTTCCCCTCTACTCCGCCCTGGTGAGACCACATCTGGAATATTGTGTCCAGTTCTGGGCCTCTCAGTTCAAAAAGAACAGGGAACTGCTGGAGAGGGTCCAGCATAGGGCAACGAAGATGATTAAAGGAGTGGAGCACCTCCCTTATGAAGAAAGACTGAGGGAGCTGGGTCTCTTTAGTTTGGAGAAGAGGAGACTAAGGGGGGACCTTATTAATGTTTATAAATATATAAAGAGTGAGTGCCACGAGGATGGAGCCAGGCTCTTCTCGGTGGCAAACAATGATAGGACAAGGGATAATAGGATCAAGCTGGAACACAAGAGGTTCCACTTAAATTTGAGAAAAAACTTCTTCTCAGTGAGGGTGACAGAGCACTGGAACAGGCTGCCGAGGGAGGTTGTGGAGTCTCCTTCTCTGGAGACATTCAAAACCCACCTGGACATGTTCCTGTGTGACCTCACCTAGGTGTTCCTGCTCCAGCAGGGGGATTGGACTAGATGATCTTTTGAGGTCCCTGCCAATCCCAAACATACTGTGATACTGTGGTATTTAAGTTGTTTCAAGAAATGAGGTCCAACCTATTTTCCAGGCAATTCATCTCAATAAGAAAACCAAGTGCAAAGTAGGAAAATCAGGTCCAAAAGAAGCAAAACAGAGTACAACACTAGGTCCACTAAGTTGTCTATGCTTTCTCTAAGCTACTGTAATTTGCCACACAAAGAAAAGATTGCAACTTGTGTCTATGGGTTAGGAAAGCTTCTAGAGTGATGCTCAAAGTACCATCCAATTTTAAACAGATCAGGATGAACTTTGCTGTTGTTTGGGACCACTTTAATTATGAGATTGAGGCTCAATTTGTCAATTGGGCTAAAGATAGAAGTAATCTTTAGAACAGTTCTTACACTCTAGCATTAGACAATTATAAAAGCTTTATAGCATCCTCCTTCAGTTTTCTGGTTTGATTTCATGGAACTTCAAGAACAGAAGAAAATCATGTGGACGACTGAATTTTGAACTGTTATCCTTACATACAAAGAGATAGCTAGGGGCACATACCCATCACTCTACCATCTTTTGGTGGACTCCTTGTTGGAAGAGGAGATGCACTAGAGGTTTATTTTTACTGTTCAAAAAAGGTAATATTCCATCTTTATTTATATCATTAGCTATGTACCAGTCTCTGGGGCTAGAGTTGGAGTATGCCATTGGAAGTTGTTAAATTAGTCAATGCGTCCAAATAAGGTTTAGATTTTCACTACATGAACAACAGAGATAGAAAGAAGCGGTGAATCTGGCATCATGTATTAATAATTAAAAGTCTGCTCTTCCTAAATTCAGTTGTACAATATGCAGGTGGTATCAACAGAAGAAAAAGTTGACTTGAATAACCCAGTAAAAATTCAAGTTTATCTATTACATGAAATCCCATGGCATGAAGGAGCTTCTGAACACAAGGCCATCCTAGCCCTAAATTAAGTGAATAGTGAAAATCAGCACATCAGCAGGCAAGTGTTTTTCAATTAATCATGATAATAGCTGCAAAAGTTGTCTGGTTCAAACTGACTTATTTACTTTTTTAAGCTTGGAGTACGTGGAATTTCAATCTACATGGGATGGGTGCCCAAAGGAATTAAATGTAAATGCAGTTTATTTCTTTAAAACTGCAGACAGGATTTCAATATGCATCAAATAAAAAATTCTTGGCAACCAGCTTAACTGACTGTTGTTTCCACAGCCAATTTGTGTAAATTTTGTCTCAAATCTGGGCTTCTGTTTTGACCTTGGAGATTAATAGCATGAAATTTACCCTATAAATATGCTCAACAGAAGGTAAAAAATATACTCCAAGATACAGGAGTTTGTCACCAGCACACAGGAAAAGGAAGCTTCTTAAGTTCCAGTATCTGCATTAAGCTAAAACCCAGCAGCCCTTCTGGAGATTTATTTTTTCACCTGAGACTTTGCTGTAACCCTCTAACCTGTTATTATAGTCTTTAACTGGGTACAACGTGATAGTAACTCATCTGCAGTAACTGCAGACATAAGGACTAAAACTTTATTACTCAGGCAGAACTGCTATTAATTTCAAGTACTGATGAATAAAACCTGTAGGAATGAGCCTTTCTATTTGGTTTAATAGGAAAGAGACCTGCATCATCTTTAATTGTGTCAATAAGAAGCTTAGGCCTCAATTCAAAAAAGCACTTAATTGTACCCATATTCAGGATACAGAGGCATGTGCTTAACTTTAATCGTATGCTTAAGTCCCAGTTACGTGATTAAACACTGCAAGCTGTAGTACTGCCCTAGAAAGAATGCTTTCTTGAGCCAACATCTTAATAAGTAACACAAATAAGACCAACAAACAGTGGCCTGTCTTCTCTTGTTTCTGGGTTCAAACCTCTCTTCTGAAAAAGACCAATATTTTTTTTTATTTTGGAAGAAGGGGTCTCACAAGCATTAGATACCTTTTACTGAAAATTCTGGCTCTGATCTGCACTGTTTGGCATTCAGCAGTTGAAAAAGAAAGTATCCAATATTCCTAAATACCATTTTGATGTCTAGACAAAATGATGATTTATTCCTTTAGAAAAGACAAGCAGTGATTTCATTTACCTATAATTTCAGAGAAGAGTAATGGAAGCTTGAGGAGTAGGCAGATGTTACTGTAAGGTTGATTCTGTCATGTCTGGAAGGACACTGAGATGAGGGAAGGGCCTTAGCAACTGCAGAAAGAGCAATTATGTACCCTTCTTCAAAGAAAGGACAAAAGGATAATCAAGAAGTCAGCCTCACTTTGGTCTCCTGAAAGTTGTTTTGAAACCTTCTGAGCAGATAAAGGAGAAGTAGGTAATTGTGAGCAGTCCTCTCTGATTTACAAAAGGTGAATCATGCCATACCAACTTGTGAGAAAACTACTAGGCTTGAGGACATGAGGACACTTGTCAATGTCATTTGCCTTGACTTCAGCAAAATACAATTTTGATTGTTTGACTCAGAGGGTATTAGCTAATGAGTCATACTCTACCTGAAGAACTGTAACAGCTGGACTACTGCTGGGTTCTACATTAGGACTTCCCTGTTTAACATCTTCAAAGAAGGATCTGGAGGAGGTAATGGAATGATTGCTCATTAAGTTTACAAATGACGTCAGACTGAGGAAATATCAGTCAATATCCTCGAGTACATGGCTATCATCCAGAGAGACCTAGACAGGTTGAAGAAATGAACCTATATAGATCTCATGAAATTCAACAAGGACAAATGCAAAGATTTGCCTTCGACACGGAAAATTCCTTGCAGTACTAGACTCTACTGACAAGGCCTGTCGGTGTCTATATGGACAGCAAGCTGAACATGAGCAAAGGCTAACAGCACATGGGCTTTGTTAACCGGTGGTTAACCAGCGGATCAAGGGAAGTGATTACTTCTGCTTCTCAGCACTTATTATCCTGCATCTAAAATATTGTATCCAGTTTTGGGGCCCTAAATAGAAAAAATAAATTGCTCAACTTATGTTAGTCTAGCAGAGAGTCTTGGAGCACTTGTCCCATGAAGACATGCTGAGGAACAAGGCTTTCTCACGTTGCTTAAGGAGGTCATCAAGAAGACAGAGCCAGTTTCTTCACAGTGGCACATGCTGAGAGGATGAGAGACAATAAGCATAAATTGAAACAAGACAAGTTCAGGCTGGATATAATGAGAAGCTTTTATACCATGATGACAGTCAGGCAGCATCTAGAAAGATTGTACCAATTCCATACTTGAAGCTTTTCAAGACCTGACTGGATAATACCCTGAACAACCTGGTTTGATATCATAGCTGATGCTCTTTTGGGCAGGAATTTGGACGAGCTAAAATCCTATAGACCTTTCCAACCTGAATTATTCTGTTATATTATTTTTCTAAGTGTTTTCTTTCTTCATGTCCAGAGTATTGGAAGAGCCACCTCCTTCTGAAGAGTGACTGGAATATAATTCTAAATGCTGGACCACAGAACTCCAGAGATACACTGGGTTCATTAACTTGATACAAATAAGAAAATCCCATCTCAGATCTTCAAAGACACAGGGAGAAAGTGGGACATTTTTAGCTACATTTTTCTGCACTACTCCATACATAGATAACCAGTTTCCAAGACAACAATAGGGAAGAGGTTTGAACACATACATCTAAATGAGAGCACACTGAAAGATGTTGTCAACAGTCTCTTGAAGACACAAATTCTATTTATGAATACTATGGTATAAAACTGGTGTAACCCAGGACTCAGATAAACATTAAAATAATCAGAATTATAAAATTTATCCTTCAGATGTTATTTGATCCTATTAGCTAACCAAACATTGCTACAATAAAGAGAATGAGATCTCTCTCTATTATTATCACCATAGGTGTCCTCATTCATCTTCTGCATTCTCCATTTTTTATTTTCAAAAGTTACTGACGCAAGGAATAAGTTGAAAATAGATACATAGATAGATAGATAGATAGATAGATAGATAGATAGATAGATAGAATCAGGTATTACACATTCCTATTTTCCCATATGCTTGGAAAGTGAAGTTATTTGTCAAGGTGAAGCAATGAAAGAGGCTTGAAAGACACTGGCTAACTTAAGAAATACTGAATCAAAATTGTTTGTTTGTTTGTCTTTAATCACATTAATAATAAGGTCCAACAAATGCTAAAAAAAATATTTTCTCAATATTAGTTATTAAGGAACACTGGGTTTATTCACAGTTCTTTTACAGTTCTGATTGTCCAAATTAGTATTTATGACCAATACTCTTAGTTTCTTCTATGAAGTTGCAGATAATATATAAAAAAATGTATATTTTTTTTCTTTTTTTAATCTTATCAAGGGTTTGCTTATAAAGAGATGGACTCCAACATCAGAAGTGTTTCTTAGGCCTTGTGGGAGATTTACTTATGCAAAACTGGGTAAGGAACCGACTTGTAGCAAGAATTACTATTTCATGTTTTACAATGCTGACAATTTTAAAAATATATATATGTAAAGTATTTGTCAGCAGTGTACAGTTCTACCTTATATTTATCTGTATCAATCTTACCCTAGAGACCTTCTTCAAACCAACTTGCTTAAATTCAGTTACGAACTGAAACAATGGTTTAAAAGGAAATATTTCTCTTTTGTTCAAATTACCAGCTGAATTAACAATTTAAATAACTTATTCTGCCACTTTCATATTTAAAATGAATTAAAGGCAAGACAGAATGCCAGATGCTATTATTCCCAGGATTTGCTCCAAGTAAGGACATGAGCCAAGAGACAAGCCCTCTTTTTCTATAAAGTTTTCCTTGAGAAGTATGTAGAATGAGTTATTCAGTTTCCCGCCAAATAGGAAAGATAAGAATATATACAATGTTGCATCATGTTTGCCAGATCAGCTGGACATTTAATGAAAAGGAGACAGGGCCTGATCCATCTCTCCCAGAAATGGCTGGAAGGCATTCTTTCCATCAGCTCCAGTGAGAGTTGGATCGAACCCCATCTGCATGTTTTCAGGCAAAAAACCAATTTTCATTTCCTGAACTGCATGTATTTCCATTGAGAACATTACTATTGCACCGAGAGAGGAACAACTTATCAGAAGATTACAAATGTCCAACACCTTTTTCAGTTAACATTCTGCAGATACAATAACCTTACCCTATTTGTTAAATATTTCTCTCTGCATATTCTATATGATAGTGTATTAAACAAGAACAAAAAAAAAAAAAATAATATAAATCGCTTTAGTAGAATAATTGCATCTGCCATCTTTACATGAACATATTATCAGACACACGCATTCATGCATGAACACATAAGCACTCATTTCTGCTGCAAGGCCAAAGAAGCCTTCTAATGTAAATGGATCAAGAAGCTCTATTTGCAAGCCTTTATTTATGTGACTGCAAAGAATCAAATATTGTTATTGATTATCTGCTGGATCCTTGCAGGTTTCCAGAATGAGTCCCTTAGAACTTGTCATTTTTCTAAACTGATGTAATAATTTATAAGGACTATGTTTATGCATGTACTACCTAACCTGAGGCATTTCATGTAAATGATTCAACTCCTTTAGCTTTAAATGAATTATCTTCTGAAACAGTAGAACCTTACTTAGGTTGTTACTGTAAGAGGAATTTCAGAGCAATCTTTTGTGAAGTGCTCTTAGCCCTCACAGTTTCTTTTCCACTCTCAGAATAACCGATAAAATATTTATTAAAACAGCCTGAACCACACAGGGTGGTGTAAGCTGAAATTTTATTCTTTGCTTATTACAGCAGCACAAATGCCCTAATCAGCATTTGAATTAAAGTTGTATTCTATAACACAAACCCCATTAGCCAAGTAGTACCTTAGATCTGTAATACTTTCTATTGCCAGTGTCATCAAGCTGATTTGGAATTTGTTGCCTGGGTAGAGTGACTCATATGTTTACTCGGCTTGACAGGTGTTGGGCACCTTCCACACTCATTAAAGTTAATGACTTCAACAGCAGACAGTGAAAACTGTATGCTGAAGTAGGTTTCCTCTTAACAGGTATTCCCAAGTTATCATTTAAGAGAGTATGCCAGTGGTGTCAATTTTCTTCTGCAATCACAAAACCAGTCCATAACCAAACTCCTATCCCTTCATTGCAAAAACAACCCAATTAACTTCACAAGGACTCCTTGTTGGAGTAAGGCAAGAAAAAAAAAATGCACTGTATACAGAGCTTTCCACATAAAAGCTTAATTTCTTGCCATAAAACTAGTCACATCCTCACCGGAACAGAAGAATTAACATACTGGAAACAAGCCAGGAATTTTGTAGAAATGTATGCCTTTAAGTAAGCTCTAAATCAGTATTCTCACAATAGCCACAGATTTGGCATCATTTCTATCCCAACAAGCCACAGCTGCTGAACTGGAGACTTCTGACTTCATCTTAGATAAGTAAAGAGAAGTTTCAGACAGCGGTGCCAGAGTCTGTCCTTTGATATCAGCACAGCACACTACAGTTTTTGACCAGCTACACCCAAAAGATATGCCTTTAAATTACACTAGTCAGCTAAAAGTATTCAGGCGAGAACTTCACAGAGACTTCTGCTATGACATTAGACTGTCAACCAAGATATGAGGATACTGAGACCTCACAGGCATCTGTGTATTCATACAAGACCAAGAAATTAGGAAGACTGAATATTTAACTACACAGACCTCTACTTTGATGCAAGTCCAGACACTAGATCTACACTATTAATATGATAAAGTCCTGTACCTTGGCTTCCACCCAACAAGACAGAAGTACTGAGCCAGAGACCTCACAGAAACCTGTGCCTTAATATTAACCTGCCATGGAAAAACTCCTGAGCTAATGGTCTTGCAATGTGTAAAACATACAGCCATCTGAAGGAGGAAAAAGAAAATATTAAAACCGCTAACAATTAAGCAGAAGAACTATTGCAGTCTTAGATACTGATCACTTTTAACATCTAACTTTTCAGGATCATCTAAAGCAAAATGCAGTGATACATTTACACAGTTACATTAAACATAACAGTTCAGTTTAAGAACTGGGCTTTTTCCTCTTCAGCAGGCCTCACACAAACAGTCCTTGCCCTTATAATATCATGAGACTGTGAGGTACAAACCACAAAGCAACACATCTTCCAAGCCCAGACTAGTGTGCAGTTTGCTAGAAAGAATTTGAGGGAAATCAAAAAACTGATTACAACAGAATTAGTAAGCAAAATGTTAACTGACAGAAAACTGCTCAGAAGTTTGAAATATATTTCAGTAATTTGTGGAGAAATAGTAACCAGTAAGTTGCAGGATGGATGCATTTATTATAATAGAAATTTACCTTAATCAACACAAATGATATGTTCTGCCGTATGAATAACTGTTTGATGCCTATGAGTAACTGTTTGATGGCAAATCTTGAAGTACTCTATTTTTACAAAACCTAGAAAGTGATTGAAATGACTGTGGGAAACTTTTCTAAATATTATTTAAATTACCTAAGAACTAAAATATTTTTTTTTCAAAATTAGTTCATAATTAAATATTACTATTTTTCCCCAGTTTTGCAGTTTGCTGTTCAAAATATCTACATCAATTTCCAAAATAGGATTTTGAATCCTGGAAGGACATTGGAGAAAGTTTCCATGCAGATGCCTCAAAAACCTGAAGTAAATCTTTTCTTTCTGAGTGCTATTTTTCCATCTACATTGTTACAAAAGGTAATTGAAGGTAAAATTATTCCAGGAAAGCCTTTCACTTCCAAATGTCTGAAAGGAGTTATTCACATTTTTATAGTGCTCTATCTTTACATTTTTCCTCATTTTAATTGCTTTCTTTTACCTTAAATTAATTTCTAATTTATAATGCTGCTATTTTTCTGTGTCTCATTTAAGCATGTTAATCATCTAACACTGCCTCATGACTACAGAAGTCTAATATTCTGCAGCATCAATCACTGACTTGTTTCCAGATTTCGTTTACTTTAAGTTAGAAAAAGCTGAACAAATGGCAGCAGCTGCTTTATCTGTCTTTAAGTCTTTGATCCCTCACTTGGAAGGCCTAGAGAACTACTTAATGTGTAACGGAAGACCTCCACACAGCGCTATGTCAGAGTCCTTGCTCATATTGGGCAAGATGTGGGCAAGCCTACGAAAGCAATTGAGAATCCTTCAGTCGTCTTCTGTGTGGTTTGCTTGGGCCCAACAGGAGAAAGGCAGCCTCACTGAGATGAAAGGTTCAGTCAAAACACTTCACAATCTTGACAGTGACCAGGGGTAGAAAGGGGTAGTTAAGTTCTTTCATAAGCTGCAAGGCTAAATTTATTGGACCAAACCTGGAAACTGGAGTACTTTCCACTTCAGATACTGGTTCGCAATGTTTAAACAAAGTAAGTTGCTTCCTTCTACCTGGAAATTGGACATGGGTTTGGAATGGTTTGGATTTTTTGCCACATGTGGCGTACAGGAATAAGCAATGTTTAACCAAGCTTCATGGACAAAGTCTGCAGAGACTTAGAAGTGCTTTGGAAACAGACCTCGACCAGCACTTTACAAGAGAGGACTGCAAAAATAAGTCCTTGTTCTTAGGTTGAGATAGCCAGAAAAACCCTAAATACACTTCAATCTAAAAATTATATACCAATTATTATTTTTCCATTCCTACTGGAAATGCTATCAAAACTGCACAACTGTGTAACTGCAACATAACTAAGGATGCCAATGTTACCTATGCAAATGAAATAACTATGATAAAAGCTGTTGTCTTCATTGTCCACAAAGTACTGAAATCCTAGGTCATTGCTATAATGCCTGTGGTGATTATCTTACTAATAATTCACCACTTTACAGATTAGATCTTGAATCACCTGTCATATTGCTATGCAAAATGCTTCACTTTGCAGAACTAGCAAAGAGAGGACCTCAAAGCCTTTCAATGACACTGCAAGGCTGCATACAGCAGATCCCTAGCAAGCAACTTAAAAGGCTAATTAAGAGCACCAAAAAGTGTCTTTTGCAAACTATCCAGAGACAGACAAATACATAATCATGATAAAACAAAACATAGTATAAATTAAATATAAATGAAAAGAGTAAGTTGTGTCTTACTTCATGTGAATTTTCTGCTCTCATGTTTTTATTTTTCAGCTTTTTCTGCAGCAGCTTGGTTTCATACTCTGGTCTGGGATGCTCCTGAAAAATAAATAAATAAATGAATAAATTAATAAATTAATAAATAAATACATAAATAAATGTGATTACGCTTAAGAGAAAAGAAAGAAATAAAAAATGTTCTGGTCACTTATTCATGATCTAAGCCACCAAGATGATTCAACAGTACAGCACTTTTAGAGTAGGGGTATCACTACCTAGAGGGATAGGATACGTTACAGGATGCAGGGAAGAGTATTTGGGCATTGCACATGGCTTATTATGGGAAGCTTAGGGGAAGAACCAATGGTGGGAAAGGGAGGGATCTAGGCCACTTAGACAGGAACAAATATAGAAAAATAGAGGGATAAGGAGATAAATAGTGCTGGTCACATGTAAACAGTTTGCTGGTCTGTATGGGGGTCTGGCCGCTGGCAACTGGAGCAAGTGCAGGTGTGAGGCTGAGTATGTGAGCACTAGTGGAGATCAAACTGGAGCAGCTGGCAAGTAGGTAAAATGCCTGAAATCTCTAAGGGTAAGACCTTGGCCAAGCAGGCTATGAGAGGATCAGGGGATCCCCAGCCAGCTGCCAGAGAAACTACAGGGTCTGGAGGTCTCTAAGAATGAGACCCACTTGTGTGTGTCTTTTTAAGGTCAAGACTAGGTGGGTTGGCTGCAGGGGGACCAAGGAAGTCCCAGCCAGCTCTGCGTGAGTGGGGTATATGCATGAGTGAGCAACTGGAGAGAGACAGTAGCCTCATGGGCTTCTACCTCTAGGTGCCAGCAACTGGGGACAGTGGGGTCCAGGGGCATCTACTGGGACAGATTGAGTGATCCTAGAGACTGGGGAGATCTGCATCCTACAGGCGTACATATATACGTTTTCACTAGCAGACCTCCATCCTTCTCAGCCAGGGAGAGAAGCAGGATGAGGACGTTGTGCTGGTTTTGTGTGTCTGCATGTCTGTGTGATCTGTGTGGTTGGCCATGCATATATGCAGGTATGTAGTGTATGCATGTGCTCTATGTACATATGTCTACTGGGAATACATCTTAACCTCACTACAGATTGGACCTAGGGGCATGGAGCTGCAGCTGCCTTGTTTCTTTTGGGCTGTTGGATCTAGTCCTGTTTTCCTTATCAATAACCTTTCAAGGTTTGCTTGCAGATTATACTTCTCCAAATTAGAGCATAAATTAAGCATGGTAGTACAAACTTACCAGGATTTTAAGGAGAGCAGCTCATAAAAAAATAAAAAGGCTACATATGTCCTCATTCCTGACAAGTTCTGAATTAATTCAGAGCCTGGAATTTGATTTGATGCCTCTCACAAAAAGCTTATTCCTACAGAATCTGTCTTCAAGTTTTTTGTACCAAGTGTCACAGGTTGCTAGACCTGACAAGAAGACTAGAAATAGTGTATAAGCAATATCAGCAGTGTTTTGCAAATAACCACATCTGAGCAGTCTCTATTTATTCTGTTTGCTTCATGACACAAGATCTAGCTAAAAGGCACTTCGTTGTATGTAAACATGAAAATCCATGTTTTGGTTTATACAGGAAGGTAGGGAGGAGATACTGAATGGCTTCAGAGACATCATGGGAAAAACACTCACTGCTCAGAGCTTTTTCAGAAATGCCAGTATTCCATAACTAAAAATGTTAATATTCCTCTGTCTCATTCTGAGCATGAGTACATCAATCTCATGCATTTCAGAGGACCAGTATCATTTATCATACCATTTGTCCTTACTGTAGTTCAAACATACACTTATCATCCAGGTCACAAAATCGACTTGATAGCAATTTTTAGTAATCTAATAACTGTGAAGATAATAAGAACCATATTAAAAAAAAAAAAAAAATCAAAAAAAAAATCATTAATCCTTATGGACAACAGAACAGGGGTTACATAGGACTTTAGCAGTCTTCCTTGGATGACACGTGCTCATTTTCTGCTATCTGTAAAACTGGAACTTCATCACACACCATCTTGAACATTTTCTGTTGCACATCAGTATGGAGACACAGTGAAACTTCCAATATATTGTTTATCTTGATCATGAGATTTTCTTGATGCATTGAACGAGTATGTGAACATGCTATCATTTAAATCAGGGGTGTCAAATTCATTTTCACTAGGCACCACATCAGCCTCACAGTGGCCTTCAAAAGGTCAAATGTAATTTTAAGACTGTATAAATGTAGGAGTAACAATTGTCTTAAATGGATATTTCTCTATGGTTTTGAATTCTATGAAAACATCATATATAATACTTCTTCCCTAAAGGCAGTCCCACAAATGGTACATGCCTTCTGCTGCTCCCAAGGAATCTAGTACTGAGATGGGAGGCTCAAGGGAACAAATTTTCTGTAAAGCTCAAGTATGGTTATGCCTCTGAGACTATAGCACTAAGATGCTATAGCAAACAGATATAACGAAATTGTTAGAATGACAGCTTGTTTTACACTTGTAATTTCATGCACTACTCAAATTGATGAAAAATGTTCTAAGGGTGGAGGTATGACACTCTTTGCATCACGAACTTTTTTTATGTTACTTATGCCTCACATAAAAATCAATACCACAATGAATGAATTTCAGGAATCATTATAGCACTTCTTTTCTCAAGGGGCAATGTTGTAATTACTTACAAAGTGCTTCGAGTGCATGTGGAACTCCAAGAAATAATGAGGCATGGCTAATCTCTGACATTACTGAAGCTAATTAGCAGCAAAAATGGTGGCGAGCAGGATGGGGAAAGGAAAGACAAAAATACAATAACTGTTTAAAGATGCTGTGGTCAATGCATGTATCTTGATGTTTTGCAAGTTTGCACTAGCTTGCTGATTTGCGTTATTTTTTATCATGCTTCCTTGGATAAGGTTTGGAGATCAAATGGAACAAACATCTTTAGACTTAAATAAAGAAAGGATGAAGGCATCAGGCATGGATGGCTACATGAGAGGAGACAGTTTGATGATAGTAGGGAAATGAGATAAATGAAGCTGTAAGAAACTGAGGAGATTGAACAACACTGTGGCAGCACCTGCAGAGCTGAATTGGCTTTCTTCCTTTTTTCTTATTTTCTGCTAAGCAAAGCATTCTGGGACACCAGGGACAGCTGTCAGAGGTCACAGGAACTTTTGAAAATTGTCTTGAAATGAAACAAGGTAAGAAAAACAAAATGCCAAGCAAAACATTATAAAGTAGCTTACTTTTTTTTGGCTATTGACAGTTTTGCTTTGAGTGCCTATTCTGTTCAAATTTGGTCAAGTTATACTTAGTTTTCCTAGTAAGACATCTCAATATCATTTTATGTGAGATTCATACACCTACATCTGGATTGGAATATTAGTTGATCTTCATCACTGAATATGCCAAGTCATCTTACCCTTGACTGAACAGACCACAGCGCCTCCTAGAATGTATCTATATATTCTTTCTTATGAGTATATTGCATGAAACATTTATTTACAACGCAGATTTAGAGATACTTCATCCTGATCATATATACATAGACGTGAAGGACAATTCCACTCTGCTGTAAAAAGAGTGTGATTCAGAATCAGTTCTTTGTCTGAAAATGGGAAGAGCTCTACACTTTGTTCAATAAGCTAGAAATAGTTGTGATGACTTGAAGAAGGCCAAATGTCCATGTAGGGATAAATATGAATCCCATGATCCTGGAAGTTTGCCAGTACAGCTGCCAGACACTTATTGAAAACCATTTGAGCCAAGGTACTTTGAGGCCAAATGAGTGTTAAGAGTAGAAAATGATAATTCCCACCCTGAAAACAAAGAGCCAAATCATGGATTTTTTACTCAGACAAAACTCATATTGACGTCAGTGGGAATTTTCCCTGAGAACGGTTTCCAGGATTTGCCTTAAACACACAACATGTGTATCCACTATACATTGCAAATTAAGGCTGTGTAGGTAATGATCCAGTTTGATAAGAATATATATATAATATGAACCAATTTCTCCTTAATTTCTTTTTGATTTAGGAAGAAAGTGACAACGGAATTTTACAAAGCATGACAAACACGACTGGGCTGTTATGAAAAAATAGAAGCTTAAAAACTACCCCTAACAGATCAAAGGAGTTACCAGCACAACTTAAGCCAACCTACTGCTTCATTTGTACACTTTAGGCAAAGTCAAAGAAACACGGTGAACTTATTGAACACCCTTATCCCAATATGCTGAACACAAGCAGAGTAGCAAAGCTGTGCACACTGGTAGGAAGGAAGGTTTCCACAAATGACAACTGGAATGACTCAGTTGCAGCTCTAAATCAAGATGCAAACTTGGAATGGACAGAACAGAGAGCACAGCTTTTCTTTGTTTTAAGAGGGCTTATTATTACAAATCAAGCACTAATCTCCTCGATTTCTTATGAGGATGACACAGTGTGGGGTGGGGGAGGAGAAGTCCAAGGAAGAGATTGTCGTTCACATTAATTATTTGCTTAGGGTATCCTAGTAATGGGATACTCAACCAAGGAGAAGTACTTTTATATCTCAGCACGTATGAAGGGATCTCTGGTAGATGTTCACAATCTTGTTAGTCCAGATAACTTGCACAATAAATTTAAGTAAAATTAAAACAAAGCTCAAATAAGTCATCCAATATTATTACACGCTTAGGAATGTTAAATGACAAAAGCTGGGTTGTGTGTTCAGATGTCTCTTGAACTATGGTATTGAAAATTTTGCTTAAAATTGTTTATTCTACTTCATGATAAGTCATTGTTGAAACAAATGAGCTGACAAACATAAAAAAGAAACTCAGCAGTAAAGTCGAGTACTAGCACATCAAAATGGGGCATCATTCAGCCTGACTGTAGAACAACTTCCAGTTTGCCTTATTGGTCTTTGATAAATCAACTTTGATATATCATCTAACTTTGATAAAATATTACCTGTACTCTTGACACTTTAAGATGTCTGTGCATATCATTGTCATGTTTATTGGTTTACATGTTCTGTGGTAGTAACAAGTTGTCACAGCCATGGACTAGGATCCTATCACTTTAGCCATTATATAAGCATAGAATTCCTTCTCCAAATAAGTGTTCTTCGAGAATGCATCATTTCCTGTTTGGGCAATGCTCTCTTTTTTGTCTCATAATGTGTAACAGTAGGAACACTTGGCTCTGGAGGCACTCTTTAGGGAAATGTGTTTATGGAAATTTTTATCTGTCAGTATTCAAGATTCAGTGTACTTTGGATGGACAACAGATTTGTCACTCTTGAAAAAGAAATGTAACAAATACTGCAAAATCCTTTAAATTTTATCTACAATAACTGCTTCACAAATCATAACATTATGGCCTCAAGATAAAATATCTTACAATTTAGCAAGGTTAGAAAACAACAGTTTCCTCCAACTAGGAGAAGATATTTTTCTTCTAAGCAAGATCAAAATCATGAAACACTGGGCCATAAATTTGTCATTAGTGCAAGGTTATGTATTGCACACTACACACCACAGTGATCCCAAGAAACTTTGATAGAAGGTTAAAAGAGGAAGTCACTGATGCATGAAAGGCTCAAATATTTTCTAGATTCATCCTGTTACAGCTTGTCAAAGGTCATAAAGTTTAGATCTATCATTGATCAGACAAGTAACTGTCCAAGTTAAATGCTAAATCAAGTTTACAACATAGTACTTATATCAATCTGACTGCCAACGTCATTAATTTCCCTGTATTGCCATTACAAAAAGCTCAGTGAATATAAGGTAAGAACATTTCTAGCATGCCAGATCTCAAAGTCTCTATCAGTTTCTCCCATTTTAATAAAGATGCCTTAAAAATAGCCCAGGTTTCTGCCACACAAGAAACTCTCTTCCAGGTAATATCATACCGGATTTTGTTTATGAAACAATGTTTTCTCAGCACTGGCTATTTATGATACTTCTGGATTTTCATTTCCCTGAAGTTTCTTCCTTTCAGACTCCATGCACCTGGAACTCATGGCTTATAGGCAAGTTGGTTTACTATAATACGTAAAAGCAATGGGACTCTACAGCATTCTAAGGTATACTTCATAAAAAATCTTAAACCACATATATCAGAAGCAAGCTAAAAAAGCTTTACAATATCAAGAATTACCTAGTTCTAGAAGGTCTATATTCTGACCAACCACAATCTTTCCAAACATTTGTGGACTGTTAAAGTTGAACCATGATCCAGATTAAAGCATTAGCTTTTCTCTAACGTGGAGGGATACAGATACTTTAGCTAATCTGAACTAACAATCTGACTGTAAATATTTGCTCAGTCTTTATTAATTTGTTTCAGCTGTACCAGTGCCTCTTTTAATTGTTTCCCATAAATATCCCAATGACTGTATTTACAGCCAAGAATGTTCATGAAAACAACTTGAAGCAAACACAAATGTTGAATTTGTAGTTAAAAGCTTTTATACTTGAGGCTTGAGTTTAACAGCTTGAGCTTCACAGCAGCATAAGCCAATCTAAGCCTGGGCTTCCATATTCTCAGATTCAATTTCACTTTACACAAGCCACACATTTCCATTTCTGTCCTTAACACTGACACCAGTGTATATGCAGCTTCATGGTATAACCAGAATAAAATCTCCTACCCTACATATCCCTGACTACCCTTCAGTCGTATCAGCTGTCTGAACTGTTGACCACTCAGTTGTATGATTGCCAGCATGCATATATGAGGAAGAATGAGATTGCATGGCTGGGATAGTAGCACCATGGTAGTGTGGAGTTAGGTTGGCTTAGGCTGCTATGCAGCTGCAATCTGTAAATGAAGCTGCATGATACAAATGATACAATCTGTAAATGAAACTGCATGATACAAATAAACTGATTTAATGACCCACCATTGCTAAAAGGGTCTTCCTAACCCACACAGTCTTCTCTTCCCCTGCTCAATGTCCTGACTGTGAAAAATTATCTAATTAATTGGTCCCCTCTACCACAAACAACGTCCACTTTATTTCTGGAATTACTTCTCCACTGGTTTAGTCAGTAGGTTCAGGTGATAGATGAGACACTAGAATTAGTAGCATGAAAGTCAGGAGGGGATCTCTACCTAGTTGTATCAGTGATCTACTGAAGCATTTCATGCAGTTTCACCTTGTGAGTCTAGATCTTCCAAACTGAAATTTCAGAGAATAACATGGCCAATACATTTTAAAAAGATCAAAACCTAGACTCTTAATTTTATAAACTATTCAGGTACCTGAATTTACATTTCATCATTATATAGTAAACTATTAATGGACAACCTACAGATCAGATTCTTTTAACACAAACATACACACACAAATGGAAAAATCTTTCTACACTGCCTAGAATAAATTTTATCTTGCAGCTGAAGTAGCAGAATAGGATTGAAGCATGAAGATGAGTTCTAAAATGAATCTGTGGAGTTCTACTGATTTGAAATCAAGATCCAGAATAAAATAAGTGCTTATGTTTTCTAAGGGCTAGAATGAGAGTTAGAATTTTTTCTATAGCTCTTATCCTGAGAGGTGTGGATGAATAAAGAAAAAAACCCCACACTTATGCGTTCTTGGAAAGTAATGGTTAAAGGAAGGCCATTTGAAACTGGTATCAATAGAACACTGTCTCACTCCACATAATTACCTCATTTATATGGACGTAATATAGGAGAGTTTTTACGGGCATGAGTTTGGAACAACATTTCACTACTCATAAGTATCTACATGCATATGAAAATGAAGGATATATAAAAAAAAATTAAAAACCTGAAGCAAAACTAAAGAATAGGAAACAAGTCCGACTGCTGAAATATTATTAATTTTGAAACTCTGCATTCATTTTAAACAATTGGCAACTTCTGCTGTCATTAAACAATAACACAAAGTACTATTCTTAAATTCTAAAAGCCTTTTCCAAGTTCAAAAGCCCTTTTAGAAATAACTTCTGCTTCCACCTTATTTTAGTCTTGATTAATCTTCTTGTGTCAATGACACTTCCTGGGAAAAGTCACAGAATAACAATGACCTAACAATAAATGACTTTACAGAATAATAAATGACATTTATACCACTTTATCCTAGTTCATTAAAATAGAAATTTCTTAACACATTTCCACATTACTTACATGTGCCGTTGGGGTTAAGAAAATGGCTGCCTCCATTCATACACACAAGTAAATGTAAAATGTATTTTAAATTTAGAAGGAAAAGCTCGTTTCCTTAAAAACCAAAGTTCTTTCTCTACGCAAGAAAATGCATAGTGATGTTGTGCTGAGATTGCTGGAGCAACTGCCTGAACTAGGACCAAAGTCTGATCTCCTTTTTACCACCAATAGCAGGTTAATATTGGAAGCTGTCAGCATGCCTAATTTACCTAACACTGAATCAGCCCAAGACGTCTTCAATGCACAGGAAAAGTGCTCTTGTTAGGTGCAGCAGAGGAGGACAGAGAGGAGGAAAATGGGGTGAGAAAAAACAATGGTATCTAAGATACCTTTGTATGAGAGAGCTGCAAGAGGCAGTACTATGACTTTGGTGACCTGAAAGGAGCAGATAGCATTTGTGAAATTATTGGAGAGGAGATGGTCCCTCTCTGCCTTCTCATACCCATCTCCCTCAGAACATGCACTCCCTTGTACTACAAGATCCCCTAACCTCACTCTGTGTCTTGCCTGTTCTGCAAGAAACACATAACTGGCAAGCCTTGCTTATCTACCTGCATCTCCTGAGTCACTGTGAAGGAGGAGAGAAGAAGAAAAGACCTAGAAACGATCCCTGTTCTTAAGAGTGGCAGTGCTGGTTAAGGATACAAGATGTGGTAGATCAAGGCACAGAACTATTGGAAAATAGGACTTTCTGCTACTCATTTCCTCCAACAGTAGCTCCTATTTTCCATCACCCATTCCATGACCATGCCCTGGGGAGCAACAACTGCAGTTGAGAACTGTGTTGTACAGGCTGGAAGAGCTTATTCCAGCTCTTTCTCCATAGCTTCACACTCCAAATAGCTTCCTTCATCTGCACTTACAACAGAGAATGTGAAGATGTGATCCTCCTCTCTGAACTCAGGGGACTGCAGGAGGAAAGAATGCCACCCCAGGTGACCCAGCCTTTGAGTAACCCATCACAACATCTAGAGCAATCAAAGCTACCTATAAGGAGCCAAACAACTTCACAGCTTGTGGACAATTCAGTCCTAGAAAGGACACATGAGACCATTAAAATAGAAAATTAATTAACAAAAAAAAAAAAACAAACCAAAAACAAACAAACAAACAAAACAACAACAAAAGCAAACACAGAAACAAAATCATGTTGATATGTATGGTAGAAGTAAAAGAGGAAAAGTAAGTAGAGCCTCAGCATATTTTGGCACAAACCTGGATCAACTGTCTTGGAATGAAAAAAAATGTAATCATATATCTTTACCAACTTCTCAACAAGCAAAGGAATTATCATCTTCTTTGGTTCTTATACTCTACCAAGTAAAACATGTTTAAAGTGTGCCACCATGTGTAATTTTTTAACAGAGCAACAGCTGGTACTAAATATTTTTCCCTAAGAGATAACATCCATTTTTCAACATTCCTTCCCCAACTATGTTAATAAAACTCTTATCCTCCTAAACATAACACGTAAATCTAATGTTGAAAGGATTTGTTCAGAAGATTGGGTCTATCTTAGGACCATTAAATAATTACTGTGAACAGGAATTTAATTAAAGTGACAGAAGATTCACTAAAAGGAGTGATGAAACCCAAGAAAAGGTAGTAAAAAAAATATAAATACAAAGAGATCAAAAATATTTGGAAACATGGACCCAACACGAAAATCAGAATAGGCATGGCAAAATGTGAGATCATGCATCTGGGGAAAAAGTCTCAAAACGAAGATCTCGTTGGCACAAGAAACCTGAGGAGTAGAGAGGATGAAATATTTGAGACAACATAAAATACTGTAGCTACTCATCTCCCTTTTAGCATTACTCA
Source organism: Nesoenas mayeri (assembly GCF_963082525.1). Taxonomy (NCBI): domain Eukaryota; kingdom Metazoa; phylum Chordata; class Aves; order Columbiformes; family Columbidae; genus Nesoenas; species Nesoenas mayeri. The sequence continues at coordinate 69,088,836 of NC_137541.1, forward strand.
CCGTTTTTTCCCCAAGATGACTAAGCTGTGAACATACAGTTATTGTATTAGTGTCTATTTTTTACTCCTCCATTTTTTAAGCAAAAAAAATATCTTATACCACCTGTTTTAGTAGACACTATTAGAAATTCAGTAAAGGAGTACTATAATTTGCAAAGTGGAAGACAAGCTGAAAGTATCCCATTAACTAGATCACAAAAAAATTTGAAAATATAGTAGATAGAGTTAAACCACGACTGAATTAAGAGAGAATGGGATAAACCTGTAAACACAATATCACCAAGTCTGCTTGCTATCTAATTCCATCTTACCCAATTTACTTTCCTTATTACTTTTGCTTAACTCAGCAATAATCCACAGTCTTCCACTAAGGGTTTGTAACAAAGATACCTCAAAAGTCATTTTTAGGCTGACAAAAAGTTCCAAAACAGACTTTATTCTAGCCGGAAAAGTGTAGCCAATAAACCGACTAGAAACAGGGTTTATAAAATTATTTAACACTCGACAACATAAAATATAGGTTGGGATATCAGTTGAGGAAATTATTGGGAAATGACAACATAAGAATAATGGGGATCTACAACATACACTCATACACTCACAAGAAATAAAAAGCAGAGGCCACTCACTCCAGGTTACCCACAAGGAATAATCACTTGCCTGGGTTAGGCAAGGGCTTGCGCTTGGGCTAGACAAGGATTCACACTTGCCTGGGTTGGGCAAGGAGTCATTCAAGGATATACCCTGTAAATAATCATTTACCACAGGAGGAGGTGAGGTGCTCTCAGTCCCAGGAAGTTTCCTTAGATGACATCTCAGACTAAGGAGAGGGATCCAGTTCACTGACCCGCTGTTCTGAGAAGACCACTCAAAGGTGGTCTTCAGCAAGAATCTAGTTTTATAGCCTGGTCAGGTTTGGTTGTGGGCATTACAACATAGGTCAGAAGCTTCTCTGGATACCTTCTTTGTTGAGGACACAGTCAACTGACCACCCCTCCTGCCCCCCAGCTGGGTAGAGATGAAGTCACGCTGCCCCGGGGCAGGGGAGGATATGACTGTCAGCACCTTGGCGCCACCCTAGATTTGCACGTTGGGATAGGCACAATGAGGCACAAAAGGTGCTAAAGAGCCACCCACTGCCCTATTGAAGGCTCCAGATCTCAGGGGGATGTGCAACTGCCACGGTTTTGTTTGTTTTTTTGTTTTTTTTTTTTTTGTATGGTTTGGTTTGTTTTTTTTCTTATTTGTTTTGTTTTGTTTAGTTTTAAGTCATGAAATAGCAAAAGGAGGAACAAGACTTTGGGAATTCAGAGAACTTTACAGAGCACAAGATTTGAACTTAGTAGACATGTTTCTAATGGAGACAGAAACCTAAGTTCCTCCTTGTTGTACTGAAACAGTATAACAGCATGACTATTTAAACAATAACAAGAGCTCGAAACATTAGTATTTCAGTCAGTGTGGACTTTCTGTCCATTTATTCTTCTGAGTTCTGCTCCAAATTCCAAGATTTCTTCTTTTATAATTACATTTCTATTTCAGTTTACACAAGACTGTTGGTAAAAGAAGGTAAAAACTTTTCCACACAAAACTTAAAGCAGGAACATCCTGACTCCTAGAAATACAGTTTCTGAAGATTCCTTGGAGTCAAAGAGTTTCTACTCCCTACATGCTAATTAGAGTCCCTCAGTATTTCTTCACCAGCTCCTTCACAAATAGAAGAGGGTAAGCATTCTTCCACCTCTACCCCTGCTTTATTGATGGTTACATCCTTTGTCACACAAATTGAAAAACAAGCAAATGCACAACCTGTTTGACTGGATTACACAAACATACATCTGTGGCACCTTGAGTGCTTATTCATGATATTCCTAAGACTTTGTCTGTTTTCATGTTTCTAGTCTTTGTTTCTTTTCTTTCCCCTTCCTATTTAGTTATCAGTTGCTCAATTTCTTTTGAACACAGTTATCTATTTTACAGCCTAGTACCCAATGCTACCTATATTTTGGCAAATTTCAGATATAAAAACAGATCCTCCAAGTCTGTACAGCTGCCAGCCGCAAATATGCATGCAAGCATTAGGAAGTCTCCTTTCTCAGATTGCCATTGCCAAGATATTTACAAATAAATGGACTAAATTAATCTCTTCTGAGATTAATGACTCTTCTGAAGCAAAATATTTGGCTTAGGGTGTTCAAAGAGTAATTTTACTGAAAATTTTCTAGTCAAGGGTCCACAAAAATCACACAGAAGACATTCATTTCATATCAATTCTCACAATGTACTTCTCAGCTCTTCAACTTCTATGGTTGTTTTCTTCCCTATTTGGGTTCCATAACTTCCCTTTCTAAAGAAATTGATAAAATAAATAACTCCATCAAGTCTAAAAACTGTTAAACTTTCTCACCCCTTCCTTCTCCCTCTGTTAAGTGAACTTGTGTATTCCACTGCAAGTTCCTTCTGGCCTAACCTTAGCAGACACAATTTTCCATTTTCCAACATAATTTTCAATACTTGTAAAGACTTGATCACCTCTGAAACATTTTGCCAGTATCTGTCTTACAGACAAATTTATCCTCATCTTTATTATTCAAATGGATAAAAGGTGAACACAACCTGTTCTAACATTTGCATTTTTGCTGAAGCACCAAGAGCTGCTAATGATATGGTGTGTGGTTTTTTGCTTAAGATGTCAGGTCAAGAGACATGTCCATTTTGAGTATTATTCTTCAAGAAAGAGATGGTTCAACTATCTAAGGAACATTTAACAAACAACTGTTGTTTTTACATAACTGAGGACCTGGCACCTGACCCGAGCAGGTGGGAAGAGGCATCGGACTATGAATCCTCAATGTAAAACATAGTCTTTTCCCAGAATATATACTGATAACTGTATACGTACTGATATCTGTATTTACAAGTTAATTTAGCGGGAAGGACTGAGAGACATTGGACTATGAATTTTTAATGTAATACACAGTCTCTTCCCGGAATATGTACTGACACCTGTATACATACCGATACCTGTATTGATAAGTTAATTTAGGGGGAAGTGTAGCCAAAATACCAAGAATCCATATCTTAAATAGATTGATTAGGGGAAGGGTATTGTGTGTGTCAGGATAGTCTGTAAACCCTGAAGTACCCAACCAATGGGGAACAGGGGAGGGAAGTTGTGGGTAGGATTTTGGGGAGATATAGGCAGGGGCTTTTTGCCCTATTAGGTGTGCCTAGCTTTAGGTAGAACACCCGGTCTTGCAAAATTGTTATTAAAATATGCTTTGCTGAGAGATCTTGCCTGAGCTTATTATATTTGCAAAATAATTGTTTCCTACAAACTCGAAAATGTCCAGAAGGGAACGAGAATAAACAGACATCTAAAAAAATGATGTAAGAACAAAGATTGAAAGAGCAAAAGCTAGTTCATCTTATTAAAAAAAAAAGCGACAGAGATATATGATATTATGTTGAAATTTACTGAAAAGTGGAAAGAGGTAATATTTTTATCTCTGAAAGGAAGAACAAGAAAAAAACTTAGTATTTAGCAAGGAGATTTACGCTAGACACTAGGAAAATCTTATTAGAAGTAACGGTAAATAAGTATTAGAATAGATTGCCTAGGGAGGAAATGAAATCTCCACTGCTGGATTTATTTAAGAACAAATTAGACAAATGTCCTTTAAAAATGATTTGAGTAGAGTTGATCCTACCATGCAAAACGGATGGCCCCTCTAAGTCTATTCCAGCCTTATTTTTGTGACCCCATGTTCCTAATTCTTCAACTGGTGCTGAAATGTGTCTGGCACTCCTTCACTTGTCATAAACAAAGTATTCTTTCTGATCCCACAGTTCCTGTCCACAAACTTTACCACTTCAGAGCTCTTCATCACAGGACCTCACAAATCTACAGATTCCTTCACAGCATTTTGCAAATAATGAGCTAAACCTTAGGATTTTGTACTGCTAGTGATGGACTTGAAATTCAGTAAAATCTGTTGCATTCATCAAGTGTGCTGCAGAGGCAAGAGTTTGCTCTCCACCCTCTCAGTCTATGCTGTAGTTAGCACAAAATTGCTGTTTTCCCACGTAACAGTATGATGTTCCACACAAGACAAGCAGTAATTTCTAATGTGCTGATGCACTTGGCTTGCATCACAACTTATAAAGTGCAAGTACTGGGTCGTATTGTGAGTATCATCCACTTCTTAACTGGATGGAGAGCACTGAAAAAGCTGAGAAATCAGAGGTAAAATAAGGAAGGCTGTAGTCAAGTCATTAATGAAGGAATACTCCAGAAGTCTCCCTTAAACTAAAGACATTGCTAAAGGTTGCATTTGGGGATAGAGATGGAAGAAGAATAATACTGGAGTCTATGGTCTGTTTTCAGGGCTATTTTATAATTTTATCCAATGATTCTTATCTGAGAAACAGACAAAAGTGGTATAACATTATTACCATACTACAGCATGCAATTCTTAATTACTGAATATTACCTTATTCTAGAGCTACGTCAGCATTTATTGCTAGGAGATATGTAATGGAAGCTTCAAAATCTACCTGTTCTTAGTATGATATTTGGGGCTAATAACTGCACTTTATTTAGTCTGAGTTAGAAACTAATCCTCTGGTCAAAGTCAGTGATTTAAATAGATCATAGGCCATGACATGAAACAATGCCTAAGAACAAATCTAAAACCAAATTTAGGGATTTTGTAAATACTAATAAACAAGTATGCCTCACTTTTTGGTGACCGCAGGTACAGTTAGAAGCCCCATGTGCTGGTTGCAAATCACTTTTAAATTGTTCTTAAGAAACCAAGTCCATCTGGTGCTTACAACAGCTTTGTCAGTAAGTATGTAGAGTTCAGGTTGTTGTACCTAAGGCATCACAGATGCAGCACAGCCCTGAATGCAAATATTATTTATGTTATACTGACATGTTTAAATCATCATCACAACTAAGTTTTGTTAAACATAATTAAGTAACATCTATTTATTACACTCTGTACATAGGTATATGGCCATCCTCAGCAAAGAATTATCTGCTGTTATCTTATAATCCTTTTTTATCATTAATTGTTAAAATTAAAGAGCTGACCAGTAAGATGTAGGGGATGATTTCTTTAATTATACATTGGTACTCAGAACTGTATCAGTTACAGTCATTTAAAAACCATAGCTATGACCTGCATTGTGCTGAAGAACATTCATGAGAAATCTAAATGTCAATGCATATCACCAGATATAGAATAATTTACACAATAAATTAGAACAGAGAGAGGAAATTTACCTCTTCTTCTTCTAGTCCAGTTAGATCCCAGAAGTAACTCAGTCTCATCTGCAAACGCTTCCATTGTTCAAGGAACATAGTAGCTTTAAAAAAAATTTTAAAATTATAAATCCAATGCACTATGATGAATGTTTGTGTTACTTATAAACCCCAACATATATTTTAATCCCATTATGCTAGGTCCTTTCTAAACAAGCACTAAGAAACAAGCCCAGGACCAATTTTAAAGAAAGAACACAAGCAAAGCATGGAAACAACAATTACTGTTTCTTTACAAATAAAATACAGAAAGATAGAACATGGAGTGCCCAATGGCACTGGTAAGTTCTTTTCAGAGACTGGAACTGAACCCGTATCTGCTGATATCCACTCCAAGAACATCATGTCTCTTAATTTACCATGAGTCACTGTATAATTAATGAATACAAAACATACAATGAAAAAAAATCTAGGTCTAATCTGTAACACTCTAACTTGCCAAACAGATTTTGCTGTTGAATGTTTTTGTCCTGCATAGATACAGTGATTTTGTCCTAAAGGACTAGCCAGTTGTTGAGTCTCCTGCTTTTCCTTTTTCATTAAGATGGAAGAACAGTTGTACTGTTGTCTCATATTTATGGTCTCTTGACCTTCTCTCATAATTGCTGTTTCCTCTAGATAGTTCTTTGACTAGTTGCTCATGATTTATGGACATAAGGATTAATTAGAAATAGTAATTCTTACTCTTGACTTGTGGACACCTATTTTCAGATGACTGTATCAATACTAAACCAGTATATACCAACTAAAATCTATAGCTATAAACAACTGAGGGCACTACTTTCCATTTTATTATGCTTCATATCACTTTTTCAGTTGTTGAAAAGGGGATTGTGAAAACATTGTCAGATCATGGCAGTTTTTTTACCACTTTGAACATCTTTTAGACAGCTCCACAAGACAGATAACAGTGGAGAATTAGATCCAGCTTTCCTTGACTGCATCTACAGTTGGTGTGAGCTGTAAGATAACACTAGCAAAAGTTAGAGTACTATTAGAATAAGCTGTTTTTACAAGACAGAATCTATTCCAACAGTAAACTGCAAATGTTTTCTGCACTGATATCCTCCCATAATGTAAGAAATAAATATAATTTAAACACTGGACTCTCAGTATACTGAAAGTAAATCCTGACATTAAGACATTAAGCTGCTATCTCCCGTTCCTTCTTTACAGAGGACACATAAAAACTATATTTAGCATGTTTTGAAAACACAAAGGTTTTAAGATATCCTACATACAGAAACATTTGGTTATTTTATAGGGTGTTATTACTCATTCTATTTTTTTCCTGTTATTCAAAAAGTCAGTTCCACATTTACCTCTGTAAGAACTTACTTGGCTAGATGAAGTAGCTGTTCTAAAATTAGCAAGTTTGCATTGATTGACACTAGCAGAAAATTGGTCTCATGATATTCAATTGTCCTTCTAATAAACAAATCTGAGAACTGAAATTCAACATCCCACACCACCAGTGACATTAAGCACAATTAGCCAGGCATTACTCTGTATTTTGTGAATATGGTCATTTGCAAACAGTATTGCTGGAATCATGAAGATACTTTATGAGGCATCAAGATCAATTAGTAAAAGAATGATTCTTTTCAAGATATTAACCATATGGTAAGTCACCTGCCTTTTACAGAATGGGAGAAGTCAAGCAGGATAGAAGACTTCATGTGCCCATCATGAAATGAAGTCAGCTCTTATTACTGTACTTTACTCTTTTAACTATACAATTGTAAGTTACGAGACATGCCAGTTTCCACATCACTATACTATGTCTAGTGAAAAAGCACTCAGGCAACATTTAGCCAACATACTGTGAGGCAAGCTGCCTAAATGTGTGAATAAGCTCTGTCATTCAGCAGAATGAGCTCTAGATAGAACCAGTACAGTTTCCTAGTAGTAAGGCAGCAAAATTTGGTGCAATCTAATACTTAACAGGCAAGTTGGGCAGAGTTACTAAAGGATACGTTATTTCACTTTGCTGTTCTTTGTATATGATGTCTGCTGTAGTTTCCTGCACTGACAAGCTCAGTTATCATGGTCTCAAGAACAGACTTTCCCAATCCATGGGAAACATTCTTTGGAGGTGGGCTACAGCTCAGAAAGGGTTTTTTTATTCTTAAGTGCCATTTTTTGGCATATTCTTTTGATTTTTTTTTGTTGCTTTCTGTTCCTTTACAAATTCTAATAATTTATCTTAGTATAAGGATATATCAACACTTTGTTTTGCACATTGCATTGCTGGTACTAAAATATATTTATTTTGGATGAGGCTGCATTTGCATGGATGCAAGTTTACAGTACAGATTCTCCATCAGGAAAATACTATTTATCTATGAAAGAGTAAATGAATTGTCAGTCATACACATGCTGTCTAAAAAGCTACACTGAAACTTGGACAAGGCAGCATATTTCATGCTTCGTGGCAGCAGATAAACTGTGGCACCTTATCTGTCAATCTAGCCTGTCATTGGCAGCAATCTGAAATAGGAAAATGCCATTGTGAGAGGTTATAAATTCATCGTCTTTTGTCATTTCTTTCTGTCATAGTGCTTACATACTCTCTAACTTCTGTTGAAGAGTTTTCAGAAGCTGCTAAACATAAACTTCTTATGTCCATGATCTGTTCTGTTTGCAAGTTCTTAAAAAATCCTAGGTATCCATACCTACCACCAATCTACAGTCATTTCTAAAACAAGCTGTGAAATTTGGATAGGGTTGCAAAGCATAACACACTATTTGCTGAGGGATGGCTATAGTACAAAAATAAATTTCATCTTTCATATAGGCCCATTTTAAGCACTGAAATGCCACAATAAGGTCTCCTTGGAGCCTTATCTTCTTCAGGCTGAACAATGCCAACTTTTTCAGCCTCTCACAGAAGAGGTGTTACAGCCCTCTGACCATTTTTGTGGCCCTCCCATGGATTATCTCCATCAGGTCCATGTCTTTCCTGTGGTGAGGGCTCCAGAGCTGGATGCAGTGCTCCAGGTAGGGTCTCACTAGTGCAGAGTAGAGGTATAGAATGAAAATTTTGTTTTATGAACAGTGAATAGGGATATAAAAAATCATTTTACAGTAGAAATAACACCTTTAACTTTCACAATAAACAAGACCTAGAGTGAATGAGGGCAATAATACACAGAAGCACAGAACACACACACACACACTTTTCAGGGCAAGGCCAGAAACAATAATACTACAATGCATTCATTAGTCTTTATGAAGTGTTTTGGTATTCTCAGTGAGACAGGGTATATTTGTCATTAAAGAAAACCAAGCTGGTTTAAGTGGAATACCTTAGAACATATTATAATTAAAACAATAATAGTCCCATTGTTCTTGGAATCCCTTAGAGTTTTGATAAAATTATGTGACTAGGTTGTCCCACATGGAAGTGCACTCTGTACTTAAATTAAACCCTTATAGGTGCCTGCACTACACCATTCCCCAAATACATTCCTGCCCAAAATGTAGAAGGTGTTAGAGGGACCTGCCATGCGGACAGAAAAGGTGGAAAAACATAGCAAAGCTTAAAGCAGTAGAGGAAGAAAGGACACATTTTTCTTCCCTGAACTACCCAACTCCTCTTCATTTATTCCAAAGCTTGTTGTTGACAGCAGAAAGCCTTGTAATATTGCTTTCTTCAGTCTCAGCTCAGACAGTCCCTCACTGGCCCTCCAAGGCTTGCCAGCTTCATAAAGCCATATGTTCCCATTCAATCCAATAGCACTTTTCTATACGTAAGGCTACTGCATTCTACTACTGTCCATTACAGCTTTCATTTCTGTCAGCAGCCCAAAGATCAAACGACACTGCTAACGTGCAAAGCAATGCTCACCCCAGAGAGCCATGAAGATGGAGAAGAAAACCGTGGCAGGGTTGTCAAACAAGTGGCTAGCTCGAGCGGTGGCACATGCAGAGCTGAGGTTCCAGTAGTCACAGAACTTGTCACACAGGGGGCACATGGTGAAGGCATTGCGTTGATCACACATTTCTTTACTATGAATGGCAAGTGCACAAGTTCTTAGATTATTACTACTCAGAAAAGGGGGTATACGCTATTGATATTAAGCAGCACCTCATAGCTATTACAAGGTATTTGCACCATACAGGGCTTGAAGTTTCAGAGAACAGAATGTATGTGTTTCTTCAAGGCACATTTCCATCTGCTGGAATATCAGAATACTTACAGGCATCTTACCAACAGAAGAACAATGCAACATAGCAACCAATCAAATCACTACACCGTATTAGTGAATTAGCGAAGATTGCATCACTGATGATTGAGGTTAAGCACACTAAAAGAAAATAATTAAAACACAGTCAAAGTGGAATTTGCCATCTCTACATTCAGTTGCATGATTTGATACAGATCAAATTTAAATTCATTAAAAAGAATTCCAAAGTGGTTGTAAAGGATGTTCTGTGCCCTTGATAAAACACATATTTTTAACATGATGGCACAAAAATCCATGTCAAATACCATGTTACTTTGTGTGTTTGGACTAGCCATAAAAGCTGCATAAAAGCCAGAACCAGCAACCAGGCATGTCGGTTGGTCTGGTCATAGATAGAATGAATCTGCAACATCATTCACAAAATACACCAGGTTTTACTATAAACTGACATATGTTAACTGAATTGAAAATACTACCAAGAGTCTTGTTCTTATCAAGGCCATTTTATTTCACAACATTTATTTTGAGATTCACCTCCACCCTGCATTTTATTTGTGAGTTATTTGTAAAAAATAACATTTGTTTTCCCAGTATAGAGTTTTAACACCAATTTTCATCTGTATCGCCATCTTCGATAAGGTTTTGGCTAAGTTATTCAAGTGGGATCAGTTATTTTAAGCACCCATACTAGTATGTTTTAAAGGTGTTCAGATACTGTGTGCACAGTGATTTTTGGGAAATTAGATAACTTTATATCTCAGGATTCTCATGTTTGAATGGTCATAAATATGGATGTGGTATTCTTGGTCACAATAGCTTCTTGTTTTTCTAGTACAGAATTCTAACCTAATTTTCAAAAATATAATTTTAAACAAATAGGGAAAAAGTCCCCTTTCCCCTAGCAGTAACTCTTACAACTGGAAGGCTTCCACTTCTGCCTGATCAGATATTCAGTTGTATTTCTTTTGCTCAGTTTACAGCATAGCTTCATCTGTCCTCAGGAAAATGTGAAATAAGAGACTTGCCTATAGATTTAAAAATCTTTAAAGTTGTTATTTTATTTCTTAGCCTTTTTTTTTTTTGCTATGTACTTACTCAGTTTCTAAAAATCTTTAAAAAATTATCACTATCTCTTTAACAAGCCAAACCCTACTTGATGCTGCTGAGTATGCTTCCAGTTTTTGTTTGTTTGTTTTATAAGGTTTGTATGAGAAAGACCATACCTGCACATTCTTACTCCGATAAACTGAGTAGTGCAAAGCCCAACTGTCCTGGCCAGGACTGTGAGCTAAGGAAAGACTTGCAACATTGCTTCATTGAAAGCTGGCATACTGTGATCATCATTGTTCCTGTATTGACCATTATTAAATACCATTTTTTTTCTATGACTTCAAATGAGAAAATCATGATTCAAGATATAGTATCACTACGTTTCATGTTATGTCATTTGAAAGGCACACAGCTGTTTCCAGCTATCATACTGTTAAAAGTAATGCTCTCTTCTATTTCAAAAGGCAGTAGAGGGTGCTGCAGATACATCTTATCCATAAATCTCCCTTAAGTGTTAGTCCAAGCTTTCCCACAGACAAACACAGCCTATCAAGATTCATTCAGATCAAGCTAAGAAAACAAACTCTGTCTCTCATGTGTTGTTATTCATCATTTACTTATCAATAATAATGTCCTACTCCAGTGATCTGCTTGAAAAGTTGCTAGTTCATTTTAGAGAATGCAGGAACTGCCACAGATAATAGAGAGGACAGAGAGGAAGTGTCTTTCTTTCTTTTTTTTTTTTTTTTTTTTATTCCACTGAGAAACAGACATTAACATCAATTTGGCAGTTTTTCTTTAGTTTAACACCTTCAGAACATACAGCACAAAACTCAACATTTTTCTGTAACTATCAAGAAGGAGAATACTGCCAATATCAAATTGCTAATTCTGCTAACTATTGTTCATATTACTTGTGCAAATAGCTTGGTTTTACTAGGAAGAACAAAGTAATCTAAGAGTTCTGGACAGTGTATTTACATTAACTGTAGTGAGTTCTGCATGATGTCTATCTGGGTAAGCATGGACATATGTGCATTCATAAAAAGCAAATGGATGTAATAAAAAAGAATTTCCAATAACACAGTAGACTCACTGAACAATTTCAGTTGCTGCAATACTGAACAGCTAAATAAATGCATGTAATTCAAACATCTTGTCTACTCAATGCAAGTATATTTCTAATGTTCACAGGGTTGTTAGTGATACATCACTGCTCTTCAGACATGTTAAAAGCAATTATTCTCACTAAGGGTTACAAACAAAAAGCACAGTGTTACAATTTTCAAGTAACAAATTTTTGATCACAGAGAAGCTTACCTAGGGATGTCACTCTCAATGGTTATACATCCATAAAGAAATACAATAATCCCAACTACTGAAGATGGAATGAGGAATTCTGTATATAAACCCAGCCATGCAAAATAAAGTCCTATCTTTTCTCCAAAATACTTTCTGAAAAATAAGGAAAAAAAAAGGTATGTGTCAAGGTTTTAATTTTCAAATGTGTTTTACAGATTCTTACAATCCCCAAATATTAAAATACTAATTGTCAAATACATGGATGAAAACCCTGAGTTTCTTGAAGTCAGAATCACCAATGGAAGGAGATGATTTGGGAAGTTAGGAGTTCTCCTTTCTGAGAAGTTATGACAGTCCTGTATCATTATAGTACACAGAATCATAGCATGGTTTGGATTGGACAGGACTTTAAAGATCATCTAGTTCTAACCTCCCTGCCATGGGCAAGGACACCTTCCACTAGACCAGTTTGCTCAAAGCCCCATCCAACCTGACCTTGAACACTTCCAGGGTTGGGGCATCCACAGCTTCTCTGAGCAACATGTTCCAGAGTCTCACCACTCTCATAGAGAAGAATTTCTTCCTTATATCTAATCTAAACCCACCCTCTTTCAGTTTAAAGCTATTACCCCTTACCCTATCACTACACACTCCTGTAAAAGTCCCTCTCCAGCTTTCTTGTAGGCTCCCTTTAGGTACAGGAAGGCTGCTATAAGGTCTCCCTGGAGCTTCCTCTTTTCCAGGCTGAACAACCCCAACTCTCTCAGCCTTTCTTCCATAGAAGAGGTGCTCCAACACTCTGATTATATTCACGACCCTCCTCGAGACTTGCTCCAACATGTCCATATCCTTCTTATGCTGGGGGCCCCAGAGCTGAATGTAGTACTCCAGGTGGAGTCTCGTGAGAGTGGAGTAGAGGGGGAGAATCGCCTCTCTTGACCTCCTAGTCACACTTCTTTCTATGCACCTCAGGATACAGTTGACTTCCCGGGCTTCAAGCTGCATTGTCAGGTCATGTCCAGCTTCTCACCAACCAACATTCCCAAGTCCTTCCTCGCAAGACTACTCTTAATTCATTCTCTGCTCAGCCTCTATTTGTGCTTGGGATAGCCCAAACCCATGTGTAGGACTTAATATCTGCTCAGGGAAGACTGCAGCTTTTGCATCTCCTAAATGAAGTAAGTGAAATATCCCTCACTTCCATCAAGAGTAGCAGAATTTCAATCAAATATTTAGCAGAAAACACTGGAAAGGATTTAGCTCTTCAAAAGTGTATTTAGATAAACCATTATTCTTTGCCTCTGTAGTCCTCCTGGATTCAATTGGTGAAAGTCACGGAAATTATACCTATGGGAACATACTGATGGTGTGCTCTGGTATCTTAAAAGACCAGTGATCTTGAATTTCTGTTAAACCAGGAAGGTTCACTTGTGCACTTAGCACTGGCTTTTCAGAAATAACACTTTTTTTAGTACTTCAGCCCAACATCTTCATGAATCACACTGAAAGATGAAACTCACTGGCCATTCCAACATACCGTTAGGAGTGATTACAAATATTACAAAACACTAAGAGCTGCAGGGAGCTCAAGATCTCACCATCATTAAAATGAGACTAAATTTAGATAAAGTGCAACATGCTTAGAAACATTTCAAAAGCCAGAGAATATGACGGAGGAATGTTGGACAGCTATACAGAAAGCACTCAGGGCATGACATGGCATTTGAATTAGAGAGACATACGTTCCTGTTGTGGTGGTAGAAAGAACAAAAACAATCTCAAGATAATATGTCTAATAAAAGGAAGACAAGACTTACTCGTGTAAACACTGAGCAGAATCCCAGTTTGAGACTGATTCTGAACTCATTCACACTAGGAAATTTTTACCTAAACTTAGCAGCCCAGATTTACATTATTCCTAAAGAAAATAGTTAAATGAGATATTTTGAGGCTCATGATTTCTTCTAACAGCCATAGTTCTATTCTGACAGACACAATGACAAACCTCCATATCTGTAGAACCGAGCTCAAGTCTGTTCAGCAGCATAAGCAAAACTGATATTTTCTACTCCCGAAAGCAGGGCCAGGCTGCTCCTGCCACAGAAGAGATGGGGGCAGCAGTGCAAGCAAGGCAGACAGCCATGAGACAAGCTAAGCCTCCGCAGTCAAGTTTTTGGCTCAGATTAAAGGAGTAAGTGTAGAAACAGTGGGGTTTCTTATTATTACAGTTCCTGCTGTTGTTCTTACACCATGACAGCTACAGCTAACTTCACATTCTTAGGCTTTCACATAGAAAGGCAGTCAATGCAGTCATGCTCATTTCAGTGTTGCCTTACATGAGTACCTATATTTGATTATGTTTAACCAACCTCATCCTTTAGGAAAGGCATATGCAATAATGAAAAGGAAAACAGATCAAGAGCACGTTAAGGTGATACACAGACAATATTGTCTTCAGCATAAGGAGATGTCATAACCTGGAGAATGAGAACAATAGGGTGGAAAATTTCATAATTCTTCTGAGAAAGCAGTACAGCCCCTACAACTGACATTTGCATGGCTGTCATATGTAACAGACTGTGTGAAGTATCAAACAACATAGGTGGAATCGTGACAGAGTGAACTGAATGACAATAACTTAATTAGCTGTGTAATTCTCTTTCATTTCAGAAAGACAACTTGTTGAAGTCAGGATGGGAATACTATTTGCAGTAACCAGTCTTTAAACAAGATATATGAGCTTAGTAACTCTACATTCACACCACAGGATAGTTTTTAAGCACCTTGCGACAAATGATTATCATGTTTGCAGAGAATACAGGGTGTTTCAAAAAGATGGGTCTAATTTCAAAAAGACAGTGTTTTCAGATTGGGTCCCTCTTTTTGAAACACCCTGTATAAGGAACTATGGTACAGAATAATTTATAAAATTATAATCTTAAATATTCATGTTGTAAATGTAATCCAAATACTGTGGGATTAGCATGCAACCTGGCACATGCCAGGTAATTTTGGAGGTAATTTTTAGTGTGCAGTTTTCTTCACCTTTTTTGTTTTTTGATAATTATTTTTAATATTAATTGAGGGAGGAAATACTTGATTAAAATATGGAAATAATCAGATGGCCTATAGCTTTTCTTCAAGCAACATGTGTTCGTCAACATGGCATTGGAGCAGCACAGGACACAGGGAGACTCAATTTGCTTTCAGGTTTCCTCCTGACTGGGAGGTGACACATCTTCCATTTGACAGTAAGGCAAACTTCACATCCTTAAAAACATGAAACAAGAAGGAGGAGAATGGGATTATCCCGATACTTGTCTTCTCACTCCTTCCTTATTTGTAGAGTTGTGCAACATGCATAGCCCAGTGCTCCAAAGAGGTCAAAGCAGACATGAAAATGGTCCATAAACTGGGTTGTTCTAAACTGTTTATTGTTTTGACAAAGGGCCACAAATTAACACAGTGTTTAAATCCTAGAAGCATTCAAGACCAGCTGACCAGGGTCAATGAAGTTGAAGCTTCCTCTACAAGCCTCTACCATTCTAGTGACAACTTTGATCTGTAGCCTATAAAGCAAAGGGTTGCTATTTGCATCCCTGCCAAGACAAAGTGAAAAGAGCTCAAAAATGTCCTGGCAGTATTCAAAAAAATAGTTGCCAGGAAGAAAACTGCACAATGTTCTGTAACTTAACTGTTTTGAAAATAAAAACAATTAGGATTGCTGTGCCCAAGCTCAGTCCACCAATGTGCCAGAAAGTGAAATAATCTAAGGAGAAACAATGAGAGTGCTTGAAAGCATGGTGACAAATTTAAATATGAGTTTATAAACCTAGCAGAACACATGATGTGGACATGCTTCTTCCTTTTTTGACATGTCCCAAGACCTGTTCTCCCTTTGCTCAGGAGTCAAGCCTCTACAAACACCTGTGACAGCATCTATTGCAGCCACAGCTGGATTAAATGATTTTTGGCTCAGACCTTAGGAATATCATGAGATGTGTTTCTTTCTAGCACCCCTCTACAAATTTCTTAAGAAAGGCACACTGGACATAGTTTTACAGTGTTTGAAAGCATTCCACCCCTACTCAAGTCAACAGTTTCATGCTAGCAAATTGCAATGCTATTTGACCTTGAAAGCAGGCTAAATTTTCTCAAATGTGGACATACTAGTCCATTTATATTTTCACACTAAAAGGAAAAAAAAAAAAAAAAAAAAGATTATTGTAATGAATGAAGAGGTGAAAAACATATTCTTCCAGAGTGGAGTAAGATATATATCAAGAAAAGGAATTTTGACAATTTTTTGTATATTTACACCAAGACGTTGACATATTCTCTCATTTACATTGTGATAAAACCAGTCTCTATCATACTCAATGAATTGCTCATTATTTATGCTGGCCTGGAAACAGTGAACTGAGGTTAGAGTTTTGCCCTTTGTTGGTAGCTAACTCACATCCAGTTCACATGTATCCAGACAAAGCTGAGGACTAATCCTTTCCAAAGTGTGCTTGTGGATAACCCACTACAAAGTGTCACGAAAAAAAGTATGCCCACTGCATTGCATGAGCTTTATTTCCACATTAGTTGTATTCTAATGTAGAGAAATGGCCCTTTATACACACATATGCAATGAGGGCAGCAGTTTTCATCCAAAGCAAGGGGCAAATGGCTTTGATAATAATTATGCACCACTCCTTTAAAAAGCAGCAGCCAAGAATTTTGTTCTGTGTGCTATTAAAGTCTAAGGCGGAATTGTGTACTTTTCTTTTTGGAAGAGTTTTTGAATGCTGGTTAAATGGCCACCTACCAAGCACTAAGTTCTCTTCATTAAGAATCATGTCTCTAAGGAAAGATTTGACCAAATCATCAATAACTTCTTCAGAAGCTGAACAAAATCACTTTTTTTTTTTTTAATAATTTCTCAAGAACAAGAAAATGATAAGAAACAGCATTAAAAAAAAAACCCACAAAACATCAAAAGTCACCTGTAGAAAGCACATTCCCTCTCATGGCAGAGTTAGAATAAGTATTGGAAAGACTGCAGTTTACTCAATTCCCTCTGCTTCACCCATATAACACTTGAATCAGACATCTGCAAAGCACTTCTGTCCGTCTGACTGCCAAACCAACATCAAAAAGAATAACTAATAATTAAACTCTCTACTTGCATGTTGGTCACAGTGCTTCCATGCCAAGTTGTGAAATTTATAAATAGATTAAGATATAGGAAGTGGGGAGAAAGAACAAAGAAAAAAAAAAAAAAACAAAAAACAAACAAACAAACAAAAACCAAAACAAAAAAAAACCCACAAAACAACAACAACAACACAACAACAACAAAAACCCCACAAATGCTTAGTTTTTGACTGCAAAAGTAAGTGTGGGATACCTGGAATGTGAATAAAGCATGTGGTTTGTGACACACAGTGGAAAGAACTCTGGAATTGTTCAGGAACAAAGTTTAAAAAGCAAGGAAAAGACACTGTGGACACTGAATCACCTAACTGGAAAATCTGTTCCAAACTCTTCAGTTTTTTCATTTCCACACAGCATTCTAGGCCAGCTGTTATTTTGCATTTGCCACAATTCATTTCACCATGCCTATGGTGGTGGAATAGTTTCTGTGCAATAGTTTCTATGCAAAACTAAACTGATTTACAGTTATTTATTGGGCAGGCTTTCCTCTGTGCAAAAGAGCCAAATAAGTCATGTATTACTTACGCCTTTAAATTAAACTTATTCACACAGATTGTTGACAAAGTTCTGGTATTTCTGCTGTCAGGAGAAAGGACAAGCAGTCCTCTAAAAGTATAGATTAATGTCAGATCACCTCTTCTACCAGAGCTACTTTTAAGACTGCTTAAATATAGAGAAAACCCCAGTTACTACAACAGAATCAGGAGCAGGACATAACATCTCTTTATATCCCACCATTTCACTCCAGGTACAGCTGCCTGTGTCCAGACTTCTCTGTATTTGTCATTTTTTCTCCATTTGAAAATTTTCCCAGGGCAGGATTCAAGCATTTATTACAACCATCTGGGACACCTGGGTGGAATTACAGCTCAGCAGCAGCAGTGAGGCTGTTGCGCATCTAGAGATCCTAGAGATTTCTACCATGTTTGTGCCTGACATCATATACACACATGTTCTGTTCAGACAGTCCCAAGAAGAAACATATCAGTACTAAATCTAGATATACAGAGAGTGCACCAAATGGAGTAAAATGGAAGCCAAGAAAGACTTCTGGCAGAAGACTAGCCCCTTGGAACAACTTGCCAAGAGACTTAAAAACTTTTTATAGTAAAATATTAAGAGGAGAAGAAAAACAACTACAGAACCTCAGCTAAATTACAATGCATCTAAGTATGAAGCAACAAAGAAAAAGTCCATTAAAAAGGTTGACTGGTTCTGCCTACAGAAAACAAAGAAAGGAACTTCTGTCCAAGGTGAGAGTGCATGGTTTTCCCTAAACTGGAGAAAAAGATCAAGACTTTCCAGTAGAGAGTGCTTATGAGGGTGTTCGTGAAAATAGTTGATAAGCCAATGCAAGAACCCTAAATCAAACCCTAAATGCTAAAAGCTAGCTCTGTCCTTCATGTTTGGGGCCACATCTGCAAATGTCCCTCATTCACTTTAGAACACTTGGGACAAGATTGGTAAGACCTGGAAACAAGTTCAGAGTTACGGCGCGTCTTTTGAATTCTATACAAAGTTTCATACTCTGCTAGCTTTCTCTAGTAAGTGATGGACAGAGTCATCTGCAGTGTTTCTGTCTGAGAGCATTCACCGAAGACCAACAGAGAAACTATGAATCTGACCCTTTTTGCCTCAAAGCAGAACAAAACAAGATGCCACAAGACCCATTTAATCAAGCCCTTATAGTTAAAGTTCTTGTTTGAAAACATTAGTTAACAAGTGTTCACTGTCACCTGAAGTCTGGAGCCAAACCTCCTTAAATTACAGATTATACCAGCCACAGATATTTTTTTTTCTCACAAGGCACTTTGAAATATTATTTGTCACCTATTACAGGACAAAAAAAAAAAAAAAGAAAAAAAAAAAGGACCACTGTCAAAGTATCACAGCTCCTCAGAGAACAGTAATTTTGAAATTCACTTGGATGTAGAAGTATGTTTTCCCTTAGTCTCTTGGTTCTTAACACATATATACTATCCAACACAGTAACAGGGTACTGTTTAGGGAGAACGTGATCTGTGCAGAAGAAAGTAATATCACGTTCTCAAATTTTACTTTCTTCAAAAGCCTGGGAAAAGTATCTAGAATAAAAACCACAGAATTTGTGTATTAACTGAAATTTAAAATAGCAGAAGATCAAACTTTACTTGGTAAAGAAATAAAACCAGGACAAGCCACTCACTGAGCTTCATAGATTCACAAACCTTAATGCTTCCATTCCAAGAAACTGTCAGAATACAACTGAAAGGACATAATTTGTGGTGATGGATTGGAAGCTGAAAAAAAGCCTTTTTTTGCTGACTGTAGTACGAAGAATAATAGAAGCATAATAAGTAGATGTAATGTGGCTGAGACAGAAATTAAGGTTGACTACCTACCAACTCTATAAGCAAGCAACAAGATGCTGGTTAGTCAGAAGCACTGTATCTGCATTCTCCCCTCTGTTATGAGAGAATACAAAGCTTCAGTGCTTCTACAGACCACTTTGGGATTTTTGCATGGCCTTTGTAAATTTCCAGATCCCCATGGTTAAAGAAACCTTTTATCAGAGAGCCAGACACAAAGAGAACATCGTTTTCAGGAACATAAAAACAGTAATGTACTCCTACATAGCACTTTAGGTGCAATAGTCACAGTCCTTAACCTCATGCAGTGTTTAAAAGTATGAAGTGCCTGATTACATTATTCTGTTGATGCCTGGATTTTCCTGTCATGTTCTTTGCCTACAAAAGTTCTATGTGTCTCTGAAACTGTAGCAGCAACAGAACATCTTACTGAAAAGAGACATTTTCAGCAAAACTAATAATGCAGTGTTTCTCTTGTCACTTCTAAGAACTCATCCATAAGACAACCTATGTACACTCAGTATCTCTCTTTAACTTTCTTAACTTTATTCTTTAGCATACTTTAGCACTTAAATATGTCAGCAACCCTCAAAACCTAGCAAATTAAAAATACACAGCAGGTGGTCTGACTACCTGAGGCTGAGTCAATACCAGTGTAAGTCAATAGAGGTTCCTATAAGGAAAGGACTACACTTTCACTTCATAAAAACCTCGACACATCAAGTGACGCTCTATATAAGAAACAAATAATCCATTCAGTTATATATAAGATTTACTCTCATAATACACTCTAAAAGCTCTTAAAAATAAAATGTAACCTATTTAATATGATACAATGGTTCAGCCTTTCTTTTAGACTGGCATGGAAGTTACCTTGTCTCTTTCATCCTATTTTTTAACACTTATTATGACTTGTTTTTCTGGCTTTTCTTTACTTGCAGGTAAAGTATCTGCCCAAGTTCTTACCTTGAATAAATGTGAGGTCATTGATACTTTATCACGTTCCTAATCTTCAGTTTTCACAAGACCATTTGCATGATTTTCATCATCTAAGTTAACAGAGTTTGAAACTCAAATACTAAATTTTTTCATAAATATCTTTGATTTATAGTAACTAATATTTCATGGAAGCTTTCTGGCTTTTCAATTTAACATAGCTAAGCTTTACTACACAGTCTGAATTCATTTCATGTATTTGTTTTAGAAAGTACTTTTAAGTACTTGCACTGTATTAGCATTGTCAGATAGACACCATCTAGTGGCTAATGAACAGATGTATAACTTCCAATAAAAGACAAGTATAACAAATTCTTTTTTTTTAGTCACAGTATTACTGTACACCTTGAGATAACAAGGCTTGCCTTTTGGCACTTTGAGACAATAAGAGAGTTACAGAACTTTCTTGTTTAACTAAAATTTAAACTGCTGGTCCTCAAGACTTCTGAGACTGTGATAAATGAAAAGGCAAACAAAACACATTCATATGCATCCTGTAAGTTAAATGCATGCAAGAGTTTCTGGATAATTGTCTTTCAGGCCTTCAGTAATCCCATGTCCCAGAGATCAGGGGGGAAGGTTGAAGAAAGGAAGATATAGTCTTGGTGAAATGCAACTATTCCACTAAGACAGTAATGCACAACACCAGTAATCACTTGCTCAAACATTGCATTAAAATGTTTGTTTTTCTGTTCTTTTTACTGACTGTGGAAGTTCAGAGATTTCTCATGCTGATAACCTTCATGTGGGTATTTTCTGGGCATAATTGTTACATGGGGCCCAGTTTTTAATCTCTTCTCTTGCTATCTTTGTTTGGTCCATTGTTGGAAACAGGTTACTGGATCGGACAAAACTATGGTCTGTTCTAATGTAACTTTTGTACAGAGACAGCTGGGACCCTCATACCAAGCATCTTACTATTAGGGTATACCTTTAAAGCAAATGACAAGGATTGGTCTTAACTCCTTAACTCTGTCAGAAAAGGACCTCCTTTCACCCCAGTATGCCATAGACAGAACTTTCTACTGAGATTAAGATGTCAAGAACAGTTTCACAAGACAGATGAACAGAACTGTTACCACCCAAATGCAGCAACAGTTTTCTCCTTCCTGCAGTTCCAAGCCATATGTACCTTTAGATGCCTCCTAGATGCCTACAAGTATTTTCATGCCTATGTTTAAAAATGTGCAGGACTTTCTCTTTTATTTCAGTGTGGCCTCCCACCTCTGTTTTTTGCTTCTCCAGTTTAAAACAACGAACTTCAATTTCCTATCAAAATACACTGATATGACTTCTAAAGGTACCTGTTGAATTGGGACATATCACTCAAATCCATTAAAAAATAGAAGTTTCTGGCTGTGATGTTTAAGGCGTCATACAGGCACTATGGAATATAGTCTGAGCCAGTTATGCATACAGATAAAACAGAATTCTAGCTGCCTACAAAACTACACAATCCAAGGGACAGGCACCAGGAAGCTGCGTGGAAACAACCTCAATCTTCAGAACCTTGGCTTTGCACAAGTCCTCACGTAGAAGTGCATAACTTTTGCTGGATCTAGTTTTTGAAAATTCCACTGAAGGAGTGAGATATCTGGATGGTAATGAGTATCTTAGTGCTCACACAGTGGCCTGAAGCCTGGGAATTATGTTTATCAGAAAGCAGGGATCTGTTTTTCCTCAGCACTGCAATACGAGCTTACTGCTTTAAAATTCCATCTCTCATATAAGCACCAATAAATAAGACCAAGCTCTTGCCAAAACAGACAGAGAGAGAACCACTTCCTGCAGGGCTGGCAAAGTCTATGAAATCCAGAGCTGTAAGTAAATCATCTCACCCTAGCTACAGGCCTGCACTCAGTAGAATAATTCAATATAAATTCTTCAGTGATTTATGCATCATAAGGAAAACCCCTCTGCTTTGCAATAAACACAGGCTGAAACACTCGTGTAAGCCCTGTGATGAGAAGTTCCAGGGGCTGAATGGGAACTCCATAGAACTGCAGATGAAAAGTCTGTCCTAGCATCAAGCATCTAATATGCAGGCCATTTAGTGGATGCATGACATGATAAAAAAGTCCATTCATAAATAAACTGAGGTCAGGAGGGGTAATGAGCTCACAGAGACACTGGAAAGGGGAAAGAATTATAACGATGGAGAAGGAGTTCCTTTCTCAACAGCTAAGACTATGCACTAGGTTCCCACCTTCTGACTCCCTCCAGGAAGGTCTCTGCTGTACAAACTGGCACAAAGGACATCAAGGCTGAGTGGATCCTGGCACAGCACTTCCCACTGTATCTACTGCTTTAACGATGATGAACTATAAGATGAACATACCCATGTTGGGACTGAATCTTTGTTGTAGAGTTCTTTGGAACTATAAAAAGGTGTTGGACTCAAAGTGCAAAAGGATTACAGTGAGAAGATACACTCAGATTATTGCCTTAGGCACATTCTCAACAGTGGTTTGAAAAGGAGTTAGATGGACTACTGCTAAAGTTACTGGCAGAGCTCATGGGCATTTTTCTACTTTATGCTATGTTTGTTTGATTACTGCACTTTCCCAGGCTTAAAGCTGTTTTTTTTCTTTTTCTTACTAAAGAATTCCTTGCATGTAGCTTCAACATCTTTGTGAATGTTGAAGATATGCCTGCTAAAGACAGTCAGGAAAGAGTTGTATAGTGTTCCCATATTTCTGTATGAGAGCTGAGTCATGGAATTTTTTACCAAGAACTTTTTTTTACCACACCATAACAGGGCCACCTCCAGGATCCCATGAACCAGAGTAGTCTCAGAAGAATGCTACAGTAATTCACCAGACTAAGGGGGAAAGCACAGCACTCTGAACACACTGATCACTAATATCCAAAAAGAAAGCAAGTTTACTCGTCCTTCGAAGGGAAAGGCAATCCCAAAAAATGAGGAGCATCCCACTGTCATATAATGAAGAAAAGAGGCTATAAAAAAAATTGTCCGTGGGTAAGCCTGAAACATGTTTGGTTTCCACTGAAAAGGCATTTCTGTTAAATAAGGAATCAAAATGTCAGGTAGAGAAAAGCTCTTCTTACTCAGAAGGTAGCACATAACCACCTGACCTTGCAATTGTTTCAGTAGAGAGAAAATATCCTAACATAACTATTCTCCAGGCATTAGGAACTGTATATTACTGTGCACATCTAGCATGACGTTTTCTTTCCTCTCTGCAGCATTATGAAAGCTGGTGATAGTCAGGTAAGGCTTGCAGAGGGAAGGTGTGAAGGGACCTCGCTGCTCTCAGTCTGCTGGCTGTATATGGGACAGAGGTCTCACTGTTCTTGGCTTGAGACATGGCTTTCAAAAAATATATACGTATTTGTTGCAAGACTGATCTGCTGGGTCAGCCACCCCACTACAGAGTGGGGCACTACATATAGATCCATTCCAAAATATTAGTCTGTGCTGCTCCTGCTTAGCTCTGAGGCAAGCATTACAGAGGATTGTTCAATCCCTGTTAGATAACCACATATCACACAGTTGCTTTCTGCCAAAGTAGTTGCATTGCATAAAAAATAAAGATTGGATGTTTGATTAGGTTAATTCACAGTACCACCAGAAGAGTGACAAGTAAACTGAGGAAATAAAACATACAAGAGAATCTGCACTTTGAGGATCAATAATCACAAAGTTATCATAAACAATGACCAAAAAATATTTGAGTGTACTTCATGAATTACAGAGGGCACTGCAGACATTTATTTTCAAGTTCTTAGACCCCCTAGACAGTGTGTGGAGACAAATGTTCTCTCTCCAGAGATGAAGAGGTTACTACAAAGGACAGTGGTGAAAGAAGCAGTGTTTTGCTAATGTATTAAGTAAGATACATGGCCACAGTTAGGGGAATGCTGTACCAGAAACTGATCTTAGCCACACTTTTGCCAGGGAAGAAACACTTATCTCCAAAGACAGTAAAAACACCATTTCAGTAGAACTCTCTTTCTTACTTCATTGCTCCTTCAAAACTATACTATCCAAAGTAGCATAAGCAGATACAACCAATTAGGCTTTTGTGGTGAAGACTGAAGAAATAAGTTAAAAGGAAAAAAAGGCAAATCAATAATAACGCTTTTGGGGACTGATTGCTTACATTGAACGCTGCACTACAGAGGCTCCGAAACACTGAAAGTGGGGTAACAGTATCCAGAACCAGGACAATAGAAATTCAGAATGTCATAGGTCTGTCACCACTTCAAAAACTGCCAGGAAGAGAAAGCTACAGGATGTTCTGCTTTGGGAAAATGAAATTCAAATGCAGGAACAGAGGGGAACTGGGGACTGTTTGGTCAAGGGTAGGTTCGACATGTGCACACTGCAATGAAGGGCCAGAATTCATTACACACAAAGTTGAAACAATTTTCCATACAAAAGAAAAACATAGTTAAAAATAGTGAGGAAGAAATATATTAGACAGACAGTTTGAGTAATAGAAACTCCCGTTTTGATTTACATGCTACATGCTATAAATAATATTTTGGTTAATGCACTCTTCCACCTACGTCTGCAATAAGAGTTATTGTATACATAGTCTTAATCTTTACAATGACCATGTCTTCCCAGTTTTATGCTTTACAGGAAGATAAGCATATACATGCACTTGGAGCTTTGAAAGTAATCATGCTATAGATAATTAGGTGAAGTTAGGTGAAGTCCTAGTGATAGGAAATAGAAACGAAAACATGAAGAATGAGATGGGTTAGAAGGTCATAATGAGCTGAGACCTGTTAGAAGCACTAATATTAAAATAACCTCCACTACAATGAAAAATGAGCTAGCTCTACTTGACTTCCCTTGGGTAAGGTAATTTTGTACTAATAACAAGATAACAAAAGGGGATCTGTCCTTTATGATGATCATCCCCTATCTGGAATTCTACTTCATACACAGGTTCTCATGTGCAGGTGCTTCAAGTTGTCCACCAAGAAGATAACTCGCCAGTTTTCCAAGAGCTAAGTAAGCTTTTGTCTTCAAAGGATAACCACCTCTTTCTAATATCAGTAACCTTAGCATACTCCATCTGTCATTTAGACCTAAGTGCCAAAAGTTGCATTCAACTAGTAATATAATTCATTATAAATTCTATTGCATTTCTTATACTTGCTGCATGTTTTCTTGACCTGCTCTAACTCATTACAGGTGCACTGCTAAAAGAGGAGAGACAGTGGCTGTAGGCTGTATCAAGGAAAATTTGGACAACAGGAAAAAATTCTTCCCCAAGTGTGGCACAGCACTAGAAAGGGTGCCCAGAGATGCTATGTCCTCTCTATTCTTGGAGATTTCAAATCTTGTGAGCAACTTGATCTGGTTTTCTAGCAAGCCTGGCTTTAAGCACGGAGCAGATCTAGAGACATCTAAAAGTCCCTATGGAATACCTATTCATTTTAGAATCTGACAGTTAAAACTTTGAGCGACATAGATTTATAAAATATTTATTAAAAATATCATAAAACTTGTTTTCTTTATGCAGGTTCATAAACTCCCAGGGAGTGTCCTCCCTGTCTCTGGACCAACAGCAGTATTACCCCTTAGGAAATTAGCAATGCTTTAAGTGCAAAAATTTTTAGAAACTGGGTTTGAACTTATATTCATTTGAGGAAAGAGCATCATCAAAATAGAAAAAAAGAAATCAATGAACCATAGATATGTTTTAATAGAATCTTTTAAATTTGGATTGAGAGGAACTACTGTTGATAAGCACATTCCTACAAGAAAGTTACACTAGAGTAACTCTCTACTAGAAATCAATATTTAAATTAGTATGAGAAAAAAAAAAAATGTAACAGATAAACCTCTAGAGCCCTGCACATCCTAGAGCCGCAATTTTATTCCCTGCTGTTCATATGTCATTCATGCCTTCCAAGTTCAAGGGTGAATGAAAGAGGAGGTAAACCTCTTTCAGACTTCTAGCCTAAGATATCTGTTAGCAAATATTTTGTAATATCCCTCTCAAAAATTTTTATTGTCCTCTTCAACTGAGTTGAAAATAGACGTACATGAAAAGCAAAAACTGAATTCATATGACTATATTTAGACATTCATATGCTTTTGAAAATAAAGAACTGCCTTAGCCAGGCTTTGTTTCAAACAATGTTATTTAATATCTGGATGTGCACCGAGAGACTGTGTGCTGTAAAGATTTTACAAAACAACCCTCAATTCATACATGATCTGCACTACATACTCCTTTCAAGTTTTAACTGAAACTGTTTTGCTCTAGAATAGAAATATGTAACACTCTCTGTGTTTTCATTTGGTGAAATCCTCCTCACTCACAACTGAATCTCCCAATTCACAAAACAAAACAAACAAACAAACAAACAAACAAAAAACAAAACAAAAAACCCCAAAAATAATTTTAAAAAAATCAAAAAACAAACAAACAAACAAACAAACAAAAATAGTGTTCCCTGTAGTCCATAGAGGTGCATGAAGTCAGAGCACAATACTTTTACAGATTAAGACACAGGGGTGAATAGAACTGTCACTGAATATTGCAATGGTCCTTTATGTCCTTTATTAGGTGTTACATTCTTAAGAACTTGAAAATATTCTAAGATTGACTATGAAGTTAGCAGTCCCTCAGGCTATCAGACCTTAGAAGAGAACTCAGAAGACTCCTGGTCTGTGCCAAAAGTGAACATAACAACTACGTAGCTCCTGCCTTTGGTGTAAAATCACCTGGAAACTGTCAACAGCTCTATGGCCAGAAGCAAGGAACTGAGGCACTGGGAATGATTTATAATAATTCTACAGTTCCATATGTAGTCTTCCAGCACAGGTAATTTGGTTAAAAGCATTGTTCGAATTCACATTCTTACTGTGTAAAGCTGAAACAGTTAAAAAATTAAACAGTTAAAAATATTTGCACTGTTAAAAGTTGTATTAAAGGTTACACTAAAAAGTCTAATTAATTTGGGGACGTGAATATTACTCAAGCAGTATACTTACAGTTCATGAATTTGAAAACATCAGTCAGAACAGGCTTTGGATATAAGGCAAAATAAATGCTACTTCTTCTGTCCGTCAAAACTTGAATATAAACTTGTTAAGTTACAGTGCTCCCACAACCAAAACAAAAGTTGAGTATAATCTAACCAATCTCAGAAAGAAGTGTCACACTAAATTATAAAAATCTTTGAAGCGAGGCTGATGTGTGCCAAGGGAATAAATGTCCACACTGAGACTGAGCTCAAATCCTCCCCACAGTATAGACATACAAAAATTTTTTTCAGTTGCAGAAAGAAAAGGGTGGTAATTCTTCAGGTATATATACTCTAAAGCTTTGACATTAGTCAGAAAATAAAAGCCACATTTATTTTAGTGGTAACAGTCAAACTTACAGTCAAACTAAGTATGGAAGACAAAACCAACAAAAATAATCTCTGAGAACAAAGAATCAATTGCACATGTCTGGTCCTTTCTTTTTCTTTCTCATAGAAGTTTAAACCACATCATTTCTATGAAATCATATCAGTATAGTGAAACATTATAATGGAGACAGCAAAATACAAATGAAGATGGAGTGTAAACAGATGTAGCTCTATTTGTCATTCAGCTGAACTGTCAGGTCTGGTAAAACTTGAGAATTCCTCTAGGCAGACATGGTTTAACTTAACATTTGTAATATTTGCTAATAACATAACAAGTGTTCTAATGTAGTTCTGATTTACCTGTTCCATACTGTAGCCTGGCCTGGAAAAACTGGTATTCAAAATGTATATAAATCCTGCACAAATACTTTAAAGCAAAAAAGAAGAAATTTCAAAGCCTTACAGAACCTCAGTAAACTTTGATGGTCTCAATATTATGTGCCAATTTGAAACATCTCACTCCCAATAAAGAGCAATTCTGCTCACATTAGAAGCTAGTGGTTAAGACTTTGAGAAACACTAGATAACATTATAACTTCAACTCAAAATACAATAAATATATTTTACAAATTTTACTGATTATCCATATTACTATTACCAGCTTTTGCAGGTTATGATGCTGGGGCAGATCACCTCAGATTATTTGAAAGGGAAACACTAATGAATGTCATCTTTCTTATGTACACAAAATATTCAGAAATGACTTTTTTTCTTTTTTCAATGTTTGTTAATATCACAGTTCATTTATTCCTAGACAGTTATCTTATGTAAGAATATTTCAAGTCAGCAGTTTTCTCAAACATTTCCTTTTCTCATTGTTCAGTATTTGTAGTATACAACAAAAATTGGTTTGGTTTGACTTTCTTGTAGATACATGGTGGAAATTATTCTAAAAACATTATAGTTTTGTTTTGTCTTATTTTAAGCCCAACTTCAATGTTTTTAATCTCAAAATTCAAAATATTAAAAAAAACCCCAAAACACTAGGAACACATGTGGATGTGTTCAGATGAATAAAACTTGTAAAACCAGGAGTAAAAAAATCAAATCAATTTCAAAACTGTCATATACTTTCACACTGATTCATGATGTGAACACCAGCTTTTCATTATTCACCAGACTTCGTGACCATACTTCCAATAAAAAGTCATCAGTGCAAATGGAAATTCTTATTTTTTAAATAAGAATTTTTTAAAGCAGTAAGAGCATTATTTTTGATGCTTTGATCAATCCAAGGTTTCATTTGCTGAAGTAACTGGAAGGAACTTAATTAATCTACATCAGTTAAGAATGAGATTCCTTAGGGTTCTGTGCAAGTCCATACTACCTTATAAGGTGAATAGGCTGAAACTTGTAAAATACTCCATATCTTGCCCATTCTCGATACAGCAACTGAATAAAAAAAGAAAGAAAAAAAAAAAAAGAAAATTAACTCAAAACACATGCTCACATCTGTTTTTACAAACATCTTCTAAGAGTTAAAAATATATGTACCAAAAAAAGCCGTTTCCCATACTTCAGTGCAAACTCCCAAGTACATTTTTCAGTTATGGAATACTTCAACCAAGCCAGCAATGTGAGCATGCTATGCACACATCTTTCTCCACATATCTACTCCCTTCTCATTACATTTATTAGATAGTGATATTAAACAGAAAGACTCAAAAGGAAAATATTCTATAGTCCTATGGATATCTTTGGAAAGATGCTAGAAATAATCATATTTACAGAGACTTTTTAATGTGATTTAATCTATTTAATGTCTGGAATCACACCGTAGATAAGTACCGACCAGTGTTTTGAGGTCCAAACTGGCAGAAGAGTTCAAAACTGATAAACTGGTATGTAAAAATATACCTAGAGGTAAAAGTGTGCCAAAACAGCCTGCTCTCCTGCTCAGGTCCTGAGGCTATCATACCCAGCAGGGCCCATATAAAAGCCCCTTCTCTCCCCATGCTGCACCTGGACACAAAAATTCACACATTCACTGTTGGAAATGAAAATTCATCCACAGCTTACAGACAGCACAGAGGAATGTGCAAATTCTGCTGGAACTTCTTATGATGGGACAAATCCAGTGGGAATAGAGTCAGGGATAAAAGGAAATATTTCAGGACCTGTGATATATTAACCACAATACATTCAACTAAAATAGGCAAGGAACTTGGAATAGTCTTCCTCATTCCCTCTTTTTTTGCTGTGATCTATGTGACACAACTTTGTTGAATTTTCAAAAAGAAAAATTTTACACTCCTTTACAAGAGACTGTAAAGGAAACTGGTAATTATGGTGCAAAAGACATAACATTGTTCTGAAACAAAAGCCAACTACTGGATAGAAATTGCCATGCAGTTAAAAATTTGTTAAAAGAGTTAATTCAATAGTGGGATATTTTATATCTCTGTATGCATTTATTAATAATCCAGAAAAGACATTAAAAGATGAAGCTTTCCAGAATTACATGAAAACCAAAAGAAGCCCAGAGGAAACATCAGCAGGATCTAACAAAGTTAGATGACTGTTCACCATATTTTATCATCAGAGGAAAATAAAAATCAGAGCACTCCTGTACAAAAGACTGGACTTTTCTATGGAACCACCTGAATTGTTTGCATTTCTTTCACTGTTCTATGCTGTGACAAGACTGTACACAGTCTAAGACAACATGCTAGTTGAAAACTATTCCTTGAAGTAGAGAGTGCATCAAAACATAAAAAAGCAAACAGACAGAATATGATGATAAATTAAACTAAGTTAACTACATCACCACTTATAGAATATAAATCTGTATCATTCAAAAAGACAGGTGTCATGCCTTTTATCCTACTTTCAAAAAAAAAATTGGAGGGGTTCCAAAACAAGAGCACCATACGAGAGGTGCAGTCAGATCCTTTAAAATAACGCACCACATCATTCCTAGTAAAACTGGAATAGTGATGAAACTGTGTTTTGAAAATGAGCTTCTGTGTGGAATATCTTCAGTCTCCAAGAGAAGACCTCATATATCAGTTCCTCACCTGTCTCACAGAAATTGTAGGTAATATGAAACAATGGAGACTTCTGTTCTTCGGTAAACCTTGGCTGAGATTGGGCATTTTTTGGAGTTGCTAGTTGCTACAAACCAAGAAACACATGCACACAAGTACAGAGCCAGGTACATACAGAGATCTTCTACAGAGATGTTAAAGTATTTTATAATTATTTGTTTACTTTCTTCTTTAACAGAAAAAAAAAAAAAAAAGAACTCCAAAGATAGTAAAAATCAGTAATTTTTTCAAAATGTTTACTATGTGGAACTCATTGGTTTAGTTGCAGACTAGGTTGCAAACTGTTTAGTTCTATCTATAAAATAGATGCTCATTAACTATGGCACTTTTTCCCAGTAAATAATAATTTATTGCACAATGGAGTTATCCAAGTATGGAAGAGCTGTAAAGGATGTTAGTAACAAAGTATATATAGTTTTTGCTATTATCAGTAGTTGCATCAGATAGTCCATTTTGACAGCTAGCAGCACACTGCACTATCTTATGAAGTTAACAGGACAATTAAAATAAGTGTGGAGAAATTTTAGATGAACTTCAGAGTTATCTTGACATATTTTGAAGTTTTCTAGTTACATTTTTATATTGATTATAATGCCTCTCCTCCTGCAGATGCTATGTGAAAGAACTGAATAAATATCAGGTGAGCAATTAAGATCTAGATCCTGCAAACATGTGCCTAACACAGTATTATTGTTCAAAATATGAAACCTAGCCTGCAACCATTTAGGTGAACAGAGCTACGCCATTGCATACTCTCATACAATACTCATACAATACAAAGTATTTTCTGTTCATAGATCAGGAAGTAAACCCTACACTTGCTGAAGGAGTTGGGAATTTGGCAATGAGGTTTAAGGAGCATGGAGTGTTGGCTTTTAGAGTATTGCTCCTATAGAGCACAGTCTTGCAAAGTGCTTTGCGGCATTGGAAAGAAATTATGAGATGAGGTTTGATTTCCTTTGGCTTCAACAGGAGTTGAAGAGGATTGCCCTGGCTGCCATATTGTTATTTTTATATGAATACTTGTGGTTACCTATTCAAAATTGCTCCTTGCCATTGTCTCAAAGTATTACTTACAATTTCATATATTTCCATAAATTATCTTACAAATAAATGCTTTCACTGAAATATACAAATCAAGAATGTTAAAGCTATTCAATTATTATAACTACTTAAAAGCTGTAGATTGGAATTTGAAGTGTAAAAAGAAAAGTATTTTTAAAATTGCAGTCAGTTCAGGAACAGGTTGCTATGACATTATGTCAGACTATAGAATCACACTGGTTACTCCGATTTCAAGGCACTGAAGGTGAGTTTATGATATGGATATTTCCATTCATGTGTGCTGCCCACACTAAACCTTTGTCTCAACACAATTGTACAAGATTAAGCTTAATCTGGAAGCTGGAATGTGCTTCCTTTCAAGGCATTTATTAAATTGAAAGGCATTTTAGAAACAGTTTTGTAATAAAATTCACTATGTTTTATCAGTTTCCCTTAAAAGAAGTACTTTCTGTAAGTTTATAATAGTATTTTCCAATCTGCTTCTAATATTCTAGGGATGCTCTTGTAGTATATGACAACAGCGTTTTTCCCAGGTAGGTAACAAAGTCCTTATGTAGTTCTCAATGTCAAACATATCTCTAGCAATGGAAGGCTACAAGTTGCCAGTGGAATAGAAGCTTAAAAAAAGATCAAGTCAGTGTTCATACTCATTACGAGTTATTGACATGATGATGTGCAACAGTTTTCTTAAAAATATTTTTTCTACAGCAGAAATCACACTAAACAGGGCAATTCCTTTACTTCAGTCAACAATCTTAGGAAATAGAGGGGCTTTCATTGACTGTAGATTTCTTTTACTCATAGGATGTGACAAAAGTGTTGTTTCACTATCCATTTTCTCCAAGGAAAGCCTGAAGAGGGTTAATAAGGATTAACCTGTTATATTATGACCTGGTACATAAACCTTAATTACTTGTGCTGCCTTATTGGCATAAGTACCCCAGACAGGCTCAGTTCATCATTCTTTGGACTTATACAACAATTGAAATGGAAGATACAGATAAATTAAAATGAACAAAATAAAAATGGGTAGAGAAAACTGAAGCTGAAAAATGTCCTCCTTTCCTTTAAACCTGATCAGGGCTTTTCAGGAAATTAAACACTGGGTCTATTGAATTCAGATAGAAAACAGATGATGTTATACATAGAAATACTACAGCAGATTCAACGGCTAGGCAGCAGAGACATATGTGAATAATCAATGAAGTATTTCTGGAAAGAACCTTTTATGTTTTTAATACTTAACACTTCATAACTGAGGCTAATAGGCAGCATAAAAAGAAGACAGCAAAAATACAACTAGTAGGGTGAATATTTTTCCAGACACTAGTCCTTTTAGGCTCTTTCCCCATCCTTTTCCATAGTACCTAATCTTTCTCCATTGACTAATGTTTATTTACCTTTCTTCTCTAAAAATTTTGCTGACCTTTAAAGTCAGTAAACTATGTAGCTGACTTTCAGAGTCCATTACTGTACCACTGTTACCACTTACTCAGAGAAAATTCTGTAAGTGCAGAGTAGACAATTTCTTCATGAACAAAAAAACTCAAAATAATTGACACAAATATCCAAGCTTCTTTATAGATTGTTTTCCAACTTTACCTCTTTTGCTTATCAAGGTTCACATGCTAAAATAAATCGTATATGGCACATGAAGACATCTAGTGGCTGAATGTTAATGTTATTTACCAAAAACTACAAAGAAGATTACGTTTCTATGTTCTTGTTAAACCAGCGCTGGAGAAATCAAACTTCTTTGTATGACCTATGAACTCAATCTTACTTTCAAGTTATCAAATAATTATCATTTTTGGCAATTATACTATTGAGGACTACAGTGTGTTTTGCCAAATTCATGATGTTTTCTTACCTCTTCTTCTAATTCAATAACAGATGGCATATACCAACATGTAATTCCACAGAGTTAAAAACATTTCTGAAATGATGTACAAGTCACTGAGAACATATGCAATTTAATTCCTAACATAGTAAAATATTTTAAGTGTCTAAGCATTCTCATTTTCATCATTCTTCCCCCCTCTTTCTCTCCCTGCAATTTTCCCTCTTATTTTCCTGTCCTATTTTTTGTATATCAAGGGGAAAAAAAAACAACCAAACAAAACAGCAAACATTAGAGAACAATGTGAACAATATGGAATGGATCTTAGTGGATTACAGGAATTAAATGTTTTTGCTCATTTTTAATAGTAAGCAAATATATTAAAAACAGTCTGGATTCCTATAGTCTTTGATTATGCATTCGTTTCTCTAGTGCAGACAGTTGGTGGGTGATATATTTTCAAAAGTAATTTAATAGTTAGAAAATTTTTATTTACAAAATAATTGGAAGCAGATTTTTAGAAATTACATATAATTTAATTGAATGCAGAATCAAATGAAAAATAAATTATGTTTTATTCTAGTAACCATTGTTCCATAGTATCGTCTGGTTATTGAAAGAAAATAAACATATAAGTTCTTCAACAACTTTTGCTTCCTGACAGCTGAAAAATCTTGTCTATGCATGTTGGAGGAAAATTGTAACATTTAAAGATGTAAATATCAAATTAAATTCACTGAAATACTTCATAAGAACACTTTATAAAAAGCCTTGTGAAAAATATTTTATATGCGGAAATAGAGGAAAAGAAGTAATGCAAAAAATACATGCATTTGTAAAAACGTTTACATGCTTGAACACTGACTAACGATTTATGATAGCATTTGGCAAACTACTTATTGTTTATCACATTAAAGCTAATATGAAACTAATTTTGCAATATATTTTACCTTTCTTTCATTCATGTCATCATTTTGGCCTTCATATTCACCCTAGAGAAAAAAATAATAATTAAGTAACGGTTGTAAAACTACATAGAATTCCAGAAAAGATTGCTCAGTTGTTCCTACGTTGTTGATTTTACTTTTAGGTCACAAGTTGAAATGTACTTATGTAAGAGTTTTCATGCTAGAATCACATAGTTAGAACGTATTTTCATTGTTACAGGAAATAAACATGCACTATTGAATTATATTGTCAGAGAACTAGATTTTAATGCTATATACGTACATCATGTAGTGGGTATGCTGCATCATAAACATTGTTTGCTATTAATGTGTTAATACCTAAAAAAAAAAAAAAAAGATGGTCAACCTCTAGGCACAGTTAAACAGCAAAAATTAGTAGAGATTTCATTTCATGAAATTACATAGAGGACTGAGCTGTGTTCCTGGAAATACTCAAAATCATGCCAAGATGAGTATACACCAACCTAGAACCACCTAGCTGTGGAAAACATGTTTTCACAAAAAGGCTCATTTCCATATAGTCCTTTTTCTTGAGTGAACTAGCGTGGTAGAAAGATTGTTTTGACCACTTTCTCATCCTGACAGCAAAGAGTTATGTGACTGTGGGGGAAAGATCTGGGGAGTCCTTCTTGAATCCTGACATTGATCAGAACCACAGATCTTCATTAACTCACCCAAACAATTAAAAAAACACTTTCACATAAATTTGTGATTGAATAAACCTTTTCCATTCATTAACTAATGTTAGATCAAGTCTCGTTGCCACTGAAACAACCGCTGAGTTTTCTATCCTTCCTCATATCAACACACAAATTTTGAATCCAAGTTTGAATCAATGCTTCTTTGTTTGCAGATGTAAAATCAGTTTGTGCTCACCAAATCCATGGTTATTCTGGAAAGCTGGGTGTACCAGGACAAAAACAACTGGGTCCTAAAGACTGCAAACAGGAAGTATGGTGAAAGGTACAGGAAGATACAGGGACATGGCAATATTACTGTCACCACACGCTACAAGGGCTTTAGCAACTGAATCCCCAGATAATGACTACAGCACCTATAGACAGACACAAGGCCACTACTAGCTCTCAAGACCTATAACTCTCATTGCCAGTCTTCAGCCTCTGCAGGTGAAAACAATTGTTCTGTAAGATGACAAAATTAAGACTAGTAGTTTATTCCAGACCTCTTTGCTTTTGATGTCCAGTGAAAAATAACCAGCTAGATAGTCTTTAGGGATGAAAAATATTCCATAGTCAAATTTCACAACTATTATTCTGAAATGTTTGGGAAAAAACTTCTGGTCACAGATACTAGACAGACATTATCAATAAATTTCTCCCTTGGTACAAAGGAAAATACCCTTATCACTACATACATTAATAGAAACAGGAAGTCTTCATATTTGGACCATGCCAAGACCTCTACTGAAAGCATTCAATGTTTGGAAAGTTTACAATGGTTCAGAGTTATGCTAGAAGAAAACATGCCTTCCTTGTGTAATGTCATAGGAGTGGAATCAGATTCAGCCTTACGCAGATGTAAAAATAAAGAAGTAAACATGTTTGAAGTATTATTTTCCTCCTACATTATGAAGCACATGTGTATGAAAACCAAAGAATGCTATAAGTCCTTCCAACATCACTGTCTTAGCTCTTGTGCAAAATAAGAAAACAAAAAAACAAACAAAATAATAAATATTTGCTTCATGTTAAATTGGACCTTGAGCTGACCTGAGCTTGACATGGATCAGGCTGTATTTTAACCTTGGAGTGAAAAAACACAAATAAACAAAAAAAATCACTGCTAGTGCTTTGATCTTTAATGATGGCTTTTGTTACACTATAAACCAGAACAAGATATTAAAATGGACAAAATCTGTGAGAGGAAAAAAATCGTTGGTAAAATGCACCTTCCCTTCCTACTGTGTCCTGGTAGGATGGACTTCTTTTAAGCTTTCTCTCAGCCCCAAAACTTACAAAGTCTTAAGAGTTTCGAGAGGTTCTATATAGTCTCTCTGGCTCCCTTGGGGAAGCCTCAGCTCCAGGGGCTGGCTTTTCTGTCAATAGGCTTAGTGTCCCTGCTGGACTTCAGGTTTCTGATTTTACATACCTTACACTGCCTTGTCCCTAAAATCCTGCACTCTAGAGACATCTACTTGCACAGGCTCCACAGCTCCCAGGGAACTCATGGTCTCTCCAGACACCAGGAGGGTTCCCTGGATGTCAAGTGGAGCAATCCAGCACAATAAGATACCATTCCTTTCTGCTGCCCCACCAGAGCCTTTGAGCAGAACAAAACAGTGAACAAAACAGACATCAGCTGAGCAATGTTTTAGAAATCTTAGAATCATACAATCATTTAAGTTGGAAGAGACCCTCAATATCATTGAGTCCAACTATAACCTAACTCTATCTAGCACTAAACAATATCCTAAAGAACCTCGTCTATGCACCTTAATGAAGAATGCCTGACATTTTCTCAATCATCTTTACTCTTTTTCTAAAGGAAACATAACTTCAAATATTTGTTCTGGACAAAGACAATTATTTTTTTGTTGAAAAGAGAAAGTATTTTGGTTGGTTTGTTTGTTTGTTTTTCATATCATTTGGAAAAAAAAATAAAAAAGGCAAAACAAAACAAAACTTTTTTTTTTTTTTTTTTTTTCACTCCAGCTGCTGTCCCAAAGAAATCTGTTACTGCAGCTTCATTGCACAGTTACACCAAGACTGTGCGGGAATATGTTGCTATAGCACATTTTTTCTTTGCAGGTATATTACCCTAGAATATTGTGATCTGCATGTAAGTGGTCAAAATTACAGAAGGACTTCCAGAAAACATGCCAGACAAGTACTATCACTTCTTCTCCATTAGAGAGATACATGTCATGATATCATGACAGATGAAAGAAAACAATAGAGAGAATAAAATAAGTACACTTGTCCATGTTCTGAATCTCAAGAAAATAAAAGCTCCAAATATTTCAGAGTTAACCCAGAAGTATCACAGAATGTCTTCAATGGTCACAGTTTAACCACGTTTCATTGTGCAGTTCATGGACAAAATTTTTAAAGATGCGGTGATAAAAATAACCTGGAAAGATGTATTATTCTATTGAAATGGCAAGAAAAATCTGCTCCCAGAAGAAATAATGCAACATATTGTAGCTGACATCTGAATTTTCAAAACCAGGTCATATAATATCCAAATCCAATTTTATAGCAACTCATAAAAAGCAAGTTATATACTGGATCCTGCAGCTGTAGAAATAAAAAGCAAGCTCCCATTACCTTGTCCTATCCAAACCATGGACCAGAAAGTCTGATTTTATTCCTCAGAAAAAAACATTTGTTTCAATCTCTATTTTTTTGGAAATGTGCAAGCATACTTCTATGTTCTGCTGGAGAATAAAATATTCTGTGAGATATCCAAACAATTCCTTTTAAAACAGCATGTAGAATTATCTTCTCTCCTCCTTACCCATGCTGTTTCTGGCCTTTGTAGGTGTGCGCTTCAAAATTTCATGTACCTGTGGAAAAGAGCAGTGATATAGCACACGAATTGTCTTTTAGCATTATTTTCATCATGGATCTAGCAATAATATAGAACTTTAAAATAAGAGGCTTCTGTAGAGTTCATTTGCATCTACATTTAAATTGTATGTTTTACTTATATATAAATGCCTGACTTGAGGCCGCTAGTTAATGCTTAAAAATGCTATGACAACTCCTACTGGTGGATTATCTGCCCTGACATCTGTAGACTAAGTCCTGCTGTGTCACATCCTTTTAAAGATAAATGAAGTATAAGAACTTCAGGTAAAATGAGAATTTTACACTAAGGAAAATCAAAACTAAATTCAACTTTGTAAAAAACCACATTTATCTGTCTTTCATATTTGGAAGTATAACATCAAGGTGCACATAAAGTGATTGCTAAGTATGCTGTATCTATGAAAGCTAAGTGTGTATGGATGAATATAATGTGTTAGGGAGGAGTTGGCTTTGCATATGTAAAGAGGAATCTTGACTCACCAACATCCTAGAAACATAGCAGGATCTCAGCAACATTACACAAGGTTTCTCACCAAAGACTGCTGGAGCTAGGCAGTTACTACAAGATTGTACAGGAGGTCCTCTTATGGAACAAAATCTGGTTAAAAATTAGGAAACAGGGCTTAATAACAACTTTGAACTATGGGAAGGAGCCAGTACCAGTGTTTCCCTACAGACCATCTCCGACTCCTGGACCAGCAGGCAGCTCCAGGAGGGTATCTCTTAAGTACTTATGACTGCATAGTGTTTTGCAAGAACAGAGAAATACATAGCTCCTGAAATCAGCAAAATAGTCACCAATGCTCTTTATTAAATCAAATCCCATTCAGCACAAGAAGTCAATTATATGTTACTTTTGTTTACTTACAATTCGGCTACGGGTAGCATTGTCAAAAAAGGTGTCTTTGTCTTTAACGTTATACCTAAAACATTGGAAAGAAAAAAAATCAGTTATGTTTTCAGACATGATGATAATGAGGAAGGTAAAATATAAGATTCTGATTTAGAAATCATTTAGAAACCACAGCAAGTAAGAAAAACAGATACTTAAAGGAAATATAAATGAAATAGTACAGCATAACAGGATGTGCTATTTAAGACGTAGTCATTCCGAGTTCTACCTAGATTGCAATCATAGTGGGCATAAAAATGGAAAAATATTAGCTAATGTAAAATGTCTTTTGGGTAAGGAGAGCTTGTCTATTGTTTACACAAGATGACCTTTTAATCTTTTCCTTATAACATACCCTCAACACTATAACATTCTGAGGTTATGTTATTAGGTTTCAACTACCCTAATGCAGATGTTCATTACTCTTTCCCAGGCAACTAACCAGTCAACATTTCACTTGCTTTCAAATAATTATTCCATTAGAGTTACGCATTCCCTTAAACCTTAAAATCATCATATGTGAAATTAGCCATCCCAATTTATTCCTCTCAATCTATTTGACTTGTATTCAGTATTAATTAAAATAGTCAGGACAATAAATGACATGGTAGGTCATTATATTAATTACTGAATTTTATTTGTCAAACATAAATACAAAGAGACACCCGTGTGGGGAAAAAAAAAATAAAATAGATAAATAAATAAATAAAAGAAGAGGAGTATTTTATGTCCAACTGGGACAAGAAATATTATTCTGAGTGAAAGGGCAGGTGTCAAGAATTCCTCACACATTATTAACCAAGTTTTAATTACTATAATAAATCCATCAAGAGGAAAAATATTATCCGATTTTTACAAGCTCTTTCTTTTTTCAAAACAGAGAGAAATATCATTAACCAAATAATCAGGGATTTGTTGTTAGGATTTTTACACTTCCAGCTAAAAGCATAGGTATTTTATTTGTTGCACTACTTCCAGTGCCTTGCCCAGCAGAAGGAAGTAGAACACCAGCAGAAAGTCCCTGCAACTTAGATTTCTGTTAATCCTCTGAAACTGAACCCAGTGACAATGCATGTTCATTTACTTCAAATCTATTTACTTGGTCTTCAAGAAATCTAATTTTATGCAGACGTATGTTTTTATCACTTGGAAGTATTATCCCCCCTGACAATTTGCATATTTTCTCAGGATTTCTATAAACACTCAATGAATTTCTGAATTTTCATTGAAATTCAGGTAGAAAAAAATGACAATACCAAAATTATGCTATAGCTTTCTTCAGTGTTCATCACAATTTTAAGTACTCACAAATATATTTTCTCTCTGGAAAATGGGTAAGACAGACTTTTCATTTTGGTATTTTCTTGTTGTGGCACCTGGGGTTGCAGAGGTTCAGTCAATTTGCACCATATTTCATTTAATGTTTTGAGTACTCCCCCTTCTTCTGTGATTTCATACATCTGAGCAAATAAAATATTGTTCATTAGCATGTCACTTCAAAAAATCCACTGAAACAAACAAACAAAAATAATTTGCTGTACATGTGTGTTTAAATCTGTAATCAAAATAAGCGTCTTCTCTAAAGACATATTCATATATAACAGCAAGCACCTGAACTCATAAAGGTTTCAGTTAGAAAGAGAAGTTCTTGTTGTTCACAAGCAACTTTCGGAAGAAAACTCAGTACAGAACTATTAATTCGAGAAACATCCTTACTAACTAAACTAGGAGCTGCAGGAAGATGACAGAAAGGCAGAGTAATTATTTTGACTTTGCAACTGGGAACAGAGGGAGCAGACAATGCAGGAAGGGACTTTACCTGCTGCCAATTATACTGCCCCAGAAGAGTAAATTATTCCTAGGTAGCTGTTGCGAGTATGGTCTGACAGCACGTGTACACATGCCATTAGAAGCTAGAATGCCCAGGCTCATGACCATGTGTCAGGTTTAAGTGCAAGGACCTAGCTTTTACTGATCAAATTGATGCAAAGTGCTAGGGAGCTTTTCAGAGATAAGAATGTATTTTTCCTGAAACACAGACAACCTTACCAAAAGTGAGTTTTGTCCTCCTCATAGGACATTCCTTCCAGCCCTTCCAGCACTTTTGTTGCCCTCCTCTGGATGCATTCAGGGACCTTTTCATCCTTCTTAAATTGTGGGGCCCATGACTGTACACAGCGCTCAAGTTCAGGCCGTGCCAACACAGAATACAGCAGGATAATCACCTCATTTCACTGGCTGGTTATGTGCTGTTTGATGCACCTCAGGGTGCTGTTTGCCCTCTTTGCTGCCAGGGCACACACCGCTGACTTATACCGAGCCTCCTGTTTACCAGCACCCCCAGGTCCTTTTCTGCAGGGCTGCTTTTTAGCTGCTCCTCTCCAAATATAATCTTGTACCTGACATTAATCTGTCCCAAGCGCAGAATCTGGCATCTGTTCTTCTTGAATTTCATGCTGTTGATTATTGCCAAATGATCCAATCTACTTAGATATCTCTGCAAGGCCTCTTGTCCCCTAAGAGGGTCAAT
Organism: Nesoenas mayeri; assembly: GCF_963082525.1. Lineage (NCBI taxonomy): Eukaryota > Metazoa > Chordata > Aves > Columbiformes > Columbidae > Nesoenas > Nesoenas mayeri. The sequence continues at coordinate 69,130,550 of NC_137541.1, forward strand.
ATCACCTCCAAGCCTAGTATCATCAGCAAACTTGCTAAAAGTGAATTCAAGTCCTGCATCTAGATCATTAATAAATATTTTGAGAATAACTGGCCATAGATTTGAGCCCTGAGGAACAGTGCTGGAGACTAGTCACCAGCCAAATGCAGTCCAATTCACTACAACACTTTAAGTCCTGCCATTCAACCAGTACTCAATACATTGTAGTTGCTCTCTCAGGTAAAGGGCAACTCCACCACCTTGCCTTGCTGGCCTGTCTTTCCTGAGAAGGACATAGCCATCCATGACCACATTCTAGTCATGTGAGCTGTCCCACCATGTCTCTGTAATTGCCACCAGATCCTAATCTCCTGACCAAACACAGGTTTCTAACTCCTCCTGCTTACTCCCCATGTTGCGTGCATTGGTGTACACGCATTTCAGGGAGAAAGCTGAGCGCACTGATTTCACCCTAGTGGGGTGGGAGACCTCCAAGTCTTCATCAATTCTAGAGTGCTGCTCCACTGATGCAGGCCAATCTACAACCCCCTCCCCCTTTGAATCTAGTTTAAAGCTCTCTAAATGAGCCCTGCTAATTCCTGTCCCAGCATCCTCTTGCCCTTGTGAGATAAAACCTTTCCTTTCCTTTCCTTTCCTTTCCTTTCCTTTCCTTTCCTTTCCTTTCCTTTCCTTTCCTTTCCTTTCCTTTCCTTTCCTTTCCTTTCCTTTCCTTTCCTTTCCTTTCCATCCCTTCCCTTCCCTTCCCTTCCCTTCCCTTCCCTTCCCTTCCCTTCCCTTCCCTCCCCTTCCCTCCCCTTCCCTTCCCCTTCCCCTTCCCCTTCCCCCTCCCCTTCCCCTTTCCCTTTCCCTTTCCCTTTCCCTTTCCCTTTCCCTTTCCCTTTCCCTCTTCTTGAGCTCCATAAGGAGTTCCTTCTTCAACCAACTGGTTTTGTGCCCCATTTCTTTGACTTATGACATACAGGAATTGCCTGCTCCTGTGCTTTTAAAAGCTGCTGCTTAGAAAATGACTAGCACTCATGGACCCCTAAACCTTCAAAGGTAGACTCCCAGGAGACACTGCTAACTAGATCCCTGAGTAGCTTAAAGTGTGCTCTCTTGAAATCTAAAGTAACAGCTTTGCTGAACTTTTTTTTCTCATTGCACTGAAAACTTCAAACTGAACTATTTTGTGATCACTGTGGCCAAGATAGCCACCTACTGTCACATCTCCCATGAGTCCTTCTCTGTCCAAAAATATCAAGTCTAGCAGGGCAACTTTCCTAGTTGGCTTACTGAATACTTGTGACAAGAAATTATCTTCAACACATTTTAGGAATTTCTCAGACTTGCTTGTCACAGCAGTATGATAATCCCAGTTAGTATCTGTGAAGTTGAAATCTGCCATAAAGACAAGGGCTACTGATCCAGATATTTCTCCTAATTGCCTATAGATTAATCCATCAGTGCTATAATCCTGGCTAGGCAATCAATAGTAGACACCCACAGTCCCCCTAGTCCCACAGTAGACACAGTTCAGTCCCCCTAATCCTCACCCAGAGGCTCTCTACCATATCATCCCTAACTTCAAGTCTAACTTCTCCCTTACGTGCAGTGCAACTCCTCCACCTTTCCTGCCCTGCAGATCCATCCTGAAGAGCCTATAGCTCTCCAACCCAGCCCTGCAGCTGTGTGACTCATTCCACCAAAGCTCACTAATACTGAAGACATTACAGCTATGGGAAAGGGCCAGTGCTTCCAGTTGGTCCAACAAAACAAAATAAACTGAAGACATGAACATAGTTTTCCTGTCATGCTTGCTTTCTCATAGTACACTGGTAGTGCTCCATTTCTGTTGTTGAGATAACAGAAAAATAATGTAGCCTACAAGAGCTGTCAGAAGTCTTCTCCTTAAAAATATCATAACACTTTTAAGTTACACAAAATAACTTATTACCCTAGAGTGAATTTTCAGGAAAATTGAGATCTGGTTTCCTTATTGGTAGATATATTTAATTTCATCTTCTATACACCAAAAGAAATTACAGGTACAAACTTGAGGACTGTTTTCATAACTGTCTAATCAATGACTGCATGTCCATTTGCTCATTGAATATTTGTCATACTATCCAATAAATTTCAATATATGACAACCACATTCCACATGAAGTGTGCACAGACCTAATTAGTTCATTGAAATGTGTTGCTTTAAAGAAAATAATGATGTAAATAATGTAATAGATAAGAGTTAAATGAAGTAATTTGATGATATTTTCAGATGTCTTTACCCCAGATGATTCAGTGTCTTTAGGGCTTTACGATTTATTGTGCATTTTTTCTCCCATTCAGAGAAGCAAAGGGGATGCAGAACTATTTGTGACTAGGGTGGCCACCAGAGACTGTTGGCTCCTGGAGACCCTAAAGTAGAACAATATGATGGCAACATTCCTCAGCTAAAATAGTGCAAAATTTGCTTTGGTGCATCTGCAAAAAGCTAAGAGGGGAAAATTCCCATGAGGGAAAAAGGAGGGAGAAATTAGCAGGTACTAAAAACAAACAAAAGGAACAAAGTTGAGAAGGGATCAAAGAGAGGAGTTGAATATGTAAGTCCATTTCTAGAAAGGACCTAGATATCTATCAACATGCCAAAAACAACAGAGGTACGGCAGCTGTCCAAACCTACTCATTTTCAAAGCTTTTGCTGAGTAGAAACAACCAATAAACATAAATAAATAAATAAATAAGACAACAAACAAAACAACAACCCTGTGGGAAAAAAATAAAATCAGTAGTTCAACCGACGAGTGTTACTAACCGAAAGCACAAGGCAGTTGCACTCACCTTAGTGGAGTTGTTGGCCAGCATACTAAACCATTGCAGGACCACAAATTTCAGGATCTGCTTTTCAGAATTTATATTTTCCAGCAACTTCGCTGGAAGCTCTAGATATTCTCAATTACTACGACTGTAAAGAGGATAGTGAGCCAAAATTCTTCTGAAAATGGGCAACTCTGGATGGACTAAGTCATTGATAGCACCAAAACAGACTTTCTCAGCATCTCCAGACTTTAGAGAAATCCTAAGGTAATGACTAGCCATCATTCTATCTCCCATACTGCACTTCACCTTTGAGGAAAGTTCCTTGACAAAAATTCAAACAGCCAGTGACTTCTTAGTTTTCAAAACCCTCCTTAAAACTCATCTCTGTCATCACTCTTCTGAATGCCGTCTGTCAGCCAGCTGCCTCTGTGGCCTTTGAAATCACCTTGAAAATCCCATCTTAAATCTGATTCTGAGCAGTAAATCATCTCAAAATAATTAGTAACTTGAAAGAATAGGCCTAGCAGTTCCTTTGTCCTGGCTTTGAAATAAAGTAATTCTACGGGATTGTGTACATTTAACTACCATTCTGATCCACCCTTCTTCATTCATACAACTCCATAGAGGATGGAAGATACTTACCTTTTTAGTAGGCATTTTTATTTTATGGAGTTCTGCTTCTCGACTAAGTACTTGCCAAGGTGCATGTATACGGACAAAACTCAATCCTTGGCTCTTATTCTGTAACATAAAATAGTGGAAACAATGTATTTCAATATTATCCAACAGAACACAGTAACAAGGTTTCAAGATGTCAACTCTAAAACATGCAACAGTAGGCAATCAGAGAGAATAACCAACTTCTGTTACAACTGGGTTTAAAAGTGACCTTTTCTTTAAAAAGCTGAATCTTTAGCTGCTCTAAAATCCATTAATCTTCCGCCTACAGTGTAGCTGTGTGTGCACCATGAAGACAGAAGGCTACAATCCCAGATTTTGGAACTGTGTGAATCTGAAGCCTGCGGCTTCCACACTCAGTTATTTTGGAAGTCATCTGAGTTCATTAGGAGCTTTTGTGCCTGTCTAAAACAACAAAGAAAAAAATATTTCTTCTCTTCTGGTTGGGCTTTACTTTAGGTTCACATTTTCAGTTTTGCCCGACTATTTCCTGAAGACTTCATCAGATCAGTAGTTCCTTACAGGCAATCAGGCCCAGCATTCACTGCTCTAAAATTCTGCAGCTGGAGTAGCAATCCTAAACAAATCATTCAAAATTAACTTCTGAAGAGAGACATGAGCCTAATGTTTATGTAAATAAGTGATTATGCTGTGCAGAGGCACAAGACTATACAAGTGGGCCTCTGTACATCTAGTTTGCTGTGATCTGGGCTATTGAGAGGGTCCTGTCCTGGTAGCACATGTGACATACACAAAGGCACTCTAAGATCAGAAAGCAGCACTCCTGCAAAAAGCATGAAAATGAAAAGTAGACAGGTTGATACAGACTTTTTCTCTATGCACAAAAATGAATTATATCAGTAAATTATACAGATTAATGGTTGCTGTGGAAATACACAGAATAAAAAGCAGGAGGCAGATTAGAAAGAGGATCTGAGGACATACTTTGGAAAAGACATGGAAATGGACAGGAGCAGGCTTGAAAGATTTGACATAGATCCAGGAAATAAATTATAAGGTTAATGATTTTTGCATAGCTGTGACAATTTGGGTGCTTTATTGCTGTGGTACACTGTCACTTTGCATTTTCCCACTCATCTGTGTGTAAGGATCAGAATAGTCCACTTCCTTCAGTGGAGCATAAATTTCTATTTGCATTTATTCATGTGTCCTGAAATTTAGAAGTGAGACAAGAAAGCTGAGGTAGGGTGTCCATTTCAATGAGGAATATAGGAATATGCTTATATGCATTACACACATTACATACATTTCCTGAATGTTTCATGATGTTTCCTGAATAAAGCAAAACAAACGAACAAAAAACAAACAAACAAGTTAGATGGAAATCCTACTGTTCATATTGCAAGCATATCGTTCTTATTTCCTTTATAGCTGCAACATGAACTACAAAGATCACTACCTCATTTTCAGCTAATGTGAACTGATGTTATTTTTAAGAGCAGAACAAGCTGCAGAATGTCTCTCATCCATCCACTGGGGAAGGCAACACTAAGAGAAGGAAGTAAAAATTTACTGGGCATGAGCAGATATTCCGGTAATCATTTGCTGAAAATGTATTAATAGCAGATGAGAGTTTATATTTCAGTTGGTGAAGATCAGGAGGCTTTTTCTCAGCTTTTGGCTAAAATCAAGCATGTGTCTTCTGTCTGGGGAACTATATTCCACATTGGCAAGAGGAGGGACAATCTAAGCTAATTGGTTGTTTCCAGGACAGGCTCATATGACTACACAGATTGCAGACAAAATCAGCCAGACAATTTGAGAGAAAAGAACAGATGAAGAATACAGCCTTTGTATATTTAAACAAAAATACTGTGGAAAGTTGTGTTATTCACAAAGTGATATCATATGCTGAGGGTTCAGAGCCTTAAAAATCTTCAAAAGTCTTAAAAATCACCACATGATAGGAAACTGAGATCCTTTTAATAAAGACTAATTAAAAGTAAATAAAATAGGGAAAACAAGACCAGGTTGCACGGTAAACAAAAAGTACAGAAAAATAGTCAACTGAATATTTAGCTTGAGATTGTTTCCCACATCTTCCTATATTTTCCTAACACTAAAATTTATCAAGGAAATTTAAAATAAATTTTGTATCATCAATTTCATATCATATCTCAAGGGATAAACCTTCTATCCAGTTTTCTATTGAGCTACCAACATAATCTATACCAGCTACTGGTCTGCTAAGGCTCCTTTCCCCACTTCTTCAGCCTTCATCTGCAGCAGTTCCAGTTGTCTGTTTGCATGCCCTTTTTGTCATTATAATTGTGATGACTGACAAAGGTCCGTTTAACTAGCTTATTCCCAGAGCATTTATTGTCTTGAAGATGTTACCAAAAGTTGGTAACAAAAGGGGTTTTTTACTGTCAGAGTGGACTTATAACTGTTTACTGGAGACCCCCACTAAATGGTGTCACTTGATTGTTCACCCAAAATGATAAGGTACATGTACTTGTGAATAGAATTTAATATTTGCTCTAATGAATGCTGTCAGTCTTGTATTTTGAGTACTCACAATCACCATTGCTTATTCATTGTAGTCTAGATGTATTATTGAAGTTAATGTGCTGGCTAACATTATTTTTGTCTGACCATTCATTTGTTTAATACAACCATCCTTAATCAAGTCAATTTCACTTACAGCTGATGTTCCACCAGATTTTATTCCTGGCCCTGCATTATTCAATGTCTATATCATTGCACTCTCTGATTATATTACTCAGATGACTAAGTATTGCCATGCAGATGATGAACAGATTTGTTGCTCTCATGATCCCTTTTTTTTTGTCAAATCTGTATTCCATATGACAGAGTTCTTCAATTAAGTTTTGAGAGTGGATGTTTTTCAATAAGTTGCTTCTGAATTATTCAAGATATATTTATGTCTTGGATCTTTTTCTATTTTGTAAAGTTGAATTGGGCCTTCCCAATTCAATAGGAAAACTCAGCATTGAAGCTAAATGGAAGAAAATCTGGTTTGGTTTTCAAACAGCACGTGAAGAAAAAAATACCAGGTATTTCTTTCAGTCTATCATGTATTTCTAGTAGTTTAAAGCAGGACTTTAACAGTAGTTTTATTACATTTTTTTCTCTCTATAGTGGAAATGCATATGCTGAACAAAATCTGAATTTCTCAAAGGAGACATTTTCTATCTTTCCTGCCTTAACAGTTAAATACATTAGCGCCTGCATCAACTGTCATCTAAGATTTATTGCAAACTTATCACCAACAAGGCCATAGCAGAAAAATAAAATAATTAGAACTACAAAAGCTCTCAAATAGATGTGTATAAAGAATGTACTCTTATTATAATTTAGTTAGTGAAAACTCAAAAAGTCATTATTTTTTTTAACTAAAAGTTGAATGTAGTGTAACACGGCTAGGCAAGCAAAATGGTTGGACTAAGTAGAGAAGCTTTTTCTGCCCGAAAATTTTGTCATTGAACTTAGGTTTCTACAAAAGTTAGATATCAAGTGAGAAGTTTGCCATTCTTAAGTTAGTGTCACATCCCTATTTCTCACCCAGTTTGATAGTTACAGTTGTCCAACTGTAACATGAATTATTTTTAAACCACTATAAGACAATTTCTATGCTTGTATTAATCTCTACCAGTTAACAGTTTCTCAATTCCAGCCTTTGCACAGACAGGCAACAGACTGAGGAGATTCACCATGAAACATTCTCTATTGCAACAGGAGTCTGAGAAGAAGTCCTGTTGCTCCATAAGAGCACAACACACGAAAGATGGAGTACTGCACACCCAGCTCAAAGATTTCTTGTAGTGGCATTATTTTGTCAGGCAAATTTGACTCCCACCTAACCTCAGACAAGCCGTTTGACATGTATAAGCCATGTCACCTCAAGATGAAGTGTTCTCAACAGTTTATTTAGGCACCTCTAATATGAGGTAGAACACTTGATGCTAAAAGTATCATATTCGTCAGTCACAGGTAAGAAGATAAAAAAGGGCAAAAAGAGTAATACTCTGGTATAAAAGCCTCAGGCTTTTTTGTGGTTAGCATATTGCTCCTATCAACTCTGTAAATACAAATTAATTGTTGAATGTTACATTTTAGTAAGACTTTCTTATTATTTCCTCATCATGAAGTCACTCACCTCCTATCCTATATTAAAGGAATATCATTATATATGATCTTTATATTAAAGGAAATCAGTTATTTTAGAATACTTGTGCAAAGAAACAGATTGCTGCTGTGTACCTTAGTAGGAAGAAAAGAAGAACACTGAAGGGTAGAAATAAGCTGAATAGAAGTGATTAACTACTGACTAAGGGAGTCCAAGGGAACTCTTAATCTTTCTTATGATTTAAAAAAATATATATACATAGGGAATGGAAAGGCATAAATCATAAAACCCGAAGCATGTAGACTTCCTTCTTAGAAAGACAAAGTACCTGGTCCTTAAACATTTTATCCTTCTGTGATTAATAAATAGACAGAAAAATACCAGATGTGTACAGACAGCAAGTTTCTAATAACTCCAGCTAGTACAAGCAGTCATCTCTTGCTGACATGGGTAATACCAGCCACACTTGGAAAGTAACAATGAGACAGTTTGTAGGGATCACAGGGGAAAAGACAGGTCCCAGTAGCTCAGTAAAAGTAATCATCTTCCCATTTATTCCATCATCAAATGGGTCAGTCATGTCTGCAAATGTAATTGTTTGAAATTAACATCTAGTCTCCTGGAAACTGAGGCAAACGACATGTGATGTGAAAACGCAAATAAAACACAATTTCATGTTATATCACAGAACTCTAGTCACATAAGTTTTACAAAACCCAAGCCAAATACTGGGCTGTTGGCCCCCTGCATGGGTAGCACGTGATGGAATGACATGGCGTTGCCAGATTCAGGCAGCAACTGTGAAAGAGTCGATGTTTTGTGCCAAAGGTATTGAATGTCTATCTGTACAAGGACTGATGTGCTAAATTTAATATTTTGTATCCAAGATACAAAATCAGTTTATTGCCAAACGTGCATATTAAAGTGTATGTCAGTTACATTATAAAAAGGGCAGTACAATAGTTTGGGTGAGACATCAAGACCCAGAATGTCATGACATGGAGATGTCAGTCTAGAGCAATTCCCTACTCATGTTATCTATATAATTGTAGGTAAGTAATTTAATTATTTCTGTCACTGACTAAATGAAGATAATGGACCTCCTTTCTATCAAAAGGTGTTTGTGGGGATAAATATGTTACAATTTGAGAGCTGCTCAAATAATACAGTAAACAAAAAAAGAGTGTATGGGTACAAACAGTTGCCATACTACCCATTCTATAATTTTCACATTTTCCTTCTAAAACTGTAGCTCTTTTACCTGTTGCCAAACTTCCCCTTTTCTGTTTTCATTATTTCTCTTGGGTACAGATCTGACTTACTGTATGGCCATATAGTACCTAGTATAACGGGATCCTCATTAATGACTGCAGATTCTCTTGCAACAGTATTAGCAGCAATCCCTAACAGCTCCAAGTTGTCCCACTCCTGACAGACAAGCAGTCACACACAGCACAGTTGTAAAGATGCAAAGCACAGGCTTGTTCATTGATGACGAAGGTAAATTCCACCTAGTTCACAGAATTAGGTTTATTTTTAGCCGCTCAACAGTATATGAAGCAAGCGTGCTTAAGTCCAAATTTCAGACCTTAAGCAAAGTTTAATAATTTACACACTTTGACTGTCTGCCTTTCTTCATTTCTACCAACAGAGATGGTGTTAATGTCCTGTTTATTTTACTCTCTAACTCCCACTTGTGAATATAAACAGTTAAAGAATAAACTAGTGTGTATAAGCAAAGAACAGAACACCTTGGAATGAAAGATCTGGCCAAAATGCTTTAAAAGTAACTATATAACCTTAATTCCTTAGAAAAAGCACTGTGGAATGAAAGAGTTGACTATACACATCCTTTGCAATGATGTTTCTTCATGGCATTACTACCTTTCCAACCAAAATCTTCCTACTCATCTATAAACAGAAAAAGTTTTTGGATAAAAAATGATACAGGAAGCCTAAAAACACAGGTAGGCTTCCCCTGAAGAAGATGGAAACATTTAATGGGACACAACAGAATGAAAATGAGCTGTTAGAAACTCAAGCACAAATGTAGAATAGATTGTTAAGTCTGCCAAATACAAAAAAATGCAGAGTCCTCTGCATTACTGAAGCACTCAATGCAGAACCTATATGGAGGCGGGCAACAAACATGCCAGGATTTACATTAAATTTTAATTATTTTTGAAAGCACACTTTGGATTTCAGAATTACTGACTTTTTGTGGTTATTTTCCAACTATTTATCTATGGCCTCTGATTACTACAACATAAAAAATGTGACTTTCAGATGTAAAGCAAATTCTTTCCTGTTTCTTTAGAATAACTTTATCGGCAAATTTCTCCTATGTCAATAACACAAATTTCTTGCTACAAAAGCATATCACAATATCAATAGATCTTCTGAGATTGAAAAATACAAGAAATAATAACAAGATAAAAAAGTGAAAAAATACCACTCAAACCAGATTTCCTCAAAGAGAAACGGAGGAGAGTCTCTACCACTTCCTGTATTTCACAGTTTCAGTGGAAAAACACATAATCAGCTGACCTGGATACATTCAGTGCCAAATTAGCTGGCAAATAAACCAATATTCTGTAAAATACATAATATCAAACTTGATTATCAATAATAAAATCAACAAACTTCTTGAGGCCAAAGAGTTAATGTTAAAAAGGGCAAAATGTAATTCCCCTTGAGGGAATGAGACACACTAATCTGCAAAGAGACTTATACCCAAAACAATTTTCCAGATGAAGCAGTAAGATCATGGAAGTCTATCATTAGACCAGATAACAGGCATGTTACCAGTAGGGGGATTAATGCAAGAAAGACTGAAGCCCTACTCCAGCAAACTCAATCTCAAGAAGAAAAATATGGAGGAAAAACAAAACAACAATAACAATAAACCAACCAATCAACCAACCAAAGAAACAAAAAAAGCCCACACAAAAAACACAACATTGTTTTTAGGATACAAAACTGAAAAACTGAGGAATGCACCTTAAAATGCTGCTTCATCACTCAATATTTGATCTGGGATATTAACGAACAAGCAAATAAAGGAGTGATCTGCTTTTGTGTTGACAGATTTTAAATTTTGATTCATTCTTAGGAAAAAAATGTTGGTTTACTTTAATTAAAAATGTTAAGAGATGGTACAAATTTATTTTGTTTACTGAGTATGTTCTAATAATAAGCTACAAGCCTTTCTAGGATGATGTCTCTCTTTGAGGTCTCTCACTAAAAATCAGGACCAGTAAATGGAAGGTTAGCTGTATTTGCTGAGGCTTGATTGGAAGGAATTGAAGAGGAAGATAATCAAAGTGTTCTAGTTGGCTTATTTGTTGACAGGAAATTCAAAACCTCCCTGGACAGTTATAACCTCAGTGTAAACAGGGAGAGAAGGGAGAGAAGCATTGACAGTCACACAGTAACATCATGTGACACATTTTGGGTAAGGTGACAGGTCCTGGGGTGGACAAATAATTAGTTAAACAACAGGAAACAGTAGGTAGAAGGACTTAAGCACTGCTTAAAAAAAATGTCACTGAAGGGGTTTTGCAGCATCAGCACTGTACAGAATCATCATAAGCAGCCTGGAAAAAGAGATAAGCAGTGAGAAGGCAAACTGCACTCATGAAGTTTTTCAGGGTAGCAAGGATAAGAGCAGACTACAAAGCACTGCACAAAAGCTTTGTAAGTGCCTGAACAATGGCAAATGATTTCAATATAAAGCAATATCTGTGGGTTACAACCAATATCACATATAGCACACTGGGCTCTGAATTAACCTATACGAGTCAGTAATGACATATTGGGGTTGCAACAAAAAGTTCCTTGAAAATATCAGCTCAGTATTTGAAAAAAAAGCCAAGATGTAAAGAAAACATCACATTCCATTAGGAAAGGAATAGACACCAAGAAAAAAAAAACATTATGTAAACATAGCAATCCATGCTGTATTCATATCTTGAACTCAATGTGCAGTCCCTGTCTCCTCACCTCCAAAGAGATAAATCAGATCACAAATGGGTTCAGAGGACTGCAACATCTGGCATAAAAGCCTTGCTATGACAGCTGTGGCATCACTGAGTAGAATGAGACCCTTCATTCTAGAAAAGAGACATTGTAGAATTCTATAAAATTATGCATGGTAAGGAGAGGGGGTGTGGAGGGACTGCCTATTCTCTTTTTCAGCACAAGAACTAAAGGGACTCAGACAAAACCAGACTAAGTTATTTGGAACCAGACTCATAATAAACAAAAGGACATGGGTACTAATGCAGCAGGTAGTACCTCTGTCTTGCCAAAAGTCTTTGTGGGTATAAAAACTGTACAATGTTTCAAGAAGAAACTATAGCAGATTTTGGAAGAGAGATCCATGGAAGGTTACTAGATAGACAAACTACATCTAGTAGGAGAAATTACCTGAGCTGAAAGTAGCTGTCATCAAGAGAACATTAAAGTTGTCATAAAACTTCGTACCATTCTTATTTTTTCCTGAACATTTTACCATTGCAACTGTTATACACAGTACTGAGTTGGCAGACTGTCTCAAACAACAGGATCCTTTTGTGGCCATTAAGCCAAATCTGATAGGAGGGACTTCAGGCCTCTCTTTTTCCCCATTATCTGACCTCCTGCCTCCTTCTGTCATCTCTCCTTCAATCAACTACATAACCAAAAAATACACAGTAAGCAATCTAATTGCCTCACCCTTGGACAGATTACAGGTTGCTATGATTCACTGTTGACACAAGGGTCACCTGCATGCTAGTTAAAGGAGCTATTTAACAGTCATCTGTTGTTGGAGCAGATCCTGACTGCTGAATATGTCTTAGTAGGTGTTCACATCATGCCTGGGTTTTCCAACATATCACATTCTGCAACATCTCAAGTCTAGAGAGTAATGGGGACTCAAGAGCTGTCATTAGTTCATAATCTTATCACTAAGCAGTTCCTCTGTTTTCAGCTTATGTTGAAATCTGGTGATTCATTTATAATAAGTAATACAAATTATGATGCAGGTGCTTTCCTTCTGAGGTTTTAATGAGACTATCAGGCTAGGTTGTCAGATGATGTAGTTTGGCATAGCTACATCAAGTTAACAGAGCTATTTAGATGGGCATGACTAGAGGTTATAACCTGAAAATTTAAGACACTTGAGTCTGGACTCATGAAGATTTATCAGCAAAGGGAAAAGATCCAAGTTAATTTTGAATCTGCAGACACTGACTGAAGGAAGAACAAGTCCAGACAAAACTCAACACATGGAAAAGAATTATAAATAAATTTATTTTATTGTTGAGATGTAAGGACCAGAAAGCTAATGATGCTGTTTTGTTATGTGTCCCCATATCCTGATTACTTGAGAAAAAACACTTCTCTTCTTCCATAGTATAAAGGAAATTGTTCTGCTGTTGGTAATTGTCAACAGGAATAAGTGGGAGCAGGATTGAAGCACAGTATGCTCCATGCCTGCTCCGGAAAGTAATTCCTCTTTTGAAACAAAAGATCTCATACTGGGTGAGTCAAGATACATCAATACTCAAAAACTGATTTGAAGGCTATGAAGTCTGGTGAGTCCATTAGGTAGGATTAGAAAACATGGAATTTAACTTTAGATGGGGAAAGTGCTGGAAAAGGTCACTAAAAAAAAATAATGACACTGAGTATGAAAAAAATATCCTTTCCTATCTTGTCAGTGTTACAATTTAAACTTCTTCAAAGCACATGTTATTTAAGGGAGTTCATCCCATCTCCAGACTACAGTACTTTACTGCAGTTAGTTGCAACAATCATACCTTTTATATTATTATTAGTTTGTATTTACAATTCTGGTGCTATTTCTTTTCGATTGTACAGCCAGGTGTGGGGAAGAGGCAAGAGAGATTGCAAAAGAGTACAATGGTATTTCTTGTACTTCTTCAACCAGCAAGGTGACCAAATTCAGGTAAAAGAATCCTTCTCTTTCTAAATACACATGATGCAAGAAACTAAACTGCATTTCCAACTGCTCAGCATCAGCAGGGGTATAACAGAGCCACAGTGACTCTGGGACTAATTCCTTGCCTCCAAGGACTTTCTATAGAAGTAGTTCCCAGCCAGTGAGGCACAACCATGATTCAGATGAAGTGTGGAGACCAAGCTGATAAAGTCTGTTGGATGCTCGCAGGCTCTGCAGTTGACTAGAAGGCAGTAACAGCAGCAGCAACAGACCTGCAATCTGAGCAAATCATCAAGCAAAGAAAAATAATTGCTTGAAACATTGCAGCTGAGCCTAACATGAGAAACTTGGAAAACAGGCTTGGAATCAGTGTCCAAGAAATACCTCATTCATAGATGGAAAGTGCAGTATTATGATATTTCTGGGGCTCTAGGAGACCCAATTCTCTCAGCTAATGTGGTACCTAGGTTGGAAGTAATGTCATCCCCCAGGGCTGTGATAATCACTACTGAAATCAGATAGAGAATGGAACATATTCAATTTACAGAAATGTTGATTAGCCAGCACTTTCTAGTGATATCTGCAGAATGTGCTGAATTATCAACAGTTTTGAAAATCAACCCTCAGTACACTACCACATCAGGTATCTCTCCCATCTATACTGCTAGTCTCAGCTTCCCAAAAATTGTGGCCCAAAAGACAATCACTCAGTTGATATCTGTAGAGCACTTATTACAACACATAGGTACCCACAATACAAGACATTAAATCATAACACTATACTCCATTCATCCATCATGCTTTTTACATGTCATAATCCATCTTTGACAGATTTAGCACTCATCTCTACTGCCATAAATCTGGAATCTTGGATTTACAAGTGCAAATTTGCTCCTTTGTAACACAAAAAATGAAAGAGGAATGAGCCATCAGCTATATTGCCTATTGTACCAGTCATCTGTCAAGTAAAAAAAAAAAAAAAAAAAAAAAAAATCATTGTAACTGAAATGTGAGTTTCAATTTCTATTACAATTCTTGAAATTAGCTGTTAGCAAATGTCCTTACTATAACAATGTTTGGTAAAGCTTGACACATTACAAAATTGTAGGCTCTCCAATACATTTTATACCACCATAAAAAATTCAGTAAGATTTTTTTTGATTGCCATTGAACTATAAATATTTATGTACAAAGCTGAACAAATCGCTTGTAGAGACATAAGGGTCAGGTGCGCCATTAACATTCAATTCTGAAAAAGATACTTAGCAGATAGAAAGTAGAATATGAATATTAAATTGATACAATGCCAAAGTTATTTGTACCTTGAGGGAAATTAATTAGCAAAGCAAAAATATAAGATTTGTTATTCCAAACCTGGTGGTATCTTGCAAGTTAAAATTTACAGGAAATCACTACCGGATTTCTATAATAAATATAGTTCTGTTCACTGATAGAAGTAAGCACCTTAATCCACATTTTAAAATCTATTTTATGCCTCATTGGAAGTACTTTCATTTTGTCATTTTCATATATCTTTAGCTTGTTTTTGTTCCATCAGCACACAAAGTAAATCACATGGTATCTCTGTCTAGACAATCTTTTAAAAAATATTTAAGTATTGCATCACATTTAACATGTTTGCACCTTTGCATTGGCATGTTTTTGCTATAGTTTTCCCATATTTCTACCACAATGAATAGTATTAGTAAGTACTATTATTTTCTGATAAACATTAAAAGTTCAGAAAATGGATGCTATGTAACAAAGCCACATACACGCTATGCTAGGCTGTGATTTACTAAGGGGAAGATATGTTCAGCAACAGAATAACCAAACCTTGCACAGCAAAAACCGGCTATTCTCAGGAGAGTTCTGCAAGTCTTGCCTGTTGCTCAGAGGCTAAGGATGCCTAAGTCAAATCTTTCCTGTCTATTTGCAGAGGGTCTCACTGAATCTGTCTGTTTAATATTGATTACAAGATGCTTTTTTTTTTTTTCTTGGTATGCAGTAGGGAGAATATCCTGATATGAGAGACTTGGAGTTATTATGCAAAACTGAGAGCAAGAAAAACGAACAAGCAAAAACAATCAGAAGATTTAGGCAGTAACTGGGAAATGAGTAGACTAAGGCATGGCAATTAACTAACGGTGTATTTTGGCTTACTAAAGAAGCAATACAAAAAATAGTGTCTTTGCCTTCCATTACTACATAACTATATTGGCAATCATAGTGCACAAATATTACATTTGTGGTCAAGGATAATTTAAATTCATTGTAATATCTTTAACCATAAAGTTATTTGGTCAGATCAAGATCTCACACAAGTTTGGGAAGATAGCACATATTACTGATTCTTTTTACTCTTACTACAACTGGATGCTCCATTCTATTTCCTTACACTCAAATGATAATCTTAGTAATACAGGATCCACCTTTTTCTTCTGTACTTGTTCAGAAAACACTGGATTCTCATATATCATACACCCCAACAGTAGTTTAAATAGTAGTAACCACATAGACCCAGATCTGGTTATATAACTTCTGCACATGATTTTAAAACATTACAAATATAACTTCTACTTCATCATTCACTATTAAAAATATTGAGTGGGGCTTTTGCCAGAAAATTCACACATCAATCACAGATAACTGAACAGATGTTTTGGTTGAAGCAGACTTCGACTGGAACATTCACACATACATAAAATGACCTCTTAATACTGGTAGGATATTATGATTTTAGAGCTTTTTGAAATTTCATTTCAACAAAGACCATTAACTAAATATTTGCAAAGTGTGTTAGCTCTTTTCAAATATTTATAGAGCTTGTTTATAAAAGAAAAATACAACTAATTGCAATGCTTCCTTTTGACTAAAAGCACAAACATACATACACAAGTTTATATAACTCTGAAGTATAAAAAGTGCTCTAATTCCCCTTAAATCCATACATTAGTATAGGTATATGTATATACATACGCACAGTATACAAACATACCGTATTTTTATATATATCCAAATTAGAAACCCCTGCTTGAACTTTGACCCTTCAGGGAGACTGCCATAGTGTTCAAACCTTCTCCCCCTGCCCCCACCAAAGGCAAAAGCAGAATTTGGGCTTCCAACAGAGCAATGTACAAATATAGAGTGGAACTGAGAGTGAGTCCTGAGCAGGACCCTCCCTGGATCATGCTTTGTTACTCTCTAAGGCAGCTTCCGCTGGTCTCCTCTCTGTGAGCCCTGTGAGCACTTAATCTAACAGGCTCACAACTCACGCAGGCGGTTGGTAAGCTGTCCTTTCACAATACAGGTTGATGTAAGTTATAAAGGTTTTGGCCCTAAATTTTTGCCTGCCCCGTGCCATGTGGCTACACACCCATCCCTCCACTCTCTTGAGCCAGTAGTCACATTTATATAACTGGATATTTTCTTTAGATGGATCAGTTCCCTGAAAACTAAATCCTAGTTTTAAAGAGCAATTATTTTCCAACTGGACCCAGACTTTGTGGAATCAACTCGTGGCAGCACTGCAAGACAGAGAAATGTGCAAGACACATTGTTCAGGGCAGGAAAGGAGAGATTCACAGAATCTGTAACTTGGATCAGCCTGCCCTACGCCTTCAGGATGTGTGCAAAAAAATGAAAACAATGATATTTCCATGAAGAGACTTGCCAGTTGATGGCCAGATGTAACACAACACCCATAAACCAACAAATACTTTCCAAGAGAGTCACTTATGAACCATGGCTCACAGGTGAAAAACAAGTTGGGATCCCTTGTGGGGCAGACTGTGACTTATGTCGTTACCATAGTGCTCTCAAATGGCTTCTGCAACAGACCAGCTGAGAAAAGTACAGCAAGTCCTCTAATGAGCAAACTTCAGTGCCTAACTGAAGCTGAGCTTTGTCACCTTTGGGTGAGCAGTTTCTTAAGGATGGTGTTACTTGAAAACAGGAGAGAATAAGGGAGAAACAAAACTTTGCACAGGAGTCTTTGAGAGAGAAACAGTCATAAAGTATGAATTCCTCATGTACTTAGCAGTCACAGAGGAGTGATGTCTTGTAAGTTGTGACTTCATGTAGGCCAGTGACTGACTGATTGTAACTGATGGACAGCAGGGAAGGGTGAAGGACTGACTTCACATAGACCAAATAAAGATACACAGTCATACTGAGGAGTGGCTGAATTGCTACAGGTATAGGATATGAAGATGAAACAGCACCATGGACAGAAATGGAGAGTCCTGGAAAGACAGTGGTCTGTGATAGATTTGTGAGCAGTCCTGCAGAGGACTAGTGTGAAAGTACATCAGTGGATATCCATAGGCCAGAGATAGGTGAGCAGGTCAAGCACTGGTGAGGTAAAACAGTTACCATGCATTGACCTATGAAAGCTGAGAGGTGCCACTGGAGGTAGAGAGTAAACATTATCCAGTGAACTCACCGAGGCCTGTGACAAGCAAGCAGGCTTGCCAGAGGCACAGAGCACTGCAGCATGTTGACCTTTCCTGCAAAAGCCTGCAAGTACACCTACATAACAAACAACATCATATGGAATTTCCTAGGTCCCACGATCCAGAGTGTGGACAATGAAAGGATGCAGTAACCTTCAAATGACCTTCCATATTTACAGGATCTTGAGGATG
This sequence comes from Nesoenas mayeri, assembly GCF_963082525.1. Taxonomy (NCBI): domain Eukaryota; kingdom Metazoa; phylum Chordata; class Aves; order Columbiformes; family Columbidae; genus Nesoenas; species Nesoenas mayeri. The sequence continues at coordinate 69,148,728 of NC_137541.1, forward strand.
TTACTTTCTAGTAACAAAACAGGGTTCAGCTGAAAATATGTAAATTCTGGTTGGAAAAGACTCTCAGGATCATAGAGTCCAACAACAACCTAACTCTAGCACTAAACCATGTCCTAAATGGTCTGAGACTTTAATCAGTGCAGTGAATTTTTTACGTCTTTAATTTTGGCCCCAAAGAGGCAGTACTTCCCTCAGAAGTGGGTCAGGCTTGCATATTGAGCCTTTTGTTCTTTCAATCACAAGTTGCCTTTTTTGGCTTCCTGTAGCTGTTTTTGATGGAGGCTGGATGGCTCTGTCACCTCTTACAACCTGCCTCAATGTTGTAGTTTGGTTCTGCTTGCAAGGCCTCATACCGAACTTGGTAGGTCCAGTCCACTGCATTCCTATTTGGGAATGGACCCTCCTCCTTCTAAGGCTGGGTAGCAATGTACTGCTATTGTCCCCTATTTCTCAAGTCACTGCATTCTCCATCCAGGGCCTCATGCCTGTTTAACAGAGGCACATGCTGGAAGGGTGGTGAGTCACTGCAGCTAGGACTCATTTCCATAATGCCTATCTTAGGAGGCCAGTGCCTTATCCTTTAGGCCACTGGGTCTCCAAAGTAATCAAAGAATGATTATTCAAAGCCTGTCACAGTACAGAATACAAGAGTTAAAAAAGAAAAGCAGCAATACCAGAAGTTGGGACTCCAAGTGATTTGGAGAAAACACCTAAGCATAGGATGGGCAGGGATATCCTTCCTCACTTTGAAAGTATTAAGAAAAAATAACAGTACAGACTGTTTTGAAAAGATGGACCCAATTTCAAATTGAAGTGATTTTGAATTAGGGCCATCTTTTTGAAACAGCCTGCAGTTTGGACCAGCACTTTGGAGGTGACAGTTTGGAGTCTGCTTAAGTATTTACGAGACCTTGAATATATTGTCTATTTCTGAGATGCTAAATTTTCTTTCTATTACTAACCTACGCCAGATAAACAATGACTGAGTTCGATGAACACGTAGACTGAGTCTGCAGACAAATCTCTCATCTTCCAGCTCATAAAGTGTGTCATTAGTAAGGAAAGTGTACTGCACTCCTCTGAAAGAGGAAGATTCTTCTTCCAGGTATTCTTCCAGTGTACTTAATGTTGGCAGTAACCTACAGAAAGTAATGGTCACCTCTACATTTTCTAGAGAATGTTTCTAAGTAGTGCCTTTGTGTTGTCCCTAAAAAGTTCGCTGTTTCCAAAGGTAAGAGGGAATATTGGTCTACATAGCTTCGTTTTTGCCCCTAACTACCAGCAGCTCATTCTCTCTCAAATACATTTTGTTCATTTCCTTTACCACTAGAAGTCTTATGACCAATGTCATCTACCTAAATCCACCTGGAGAATTTCCTTAAAAGTATAATACAGAGGTCCCAATCCTATTAGTGAATTCAATAATCACAGAATCACAGAATCGACTGGGTTGGAAAAGACCTCAGAGATCATTGAGTCCAACCCTTGGTTCAACTCTAATCTGTTTACTAGATCATGGCACTAAGTGCCATGTCCAACCTCACTTTAAAAACCTCCAGGGATGGTGAGTCCACCACCTCCCTGGGTAGGCCATTCCAATGCCTGACCACTCTCTCTGTAAAGAATTTCTTCCTAATATCCAGCTTAAATTTTCCCTGGCAGAGTTTAAGCCCATGCCCCTTTGTCCTATTGCTGACTGCCTGGGAGAAGAGACCAATTCCCACCTGTCTATAACTTCCCTTCAGGTAGTTATAGAGAGTGATGAGGTCACCTCTGAGCCTCCTCTTCTCCAGACTAAACAACCCCAGCTCCCTCAGCCTCTCCCCATAGGTCTTGTGCTCAAGTCCCTTCACCAGTCTTGTTGCTCTTCTCTGGACCCGCTCCAGCACTTCAATGTCTTTCCTGAACTGAGGGGCCCAGAACTGAACACAATACTCCAGGTGTGGCCTAATGCTCTAAAATGATTATAGAGGTCAAGGAACAGAGGAAGAAGTCAGCAGTGAAATAATGAATCAGTTCCTGGATGACAGAGCTTGAGTATGGAGCTAATGCAAATAAACCCGCTAACTCCATAAACAAAAAAACAAACAAATAAAAAAATCACGTGATGAAATCATTGTTATAGTAACGTTAACCTAGGAGAACTGCACAGAAATCAACATCTAGCTCTTCATGATATTTTTCTCTGGCTGATCACCCTGAACACATACCTGTACACATAAGGGAGACTTACTAGAGTGCGAACAGTTTCAGTCCTGTGTATCAAGAAGAGAATTCAACCTGGAGGGTAAATTTTCCGTGCTGTGCATAGGGATTTAGTAATCTAACTCCCATTAACGTTAATGGGAATTGTGCAGCCTGATACCACTCTGCTAAAATTTTATTCCTTGTTGTATTCAGGCCAAAGTAATTGCTGATCTGGAAAACCAGAAACAAATACATGATACAGTTTTGAATTATTTACCTTGTCCTATGATTTAAAGGAACTTACAGTGACTGGCAAAGATACTTCTAGCTGAAAACAACATGATTACAATCTTCTATAACAGGGGTGCCAAATTTATTTTCACCAGGGGCCACATTAGGCTCACAGTTGCCTTTAAAAGGCTGAACGTAATTTTAAGAGTGTATAAATGTAGCAGTCGTTACATGTATAAATGTAGCAGTTGTTACATGTATAAATGTAGCAGTAGTTACATGTATAAATGTAGCAGTAGTTACATGTACAAATGTAGCAGTAGTTACATGTACAAATGTAGCAGTAGTTACGTGTATACGGTCCTAAAATTACGTTCAGCCCTTTGAAAGCAACTGCAAGGCTGATGCAGCCCCCAGTGAAAACGAGTTTGACACACCTGTTATAGAAGACTTATGTATCACAACTTCCTTTTTTGTTTGTTTGTTTGTTTTTCAGGATGTAGGCTTTATAAGAACTGTGTTTTTTACAGAAAGTAAACATAAACACAACTCTTATCAGATTAAAAAGGCAGCTAGTTGAAACTGTTTTTAGAAGCATGAAGTGCTGCAGGGTTCCCAGTGTTCCCAGAATAGGAAGAGGACATTCTGATTTCTAAGAGAAAATGACTTTTTTTTTTTTTTTTCTTTAAAAGACTCTTCCATTGGCCATGCTTATCAGCTTGAATAGAAATCCAGTTTTCCAAAATGCCTCCCTCTCATACACAATATAACATTTTAAAATGCACACAATATAAAATGTCTAGTTGTGCATCTGAAAGGGAATAATTCCTTCCCTGTAGTGGCTTTCTTCCTGCAGAAAGCCACAGAGCTTTTAATAGCTTAAATTTGAGCAGGACACACAACCATTAGAGTCATCAGTAAAGCAAGAACACCTTAAAAGAGTCCAAAACATGTGAAAATAATCCCACAAGCCTGAGTCATTATTTACGTTATCTTTCCCTGGATCTGCTAAAAGATAACAAATTCCACCCTCTCACTCCACACACAGATGAACAGTTGTGGTTTTCTTCCCCATAAGGCAGTCCTGTATTTCAAAGACTAATTTCTATAGTCAGATACTCCCCCTTTTCTCTGTTGGCATCCATTCTCAAATGAAGTAGCAGAAACTGGTGAATTCCACTTTATGGCCACTGTACTGATGGTTGATTGATTGGTTGAGAAGATTTTTCTTTCCTTTTCATGTTATTGGGTTGCTTTTTGTTTTTGTTTGTTTTTCGTGGGGTTTTTTTGTTTGTTTGTTTTTGTTTTGTTTTATTTTAATTTTTCTTCTCTCTCTGACATTCCAGTTTTAATTTCCAGCTCCCTCTCTACCCTTGGCCCCAGCCAAGCCATTCAAGAGTATTCATTGTCACTTCTCTGATTTGTGAACTGAGAAAGAAATAATACTGGACTGATGCTTACTATGACAATCCAGAATTCCCAGATGGTGAAGGCTTTTCCGTACCCAGTTGCATCAGAAGCCAAAACAGATGTAGCAGACATGGAAGATCTGTTTCTAAGAAACCATTCACTGTTTCACTTCAAACTGTTCTTTTGCCCTGCAGTGGTTTGCTCTCCCTGGCTCTGGAAAAGAGCACTATATCTGCTCACTGGAAGGTGTTCTTCACTCTCATCTTCCATAAAGAAAGAAGTTCCTCAAGAACAAATCTTATTACCTGCTTTTTCCATCAACATGAGCAAAATCAATTTGATGACACAGAGCTTTCAGACAGAGCTCGCCTTTTAATCTGCTTTCATACAGGCCAAAAAGCATGAGGGGAGAACAGAGAGGCACCATCTTAGTTCAGATCTTTTATAATGACAACATAAACCGGTAGATAAATGAATGTATATATGTATAGAAGCAACATACTAAACAGAGAGCACCTATCCAGGGTGTTGCATCCTCTCCTAGGTAGAATTCTCAACATCACTTATGCAAAGAAGTTGCAGGTAGACCTCCCTGCTTTCCTTTGCATAAGGTGTGAAATCATGACTAAGAAGCAATGACTCCAAAAATAACAAAATCATACAGCAACAATTCAACCAGCATAAATGCAGAAGTGATGACTTCTTCGGTATCAAAGATACCTGTAGCACTCTTTGCTGCTATAGACAAAATAGGCACTTGCCTGGAGACAGCAAAGCAAAGGAAGTCCCATCTGCCCTACAAAAGAATCTCTGAAACTGAGGATTTCTTCTTCTGTCAGAAGAATAGGTTGAGATGCATCAGGCAGCAGGTACTGCAGTTGGGGCAGTCCTCACCCAGAATGTGTAGGAGCTGATTCCTTACCCCAATCATCAGCAGCATTATTTATGTCCTTCAAAATGCCAGAAAAGTAACAAATCCCAGGACAAAAATCCCCAAACTATCTCATATTTTGCTGCTTTATTTTCATGAAAGTACTATTCAAATTGCACTGGCCCAAATAGTTTTCAGAAGTTATCACTATTTCAAACTCCAAGTCTCCTCTGCAGGCACTCCAGCTACTGCAGCGTCATCAGTGTAGTGTGGCATCCCTGAGGGCTTCCACTATTGCTCTTCAAATTGCCTCCATGGATTTATTTTGCAGATTAAAATTATGCTGCAAACAAGAACACTGATTATTAAAAATGTTTTCATTAATTCATCTGTGACCAAGCCAAGCAGCTGATTTTGTCACTCTTCATTCCCTGTCCTACAAATGTCCAGTTCTCTCCCTGCTATACCCTATCAGAGACGTACAAGCCATTTTTGTGGGCTTCTCATCTATCCAGCAGTTTGTAGAAATGGAAGTGGTTCCTCCAGCAGGTGAGAGAACTCAACAAAGGACACAGTGATATTGACACATATGCTTGGAAGGCTACTCACCATTTCTACCAAGCAAATCTGATAGAGGTAGCATTATATAAAATATATATTTTAAAATAGGTTGGTTCTTGCCCAGCTCACAGTGTAAAAGTCACCAGAATGCACACCACAAATCTACCACTATCTGAAATTCAAGAATGTTGATGTCTCCATTTCCCGAAATGCAGGCAGTGGATGAGATATATAATTGCTGGCCCAGCAGCCCTCTAAATGTTCTGATAACATACAGGCCCATTTTTTCTACATCTCTTCAACTTTCTCTAAATTCCATGGAAGCCATTTTAACTAAGGTACCTAATAGCTAAGCATGAAGTGTCTGGATGTTAATTAAAATACAGAGTGAGTCTGTCTACTATTTCTTCTATTCAAGTCACAACACAATCATTAAAAAACAGGATTTATAGTATGGATTTTTCAAGTTTGACAGCACAGCTATTCTACCGAGCCACCTGTTAACATGGATCATTATTTTAATACTGATTGAACCACACTTAACTCCCATGGGGCTACTACAAAACCCTCTCTAAAATGGAGACACAGTTTCCTCTTAAATAGTTAATCAGCTTGCCAGTATTTTCATCATGTCCACTTCATTATCAGTGAAAATGTGGCTTGCTTGTTCAACTTTAATTTTGTAAGAGCTGTGTATTACATTTCAGGCCCATATAAGCAACATACAGGAGCAGAACATGTTTTAGCTAATTAATGTTTCTGTAATCGGAGTCATTGAATCAAATATTTATGTAATTGATACACAAAGAGGTCCCCAAAGAAATATTGTCTTGTTCCAAGTGCTGTACTAAGTGAGAGTAAAATACAAAGTCTAAAGAAGTAGAGCACAAAAGACCCCAGTCTGCTTCCAATGCTACATTACTCTGTATGCACTCACATTGGCTTCAGAAGACATTGATTAACATGGATAAAAGTCTTGGACACATATTGAATTTCCCCATCCTTTTAAAATCAATGTTAGCTACTATTAAGCTTTCTTTTGCACTTTAGATGAGTGAATATTTTGAGACAACTAGAGCATTCACACTGAGTAGCTGCAAGGTGTGTCACATGTTCTAAGGCCATGAGTTGCTTTTCTTGGAATTATCTGCAAATCATATAGAAAGATTTTGGAAAAATGTATCATTTTTTTCAGGCTCTTAATTACTACTACATTAAGCAATATCCATAACCTTTTAACTAAAAATTGAAATATTTTATGACCAAAAAAAAACTCAAGGAAAAAAGTTCAATCCAAATAAATAGAACTCTTGGATATCAGAATTCCACTTTTTCACAATGAAAATTATTAACATTAAAATAAGCTACATATGATGTAAATGTGATGTTAGGGAATATGTCAGACTCAAGAAAACAACTCATATAGCAAGAACATTGATGTCACTGCTCAAAAAAAGCATCCTCAACTAGAGGTGTGGAAAGGAGGAGAGACAGAAAGAAAAAGCCCCTCTGTATTGGATGATTTACCATGATATTATTTTGGCTACTCTTCTGCAGCTGGCAGAAGATAAAAGATAAAGCCTTCTCCCACTGGCAAATGGGGAGCACCTTAGTGTGACAAAACAGTGGAATTTAATCCCATAGATAAAATCTATCTGCAGCATGATAAGCTTTTTGTTGTTTCAGTTTGGCAGTGAAGGGGTTGGTTGGTAGTTTTAGAGATGGATGTTGTTTTGGTTTGGGGGTTCTGGGGGAAGTTTTATATGTTTGGTTTGGCTTTTAGGATTGGGGGGGTGGGTTTGTGTTGTTTTTAACAAAAGTTCAAAAGCATGCCTTGGAAATCAAGCAGAAAAATGCAGTCACAGCCACCATCATCAGTAGTGCTCTTATTAAGAGTTCTCCATAAGCTGATACATTGAGGGCCTTAAGGATTTCCTTGTCTTAGAGTGTCATGTAGACAACAGAGTTTAACAATACATCCTTAAAACTATGCTAGCTCTAAAATTCAAGTTATTATACATGAGCTTCTTGGAGGGTAATTTAAGCATGGTTTTAAAATTGTCATCATCTTTCCCTTGAAAGATATTTTCATCTCCTAAATGCTACTTAGCAAAGTACATTTCATTTCCAACATGCTCAAAGTGATCTCACTTTGTCAGAAAGCCAAGGTGCATCTCCAGTGTCTTCTTATTCTATTCCTATTATGCTTCACCATACATAATACTAACTGAATAAAACACATGTTGCAGTTGCAGTCATTAAAGCAGCAGTACAATTAAAATTTAAGTGAACTACTGGTGTTCCACATTAGGTAAAACACAGAAAGGAGAAAGAGATGAAGGGAGAAAGGGAGGAAGGAAGGGAAGGAAGGAGGGAGGGAGGGAGAGATGGAGAGAGGGAAGAAGGGAGGAAGAGAGGAAGGGAGGATCAACCCCAAGAACAGCCTGCAATGTCAATGGTACTTACTGCTCTTCCTGGGAATCAAGGTGAAATATTTGAGGGCATTCTTAAAGTGGCCCTATCTCAGGCAATTCTTTGTGTATCTCATGCAAAATTTGACTTGTGCAACTAGTGTTAAATAGGGTTTATTTAGAGATGACTGTCATGGCTTCGGCAGCTATGTCACAAGGGTAAATATGAGCAGCTGGCATTCCTTTTCAGTTTATGAAGACGTGCCAAAAAATCTGGGTTCTGGCGTGGACGTCTTTGGGGAAAAAAAAGGGGTTTACTGTATTTTTATTAATAACCGTGTTACTTTAAGTGGAGGAAGCAAATCCTGCTAATGTTTAACATTTTGCAGATTACCATAAATGTTTACAGGATCTGTATTATGGGATCTATATTAGTCACTAGGTAATATTGTAAAATACAAAGTAATTAATTCCACATACATATGCAAGAGTTAACATCAGACTCATTTTATCTAACTTTGCAAACTGGTCAAACAGGCCAGTCACAGATGCAAATGTTATTTTTACTCACAGCAAACAGTAGTTGTGTTGTTATGTTGCTGTCACCAGATGCGACTAGGGAGTTTCCTCTCTGCTCTATTCTTTCTGCCAAATATCATTTCACATAACCCTAAATTATACTAATACCATTGTTTTCATAGGCACAAGCTATACTGAACCACCCAAATGTTTTGATTTGAAGATAACCAGTCAAAGAGCTCCTTAAACCTGATCTGCCACTTGTGATCTCTGATGCAGAGAACATCAAGTTTGGAAAGTGAGTTATTATGACACAGGAATAAATGCTATAGCTTGGGTCTGACTTTTGCAAGGAGCATAGTGAGAAGGTTGTCAAACCTCATTTATGACAAACCACCATTATGCGTACTCAATGTTACTTCACAGAGGAAAAAGTTGTAACATTCATCTTTATGCCCATTGCCTTCATTGTGCACTTTGTCTTGGACATGTAAAATAATACTTCAGTTTAAAACAGGAAAACAGAAAAACCCAAGAAGTTTACATTAAGAGAAAACAAACTTTCTCTGGAGGACAGCAATAACAAATGTTAGAAAGTTATAAGGAAATTAGAAACAAGTAAAAAATTCCTTAATTCACAAATAATAACTGGCTAGATATGGAGACAGACTGTACTCTTGCCTATTTTTCACATATCCAAAAAAGAATAATACTGCCCTCTCCACATACAAATTATGCATCTGCATTTATTTTCTTTTCTCTGTTTTTTGTTTGTTTGTTTTTTGTGATTTTTTTTTTACACAATTAATTAACAACACAAATGAAAAAGGTGTTTGCCTGTAGCTATTCAGCATGTAACAACCATGTTAACAAATATTTTATAATGCAAATTCTCATTTTTTCAAAAAGATAATTGTAGAAATTAAGATTTTTACTTTGTCATAATGTTATCCTGTGTTCTTAGAGATGAACACCCTGACATCGAAATAGTTTTAGCCTACAAAAACCCAATGCAAAAGATGTTGTGCTTAGTTCATTCAAGTTAATTCAGCTTAAATTCTTGTACTTCAACTAAGGTTAACCAAGATCATAGATTAAGCAACTTTCCAGCCACAAGAAGACAGATGCCCTTAGAAGTCATTAAGTGCTGAATCAGCTCTATTGCTCAGTAAGTATATCCTTCATGGCTCCCACAATATCAGTAAAAAGAGGGCAATGGCTTGATCCCTTTTGTCTGGTTGGTTGGTTTTGGTTGTTTTGTTTTTTTTTTTTTTGTTATTGTTGTATTGGTTGTTCTTGTTGTATTTCTTCAATAAGTTTAACAAGAATAAGAACTATATAGGCCCTATTTTTTTTAGCTGTATAGCTACCATAGGCCACCTAGAAAAGACAGTGCAGGGATGTTCATTGAAGACCATAGACATAGCAGACACCCTTTTGCTCTCTTCCTTTCTGTCACTACTGCTTCAAGCAAAAACTGATGCTGTTTTAGGAAAGAGATTGTGTTCAGGACGAGTGTGACCAGCAGGTTGAGGGAGGTTATCCTCCCCCTCTACTCTGCCCTGGTGAGGTCATATTTGGAGTACTGTGTCCAGTTCTGGGCTCCTCAGTTTAAGAAAGACAAGGAATTATGGGAGGGAGTCCAGCAGAGAACTGCAAAGGTGATTGGGGCTCTGGAACACCTTATGAGGAAAGGCTGAGAGAGCTGGGTCTGTTCAGCCCGTAGAATAGAAGGCTGAGAGGGGATCTTATTTATGCTTATAAATATCTCAAGGGTAGGTGTCAAGAGGATGGGACCAAACTCTTTTTAGTGGTTCCCAGTGACAGGATGAGGGGTAACAGGCACAGAAGGTTCCATTTAAAACATGAGGAAAAGCTTTTCTACTTTGAGAGTGTCAGAGTACTGGAACAGGCTGCCCAGAGAGGTTGTGGAGTCTCCATCTCTGGAGACATTCAAAACCTGTCTGGATGCATTCCTGTGTGATCTGCTCTAGGTGTACCTGTTTTAGCAGGTGGATTGGACAAGATGATATCCAGAGGTCACTTTGAACCCCAGCTATTTTGTGACTGTGTGATATCTTATTGATCTTAAATGAATGTTTTTCTTTACAAGACTGTATACTGTCTGTTCTAACCTGAGGGTCCAAAAGTGGAATCCCTCAAACATGAGTCGTAGCACTGTGTTTTACACCAAAAATACAGCATGCTGTCATTAAGAATGTTCTGAATCTAGTGAACCAATAAAAACATATTTATCCCAGGACTAAAATCACAAGTTGTTCTCATATCAGCTCAACATACAATTTTAATGAAAATATCTGTACCCTTCACACGTGACTTCTCAGCATGTTCTACGAAATTCTCAGCAGTATAACAAACAGCATCTTCAGCATGTTTTAAGAGGAGTTAACAGGAGGAAGGAAAAAAAAAAAAAAGCAGTGAAACAAGCAAAATAAGACACATGTCTTGGCCAACAAAGAAAAAGGATAATGTATAGTCTCATTTTTCTCAGGAGATTCTGAAGGGAAAAAGACTTTCCCTTTTTGATTAGACAACTTGGGGGAGGAACGGGGAGGGGAGGGGGGCAAGAGTGACATACACATCTAGAGAAGTGATGGAATTTCATTTTTTGTAATTTTCAAAACCAATTAATTTTTCCCATAAAAGAACTCATCATCAAATAATTACCTCAGAACTTTCCAGTTCATTTACAAAAAGCTTTTTCCTCTTCAGAAGAAAGCCATGACAATTTTTTTTTCTTCTTAATCAACTCTCTATAACATCATTCATTACTTTGTATATTATTTAAGAGCACACGTCATCACTTGGAAGTGGTCTGAACCAGAATTTGAATCCAGCTGGACTTCAGCTAAATAAGGAGTCAAATAATCGAATTCAAGTCTCTTGCTAGACTTTTCAGGTTCTGATGAAATTCACAACTGGAAGAAGCCTCCAAATAAATCTGTTCTCATGGGTTTTATGTGATTTGGTTATAAAAATCATAGCAGGAAGATAGTCATCTGTTAGCAGTATTGAACCTTAACCCAAACATCTAGCATAAAAGAATCAGGATCTGAGGTCACTTTTTTCTGTTCAGTGCAAGGATGGCCCAGTGAGCTGAGCAGTGAAATAAAACCCATAGCCACCTGCAACTCAAACTGAGCAAGGAAAGTTTTAAGAGTTAAAAGGCTTTTCTATTTCTTTCTATTCCTGGCAGTGATTTAATGTGTATACACTATGCCAAGTCAGCTGACTCAAATTTTCAGATACAGTCTGCAATTTGGTCCACATTTTGGAAGTGTTGACTGGTTGCACTGAAAGCAATGTGAGCTGCAACTTCACAGCACCTCTGAAAAGAAGCCCTAAGTTTCTCAGATTTGGTGTCAAAAACAATAGAACACCTAAAACTAGTACCCAGGAGGGACTTCCCTTCAATGGATATAAATACCTCTAGCTTTTAAAGAGGTCCAGAGGGATAGCACAGCACTCCATTCATCAACATGGGATTTGGAAGACCCATGCTCAATTGACCAACTGTCTGCAGTTAAGTAACCTAAACACAGCTCCCAGCTGATATGACCATAGTGCTATCCAACATCACACACATGTGGTGAGAATAAATACATTAAAGGCTGTGAGGTTCTGCTGTTGCAGTATAAGAGCTGTTCATTTTGTGGGTTGAATGAAGAAACAACAGAAAACTCATATAGGGCTGTGAAGAAAGCTAAGAGTAACACTGAAAATCACCAGGTTATTCTGAGAAAATACAAAATGTCTTAACAGTAATTTGTATTCCAGCAAACTACTTAAGAAAGCCGTTCTTCATTTTATCAATATTAAAATGTAAACACTTTTTCTTTTTTTCTTTTGGTAAGAAAAGTGTTTTCACATGCCATAGGAACATTTAGATAAAAAATAAGTTTTCTACTGAAGTAATATGAAAATTGGTACTCAATTGTGCATTAAACAACAGTAACAACCACATATTTCCCAGGCAATAAGAACCAAGCAACACAGAAACTCTCCCATCATCTTCTTCTTGGCTTCACACCACATTTTAGGCAGATATAAAATAGCTTGTACAACATATTTCTGCAGATCTCTAACTGGAGGTTACTGTGACAGCAGCGTTTGGCCCAGGGATGTTACTGTTCAGCAATAAGAAGCTGTCTTCATGATCAGCTTCTCAAGCTGGCTATGAGACATACCTTCAGGACATCCTACACTTGCTGTAGCTGCTGAAGCAATGGTGGGGAGCCAGTGAGGCTGTGTTAGAAGGAAAGCAGCACATATTTTTAAGAGATGGCATGTGTGTGACTTGTCTCTCAGTTAACATTCATGTAAGGCAGGAATGAAGGCAGACTGGGTCAAGCCCTAGTACATGGTCACAGCTGGGCTCCTATCCTCCCCACCAGCATGCAGAGTGGGGATCCATGCTCTGGGCACCCAGTTGCTGCTGAGCTGCTCTGACAGCACAGTCCAGCCATGGCAACATCCTGCACATAACCACCTCTGACATTGAAGAGGTCATGACCTGTCTGGGTACTTGGTGTTGTGCATGAGGAGCAAGTCGTCCCCTCTTACCTCAGGGTCTTTCTCTATCTCCAGCCCTGCTTCCACCAAGTTGCGTTCGTACTCCTCCCGCTGCAGCTGCTTCTCCTCCTCCAGGGCATCCTGGGGGCTGAGCTGGATCACCTCCACTCCCAGAGGCCCCAGCTGCTCAGGCAGGACACGCTGTCCACCATCCTGCTGTTGTGGCTCAACATGGCCCTTCCCGGTCCCACCATTCAAAACCCAGGCCAAGGAAGCAGATCCACGTGTTGGCTCTGGTGAGCCCACACTGGGCGGCTGCCGAGGGAGACGTTTTCGATAGTGGTAGGCTAACACATAGTCAACTTTTCTCTTGCTGTCCCTGAAATGCATGCCGCTTGGGGATGCCTTGTCCACGGCCCCTTCTTGTGTCACATCCAGGTAATTGTTGATAATCTGAGACAGAAACACATGAGTTTCACAGACGAGAAAGCCAAAAAGCCCAAGAAGAATGCAAGCCTGTGTTGTATCTCAACACAAGCACATAAAGCTGCACAGAGCCAAAACTGGAGGTCAGCCAGGGGCAGGTATGACCTAAAACATGCACTCTGCATACCAGATTAAGTCACTTTGACCACACACACACATGCAAAAAAAAAAAAAAGAGTGGCTGAAGACAGCAGCCTTATCCAAATGCATGGGATACCTACTAGATGGATAGGTATAGAGGCATGAACCAACTCTGTCTCTCCATCCTACACATGCACAGGCCATACAGGAGAAGACACATTTTGAAACGGGATGAAGAAGTGAGAGTAAGGATCATGTTATGGATTGGGATATAAGAAAGGATCTGCTGTGGAGCAAAACTGGGCAGGGGAGGGAAGAAAAGGTCTGCATGTGGGAAGAAAGGGCAGAAGCTGATCTGAGCTAGAATAAGATATCCTCAGTGTAGTGCAAGGGAAAGAAGAGTAGGGCTGGACAGAAATGCTTTGGAAAACACCAGGGATTTGTGAGGATATGCCCTATGGACAGCTGACAGTGCTAGCTGACCTATATTTTAACCTATTAGGAAAAGACTATGTGACTGACCAGCAACACTGCAAAAGGAAACCAATTACTAAAATCATTCAAATTACCTATATTGTGCTCAGTTGCTCCCTTGGACCGCCCCTGTCTCCTCTCCTCCACTCTCCAAACCCTTCTGGAGTGAAGCTGTTCCAATACTAACCCCTGACATCATGCCCCAGCCTGGACAGCAATTTTGTGTCACCTGTGTTGAACTCTGATACCAAATATAAGGCATTCACTTTCACCTCTCATTCACTAAGATAGCCCATGTGTTTTCCAAAACTGTTATCAATCACCATTTCCAGCTCAATGCTGTAACTCAAAATCCTTCACAGAGCTCTCTACATTGTCGTTCATTAGAGTGACACCAGCCTTTCAGTGACAGGGTAATAAGATAAGAGCAAACAAAGAGGGCCAACCTGATGCAAAGAAATCAGCCCATAACCTAATACTAGACATTTATGGCTCCCAGAGGTGGACATACAAGCAAAATCTTGACAGGTACCAGTTACAGATTTCTTTTTCTCCTTATCTCCCCTTCCATTACATGCTCTGGTAGTCCTGAATGCAAAATTAACCAAGCATGCTGTATAGCAATTTTCTCATTTGTTAACACAACATGGATTTTTGAAGGTTTTATATAAATGTGCATACTATTATATACCACAACATCTCCCAAATTCCTGCTTTTGATTGCTTTGCATCACTTAGTTTCCCACAAAGTAGTTTTCAGTCACTATACCACTAAATAAATCTTGTTTTTTATATGCATACTTCATCCTTCATTCTTTCACAAAATTATCACCAAATAATCTGTTCTGCACATTACACTTATCACACATTTTATGTGTAAAGTGTGCATATAGTCCCTTTAGGCATATCTATACTCACATTCAACACTACATTCTGGCAGAATATAAAACTGCTTGGGAAACAACATTTTCTTGTAATTCCTCATTTCCTAGTTAGATACATTTTCATGTAGTACTTACAGGTGGTCCATGAAAACCTCCTGGATCCATCTCTGCCACAGTGAAGAAAAACCTGTTGCAGATTTCTAGCCTCCCTTCCAGAGAGTTTGATGCTATACTGTGTGGAAATAACGATGTCACTACCACCAGGTCACTGGCACAACACAATGAGTTATCTGACTCTAGAGAAGGCGAGCTCTAAGCATCCTTTCCTCTCTTACTGGCCAGTGTAGACAGAAATTAGAAGCACAAACAAAATGTGGGAGAGGGAACAAGGAGGTTGGAGAAAATGAAAAGCCACTAAGATGTTTTCCTGCTTATTACCATGCGTAGCCAGCTGCCACATCCCAGCCACCTGAGAGAGCACCATGGCAACATTTGATGTTGCTGGAGTTACGAAGAATAGGATGAGAAAATACAACAATGCCTCTTTCTTCCTCCTTTTCTGTTGACTCTTTTCCTCACTCTTGGCAGCAAAGTGCTACCCCTATTATTATGGGTGCATATTGCACAGAAATCAAATCATAATTCCCACAGATTTCAGTAAAGACATTTTCTGGCCCTAAATTTGCACTGCCTTCCTCGCCATGTGAAATTCTGGTACAAGAATACTTTGTTAGGGAGGAACACAAATAAGTTTAAATTTCCAAAATGTCGCTGAAGGACTTATCAAGATATTTCCTCCCCTCTCACAGTCATTGTAAAAGTCAGAATCAGATTTAAATTACTACCTTCAGTCCTACATTGATTGCTTCTTGCCATTTCCAAGACAAGTAGCCAGCACAATGAGAAAATGGGAAGGTAGGATTGACATTTCACAATGATTTTATTCTAGTCCTCTAATAACCAATATATTATCACAAATGTATCCCAAGAAGTGTCTCCTGTAACAACAACTCTGCTCTGAAGACCACAGCCACACTACACTCCCACGTTCCAACCCAGCCCACAGTAACACCTGGGCATGTGCTGGCCCAGGGTTTGCACAAGGATAGCTAATTTAGTAATCAACCTGCAGATGTTTTCCTGCAGTAGGGATAATAGCAAGCTCCCTATTCCTTCTCTGAAGGGTTTTGGCTAAAGAAAATCTTGGTGAGACTACAATAGTAGCAATTAGGTTTTTTTCTGTACACCAAGAGATACTACTGAATTACCTAAGGCTATAATATCAGTTTATTTGTACTTCCCAGTACAGCATAGATTTGTTTAACACACAGGACAAATGCACCACACTCCCTTGCTTCAAGCCTCTTCCTCATCTCAAAGGCACTAGAGGTAAGTCGATGAACATAAAATCCTACTTACAGAACTGCTGAAGGACTCCATACAGCTCGGTGGTTCAAAAGCTCCATTTATCCTGCTGTTGTGCAAAGAAGTCCGGTTTTGAGGAACTGTGAGATATTTGCTGTTGTATGTTGAAAAATAGTCCCTTGCTG
This sequence comes from Nesoenas mayeri, assembly GCF_963082525.1. NCBI lineage: Eukaryota > Metazoa > Chordata > Aves > Columbiformes > Columbidae > Nesoenas > Nesoenas mayeri. Next base: position 69,164,926 of record NC_137541.1, read on the forward strand.
ATTTTGATGTCTTCTGTCTGTTCAGAGTTGGGTATGAGGAGGCTAGAGGAAAGTCTAAGAATAAGAGATGAGTATTGTTGCATAGAGCAGGTTTTGTGCAGGTATTTTTCTAGAGGAATGGGAAATACTGCAGTTAATAAACACTATTCAACTTCAGATGCTGTACTTCAGTAAATGGAGAGGGGTACCTGCAACTGTAAAGAAACAACAGGTACTTACCTGTGTGAACTGTTAGAGAAGGGGGGAAAAATAATACAACACTGCACTTAGTTTGGTACTTCCCTCATTTGTCAACAGCATTTGTACTCCTACACTTCAGTCATGAGTTGAGGAGCTAGAAAGTCTGTGCTTTGTAGCTACCTAACCACCCCCAGGACATGAACAAGCTGTGTCTTCAGTAACTGCATCCTTGTTCTCTGAGTACAGTATTCATGCCAGATGGAAGCCACTACAATCAGAGTCACGTTTGCCTATGGCGTACAACTAGGCCTGAAAATGGGCTGTATTTCAGTTCTAGTGTGAAGTGAACAAATTCAGTGGCATCAGGTACAAAGTTTTGGTTAATAGTCGTTCTACACTAAGAGCTCTTAATATTTGGACACGTAATGGTGTGAAATTCTCATAAAGTACATCTAAGTTTATACCTACATATTTTGGCTTGAGGGACTAAAGCCTTGCACCCTTTAGGTTTAGATGTGTTCTCCAGCTCTTGTACTGACAAATTACATGGTCACAATGCAGCATGATGGAGGGTCTAGAGAGGGTGGGGAGTTACATACCACTCCCTGCTCACCACCACCACCGGCAAGCTAGTAGAGCAGAGTACAGCAACGATAGAATATGAGAAGAATGCTTGGTCACTAGTAGGGAATGTAGAAAGTCAATCCCATGCAGGCAGTAGCACAGTGAAAAAAACGATTATAAAAAGTAGTGGGTACAGAAACTCTTTTGACGTACCAAAGTTTCATACTCTTACGCCCTCTAGTGGCGCTGTAACTGAAATGTGGTTGATCTTTACCCATAGTTTCTTTGAGAAGCTTATTGTGGTGAAAAACTGTGGCTTGGTCCTTCAGGCATTAGTGTTTTCTAGCAAAGAGAAGGCACAGGTGTAGCAGACACATCTGCCCACATAGTTAGCCCTACTACCACTAAAGAGACAAAGCACTGTGCCTTCCCTAGGAAGAAGAAATAATTGGAACATTAACCAGCTCCCAGGGAGACACGGCATCCCTTCTCTTCTCACATCTCTTCTTACCTGGCAACACTAGTAATGCTGCAATTGTTTTCTCCTAGCTTCACCTTCTGTCTAAGAAAACAAGAACCTTCAACAGCAGAGTGTAGTTACTTTCTAGTCTGGGAGGAACTGCCATATGAGATTTGCTACAATGCATTATGAGAAAATGATCTTGCCCTTCTCTGCCACAAGAAAGCACTGGGGAATATAGGTAGTTTCTTCCACACCTTCCTCATGCTGACAGAGATAGGGAATGAGGGAAAGCAGAAACAGCTGTGTCTCTTGCTCAGTATTCATGTGACTGAAGAGTCAGAAATACATTGCATTACATCTCAAAAACAGAGCATTGAAGGAGGAAGCTGTATGTATGCAGGAAACTTCATCTGCAGGGATCATCATCTTCAAATAATTTAGGAAAAAGCTAAAAGGATCCATCCTAATAGATGGTGATAGCAAAACTTTCACTTTTTTTCTTTCTTCTTTTTTTTTTTTTGGGGGGGGGGAGGGGGGTGAGGGGGTAATGGCGTGTATTGCTAAAATCTGGAAGTCATTTTTCCCCCTTATTTAATTAAATACCTTATTTTTTCTTTCAAGAGTTTAAGACAGACATGTACTGCTGCTAATTTTCTATGTTATCAACACAGGCTGAATCTGCTTGCCCCCAATCACGTGATAAGAGAAGAGACAATGAAATGCTAAAGAAGGAAAAGCTTGGGGACGGGGGATCTGACTCCTAAATGTTATGATTATTCTTGTGTTTCCTATCAATAATAAATTAGGGTGCTGCAGTACTTGAACAGTAAAGTAGATTGAGTCACCAGTCTTCCTCTTCTGATCTCTCAAGTAGACTCCTACTTCCTTTACTTTAATGAAGCACATAATGACACCACAAGGGAAACTCCAAGGAAAATAATTAATAAGTGAAGGTTTCATTCCCAAAGGCTACAAACAATGTTTCTCCAGTATTTTCAGACTAAGCCTAGGATATCTCACAAGATCTTTACACAGTCAATTAAAGACCTTTTTTTTTTCTTTTAAGTCCTTTTAACTAGGCATTAAAAAAAAAAAAAAATCTGCGATTCATTTATAATAGAATTATTTTATTTCCATAATGCTTCCCAACCTTCAGAAACTCTGTCATGAACATGAGGTTAACACTGGTAAACTGGTGAGGCAGTCAGGGACTTCCAGTCAGGATAAGCTTTTTGATGGAAATGCAGCTTCCATATCTGAATTTGGAAGACTCCTTTTCTCTCAAAAACTTTTAATCTTCCCAAATCAAACTGACTGAACCCAAATGTTTTATTCTGAATGTATTCCACATTTGACAGTGCTTGTCTGTGATATCACAGTGTCTCAGGGGCTTCTGCTTCAGATGCTGCCTGACCTCATTCTACCCTGTAAACTTTTATGAAATCTGGTCTTACATGTTCTCGTTCTGTAAATATTCTAGAAGAATTAGCATTTATAGAAACAAGCTGTGTGTATGTATGTGCTTATATATATAAATTTTATATGTGCATACATGCGTAGCTTTGGTACATATATATATCTCTCTATATAGATAGATAGATAGATATCTCTATCTATCTATCTAGATATATATAGATAGATATCCCCAGGGAAAAGCAGTAGAGTTAATCTTGAATTCAACCTGGAAAGCAAATGTTCAAGAACTACAATCATTCTAGAAAATAGCATGGGAACCATCCTTTCAGTCAGACTTCATTATGCTGTGAATGGTTTCCAAGCACAAGATATCTCCAGTATAGAGATCAGTGACCACCTCTTGTTCTGAAGTCATTTCACAGCTAGTGATCCTCTGCTTGGTTGCTCAATCTCTCTGCACTCTTTTGTTTCAGCTTTTTGTAATTTTTAGGGTTAGCTGCATGTGCACTAGTTGACCTCATCATTTGAGTTTCTAATTCCTTGTCTAAAGTGCAATAGTGAAGAAGCCACACATACTGCCAAAAATGGAAGGACTGAGAGGGTGTACTAAAAGACCACACTGCTTGTGAAATATGTGGTAAAAGAGTCTACTTAATTAGGAGTTCTGTATTAAATCCTGAATAACAGCCAATTATCTGATCTTAGTGGTCCAGATAATCAGATTATCACATGCACAACTACTCACAGAATATATCGTAAACGATTTGGCCACCCAGGGCACAGACACTGGCCTGATTTCATTTATCTTCCTCTCTTTCCAGTTAAGTATCAGAAATGGGCTGCATTTCTGACAGATGCCACAGTCAGAGTATACCTGTACTCGCACAGACTGCTTTGCAAATCTGTTCAAAACATCTGCAGCTTAGGATCATGGTTTGGCAAATTTGTCATTTCTTCCACCCTCCAAGTAGGTATGAAAAAGAACTACTTGAATTTGCTGTTTCTGTGTATTTTGACTTAAACATATCTTCTTTAAAAGTGATATATATAAATAAAAATATGTACCTGGGTTATATGTGTGTTTTTTAGGTCCCCGCTAAGCTAATGACTTCTCAGTTCTGAACATGCACATCTAGAGTTGCTCATTTCAATACAGCAAATCATGCCAGTATAAATATGCAAGTATTTTCATCACACTGCAATTTTGTTTTTTAAGCTGCCACTGCTTGTCTCTTCAAAATATTGTTTGTTATTTACTATTTCAATCAAAGAGGGAATGCATGTTAATTAAATACACCTTTGTCAAGCTAAAGGAAACAGGCCACCAGAGGAAATGTCTAGGAATTTTTTATGTAGGAAATCCATTCTTTATTTAACATTACTTGAAGAAAAAGGTCCAGTAGGTTTCATTAAAGATAATTTACATTAGTGCAGTGCATTCTTAAACTCCTTATTTGAATAAAAGAAGGATAGAGTTTGACCATTAAATTTCAGGTATCTGATATTCCGTCAGGGTGGTTTAAAAATTACTTAGATGTTTAGTCCCCTACTCAACTGCTTCTACTAATGTCAGTCCCATAACTAAACTCAGCCTTAGACAGTTATCTCTATAGAGAGTATTTATTCTCTGGTCATATTCCAGAGGCTAGGAAAGAAAGGGGAAAGAGTATGTATGGCCCAACATAAAGGAAGACAACTGAGATACCAATTCATACCCAGGATATACTCCTTGGTGTGTGTCCTAGAGGCTCAGGATGTGGCATTTCAAACTGATATCTGCCTGTCTGGATCCCATTGCGGCTACACTCAGGCAGTCAATGGCATTAGCCAAGACTTCTCATGTGTGGTTTTCCCCTTCCCATCTGCAGTTTGGAAGGTACTGTACAAGCACTCCAACTGCCAGTTGCAAATTTGGCTCTTGTATCTCTTGTTGGAAACTCAACTGTGAGGGAACAAGTAGGAAGTGGCAAATCTGAAAAATGATGTTTTCTATTTCTAGCTTCACTTCTTCCTCCCTTTGGTTGCACCCCCAATTTAATTTCTAGAGAGGCCTGCTGGCTCATGGCATATGGTTGGGACAATGTAATGAAAATGGGAAGTAGTAAGGGAATTGCGTAGGTCTGTGCTGCCCACCTTAAACCTTAGCAGGACTGTTCCATCTTGTTTTAGCCTTTGTTACTTCCTCCAAGCCACACCTATACCTCCATTTTCCAGAAGCTTCCTCTAATTTCCTCCTCTCTGTTTCAGACTTCATACCCTCTAATCTGAATTTTTTTTTCATTTGTACTATGGTGCATTAGAGACAATTCAAAAAGCCTTGTCTGTCTTCAGTTCCTGACTCTTAAAAGGCACTAATGGTAGTTTTGAAGACATAGTGAAGGAAATCACACTCTGCTGTAGCTGTTGAGCTTGGTAGAGCTGTACACAAGAAGTAATTCTGGCACAAGATGAGCTTATTCTATATCACTATGCACAACGATGATTCAGGAAGCTGTTAATATGCAATAAACAGAGTGACTTGTCCGTAATGCTCTAGCCCTTTGCGTGAATGCATATTCACTGATTCTTTAATGTAAGCATTACTGGCACAAAGGATAATAACAATCCTCATACAGTCATTTTAGGGAAAAGGAGGCCTAGGGCCATCTGCTCCACAGGGAAAGGTGAGCCTGAAGCACCATGATAGAGCAGAGCAGTGAGTGACCCTGCTGACAGGGAGCCCAGATACAGAGCAGCAAGTCCAGGTCAGGATCGGGGCTGGAGACAGTGATCAGGGTCAGACACAGCTCACTGATCACCCAGCAAGGCAGGAGTGATGAGGCAGGTCTGAGATCAAGCTGGGAAGTGAAGCCACTGGGTCAAGGCCAGGCCAGCAAAGATCTGACACTGGGAGCAGGTGCAGCTGCTGTGATGTAGCACATGCAGAGGTGAGCGGTAAAGCCTCAGCTTAAAAGCATTTCCCAAAGGAGAGGAGGGCAAGCCCTCACTTCCAGCTTTCTTCATCATAGCTCTGGTTGGTGAAGGAGCTGGCCTTGGACTCAGCCAGCTAAATTTTTTAACATGGTCAACTAAACATGTAGAAGGCGGTTGCGCTCTGGGCCCTGACACTCTACCCCTAAACTGCTGACAGAAACAACAGCATTGCAACGCCCCCAAACAGACAGGGGCAAGCAAGAGGGAACATGGCTCCTTGTTGGCTTTAACTGGCCTGAATAGCTATGGTGACAGACACAAATGTAAAAACCCATGGTTGTGTCGCTTCTAATCAGGAGCCCTCACCTTCAGCCCAGGGAGAAGGAAGAATGCACCTGAGTTAACAGAGATGCTCACCTCTGGCACACACTATGAGCCAGAGAGACTGATTCTTTGAGTACCTGATTTTTCTGATACAAAGTGTATATCAGAACTAACTCCAACAGTGAAGGATCAGGGATAGAGAAAGGGCACTGGAATAACTCAACAAAGATCAACAGTGGACATTAAATCTGATGGTTTGTTGCATAATGTGATCTGCTACACAAATAATTTTAGGAAGGTGACTAGATGGGAGATCACAGAAATAGCAGGATTAGGTGAGCTTCACAACAGTTCGGAGCTCACAGCAGAGCTATGACCCCAGAAACCATGAGATTATGTGCAAATAACTACAGAGCTTTTGACTGTCCCAGTAAAGTAATAGTGACACAACATCAGCACTGAATGCTATTCTAAACTTGTATGCTGGGAACTCAAACAAAAGGTTTTATGTACTGAGCAGATTTGTTCCTTGCATATGGGAACTGAAAGCTCACTGCTGCACATTGTCTTCTGAAAAAGGATATTGCTTGCTCCTCCCAGTTGCATTGCAAAAAAGCAAATGCAGATGGAAACAGCAGAAGTCCAGCACAAAGCATTTGCCTAACGATTGTCTTTTCCACATGAATCACAATGCTGACCCACAGCTGCACTCCTGAGGCTTCAGAAGAAATTAACTCTGTGTTTTATCTCTGAGCTTTCCATATGTAACCTGGGCCACAGAGTTTTTTTTTATTATTTGGGATTTTTTTGAAAATGTCCTGAAAGTATACAGAAAAGTCCTTTTAAAGCATTGCTCTGTTCCTTACTCCCTTTCCAACTTCATAGGCAGCAATTAACAATGAAACAAAGAATAAACTTACCGGGCGAGTGTGTTTCCATGTTGCCTGAAGGTTTAGCTAGAAGTTGCGTCAGTGCTAATAGGATGCAGCTACGCTGATTGTGAGTACAATCTGCTTCTGCACTGGCTTAAGTAGTGAACAGCACTAGCGGCTATTTCCATCCTGGCTTGATCCTGCCTTAAGCAAACCACAAACTGAGGCTAATTAGCGAGACCACTTGTTTTGGTGACTATCCTCACAGAGGAAAAAGAGGGGGAAAAAGGCAAAACTCCCATGACCTGAGAGGCAAACGGCAGTTCTCTGCTGGAACTTCAGCATCTTGTCTTCGTGCTCCATAACACCTCAACAAGAAATGTAACAGGCATATTTTGTCCTTACTTCCCAGAAGGCAGTGGAGAGGGAGTGGAGAACAGGAAGAAAAAAAAGCTAATACAAAATCAGGGCTATACAACAGAACCAGCTCTGTCCAAGAACTATTATACAAGGATTAGACTATCTTGGAGGTGGTTTCTGTGGGGAAGAGTGTCTTTATATCTGCAAAGCTTACAGTGCTTCCAGGCAGGAGGTAAGTGCAGAAACCTTTTTATAAGGCTCTATCTCGACTACTCAAGTTACCTTACTGCCTGGATGCTGCACTGTCATTCCTGCATGAAATATTCAGGGGATTATCTTGTAATCAACTCTCTAATCAGAACAGGTGATGAATCCAGCTTAGCCTTCCACCTCAGAATTTAAGCAATGTGTTGGGAAGAAAAGTTGTTGGTGATTAATGCCATATAAGAAAGGACTTTTATGATAATTGGAAGGAAGTATAATTATTTGGCGTTCAAACTTTCTTTTTCTTTCAGCATATTTATGACACTACAACAATTTCTCTTATGTGAGAAGAGGAAATGGATTTATTCAATGCCTGAATAAAGAATAACAGTGTTTCTACTAGCTTGTGAATTCAGATCATACACTGTGTCTTGACTGGCAATCATAGTTGTCTGTATCACAGAGAGATGTACTGATGCACTGTGGCTAAGCTATCAAAGATACTAGGTTTATATAGGGAGGAGTATGGTCGTTGTGTCTCAAAATTTGGACTGGGTGTAAAACTTTCCCAGGAAGGCTGAGAAATATATGTACTGGTTTAAACTCTGGACAAATTTTTGCTGAGTAGTTGCCCTTTGAATGAAACAACTATAGGCAGACTAAAGAGAGTGAGATTAGATTATGTTCATCTGTTTATTTTGGCTCAATTGAAGTGTCATGTGAGGAATTTTATGTGTAACCTAAGCTAATGTTATATGCCTGATTTTACTTAAAAGGGAGAGGGGTTAGAAGTCCTGACTCCATCCTTAACAACTTTATGCAAGTCAGTCAAAATTTCTGCACTAACCTTTCCTCCTGACAAAAGGGGAAAACTAATGGTAAGATCTTTCTTTGTGCATAGAGTGAAGACAAGTATATTAAATGTTACTGCATACTTTTTTAACAATTGCTTCGGTATTTACACAGAATAATATCTTCAGTTAGGAAAAGTTAAATTACCCCACTACTCTTAGTCTCGCCTTTGGAATTTCATTTCCAAATTTCTAAGTTACATATCAATAGGTATCAAATACTTGTCCTTCTTGCCCTACTACTATCTTATCTTAACTTCAGATCTACATTTAAAAATTACCTTCAGTTATGAAACAGGGAACGACCTGAATGCCACGGCTCCTGGACTGACTAATCTAAAAACTATTAGATAATGGAAATTAAAAAAAAAAAAAAGAAAAAAAAATTAAAGAAACAACAACGAAAAACACAGGGGTTGATGTACATAAGGTCTCTAGCTAGCAGCAGGGATGCTACTTCAAGCAGGCTTTTGTTTGCACACTAGTCCATGCATACAAGTTTTGAGGTGGTGTGCCTGGAAATATTTTTGATTGCATAACCACTCCATCCATTAGAACAAAAGAATTGTTCTTTGCTTGATTGCTTTGTTTCAGTGTCCATCTTAATGAAGTTTATACTTACTTGGCACAGGGCAACAGTGCAATCACATAGAGCTCCTGGTAACTTTTTGTTAATAAAGTGGGATCAGAGAATACTTCAAGGGAAACAACTGTTGAACCGCTTTTTTCCTTGATGTTTTATAACCAATTAATGTTCTCTCTGGATAGGTAGCAAACCTACTGCTTTGTATAAAGTTATCTCTGGGAAAGGGGAATGAAAACTTGTTGAAAATTATGCTATATCTCTTTTACATACTGCAGAAATTAAATACTGAAACAGAAAGGCATACCCACCAATTTTGGAATAGTATAGGAATGTAGAACCAGGTCCTGCTGGGATCCCTTTGCACAGAAAGCTCTGCCTGAACAAGTTCAAATTACTGGCTCCTATAAGCCATAAGGATGGGTCCATTACAGGTAATACAGTTAGCTCAGGTAATAAATAATATACACAGGAGGCAGTATGAGGAGGAAGCAATATCCATCTGGTTAAAATGGAGCTGGGTCTGTAGTCTATTTTTAAGGACACTTTCCAGTAAAGAAAGTCATATCTGGGCATCACTGTGTTTCCTGAAGTACCTGGGTATGGTGTTAGTTGATAATGCAGAGATGCGACAAATAATGCTAATTTGCCAGATCATGTTTCACCTGCTGCAGAAAAGTGGTGCTTGGAAGTCTGTAAAAGTTATCAGAGAGAATAGATTCTTTTAATAATTAAGAAGTTATATAAGACTCCTCCCCAAATCTATTTAACATTCCTGTAAATCTATCCTGTAGCATACTCAACAATCCAGATGGTCTTCCGAAGTGGTGGGATACGTTCCGTATCATTGGTGGAAAGGCAAAGACTGAGGTAGCTCAAAACCGTAAGACTCACAAGTATGTACAAGTATGTGCAAGTTGGAAAATGATGTTTCTCAAAGTCTGGATTCTGCTTGTGGATATCAATGGAGGAGTCTGATGCACAGCACTGTTTGATGTGCTGGCACGCTGCTGCTGTTTGTGTGCACAGCTCTCTACTAGGCAGGTACTTGATAATAGGCACGACTTTGTTCTTCACTTTTGCTAGGAAATAATGCTTCTGAAAATAGCAGACGTGTACTAAGTGAAACTGGACTGTGTGAAAGGCAGTTGAAACCTGCATAGAGGAAGCCTGAGCCCATTTCCTTACTCGTACCACCAGAGGCTTAGATGAAAGACAGCTCTTCCAGGCTGCCTGAAAAAGTTTGATTGTCATGTCAGCAGGTCAAGGCCAAAAATCTATGTATCTTCTCAGTCTGTTAAGGGAGATGTTATCAATCATATTCTCTTCCTCTTGTTCTTTCCTGCTTCTCTGTTTCTATGACAGGATTTTCAAGTAAGCAGTTCCTTTTGGCCTTGAGCACGACAGTGACTTGTCTTTGCTTGAAATATATAGGTATTAGCCAAGCCTGTATAATAACATATAGACCATACAGAAGTCCATATACCTCTATTCTGTAAGAAAACCTAATAAGTTCTCATGGGATGTATTGTGTACTCACTTTAGTCCATACACTGGCATAGATGCCTCAAAGTAAAATTGCAACCAAGAAGCATGAAGAAAACACATGTAGTATGAGACCTATTCTTGAATGTGTGTGAAGTCTTAATACATTTATGTTTATCCAACTACTCTGAGCTATGTCTGCTAAGAGTTTGATCCTATAACCAAGTCATTTTCTAATAAATAATTGAGAGTTCCTTAGGAAAGACTCTAATTGCTTTAGTCTGAAAGCCACTATATTTTAGTCTATTTCTCTCTTGAGACAGATCCACTAGATTTTTCTTGTTAATTGAAGTAGAAGTGATGAAAGCAGGAATGTTTTCCACTCTGTTGTTCAGATCTGCCTATTCAGGTTGTTGCTGATGTGAAATACTAGCTGTGAGTGTCTGCTTTTCAGAAGTTCAGAAAACTATGGCTCCAACTCTGCCTTGTGAATGCTTCTGTGTGTCCTCCCCATGCTGACAAACTGGTGCCTGATTCATTATCTACTTACAAGACTTGTCTGCAGCCATGAAGCCTTAGGCTTCAGCTTTCATGAACTATAAAAGGTCAGTCTAGGTGAGGGCACAGATGGGAGCAAAGGGGCAGTCCAGCAATGGTAACGGGAAGAGGAAGGCATTGTATTTTACCACCTACCCACTCCTTCTCTCTGTTCCCCTCTGATGTCACAGGCTACTGCTCCAGGAGTTGCTTATTTGCAGTTTCAGATGAGCTGCTGTGCAGCTGATTACCTGGGTGACCCAAATCCATCTGTCAGGAGCCTTAATATCCAAAGGCAGCTACAATGAGGAGCTAGTGTGAGGATGGAGGAAAACCAGTGACAGAGATCTACTGCAGTAAGTGGGGCTGATGCCAATTAAAACTTTTTTTCTCTCCCTAGAGCTATTGTGGTCTCATAGCAGAAGAAAGAGAGGTGCATGGAAGGCCTGCACTTCTCCTAGTACTGCCTAGTAAAAGAGAAAAAAGGGTCAACTGTTCAATACGTTGAATCCACAGCTGAATGGCAAAAGAGGAGAAGCAAGGATCTGCCTGGTTCCTCTCAAAAAGGAACACAACTTGCTTTTTTAGTTGAAAGCATAAAGGGAGTTTTTGTTTACTGCCAAAGGGAACCATTCATGCAGATGAGGAGATGTTTTGAGTCATTTAATAATGTCACGTTGGCATCCTTGTGAGGAGCATTAGTTCTTCATGTCAAAACTTTCCTCCCTGTGACCCAGGGACAAGGGTGACAATGTACTCTGAAATTACTTTCATTTCTACATATGCCAGTCTAAAAACTGCACAAGAATAACCTGATTTCCTGACCTTTTCTGCTAGCTCCTCAGGAATATTCTTACCTTTCAGGACTTCTACACATGATTTTCACTAGTTCAAGAACACTTGCTAGAACTGAGAAACTATGATATTTTCTCACAACCTATTCCTAAGTATTTCTCATTTTATCATAAACATATGGAAGATTTGAGGTTGCTTTCTTTATGTATTTTTAATATATCTGAATTATAAATATTATTTTTAAAAGTTAACTCAATTCAACAAGTTTAAATATTTCTTATCTTTCAAAAATTAAAGTGGAATGAGCAGTTTTCCCTCTCATAATTTTTGAGAAATTAGTACTTCACAGTGAAACTGTTTGACTGGCACTAGATTCCACCATGGCCAGCTTCCCTCTGGAAAGTGTTTTTTCTTCCATGGCCTGACCAGACGAAGTGTAACTTAACTCCTGATAAATTTATCCCCAGCATCAATGACCAAATTAAACCTGTCACTAACAATTCTGAATTTGAAAGAACCCTAACTTTTGGAATTAATGCAATAGATGAAGTTCTGGTACCTGGAAATAAGGGAGATGATTGGTGAACTTTCTCTTCAGATTGGTCTGTGGAAGTGCTGAAGTAAATAGGTAAGAGATACCCCTCAGCCCGTTCACAAGTACTGAGGACTTACACAACTTTTTTCAGCACACAATTTCTTTGCACTCAGCTTCAGGAGGAACATACATATATGCATCGCAGAAGACATTTGGTTCCCTGAGCCTGACTGGAGGAGAAAAAAGCCACAGTGTGTCACTAAGATCTGAAGTGTAATGTCTCTGAAGACAATGGTAAATGCTTTGCTAGAAGCTTTAAGTAGATGCTTAAGTAGAAGCATCTGTTTCTGTTACTGTTGTGGGTTTGCATTTTTAATAATGTCAATTACTTTCCATGGTGAACATGAAGGAGAACATATAATTTGCAACATCTTATCTTCAAACAAACTGAAGAATGATCAGAAGGTGCTCTGTTGTGCTAGTAAGTTTTATTGTTTGCTATGTTGATACAATTAGTTAGTCAGGATTCTACTGGATAAAACAGTCTACAGGGAGAAAATGAGGCTTTTACTGTAAAGTTCCTTCCTCATAGCACTTGAGATTACACAACTGAACTTCTTGGGAATATTTAGTCTGTACACTTCCGAGAATGGCATTCACACTGAGAGGCAGATGGGATGTAATGCTGCACCACTGTCCCATTGGCACACCGGAGGGGGATGGTGACTATGGTTGTGAGAGTGGCTGTACAGCAACTGCATAGGTCTTCCCATTTTCCTGTCTCAGCGGAGTATCTGGTATTGCTTCTGCACTTGCCCTGAATGGAAAAAAGGGATACAAAGTTTGAACAGACCCAGTGCAATCAGAATCCAGGTTCTTCCCTTCAAAACATCCATAGACAACTTCACTTAGACTTCAGTGCTCTGCTGTAGAACACAAACTTGGAAAAAGGTATCTGATTCTAGAATGCGGGGTACTGGTCAAAGAGTAACACCTTAGGAGCATAAGCACAGCAAAGAAGAAATGAAGAAATGGGTCACACAAAAAAGCCTACAATTTAAAATATCGTAAGTGATGTCCTGGGCTTCTAAGCACATAGGGTTATTGTCTCAGCTGTATTAGAACACGTGCAGAACATGACAGCTTAGTGCTCAGGCTAATAGAGGACTCATAAAGCTTATAGAGCACAGAAGTAAAAACATAGCACTCAAGGTTAAATATCTTTTGAAGTATCATGCATCTAAATACCTATTTACCCTCTCATAAATTAGCTTCAGAGCCTGAAGAGGGATATGCATGCTTAACTGTAGACTCAGATCTGAAAATCAGCTTCACTAATACCAAGATGATTTTTTTTTTTTTTTTAATGAAGAAAGTCCTAAAAAAAGGCATTTTAGAGTCACTAATTTTGATGGACACAAAGGAAAGTGGTATGAACAAACTCTTTGTGTCTAACATATGTACCTTTTTTCACGCTGTCTTGAATAGGGAAAATTCAGCATCACAAAATTACTTTAGAAATAAGTGCCAATGAGGCTTACATCGTTTGAGTGAATCAATGAGAAGGACAGAAATGATGCTCCACTTATTGAAGGAAAGCTGTAGTAGATGCAAAGGTTTCCCTTGTGGAAGAGACAAGCCAGGGTAAGGGTGAGTCTTGGAGTGTGAGGGACTGTTTTTGTTATTTACCTCACAATGAGATATAGGCACTTCCCTTTCAGCCACACATCCATTGATATTCTTATACTGCAGTCTGGTACTTACTCGTCGACATTCCACTTCCACACCTATCAAGTGAAAAAATAAAACAAAACAGTATTTGACAGTGCTGACAGTTGTTTTTCTTTTTAACTCCCTTTCCCTTATTACTGAAATTTGTGTTAGTGAGATATTACTGGGAAGATCCCTAGCAAGTGACTATATCATATTACAAGCTTAAAATTCCACTGGAGAGCAGGATTTCCCTCATGTTTCTTTTCAATTGACTGCTTTGATTTAAAGTCACTTTGCCACCTTTTACCTATTAGCTTCTATGTTGGATAACTCTTCTTTTAAAGGTGATTTAGTGGTACATTGGGCAAGCAGGTGCACAGGAAAAAGATGACACACATGAAAACATAACCTAATTGGAGAAACAGAGCACCCTGACCTGGTTATTCCTGGGGTTGTCACAGAAGGGAGATCACATTGTCTTGGGATGCTGTCCTTCAAGATGAGTCAGTGGGAGCAGCTTCCTAATCACCTTACAGGCTGAGGTGGGTCACTGCCTTCAGGACTGTGTGGGACTACTTATGAGCTGCTAGAAAAGAACGTTTTGGGATTCTACAAGACTTAATTGTGGAATTTTTATGGAAAGAGCCAAAGGTGAGGGAATGGAGGGATTAAGGTGGTTTGGTGAGGAACAAGCATGGAAATGGACGGATAAAAGGGCTTGCTTTCATGTTAAACAGCTTTTGGTCCATACTTTTGTCTGACCTTCGCCTACATTTGATCATTGCAGTCTGTCCCATCTTCTCATTAAACTCCATTTCTAACTACTTCTCCCGGGTGATGGACTCTCTGTTACATGTGGATGTGTGTGTATGGAGGTGTAAGTGCCAGTAAGTGTCATTGGACCACAGGTCACAGGGCCAATGAGTCCGGGTTAGCAGGGATTCAGGACAAGTTACTGGTCAGAGTGCCCAGGATCACTAAGGACCTTCACCCCGATAAGCCAGAGGGGAGATCAGGATGAGAATGTGGGTGCTGTTTGTGTTTGCCAGAGTACTGAGTGTTTCTGTGTGTATGTAAAGAATGTGTGTGTGCATATTACATACACGTGTTTGCCTGTGTGCTTACTGGGACACATGCTTAACCTCCCTGTTTCCTGGACAGGGAGCCCTGGCAGCCTGCCTCTTTCAGGCTCCTACATTTGACAGCTCCTGAAAGTCCTTGTACGTGTGGTGGATTTTGCAAAAAACTAAAGCGGCAAAAAGAAAAACTAGGAAAAATAAATTAGAAAACTAATTCTGCAAAAATCTAACTTTAGGTCAATGGGAATTTTTCTCTTGTCTTCAGTAAGTTATGAAATATTCTGATACTTTTTTTTCAACACTTTTTGCTCTTGGTGTCAGGTAAATTCTCCCATTTTTTGGTGTTTGGTTTTTGGTTTTGTTTTTTGTTGTTGTTTTGTTTGGTTGTTTGGGTTGTTTTCCTTTTTTTTTCCCATCTAATAAGCCATACAAGAGGCAGTAGTTCTGGTTTTGTTCTGTGTGGAGAGTACATTTGAAAAAGCCAAGTGCTTGTAATCTAACAAGATGTATGTTATTGAGATCAATAGGGAAAAGAGGTAAGCAGAGATGCAACTTCTTTGTTAAACAGAAAAATAAGGAATATCACTTGCAAATAATCAAGTCCTTTGCTAATACCACAAAAACCTAATGATAAAGTAAGCCTGTTAACTTATTTGCTTCTACATACTTAAAACCTGGAACAATGCCCTCAGACACACTAATAAATTCCAATTGCCAAGGCATAACCTAGAAAGGGAAACTGGCTTCTTAAACAATCATGATTCAAAGCCACACAGGACTCTACTGGACCAAAGGTATCACTCTGAATTGTGCTTTGAACTTGAGAGAACAAGTTCTTTGTCCAGTTCTTCATGGTACTGAGGTGTCTGAAAGACAAACTCTCTCAAGATTTGGGAAGGCAATGTAACCTATAGCTAAGTCTCTGTGTCCATGAGAAACTGATTATTCTCTTATCTGACTTTTAAGAATAATTAAATTACTTTGGTTTTACACTAGCTTTGCCAAGACTTGGTGTTCCCTGTAGAGTATGTAACACACAGCGTGTATTTACTGAGCGTCCTGGTGGCAAGATGTAAATACAGAGGAAAGAGTTTGATATCTAGAAGTATCTATTTGATTTAAAGCTATGTATTACATTAACCACCATCCTGCAATTGATAACTTATGCTTAGTTGGCCAGATGCAGTATGCTGGATTTTCCTTAAGAAGGGCCCTGAATAGAGAAACAACCAGGAATAGGACAGCATTGTAATATGGGACATTTCAATTTTGAGCTATATCCAAGCAAACATTAACGGGAAAAAGGATTTGAGGACCTATACAATATGGGTGTTTTCAGGCATTTGGTGTTTCACTTAAATCAGTTTTCTTTTGCTGCTTGCAGGGAAGTATCTCTCTTAAATCACTAGCACTGTTAAAATGAGCTGTGCTCGTATGGAACAGGGTTTCTCCTCTCCTCAGCTGCGGTGACAGGCATTCTCAATTAGTAGAGCCTGCCCACCACCCTGTCTTTTAAATCTTAAAATCTGTTTTTGTTAATAAATAACTTTCAGTATTCCTTCTTTGAAGCCTGGTAGATTAGCACTCTCTTAACTAAATTACCTGTTTGAGCCAATTGATGACAGTCTATCTCATTAGCTTTCTGACTTCAATTTCTCAAGCAGGAACTCAGTGATAATACAGATAGGCAATGACTGCAAACTCCCTAGGAGTTAACGTCCTTCATCAGGGGTATTATTACAGTAGTTACTGTGCCAGTGTGGTGATGGGCTGCTATGCTGGCCATCATTTATTTATTAGCATATGCATAAAGGAAAAAAAAAAAAAAAAAGAGATAACAGAACACAGGCAAGATGTCAATGTTTTGATCTGACCTTAAAAGAGAATATCAATCTTCTGTTATTTTTTTTAATTTTAAATGAGGTACATTATTATTAATTTTTTACTTACGAAGGGGAAAACTGATATGTTGCCTGTTTACAAAGCATCAGAGATTCATTTTAGAAATGAGAACCCAATCCTGCAATCCTTCCTCATGTAAGCAAACCCTTCCTATGCTTACAGCCTGACTGACATTTGGATTATATACACAATGATGCATGAAATAAAGTGTTGCAGGACTAACTCCTAAACTGCTGAATCTAAGATGCAGTCAGGCAGTTGAATAGGAATGCACATTTGACAACAATTTTTTTTTCATATAGCATTATCAAAAACTTATCAAAATTACATTACTGCCACCACAGGTTTTTTGCTAAATTCATTTTAAGTTGATTGATTATTCATGAAGTGATTGCCTCACATATTCAGTATCAGGTTATGTGACTCGTCAACCTGTGTGTGCAATACTGTTCCTGTTACCTTTAGATGAACAATAAAATAGAACATTCATAATTAACATCTGCATAAAATGTGGAGACTATCTATTTCTTTCTAAGTACTTGTGAATACTGTCAAAACACGTGTTCTAGTGGACAAAACATGACAGCAGTAGCACAACCAGAGGGTGGACTTGTTGGATGGTTTACTTTAACCACATTGCTTAGCTCTGTTTCATCAAACTGCACCTTATGGAAAACATAGCACCTTACCTAGTAGCTTACATGCTCTGCAATTTCCATATAAGACTTTTTGCTTATTTACTTACATGTGTCACAGCAGGTACCGCCAATTTTTGCAATTCTGCCCTAAAGCAATAAAAAATGAAAACTTCTGTTTTGGTACAGGTAATACATATTTGTTCCACTGGAAGAATAAAAATGGATGTTTAAAACAGGATATTAGGCAAGGAAATTGTATTTCTATATTGTACAAAAAAATATAAATCTACATTAGTAAACGTGTCTTTATGCATTTCAAGGTTTTGAACTTGTGATTGTATTTGTTGATAGCTGATTGGAAATAATGTACTATATTAGCAAGTTCAACCCTTGAAAATATTGCTTTCACCTTGTATTAGAAGCTTTCTAATGTAAAGACATTGAATACAAGTCAATTTCTGGGAACCAGAGTGATAAAACCAATAACATTCAAGTCTTTTGTCTGTTCAAGAAAGGAAGTTAAACAGTCCTTCTTGATTTTTTTAAGCCATATTGATGAAAGCATGTCTATTCCACAACAGCTGAAAATGTACAAGCAACTCACCATAAAATATCACATCTTTCACGTAAGTTTTAACACCTAAAAAATGTACTTTTCGTATTTCATTACTACTATGTAGAAAATATTTCTCAGAAATATAGATTTGGTGGAAAATTATTGAAAACCTATGTTGAAAGGAAAAAATGGAGAAATATTTATGTTGCAGGGTGATGCCATTGTTGCACTAAACCCCTGAACTTACATCCAAAAGTTTGAAGGGGTTTTTAATCAAAAAACTTAAACTTTCCATCTGTAACTAGATGAAAACCACCTTTTTTTCCTGAACTGAAAAAGTTCGTTTTTTTGGATGGGAGGAAAATAAATGTAGGTTGGGAATTTCTTGTTAAAAAGTAAATTATTATTCATTTTCAATTAAGACCTTTGGAATATAATAATAACCCTAAGCCTGTAACATAATTCAGTATTTTTCTAAATCATTGTTTGTATAACAAAACTATGTGTGCTAAAGTAATTTCATGAAGTGAGAAATGCACTGTAGAATCTTTATTCTTCCTGCATTATACATATCAAATCCTCCATTTCCTCAATGTGCATGTAGAGAGAGACATGGGAACAAGCTTTTTTAAAGGTTTCCTGCTTCCTGCCCAAGCAAATGGGGACAAGTGGATATAAAATCATAGAAACACTTTGGTGGGAAGAGACCCTCAGGATCATTGAGTCCAACCATAACCTAACTCTAGCACTAAGCCATGTCCCTAAGAACCTCATCTCAATGCCTTTTAAACACCTCCAGGGATGGTGACTTCACCACTTCCCCGGGCAGCTTGTTCGAATGCCTGACAACACTTTCCAATCTAAACCTCCCCTGGTGCAACTTGAGGCCATTTCCTCTTGTCTTATCACTTTTTGCTTGGGAGAAGAGACCAACACCCTCCATGCTACAACCTCCTTTCAGGTAGTTGTAGAAAGCGATAAGGCCTCCCCTCAGCCTCCTTTTCTCCAGGCTAAACAGCCCCAGTTCCCTCAGCTGCTCCTCATCAGACTTGTGCTCCAGGCCCTGACCAGCTTCGTTGACCTGTGTCATGCTAGATGAGCAAAAGCAGGCCCCTATGTGCTACACCCCAACTTGCACTCTTCCTCAGTGTATGTCTAACCTGAAATCACAAGAAAGATGGGTGGACGTGTTGGATGGGTTTTTTATTATATCATTATATCAAACACCCGCAAATGTGGACATTTGAGCTCTTCCTACAGTACCTATGAGCGTAGAAAAAAAATATCTTAGCCTTTCATATACATATTCCTAGAAAAAAGGGGCTGATATGACTGTTTTCTTGCTTTGCATAACTATCCACACAGTTTTGCTCTGGATTCCAAACTGAAAACATTGTTAGAATGAGCATTTTCTTATATTTTCTCCTTCGTATGGAACAGAATCACTGTAAGCTCAGCATCTCCCCTGCAGTATGGTCACACATAAAACCAGAATGTATTTTAAAATAATAATAATAATAAAACAGTACATTTTTCTGAATTTCAAAGAAAGTTCAAATTCAGTTTAGCCAATGTACTAGGAGAGAGCTGGGGTTTCCCACCATAGTACACATAAGGTACCTATATACCAAACCATAAACATGACAGAGTCTGTTAGGAAACCTGGAAACAGGACCAATTTCACTACTTACTCCTTCAGCCAGACATCTTCTGGAATTAAATGGAGGACAGCCAGTGATTCTCCTTTCCCAGATAAATTCCCCTTTCTCATTTACTTTACAGGAGTGACTGTCACACCCATCGTAAAGTGATTCATTTGGCTGTAAAGATTTAAGGACTGTTAGATTTACACAGAAACAACATGGGACAGTAAGTTTTCAGGATACTATACAACCTGACTCTTCCTTTACTGATATTTCAATTAATGTATCATGGTGTTTAAGTTTATATAACATTGAAATATTTAGTAAACAGAATTGTTTAACAACAAAGTCATCATCTTCTGTTTATTTCCATAACCATCTTGTTTACAACTCAGTCAGGACTGCCAAAAACTGCCCTTTATCAGCTCTTACCAGGGAAGAAAATTCTCATAAGAGAAACTTGTCTAAGTGAGAAACTTGGGATTTTGGCCCTTGAATTGTCTTTTAAAGGGACATATATATGAATATTTAACTTCCAGCTGAGCTGGAAGCTTCTTTAAAAAACAAACAAACAAACAAAAAAAACATAAAAACTCCCAGCACATCCACATAGAATCAATCATTAAGTTTGGAAAAGAACTTTAAGATCACTCATTCCAAGCTTAAACTTAAGACTGCCCAGTCCACTAATAAACCGTGTCCCTAACTGCCAGGTGTACAAGTCTTTTATATACCTTCAAGAATGGTGACTCATTAGGACTTGTTATGTAGACCCGTCACCTGCTTCATTGCTCTTCCCACACTTCCCCCATCTAAAACTTAGCTCAGGAATGGAATAGAAGATAATGTTATATGCTGTTTCTCATGACAAGCTGACAGGTTCTAACCAGAAAAATATCCACTCTTGTTTAAAAAACTATCATGCTGGAGAAATTTTTCAAAATTCACATTTTCAACTTAAGTTATCTGTTTCTCATTTAAAATTTTCTCTTAGTAGTAGTTTAATCTCATATTCCAGTTAAGGTTCCTTGATAATATTCATGCTTGCAGGTGCATTCAGAATGCCCCTCTAGAATTTTGCACTGTGGTCTGAAATCTCCTTTTTTAATTTAAAAAACAAACAAAAAAACCCCACCAAACCAAACCAAAAAAACACACACCAAACAAAAAACCACCACAAAAAACAAGACCACAAACAAAAACAACAACAAAAACCACAAACAAACAAGTGAAAAAATCTTTCTTGATAAACCATTCTGAGATATAAAAGACAAGACACTAGTAATACCATGCTGCCTATCCAAAAAGGAGGAAAAAATACAGTTTCCTTGTGTTCGCCAGTACTCTGTGTTACATTCACATTTACTCATAAAGAAGAGTGCTTAAAACATACCTGAAGGTATTTAAGCCTTCCGTCTCTCAGTCTGATGCCACATGAAGTTGGCACACACTTTCCACAGCAAGAGCCAGGGATTTCCTCTCTTCTGTAATTCTAGAAGGTAAAGCACATTTTTCTGTGTTTATTTTTGTTTAAGCACGCTTCCTACTCTTTTTTGCAGAAGTCATTTCATTTTTTGTTTGGGGTTTTTTTGTTTTGTTGTGGTTTTGTTTTGTTTTGTTTTGTTTTCCTAAAGACTCAGTGGACAAAGTGATAACCAGAAAATTGTTTTTTTGAACAGCTTAATCTAATTAGGTGTATATGTCTGTTTTTTCTTTTGGAAAGGCTGGCATTAATCCTTGTACTGATTCATTATATAATAGGGATAGAGGTTTATTTCCAAGTACAAAGTCTTCTGTGTCCACTTCACAATATTCTTTGACTATAACAGTTGTACGGTCAGGTCCTCTATACAACACATGACAGTAGGCAAGGGTAAGAAACTTAATAAAATGCTTTGAGTGACATACAGGTAACATTTGTGGTGTTACAGGAGCTTCTCTGTAAAGTTAATGAATACTACACAGTGCAACTTGGAAAAGTATTTTGAAGTGCTTCACCTAGGAGAAGACGGCAAGGTAACCAGTAATCACTGGGCAGGGGAAAGGGGAGAATAAGGCTAAGGTTGAAAATTTGGACTATGGAAAGAAAAAGAAAATGGCCAGACAAACCAAGAAAGTAAAAAGAACATCAGAGACGGTATGATATAATAAAATTAAAAAGGAGAGAAAGAAAAGAGGAATAATGGAGCCCTACAAATGGCACAATAGGAAAAATACAGTGGCAGGGGAAGAAGTAAGAAGAATAAGTGGGACTAGATGGAGAGGAAGAAAGGTACAGAGTGGATAATGGAAAGAAAAAATAAAAAAGGAACTGAGTTAATATATTAAATGTCCCACAGTAATGTCTCCAGCTGCTACACATAACCAACACCTGCTTATGATGAGCTGAACTTTTTAAAGACAACAAACACTTTCTGGTTGAGTGAAGGCATGCATGCTATCCATATGTTTTTTATAGAAAAAGAATTTGGGAAGGGTGTGGGCTACTATTAAATCATTGGAAGAAACCATAGTTCATTGTTATTTAGGTAAACGTGCGCTGTTAGCAAAAATATAAGCACGTAAAGTAGGTCATAAAATGACCAAAAAAATGACACTGATGAGCAGAATATGCTGAAATTGGCTGCATTTCAATTACCAGTGAGTTTACTTTCACAGCTTCGGCATCCAGTAGAAAGCAGGTGTTCCTGAGAGAGTATACGCTCTTAACCTGTGATCTTATCCACTATGAAAGAACTGCTTTTACCCTGGGTATACCTGAAATCAGCAACTCTGAGACAGGAAAAATGTGTGTGAATCCCACTGGCCTTAGAGGGAGATGAAGACATTCTGTATCTTATTTGATATTTTTTTCCCCTCAAGCTCCACAGATTCATTACAATGGCTACAAAGGACAACATACACTTTGACCTGCAACCTCTCTAGGGTAACTGCACATCTCCTAAACACAAGTACATAGTGCTCAATAAGCCAAACTGGAAATTGCCCTTTCTTCAGAATTTTTTTTTGTTTAGTCTGTACTTTCAGGTCAGGTCGGGGGAAGGAGCTCTTTGGGAATTGTGTGGGTGGTAAAAGAAACAGGAGAGGAATGTTTCCCCACTTTTTTTAGCATGTATTTTATTGGTTCCTCTACCTTTAATTTCTACAGCTGGCTTCTCGCATTGAAAAGCAAGAATTGATGTTCCTGTATTTTTGTGTGGGAACATGCATATGCACACATGTTTCTGGCCATAGATTCATTCTAGTGTGTCTGGCTTTTTTTCATTGATCTGCCAAGTTATATTTTGTAGAAGAGAGAAAGATGCTCAGCACTGAGCTTGGCCATTTATTTTCCTTTCAGAAGCCTGTGTCTATAATTATACCTTACAGGAGGGGTGATATTAGGGTCCAGAAACACACTAAGTATTGCAGATTCTACCTTTTGTCACAGGCTACATCCACATCAGTAAACAAATGGTGTCAAAGCCAGTTTTCTGGCACTGCAGAGAACTGGAACATATGTGTATGTCTAAACTGTATCCTTCTTACTAAACAGGCTGGCCTTGGGTTATCCTAACTACTGGCTTGTGCCTGGGCATTATTTGGAAGTTTGCTAGTTAGAACAGGCCAGTTGGGACACTGCTGACAATTCTTAACGGTAAGTGGTTACAGGACATAACCTGAGCCTGCAGTCTTGCTCTGCTTAGTTTATTAGTACAGGTGAAACCACAGAAACTTAATTTACAATATTGTCCTTTCTGGTTCTACGTGGGGTTTGAAAACTGGATTCATCCGAAACTCTGCCCCTCTCTTTTGCAGGGACCACATCAATGTATGTCTCTCCTGGTTATCAGGGAAGCCCATACAATCATGTCAGAGAAGTGGCTTTTTGGTGCAACAGACACTGCTCACACAGGCCCTAGGTTTGGTTGGGCCCATTGGGCTCCATCCAGTACCCAGGGAAAGGCAGAAGAGGGCTGGTCATTTAAACCTTTTCCTGTGAAACTCAGTTGCTGATCTGTGCTCTTCAGACAGGGGGAGATTAGCCCGGCCTCTGCAACTTGCTTAGATTTCCTTCTACTTGAGGTATTGGTGCTAAGAGAGAAAATTACATGACTGATAAAGAACTAGTCAGGCATTCCAGTCACACTGTTAGTCAGTGGAATAAAAATGGGAGCTATTTGCCTCTGGCTTTCCCAGCCAAGCTCGTTCCTTGCAGATGATGGCAGCAAAGCAGCAGCAGTCTTCAAAAAGGCCAGTGGAACTGATGGGGACAATTACCTCAAATGACCTAAGGTATGGCTGGGAACCTGATAGAAATATTACTGAGCCCAGCTATCAGACAATTTGAAATAGTCATAGGAATGCCCTGAAGCATGGAAATCTGGCTGAGCTACCAGTCCCTGAAGAGGCAGATAATACTGTAGGAAAGGAGACATAGCAGTTCCTGTGCAAATGTTTTTCCAAACCTTATTTTGCCCTAAAGGTAAATAGTCTAAAATTATATACAGAAAAATGTGCCTGTGGACCTAAGTACTATGAAAAGTTATGTTTCATGCACTGTGGATTTAGATCACATTTGTATCTTTCATCTAATTCAGGAAAAGAAGAACACAGGGCCGTGACTTCTCAGAAAAATTTGAAGGCAACAGGTCTCAGAGCTGTACAGAGCATAAACTGGTGTATACAATGAAGAACATGATCTTCTCATCAGACACATTCTTAACCAGAACATCCAGACCACTTGCACTTACTACTGGGCATGGTTCACAGCTTAATTTTGTACATGTCAGGGTGTATCTCCGAGAAGAGGTTGACTGGAGAGAGCAGACACATGTTGTGCATTGATCCACCATCAGGCGTCTCCATGGCTGAAACATTAGAACCAGTTTGTAAGTCAGTGACTGTTTCTTAAGAAAAACTCAGATAAATCAGCAATTTTATGTAGGTTAAATCTCTTTCATTATATCTTGCATTTCAATTCCTTGCGAGAGAAAACAGAAAACCAATGGCCCCACTTTCCAGAGACACAAATTTTTGCATGTATATTTCCACAACCAGCAGAATTTTTCAAATAAGCCCTTTAGAATTCCTTAATCTGTGAAATGGCATTAGCATTTTTTACTTCATTGATTACAGAGCTAGCATGCAAGAAAGGAATCCCTGAAAGTGGTGAGCAAGGTTTTGTCGTGAGTTATCCTCATTACTTGTTCATTTTTCCTAAGTGCAGTGAATTGATTTGCCAAGGGGGTTTTATTCTTGAGCCATTGCAGCCCACAGATTATGGGCAAAAATTACTTGTTATTGTTCTTGTAATAATACTTCTTAGTATCTCTAGAGGCCTAAAAGCTTGAAACTGAGAAAGGAGAAAGAAAAACAAAACCAGAATTACTGGGTGAAGAAGTGCACTTGTCCACAGTTACAAGCAAACCAGTGGCTGAGCTGGCACACGGTTCAAGTACCCTGAGCTCTTCCCCAGCACCTTGCTTGCACGATCCCACCACCTTTACTCAGCCACCTATCCACAGTCCAGGAGATTCCTCCAGTGCATTGATGATAACTTCCTGATGCAAATGGTAGGTGAGCCAACTAGAAGAGGAGTGCTGCTGGATATCATCCTCACTAAAAAGGAGAGTCTGATTGAAGCAGAAAAGGTTGAGGGCTGCCTTGGCTGCAGCGACCATGAGATAGTGGAGTTCAGGATCTCATGTGGCAGGAACAGAATATCAAGCAGAATTGCAACCCTTTACTTCAGTAGGGCCAACTTCGACCTTTTCAAACAATTGCTAGGAGAAATCCCATGGGAAAGGGTACTTGAAGGTAAAGGGGCTGAAGATAGTTGGTTAGCATTCAGGGACTGCTTCTTCCAAACTGAAGATCAGAGCATCCCGACATGTAGGAAGTCAGGGGAGGGAGCCAGGAGACCTGCTCCGTTAAACAGAGAACTGCTGGGCAAGCTCAAATGGAAGAACAGAGTTTACAGATCATGGAAGGAGGGGTTGGCCACTTGGGAAAAATATAAGGCTCTTGTCAGAGGATGTAGGGAGGCAACTAGGAAAGCCAAGGCCTCCTTAGAATTAAACCTTGTGAGAGGGGTCAAGGACAACAGAAAGAGCTTCTTCAAATACATCGCAGATAAAGCTAACACTAGGGGCAATGTAGCCTCACTGATGAATGAGGTGGGTGCTCTGGTGACAGAAAATACAGAGAAGGTAGAGTTACTGAATGCCTTCTTTGTCTCTGTCTACTCTGCCGGAAGCTGTCCTGAGGAGCCCCGTACCCCTGAGGCCCCAGAGGAAGTCAGAAAAATGGGGGAGTTTGCCTTGGTTGATGAGGACTGGGTTAGGGAGCAATTAAGCAATCTAGACATCCATAAATCCATGGGTACAGAGGAGGTGCACCCGCAGGTCCTGAGGGAGCTCGCTGAGGTCATTGCTAGGCCACTCTCCATCACCTTTGCTAAGCTGTGGGACACAGGAGAGGTACCTGGGGACTGGAAGAAAGCAAATGTCAGTCCAGTCTTCAGAAAGGGCAAGAAAGAGGACCTGGGTAACTATAGACTGGTCAGCCTCAACTCTGTCCTTGGTGCCATCTCAAGGCATATCAAGGATAAGAGTGTCATTAGGGGCATTCGACATGGCTTCACCAAGGGGAAGTCATGCTTAACCAACCTCATAGCCTTTTATGAGGACATGAACAAGTGGAAAGATGATGGCAAAGCAGTGGATGTGGTCTATCTTGATTTCAGTAAAACATTTGACACATTCTTCCACAGCATCCTCGCAGCTAAATGGAGGAAGTGTAGACTGGCTGATCAGGTAGTGAGGTGGACTGGGAACTGGCTGAAGGAAAGAAGCCAGAGAAGTTGTGGTCAATGGGGTGGAGTCTATTTGGAGGCCTGTATCTAGTGGAGTCCCTCAAGGGTCGGTACTGGAACAAGTACTATTCAATATATTCATCAACAACTTGGATGAGGGAATTGAGTGCACTATCAGCAAGTTTGCTGTTGACACCAAGCTGGGAGGAGTGGCTGACACGCCAGAAGGCTGTGCTGCCATCCAGTGAGACCTGAACAGGCTGGAGGGTTTGGCAGGGAAAAATTTAATGAAATATAACAAGGGCAAGTGTAGAGTCTTACATCTGGGTAGGAACCAACCCAGGTTCTAGGGTAAGTAGGGGAACAACCTGTTAGAGAGAAGTGTAGGTGAAAGGGACCTGGAGGTCCTGATGCACAGCAGGATGAACATAAGCCAGCACTCACTGTGCCCTTGTGGCCAGAAAGGCCAATGGCATCCTGGGGTATAGTACAAGGGGGGTGGTTAGTAGGTTGAGAGAGGTTCTCCTTCCCCTCTACTCTGCCCTGGTGAGACCACATCTGGAATATTGTGTCCAGTTCCGGGCCCCTCAGTTCAAGAAGGACAGGGAACTGCTGGAGAGAGTCCAGCACAGAGCCAAGAAGATGATTAAGGGAGTGGAGCGTCTCTCTTACAAGGAAAGGCTGAGGGAGCTGGGTCTCTTTAGCTTGGAGAAGAGGAGACTGAGGGGTAACCTCATTAATGTTTATAAGTATGTAAAGGGTGAGTGTAACAAGGATGGAGCCAGGCTCTTCTGAGTGATAACCAATGATAAAACAAGGGGCAATGGGTACAAATTGGAACACAGGAGGTTCCACTTAAATATGAGAAGAAACTTCTTCACAGTGAGGGTAACGGAGTACTGAAACAGGCTGCCCAGGGAGGTTGTGGAGTCTCCTACTCTGGAGACATTCAAAACCCGCCTGGACACATTCCTGTGTAACCTCATCTAGATGTTCCTGCTTCGGCGTGGGGGTTGGACAAGATGACCTTTCAAAGTCCCTTCCAATCCCTAACATTCTGTGATTCTGTGACCTTTTCAAAGCAAGCAAAACCAGCATTTAAAATGCAGAGCAAAAATGCTAAACTATTAAAAGAGAAAAAAATAAAAAGCATGTGGAACTAGTAATTGGATTTCTAGCAGGGAAATTCTAAATACAAAATCTTTCTGCCTCCCCAGTGCATAACCTTTAATTTCAACTCCCAAATAAACAAACTGTTATGGTTGAAGAGACAAAATGAGAGAAGTCTATTCAAGATTTTCACTAAGAACTTACAGAGACCAATAAATAAGGTAAACAAACACTGAATATTGCTAGATTATAAAAGCTTTCAGTTGTGCTTCAGAAGTCAATGAAATGTCACTGTTGACTCAATTTGGAACAGTAATTTCCCATGCTACGTACTATGCACACCATCAAATTCCTTTTTTTCTTGTTCCACACTAGTAAACACTCATGGAACAAATGGAGTAAAACTGAGAAGCTGGCCAGGGTAACAGTGTAAAAATGTAATGTGTTTATGGGTAGTTTAGAGCCAATATTTTGACATATACACTGAAGGACAAATGTTCTGATTAAAGAATTTTAATTGCATTCTTACTCTGCACCCCAGCACAACAGAGGTCCTCACTGGTTTTCTATAAAACATCGGCAATAGCAATTACTTTTTTCTTATCTTGTAGAAGTCTAGAAAAAAGATCCTCCGCACACAACATGATGGAGATGGTGATACCAGTGGGGAGATCCATTTATTTTAAAAACTTATCTTGAGACCTCAGCACAGGACTCTACAACTTTGGGGTCATCAGTCTGGAGGGTTAAAACTTCTCAATGGATGCAGGCATAAAGATACACTCATAACATTTTCCTATGGGAGAGGGATGGCTAACAAATGTCATATGAAACCTTAAATGACTTCTCTTTTGCTCCCATCATTGAAAAGCATTCTGACACCAGAGTGAACATATGTATGTATACACAAAAGCCTTGCAAATCTGAGAGATGTCCTCATCACGTTGACCTATTTGAAAATATGTTTGGGTTCATTCTGTTTATTATCATAATTATACTTAATTTAGGCCCTCTAGAAGCAAAAGTTTATCACAGAATGCCTCAGTAGCTCTAGGCTTTCACATCATGAAGAAATTATCTATAAAGCCACAATTAATATTACAATTAATATACTCATTAGATCTCCTAATAGTTCTAACATTCCAATTAAATACAAAAATATAGATAAAGTTGATTTTATACTAGAATCACGGTTACAGGCAGGAACATAGGGCTTACTAGAGACAGATTGACATGAAATCCTCACACTTAAGTGCCTTGAACTTTTGAGGGAATGTCTTACCTTGATCCAAAGTTTGCATTACAGTATAGTTATAATATTTATTCATGTATTTAGGGAACAGTATGCAAATGGCTTTAACAATGACTTTCTCTGAACAGACATAGCTTAGTATGACAGAACCAAATGAAATAATGGATTGATACATCTTTTCTCCTTCATATAATTTACAACTATAGTGTGTTTTCTTGGCTAACTTGGAATGAAATGTCAACATCTGCTAACCGAGTGTTAGTCCGTTGAACCAAAATAACCTGCATAAAGTCCAAATCTACTCAGATCTCCTTCAAAAATGCCACTCAGTAAAAGCCTGGGAAAACAGATGAGTGATACAGATAATCCTTTTGGTAAATACAGCCACCTGCTTGGAAGTCTGCAGTTAAAGCCCACAGCATTGTTAAGAATAGCAGAGTGAATGCAATACACCAAATTACTGGAATATAATATTGGTAACCAGATACAAGACAAAAATGCAAAGGGATTAAGGACACAGTCAGCTAACAGAACTGCAGTAAAAGACTCAAAACTTGGAACTATTCAGTGAATGAGTTAATGGAGCAAAGCTTTCCCTTGGTATAAAATGAAACTTGAAACTTATTCTTAAAGGACACAGAAAAAAGGTTTAGAGATCCAGGAAGTATAAACTTCTGTGGACATCACATCTTCCTTCCTGCCCAGAACTCTGGAACAGTCAATGAAGTAGAGAATAGTGTAAGAAAAAGCTGTAGGAATGCTAGCTGCTCAAAAGCTTTCAGATATAGAGCTGAATAGTTTACAGTAAGTCACTAAATGAAGCTAGCTTAATTGAAAAGTTTCTTAATTTAAGACAAATTCTAGTATAAGGTCTATTTTTTATTTTTAACTAAAGATTACAACTTTGTTTAGAAATCTTCCAAGGTTATATCTCAACTCGAATTTCACACACTCTATCCTGATAAAATAGTTTGGTAACTGCATTGTTGAATGCTAACTTCAGTAATGCTTGACATTCGTGACAGCAAGTTACAAAAGTAACGTAACAGCTGGGGCCTACCTACACCCTCAAAATCTCACGAAGGCAGTTTTTGATAAATGATCATTGTAAGGAAGAACAATAACATTTTTAAATCAATATTAAAGGAAAAAAAAAAAAAAGATATCTTTTATATATAACCAGATAGCAAATGAGTCAAAATGTACATTTGTGTTAGCAGAAATACTTAGAGAATTTATTCCGAATTGGCAAAATTTTATTAAGATAGGAATTTTTCTCAATATTGTAGAAGCTGAAATATTTCATTTTTTTAAAGTCTTCAAAATACAGATACTTCTTATTTTGCCTTCAACATGGCATTTTGTTTCATAATTTGCTTATGTTTAATTTCAAAGTATTTTAAAATATTTTAAAATACTTGAAAACAGAGCAATGACTTTACTTGACAGGACAAGGAAACATTTTGTTGGAAGAGAAAAAAATGAGTCATGAAAGAATAGCATGCAACTGGAAAAACACCTTATTTTTGCAACACAGGATATATATAAACATATATGCATACTCCACATAACAGAGGGTGGCAGGAGCTAGCAATTACTATGTTGCATGACCTCGTCTACAAGTATGGTCCTTATGAAATGCCAGAACTAGTTTTGACAACATACTATAAAGGAGACAAATAGAGGAACTGAACAGAAAGCAGATTATTTCAGATTTTGTTACTTTAAAACCTTTCTACCAGTGTTCTGGCAAGAGACACAGAGTTATTCATTTGATTTAATTCTACAGGGAAGTAATCCATACACAGAATGATGGATGCTTGATGACAAGGCTTTAGCTCTTACAAACTGAGAAACTTATGCCTATTGACTTCGAAAAAAGAAAAATAAATAAATAAATAAATAAATAAATGGAGAAAGGTTCTCTCTGCCATACCTCAAAAGTCCAAAGAGATTTGGTTAAACTCGTATTTTAAATAAATGAAAATGAAAGACATACCTTGACAATGCAGGAACACGTAAGTTAAAAGTTAGGTTAAATTATTAAAAGGAACCTGTTTCCCTGGGGGATGATGAGAATATTTAGGGCTCTTTGACACCAGAGGTGCTGCCAGAATATGGATTTAGGGAAACAATGGACAATTGACAGAGCTCTCCAAAGATAAATTCAGCATAAATGAGATCAGATGCTTAAATCGCATCACTCCCACTGTCATGGGCTAGGTTAAACATGTCTTAATCTAGCCATTAAATGTTGAGTTGAGAAAAAATTTCCTCTGAGGGCATATCAGCAGGGATCTTGAAAAGGGACAGAGGTCAATCAGTGAGGAAGCTCAGTTTTCCTCTTCCTGCCAATAGCCAAGGAGGGATACCCCTCCTTCCACACAGGTGGAGCAGGAGTCTCCATCCTTTTTTAATCTGCCTTATCCTCTAGGTAGAATACAGGAAGTTTTTGCTTCCCCAAAGTGGGCAAGGATCATTTTTTTGAGATTATCCCTCATAGATAGTTTCCTGTGTATTTGGCAGCCTGCAAGTCATTACACAGAACAGATTACCACAGTTCCTACAGTTTCTAAGCACTTTTCTCAAGAATTCTTTCAAGATAAGGAAACATTATTGTCCCTGTTTTGCAGAGATACCCATTGTCATATAGGAAGACTGTGGCAGGGTCATGAACTGAACATACACATGCTGAGCCTCTTGCCACTGCTTTTACCCCAAGGTCTCACTTGCAGGGATTCTGTCTGAACAAAACTGCTTTGTATGCTTATGTGTTTTCTGGCAAGTTTTTGTTCTTCAAAAGCTTGTTCATGTATCTAAATGTCTTATTATCACAGCAAATACAAGGAATCATGTCTTACCCCAATAACAGTGCCATTCAAAGGACAACCATTCAAGGGAACTGGAAAAGAAGATAATATTCCATTTAGCATTACCATTATCATGACATTACCAAGATTTAATAAAACACAAGTATGGTTTTTTGTTTTATTGGAGTTCCAACTGAGGACATGTAGATCTAGTTTTACTGTAAAGAGGCATAATTGAGCTCTCATACATTACACCTTGAAAGTCAGCAATTTGTCAGTTAACCTGAATTCTACCTCAAAATATCTCTTCCTGAGCTGTTTTTTAACAAATATATGGCACAATATAAATTTTCCCCTCTGTTCAAGCCTCACATTCTCAGAAGCTGCACTCAGGCTTTCTGTAAGTTACAGTGGTTGTTTCCCCTCCTCCTCCCACTGTTAGCTCCCACCTTATGGTTGCAAATATACTTGTCAATTAAACATGACTGGGAGTCTTTCCACACTGAGGGCAATTAGCCAAATCTTCTGATTTGGACTTTTGACCCGAGTCTATGCTAGGAAATGGCCACAGCCATAATGCTCAGAGACACACAGAAGACAGCATGGCTGCATGTACACTTCCTGTTCGTACCAGGCTCTGAGGAGAATGTTGAACCTTCCTAGGCCAAAAGGATCTCAAGACTTCTATTAAATGCTTGATGATGCAGGCTAGAGCTGTAGAAAAGTAGCCTAGTTGTCTCCCTGAAGCAATGCATAATAGCTTCAACAATAAGTACTTCAAGAGGTGACAGTGAACATCAACTGGAAAGAGAAAGTAAAAGCAGCAGGTGCTTTTGCACTTAAGGTCTGAATTATACAGGAGAGCTTCAAAGTAGTACTGTACTTGCACAACATGCACTCTTGAAATTGCTGTTGAGAAACAGATCATCAGCACAAGATGATTCATTCTCTAGTGATTCCATTTGTCATAAACAAAACCTTACCACATCTGCAGGAAGGACAACAGTCTATCATTTGGTCACAGCGCAGTTCAGTTCCCTCTGGACAGTCAGGCACATCCATTTGAGAGCAAGAGAAATTCTTCTGCTGCACAAAAACCTCGTTGTTCACTCGGACACACTCATTGATTATGCAGTGGTTGAAGGGGGATCGCCACTCCGTGCCGACCTGATGGGAAATTGTGAAAGGATTAAATACAGGCAGCAGTATTCGTGTCACTGGACAGAGGGAAGACCACCACAGCCAACATGCTGGATCGCAAAAAGCATGTTTACTGAATCAGGAACAGTCTGTCACTCAAGAGTTCTCCACAAATTCTCACCGCAACAATCAGTTTATGGAACAGTCTGCTGCTTGGTTTGTAGAGTATAGGAGTTACAGCAGTATCCTTAAGGTGAAAAATAAAGAGGCAGATTTAATAACACATGAAGAAGAAAAAGCACTCTTAACTAGATTTAATTCCGCATTTGTTACTGTGTAGCTGGCTGCACTACCTTGCACTGTAGCCAAGCTGGCCCTCTCTCTGCTGGAACCTGCTGCAAATTGGCTCTACCAAGCCCAAAGGAGGTCTTGGCAACAGGGTCTGGACCTGAAAATACTTGCGAATGTGAAGCAACTGGATGCTGTGGACAGCCCTGCTGGTTAGAATCACCCGTGGGTCAGACAAGACAGAAACTTCAAGTGTTTTTATGGGAAGAGGCATCACCAACAGCCAGAAAGAAGATGCTGTCACAGCTCAAGGCTGGGAGGAGCTGATCACTGCTTTGAAGCTGTATGCCTCCACTGTTAACCGTCTTCAAATACACCTCAAGTATAGTGACAGTGAAAATCAGACCTCCAACTCCAGTAAATTCAAACATCTTTGCTCAGAAAATTAGAGATTATTTTTCTCTCATGTGTTAAATATTTAGTTCTTTGTTAATGACAAAACAGTTGAAAGAGGACACAGCAAGAAAGAGACATCAGAATGTAAGGATGTATGGCTCCATTAGGACAATAGAACTAAGTAAGACACAGTGAGACATCAAAATAAGCCTTCTGAAAGCTTGTTTTATGAAGCAGAGAAGAATGTTGATCCACATTAAGAAATGCCCTTGGCAAAATCACAGAGGAGGAAGGGCATAAAATGATAGATTAACATTTTTTAAAAGACAGCAGCAGACTGCCTTTGTAAAAGAAGCAATTAAAAAGTTAATATTAAGTATGTGAGCATGAGATATAGATGAAAATGCAAACACATTATGAAAACCATCACTTAGGGAATAAAAGATGAGGAGAAGGTCTGTTATTTTAAACATATTTAACTTATGTTCCTGCCTTTGTTGAATCCCAAGCTCTGTGTAGAATTAAGCAATTTAATGCTACCGGGGCAGGCAAAAGCTTGCCAAGGGTGGTAGAGTTAGGGACAGAACAAACTGAATAGCCTGAAGGAATTAAAAATGTAGGCAAGAAAATAAACAAACATGCACATAGCTTTACAGAATAGGTGGGTATCTGCAGAGTATTTTAAATGGTTGTTGCAAGCACTCACTTCCTGTTGGGCTCTTTGAATCCTAAGTGAAGAGGCACACTGCTGAAAATAAACTGTTATTTTGAGCAGAAAACAAGCATGGCCATTGCTGCAGTCTGATGTGACATGCAGCAAACATCTATATCTATAGCAACCAGAGAATAATTTGTGTTTCTATCCTCATTTACTTCCTTATATTTCAGTACATACCAAATAGGATAACCTGTTTGAATAGAACTGGGAAATTCAAGAAATCTGCTACCCCATCTGCCAGCTATCCATAGAGTAATACAAAGTAATTGGGATAATTTAAACAAGTAGCTTACAGACAGAGCAATATCATGTCCCATTAACATTCTTTTAAGCTACTATTTGTGAAATTACCAATTTTACACAAAAATATTGCTCCCTTAGAGCCCCAAAAATGTGGGGATGGTTTGCTTGTTAGAAACCAGTAAGTCACACACCCCAAAACCCGTTATTTTTTAGCGCTGCTTGATGTATAGAAGAAATTGCTCATATTTTCTTCACCTCCTTCTGTGGAACACAAAAGAATTCCATGGCACTTTTTCTAGAAGAGGCAATGTCCATGCCACCATCACCTCACCTCATGCAAACGAGAATCTGCATCACCCCGAGACCAGAATAGCTGCTCTTCACAGGCAGTCTTCTGGCATCTCCCACAACACTCCCCTTCTTGGACAATATACTTATAACCCTGTAGGAGAAAAGAAAAGGACTGACTGATCCAGGAATAGGAGACAAATTAGAAGAGTAATCCTAAAATAAAACACTGGTATGTTTAATTTTAGCAACATTTTATGGAAAAGGGAGTTTGAAAACAGAACTGTAAGGCCACTTGCTTCTATTACAAAACAAACAAGCTCAGCATCCTGTTAAATGGTTAACATTACCTGTCAGAAAAAAAAAAAAATAAATAAATGCACATGATGTTGGGAGCAGAAATTCTTATCTTATTAGTTCCTGCTTAATATGTGTTTAGAAGACATTTTCATTTCAGCTACAGGAATTAACTCTAGGTGCTATCCTTGCTCAGGTCATGACAATCAGTTAATTGGCCTTGTGAGGATATCAGCTTCTCTAGTGTGGTATGGAGCAGCCTTTCCACTCAAACACTGGCCACAAGAAAGAAAAGAACAATGACATATAAACAGGCAGAAATTGAAAGGGAATAAGGTAAAAGAAAAATGCTTTCAGAGGACTCTGAGCTATTTCAACAGCATTAATCAGCAGATATTTTCAAATGTTAGTTTATTGTATGTGAGTGGTTTCTTTTACATGTTAGCAAATTGTAAGAGCAAGTCTTTCCAATAATGTGGCCCTACAGAGGAGTACAAAAGGAAAAAGAAGTAAGCCCACTTCTGAGGGTGATTGATCATCAGAACTACTGTGCTATTTGGAAGAGTTTGAGAGAAAACTATATATGAAAGTTAAGAATTCAGTTTAAAAAAATCATTACATTAAATCACTTTTGTTATTACATAATTGTCATTTATACTTATGACAATTTTTATTTGGTATTTAAAAAACCTATATTTTTTTTTACATATGTAATACTATTTTACAAAAAAAAATGAAAGATACAATTTTTTCTCGTGGCATCTTGGACATTAATCAACACTCACAACTACCTTCCCCATCTCTGAGAAATCAAGTTTATGACTCAGTCTGAGCACATTCAGACATCTGACTGCCCTGCGCTGAAGCAGAGGGAAGGAGTTGGTCAGACATGTAACTCAGTGTCCAGTTTTGACTGATCATTTCATCTTTTCGTGTCCTGAAGCAACTAGCCAAATATTCAAGTACCAGAGTATCTCAGTGAAAGAAAACAAGGAGCTTTAATCGAATTAGAAATAATACATTCTACATTTAGTAGTTAGGCAGTCTCTAAAGGACAAAACATAACTTTGATTTCAATACAGGGTTGAAGGAAATATGTTCTGTCAAACAAAATATTGTTTGTGTGAAAAATGTCAATGAAAATGAGCATAATTTTATTTTGGTCAACCCCTTTGAACTGAATTGCTGAAGTATTCTCAGCTGCTACCTCCTTTCATGAACTGTCCTTGATTTGCAATATGAAGGACATTAGTAAACCTCAACTGGCA
The DNA here is from genome assembly GCF_963082525.1 of Nesoenas mayeri. Taxonomy (NCBI): domain Eukaryota; kingdom Metazoa; phylum Chordata; class Aves; order Columbiformes; family Columbidae; genus Nesoenas; species Nesoenas mayeri. The sequence goes on from NC_137541.1 coordinate 69,201,145, forward strand.
GATTTTCATATGGAAGAGCATTTTGTATAATGTCATAAAATGTAATACCAGAGTTTGACCCAGCTTTGTGGAAAAAGTCGTGCTGTTGAGCATTTTGTTTTCTATGACTTTTATCTGCTACATACATGTGTGAAGCATCTGAAATATCAGATACAACTTTTTATTTGTGTGGCAAACTCAGTGAAAATCCACAAGCTGTTTGTGCCCAGAACAAAGCAAAATCCAGCAGCAGCACCCAAATTTCACTAAGTTGGTTTTAAAACAAAAATGTGGTACACAGATGAGTGCAGTGGTGATTTGCACCCCTAAGGTACTGACAAAGATACTGGTTTTCAACAGTTCAACATGCCTGAGTGATCCTTTTTGTGCTTGATATATTCAAAATTTGGAGGCTCTGACTCCTAAGGGGAAGAAAGATAGGACATCAGAGCTCCCATCCTCAGTGCCTGCTGAACATCTCATAAAACAAACCCTGGACCACCACAGACAACAAACCTGTCTCAGAAGACAAACCTGCAGACTACAGCAGTCTTTGAGTTCCTCAAAAAGCAGAGTATCCATCTGTACTTGAGGAATAAGGAGACATAAACTCCCTGCTGTCACAGATCCTCCACAGCATAAGAAATATTTCACCATCAGACAACCCTACCTTTTGTACCTTACACCATGGAAATTTGGTCCCAGAGGTATAAAGAAGGCTTTATTTTTGTTTAATTCTAAAAGTGGTAATGATTACATGTAAGAAGAGGAAAATGTATTGTGCGTTTTGATTTTATTTTATTGTGGGGTTATGTTTGGTTTTTGTTTGTTTGTTTGCTTTTTATCCCCAGTTAGATGACTTATGTAGAAAGAGTATATGCTACCACGATTATTCCTGAGCTGTACAACCTATGAAAATGAACATCTGACAAGTCCCAGATAATGTGCTGTTGAAGGTGAACAGTAGACTGAACGAGGCAGAGTAAGCAGTATCCATCTCTTCCTTCATTATTTTTCATTTTCTAGTGTATAGACACTAGCATATAGAGATATCAGTGTTTCCCATCATTTGTTCAAAGATCCACTTATATTCAAAATTCTGCTTCTCCCCTGCTTTTTCTGGACTGCCTGCTTTATTACTCCTCTCCATCTTGCTTTTTTTTTCCTTAAAAAAAAAAAGGAGTTCAAGCTTCAAACAGAGAATTGGAATTCAGAAGAAGCCCTCAGTAACTGTCTGACTGTCCATCACACTGAGAGGCAGATCACAATCTACAGGACTAAAAAAATCTACGACACCTCAGGAGGTAAGGGACAAGACAACATAAGACACCCTTCACATATGAACAGGACCACGTGGCTGACTTGGGAATGATAATCAGCAGCTGCAATGGAGAACCTGGCAAGTGCTCAGCTATGCTGCCAGATCAGGCTGTTTTATCAAACATGAATGCAGAGGTAAAGCTGATGTCCTTTGCAAAGGGTGAAAGTGTATGGATTAAGACAGTCTATATGACAGGTGGGTTGAATTTTGTCTGCTTTTGAACCAGAGCTTGGCTTGTAACAAGCAAAAGAAGAATGCAGATATTTTTTTATAGCATTCAGAGAACGCACGTTTTAGTTTCATCACCTCTTCAAAGCTACTGGAGGGATCCACACAGCCTGTGGCTTGGTGTATTTGTGCACTGACCCTTTTGTTCTAGTGTTGCTCAGGATACATGGTTCATCTTTTCACAGGTGCTAAGGTTTTGGCTAAAAAACCCTGTCAGCTGCCCTTGGCTAACATAGCAGGAAAGAAAGAATGGAGATTACTCCTCAACATAATATTTTTAAGAAGGCTCCCATATTTGCCTTTAACATGTTGAGATGCTAGTACCTAGAGAGGGTTGGAGAAACCAAAAAGAATGAAAATGGCAACAGCAGACTGAGAAAACTACAGTAGGATGGATATAAATCAACGTGATATGCTAAAAGCAAAATCTTCAGTGGTGATGAATCAGCACAATTCTAGAGATTTCCCTGGAGTTGCACTCATTTACCCCAGGTGAGGACTTAATTCTCTGTTTGCAAGTCTCTAGAACATTAAGGTATCATTTCCTAATTTCCATAATAAATTATGTTTTAAAATGCAAGTAGAATGTTTGGCATTAACTTCCAATAAGAATTTCACAGTTTTTAAATGAGATCCTGCTCATCTGATATTTGAACAAGAGTCTTCCTTTTACATTATTGTCTTTAATCTCCATTATTTACACTAAGCCATATACTACCATGCTTTACATGCTACTGCAGAGGAAAATATCCAGTTGAAATACTGGAGATTGAAACCATAGATTTTGTTAGTCAGCATCTATTGTAGCCACCATTTACTATGCCATTGCACATAGGTTGCAAATTTCCTTTGTTTTCATTTAATTAATCAAGAGGCTTGAAAATCTAACCTAATTAATTTACACACACTTGGCCAGATGGCTTTGTCTCAAACACTTATCCCAGAAAAATAAGCTTTGTTTTTCTCATAATCATCTAACACTTCAAATTATCTAATACTTTATACCATACTTTTATATCACTTAAAAAGTACCTAACTCCAAGAATATTAACAGAAATTAGGTAAAGCAAGTACTCCCTTCACATTAGCATACTAGTGATTTTAAGGTATTTTGAAAACTGTTATTCATTTTATCAGCATGATTCTCCGAAGGGATGTAGCTTGATTTACTCTCAGACTAAGAACGAATTTCTGAAGAAGCTCCAGGAGGGAGACACCACTCCTCCTTGTGGCACATGCAATAATTGCAGCAATTGTCTCGTTTTCTCAAAACTTCGGTAAGAGAACGATAGAAAAGGACAGAAAAAGTGAGGGGGCTAAGACATATAATAAAGCAAATCTACATCTGGTTTGCAAGTGAGAAGGCTGTATTTGCTGTTAATCTCCTTTTTCCATAGCATTTCTTTACATTCTGAAAGTAGAGATATGATTTGAGTTTGATTTTGTCAAGCTCAGGAGAACAGTAGCACCACTCATTCATTAGGATGAAGGACTGAGTACATGTGTTACATTTGGGGGGTTTTTCTTTGTTTTCTGGGGTTTTTGTTTGTTTGTGTGTGGTTTTGGTTTGGTTTGTTGTTTTTTTTTTCTTTTTTCTTTTTTCTCTTCTTGTGTAGCTAAAAAAAAAAAAAAAAGAAACGAAAAAAAAAAAAGAAGACACAACAACAAAACATCAAACCTGTAAATTGTTTTCACAGAAGTCAGATGACATAGTTGACAATGATACTACACAACTTTAAGACCTGGCAATGGAATTAATAACCACGAGCAGCAGAGACTTTGAACGTAATATTAGTAATGATCCATGATAAAAATATGTCTTTAATGTCAATACAACTTGCAATGCCAACTAATCTGAACAGAAAAAAAAACAAGCTTTAAGGCCGATTCAAACTGGATTACAGAACATTCATGGTCCTTGATGTGTATATCCACTGAATCAGGAATAAGCAAAGGAAAAAAGAAAATCTGAGCTACCCAGGTACTCCAACAGCCACAGTTCTGATTGTACTACTTTGATAACTACTAAAGGAGGAGAAGAAATGACACATTCCCAAAATGAACTGGCAAGGCTTTTTATTTGTTTTAAAAAAAAGTTTTCTGACACTGCAATGCTTAAGGCTGATTTGTTATTTATTAGAATAACAAATAATTGGTAGAGTTATAGCTCTGATCCAAAAATGCAGCCAGCTACTAATGAAATACAGCCAGATACTAATGATGTAATATTATATTTCATAAAAATTGCCATACTAGAAACAAGTCTCTTCTACAAATGGAAACTGAAGGAATTCCCTTGCAACAGCTGAAAGATGTCACATCTACCCTCATGGATTTCCCTCCATAGGGCATCCTCAAGCTTTCTCGTCAAACTCTACACTAGAGCACTAGTTTGGTTTGTTGGGTTTACATGATGGATCGTATTTTCACTCTGGTCCTAGGAAGTTATGCAGTGTTCAGACACAGCAGAGAAAAATATTATTCAAAAGAAGTTTATATTTTGTTCACATCTTCTCAAGGGCACATTCACATATGTTGTCCAGCCTTGTACTGAAACAGAGGCTGTAAGTTACATATATGGAAATATAGTGGTACTAAGGCAATTGAAATTGTTTGAAAACCAAGGCACAATTAGCTTAATAGAGTTCAGAGAAGAGAATTGCTTTTCAGATATTGGTTTGCATAACTCAAATGTTCATGGCCAAATTTCAATGCATATTAACTGTTTTAAAATACATATTAGTGTAAATTCACATGAGATTTTAAAAACAATTCAGATAATGCACAGTTTCTACAACAAAGTTAACTCAGCCTTGAGGTGCCTAAATGGGACTCATAGCAAAGAAAAAAAAAAAAAAAAAGAGGCAGACTCTTTAAAACCAGTTGAAAGGGTTAGGATAAACAGTGGGAAACAGGCTGCAAACACTGCAAAGATTCGGAGGCTTGGTAGACAAGAATGTGCATAACATATAACAGTTGTAACAGTTATTGCTGTACTACATTTTCCTTTGCACTTCCCACTGACAAATTTCAGCTGGTGACCTGTACTAAGGCAGTCTCTTGAGTCACCAGCCAACATGAAGACTTCTATCAGCTACTGGACCAGTGAAAGCACTGGTGATGCAACATACATTTGAAATCACTTGCTGCTCAGTCAACAGTTTGAATTTTGTGTGGTCTAATGCAATATATAGCCTAGTATAAACATTTAAAAAGCAGCTTGGAGATTTGAATAGCATTAATTAGCTTATCTTGAACAAACCCATAGAGAAAACCCTGGATCAGCAAAAGACCTGCAGAGATTATTTTTAATCCCAGACAGTCAAATCCAGTTGCTCCATATGCAAAATGTATTTGTGGTAGCCTCTGATGTTTACAGAACAATCACATGGCAGTTGGTGAGGGATGTGAGTTGTCAGCACTTAGCTGGGCTGGACAGCATCTTCTGCCATCTGCTTATTCTGCAGACTCAAGCTGTGTTTTTCTACTGTCCTCACTGCCTGACCCATCCATCCCAACATCATGAAGTGAAGACATGGAAATGCTCAGGGATTATGGGTACGAGGTGCTAGATACCAGAGCAAAATGCAACTCCAGGGCATCACATTTAACTTTATAGTGAATTTTCATGTTCTTATTCACCATCTTATGTAAGATAAAGAATGTCACAGTTGTAAATTCAGTAGTTTAAAGGAAGTATAAAAAACATTTTGAACTTTTACTGGCACAGATCATGTTATGGTCAAAGTCTTCTAATCTATGACACTGGCAAGTGCTGCTGAATTTTAACCAATTCCTTTGACCCTTCTAGAATTCTTCTACCAACTGTTTGTACCAAGCATCTGTCTCCTCCTGCTTGCATCTGTCTCCTCCTGCTTGACCACCTATGTCAACACAAGAAAGCAGCTTATACATCCTTTGTAGCCTTCCAAAAGCAGACCACATGATTTTATAGCATCTAGAAGATGTCTGAGTACAATAAAGGGCACAGCATGTTGTGTTATCACTGCAATGAGGGGCAGAGTTGAGCAATGGACAGATCTGAAGTGTTCTCTTCAGAAAGTGGACATTGGCTGGAACAGTCATTAGATATTGAACTTCAGACATCATGACTACTTATTGCTCAAGTGATATAAATGATAGACACTTCAGGATGCAGTTGTCCTTTTATTGAAATGTAAAATAAGTTTGTCACCAATTTCCTTGGCAGTGGGATATGATCCTGAAACAATAACCCTAAAATAAAGTCTGTAATGCTCAGACCCTCTTAGACTCTGTTCCCAAGATAATTCATTGCCACAACACCCACTTTCTATTTTTCTCTGGTTTCTTTAAACCACAGGCTCAAAAGTTTCAGAAAATTTCAGATGTTCATCAGGGTTGTCCTGGATAATGCACTGGTTTCACTGTTACTCACCCGAGAGCAGAATGTGTTACATGTTTTGTCATGACACTCCATCATCTGAAGTCCCGTCACATCATCCCTCATGCTAGTGCAAAAGCATTCCCTGCAACCATCTTCCCAGGTTGTCCCAACGGGGTAGACTATGTTGCTGTGCACACACACCTGTTGAATGTAACAATTAATACATGAAAGAGTACACTACTGCTTTAGGGGCACATGGCTGGCTCCAAAAGGCTGCTTTTCAAGATGTGAAAACTACCATAAATTTTATGGAATATTTTGAACTCGGTGAAAATGCTACAGGTCTTAAAATTGTGGCCACTCTACTGAGGAAAGGAAAATAAGTACAACCAAAACTGCAGTTGTATAAAGAATAGACTGGAGAATTCCATCTGGAGTCAGTGGCGTTGCCCAGGTCTCACTCAGTTTCCCTGGAAGTATAATGTGACCCAATATTTAGAGATAATAAACAATGAGTCCTGTAGAAGAAGCCATGTACACAAAACTATTTCCAGCTACATCAGCTGATCTGAAAAGATCCTACTTTGAGCTACAAGCATTCACTCTCTTGTAACCTTGGGCCATCATAGCTACCACAAAAGTACTGCCATCTTTCTATTGTACTTCCTATGAGTAAATTTTACAGCAGGTTATTAAGATGAACATAATTTATTTTTATAGATATAGCAAGTAAGTCAGAGATATAAAATGAATTATGCAAGGTCATGAACTACTTAGCAACAGAAAATAAAGGTGACATCTGAGCTGCAAGACAATGTATGCCTGTATTAAACTGTTAGGTAAGGTTGTTTCAATGAAAAGGTCACCTTGCCCTGCAACCTCCCCTCTAAGCAATCTTATCTTAAAAGTTCACATAATATAACAACTTAATAAAAGGTTGGCAAAATAAGGAAAAATATATCCTGGTGAAGTTGTAACTGTCAGGTATTAATTTGGCAAAAATTTAGTAGTGGCAATATAGTTCATATAGGATAGAATGCCTCCTCCAGCAGAGGCAAAGGTAATCAATGGCCAAAGTAGCTTAGGTCTAAGGTGTCCCAAATATTTCAGTAAAGTTAGTATAAGATTGAAAGAATTTATAGTATCTGTATTGATCCAAAAGCAAGTACCTCTGTTATTTGGAAACAAATTAAAAATTTTAAAATTACCTCTGAAATTCCTAATGCTTGAATAAGCTTGAAATATCAAATGTTTTTAAGGGTTTTGGTTGGTTGTTTATTTAAATACATAGATACATACATATATGTATATAAATCTGGTTATTTCAAAGTCACAAAAATTGCATTGGTTATGTTAGGATAAATGACTGTCATAAAAAAAGTAACAGTGTGATGCAACAGTGTATTTCTCTTAGACACATGTAAATTAAAATACCCTGGCATCAATATCTGGTAGTCTCATGGTGGAGGTGCTTAATACCTAGCTACCCACTTCCTTTGGAGCTGTCACTCCATGTGTAAAAGGTCCTCTCCTCTGTGGAAAGGACACTTAATTCCTCTTACCCTGCCTGGAATGCAGGTGGTAGATATGCAGCCACAGTCATTGGTGAGAGATCTGGAGAGATATCCCAGGGGGCAGCTCACTGTTGAGTTCGTACAGCTGCAGGTACACTCGTATTTGTCACAGCACTCTGTCTTCTTAACAGTCAGCTCTCGATGCGGTGGGCAGGAAGGTCTTTGAACTAAGGTGCATGCTTCTCTGTTACACACTATCAGAAAAAGGTAGGTACTATGTCAAGCCCATGGCATTTCACAGTGCTGCAAGTGAACAAGACAGTTCTCTGGCAGCAAGACACTAATTGCTACTGCAAACAGTTATAAATCTACTTAAAGACTAACAAGTAATGTGGGTATAAAAGACCTAGGTCAAAGATTGTACTGCAGGTTCAGAAAAAGTTCCTACCCTGCCAAAAAATTCTTGTCTCATATACAATCAAAAAGATTTGTAAAATAATCATCAAAGTCAGAGCACACACATCCAAGAGCAAAGTGTTTCTCTTTTCCTTAATTCAAAAGTATACTTAGAAAGTACCAACAATACCCTTCTTCCAAGACTGTGAAATCATTACATGTCCATTGGTTCCAAAATAAATTTTTCAGAGGGAAAAAAAAATGTCTAAAGGAAGTTGTTGGTGTTGCTCAAATGCAATGTTCCAGTGTCACTCCCTGCCCAAAAACAAAACCAAAACAGAACAAAAAATGAAAAAAAGAAAAAAGATCTTACCACATGTGTAATTTGGTCTGCATTCTCCAGGGTTGGTCAGAGCAAGCTGCAGGCCAAACTCACAGGCAGGGGCAGGAGGCAAATCACAGGAAACCAGATCACAGACTGAGAAATTGAGAGAAGGTTTAAGACCACACCAGACTAGTTAGTCCTTAAGAAAAGACAAACAAATACATGCATGTCCCCATTAAACCTTTTATTTTTCCTTACACTCAGTTGCTATCCTAAAATATGAGGTAAGCTATCCTAAAATATGAAGTAAGCTAGAGTTCAGCAGGTCACCGTTTGTTTTCAAAATAGCTTAGGGAACAGTTCAAGCTTGGGTTATGGGGATTAAGGTTCTAATGTTATATTTAATATGCAAATATAAACCATGCAAAAATAGATACTTGAAAAAAAAGACCATTCTAATGTTATTTAGACAAAACTAAATTGCTCCATTCACTTTCTTATCTCTTACAGAAAGAGGGATAATGTCAAGCTGGAAGACAATGGAGATTCACATCCTCAGGATTTATTTTTCCACACAGATGATTGTACAGTCAGTGGTTTCAAAACTGGAGCATTGCATTGAATTAAGGGGAAAAAAAGGGGGATTGTATGCCTTTGAAGCATATGGTAAAAATATGGACCAAGAAGATTCAAACAGTTTATGAGAACCTACCACACTCGTACTCAGGGCAGCACTGGCCAGGGTCCCTGCGCAGACGGGGGACTTCACAGGGACCACACTGGGGAGCTGGAGTAAGAAGAAAATATCCATAAAACAAGTTTGGATAAGAACTAGAAAACTAGGTAACAAAAACATCAGTTCAAGTCCAATCATATTTAGAGCTAAACTAATTTACGTTTGGCAGTAGGGCAAGGTCGGACTGTGCAGTTTACTTTCTTGTCATCAAGACAAATGCAGATCTTGCAAGGCTCATCAGTCGGAATCCATGTTTCCATGTGCTGCATGAACACAAAACAAAACAAAAAAATTGTTAGAAAGAAAAAAAATATTCTGGTCACTGGTATGTTAGTGATGGGAGTGGGTGAGGGTAACATTATTTTGGAAAACCAGAAGACTATGCAGAATTGGTTGGTTTCTCTGTTAACAGTAAAAACCTAAGGAGACACATAATTCTGAAATGACTGTAATGTACAAACTTAGCAAAAGATGTAAAGAATGCATGAATGGGATAAGTAATTACTATTGCTTTAAACATAAAAAATGCTCAGATGTTATAAATGCAATTGCAGGCTATTGTGAGTAACAGTGGACTTGTGCAACTACATACCATGATTGAATTTTCGATGGTGATAAGGGAAATAACAATATCTTGGGAAATACATAGAAGTGGACGCTTTCCCAAATTAGTAGTGCTTAAACGCAGATATATATATATAGTGCATATTTTTAATTAAGATTTGATTTGTGAGTGGATTGAAGACTGAAAAACACTACAGCAACCCCAAATCTGAGACCATCACTGTGATGATTACCTGGAGGTAATAAGCACATTCAGAAACTGTCAGTAGGGTGTATCATTATTCAATCACTGCTCCTTCTCATAAGGGAAATCATTGATGTTAAAGTTGTATCTACCTATAAGAGCTATCTACATTTAACACCCATATAAGTAAGGAGGTAAAAGTAAAAAGATGCACTGTGAGACAATAGTGTTCATTTACACAATCAATCCAGGTTCTGGGTGAGAACATGTATGGTAGATCAGGATGCCAGAAGAGGAAAAAATGTCATCCAGAAAACTCTGGAGTGTAGTTTAAAAACAGCAGTCTGCAGAGGCCTTTAGCAATAAGAAAAAAGGAAGTAAATAGCTGAGCACACTGCCACCTGTATCTAGAGATATCTGTATTTGAAGCCATCACAGGAGTCTGAAAAGACAGTTAATTTTCAAAGGTTATCAGCATGCCAAGGATAAGACACCAGGCATGCTAGAATAAGCCAAACAGAGGTTTAGGAAAGCTTTGGAATCAAATAACTTACGGTTGGTTAATCCATAGGAAATCTATTTTAGTCAAAAGAAGCTTGCATTGGTAGTACAAAACATTATCTCAGGGTTTGGAAAAACAACTCAGGGCCCTCTGCCAGAGCATTCTATGGCATCAGGGTTAAAAAGTCTTGAGAGGGCAGCTGATAGAGAATACCTACATTTGCAGGTGATAATGTGAAAAGCGTGCAGATGTTTCAAGGCACAGAGAAAGAGAATCAGAATACTTGCTCTAACATTTTCAGCAGCCTTGATTTTCACACAGGATATATATATATATATATATATATATATATATATATATTTAATACTTCAGCAGAAGTAGGAATCTCTTTCTAATATCAGAAGAAATTAGAAGAAAGAACATGAACACCACATAGACCTCTATATGGGCACTGGTACTGAGAGTCCTGTAAGCTTAGGCATGATCTGGGGTAGAAAGGAACAGAGGAATGAATATTAGAGGGCAAGAAGGGGGTTAAGGAAATCATAACCCACTACCAATTACACTGCCTGTTGTATTGCTCACACAGCTAATCCTACAATGGTAGAGACACAAAACGACTGTGTGAGCTGATCCTTCCCTGTCCACCACCTTCCCATCCACACAGCAGCTGCATCTAAGCCTTGCCATTGCGATACAGATGAGAGGTTTTCAGAGTTAAAACCCCAGTAAGGGGTATGCGGCAATGCATGAATTTCAGAACTTCTGCGGAAACGAGTAGATATCACTTCAGATTTTATTCCAAAAATGCATGCTGAGCTTTTTTCCATGAGGGATTGAAACAATTATTTAAATGGAAAATGCACTGTGTTGCCTGAGGATTCGTGGATTTAAGGCACACAGATCCTAGACTTTAATCTGCATTTGCAATAGCCATTTAATATGGAATTATAATGCAATAACTAGCGTTATCAGAGTCACCAAGAGTTGTATACAATTGATCTGTGTTTAGGACAGTGATGATATATATTGCAAACTATTTTTGCCTTCAAGAGAAATAATAAGATTTTTTTCTGTTTCTTTTATTACAAAAATTATTATGTTTTTTTTTTTCCCTTCCATTGTACCAACTCCATAAGCACCACACAAATCCAATGATACTGTATTTGAAACAAAGATCCCAAACAGAACACAAATTAAAAAACATAGCTATTTGTATGGAGATACTGCAGTCTTAATGAATCCTTCAGAAAACCTTTTGTTTTGAAAAATGTTGTTTAGGTAATGCAGTTGTGAAATGAAAGAATGCACTTTCCCTATGTCTTCCCTCTTGCTGTCAAAATCCATAGGTTATATATGCCTGAGGCTATACCATAGGATATGTATGCTTGAGGTTTAATGCTATTAGAGTCCTGTACCAGCCTGTTGCCCAGCAGTAGGAAACCCTCAAAACATTATTTAGTGAATACTTTTTCATGTTGCTGGCAGTACCAGCAGGCAGCACTAAGGCACAAGCCACAGTAAAGCAGGATCCTTGGACCCACGTGGATGTGTCCTGTGTGAGAGGCACCCACAGGTCTCCCAGTGCCACTAGTACAGCTCTTGCATTGGCAAAGCAGAGCCTGGAACACTTGCTTCACCAAGTCAGGTGTGTTACTCAGTCGCACCCTGTGACCTAAAGAAAGGTGTTTGTGCTGTTAAGTTTGATGCTTTTGCTATTATGTTAATCAATGCAAACAGTATTTAAAAGAGATGTTTCAGCCTCAGATGGTCTTTCCTTCCTTTCAGTTTAACTATAAATATTTACAACACATTTCTTGCTGAGCAAAAAGCAAGTCTAAATTTGCCTATGTAAAATCAAGTTGTTCATAATACATACATTCATTTACTTTTAAAAATCTGTCTTTTTACTTAAAGAGTAGACACACACACAGCCTTCTGTTATTTACAGAAGACTATGTTATAAAAACAATTATGTTTTTGGCAGCAGGTTTGATGAGTATGATAAGACCATCCAAAAATCTTAAGAATCTCAAGCTCATAAAATACAATTCTGAAATTAAAGCACCTTCTTCTTAAAGTCCCACAACAAAACTGCAGATTTAAGAGGACTGGCTGACTTAGGTAAAAACTCCCAGAGCTGAGTAGCTGGGGGTGAAGAGGAACAACTTCTGTTACTTGGAACAGGGAACACAGGGAGGAGCTTGCATGCATGCTGTCTGATGTTGAAAGGGAAATGAACAGCCTCTTTCACTTCAGTCTAACACCTGGCACCTATAGCTCTTCCCAATTGCATTGTGTCATAGAGAGGTCTAGCTTAGCTGAGGAAAGTGGATTTTCAGTCCAACAAAAATGATTCATTTAATCAAAGAAACAATGCTTAAGAAAAAAACAAACAAACAAACAAACCTAAAAACTAACAAAAAACCCCAAACAACAACAGTAGAGTAACAACAACTTGATATAAGGTCATCTTCATCTCACTGCTCCTCACCAAACACTGAAAACATTTCAGCAAGCTTTGCAAAGAAAATACATTGTAAGTAAGGTTTCCAGATTTATGATTAAATTGTCATTATTGGTAAAACCCTGCTGAATAGAGGTGTTTATCTTGGTAAATCTTGACTTATGCCAGTTCCTCCTCTCTTTCCTCTACACTTCGCTCCCCACAAATTTGTCATGCATTTCCAGGTCTGTACAGTTCCAGCTGTGAATTTTATATCCATCCCAGCCAATTTCACACCAGGAGAGCTACATAGGGATGACAGCCAGCCAGTTATGAGGAACTGAGTTAGAAAATAAAGTATCCAAAGGGGAAAATAGTTAGAGTTATAAGGCAGATTTACTTGCAAAAGTACAAAGCCCAACCACTCACAAATGTAAGCTGCCAAATATATAGTTACCTGATGGTGAGTGCCATCTTCACCGACACATTGTGTGCAGACTCCTTCATCAACACAGCTGTCATTAAAAATCACCTGTCCATCTGGACAGAAGCAGCCTTCTGTGGGATAATCCTTGCAGACACTGAGTTTGGTAGTATTCTCACAGTGCTTTATGCAGGCTTTGTGGCAGTGATCATATGTCAAATATGTGGGACATTTCATTGCTGAGAAAGACAGAAAAAGTAGTCATTAGATAAAGATCTGAAATGTGGGTTAGTGTTTCTACTCACACTTTCTTTAGAATTCTGTTCAAGTTTTTGAAAGCCATCATATGATGAACGGACTTCGTCCTCTGCAGCCACTCCACTAACATCTTTGAGTATATTAATACATTTTGAAAACTAACAAAATCCACCGTGGAAAGCAATTGAAGGCATTTGCTTAAGTTACAGTCCATGAAGAAAACATCAAGCCACATTTTCAGGTCCCATGAATCAGCAAAGTGTGACTTAAACTGATAATGACACAATGGCTTACATGAGCTAACATATAGCCTGACTCTGTTTTCAGCCCTGGGAAACAAAAATTTAGAACCACCCTTACATGTATTAAAGAAGCATTGATAACAGCACATGGTTAGGAGATATCCAGGACAGACTCAAGCATTGAACAGAGATTTTTTTGACAACTCGATAGGCAACAGTGTTCCCAAGCAACTAAAAAAGCCAACAAAAAGAATAGTTTGATACTTCAAAACTGAACCTGCTGGATTTTTACACCTTATTAACTGAATTGCTTTATTAATGGAATTAACTGAACGAAGGAAAGTTATGTTCCTCCCTAAGCCAACACATAAATTTTTACTGATGAATTCACAACACTGAGAGTATTGTCTCTAAAAGGACAAATAAAACTAAGGCTATAACTACTCAAGAAACCTATAGATACAGCTTCCAGACTGTACGCTCCCTCAAGTCTACTTTATTTTTCTCTATAGCTTCAATTAGGAAAAGTTTTTCTTATTTCCCAGTTTGTGACTGCTGTGAGGGGTTTGGTTTGTTTTTTGTTGTGTTTTAGTTTTTTGTTTTTTTGTTTTTTGTTTTTTTCCAGTTGACTGAAAAAAACACTGTAAGGAAATTACCAAATGAAGATCTAATCTCTCAATCAAGCAAGTGTTCATCAGCTGAAGTGCCTACACACACCCTAGTTACCCAAAGGAAACAGAATAAAAACCTTTAACTTTAACCCTTTTCTGTTTCAAGCCATGCTGAAATGCTGATTATTTCCAGTGTGTTGGAGTCTATGATTGTATGTGTGGATAGTCATCATAATTCAGCAGATAGAGAGGAATTTGAAAAGCCACAGGAACTTGATAGAGTGTCTAGTCCCACAATGAAATGCTTTGGTTTGATTCCAAAACCACAAAAAGGTCTATCCAAGTAAAAGAGGAGAAATTGCCTGTTTATAAACCTGTACTAACAGCTACTTAGATGTTTTCCAGAAAAACTCATCCCCAGAAACAGTTCTGTAAACCAGATGACTACAGTAAGTACCAGTGCTTATTGCCTGTGATTGTCTCACATCAGTTCTAATGAGTGAAAATACATCCACAGCAACTGTTAAGGTAGTGTGTCATCTACTTTTTTATTCCAGTGTCAGTAAAAATACTCAGCACACTGGTTTTCATCTTGCTTACCTGCCAGTAGCCCTAAGGCAAATCTAGTAAACCTTCTCTGCACAAAATTATATTAATTTATTTTAGAGTTTAATGCTGATGTACATCAGCATAGAACCTGCACAGCTGCCATGCAGAATCAATGCCAGTGTTTAAGTCTCTAACATACATCACGTAGCTAATTAGCCCCTTTTCCTTCAACCTCTTTTGACTGGCATTAAGAAGCCAGGTGTGTGAAAAATGCAATGAAGAACTGTGCACTGGCCTTCAGATATGCTATGAAAAAGCCCATGTAAATCAGCAATGTTTTTTTCAAGGAAAGTAGAAATGAGGTGGTTATAGTGTGAACGTGCTTGTTTTGAAGTCACCTCCGTCTTTGGGGTCATGGGAATGAGATGTGCATAAGCAGTGTCAAGAGATGGGATAAACTCCATCAACGGAAAACCATCCTGAACATCTTTTCATAGAGCCACCTCTGACATATTATTGTCCTTTTGCTCCAGAGATCTGGCTACATTCGGCATGACTTACAGGTAACTCTGCTTTTTGTATGGAAATTTCTGGCAGGTGTATGGAATGTGAGGAGGCATTAAGGACTCCCCAGTCAGACTCAGAAAAAAATATTTCAACAAGCCATCCTTCTGGCTGCCTATTTCAATGCTCACTTCAAATTCTTATTGCTTCTGAATAAAAAGGGAAAGACTGTGGGTACTAGAAAAAGGGGAGGTAAGGCTGAAACCCAAGTAATAGAAGAGTAATTCTTCAGTCAAATTAGTTTCAAAAGAAATTATGTCAAATACTAGCCTGTATGAAGCTACTTGGTCACTTATTTGTATTGTAATCTCAAGCTTGTGGGCTCCATTAAAAAAAAAAAAAAATGACCTTTTCTTGTAAGCAGGAAATAGAATAGTAAAAGAAAACCTGAGGAGAAACAAAAAGTTTCCCAGAAACCTATGATAGTACATTTCAAAGGGTCACCTGGCATATTGAGGTATTGTCATTTTTTTGACTGCTTATTTTTCCATCAAATTACAGTAGTCATTCCTAGTAGATACTGGTTGAGAGAAAATAACCCCTATGAGGATCTACAGAAGGTGCAAGTCCATCAAAATAAAATAAACCACTTAAATTCAGAGTGAACGATGTAGTGATAGTATGCAATGGCATTCACTCTGAATTTGAGGCCCAAACAGGTAAGACAAAGCATCCTTGGTTACAGTACTAAATAGATATTTAAGGGAGTGTTTTTCAGACTTGTGATACATGGAAAAAGGAACATGTCCTTCCAGGTGACCATTCCAGTCCTTTATATCAGTAGTATCAGTAGCACAAATTTAGCAGCTCGCTATCTAGCTCCCGAGGTCACATACTGCTGGCTTGCCTTTTGCCTCACTGTACTGCCATGTGCAGCCAAGAGGACAGCTAAAACCCCAGTGCCAATGAAGCTGAAGTGCGTAATACACCAGAGCAAATAGCTCATCAGCTGCCAGTCAACCTCCCTGCATTGCTCAGACAAGGTTTTCTTAAATCTCCTTTAACAATCCTCTTTACCCAAAGTAATATATCTAGAAGGGTTTTTCCAGTGCTCTTGGGAGTGTTTTCAAGGCCACATTAAACCAACTAAGGTCAGTGCTGCCAATAAAAGGGGCAGTTCCCTCTCTTACTTGATCTCCTCACCTCAGCTGCTCTTTCGTGCTGTCACTTTTTTCCTTTTATAGCCAGTTTTCACAGCTCACCAAGTAGCATGTGAAGACTACTGCCAGAACGGCAAGAAGTATAAGAATGCATGACTGGAGGAGGAAGAGAAAAACTGTCCCAGATGAGCTGAAGGCAGTTGTAAAGCCACTCCCTTACTGTTGAGTTCTAAAACATGGTTTAAATCCTTCAGCTGCTATGATAAGCAGCATGCCTTGCTTACACAGAGAATGAACAGGAGTGGATAATCTCAGTGTAGCTCCAAAAAACAAATCCTTTACTAGCAGAAGTGGTTTACAGGTTTCTTGTATCCCATCTCTCTCCTCCTCCTGGTCCTTGTTCTTGCTTCTCTGCCAGATGCCACTGCTCCTCAGTGGAGCAGGCACAGCCTGTTATGCATTTGCTTTCTAACCTGGCCCTGCGAAACAATCCAATGAAAGACAGAAAACACTTCAACAACCAGAATGGCCCATGAAAAACATTGTTTCCAAATGAAATACTTTTCCAAAAGTACCTGCAGCTGCTGAGTTCCATCCACATCCTCCTCAAAGACCCACAGCTTTACTGGGCAGTCCCAACTAGCAGTTTGATTCATATACCATGGAAGCATCAACTACCTATCTAAATGTAATTCACATGCAAGCTAGTATTGGCAAGTACCTAGAGGGCATGTCCGCAATGCACTGAATGAGCTTAAAGAGCTGCTGAGAAGCACTCATGGAAACATCAGCATATGAAAATTAACAACTGTTCCTGTTGCAGCTGTCATTTATCTTCTGAGTATTTCTGCTTTGTAAGCAAAATTTGCTGACTGCTACCATTACTTGAGCTACACAGTTCAAAGGTGACTTGGCACCTTCACATGAGCTGCCATTTCTTTTGTAAGCGCAGAATGAATGTATCTCAGTCCATTCATTAATCACTATATAAACAATCTCATTTCCATGTGAATAAAGCTTTCTTTCCACACAGAGCTGAATCCCAGCATGTTTTGATATTACTAATGCAGTAATTTGTTAGAAATCCGTATGATCTTCATATTGAGATAAAGCCTGTACTCTCACTGAAGTGGAGACTCTATTTAGCAGGCATTCACTGTGGGGTGAATCTGCTCTAGAGATGCATATTCTATGCTTCAGCGTTACATGGCTATCAGCAGAAGCTACAGGCTGCCGTAATTTAAGCCTAATAAGTGTGAGGTCTTGGGGAGTGGATGGACATTATAAAAAAAAAAAATAAAATAAAAAAAAAAAAAATCTCACTATGCATTCTCACTTCAGTGTAAAATTTCCTTCTATCCATTGACACAAAGCTGGAGTCTACTGGATACCACACATCACAAAAAGGACCAAGGAAAGCTCAGGCAGTGGAACTGGCATGGGATGGGGAACTGGCCCTCTTTTTATCAGATATTCCAGTGAGTATACTCATCCATCAGGGCAGAGCAGTCAGGATGGACTTGTACTGCTTGAAAGGTCCCAATATGGCTTGAAAAAACCCCAAATCAAACTCTACAAAAATAACACCTTTTCACTGGAATGGGGGAAGGAGAACAAGTATTCCAAAACCATACCATTGTTATTAAACATGTAGTTGTAGAGTGATTAGCCTGAACTGTCTATTTAGTCATTAAAGTAACCTGTATAATGTCCCTGTATATGGCCATTTTATTTTTGGCAGTTGTACATGTGCACCTGCTTACAGGAAGAATGCTGGCAATGATGCTATTGCCAGGACATGAATGACTGTTTTATGCAACTAGTGTTAAAATGGGCAACTCTTTGTCTATCCTTGTACATGCTCTGTAACACGATGGGAATTTGAAAACTGCAGAGTTATTAAGGTACTCTGTCGACATTCAGCCTTGGACACTATCATTTGCAAAGTCTGACTGAAGTACTAAATTTGGAAAATGTGTGGAAATGTTCTCCCTCTGTTTTCTAGGACTATACTCCAAACAGACTGTGTTGTTACTTGAAAGACTCAGTCTGCAACAGTAGCACGTTCTTCAGTAGCCTATCTTTGGAAGATGCTTGACACTAATTGGAGGCTCAGGGCCAAACTCACATTCACGTTCTTGACTTCCTATCCTACCATTCCCTTAGTCTGAATTAAACCATAAATAAAACCGAAATGTGTACTGAGTTTTTGTGGTATCATGTCTTTAGGATGCTGGTTCTTCACTTTCAAAATAAAAATCATCTGTGTAGCAAGAGAGAAAGAAAGTAAGGCAACAAGAACTGACTAAACTGGAATATCAAGACAGTGTATGAGCAGCTAGTTGGGAAAGAAAATGCCTACAGACATACACATTTCAGATTCTTGACTAAAACAGAAACACTATGAGTCAATATCTGAATGTCTGTAACAATCACTTCAGACAGGCTAACAGGATAAAATGTTGAATAAGCCACCTCAAGAGTTAATTATTTGTACTTATCTATATGTTACATTTTTTGGTAGAGCTTTGGGTATGCCTCATAAAAGGGAAGAAGAACATATAAACAAAACAAAAACAAACAACCAAACCAAACAAACAGGAAGATAGGGAAGAACTTCTTGTGTTCGTAAGTATTTAGGGGAGTAGGCATATAAAGCAACAGCCATCAGAATCTAGCACTAGCATGTTTGTCCTGCTTCTATTGGGCTTTGGGTAATTTGCAAAACGCATATCCTGCTATACTCCTTTCTCACAGGACAGACGTTTCACCTCCAAAACACAACTAGAAGTAGAAACAGATTTGCAAAGCAAATTACAGCTGGTTTGATCAGTGTAGCTGACATGTATCAGCAAGAAGACGCCACAGAGAGTGGCCATTTCCCCATCTGTCACTGCAGTAGAAACTTAAAATCACACTGGCTCTTCCATCATGGTCTTAAAGGTTTACGCTTTGGTTGGAGTGTGGGGAATTGTGAGACTTACAGTGAAAAGTCATCTTTTGTGCCATTATGTTCATCTGTGACAGTGACAGGCTGCGAAGAGGTTTTACTACTCCAAATTATGAGTTTCCCTGTCTGCCTTGCACATATTTTTCAATGTCTGTACCAAAGCAATGATATCTGCAGCTAAAACTGTCTGGCAGAATCAGAGCAGACTCTTGGTCCAAACCTGACCCCTCAGTAGCTTGGTGGATGCAGAGTCAGGTACTGTCACATAACTGTGTTTACCTGTGCACAGCTTTCATGATATTTTTATTTCATAGGTTATCCCTCTAGCCTTGCATAACTGTCTCATATTTTATTTGATAGCAGTTTACCAATAAACACTTTTTCCATAGTATGCAATTAGTGGACGACAAACCAGATATCAGATGTGCGATATGACTTCTATGGGAAACATGATCTGGAACTTCTGCCCCATTACATGGTATTGAAAAATAAATATTGCACTGATGGTCATTGTCACCACCATCACCATGTAAGACAGTTTCTTTATCAGTTTTAACACAGAGTAAAACCCTTACGACAAAACTCAGGTGTCCTCCAGTCTACGCAGACCCCGTTTTCCCTGCAGACGTGAGCGTAGGAAGTTATCATCTCACAGGCTTCATCCTCATAGCAGCTGCTCTCTGCGCAGGCCTCGTAAAATATGTTGGGGGGGATTACCCTGTGGCAGTCTGCAAACCGATCAGAGAGCAGAAGGTGGCAGTGGTTTGTTGCATGCTCAGAGCATCTGTCTTCTCTCTGGATTTCACAGATCTTCCCTGGGTCTTCCACTGTCCAGTTCTGGATAAACACACTGCTGTCAGCAGTGACAGAGCCATCACGTAATGTGAAGTCATTGACGTGGTTCTGGTCACACACCCCTAGGAGAGTAAGCAAAAGGAAAATAAAAAGTCTGAATACAGTCACCAAAAAAATAAACCCAGAGAAAACAGGCATGGGACAAACAGAGCTGGCTGAGGCTGCTCTGTGATTGCCAAGGAGAAGAGTAATGAACTATCTACCTTATAGCTGTTATCAACAGAGACATAAAGACCCTGGATCTGGTTTTCTTTTTCCTTAATATAGGAAATATAGGTTATGGCACAGAGATATAAGCTATACAATAGATAGATTATAGGATAGAATTAATACTCCCAGGCAGTGATACCCATCAAAAACTTTTCACCTTCACTGCAAGCATAAGTCATGGCTCTCACAGAAATGCATATGTAAGAAATGTAAGAACTCAAAGTTAAACCCTTGTCTAGTAAAAAAAAAAAAAAAAAAAAAAAGTCTTCTTGAAAAGATAATGTCAAATAAGTGAAATGAGAGATAATACAAATAGTAGTTCAAGCCCAAGTAGGAAGCTGTTAAAACTACTATTGTTCAAACTTACCACAAAGCCCTTGTGTTCCTGAAGAAAAGCTCTTTGAATTAAGCTTAAGAATAAACTCATTGTTTCGTGGAGTAAATGTGAGATTATGTCCAAGATGGGAGAACCTGATTTCATGCATTATTGCTCCATAGACAGTGACTTCAAACAGGCTGCCAGAATAGGGGATATGAACCCTTTCACCATTAACAGTCACCTATTTTCAAAAAGGCAAGATCATCACATCAGTGCTAGCAAGCAGTTAAAATCAGCCCAATCTTACAATCAAAATACATTTTCGCTTCACAAGTACTCAAAGATCTGACTGAATCTGGATGTAAGAAGCAGTTTTGCAAGCTGAACCTTTCTATTGAGTCTAGAAAAAGTACAGAATTAATTGACCTTCATTCTCTGTACTATATGAAAAACTCTTTCAACATTTTCCTATATGGGTGCATTTCTTAATCATCACGTATTTACAGACCAGCAATCTAACACCAGGAATTTAAAATACTGCCTAGAGACCCTGATTATTAGTAATCCTCAGTGAAACTCAAGATGGTCCGTCACCATGCAGAACTGGGTGCAGGTGTTTTGATCCATCCTATTTTGCTACATGAGTTAGAAGAGATCATCTTTGCAGACTAGTCAACTGCTGTATGTCTAAGGAACCCAGAGACTGAAAAATGTGCCATATTGCATTTCAATACTTCTCCGCGTGTAAAATAGATGTGATGCATACTAAATTGGCCTTTCTTCTGATGCTGAGGTCCATCTGCATACAAGGTAAGAACCAACTCCGTAACTCTTCAACTAGCCAGTCATGCATAGATTTGTGAAGAACAGACTGCTCTTCCATGCACCAAATTAGAACACTGTGTAAAGGCTGCCGGCCAAAACAGGAGAATCAGCATGCAGTATGTCCTATCTATAATCCCTGCCTTTCTGGAAGAAGTGTAAGGGAGACATTGCCAAATCCCACATTCTTGATATTGTCACACCAGCGCAACAAGGAGAACAAGAGGATAAACGTGTGAGACCCATTATGTGACTATAGATTGTATAATGAAATGGAAAAGAGTTGTTTGCTCAGAAGCCTAAGAATAGGCTGCAAGGGGAACAGAAACTGAATTAAGGGAAAAAATTTTTCCTCATAACCTGAATTCTATAATATAAGCAGACAATGCATGGATCACTTAATTGTATTTAGCTTACTGTCATGTCACTGAAGAGCTGAACAGATACACCATGATGTTTCACTTCAATGGAGTCCATACAGTTCATCTTTGGTGTTGCTCTGCATGGTCCTTCATGGAGGAGAACTTCAACATCATGTTGCACATCACTAAACAAGGTGTAGGAGCAGTTGCCAGTCAGCTTAAAATTCAGCCCATCAAAAGTGACAATATGTCGAGACGAACTTCCTATACAGACACCTGTAAATCAACGTTAAAAAAAAAGAAAGCCTAATAGGCATTCATTTTCATTCAAATTAGACTATTTCTTTACAGTCATTATGGTCATGTGGAAACAATTAATTGAATAAACTAGAAAGGTAATAAAATGCAAATTCTGCTGCAAATCCTTGACAAGAAACTTTGGTAAATACTTCATTACATGCTTTTATCTTTTTGTAGTATCTTTATCTGGAGTAATTACTATTTAAAAATATTTGGATAAACTCAAAGAAAATCCCTTTGCATGAAATTTACTTGCATTGAACATGATTTATTAAGAAAATTAATGTGAAAAATAAAAGCAGGGAAAATCACTTCCCTATTTGTAGAAAGACTGTAACATACCTATTTTTTAACTTTTGTATTGCATTTTTATTATGGTATTGCATTTTATTCTGTACAGTATTACATTTGAAATAAAATAACACTATTTCATTCTTATCAGACACATCAAAAGTCGCTATCAGTGGACTTTTTTTTTTTTTTTATAGGAACTACGAAAAGGGCAGAGAAATAATGTGCACAGGATAAATCAGTGGTCAACTGACAGCTCAATGTCCTGGTCATTAGGTTATAAATACCTCCTTGTCTTCACAAACTGGAAAGTGAGGGCAATTATAATCTCACAAGTATCAGAACAAAACCTGAGCAGAAAGATGCATCTAACTCATATGTTTTCAAATCTTTGCTTAAAGATAATAAGGAAAATAAAAGCAATGTCAGCTAAATATGTAGGAAGAAAATTCTCATTCTTAATAGTTCAGCTACTTGGTTTCCAACTGAGATTTGAGAATAACCTGTTTCCCATGCATTGACTTTCAAACTCAATTTCCCAGGAAAAATAGCAAGCAGTAACTTCTGCTTAAAACTAAACTAAACTAAACTAAAATTAAAAAAAAAATAAGCCTATCAAGCCTATCTTGTGTACTGTGAGGCACTGAATTATCAAGAGATACATTCCTTTGGAGCACTAGAACGTTTTCAGATATTTTACTGTACCTGCTTATAAAGTTAATATATAAACAACAATGAAACAAGTTAGCAATAAAACAATTATAAAGATAATAGGAATATTTTAAATTTTTTCGGAACTGTTCTGTAAAAAAAAAAAAAAACAGTATTAATGCAGCCCGTTTGTCCATTTAAACGTAATCCAAAACCACCCAGTAGCCATGAATCACACATTGGAAATCATGTTGCTATAAAATTTTTAACTAGTTCAGCAAGCAATCACTTTTATGGTGTAACTCCTGATCTCTTCTCTGAACCCAGTTATATGACATAAGAACACTTTTTCAAGCACTCCCCCTTTGCAAAAGCATTTGATATATCATCTGAACTGCCAGTCAATAATTTCCAAGTATGTTTTAGCTCTCTGAATAACTGAATACTACTCTGCTGAATCATGAGAGCAGTTAAACACGCACTGCCATGCTCCTACAGCACAGATTGCCTGACCAGCAAAAACAGGTAGATACCACTCACCTCCTAATGAGCACCTACTTTGCTATGTCAGTTTCTAAAGTTTATTTTGGCTCAGACCTCAGCACATATGGAATCAGAATTAGCCTTCCCACCAACTATGGATGTTGCTTTAGTTGATACAGCATCATCCTGGTTTTGATAAGTAGTCATTGAAAAAAGAGTATTTTACACATGAGTAGTTGATCAACTAGATGGGGTTGAGGATTTTTTAATTGACTCCTGTAACATAAAAAAAATCTCACTACCTTTCCCTCACAAGCTGTGCCATGTTGGGAAAAAAAAAAAAACGGGGTATCATGGCTCATTAAATTCATAAAGAGTTAAATAATTGTTTGCTCACATTAAACAGGAGCAATCTCAAGTTAAATATGGGTCTTTTCATGATAATCAGGTAATGGTACTCATAGTAATTTTTATTTCGTCCTTTCAGAAAATCTTCAGGAAGACACATTTTGAATGCCAAAAGTAATGCCTTCATGTTGCTATCAATGTATTTAGGATTGATAAAATTATTATAAATGTACTTTTTATGGGTAGATATCACTAAGATTATCTTTGAAACATGACAAAATATTTATGATTATTGAACTAAAATATTTATGCTGTTTTTTAAATTTTGAAATACTTATGTCAAAGCAGAAATGTTAGTTTTAAAGGGCTTAGATAATCAAATGTACCTTTAAGAAATGTGAAAACTTGAAGTGTTAAAATTTTGGATGTCTAACAGTTCAGGGATCAAAATCTAGCTACCCAGCCTTGGTATTCCAAACAGTGACTTGAAGAAATTGTTCTAAAAATAGCCAGTTCAGCAAAGGATATTTTAAATTGAGATTATACATTTTAAAAAGAAGGTATATATAGGGTTCTGATTTATTTTTCAAAAGTAATCATATTACTTTAGATGTAAGCCAGATTTTCAGAATTATGTTGGAGAGTACAGTCCTCTAAGCTGACGCAAAGCCAAAGAGATTCAGGCTCTGAACAGGATTTAAATGCTATAACACCCACAGGTTCCTGTTTTGGACATCTCTGCAAATTTTAGCTGTAATAGCATGCAAGACTGGGCAAAAGAAATGCATTATTTTGTATAGCTACGCCCTTTAGGAGTTACTGGAGCTGATCTTTTTGATATTTAATTAAAAATAAATATCTTGACTGATTTTTATGGAAATCGAGCCTATAGCTATAGTGCGTTTCCCACAGAGAGGAGGTAACGCTCAGTCCCCAAACTCAGGCAGAGGTGTTCCAAAAGACACAGTGGCCAAGCCTGCCCCATTTTCCCCCATGAAGTGCTCTTCCCTGTGACAGCCATGGAGTGATGCCCTGTGCCATGCTGCATGCAGCCAGACGTTGCTCCTCCTTTACCCCAGACTGACACCATTTCACTGTTCTCAGAGCATATGTCTGGGCACTGAGGCAATCTGGAGGCTCCAGCTTCGGTTTTTGCTTGAAATCATCATTTTTCCTCCCTCAAGTCTTCCCTTCACATATGTGGAATTTCCCTGAAGAATCTCTCTTTTTAATAATAAATGGATCACCAGCATCAGGGCTGAATCCCTCCACCCTATAAATGTGAGTAGATGCACTTAGTTTTTGTTCCTGTCATCTAAGCCAAGGCACTAATCACACAGTGTTCACTGTTTCTGCTCAGATACTGAGTGTGAGATTTGATGAAGGCAGGAAACATTTTTGGTTGTTGTTTCTTCAACGTATGTGCCTGATTGAGGTCAGACCAAACCCTAAAGCCTGGAGATGGACCAAGAATACATCACTTGCTTACAGCTTGCTGAGATAAATTTCTGTTTTCTTCCATACCTCCCTCCTTCCCAGTTCACACAGCTTTGGAAATCAAGCGTGAGATTCTCTGATAAAACACTGTAGCTATGCTAATGTGAAAAATAAGTTCTCAGTGACCTTGAACTTGCAAATAGCATCACACATTCCAGGCATCAGTGACACTCTCATGCTCCTAGCTGTTTGCTTCATAGAATCATAGAATGTCCTACATTGGGAAGGACACACAAGGATAATCGAGTCCAACTCCTGTCCCTGCATATGACAACTCCACTGGCTTACAGCATCAATTCCTCTCATCTCGGTACACATCTTTGATGTGTACGATGGATGAGGGGCTACATTCAGCATTACACTACTGATACACATTTGAACCGATGGGGAGGGAGAGGCACACACACAAAGGTAGATACTCACATGGACACATCCATCGGCAGCCACAAGTTTCTTCAATCTTAACAGCAGGAAGGTTGCTGTGACACACTGGTTTTGGCATCCTCTCACAGTTAATTTGGTGACTCTCCAGAACTGTGTAATCTCCTGGAAAGCATGTCACAGTGTGGCACTGGTCTGGTAATGTCCATTTATCACCAGGCTAGATAGGGAGATGTGGATATTTAACAGTTGAAAAGAATATGGGCAGAGGGGAGAAAAATGCAAAACTTGGCTGCTGTCATGATCCTACAACTAACAAGTAAAATGACCCTGAAAGCAGTGCTACTCAAATTAGCCTTGGATAATTAAATAATAAAATGAAGTGTACTAAAGACTTCATGAGGACAAGGAAGTTTAAATCAGCAACACTATAAGAAATAGACTCTAAAATTCCAAGCAAAAGATAATGTTCTAGAACAGGAGATGTTTTGTTACAGCAGAATTAAGTATCTGGTACTCCATCTATTGTTAGCCTAGCCTTCCTACAGCACACATGGATATCATAGTCAACAAAGAATTCACCCTTAGCTTTTCTTTACATGTCAAAGCCTTTAGTTTTTATAAGCCATGAAATTATTTTAGAAAGATCTGTGAGCACAAACGGTCACGGCACAGCAGGAATTAACAGTATTTGTTCCAAACTAGAAAGCCATGGAATACTCTAGGTATTTTATCCACAACTCCAAAACTTTAAAACAGTTCCTCCCTTCCTGAATGGAAATTGTTCCTTTAGCAGATTAATGTTGCTAGATATACATAGTGGTTTTGTAAAATTAAAAATGAAATGTAAAATATATTCTCATCTGTAGGATTACATACATCTAAATGACACAGAAATAGATGTAGTCACAATCTGGAATATCTCAAGTTTCATATCTTCAAAAAGCTGAGCTCTCTGGCCCCAGTTTCTCAGAGCTCCAAAGTACATAAATAGGATCAATGAATTTCAAAACAAAGTGTTCAGCCCTGAGGTCTGCATTCCCAAGAATAACCCTGTCTTCCAGACCTGTCTCTACAGAGGTGAGTAGAGAAGCACTACTAACAAGCAAGACAGTGATTCTATGAATTGGATGCTTGATATTCACAAGCAGCAATGTGAGGAGAAGATGATTGTTATGGAGCAAGGTCATCTCCCATTCTCCCTTTTTCAGAGTACCCATCATTCCCATGAAAGAGAAGAGGAAAGTGATAAAACACCTAAGTAACCATAACATAGTTCACAGACTATTCTTGGCACTACTGTGCAAACCAAAAATAGTGATGTAAAAGTATTGTTCTGTATGTCTGAGCTACATTTTACCATCAAGTCTAAAAGAGAACTGCCAGATATGCAGCCATGAAAATTTACACATTAAATACAAGTCAGTTTACTGGACCTGTTCTGTATGTTGCAGGACTTTGAGAAGGCAACTTGCCCTAAAAGTGACTTAATACTTTTCATGCTTGGGAGCCTAGAGGAAAACACAGGGACTCTGAAGACAAAGAAGGCCTAAATCCCAACTGATATCAAATCATAAGAGCAAAAAAAAAAAGACAGAAAGGAAAGCAAAAGCAGAGGTTTCTAAATTGTGAAGGACAAGTCTGCTGAAACCAATGAGCCTGCCAACACAGCAGAGGAAGCCTCAGACTTCCTCTCTGAGGGAGCTCTGAACCTACAGACCTGGACTTGCACACATTTTCTCTTACTGTGCATCTGCAGGAGAGCGAGTCATGTACATCGAGTGGCTTCATCTGCTGGCTCCCTTTAATTTCGTCTGTGTATTGTTTGTTTGTTTGCTCTTATCTAAAGCAAGTGCTGAACAGTATCAGAAAAGTCATGTTACGGAAACTACTAGCTTAGGAATGTAGTTTTTACCATCATATATAGACTCGAAATGCAGAAGATTACTATACAGATCACTTCATGATGAAGTGCTACATTACAAGACAAGTACCTGCACTTCTATTACCACCTTTATGCCTGCTTAAAAGAATCAGAACAAGACTACATTAAAACAAACAAACAAACAAACAAAAAAAAACCCACCACACATAACCTATCATAATAATTCACATATTCCATCAGCTGGCAAGTTGATTTGGCAAGTTGATTCTTTACACAGCCTGTATTTAATACTCTTCAAACTCCTTGCCACTGGATATGATGAATACTAGAAACTTTTATGGATTCAAAGAATGACTGAACAAACACAGAGGAGAAAAATATCCAGCAATATCAAATACAACAGACTGCCACTCATAGCTCAGGATGTCCCCAAGTCACAAACTGTTCAAGGCTAGGACAATTCAGGGAATTTTGTCTTTTTTATTTTTCCTTATGTACATTCTTCTATTTTTGGCCACATAATATAGTGTCTTGAACGGCTTTTTGGCCTGCCCTAGCACATTTGATCTTCCATCCTTCTGCTACTAACAGTGACCTTAGCCATGAATCTTCCTTCAACCATAGAGGTAATTAAAAAAAAACCAAACATATCACGCTTGATATGGATAGGATTTAGTCATAGAGTTTTGATCCTGAGAACTCTGATATCCTTGCAAAATGCAACAGAACAGTTCCCACAATCTCCAGGTGCATGACAGACATCCTGCTCAGGGAACTGAGCCTCCTGCAGTAAACTCTCTGAGTAACGCCTGGAATATTATGGATGTGATGTAAGAGCCTGTGTTTTCTGAATTAGGAAAGAGCCTTGATCCTTCATCTCTGTGGATTTGTGGACTCTGCTGGAAGAGGGTTGCAGGCCAACAATGGCATGCTGCTGCCTGTGAGCCAAAAGAGGAGTTCAGAGTGTGGATGCTGAACACCAGAGGCAGAGCATTTCCATGGTGTCCTGTAGGCACCATCGGATGCTCAAAAACCCGCTCCAGAAGGCAATTGCTACCATGTTGGCAGTCTTCTAAAACCCCTTCTTTCTGTCTGACAGAAGCAGTAACATGAAATCCTCCTAAAGGCTACCATTTGAAAGTGTGTTCATTTTTACCCAGACTGCAGACTGATCTCTTTTCTTCCAAAAGCTTTTTAGCCAGAATGGAAATTGTGCATTAAGTTTATCATCGAAAGAAACCTGACGTTGCTGAAATTCAAGTTTAGCCTACCCAGCACTTATCTACATGTACCTGCATCTGCTTCTAGGATCTCAGAGGCCTGGACACATGCAATTCAAATGAATAAATATCAAGGATCTGATTATTTTTTAATTATGGAATTTTTTCAGGTTTAGTTTTGTTTTGTGTTGTGTTTTCTGTTTTGTTTTTTCTTAATTAGATTGTCAACCTCAAAGCCTAAAAGGAGCCTATAAGAAAGATGGAGACAGACTTTTATAAGGGTGTGTTACAACAGGACAAGGGGTAATGGTTTTAAACTGGAAGAAGGGAGATTCAGGTTAGAATGAGGAAGACATTTTTTACAATGAAAGTGGTAAAGTACTGGCACAGGGTGCCCAGAGAGGTGGTAGATGCCCCATTCCTGAAGACATTCCAGGCCAGGCTGGACAGGGCTCTGAGCAACCTGATCTCATTGAAGATGTCCCTGCTCATTGCGGGGTGCTTGGACAAGATGACCTTTGAAGGTCCCTTCCAAACCAAACCTTTGTATGATTATATGAAAGCCACCACGCTATACTTAGTGTCTGATCTAGCTAAAGCCTTTCTGTATTCTGACCAGCTGACTGAGGTCTAACGTATAAGACAACTTTGATATATTTCCTGTGTCTAGACAATTCATAAGCATTTCTTTATTAGTCACATCCTTCCTTACAGTCATGTCTTCACAAGGAAAAAAACAAAGGAATATTTTTAATGTACTGGAAATTCAAGATAAATCCTAGGGTAGAATTCATAACTGACCCCTACTAGAAAACAGATATTAATAAAAAACCTATACTAAATTTTTTCAATGCATGAAGTATCATATACACTCAAAAAACATGGCATTTCACCTGAGAAGAAAGAACTGAGCCGTTTATAACATCTACATTGTTTCTTTCTTAGAGCGGATCACTCGAGAGATCAAACAAGTTTACTAAAATTTCTGAGCATTTTCTCAGAATTAATATGCTTTTACTAAGAGCTTTGATTTCCTTACTTAAGAGGTGTTTTTCCCTAGAGACATGACTATCATGCAATAATTATCTTCCTATAAAATTTTCATAGGGACAAGGTGCTTGTATTTTTAGGAGAAAGAGAGGGTCTGGACAGTGACATTGCCTCTCTCTGTACATGCACTTTTATTTTGGCCATGTCTAGCTTTCCCAGAATTTCTTTCAATGGGAGCTGGAAATACATTCTTCTTTGTCAGGGAAGACACACACTGTGAGAAGGTTTGGCTGTGCACTGCCTTCCATAGTATTCAACACACTGCAAGATCAGGTGTCGTTAGAGGAAGTCTCCTTTGTGTGCAAAATTATCCCTTCAGTTCAAAAGCCAACATTTTCCTCTTCCAAAATAATTCTTAATACCTAATGTTGTCCACCACTTTTTGTTTCAGATCATCTATGAAGGTATTCAGGGTCCTGCATGAACTTTGTCACTTGAAAGCCAGAGGGATCACCCACGCAATATACTTACTTTCTTTCTGTTTCCATCCTCATCTATACATTCTCTGACAGGGTCTAAAAGAGAAACAGACATCTTTTAGCCATCTTACTCCCTCATGCAGCTTTTTAAGTGGTGGTCAACAAAAACAGGTTGCTTACTTAAAAAAGTGACTTAGGCTGTAATAAGTTTTTTTTTTTTTTTTTGTTAGAGTATGAGAATCCCAACCTGAAGAGTGCAGGCATTTGTCTAAAGTGTACAAGAGTAAATCAAAGAACGCATAAACCTTGTTACTGCTAACGTTACCTGACTTCTGCAATGATGTTGGTCCCAAAATACCCTGTGAGCAATATGTAGTCTGTAATTCTACAGCAATCTTTGTACTGGCATACAGCTCTGCTCAGATGGTACTTAAAAGAGATCACGGTTTCATCTCTGAGGCAGGGTCCAGCCTTACTTCTGCATCATGTGATGAATTGCAAATATTTCTGGTAATTAGTAGGTAATGAAAATGTAAACACCCATGAACACACATTTATTGAATGTAGAAAGATAAATACAGTGAGTAACCCCAATATAAGATTTGTTGACGGCTAGCATAAGTGTGAAAATAGCTGCAATAAGAATACTCAAATTCAGTTTCATTATATTCAGGCATTACAGTGATAGGCAGTTTTTTTATATAATCAGTTGGATGCTCACAAGGCACCCACTGAATTGCAGTTTCTATGTTTATCTGCTATCACAATGCACCTAAGGATATACGGAAAGTAATTTCATATAAGTACCATGGTATGACAATGTGATAAGCATGTGCTTAGGAAATTAAAACACTGACTAGCAAACTCTTTATATAGTACTATACTATGCTAGCATATATATGCTACATGTTCTATCTTTTCTAGGATAAATAATGTATTTTGAAAGCATTTTGGAAATCTTTTAAATCCTTTTAATATTATTATTTTTGGTACACTTCCATACATAAAGTAAGAGTCCTTCCACACAAGAAATCAAACTGTATGAGTCTGGAGGGGAAAATTATACTTTAGAGCTTGTAAGAAATATAAATAAAACAAAATCACAGAATATAATTTTTTTTTTCTTTTTTTAAAAAAGAAGTTTCCCACCCCATAGGAAAGGCTTTACCATCAGCAAAAGGGAGAGCTAAATTTTTCAGATTTAAGTGTCTACTATAAGATACTATTATCGAAATTTTTGAGCATATCCTTTGTGCTGTTGGAAAAGCTGGATATACATTTCATAAAAACACAAAGCTTTCACCTGTAGTACTGATAGGTTATAGCACATATTGCAATAAGAAAATAGTTACCAGTTTCGAATTCCTATTCCCCATCCTATATCCTGGATCGATGCAATTTAGGGCAAGAAAATCATATATTTTACAGTGTGAGAAGAAGAAATGCATTTTTAAAAGCTTATTTTCAAAGAAAAGAAGGAAAATGGCAGCTGTTTAAATCTAGAAAATGGCAGCTGTTTGATGGCCTGGAGAGATTTTAAAATGCCAGAAGTGATCCCAGTGGAGACTGATCGGATATCTCTAAGCTGGACTGTGCACACTCTGCAACTTCCTCATTCTTAGTGGTACTTGGCTCTGCAAAAAAAGTCCACTTGTTTTAATGGAGATGTAAGTAAGCCCTAGTAAAGCTGGTAAAAACCTATGCAGTGACTAACAGAATGAGACAGTGTTTTGAGGTGGGGACACATAGATGCCATTGTAATAGAAGTAACAACAATATGAGTAATAAATGTCTATACGCACACAGTCCAAGGAAGTCAAAGAAGTAAAACGCTGGCCAGAGTTGTAGCAAGTTTCCCTAGATGGAGAGCATTGCTATTGACAAATAAATGAATGTTTGCTTAAAATATATTACTTTTTCTTTTCCCCCCAGTATTGTTTATTCTGGAAAAATTAATTATTTTGTATTCTTTTTTTTCTTACACTTTGGCTGAATTCTTTGTAGACATACACATACCAATGCTTGGGTCTGTGCAGAAAAATATGTAATTTGAAATTTTTACTCATAACTAACTTGTGATATTTGTAAAGCATGACCCCTTTCATGCATGACAGCTTGAGCTTTCCTGGTGTCCTTCAGTTAATGTCCAGCCCTGATTGTTCATATAATGATAGCTTGAAAGTTTAGGCCTAAGCAGTTTTTAAACTCTTGCTGAAGGTTAGATGATTAGAACAGTAGTTGGCTACATGCTGAAAGGGCTCACATTTTGTTTTACACTAAGTGATGGTGATGGTCTAGTTTAGCATTTGTGATGAATGTCTGTGAAACACTTACATAGGAGCATTGGGCTGACTTCTCAAATTGAGAAAAAACCTTCTGGTTTTGGCATTTAATTTTTTTAATTTTGCTTCAGTTTTGAGGCTGCTATATTAGACTTACCCATGCACACTTTTTTGATAAATTCACTATTCAATGTGATCATAGTGGATAAGTCTTCAAAATTCTGAAGCTTCATGATTCTGTTAGCAGCTGATGGCCCAGTCAAAGTCCTCAGTTGCTCTTCATCATATCTGTTTCCAACTCCAATTGGAAACAGGGATACTCCTAGGAAGAGAGAAAAAAAAGGTTTTAACAGGCATCAGGTCTTTGCTGTTACATTTTTTCCATTTGCTTCTTAAAAAAAAAAAAACAAATCCAAAACAAATAAACCACCACCACCACTACAACAAAAAATTGGGAAAAGTTTAAAGTTTTTTTCCAGCAATGAATTTTCATGTATTACTTGCATCACTCCATCCACATAGGCTAAAGACAATTAAGGGCAAAAATGATGATTCTTCAGTCACAGTGTTAGCTAAGATGAGCTCTATTAGTCCCAAGCATAATAAGATTGTATATGGTCAACAAAATGCAACTGCACACTCAATGACAACATCTTCACTTTTTTCAAATGTAAAAAAATCTCAGTATGTTGTTTTCTTTCTTTAGTTACCTAGCAATTGGATTATTTTCAAGCCATTTAATGAAGAAATAATAGTTGTTATTTAGTTCATGTCTTATTTAATAGCTCCCAAAGCAATCTACAAAGGAAGTCACTGTTCCTCAGTTGAACTCCTGAGGAAGCTGAGGTACAGACTACAGCCAGAAAACTTAAAAAAATGTCATGCTGCACATATTGATACTAAAAGCATATTCCTGTATAGTTCAGTGCAGAATCTGATCAAAACTTCTATTTATTATTATTGCAGTGAACCTTTCAGGAGTCACTGTACTGCAACAGTGTTGAATTTATAATATTGGATTACATTTCTGTCATCCCTGTCTATCCATAGAAACTGGAAAAATGAAATGCAACTAATTTGTGAAGCCTATGGAAACTATTTCACTGAAATTGCAGATTGGTCCTAAATTTAACAATAATTCAAAGGCATCTTCATCAGGCAGGTTTTGTTCGGGCCTGTTTCTTACCAGAATGTTACACACAGCAAATCCATATCAGTGAACTTATGTATCAGTGCCTTAATTTTTCATCCTTTGTTCTAGTGAATTACTTTAAAAGCAACAACTCTGTTTAAAAATAGTGACAGCAAAATGGCATTTACTGTTCATTCTTGCAGAACGTGCAGCAGCCTCCACAGTGTCTTCTGATCTCCCTGAGACGATGACTATTGCAACTTTTGATGCACTGGGTCTCCCTCCATGGGATTCTGACATTGCATTCTGAACCACAAAATCAATGGCTCTTCCTAAGAAGAAATGAAGAGATAAATACAATAGAAAAATCATAGCATGCTATAAAATTAAATCTTACTTTATATTAGTAGGTTATACAGTACTGGAAAACACTATTCTTAAAGGACGTTTAATGTCTGCTTTATTGCTGCTACATGAAAGCTATTAAGAACCTACCAGAACTATTAATGCATCCCAACACAGGAGAACAATACATAGCTCCCCAGTCTCTGAAGTAATGGGATTTTTACTACCTTTTCTTAGCCACAAGGATAAAGTTACATGCTTCTAGTAGTTACCTTTTCTGGAAGTATTATCATTGTGTCACACAAAAGGAAAGATTTTGTAGAATATGTACTTATTTTCCAGTTGCAGAACAACAGTGACATCCAGTGGCTAACTGATCTGCAACTTCATACCATCCTGAATTGTGCACAGAAGTTGCTCAGCTCCCACATAAGATTTAGGCCTTTCCTAATTTGGTCAACTTTTTCTATGGCTGTGAAAACAGTATCTTGCATCCCTACTAATCAGCAACTACTCGAAATCTAGACTCAGACTAAAGCATAATAAAACTGGCTGATCAATATTATAAAAACAAAACAAAACACCAACAGCAAAAAAACACAAAACACATGATGAAATTCTACCTTAGCAGCTACCAAATCACAAACTTGCTTAGATGGGTAGCTGCTCCCCTTTCATTTAACATCTGTGAACATTCAGGCAAATTTTTGTTCAAAATCGTGACTTCAACAAGAAAGCACTTTGCTAGTACTTGTATTTAGATATGTATTTGCACAAATATTTACACTAGGAACCATGATATACAGCTTTCTTAAAAGTTCCTTTCATATTGGAAGTTATCAGCTCAGGAAGCAGAAATGATATCGTGTGACTGATTTGACATTCAGGGCAAACAGTGAACAGTGAATAATAAATACTTGAAAGACTAGTTCCTCTGAGTAGCTGCAACAACTATGGAGCAGAAATATGTTTGCCTCAGGACTTCACTGAACAATTTTAAATAACGAACACATTTGTAAAACACTGCAAGTCAGATCACAGATAATTCACCAGCACACCCCCAGAATACCTAAGCACACTTGAACACCTTGCATTTCATGTCTTCTTTCATCGTGTCACCCACCCCTTTTCACTGCTGGAAGCACAGATCCTTTTCCCAAGCTGCTGGAAGCATGGGCAGCCTCTAGGAAGCTCACTCAGCACATGTACTATTGATAACACAGCAAAAACAATTGGATATTCTACAAGGCTTTAGTTAGGATTTCAGAAATAATTTACCCCTTGGAAGAATCTAGCCTAGAATAGGTATCTGAAAAAGCCCAAATGTTTCATTTGCCACAGTACTGGTTTGGAGGTGACATTCCCACCTCAAATACTGTTGCCTCATACACCTCACAGTCCCTGACTGAAAGCCTCATATCCCCTTTCGACTTCATCCAGCCACCTCTTCTTCCCCATTAGCCCATTTTGACTATTTTCCTCCTCTGAGACTTACCGTGTCTTCATGTGTCATCTCTCCACACAGATGCCCACAACTAAAGAGAAGAGCTGGGACCCACTAGGAACTGCTGTCAGGCCCTGTTAGGCTGCAGGAAGAGGATCCCCATCAATTTCTCCTCCTGTAAGCTGTCATTATCTTCACCAGCAATCTCCTGTCTAGAGAGGGTCATATATTTTCCCAAGCACTAATTTTCAAACAGAAAGATGCATGCTTGTTTAAGTCCAGATGTTTTTTGTTTTGTTTTATGTTTTTAAATGCCAATTATGATCAGGAGGAAAAAAAAAGAAAAAAAAATAAAAAGACACAAATCAACAGAAAGCTTTCAAAAATATTTAAGAGCAAAATGAGATGTTTCTCTTTGGTTTTTGCTATGCAATGATTATCTTTTATTCAGTTCTTCCAACTGTATAGATTCATTTCATTCCTATAATTTGATTTTCATTTCCACTATAATTCTGAATTCTGTTTTGTATACAAAATGAAAACACTTTTGAGGTTTTGCCCAGTTAAAACTTCAAAATTTTGGATGTTTTTGTACTTGCAACAAAATATATTTTGAAACAGTATTATTAGGTGGATGATGGCAATTCCATTCCACAAACTACTATTCCTGACCAGAAAACAATAAGTAATGCCAGGTATCAACTCCTGCCCTACACAGCTGTCTCACAATCTTTGCTAAAAATGGTTTTGTCTCCCAGTAGTTACTCTGTATGTCTGTAGAGGTAGATGTTAGATGTAGAACGGCATATTAGCTATAAATAACTAAGGGATAAAACAAAATACAGAAAATAATATTACTGTATTCCAATCCCTGAGATTGCTCCAGCATGGTCACTGTGCCAGAAAATTGACTCATTTCCCTTTTGTCCTCTAAATAATTACTATTAAAAAAAAAAAAAGTATTTTAGGTTTTAATTTTCAAATATTTTAGGTTAAACTTTTGTACAATAAGAATCACAAACAATATTTTATTCATTTGTGAAAAGTACTTGGAATTCCTAA
This sequence comes from Nesoenas mayeri, assembly GCF_963082525.1. Classification (NCBI taxonomy): domain Eukaryota; kingdom Metazoa; phylum Chordata; class Aves; order Columbiformes; family Columbidae; genus Nesoenas; species Nesoenas mayeri. The sequence goes on from NC_137541.1 coordinate 69,237,762, forward strand.
ATTCCTATGTTTGTATTTTTTTTAATGACCCTTTGACTTTTGTGTGGTTGGTGTGGTCATCAGCTGCTCCAGTTCCATTTTTTCCTATTAATTCTAAATTTTCAGAAACTTCCATACATATCTGTAAACTGGAAAATCCATTATTTTTATAATTTCTAATAAAGAAATCCAGTTTCATTGCAACAGAACCAGGGACTATTTCAAAGTCCCCAAAAAACAATTCCTCAATTTAATGTATGGAAAAATTGTTTTAGTGTACTAAGAACTCCTTGTATTTCTAGCCTAATTTTGAAGCCAGCTCTAGAGAAAGAGCCAGGTGTCTGAAGCCGTGATCAAATGAACATTTTTGTCCTGCTAGAGGGATTGAGAAGGTCCCCATCTCAAACTGGAAGATGCAATTTCTCATCTGTTTGTCGCTACATATCACCAGGGAGGGTGGTCACATACTCCTCAGAGGCCATAATAAAAATATTGACTCCTAATAAACCAACCATCTTGAACATTTTATCACTACTAGACTGCAACATAACAATAATCTGCTATTTTCGTATCAATAAAGGAAATTTTAAACGTTTACACTGAAAAAAATATATCGCCAAGCACAAGGCTGTATTAAGACTGGAAGGAGAGTATGCATCATCTTGGACATAACTAAACTAGCTTTAAAATTACCAGATCTGAGCCACACAAGCTTCAGCCTTAATGAGACCACCTTGAGTCTTGTAGACCCCTTTAGCAGCTGACATCTGGGCTGCTGCTGGCACCACTACAGCTTTGTTCTGACATGCCCACATACATTGTAAATGCATCTCTGGCTGCTTTAGTGCCATAGCAAACTCCTGGCAGAAGGAAGGGTCCACTCTAAAGTGTACCACCTGGGCATGTTCTCCCAGTCCCTGCAGCTGATGCTGCTGCCCACCCAGCCATGCAGTGACCTGCCTCAGGCCACTCACCATGTCCCAGAAAAAGCCATTCTAAACCAAAACAAAAAACATTTGTTTTCAGCCATTTTGGCCCTTCTCTCAGCTCACTGAAGGCCCAATGCACATCCTTTCACATAGAAGGAAGGCAGTGTAAGTGTGCAACTGTGCAGTATCAGGGGGCTGGGGATGGGCCCTTCTGCAGCAGCTTGCTCTTAAATCTGTTTAGCTGTATGGGACCACATCATCAGGTGTTTATTTCAGCAATGGACTCCAGAGAAAATCCAAGGAAAATCCAAAATCCAAATTCTGTTAACAGAAAATACCCTAAAATCCAGCTTCATAAAACAACAGTTTGTTTTTTTCATCTTTAAAGAAAATCCAACAGTGGCCAAAACTTTATTTGACAAGGAGCATCTTATTAGCCCCAGTGAAGTGAATGGGAGGTTTGCTATGGGCTTTAAAGGTTACACACTTTTAAGGATTTTTCTCTGTGTGTGAACATGACCCTAAACCTGGACTAGCAGTCAACATGTTCCTACACACTGAACATAGGAGTAAATTATGTTAGTCTCATGTATTATTGTTGCAAATTGTTTCTGTTCCTCACACATACAGTGCGCTACAAAAGAAAAAAAAATGCAACAGCCTGAAAAATGGGCTTTGGAAGCAGAATGGCTTCTATACTCACAAGTATTTTAGGCATTAAACATGCAACCCATGAGAAATCAAGATGGAAGTCTCAAAGCCAAAAGCCTTCATCACATACAGGAGAATAAGAGAATTGAAAGCAACGTAACATACAATACCATCTGTTCCCAGTGACCGTGGACATGATGGGGAATGTAACTCTGGTCATCTGTCCCTGACCTCTTGCCTTCTAACACGGTATAATGATGTTGATCTTGGTAGGCATAATGGTCACAATTAATTTCACACATGCACACACGAAACTCCTTCCCAAATTTGACCATCTAAACATTTATCTGGGTAACTGAACAGAAAGATATATCTTGCAGGAACACTGAGCCCCCAGCAGCCTTTCAGGTCACTCAGTAGAGCATGGTCATTAGTCTTTTGGCATGTCCATGGAAAAAATACAGATAAATAAAAATTTTAAAAAATATCTACATGGGCCACTTCAGAAATGGCAGGTTAATAATTCCAAAGACTGCCTGCATATAATGGCACAGCATCTTCCCCGCATCTTTCAGTGCTGATACACTCCTAACTACAATATGAAGTACAAAACAAAAGTAATACTTGGAGTAATCATTAAAGCAAAAACAACAAATATATCCTACAAACATAGGGGAGAAAAGGGAGAAGGTGGCATCACTGCACAGTATTCTCCTCTCACCTAAGACTATGAACATTGAATGCTGAACTTCTGACAGTCAGAAAAGGCTTTGTAAGAACATTTTTATGGTCTCCTTGAACAAGACTATTCAATAAGAGTTAATCAGCTGAATATCTTTTTTAAATGATCTGATACATTTTCAAACCAAACTCATATTCTGAAGCAATAATTCAGAATGTTTCACATAGTGGTTCCTACACGGACTGAAAGCTGATTGAATGGACATAAACAAGTATTGAGGACAAATACTATCTGTTGAGGAGGGCTGGAGGTGTTTACTGGGAGTCTACAGGGAATTAACCTAGATTCTCCCTTATTGAATAATTTCATTAATGATTCAGAAAAATGTGTAAAAAAGGTATGCTAATCTGGGCCACAGATATTAGATCGGGAGCAATTATGAACATCATGAAATACACAGAAAGAGCACAAGGTACCCTAGAAATGTTTGAGATACATCCAATAAATAAATAAATAAATAAAAATTCATCCCCGAATAAGCCAATCTGGAGGAAAATATACCAATACACAGACATTTAATGGTTTAGAAGGTGCCTCAGGGAAAGCAGAAACTGCTTAAAAACAATCTTTGCAATTGTTTTCTTTAATTTTGTCTGAAACAAGGAATAAAACATAAAACCCCTGTGAGGGTCTGTGAAGTTGTGACAGACTGAGGATTCCAGCTAGGCGGAGGTTCCTGCTGCGAACTTGTGAATCTGTGCCTTAAGTGGCCTCAGTTGTTCCACTAACACTTCTGCAACATCTCAACCAAAAAAAAAAAAAAAAAAAAAAGAAAAAAAAGTACTATAAGAGATCTTAATCACACACAAGTACTGAATGCTGCCTGGGAAAGAAGTAAAAAATAAATGGCTTCTCGGCACTTGAAGAGAAAAATCCACAGGGTAAGAAGCTGGTGGATAGTCCAGAACGAATCTATTTAACCAAGGATTGGTCTAATCATGAACAACTTCATGAAGATAATCCTTGAAGCTGGTATTTATATCTTCATGTAGGATCTTGACTAGACAGTTAATTTTGGTTGGCTGGTTTGTTTGTTTTTGTGGTTTTGTTGTTTTTGTTGTTATTGTGGTTTTTGTTTTTATAACTGAAAATAACAGTTTTGATTTTGAAATAAAATAGCTATTGCAAGCCTGTTGCACAGATCAATGCTTTAAAGAGTCAATTCTCAGTATATTGATATTCTGGAATTAACGTGTGGCAATTAACAATGCTTGGACTCTTCATGAACAGGACAGATTTGTCGGTTCAACAACCCACCGGCACTGAAGACAGGAGGCTGTGAGGCCCCAAACCTTCTCCTCTGTTTTCCTGTCTTTATAGTTGCAAATCCTGCATTTCTCTTGCCACCAAGGGGTTGTGATGACCATGGGCTCCACCAGGACCACATTCAACTTACAAAACATTTAAGAGATGAAGTAAAAAAAAAAAAAAAAAAAAAACAACAAAACCAAGTAAAAACACCAAAAAAAAAAAAACCTGCTAGGACAATGAATTAAAATAGCTCAAAGAGACTAGTAGGTACCCAAAGATGGATTCAGAAAGGAACTGACACAATTCACAAACAGGAGAGGGAAAACAAGAGAGGAAGACCTCTGTCTTTCAGTGGATGTGACCCCTTAGATCACAACAGCTACTGGTGAAACCATGAACTTCAGCAGGAGGTGGGGGCTGCATTTTGAAAATTCTGCATAGTCCACATCACTCAGGGCAGAGATCTGCATCAAGAAAAGTTCTATGGTGGACTTTTATTTCCTAAACCACAGAGGGGGTTTTATATAATTTATACCATCTTAATCATAATAGGCAAAGCTCAGTGCTGCTATTCAAATATGTTAATAGCCATAGAAAGTTTCAGTTAAAATAGTTAAGGGGTTTTTTTCCAAAGTGGCAGGGACAGGGATACGGAACTCACACATATTCCCTTAACAGTGCTTTTAATATGGATAAACCACATAGATCATACTTCCTCCAAATTTTGAGTCTGAGTCAGGCAGTGGGCATGGAAAACATCAGCCTGAATGAGCTGCTTTTACTGAAGGTATAAGCAATGAAAATCATGGTTTTATAAAGCACTAAGTGATATTTACTGCATGGATTGCTCCCTGTGCTCCTTGTGATGCTTCTGAATACCAACGGATGCTGAACAGAGACATGTTTATGTGATTCTCAGTTCTCTTGCATAGATCACTTTTAGCTGAATGAAGCCTTATACAGTTAGCTATTGCTTGTAGTCACCTAAGAAATAACTGAAAAAAAGAAAGCTGAAGTTTCACACAATTTCATTACGTCTGAATGTCCCTAGAGCTTCTTCTCAGAAGGTTACATGAGCCAAAATTTCATGATGTTATCTTATTGCATAAGCATGGGAAAGCTTTGTGGTATAGGTTGCTCTTTTCTGCTTATGCCCTCAAATACTCAGTAGCTTTTCATTATTTCTTACTAATAAAATTTATCTCTTTCCTGGAGTTTCCTTATAGTTAAATGAAACAGAAAAGGGAACACTTTCTGTAGTAAGATTTTTGCACTGATGGCAACAGGTTAGTGTTTCTACCATAGGGAAGCCAGTGCAAATGAGAAGAAACAGCTCTGGTCTGATAGTAATGATATTTTTGATAGGTAAATCCTGATCAAGCCCTCTGTAGGCTATAAAATATTTCCAAATCTGCCTAGGGAACTGCAACATCCAGACTGAGCCACATACACCTTTTAAGCAGCCTCTGTATTTCCAGAGGCCCAAACACAGAATAACTTGAATGACCAGCATTTCCCATGGATGTCGAGTCTCCTACACAGTCAGCCGAATTCACACACATTACAAGGTGCAGGAGAGGACCACAGTGACTTATTTTCATTACTTCATTTGGGAGGAACTACTTTGACTCTATTCCATTTTGGTTCATTATACCACATCCCTCATCATGGTCTCTGAGCATTTTCCAATGAGACATAAACAAATCACTAACGAGTATGTCATGTGGTTGCCTCTCCTCTTTCATTTCCCAAAGGTAATGTTTTCTCTGTTTATCCTGCAGTTCAGTATGGCTTACTATACACATTACATGGAAGGCTTCATGAAACTTATCTATTTGTGTGTAACAATTTATCCCACAATGAGCCTATAGAAGTCTCATCAGCCATCTGGTATTTTTATTTCTCCAGGCTGAGAAAGTAATCATAGCTAATCCTCCTGCGAACTATGGAAGTCAGGTTTTATTTCTCACTTTTCTGCACCAATAACTCTTTACAGTCTGAAGTAGGCCAAAGACCCTAAAAATCTGTGTATTCCCCAACTCTTATAGGACTCTAATGCTAGGTGTCTGACAAAGGAAATGTGGTTCCAGTCCAGAAGAGCAAAATTCTCAAGGTATCTGGTCAAAGATCAGATATGCTGTAGGATAATCATTTTTTGCTGAACCCTACAACTGATACATGTGCATGTACTGAATTGCCACAGACCCAGTGCGAAATCTGTGTTATGTTTTAACACAGGAATATTGAAGTGGACATGTTTTCTAGGATGCAGATTGCTGGAACAAAAGATGATGTTTCACAAGTAGTTCTTCAGCTAAGGTGCCACCTTAGGCAATCCTTGCTCCTTGGTACGATCTCCAGCCTTGTGCTACCCTAAATCCTTGTGAGACCAGCACAGAAACTTGCACAAGGGAACTGAACCACCTATAATATAACTACTGTTTCGCTAAGTTATTTTTCAACCAGGTCAGTTACACTGGCTCAACACAGAGTAACAAACATCTGGTGAGGGTAGCTATTGAAGTCAGCATAAGCAGATATGCTGCTAAACATCTAATCAACTAATTGATGTTGAAAGGTTAATGATCAAAGTCTTTACTTAGTAATTATGTTTTGCTTGCTTGAAACATAATGAATACAAATCCTGATAATTACTTCAAGGCTAAAAAGAAAACAGTCTTCTTCTTTCCAAAATACATTAGGATAAATCCTAATTTGAGTAACCTACAGATACATTTTGATACAGACAATAGAAGATTTACCAAGAAATATACACATAGTAAATATATAAGTGAACAAAAAAAAAATGAGTCTTACTGCAGAACATTGCCACAACAGCACTGACATAAACTGGTGATTTGGGACAGGCTATATTTAGTCGTGGTTTTTTTATTTTGTGTTTTTTTTTTCTTTTCCTTTTGTTTAAATATCAACATCACTCACCTAGTCTGGTAGGACCTTGTTCCCTTTGTTGAATTGCATGCACCATCTCTACAAGCGTTTCAGTCTCTTGAGGCACATTCCATGAAATTTCTAGATTATTTTCCCTGGCATACTGGAGAACTGACACATGCATTGAAGTATTGCCTGAAGTAGAAAGCAGAAAATTCAGATTTTAAGCAATGTATACAAATTTTTTAAAATAAGTCTAAAGGATACATTATGGTTGTGTTTTACATGAGCACAACTAGATAGCAAATTTCAATCAGAGTGTGAAAGATACATTTTCAATTCAAAGGTCAAAACTGAACTATTCTCAAGTGGAGGGGAAAAAAAAAAAAAAAAAAAAAAAAAAAAAAGAAAGCTAGTACTGCTGGAAACAGTTGCTTTTCTTTCAGAAATCAGCATGAAGTATTTTACCTCAGACCAATTTGGCCATGATTGGAGAACTTTATAATCTCCAAATATTATTCCTTTTCCATTTTAAAATGCTTTAAACATCACTTTTTTTAATCTGCACATTGTTTTGCAACAGTGGTAGTTTGATGCCCCATTTGTCTGGTGGGCCAGGCTCCCCAGATGACTAGATTTCATGCAAATTTCTCTCTGTCATACATCACTTGAGTGACATGCATCAAGCTGCAGCATGGAATATGGTGCACCCAGGGAACAAGACGTGCAAAGGGGAGTAAAGAGAAATTCCAAGTTCTGCTATTTTCTGACATCATGCTTCTTTCGTACATTATGTAAGAAGTGTGAACAAAACTATTAACAGAGGGTTCATATAGATAGTTAATGAATATCAGACTTGCAGAATTGAACTGAGCAAGACATTGTTCATAATGATCACCTGTATCTCTTTTCATGGTCTTAGAAGGACTTCTGTATATGGAAGATACTTATATATATACAGCATATTATTCTTTATCAATGCTTTGTAAAATATTTATTAATGGAGTTAATAATAATTGTGATTACATACACCCAAAAGTTGCAGCCCTATATTGATCTGAATGTTGTCTACTCTGAATGTTGTCTGCTCACAGTTTTTCCACAGTCTTCTTAACTATTTTAAAATCAGGGCCGTAGTGAGGAATCATTTCATAGCTACAATATTATTGTCCTGTTATTAATGATGTAACATTTGCTATTACAGGCTTCAAATATAAGGAAAATAGCTATGCTAAAAGAAATTGTCTGTTGTTTTATTGTTTAGTTTTTGCTTATTTTTCTTGGCTTGCTTCTCTATATCTTGCATGTATACAATTTTCAGAAACAGAAGGTCTTCCATGTACAATCTCTAAAAAAATATAAGTCTTTCTAGACATACAGAAATGCTAACTTTTCCCATATGAACTCTCTAATTAGTACAAGTGCTAGTAATCACCTCTTTCATAAGTACAGTTATAGTTCAAACTCAGTACCAAAACGCCAGCAGCAACAGCAGTTATTCCGTGGAAATGGATGAATGCTGAATTGAAAAAGTACAATTCTGATCAAAAATTCAGGTTTAAGATAAGTGCTACCGGGAAAAATTCAGCGTCCTGTGCAGCCCCTGCCACATGGATGGACATTTTGCAAGGACATACAATGTTCTGATTTACTACATGTGCCACATGGTCCCTTCACACATGGTCCCTTCATGTATATGCAGGATATGTGGCATTCTGCCAGGGTGGTTGCACTGATAATATCTGTGCCGAATGATGCAACTGGAGATGTATCTCCCATCAGCACATACTCTGCAGGCTCAGTGAGTTCAGCACTCCCAGAAAGCGTCTGTCATTCAACATGGGTAGGGAAGTAAATCTTTAAACGTCTCCTCCAGCACTCTAGGTTAGACAAAAAGGACTGATGAGAACCAAAAATGCGCATTCCAAAGACCAAAACCTTGCAGTTGGATCAAATCTGAAATGAAAACCCTTTGAATTTTCCATTCTTACTTGAACCAGAACTGAATTTCAATTATTATTTTCAAGTCTGTTTAACTTAATCCAGAACTGAACCAAAATCAAGCATTTGTTTTTGCTTTTCTGCCACAGAGTAGCAGTTCAGCTAAGTTTCCATTGTGTGACAGGGATGTCTTTGCCTGTTTGGCACATATATATACATCTTATGTCCTTCACAGTATAAATGTAAGTGCTCATCAGAGCTGCTGTCCTAGATATTATTCATCACAGAGTTCCCTGAATTGGATGTGAAATCTTTATTCATCTGAGCCAGAACAGCTTTGTGTGGGAGGAACCTGGATTGTGTCTGAATCAAAAGCTCTGCTTTCCCCAATATAAACTTCAATTTTTTGAGGGATCAGACTGAGTCCTTTAAAAAGAAAGATTAAAAAAAAAAAAAACCCTATACTGAGAAGGTATTTTGTCCTGTATAAGCAAAGAAAACACAAAACCTCTTTATCTATTTGAGATAAAAGAGAGATACATACTAATCTCAACACTTTCAATAAATGCCCGCACAAAGTTTTTCATTTCCTCAAACTCTGATGCTCCAATATCGGAACTTCCATCCAGAAGAAACATGACATCCATTGGTTTGTTGCAGATTTCTGAGGAGGTGGGACAAAAAAAAAAAAAGTTATTTATACATGATTACCAGAAGTAACATTTGCTAATTTATCAGTAGGAGCAGAAAGGATAGAGATGACACCTGCATTTTTTGAGAAAATGAAGCAAGATAATGATCAGTTGAAACAATGAGTGATGCCTCTTCAATGAAAACCTTAAGATTTATATACAGTGGGATACATGGGTATTTCAATTCTTGCTTTTTTACTAATGCTATTTTACTCTTAGAGGACTAAAACAAAAAGAATAGTAAACAAAAAAAAAAAAACCACAAACACACAAACCAGCCAAACAACAAACAAAAACCCACCGTATAAAACCAAAGCAAAGCAACAAACACAATCAAAAACCACAAAATACACCATGCCTTGATTGACCCTGGCCTGGGGGGAGAGGGTAGAAATCTCTTCAGGAAAAAGGAAGTATATTCTCATTTGCTTTCCTCAAATTAACTTTTTTTCTTTCTTCTGTTACTCTCCAACCTATCTGAAAGCTACTGTACTTTACTGACAAATGGAGCCAAGGATTTCTGAGTTTACAGAAGAAAGGCTGCAGGTCAGTACTGCTGAACTGGGGCAGCATCCTCACACTCCAGTGAACATAAATGGTCCTTCCTTGGCATTTGGACAACAAGATAACAAAGGAGATATGGGAATCTTCTTCAAATTTCAGTGATGTGAGAGGGAAATGAAGGAGACAGGACAGAGGAAAGAGGAAATGATACAGAAATTACATCCAACTTTACCTGGATTTTCTGTCCAAAGTTTACGAGAACAGCATGACTGCAGCACTAATTCAGGTGCTTCTTCAATAAGTCTCCTATAGCTATGTAAGATTATTGGGTTATTAGGCTGACTGATCTTTTTGAGCTCTTGGATACTTGCATTGGGGGTTATGCCAATGGGAATAACATTTATGCTTCTGGGAGGTCGTGTGATTACATCAGTGGAAGGGTTGGATGACACCATATATACCAAGTGAGGAACATCTTGCCTGCCCCCATTCACTGGTGTAAATGTGTGTTTGGAAATATAATCAAGGGCATTCCCAGTGTTGGTAGCCTTCCCTCCTTGGTAGGGTATGCTCCTCACCTTCTCAACAATACTTTCCTTTGACTGTATTTCCCTAAAAGAATACTCCAGAGTGACAGTCTCCGAATACTGCATGACCGTAACATGAATATCTTCCTGTCCTACATTCATTCCTATGATCACTCTCTCGAGGAACTTCTTGATTATATTGAAATTTTCCACCCCTACATTGTCAGATCCTTCCACAATAAAAGCAATGTCCAACCTTTTTGGGGTGGGATTTTCTGAGAGAGGTTGTGTTGTTGTGAGATTCAAAGTGGGTAATAACACACTGGATATTGTTGGAGTGGATGTAGCTTGTAACAGAGAACTTTCCTCAGGTCCAAGATCACATAGATGATCAATGAGGAGATCCTTATTATCCATTAGCTCTAATACATTGTTCATTAGGAAGGCTCTATTATCTGGTGACTGCTTTTCAATGAACCTGATTTGCTCCACATTAACATATGGTCCAATCCCTATAGGCATTACTGCAATTTTTTTATTCTTTAAAGCTGTAAGGATGCTGCGGAGTTTTCCTGGAGACTTGCTGGCTATAAATAGCACTGCAATTCTGGCAGCATTGGTCCTTTCTGCTTTACCAAACACATGAAACACAGTGTATTTAAGAACTTCAGCAGCAGATGCTACTTCATCACCTGTGTATTTTATGCTTTGGACAATTTTTCTCATCTGGGACTGTGTTTTGATATCTTTAAGGCCAAGATAGATTGTGGGGCCAGCCCTATACACTAGAATTGACACTCGGATTTTCTTTTGGGAGATGTGCAGTTTCTTCATCATGCCAGTTATGAATGTCTTCAGCTGTTCAAAGTCCTCTTCTGACAGTTTATTGGAGCCATCCATTAGGAAGGCCAAGTCCATCATCTTGCTGCATGCGTATTCACTGGCTGGTAGTTCAATGTCCTCCTCTGGAGCAGGTGTTGTTGGCATTGGGGTTTCCTCCACTGGTTCACAGGCTACACAGGTTAAGTTCTTCCCTTCACACATACTACAAAAAAAAAAATCAACAAACTTAGCTGTAAAAAAAAATCAGTACTTATAACTACACATCACCCACATGTAACAAAAGAACTTCCATACAAAAATAAATATCTCAAAAATACAGCAATACCAAAACATGATGCGAGTTACTTTTTCCCTGCTTCATTTCCCCACAACTTGCCACAAGCTATTGAACAGCTAAATCCTATATGTTCATGCATGGTTGTTTAGATCCAGGAAACATATGACAAGTTATGATGTGACTGACAGAAAATTCTCCTTGTAATAGCCCTTGGCAGAATGTGTAAAATCTGTGCGTGGAAACTGTCTCAAAACCCACTGAGCCTGAGCAATACAGCTGCTTTCAAGCCACTGGTGGACTGAACTGGCAGATCTGGCATGTTTCACAAGGAAGAAAAACGTGAGGCAAACTGGAGGCATCTAACACTAATTAAAATCACAGAGTAGGAAAGATGCTTTTAGCTCTGATATGACTTAGCAGAGTCTGAAAAGGCTAGGTTTACCTAGGTTTTGACCTCAGTGAAAACAATATGCAGCCTTTTTTCTGCCTCTAAAGTGCATTACTTTTCTTTTCTTTTTCCTGACTTAATTTTGGTTTTTTGTTTTGAATTCAGCTTTGGCTTATGTTTGTCCTTTGTTTTTTTTTTTTGTTTTTTTTTTTTTTTGGTTGTTGTTGTTTTTTTTTTATGCCCTTGTTATCTTCCTCTTATTCACCATGTTCTCTGTTTCAGTCCTTTTTATCATATCAAATGATATATTTCATCTACAGCTTTTTTTCCTCTTTTTATTCTTATTTGTCTTCCTTAAACATTTGCCTTCACCTCAGTCAGTACATTTTTCAATTCCCTTTTCCATGCCAGGTCCCATTTTTCCTTTTTTCCCCATCTCTGCCTTTTCCACTATGCACCTTTCTGTGCTCCCAGGAGATTTTTCACCTCTGTCACCCTTCACCTTTCAGGAACTTCTTTCTATCTTTAGCAAGGCCTTAACACTTCTTCCCTAAGTCCTGGTTGTATGTTTCACATCATTTCTCAGAGCAAAGAACATGACTGTACTTATGCATGAGGTGGTACAGACTCAGCCAATATACTTCTCTTGTCTTACTGGACAGTGTAGGAAACAGAAAAGGAAAAGTTTATGGAAGAGGAAGGACTAAAAAATGCTTGTTTCCACTACCAGAGAAAACCATGGATGTACAAACTAAACAAGCCAACACTGGAAGAAGGTGCTGTTTTCCAGGAAAATACTTTGTTTTACATGTGGCATCTCAGATTAAGTTCTCCCAGTGCCATGTTCTATTCAAGCTGGTTTTAGTGTCTTCTTAATTGAACGATGCACAGCTACTTTTGGCATTAACATATAGCAACAGAAGATTTATTATTTTAATCCTAATATGAACGAGTCTCTTCTAGTTTCCAATTTCCTTTGGATATTTGCTATAAAATTCTTTTTTGTGCAATAATTTCTATTGTTTGTACAGATGGTGCAGTCATCTAAATTAGGTGACAGCTATGCAAAAGGATGTTTCCCTGGTGAGGTAAGTTTTCCTAATGTACTGAAATCTTTTGTGAGCAGTGGCCAGTGTATCAACATTTAAGATAAATTATTATTAAGGATTCGAAAAATTAGAGAACAGAGACGCATTTATGAAGGTTCTTTTTTTGACCTTTTGGTGGAATTCAAGGTTCTTCATCTATACTGTTAAAAAAAAAAAAAAGAAAAAAAGAAAAAAAATTAAGCGATCAGCCTAACAGTCTCATGCCCTGGTTTTATGGCACAGATGTATGCTAGCCTCGGCAAGAGGCCAGGAATTCAAAATTCTTACCCATTTAGAGCTTCTGTGAGGTTCAGAGTGTTTGGAGCTAACATGTTAGTCTGTGCTAATATCTCCTGCAGTTTTACAACTCGATTTCTAATAAATTGGGACAAATTCAAGATAGAAAACTCCCCTGTGTTCACAGTGTTATGACTGACAAGTGAAAGTATCCATTGAAGGTCTAGACAGCCAGAGAATGCCAGACTTGCAGATACTACAAACTCTGGCATAATATGCCACTGGGCAGTACACAGAATGAAAATCAGGCTCTGTTACATTGTAACTGAAGGCCCCAATCAGGCATGATGCATGGCATCGTGCACCCTGCCATTAATTCTATCATATTTGAAAACACATGCAGGCAGGATCAGGCCACAGGATATCATCTTAAAATATTGGGGAAATTGGTTTTCCAGTAATAATACACAATTGCAACTGGTAATAATCTCAGTGAGTTCTAGACTGAGTGCACGTTCAGATTTTTCACTGTATGTAGGATTTTTTTAGTACTGGCAAAAGGAAAGTCTGATGGCTTTATTGATGTTGAATCACACCTTACACAAAAAGAAGTGGAACATCTGAAGCCAGTGGGGCCACCTATACTTGGGAAAAGGACTTTTTTGAAATAAATTTATGAATTTCAATAGCTTAAATTCAGCTGACAACCTATAATCCCAACCATCACTAAAAAATTTCAGTTTCAGATTGTATGCAAAGGGATATTGACAGAAAAGGGTTTCTTATGGATGCGGATGTTCTTAATCTCTCTCCTTTTATCCTACTCAAGAGGCATTCAATTTCACTACATCATACCAAAATTGACAGCGCTGTGGATCATCTCTGTTCAAAATTATTTGTTTTCCATGTGGGATCTTGACATCTTCAACTGCACACACAGGACAGTCTTCTGGACTGACACAATCCAGTGACAGTTCATCAAGTATTTTCCCTGTTTCAAAATAGCACAGTAATATAAAGATGCCAATTTTCATGAATCGAAAAACTAATCGTTGCATTTATCTTGCTAAAAAAATAAAAAACAACACACCACAAACCCAAAAAACCCCTGCCTGTGTTATCATCACTGCCCGTTTGACACAAAGAAGTATTTCCTTATTTCATAAGCACTTTTATTTAGATATTGGAAGTACTTGACCCAATGTATAACCTGCAACAGTCAGTACCATACAGAAGGTGAATACATCTTTAGAATAAAGCATTGAAGATGACAGTAGAAAATGTCTTTTTCCTTTTTACATGGTTATCATTTATTTTGCCCAGTATCCCCTACCTCACCCTGGTCAGAGACAGCAGGGCCCAGAATAGCTATTTTGGGTCTTAAAATACCTGCTTTCTTTGCCTTCACGTCTTATATTTGTTCATCTGAATTTTCCCTCTCCTTTAAGATCTTGCTCATCTTTTACTCTTTCCCTTTCTGTCTGTCTTTCCTCTCCCTGTCCCTTATTTCCCATATTTTTTTTTTTCCTTTCCCCTTTCTACAAGACAGTTGTTGGGAAGAGTTAAGCTGAAAGCTCGGGCTCACAGAAGGTTGCCTCCCGGGCCTTGGAGGTAGTAAGCAGGTCAAGGCAATGGGTTCCCCCCACTGCAGTAGCTACTCTGAAGAAGAGCATTTTATGAATACTCAGCACAAATTTATACCCTCCTTTAACCATACAGTGAACCACGTCTGTTGCTACACAGCCCCTCATGCTCCTGTCTTCCTTCCTGATCACCCCTTTCCCATCCTCTCTTGTTCTTGTGGGCACTGTTTCATTCTCTACTTCTGGGCACCACTTAATGCCCTCCACACACTGTGCTCTTTTCACAAACTAGGGTGCCTCATCAGTTTCCTCCCTATGCAGTAAGAAATCATAGTGAAAACACATCAGTGAGTTTGTTAAGGGATTAACTGTTACTTCTAAGTATTCTGCAATACCCAGCCTTACCAATCTGTGAATATTTCTGGACTATAAGGCTTCTTTTCAAGTAATAGGAACACTTAGGGGAGAAAAAAAAAAAAAGACTCTACAGTAGTATCTACAAGTACCAGAAGCAGAGTAGAAAAAGGTAAGTCATTGCTTAAAGTAAAAGATGGAATTACCTGCAGGACAGTGTACATGGCATCCTTCCACACACTGAAGAGGGCACTCCAGAGGCTGTGGGTGCTGGCATGTTAGAGGACAAGCAGGTCCACAGCTATTATATCGCCATTCACATTGATAATCTAATTGTTGTTTATTCAGGTCCTCACAGCTTTGTGCTATGGAATGAAAGAATTGGACAAAAAAAAAAAAAGAAAAAAAAAGAGCGTGTTCACCATATCTCTCAGAACTATGACACCAAAATCGGTACAAAGTTGAGCACATATACATAGAAAAAGAAAGATTTCCACCTTTAAATAAAAATATATTTATTTTACTACATTCTGGGCAGGCCACTTCTTCACACTTAATATTTTCCACATTAAAAAAGTACTTGTTGTAGATCAGAGATATTTGGTTTGGATAAAAACAATTGCAAAAACTTATTTTTAAATTTTAATTTAAAAAGAGAAAATATACAGAAAACATTTTTTTCTCATAATAGTTTCTAGTACAAACAAACATAATCCCTTTACTGAGGGATTATTTTTCCAGCTATGGCTCTGAATATAAAACAGAAAGGAAATGTCACCACAAGCTGCTAGCCCAGTCCCATTAGAGTGAACTTCTCCAGACATCAGGGGGAACAGAGCTGGATAAGAACAATCTATCCTAGCCAACAGCTTACTGATTAAAAGCTCAAATGTTTTCACCCAATTCTTCATCAGATGCCCTGTACTTACGGCACAGAGCTGGTGATCTCCAGTGAACAACAACACCTTTTTGTGTGCAGACATGTGCATAGGCTGCTATAGCATCACAGAAGCAAGCACAGTCCCCAATAGATTCACAAGTACAAGTGTCATACATGCAAATATCTATGTAGGGCTCAGGATTCACCTGCAAAAGAGAAATATAGGGTACAATACACTCACTGATTCCCCTTTGCCTCCTTCTTCTAGACATATTTAACTTTCAGATGGTTTGCCTGCTCCATTCACCAGGAGCTGAGGTGCCACATAAATCAGTGCAGATCTTTCTGCTGATGTCAGCAAGGACTCAAATCAGGACACATTCTTAAAGTTATTATAAACACTGAAGTTTATTGTCTCTTAATAGTCACCATATGAGGTAACTTAATACCTTTTGGGGCCCTGTCCACATACCCTCTTGTGCAGCAGCTTAGGTCAAATGTAGTCTGAATGGCATTACACTGGCTCAGCTCCCTCTTTCGTCAAATCTCAACCCTTGTGCTTGACTTCCCGTGCCTGTTTCTGGGCTTTAGAGTAAAATTTCCCTCAAGCAGAAACTATTGTATAGCTTTCTACTAGGTGCTATTCTGCATTTTCCCCTGAAGCATCAGCTACAGGACAGTGTCAGAGATGAGAACACCAATTAGTCAGCCTAGTTGCAGTCCTGCATGCTGTCAGCACAACCACACTTTCCCCCTCAGCTGTAATCAGTGTCAGCACATATCATTCAGAATTGAAGAATATGAAACACATGGCACAATACTCACAAGATTTTTGCATTCTTCAAAGAGATCCCCAGACAAAATGCTGCAAGACGTTTCTACCATCACCTGCTTCACTACATTTCCATTACACAGTGGAGACATCAAGGTCTGTTCCCGGCTGGGCTTAATATTGGAAGAGACAAGCACACATTGCATTAGCCTTGCCTTCAGGACCTCCAGACTCTTCAAATTGAAGTGAGAGACTTACTAGCATCAGACATTTTTCATGACAAATGAAATTGTTTCTTTGAGTAAAGTTTCAATCTGTTGTATGACAGGCACAGATCCTGCCACCACAGAATGCAGAGCAGGTCACGCCTTATGGTTTCTCCATCTCTTACTTGTAGGCTGCAGTTTTAATATAGATATTTGATGACAGAAAGTCCCACTCTGTACCAAACCCACCCTGAAAAATTATCATTCACAGCACTACAGAAGGCCCACAAGATTCACAAATATGATCAGCCTTCAGCGGGCAATACCCAAAGCCACTACTGAAGAAGAATGGCTCACTAGTCCCCACATCTCCCATTTAATTGATTGATTGATTTAATTAATTAAATGATTAATTAATTAAATTAATCTAAGAACAAGAAGCATGAGTATTGACATGGCATTTATCATGGAGACAGTCTGCAGGTTTTGTCCTGTGCCTATTACACCAGAACAAGAAGCTGCTCCTTCTCAGTCTTACCCTGAGGTCTCACTACTCATTATTGCAACTTCTTCTGTGTACCTATCAAGTCATACCAAAAAACTGATATTCAGCAAGATAATACTGTGGCTATGTCACATTTGCACATAATTAGTGAATTAAATGAAAAGATTTCATGTGATCAAAAAAATTCCTTTATTTTCTGATAATTTAAATCTTTTAAGGAAAGATCTAAAAGAGGCATTTTTCTTCTCTCTGAAAATGCAAACAAATTTTCAAGGTTAAGTTTTCAGCCTTAAAAGCATCATCTGAATGAAATACTTCATTTTACAAACATCAAAACAAATTGTCTTACAAGTTGCTTCCTCTCGCTTTTTAGTTTGGAATTGTTTTTGACCATAATTATTTGTCAGCTTAAGACAAATCGATTTTTTTAATTTCATTCTTTCAAAACTCTGTATTTGGAAAAGAGGAAGTATACTCTCATATGTAGCATAATTAGTATCCCCATGAAATCACGTAGTCTTTGGCACCAGGACATAGATAATACTTTCAAACGGCAGATATCCTCCTCAAAATTCAGAAGCAGTGATAGATGGCATTAACGTCCTCCCCTCCTGTACCTTGCTTTTTTCTGTTCAAGCCTCTCCAATCTGAAAATAATAGCTGAATGTTCTTTAAAAGAACATTGAGACGCATGTAGAAAGAAATTCACTTTCATTTGTTCATAAATGGACTAAGATTTGGGACATAGAGCTTTGGATAGGGAAATATGAAATTTTTATCTGAACTCTCCCTGTCTGAAAATTACAGCTGGTTTTTTTTTTTAGATTAAGCTCTAAAATGAGATTTGCAGTTTCAAGCAATGGATTTCAAGCATCTGAGCTGGCAAAATCTATGAACAGCCTCTATCACACAGATTGAGTATTTTGACATTTATCTGAAGCCAGGTAGTGCAGAGACCTTAAATAAGTTAATTGATCTTTTATCGGATTTCAGGAAATAATATTATTTGGCAAAAATACGAGGGAAGGAGATCAGTTCTATTACTTTTATTCTTTCAAACCTCTTTGCCCACTCAAGTGATACTGTAAGCCATATTAATTAGTTTTCACACTTCATTCACAATCACCTTTTCAACATCAGCACAGTGTGGATTAACTTTCCAAGAATTCCCAAAGTCAACTGGATCTACTTCAAGATGTTCATTGCTGCTGGTCAAATCATTGTTTTGGATTCCATCAAAATTTCCACACAGACCACACACTTGATCCTTGGAGGGAAAGAAACACAAAATACATAAATCTGACATCTGTGGGCTGGCTTAGGGTTTAGTTAAGAAGTCTTTAATGGCACAAAGCTTGAAAACTGAATTATTCCTGTCCTTGCCAAGTTCACTAAAATGGACATGGTGTCTCACAGAGAAAGTTTAGCTCCTATTTCCATTCTGAATTGCTGAAAGTAGGACAAGTCTGTATCCAAGTACTTCAGGAAGCAAGATGACAACTCTGATCAGTGGTGCCTGTTAACTATTTAGAGTATGTCCCCACAATCCCATTTTAATTTTGGAGATGACAGTCCTATCACCATCACTAGTAAATCTGGGTCTTAATACTGCTCTTCTTGAACACAGAAGAAATCACTCAACTTGCAATTATTCTAGGGCAGCATAGCATCCATCCTTTCTGTCATAACTCATTTCCAATGACCCAGAATTTACCTCTTACAGTTGAACTACCAGGAAAGTAAGCAAACTTTATGGTATTACAAAAAATTCCTTTAATTTTCAAGCAAGTGCCTCCATGGGAATCTATCAACCTGTCTGCATTAAAAAAAAAAGGCTCTTTATCAGAAACAGGTTAACTGCATTCTTTAGTGACAAAAAGTAGCAAAGCAAAAAAACCCACTTACTTTCAAATTGCCTTTTAAGATAACTGAGACTCCCATGGCCAGATCCCAGGTCACACTGATGCTTTTCCCCAGTAAAATGATATAATAACGTCCAGACTTCATGACTTCTAAATCATTTTCATCTTTAGGAGGTACCTCAATGTTTACCTGAAAAAGAAAAGCACAGTGTCCTCTCTACCATGTCTCTAATTCCTATTTCACGTAGGTCACTTTCCCAGTAGGACACATGCTCATAGGTTAACAGCTATTTTCAAACATGCTGTTCTCCAGAGAATAAATAATTCCCATACGCTATCCAGATGCTCTGGAGCACTTGCAGAACTGTAAGCAAGGTATGGGTACGGGACTCATTACAGGCTTGTCTCTACACTGAAAAGCTGCTATGGATAAATTTATTGCTCTAGAAACAACACTTCTGAACAGCAGATTAGGATACAAGTGCAGTATTTCAATCTCATCACATTTCTGTAATTTTGAATGAGGCATGTAACATACACTCGCCACAAATGCTGACACACAAAGCAAATATTGCTAAACAGAAGCAGGGCTGATAAATGGGACAGAGAATATCTAGTTAATGATCAGTTTAGCACTTGGTCAATGGTTCACAGAATAATTATGTTTTATTTTTATTTAATCTTTTTTTTTTATTTAGGAAACTAACAATTCTGTGCTCCAGTGACAGATAGTGACAAAAGGGGTGGTTAGGTTTAAGTGTAATGTGAACTAGGAGAACTACATGCACCAGTGGCCTCTGAAGAACCAGAGCCTCATTCTCAAGTCAGGAAGGACTCTCTTCCCAACCAGCTACACCGCCAGGAAAAATCCTGAGAGATTCCTTTCAGTGTCTCCATTTTTACATCACTTTCACTTCCCCTGTGTGCCTCTTTCTCTTTCCATCTGGCTGCAAATTCACCGCCTCCAGCTACTAAGAATTTAAGAGATTAATTTAAAATCCTTTCTTTCACACTGTAATCCCCTTTCAATGGGAACACTAATAGGATTATTAACCAGATTTGGAGAGACATGTCTGGCATGGCTGTTACTTTAAGCACCACTAATGCATTAACTGAAAACTGCTTAATTGTGAAAGAGGCCAATGAAAACTTCCAGTACAAATAGTAATTAAAGCAAAGAAGGAAGAGGAGCCCGCAAACCATTTTTCTACTCCCCACTTTGAGGGCAAAATACTTCTTTATCCCACTATTCCTTCTTGCTCAATTCAGTAAAAGCTAAGTCCTGTAATTCAGTTCTCTTAATCTCTGGGGTATTACTAGAAAAGTTATCCCCAGAGAAGATATCCTCCAAGGGTCTCTTAAAGAGGTACTTCAATGTCATTAGAGGAAGAATACTTCAAAATACTATTTTAGGAACTGGAAACTTTTTCATCTTCTTCTGTGCTCAATATATTAACATACAGCCTAGTCACACTTGGTCATTTATCTTCCAAATATCTCCAGTAGTCTCTGTTTTTCCAAACTAAAGGGAAAAAAGAGAGGAGGACAAAATTGAGCTAGGAGCTTCATCTAAATTACAGAATTTCTATGTTTAGGGAGGCTTTTAGCCCAAGCATGAAGTCATAAACTTTTGACCTTGCTGTCTGGCACATTTACTTGTTTCAGAAGAACACAAATGATTTAATGATAATTATTTTATTTTAATATGAGCCAGAATTGTAGCACGCAAATACTTCAATTAAATCTCCATTTACTTAAAACTAGAAGGTGCTCTCAAAACAATAGCAACTTAAATAATGGTGCTTAGAAACATTTTAATAGCAAAAAAAAAAAAAAGGTCCTGATTCTCCTGCTTGCTTCTAAGGTTTGTTGTAGAAAAAGAATATAGGAAGTCATCTCTGTGTGAGAATTTGCCTAAGCATCTTCATATCTGTTGTTTTTCCTTAATCCCTCATTTGATTGCTGTTATTTCTAAGAAAACCTCATCCAGATATTACATTGAGCCTTCAACTCAGTAGAAAGACAGCTAAAAATTGAGTCAAGGTCATGTGGACAACCTTGTGATACAGACCTAGTCCTTGCAAAAGACGTACTCTCAGGAACTAAACACTCTGTGTTGCTGTAGTTACTGGGTGCCTTATTGCCTCCTGTATTTTCCCTCCCTTATTTCGGTGTCCGAATGGAATCACAGTTCTTCTGAACAGTCTGTCTCCTACAAAAGCTTTCAGATAAAGTCTGGCTCTGCAGACTGATACTACTATTCACCCTCACTGAAGCAGGGGATTCTTTAGCAGTAGTAATAAAGAATTAGTTGCACAACAAACATCGCCTATGTTCATTCCTCCAGCAACCAAAAGCCTGCGTGGATCACATGCTGACAAGATGCACTGCACAGACAATATTAATAATGGTCATGTTTTACATGTTCCTGTCAAGCCTCAGTGGCACACAGCTATTTGCAAGCAATTTGCAGGCTACGCAAAACCTGTTTCAGCTTTGCCTGTTAACCCCCAACAAGGCAAATGTAGAGTGGTTTCACGTTTCACTGGGAACATTTTTGCAAATCTCTGGTCCAGATGCCAGTTCAGATCAGAGAACTTTGGAAAACCGAGCAATTGAAACACTATAATCCACTATAGCTCTGTAATGTTTGAACACACAGACGGGGTCTTAATTGTTACAGTGCCCCAGGCAAAGAGCTGAACTCTGCCCTTTTGAAATCTTGTTTCCTGCTGTGGGGGGGACATGGGAGGTGGAAGTGGTTCTTGGTTAATCCTTCAGTGTTTGCTGGTAGGAAAGGGGAAATAAAAAAAATGAGAAGGCAGTGATCTGGATTTGCCACGTGACACTTCAAATAAGGGAAAGGATAGTGATATTCACTTCTGCAGTATCAACTTCTTTCAGCCATGACTTCTTTTTTTCCTGTGTTCTCAGTTCTCCAGATGGCTAAATTAGAGCTGAAGTTTCACTAGTCATGGCTTAGTCACTTCTTAGCTCTTTCTTGCACTTAACCTTGCTTGAGATAGACCTAGACCTCCCATGTTTAGAAAAGGCATTCATTATATAAGCTTGCATTGAACAGCATTCTTATCCAAGAAAAATATATTAGCATCAAACAGAAAGACCAAAATGACATTATACCACTGGGAGCAAATGGATAATTCTAATTATGCCAATCTGTTCATTTTATATCTAATTTTCAAGAACCACTGGGCATGAGGCCATTCATGCCTCATCATACTAAAAAAACTGATTTTTTTTTCCCCCAAGAAAGGGAAAGAAAGAGAACAGAAGTGTACATACATTTCCATTAAACAACTCTATTTCCCCACTTTCATACAGAATGATGACCCGTTTGGTGCACTTTTCTCCAGTGAAGCCACAGCCTTCATTTGAAATTAGTATCCGGAATGTCCCAGAGACATCTTTGCAGAAATCCTATCAGGCAAAAATAAATGAATGAGCCATTAATGTAGAACATTTGAAAAACAAATACAGAGTTATGTAGAAAAAGGAAGGCTCAGATAATATCCTGTGCACTCTGTATCCAGTAAGGTGTTGGCATGTCAACTGTTCCCATATTAATTTATGTTATGCTTAGCATTGATATTCATGTGGTCCAACCTTTAAAAAATGAGGTCCACTCTGACAGTGACACACACATGTGCATATTTTGCAAGGAAGACCTGTACTTTTACAGTATCTGTGATATTTTAAACATGTAAAATGGACATAGTATACAGCTATATATATATAGAAATTAATTGACCTAACAGTGAAAACAAGACTCTACAGCTTTAATGATGAAACAGAAGTATAAACCTAGAAGGTTAGGTTAGAAAGAAGGCTTAGAAAGAAATGTGTTGCACAGTCTTGAGTAAGAAGTTCGATGCCCTTGTTTTCCCACCTGTACATGAATAATAATTACAATACTGCCAACGTATTTTTTGGGGAGCAATTAATTAGTTTAATGTATTGATTTTCTTTTCAGTCAAATATTTCTGAGGTGCATGGAGAGTTAGTACTACTTTCATATGATAACTCATGACGCCCAGACCTTTCGAGTTTGTTTGTTTGTTGTGTGTGGCATTTTTTTGTTCATTCATTTTTGTTTGGTCTATAGCTCTCTGTGTTTGTAATCCGAGAAAAACAGATCTCATTTTCATTTTAAGTAGTTTTGTAGTACTGCATGCTATTACTACCCATAAGACCTTTACACAGAGCTCTAACTAGTGTCAGAGCAATTGTTCTTCTGAGGCAATCCAGCTGGCATCAGGGTGGGAGCATATTTCAGAGACTTAGTCAGAGACAGGTTGATCACACTTTCCTGCCCAAGGAGAATTTCAAGGAAGAATGTGCCTTATGAAAATTGTCAACAGACAAAAACATAGCCCCCCCCGAAAACCTGATACTTTTAAATTGCATTATCTGTTGTTACCAACTAGAAGTGGATCCATCTAGTTTTAGACCAAATTTTCAGAGAAATCCTTCTTTTGCATACACATTTTCAAATGCAAAATGATTTGCATCGGTAGATAAGAGATTCTTATTTAATTCTCTAAATTTCTGGTGACTCCCACAAATTGCAGGCTGATGTTAGTATGCTGTGTACTCCAAATAGGTTGGTGCATGGAACAGAATAGTGACTTTGCTGAACCGAACAAGCAGAGTCTGTGCTCTGAAAGCATTTAGAGAAAGTTCAATGAGCATTTCTTGTCTCAGTCAGACAGTACACCATCATTACAGGATAGAGGCCAGTGGATAATGAGGGAAGATTGATTTATGGGTATCTACAGTTCCTTATTAGAGATGAGATTCACACAGCTCCTCTCCATGCCATGCTGCTGTCATATGTTTTATGACTGCTAGCTAGACATATGGCAACCTAAATCACTTCTATAGAACACAATGCAATCTTCAAAGTTCTTAAGGCATCTTTGAAGTCATTAATGAGCTCTGCCCTCCTCTACTATCCACCTGATTTAGTAATTAAGAATATCTTACTGTGATTTATTCAAACATTGGGCTTCTCTCCTGGTGTAAAACACCTTATATATTATCAGACAGCTTCAGCATTTGACATGTTCTTACCTGAACTAACACATATTGGCAGTTTCCTGGAAACTTGTATTTCAATCCATCAAATGTCAAATAATGAGCTGTACCAATAACAGTGCAGGTGCCATCACATGTATTGTTGGTGCATTCCCACTTTCGACCACGGCACACACTGTAACAGAGGAAATGAGTCAGTGACGGTTAGAATTATTTCCAAGTATATAATCAACAAGAGAATGAAAGGTGCTGTAGGCAAAGTGAAAGAACAAAAGTTTATGCCTCCAGGACATGCATTCGTGATCTGAAGACACTCCAAAAGACACAAAAGTGGAGACAATATTTCTGCCTGGGCCTGAGGCAAGGAGTAACCTACTGCAGACCAAAAAGGAACCTTGTTCCCCTCTGTGTCTTAACCCAGACATCAGCTGCAGCTCTGTGAGGAATCTCTGCAGTTTTCTACACTGCTGTCCATCCTCAGGTATGTCCCCAGCAGATCCTCTCTGTGTCTGGCCTTGAGAACACACTCTTAGAGGGCTCCATGCCTGAGTTGCTGTATTTCTTATCTAGAGAGGTTTCCACAACCAACAGCTTGGCTTCCCAGAGATGGGCAGAGAAGATCACAGAACCACAGCATTACAGAGTGGTTGGGGCTGAATGAACCTCTGGAGATCGTCCAGTCCAACCCACCTGTTAACTCAGGGTCACCAGAGCAGATGACACAGGCCGGTCCAGGCAGTTTTGAATGTCTCAGAGAAGGGGACTCCATACCCGCTCTGGGCAGCCTGGTCCAGGCTCTGGCACCTCCCAGCAAAGAAGTTTCTCCTCATATTCAGATAGACCCTCCTGTGTTTCAGTCTGTGCCCGTTGCCCCTCACCATGGCTTTGGGCACCACTGAACAGAGTCTGGTCCATCCTCTGACACCCACCTTGAGATATTGACATTATACTACCCGCACCAGATTATAATCTTGCTCATTAACATAAATTAACATATTTAGGATAGGGTGCAAAAATCCTAATAGTGCATCAACGTGTCAAGTGACTAAGGAATGCGTTTCCCTTTTTCTCACAAGCTGAATGTAGAATTACATGCTTTTTGAACTTCCCTATTACAGAAAGAGGCCCAGACAGAGCCTGCTAGAATATTTCCTAAAACTATTACTATTTTATTTTGGACAACCTGCTCTGAGTAACCTTTTAGAAAAAAACAGATTGATTACCCTCTAAGGACCATTTCAATTAAATACGAAGTATAATATCTGCAACCCTGTCGTATTTGCAGTACTGCCCATTTTTCCCTCATCGAAAGCCAAACCAGTAGCAAATTTAATATCCAACTGATGCCAAAGGACATGTGTTTACTCTAGTGACCAACTTCTGGGACCAAGTAACCTGGGCTGTAATTCAGTCTACCCAGTGGCTTTTGTTCAGATTATATACTTGAGTATAATGCTACCCTTCTCTAAAGAAGTCTCTCTATTCTTTAATTACATCTAATCTTCATGATAGTTTATCTGACCTAGCAACTGGAGACATTACCTCACGGTCTGACAAGAATACACATATGGATAGAAATATTTATCTTTTCTGTACATAGGTACATATATACATACACCCTCTGAGGAATGCCTTATGTTGTGACACTGTCCCCTGAGGTCTCCTGTGAAGATGAAACCAGAATGTCTGCCCTACAGGATAATTCAATTTCTGTGACACACAAATAGGACTCCAAGTGAAATCTCAGTTTATGTGACAGGAGATGTGACAAGACTTCTGATCATGAAAGGAGATACACCAGCGGTTCCCTGCCTTTATAGCTGGCAGGTAATGTTGTCAAGGACATGTCCTAGACTTCCACACAAGCAAAGAATATGCAAGAAAGAAAAGAAGACATCCTGACGTGCAGAACAAAACAAGATGCTGCCTTGTTTTTTCAGGGAGAGGGGAATTCTGAAGAGCAATCAGGCACAGGGTTAAGGTCTTGATATCATTACAACCACATTGCTGTAGCAGCTGTACTGCACTGTCACTACATGCAAAACCAGTGATGGCATGATGAAAGGGACAGCGAGTTTATTATTTCTTCACTCCTTCTTTTGCACTCTTTTTGCCCTTTTGTTTGTTGTCATTGGTTTGGGTTTTGTTTTCTTTTAAAAAACAAAACAGAACTAAACAAAAAAACCCAAAACACATGGTGACCATCTTGTGAGTGGATATTCAAAATGCAAAGAAAACAAATTCTCCTATCTTTGCATAACTCAATTGATTTCAGTGTAATTATACCAGTGTAATGGACAGAAGGAAAAATAGTAGAGTTCCTAGTCTTTATGGTTACATCAAACCAGACATATTCAACACCAAACATTATTAAATTTATGAGAGTTTCCAAGAACATTCGTATCCTTTCATTGCTTGATACATAATAATCTAAATCTTACATGGTTCCATGATAAATAAGGCTCAAGGAGGTAAATACCATTATCCTCATGTTAAAATGAGGGAAAGAGGGAAACTGAGAAATAAAGAGCATCCACTCAGTCCCCCTGCCCTTTTCCAGAGATATCCTGAAGAACTACAAGCCTTGCTACAGAAGCTACAGATATGAAAGGGGATCTTTCCCTTGGCATCCACAGGCTCTTGATCAGTGAAATAAATTGATTTGCTGACTGCAAGAGACTGAGCAAACAAAATTAAACAAGGAGCAAACAATTAAACAAGCAGAAAATCTGCTCACTCATTTGTTTTTTATTGATTTTGAAATGTTAGAATAGCATTTAACACCTTATCTAATAATCTAATAATATAATAAGCAATAGCTTCCTTGAGGTTCAAGAAATATTCATCTACTAAATGCTATATGAATGCAGATGGACACCATCCCTGCCCCAGGTATTTTCTAATCAAGCTCTGTAAGGGCAGGGAAAGTGGAATTCTATCCTCACTTTACAGATGTAAAAAATCAGGAATTTGATCCCAAGATCAAATTGCTAACCAAAGGAAAACCAGGTACTTAACCAAGTTCTCTAATAATGCCGTAACCCAGGCATAAGCATTATTTAATCTTGATAACACTTTACAGTATAGTAAATATCATGCAATACATTTTCTTCAAAGAACTTCTTTAACACAAAACCTATTGCACTCTATGTTATTAAAACTCTGCTAGTAGGTAGAGCAAGACCACGAGTTTGTATATATGCACATGGATAGATTATAGAGTACGTGGTGCAGCAAGATTCAGATTAGAAAATTTCTGCTGTGTACAGCTTCATATATGTTATTCCAAAATTTTCACTGAGCTCTACAATGAATTCCCAATACATAGCATAACAAAGTTTTGCCACTAGCTTAGACTTGGAGACATTCCGTTGTTCATGAATTCAGGTCTCCCATATGTCAAGTTGAATGTAAATGCCAAATCTGACACCTCTGGTTCATATATTGCGTTTGCAGGTGTTCACATCTGGCTAAGAACAAGTGAGAATGAGAACTCCTGCAAAAGCAGTACAAAAAGTAAAAACAAAAGAAAAAGAAGATATGACCTCCAAAATGCAGACTCTCAATTCTTAGTAATTCTCAAAGCAATAGTAATTTCCTATATCACTTTCTAAATGACATTTGACTTGATATTTGCTGAGAACTATCATGAAGCTTTTCAAAGTCATAGTTCAAAAAAGCTCTAGTGACATATTTGAGTGGACCTTTTTCAAATTTTACTTTCTCATTCAAGAAAATACCTAAAATGAGAGGAAGAACTTTTTATCAATGAGAAAAAGCATGATTTCTAACATTTTATTCACTCTGATATTGAAGAAAATTCAGTGTATTAGAGCAAATGTCACTTACAATTGCATTGCCAGAAAGAAAAGGGCAGTTACAAGATGAAGCAACATAGTTGCAATTATTTTAACATTGAAGATTATGACTTAAAATAAAGAGACTCTGCATGGCTATTGTGAAGAATCTTGCAAATTTTGCTTACGATGACTAGGAGTTTTACGCCTTTATGCTATTGTTTCACTAAAATTTTCATTGTGTCTGTTTTTCAGCTGAGTTATTTTTACCTATATGCAGTCTAAGCAGGTTATAGCATATATATCTATAAAAATACACCACCTTCTCCTCCACCTTCCTCCCTTCAAACATACTTTCCCCCAGATCTAATTATAGTATATGTTTCACAATGTAATATATAGCTGCAAAGGAAAATAAATAAATAATAATAACAAACAAAAACCACAAAAAAAACCACAAACCAAAACAAACAAAAAACACTAATCAAAAAAAAAAAAAAACAAACCGCAAAACACCACCACCACAAAGCAACCCACCACATAAAACACATAAACCTCATATCTATGTCTACTTTGTCTACTTTATACTAGTTAGGAGCAGTCCCACAAGTTCAAAAATACAATACTTTGAAATCCCTGTTGCTTAAAGTTCAATGCACAAAAAAGAAACCAAAATGACTCCAACTCCACCCAGTCATACAGAGGATGACAGAAATACTTCCTGGGGTTGCTGCAGAGCTGGGCAGGGGCATTTTAGGTAATATGTACAAGAGATCCTGAAGTCTAAGTTCAAAGGGAACAGTTTCCACACTTCTGGTGACTGGATGTCCTACACCTTGGACTCTTAGAGCTCTGCAGGAATGGATCACCACTCCCTCCACAAGCACACATGGAGGGTGAAGCACCTCTCCAATGCAGCAAGCTGTGCAGGCAGAAGCCAAGAACTGTCCAGCAGGCAAATACCTTATACCTTACCCAAGTTGTGCTGAGGGCTTCCTTCCACTGAAATCTTATAGCCTAGCACTTTTATTTTGAACCTACAAACTGTTTTTCAAGAACCACACAGGATAGATAGGGACATGCATGAAAGACATGGATCACTTACTCTTTCTTCTGAAGATATAACACCAAATCCCGTTTTCCCCCCTGTCCTTTTTTTAACGATATCAATGGACTGAACACTGATCTGACATAAGAGGTCAACTCTATTTCTGTATGATTCTTTAACTTTTTCCTGAAGAGCTCCTGTCATATTATAGCTGGCATATCATATCCTTTTTGCTTATGCATACTTCTGGCTAAAAAGGCCTAATTCAAAGTGCCCCAGACAACAAAAAATGGAAACATGACATCAGAGCTTAGCAACAAAAAGCAGGCTCCGTTCCTCCCACCTTACAGGAACCCCTGTATTGTTATCTTTTGTTGCAAAATCAAGGAGCATACCCACTCACTAGAGGCTACAGAGGACCTGCACAGATACATGGGCTAGCTTTTTATAAGGTACCAGATACAGTTTGGCTGATATTGCACTGGTCTGATGCGATACGCAAAGATGCTGGTCTATGTGTATAATTGCACTGGTCTATGTGTATAATCGCACTGTAAAACCTGACTTTATATAAAATAAATCCATTAAGTAAAGAATATTTTTTTTTTTTCTAGAAACATGTTAAGTGCCCTAGAGGAAAATGCAGTTCTAGTGGCTCACCAGGTGTTGCAGTCCTTAGTCACTGTCTCTCCTTTGGCATATTCTCTTCCATTGTGAAAACATGGGCATCTCTCAGGAGCAACACACTTGTTTTCATGTCGCACCTAAGTAAAGCACACAGTTTGTCAGGATGCAGGTCTGTTGGTATGTGCCAGTACACTGAAGAGTAAGCACAAGAATATGTGGATAAAGAATAAAGGAAAGGGTACAGAAAATGGTTCAAGACTACGTAAGGTATGAAAGGTATAACATTGCTAATATTTATTCCCGTTAACATAAATAAAGTTATGGATATATAAAGCATATTCTTGTTTCAGGGGCTGAACACCAGTTTAGGCTGCTGGGAAAATAAATTATAGAAGAACTTCATGATGAGAAAGTTCAATTTGATCAAAACCAGGATAGCTAACCTGAATATAGAGAGAGCAGATGTGCTTCTTACACACAACAAACTGAAGAATGAGCTACCAGAAAAGCAAAGCAGTATAGGGCTCTGCTGGGCTAAAACCTGAAAGATGATCAGTGAGGAGGAGCTGAGGAGCTGCCATGCCAGAAGATTCTCTTGTCACAGACAACACCTGTTCCCCCATCTCCCCCCTACTCCTCCCCTCCCCCCAAAAAAAAGCCCATCCCCCTGTCAGCTCACCTCTGAAAATTGCAGTGATCACTAATACTTTTGCAAAAACCTACTTATTACCTAGAAACCAGGATAAATATCAGTCCACTTGAGACACTATTCTATTCTCACAGGCACTGTGGCTAGGAAATAGGTCATTATGTTCTATCTACATTTTTTTCTTTTTCCATTTTATCTTACTGACCTTAGTTTCTCTTTCAATAAAAACAAACCATTTGTCCCATATAAAAAAAATATAATGTTAGACTATTTAATTTTTCCATTATTTTTATCTGTTTTGTTTTTGTTTTCTGTGATTATTCTCTTTCCAATTTGAAGACAGCCAGTTTTAAAGAATTAAACAAAACCAAGGCTGGTTATGCTGTTTTTCACTTGGATGTCATTCTGCAAAAGCCAGAGGTAGGTTTCGCTCTTGCTTCATGGAATACCAAAATGAAAAGCCCTTCTCTTCGTTCTCATTCAAAAGTCACAAAATATCACTTTCCCACTTTAAACTGTTTCTGTAAAATCATTATTTTTTTTTTTTTAACCATTAAATACTGGCCAACAAGATCAATGTGGTCAGAATGCCAGGTTAATTAAGTAGAATAGCTTTGTCTTTTCCTCTGAGGAGCTAGAACTGCCACAGGGAACTACTAATAAAAAGGATTTCAGAGCCTGGAAACCCTTCATTCATATGCAGCTCCACGTGCTCTGTGGCGTATGGAGCACTATGTTATGCCAAATATACTTATGCCTATAGAAGATGGAAAAGAAGAAATACTTTTCTAGATGATAGAGCTGGGGCTCTGCCTCTGACTCAGTCTCCACAAAGGACAAGGAAAAAACAGGCCATAGAAGACCATATGTTTCCAAGGGTGTTTAATTACTTCCTTTCTGGTGGCATTTAGGAAAAAAAGCAATACATGACTTCACGCAATATGGCTGTATTTCTGATTTTTCCACAGTCCTCAACAACATAGGTCACCACTAGCCTCTGGATACAACACTTGGGATTAGATATGTGGTTAGTAAAAGGAGGATTAGGACCTCTTCTACTTGCACTCTCATACATTGACATAAAGGTAGTCACAGCCTATCCCCAATTCTTAAAACTGAATAGACTGGTATTAATATTTCTGTCACAAACATGGTCACCATGAAGCTACAGTGCAGCAACTGTTAACCTATTGACAAAGAGGGAAGACTACCTTGTTTGAGCACTGCAGAGTGGGTGGTTGGGATTTAGAAAGCCAAATCTAAATACCCAAAGTGGAATTTGACCAGAAGAATAACTATGTCTGCTGCAAAACTCAGTGGATGATGACATTGTTACTATTAACACACAATCTAATGGTCATACTGATACCACATCCAAAAGCTGTTATATCTGGCAGTCCAATGTCATGTTGTGTTACAAATCTACTGAGCACAGTATCATAAGGTACTACTGGGCTAGTGGCATTATTCTCAAACAGCTGGATTTTCTATGGAATCTCTCAATCCATCAATAGATAGCATTTTATAGAGGAGATCTAACAGTCCTGAGTGCCTGAGGTGGTGGGAGGCATGAGTGTTGGGCAGGCAACCACACAAAAAGACACAGGATGGTAATGAGAACAGCTGCTGTTCACACCATCTCATATCCACATGATGATGTTCCTGAGGTTATAAATGGTTGACTAGCTGATGAAGTGACACCCTACTTAGGGTTCTGACAGAAACGTCCATGGTTTCCTTGCTCTCTCTTATTACTTGTTAAGCCTTGACAAATCTTGCAAAAGGAAGGACAATATTACAGATTTCAGAACCCTTAAGATTCTTCTCCATTAATTTTAATCTCTCTTGGTCAACACAATTTTGATGAATATCTCATTGTCAAGGAAAGCTCAGATTTCCACTCTGTTCCTCCGGTACACCTCAGGGTTTCAGCAGAAAGTCAGCCAAAGGTATAAAGGAATAAGAGATTAAGGAAAGGAAGTGGGTCAGATTAGAACCCTATAGCTGATATGTTTTAATTAAAACAGCCCGGCACCATTTCTGTGCAGACAAAGTCAAGAACACGTTAGGACAGACCACTCAAAATGTGCTGGTTTTACATTTAACTTTTCTTTCTTACGTTAGCTGTATGCTTCTTATGTTTGTTTTATGAAGCGCTGTCCTTGGGCAGATACACATACAAGAAAACTGGCACCTACCTTCTCATGAAGACTGTCTCATGTTGTTACATAGGATAGATAAGCCTACACTGAAGAATATACAACAGGGCTAGCAGGAAAATCAAAATAGCACTCTATTAAGTTCCTGATGAAAACAAAAGAAAATGCCCTTTCAAACTTCGCCAATTAAAATATTTTTTATTATTTTTTTCCTACTAATATATCATAGTTTTATTTCAGCAGCTAGAATACGATAAAATGTTTCATTTTATGTCTAAACTTTAATTTTTATTCCATTGTTGGAAACTGAAAAAAATACATTTTATAGTGTTGGAGTGTCTGGATTTTATGCTTTCTGATTGTTCTGCTCCTCTTTTTCCCCAGAAAGGTGGTTAACACTCCATTTGTATATTTATTAATATTTTCCAAGGGGAAAAACCTGGAGTGCCATAAACTAATCTGAGAAAGCATATTTTCCCCACACTTCTGCACATATGTTATGATTTATCTTTTCTGCTTTGCAAAAGGGTGACAAGTATGGAAAATTTCTCACCCTCCAGATGATCAAAGACCAAAAAAAAAAAGAATAATCACTTTTCGTTACATATTGAACAATTTTATTTTCAAGAAATGAAAATAATGTAAAATATTAAGTCAAGAGGAACTGGAGAACTTATTTTTCAGTTGAAATAAATCAGCTTTCATCTGCATTTCCTGATTGGGGAAATAATCAATTAATTGGCAATTTCTCACCCCAGCAAACTTTCTGATTGAAATCTAGCCAACTGCTGCATCATGTTCTTGAATAATCCTCAATTTTTAAAAAAATTTTTTTGTATATAAATTCAAAATTGGCAAGCAACTTGTGCATACAGATTTCAGGCTATGCATTGCTCTGTTTAAGACTGGCAACTCTGCAAACTGATCTGTAAACATCTCTTCATATCTGTATGGATAACATTGCACTTAATCCAATATTGAATGTATAATGCTTGCAAATTGTACCAGAGAGTTGTTTACGTAAACTACATGTCTTTGTTTGTTTTGTTTTGTTTTGTTTTTTTCTGATGGTTTGAACCATTTTAGAGAAGCAGAATGATTTTTTATTTTTGCTAATAAGTTATCCATGACCTTTCATAATTTGTATATGTTACTGTACTGCAAAAGAAAAAGAAATCTTCACTAAAATGGCATAAGTTCTTCTAGAGATGATAAGTGCAACTATTTATTCCTATAAACATTCATGAATCTGTTACTTCCCGCAGACATTCCTAAAACAGTAGCTCAACTCCATGAGTGCTTGTAATTTAAACAGGATTACAGAACACTAAGGGAGATTGACCAGTAAAAGAAATAGTAATATCTTTTTCCAGTCCCTTTACTGCTCAGCTCTGTTGGTACAAATCTGGAAAACACAAACTTTGTGACTCTGAAGTGCATTCCCTCAGTGTGCCCAGAGTCTTTAAGGCAGAAAGGGTTAGGATGGAAAGGAGAAACTCACCACCACCCTGAACCTTTTCATCTTGGGCAAACAATACTGGGGGCATAAAGCCGCATTGCAGAATGCAGAAATAAGGAAAAAGTTTTCCCCAGACCATCCTGGTTAGGTACCTGTTGGAGACCAGGAGGAAACTGCTCTTTGGCAGTAAGCTGGCAGGTCCCATGGAGCCACACACCAGGAGTCAAACCCATGGCCAAGGGCACCCACATAATGAACGAACCGACCTTGATCCTGCCTTTTTTCATGGCCATGGTTACTACAAAGCCATCTATATACTGGTTACTCTCATCGGGGCTTTGGGAAATGCAAATCTCGCCGATTTTATTCCCTGCCAGACAGGAAGCAAATGAGAACAAGCAATTATAGCCCGAGTTTACTGGAATATTGAACCATACCGCCACCTTGTGGAAAAAGAGCATATATTACTAGTTTAAAAAAAAAAAAAATTAAAAAGGCAAACAACCAACAACAACAAAAAAACTCGGGACTGTTTTTTTTTTTCAAAACTCCGACAAACTATCTTGTCGAATTCAGTGGCATATTTCACCGCTGCAGAGTCAACTGGAGTTTCCAGTTCCAGAATGACAGGGACTCTTTCTCCTCACAAGAATTTTATGAAACAATTGCTTGAATGACAGTTCAAGCCCACAAAAAAGGAATATGAAATTCTATACTAAATGTGAAGGTTGATTACGAGGAAGTTGACTTTGGGGGTTTGAGGGCTTTTTTGCACCCCATTTTCTTTTCTGTTGAGTAGTTATCATTTTTTTTTCCATTGTTATCTCTACAATGTACTGTTACCACACCTTGGACTGAAACTAAATCTCAAGCCCCATCACCAAATCAAAGAGGTCTGATTGTTATGTGCAGAGAAAGACTTGTTCTCACTGGAGCTTGTGAAATTTTACAAGTACATAAACTTCTGTAAGTTTACTTAGCACACTATTGTTTAGGAATATTCTCTAAAAACTGAAATGTGAAAAGAAACAACACTTGTTTTAAAATTGTTGTGAAAATTTGCTCCACATTGATACAGATGCCTTAAAATTATGTTCTATATTTTTCACTTCAGAGCTACAAGATACTTCACAAGCCGGAGAGTTTGTCTACGGCTGTCATTTTATTCTGCAGTATCATCTATTTACATAAATACGTATTTATCAGCAAAATATGGTAGCAAAATTTAAAAGTACATGAATATTAATGCTAGAAATGACTGTGTTATGATAATTTGTTTGTTTGTTTCTAGTAAGACAATGGAAGGAATTTTGAGGGAGAAAACACCTATATTTGTATGGAAGCAGAAAAAACAAACAAACAAACAAACAAAAAAACCAACACATCTTTATAAAAGTACACGTTTCCACATAAAGTTAATTTATTTTCTAAATGGAATTTGAACTAGTAGATTAAGTCAATTCATCAGAGCTGAAGCCTAGACAAAAACATGCATGTCTATACTAGAAGTAGTAATCCGCACCTTTATTTGCTAACAATGTCCAGTGCATATTAATATAAGCCTGAACCTTGAGTAGGTATAAAAGTGTAAAAAAAAAAAACCAAAAGTTATCTTCTGTATTTCTAGAACTCCTGAGTTACAGCATTTGAAAACCTCTTGCTTTACTATATGCCCCTCTGAGTCAGGAAACTGCACCAGAACATCTCAAAGTACCGCAAATATCAATTGTAGAGTATTTTAGCCCCCAAACAAAATAAAGACACAGCCTTAACTCTCTTTTTCCAGCATCTATCAGGTATTTTCATCTGCATTTCATACACTGAACTTAACAAACTTCTTAATCCCAGCAGTTTTCTGGGACAGACAACTCGATAGTACCGTTTACTTCATAAAAGGTGTACCATGTGCTCCACCTCTATTCTATTCATGTGACACCTAGGACTACACCCCCAGCCCCCAGTAAGATCTTGTGCACAACTCTTCACCTGCCTAGAGTGTTGCACAGCCCTGAATGCTGATGCTTTTTTCTATTGCTTGGAGAATAACAGCAGCAATCTGCTCTCTATTCTACTCCATCTGCTTTTTTTCAGGGCCCTGAAGTGATATTGAATTCACAGTCACTGACCTAGCAAATAACTATTTGCTCTATGTAAAAACGACTAAACCAATGATTAAATCTGAAGGTTGCAGGGGAACATAACCCTGGACTCCAGAAAGCATTTTACCAGTGAAAAAAGCATGCTCAGCACAGCAGCTGCAATTCCAGGACACCCTCTGGCATCATCTTAGCAATTTTCATATCCCACGTTCCTTCTCATGGTGAACCCTCAGTTTGCTACAACACACAGGAAGGCAGCAGCAGAGATGAAGATTTGACAAGAAGGCAATTAGTATCAGCAGGAAGCTTTGGCTGGATGTGGGGTGGGTATTTAAGGTGTTGGTGCCTAAGTACTTCTGTCTCACTGACTAGGGAAGCCCAGCAACACTGAGAGGAGTTTGGGAGGAGAGCTTAAGGAAGACATAAATTGATCTTTAAAAGTAGGGTTTGACTTTTTGATTATCAGTTATTATTACAAGCTAAAATTCATCTTCTATGCAGATATGCTAACATACATATTTTAAAACAGCCACAGTTTGGCAGAACCAGTACTTCACAGCCACCTATTTCCAAGCTGAAAGAAGCCTGCTAGCAGGAAAAAATGAGGGCAAGAAAACAAAAAGGAGCCTTCTTACCATCCCTTTCGGACAGAGGCATCCAGATATACAGCCATGGCTGATGCAGTCCAAGTCGTAGTTCTGGCAAGTCTTGGCACACTCCAACCCTTCAGCTCTTGGGTTGTTTGCAGGACAGACAAATCTTTCCATGGGGGATCTGCATGTCAAGCTCCTTTTTACTTTAAAAAATAAATTTACAAAAAACTGAATTAGAACTCAAGTTTTGTTAGCACAGTATTTTTCTAAAGGATGGATCAACATTGTTATTAGAAAAATAGGATATAGAATGGAGCAACACCACTATGCATGTCATTGTAAATGTAAAAGTCTCTGCATCCCAATGAAGTGACCTAATCATAAAAGCATGTATTCTAATAAGGAAGCAAAAGAAGCTACACGATTCAATTCCAGATTGCACTAAGGCAGTGCGCCTGTAGGCAGTGTACTCTACCAATATCAGCATAAAATCCATGTTCTGAGAAGGAACAGCATATTATTGTATTTAGACTCGCAATACGGAGTATAGTTACATGTATGACTGTTAATAACAATGCTTTTAGCTTAAATACAAAGTTTTCAAACTCTTGGAGAACTCAGGTTCTAAAAGAAGAACAGAATTTCCCAAGAAACTTCAGGTTATTATTTCAAGCAATGCTATAAATATGCCTCTCTGAGGTTTTGTAAGTCTTGATGCACTAATATTAGTGCATTACTGTTATAGCAGGAGTTTGGTGAGATATACACCTAGAAGGTTTAACTTGAAGGACTGTGGGGGCCAACTGGTGACACTGTTGCTCATGTCCTACCAAGACCTCTCCCCTATCATAATCCCATAAACTACATCCATGTATAAGTGGTAAACTCAAAAAAACCACCCCAACACTAATGGCCTGTTTTTCAAAGCAGTGCCCAGCTCTGCAAGACAGTTGTCAGTCTCCTGGAGGTTTTATGGTGAGATGCCTGGTGGCTGAAGGTAACACTCAGTGCCTGGCAGAGCTCTAACCTTTAAGCCCCAGAAAGCTTTGTCTATGCCAGAAAGAAGAACTTGCAGCCTGCAAGTCGGAAGCAGAATGTATAAAACTGGCTAGTTACTGATGTTGTGTGATCCTCATATAGCAACTGAGGTCCTCAGATCACCACCAAAGGATGCCTTAACCTCTTCAAATAAGAGAAATTGCCATGGGTAACTATAATTTTGAGAGGTGGGACACAATGAGCCCTGTATCCTCCTATGCAAACATTTTGTTTCTATCATGTAAAAAAAAAAAAAAAAAAAAAAAAAAAAAAAGTTAGAAAAAGATGTACAACATCACCAGCCACTGCAACATCTGGTACTTCTTTCCTCCTCTAGATTACCAAGAGATTGAAGAGAAAAAAAAAAAAAAAAAGAAAAATAAAGAAAAGAAAAATATTAATTTTTTAAAGCATACTAACTTCTGGCAGATGGCCTCTCATCAGTGAAAACATCTGGCAGGAAGGCACCAGGAATTCTGTTTGTACTGCAGTGCATGAAACCATTTTCACAATAGCTAAGAAAAACAAATAGAGCTTACAGTTAACACAGTGACATTTAGCTTTCACTCACGTTATTGTTTGTGGATAGGCCCACAGGGAACTTGTCAGGTGTCAAAATTACACCTCTCTTTGGGGCTGATCTGTTGCTCTCCAATCACTGTGCTTATCAAGCTAAAAAGACAAATCTTCCTTAAAACAGTTACAGTGATATACTAGCATGGTAAACCAACTGTATACTAGCCCTGCCCCACTGAATCCAATGCATCTGCACAGGAATAAAGATGGGCAAGATAATAGCCAAGTCTGCTGTGGAGAGAGGTAAGGGACCACTTAGTGCCTGTAACTTATGACTTTGTGGTAGAGCAGAACAGGAGAAGACACTGTTCCCAAAACTGGGCTTGCCAGGAGCTGCCCAGCAATTACATTTGTACTCTCCGTGTACCGCTACTCAATTTAACAATTAGAAATGCTTTTTAATATTTGTATCTTTGATAGAGGTAATTAGGTTTTAATATTTAAGAAATGTAGTGCAGGACATTAGAGTGACATTTTAAAAGCTTTCGAAGTAGCTGTTGTCAGTAATTAAACTCCACTTCAAACTGTCAGGAACTGTTCATGGAACAGGGCTTAGTCCTTTTTTCAGACTAAGATGGAATTTGAAATTATATAGATAGAGATGCAACAGTAAAATCTGACCATTTGGTTTGTTGGAGACAAAATCTTACCCTCTTTTAAATTAGTTTTAGTGGAGTTAAAAGAACTGAGGAACTGAACTGGTTAACCACTTGGGCTATCCAAAAATTTCTGAGTCACAGCATGTAGGGATGAGTTATGAACACTGCGCTTACCACATGGTGTAATGATCTGAAAAGACGTCCTCTGGCTGGAAAATCTCACCATCATAGTAACAAGAGCAGTGGGACTTTGGCACGCACTCCTCACGCTCGTCCAGGTAGTGCCCGGGGGGACAGTAGCATCCTTCCACACAGAGTTCATCACAGTCCTCATCAGGGTAGGACAAAGATCTGCAGGTCTGGTTGCAGGGCATCCCACACTGCTGGTACACTTGGCCTTCAGGACAGGTCATTGCTGTTGAATAATGTGCACATCAGGGAGACTGACATTTGACCCAAAGCCAATTAAAAGCAAAGCTGCCTAAACCAGGCTGGGAAACTGGGAATTAAAATGTTTTTACGCAATTTACTCATTGGTGAAGGCCTGTATTACACTCTTTCTCCTTTACTCCATAGCACCAGGGAAGTCTAGCACACTGTTTATATATACACACAAACAAAACCTTACTACGTGCAGTTTCAAATAAATGCTGGGATTATATTGCAACACCTGCAATGAAAATCCGAACAGGAAATTTCATTCAGAACAAAAACCACTGTCCAACCTCTGTTATTCCTTGAATCTACAAATTAGGAGAGTTACAATTGTCGTGTACACATTTACACTTCCTTTGCAATATGGTTAGACACAATTTGGTCAAAATAAGCAGAAATGTAAGTTTCTGCCTTGATAAGCAGGTGCTGCAACAATTTAAAGCCTCACATTCCAGAAGCTCTCAGTAATTTATGTGGAAACACGTGCAAATAAGTCATTGGTACTAACGATTTTTTAAGATGAATTCATTTTTATGGAGACCTAAATGTGGCCTTTTGACTCATTTAACTTCTTTTTTTATAAAGCTTCCCTGTTGCTCTACAGCTCTGATTTTGAGGCAACCTCCTCGGTATTCATCAGCATCGGCACTAGGTGGCAGCTATGACAACACATTTCAGAAGACGAGAAAATAAGAACTATCAAGGGCTTTAAACAGGCCACCTGACAACTAGGATTTACAAAACCTGTTGGTTGTAGCAACATCCCAAAGCAAACGGCCAGAGTTGTAAGGTGATGAGGTAGGATGTTCAGTGGAGTGAATGAAGCAGCTGCAAATAAAGTTGGCACGTTCGTACTGTGCTAAAACCAAAATCAAGAGGTCAGAGAGAAGTCTTCCTCTTGTCATCCCTGCAGTGATCCCATAATCCATACCCACTCCCCTGTGAGCACACACCACTGGGAACTGTAACAGCAATGGCAGTAAAAGAAAATCTATAGTAAGGTTACAGCCCTACAGCCTCACACAGCTGCTAGCAGAGCTGAACTAATACTGAGGCTAACAAAACAAGGCCTACATTAGACAACCAATGTCTAATGCTTACCATCACAAAATTATTCTGAAATGAATAATTACTTCTACTTACTGAAGGGGGACAAGGCTGCACCAGCATCTCCTCAGCTTCTATTGAGGCACCTGAAGTGGAGCATAAGCCCCTAATTTGAGGATCCAGCCCAGAGGCATCTAAGGTGACTTGAAGCCTTCTTTTGACCAAAGAACTCCCAAGTTTGGGACTTTTGTCCGAACTGCTTAATATACCTTTTACAACACAGCCCAAGAAATTTATGTGTACTCATCAACACAGTAAGTAAAGTAAATACCTCCTAATTCAGAAATAAATATATTATATATTCACTCACAATTGTAGGAGCCTTTGGTAACTATTCACAGAACAGTCCTTCTGATTTACATAAACACAATCTTTACAGTAAATCAAATACTGAACCAACACAGCCCATGGTCACGAACCATTTAAAAGCAACTTTCATCACCGAAGGCTCATGCAAGCAGGATGACCATGAAGCCTCAGCCAAAACTATGATTTGCTACCCTGGAACCTCTCAAAATAAGTAGCTGGTTTGGCACCTTCCAGGTGGGCACACCAGTTCACTAGAGTTTCAAGATTCAGAAAGGACAGCATAACAGCCCAACAACCTACCCTACTTTCTAGTCAATGGTAACAGTCCTTGCCCATGGGGACAAGTTTGCAGTGCATCCTTTTTTTTAGACAAAGTTTTGTAACTCATCTTACCTGCCCATGTACTTCTTAAGATTTTAGAAACGTCCCACATTTTTCCAGCTACACTGCCCAATGCCATGTTCACAGTCCCAATCCTCTGCTCCATCACCTCTCATCAACATCTGTTTTTAACAGCAAAAGGCAAGACAACTGACCTGGGAGGTAACTGTTGTCTGTACACTTTGTAATACACTGTCACACAAATAAATCTCTTTCGTTATTGACAGGAAAATTAGAGGAAAAGGCAAGGTGCATCTAGTCTCTACAGATGTCTGCTATAAAACTGAAACAGCTCAATGCTGTGCTTCGAAGTTCAGCCTGTCTCAGGGATAAGATGGGAAACAGTGAGAAAGCATTGGAAAAACGTGTATTCACCACATAGTTCATTCAGCTTCTTGTGGGTGGGTTTTCAACCCAGAGTGAAAGGAGTATAAATCCTGACCAGTTTCTCAGAAAGTGTAAGGTGAAAACGCAATCACACCTAGGTCACAGGCTCTGACTGAAGATGCACCCTGTCAGGACTACATTTAACACATCTGATCAACCAGGACCATCCAGCATACCAAGCCCCACCATGCGATGTAGCCATCCTCAAATGCTGCTCAGAGCCTGCCCTTAATTCCCTACTCCACTCCTGGATCCATCCCATACAATTCCTCCCTCTGAAGCTATGCAAAAACAATAAACTATCCCACCATCACCACTTTAAGGAAAACAGTGGGCTTATCAGCAGGTCCTAAAACCTGAAGAAAGATCTAGGGACCTGTTGACTGAGTCCCTTTTGTCACAAAACAATATATACATCTATATATACACACACACAAAACATGGAATCATAGAATCATTTAGGTTGCAAAAGACCTTTAAGATCATCAAGCCCAACAATTGACCTAACACTGTCAAGTCCCCCACTAAACCACGTCCCTAAGCACCGAATCTATGTGTCTTTTAAACACGTCCAGGAATGTTGACTCAGCCACTTCCCTGGGTAGCCTGATCCAATGCTTGACAAACCTTTCTATGAAGAAATTTTTCCTAATATCCAATCTTAATCTCCCCTGGTGCAATTTGAAGCCATTTCCTCTTGTCCTATCACTTGCTACTTGAGAGAAGAGAGCAACACCCTTCATGCTACAACTCCTTTCAGGTAGTTGTAGACAGTGGTAAGGTCTCCCCTCAGCCTCCTTTTCTCCAGGATAAACAGACCCAGTTCCCTCAGCTGCTTCTCATAAGACTTGTGCTCCAGACCCCTCACTAGCTTCACTGCCCTTCTCTGAA
This sequence comes from Nesoenas mayeri, assembly GCF_963082525.1. Taxonomy (NCBI): domain Eukaryota; kingdom Metazoa; phylum Chordata; class Aves; order Columbiformes; family Columbidae; genus Nesoenas; species Nesoenas mayeri. The sequence continues at coordinate 69,280,074 of NC_137541.1, forward strand.
CTGTCTCCTAGACCTCAATGTCTTTCTTGTAGTGAGGAGGCCAAAACTGAACACATGATTTGAGGTGAGACCTCACCAGCACCGAGTAGAGGGGGGTAATCACCTTCCTAGTCCTGCTGGCCACACTATTCCTGATACAAGCCAGGATATTGTTGGTCTTTTTGGCCACCTGGGCACACTGCTGGCTCATGTTCAGCTGGCTGTTGACCAACACCCCCAGGTCATTTTCTGCCAGGCAGCTTTACAACCACTTTTCCCCAAGCCTGTAGCATTGCATGGAGTTGCTGTGACCCAAGTGCAGGACCAAGCACTTGATCTTGTTGAACCTCATAAAATTGTCCTCGGTCCATTGATTCAGCCAATCCAGATCCCTCTGTAGACCCTTCCCAACCCTCCAGCAGAACAACACTCCCACACAACTTCATGTTGTCTGCAAACTTATTGCAGGTGCACTCAATCCCCTCATCCAGATCATTGAGATTAAACAGAACTGGTCCCAATACTGAGCTCCGAGGAACACCACTCATGATCAGCCACCAAATGGATTTGACTCTGTTCACCACAACTCTTTGGGCCCAGCCATCTAGCCCTTTTTTTTTTTTTCTATACATATGCATGAGAGAGACAGCCCTTCTCAGTGTGGCCTATAGCCTCCTTCCACACAGCATGAAGGGATTTGCACTGTTGTTTATTCACAGTGGGCTGCAGGGGTAGGAGTCAGCTCTTAAACAAACAAACTGTAACTAAAATACTTCCAAGGAAATGAGAGATGAATGTGCTTGTTAGCTTGACATGCAGCAGAAATGCTGTGCTACGCTAATGACCTACCTCCCTGCCACTTATCCGCTTCAAATCAAGCAAACCAGTTCTGTCAAGTCATTTCCCAAGAAACTGAATCTCTGTTGACCAAGGCAGGAGTAGAGCAGTTGTTCAATGTACTGGGCCATCAGCACAAATTACGCAACCTGCACTTTCACATCTCGAGCCCATTAAAAGAGGAATTGTTCTCCTTCATGTGACAGTAGATGTCTGGGGCATCAGGATTATTTAATGGGGGCTGATGGATCTGCAATCAGGGAAATCGTCACTTTATGAGAGCATAAAACGCTCTGTAATGCACAGAGAGGAGGAAGCAGCTCTGCACTATTAAAGATTAATTGTGTAAATTGACTTGTTCAATTACAGAAAGAACGATGGTGCATTATCACTGCTCTTTCTTTCAGCCTCCAGACCTGCACATTTTTAAAAGGATTTTTATTACATTACTGTTCCACTATCTGAGCATTTACATAAATTAGGTAAAATATTATGAAACCATGCAGCAGTTTAACATAAACTGGTTTTCTTCTCATTTGCAGTAAATACTCTCCAGCCTGCAGAATCTGTAGTCACTGACCTTACAGGTACAGTTCCTACTGGGTGGAAGGCCAGTGACCTCTCTTTCTCTCTCTCTTCAAATTTCTACACGGTCAGTTTATAAATGGTTTTCCCACAACCTTTTTGGGAAGAAGTACCAGAACTGATCTAGGGGGCTGCTAAGCACACTTTTTTTTTGCCAAAATTTTTGATTGTCTTCTTTCCTTAATAGCAAAGTTGCTCAGGAAAATGGAAAAGTATCCAATTCACAAATATTAATGGGTGCTCCATCAAAATTCCATTGCAATGGTTTTTTTTTTCTACCACATTGACCTAATAGACAAAGAAAATAAATAAAATATATTGGCTTCTGCTCCAGCTTCTTCACAGTTACAGAATCACAGAATCACAGAATGTTAGGGATTGGAAGGGACCTCAAAAGATCATCTAGTCCAATCCTCCTGCCAGAGCAGGAACACCTAGATGAGATTACACAGGAAAGCGTCCAGGCAGGTCTTGAATGCCTCCAGAGTAGGAGACTCCACAACCTCCCTGGGCAGCCTGTTCCAGTGCTCTGTCACCCTCACTGAGAAGAAGTTTCTTCTCAAATTTAAGTGGAACCTTTTCTGTTCCAGTTTGTACCCATTACCCCTTGTCCTATCACTGGTTGTCACCGAGAAGAGCCTGGCTCCATCCTCATGACACTCACCCTTTATACATCTGTAAGCACTAATGAGGTCACCCCTTAGTCTCCTCCAAGCTGAAGAAACCCAGCTCCCTCAGCCTTTCCTCATAAGGGAGATGCTCCACTCCCTTCATCATCATTGTTGCCCTACACTGGACTTCCTCCAGCAGCTCCCTGTCCATCCTCTTGCAACTCTTGCAGTTAGTAGAACTACATTCACCCATGAGCTGAATAGTGTACATGAAATCTGACATAGATCTCAGACCTCTGCATTGACAGGGTGGTAATCAAACTGCTAAGAGAGAGCGATGCCACAGAGATTGTGGGATGTCCATCCTTGGAGATATTCAAAACTTTTGTGGGGAAGACCCAGGGATTCTGCAGTAAGTTAGCTCTTCTATGAGCAGGGATTGTACCAGAAGACTGCCAGAGGTCCCTTCTGATATAATATTGTCTGTAGTTCTATGATTCTATTCTATGATACCATTTGACCAAGTACGTGCCTTTGTGCTTCCTCTGTACCCTAAACTTTGGCTAAAGTCAGGAGTCACTGATGAAGTCAGGAGCTGGGAAGCTTGGGCCTCAAAAGAAGGAGGTACCAAAAAAAGCAATTCATACATTACTACAAATCACTTGGAGATTTCTACTCTGGGATACTTACAAAGTGTTCAGGTGGGTAGCTGAAACTTAAACACAGCTGAAAATGGAAATCCAGCCAAAAGCTCTGCTGAGGTATGCCATATGACTGCTTCTCTCCTCCAGTGCTGAGCAGTCTCTGTGAACAGTTTTTGCACCCTTGCTAGAGTAGAAGATATACTCTCTCATAATTTTCCATAAGAAATATTGGGCACCTTGCAGAAACCATCTCATTCTAGATTTCTCATCTGACACTGCCAAGAAATTTCTTTGAGATAAGGAAAATCAGTGGGTTTTAGTAGCATTTCACTTACGGCAGAAGTCAGGTTCTCTCCACTGGACCAGGATGCTCTTCCTAGCACAAGCTGCTGCATAATTAGCAATAGCAGAGCACAGACAATCCTTGCCATTGGAGCAGGAGCAAACATCAAAGCGGCAGTTCTTCACATAGGGAGGGGGACTGACTTCATGGTGACAGGGTTCAAAGGCAGAAGACATCAGAATTGAGCAGGAGTCCTCAGCGTATTTGGCTGAAAAAAAGAGAAAAATTACATACTTGCACTGAAGCAGTCAGTGGCTTTTGAGAAAAGCTAGAAGAGCCACAGTAAGCATTTTCTTTTGTAAAATAATTCCAAAACACACAGGAGATTAAATACGATCAAGTAGTCATATAAAGCATCATAGCTCATAGGTCAGGAGCTCCACTGAAAGAATAATGTTTCGCTAGTGAAACAAATTAAGGAAAAGCAATGCTTTTATATTCTGTTACTACTATTTCTGGTGCTGTAATTCCTTTTACAGGGCCTTTGCTTTCTGCTGCTTTTTATATTTGCAAAATTAAACCTCCTAGGATGCACTATGCTTACAAAACTACAGTGCCTGCTCTGACCTATGCCCATAAAATTTTCTGTGCACTTGCTCCTCCCAGAAATCAGAGCTTGCTGTAACACCTGGGACAATAAATTTGCTCTGAGAATTTCTTCACATGTCCAACGAGGACAGCCAAGCAATATGGAGGGAAAGAGGAAGGCTGTCTGTTGGGATGCAATAAAAGAAGGAAGACAAGGGATCAGAAGAAGTCTATAAGGTGTAAGGACAGAAGGGTAAAGAAGATAGGTGTTTTGTCCACCCAGAGGATAGACAGAGTATTGCTATTACTTGTAAGAGTGGCACAAGTTTGTGTGATAGTCTAACTCTGAATGTGGCCCAAACTGAACAACAACATGATCCCATATAGCTGAATTGTTTTCAGTTTTCACAAAATGTTACATTTTCCTCAGAAACCCCGCATCAATGTGCTGGCTTTGGCTGCAACAGAGTTAATTTTCTTCATAGTAGCTGGTGTGGGGGCTACGTTTTAGTTTTGTTCTGCGGACAGTGCTGGTGATACAGAAATGTTTTTGCTGTTGCTGAGCAGTGCTTACACAGACCCAGGGCTTTTTCTGCTTCTCACTGCACCCCACAAGTGGGTGAACTGGGGGTGCACAAGAAGCTGGGAGGGGACACAGCTGGCACAACTGGCCCCAGCTGACCAAAGGGATATTGCATACCATATGACATCATGCTCAGCATATAAAGCTAGGAGAAGAAGAAGGAAGGGGAGGGCTTTTGGAGTTACGGCGTTTGTACTCCCAAGTAACCATTACATGTGATGAAGCCCCGCTGACCTGGAGATGGTTGAACACTTGCCTGCCCATGGGAAGCAGTGAATGAATTCCTTGTTTTGCTTTGCTTGTGTGTGCAGCTTTTTGCTTTACCTCTTACTCTGTCTTTATCTCAGCCCATGAGGTTTCTCATTTTTACCCTTCTAAATCTCTCCTTCATCCCACTAGTATGGAGTGAGCAAGTGGCTGCATGGTGCTTAGTTGTTGGCTGGGGTTAAACCATGACAATCAGTCAGTGACTCTCTGCTTCTTTGTGAGTCTTTTTGCATGTGTTCGTGTTGTTGTTGGTTTTGTTTTTAATATTGCTGTGTAAAATGGAAGATCACAGTTTGCTGCACATGGTAATTTTGGATGGAATTCATTACCTAAACGAGGATTGAGATTGCAGGGGTCACTGTCTTGTTTTGACAAGTCTTGGCAGTCTGCATTGAGCTTCCAGGAGTTTCCAAAGTCTTCCAGAAGAGTTTCCACCATGCCAGAAGGTGTAAGAAAATCGTCCCCTTGGTTACCATTGTAATTGCCACATAGCCCACACATCCTTTCAGAATAGACTGGAGACAGCTAAAGGACACAACATTAACCAGGTCATCCTTCAGAATAGGTCACCACTGTATTACAAGATTTTCTAAAGAATGAACCATACACAATTTAACAATCAAGAAAACTCTCAAATACACATTAAAATATTATAGACAGTTTCATTGTACTACATTTTCAAACTTCTAATACAAATGCTATTCCTAGTAGCAGCAGTACAATTTTTGCACAGTACACTGATAATTTCAGATGGTAACTGAAGGTGACTAGAAGAAAAATGGCTCCTTTTTGTGCCTTGATCAGCACTCCAGTTTAGTCTTTCCTGATTTTTCCCCTTCATTCATATAGATGAACCAGGCAACAGTGGGAGTGACATTTTTTTAACATAGTGAGATGGTTATCCTTCTAATGGTAATTTGGAAAATTATATAGCATCTGAAACCATTTCACATTTTAAAAGAAAATTTGAAGATGAAGAAAATTTAAACAGATTGTTTTGACACAAAACAGAGACAATGCTGGAGGAGTTGTTTCCCTCAACATTGAGGACCATTAATAAAATAAGGAAGAAACTGCTACCCCTTAAGCTACATTACCTCACATTAAAGCTTCCTCCTGCTTAGACAGACTTATGATGCACTAAAAGCAGCATTGCAAACAACCCACATAGCAGATGTACTTTTCACCCTGACTTATTCCTGCTGCAAATCAAGGGACATCTGAAATGGAACCCTAAACTTAGAGGAGGACAGGGGAAAATCTGCCACACAAAGGCACCAATATCTTTTCTTCTAGTAGGAACTGTGAGTTTCTATTAGAAGTAAAGATCTGGTACACCTAAAGTACTAGCAGATGTCCTCAGGAGCTGATTCAGTGCTTTAATGCTACAGCTACTCTCCATATGCATTTACTAGAATACTACTACAGTCAGGTTGGCAGGAGTAACCAGTGGAACAGAACAAAAAAAGCTAGAAAAATGCATTTTTGAAGAAAACTGGTTTTCTGTATAAATGAAAACAAAAACATCCTCCAAAATACAACTGAATACTAATCTCCCTTTGTACACAGTGGTCAGTGAGTAAATATGGAGCATCAAAAGGAACAATTATAAATTAATAGAGGATACCTATGCTTATTACTCTGATGGCCAGGGAAGCTACTTTTTCATGTACTCTGCAGGCAGACAAGGACTCATACAAATTGTGGGGTATTTTCAAGTGGAAGCTTGAATCACAAATACCAAGTGGTCACAGAAAGGGAAGCCTTCTTGAGGAACATAGAAGTCTGGCCAAGGTAATGGAAGTGTATCACTTCCCTCAATTGTCAGAAATACTCGGCAAAAGGTCAGTCTACAAATCCAGCATAAATTAACTCCCCAAAAGCAATGAAAAAGATTCCTTAGAAACACAGCAAGGGAAGGAGCTTGGAGCAGAACTGAATAAATGTAGATAATTGGAGAAACTTCTACCGCTCTTATGAGTAGAGGATCTGGAGCAGAAAATTAGATTAGTTTTAACTGTAAGAAAGAATTTGCCAGGCTATATGGATCTCTGACCAGGCAGAAAAAAAAAAAACAAAACAAAACCCTTTGAATGCTGAGGAAAGCCAGAACTTCTGAGATGTGCCAAGGGACTGAACTGAATTGTTCTTAGCCCAAAAACAACTTCTAGGACCCTTGGAGCATAGAGATATGGGCTAAATTGAAACAACAGCATAACCAGAGATGCTCTCTAAAGTTATCCTCGACCTTCCTTCTCCTTCTCTGTTGTCTTTTCAGCACTTGTACTCACTTCTAAACTAGTTTTCATGAACCCTTAGGCTGTGTCAGATGTGACATTTAAGCCAGATTTTAAGGCAGGCAAGGGAAGTGCAAAAGCAATGCCACAGTTCAGAGATGGCAGTGCTCACTGTTTGGTAGAAACATTAACCCCAGGAGAACCAGCTTTCTTGACAAAACTCTTCTCAGTGAGCAAACCCACCCCACACAGGGCTCAGCTGCAGAGCCCCTGTTACAAGTGGGGCTTGAAAGGGAGCAGGGCTGTGGTTAAGAACCCATCCCTGCAAACATGGCAGGAGCATGCAGGTCTGCAGCTGCCCAGCATCATGTGGGAGTACATTGCCTTGACTTAGTGCCCAAAGCCTGCAGGTCATCACTCCAGGAACAAATGCTACAGGTGGACTCGTACCCCTGGGGGAGTGAATACACCCTCGGAGACAACACTCACAGTCCCTGAGACCTATGAATTGAGGGAGAACAGCCTCTTGTGTGAGAAAACAGGGAGAGAGATGACTTAGCTGGAGAAGCTATGATGGTTTATCAGCTATCAGGAGACTATTTCACAGCAAATAATCTTCTCCCCTTCCCTCACAGGCTTTTCTCTGCTGCAACTCATTCTGCAGCTTACATTGCACACGCACACACAAAGTGGATTATGTAAAGCTTTCTGTTGTTGCAGCTAGACTGTTTCCCTTACAGCTCATTTCTTTTAAGCCTGGTTTGGGTATTTCTACACTCCACTGCTGTCTGTAGCACAGACAAACTCTAATTGCTAATCAAGGGTGACTTTAAACATTCCTCATAGTAGAAGGAGCATGCAACATATCTCATATGAGTTAATTGATTTTTCCTGGAAATTATGAGTAACTGTGTCCCTGGAGCCATATTCTTCTCTTACTTTAAGTCATGTGAATGCATTGCTGTAGACAGGACAGTCAAAGAAAATTAAAGCAAAAATCCAGTTTAGAGGGTATTTGCTAAACAAAACACAAAACTATTCATGCTTAATAATGGCTGCCATTGCACACACACACACACAGAAAAGAGAGAGAGGAGAAAAAAAAAAGCTGTCAAGCTACTGTAGGATGAAAATGTTTGTTTCTGGAATACAAAAGGACCTGTATATCACTCTGGGGGTAGCAAAAGAGAATGGAATTTCTAATATGCAACACAAAGCAATTTGTCATTTCAGACAAGAAAATCTTTGTACATGTTTGGGTGGGATGAGAGAGGAGGCAAAAAGACAGAAACAAAAGAGACCAAAAGAAAGAGTACCTTCACTAGGAGCTCACCATGACCGTCCCAGTCAATCTGCAAATCTTCCCCATAGGTAAGGCGAATGGAAGTCCTCACCGTGCGCTGGATACGGAGTGCACCTTAAGACAACCACAAAGTTACAGTCAGTCGAGCCAGGATGCAGCACTTCATTGCCTGAGACTGCTGTGTCACACTGAACAGGCCACAAAGCAGGTGCCACAGACCAGGGGGCACACAGGTCTGCCAGCAATGCCCATTTCACACTTCCAAAGCTTTGTGTCTGCTCAGCAGTTTATAGCTGCATGAACTTGTCCAGAGGCTCTGCCTTAAGGGACTTGGGAACCCTAGAAGAGCATATATTATATGTGCATTCTGCAAAACCTCAGACATTAACTCTGACATTTTGCAAGATAATGAGGGATTTCAAGCTTCCAGATTAAAAACCAAACAAACAAAAAAACAAACAAAAAAAAAACCAAAAAAAACCCAAAAAAAAACCAAACAAAAAAAAAAACTCAAACAAAAAAAAAAATAAAACCAAACACACACCACTTTTAAAAGCATAGACTAACAGTGGTTTTCAAGACCATGTCTCTCAAATCCAGACCAGCTTAATTCTCCTGATTTTAGAGGAGCTGAGCCAAGATGTGTCAGCTGCATGGAGAGAAGCTGGAATGACCGAACTTCTAGAAGAGGCTGCAAGTTAGAATTTGGTATTGAAAACACTTTTTGAGTGAACTGGCCTCAGGCATGTCAGGAAACACTAGTAAGTAGGACCTCTTCAGTGGCTGGACAGAGTTAGACCACGGAAACACACCTTGTAGCAAAGGGATCTGTATGTCTTGCCCATTCAGTGAAATTCCTCCTCCATGTTTCATTTTAATGAGGCTGTTGTCCATATCCTGGATTCGGACAGAAGCTGAGCGAGTGCACACGGCATCAGGATCATCTGCACACTACAGAAAATGGAAAAACTGTCTTGAATCCTAAGCTTTCACTTTAGTGGTGACGTAGTCCCAGGCCCTGAAAGGCATTTTGGCATCTAATTCAGGAGGTGTTAAGTATCTCAACAGTTTTATGGATCTCATTTCTGTATCCCACAAACACCAAGCTGGCAGCCTTTCTTCCATTATTGTGTTGATCACACACCGGGGAGCCACCCGCAGCTCTTTTTCTTAGAGCCTGGAAAGCAATCCATGGGCATTACACCAGACCCCTGAGGAGCAGCTCACACCAGTGACCAATGACCGGCGTCCAGCCCCTCTGGCTTTCACAGAGGGACACGCTGCTTCACACGGCCCATAAGCCTGGGAAACAGCTACGTCATTCACACTGCCTGAGACTCTCGTGCTATTTATTTTCCCCGGCTGTGGGTTATGCAGATGAGGAACAGAGATTGCAGGCCCCGGGGTCTCCTCCCTGATTTCGAAATGGAAGTTTCAGTGGAAACCTGTTCTGCAAGTCCCAAGTGCAGACAACCTCAGAGCTGCATTATCAGAGTTTTCTAATTCAGGATACAGACGTAGATGGTGCATATGACTGTCACACCCTATTTCTCCATAGCCTGTGACTTCTTTCTTGCAGGGCAGGTTGATATTCTCCTTCATTCCTGTCATTCTCCTGACTCCATCTTACCCCTTCCTGTGTTCAATTCTTCTGTCCCCATCCCCTTGCTTCCTCCCTGCTTGTTTCAAGTATCCTTTTTAGTCTCCAGGTTAGTTCACCTATTCCCATGTGTAACATAGTCAATTAATTTTACAACCAGGTTAACATTCCTGTGACACCCTCTCCAGGGTCTCCTTCCCTTCCCACGTTGGCCTGGCTCCCTTTCTTGCCCCTCTCCAGCCATCCCGACTCGTTCACCTCTAGCTGCCTTTCTTACATCTGCCCAGGAAAACAACAAAGAAAGTCAGGAGCTGCTGACCAGCTACTGAGCAACAGAAACCACCAGCCAATATGACTTAATGAAAAGCAGCCCAAAGTTCTACTCTGCCAGTGCACCCTACTCAGTGGCCAAGAAAATGCCCTGGGCATTAATGAGCACCAGCTTTCAGGGTGCTTTGTAAGGGGCACCCTCGTCTGCATTTGTTTGTTCAGCTGGTAAAGAGGTAGTGATGACTCATTCTTCAAATCTCATTACAAATGTCAGTCTCCAGATAGGCTCCCAGGAATGGCAGCAAGGAGAAGCAAAACACTTATTAACTGAGGAGAAAGACTACATCTGTTATTTAAACTAATTATTTCATAGGAAAATTACTTTTATTGGCTTGTGCATCTGCCTTTCATATCATACTCCCACAGCCCTTCCTGCTCTCTCAAGAGCATCCACAAAGGGGCACAGGCATCAGCCAAGGCTGCTGTTACCTGAACAGTCTCAATGATCACAGAAAAGGAATTTTCCACACAGTCCTTGGCAAATAAGTACTGACAAATCCCGCTGAAGGTGAAATACTTGTTGTCGAAGCTTTTGAAATGGGCCTGGCCAGTGACAGAGCATTCTCCTGAAAAATGCAGAGAGCCATTAATCACCTCAGTGCAAGCTGCCAGCAAAACCCTGCCCACCCCCCCCAGCCACTGAGAACTGAGAAAGAAGGAGCAGCCCATGGAGCAGGTTGCACAAGGCCCAGGTCCCCTGCAGACCAGAAATCAGCACCAAGCTGCTTATCTCACTGTTTATTCCTGTAAATCATTACCAGTTGTTACAGCAGCACCAACAAAAGCTGGAGAATACTGTATAAATCACACTCAAGAGCTGAAATTTATGCCAACAGAAAAGCCAACATAATGCTTCAAATAGAGGGTCATAAGGATGTCAACAAACAGCTCAGCTTTCAGAACTGAAGCAGATTGGCTACTTCTGTAGCATATAACTCAGTGGCCCTGGAAACTCCGTGCAGTCACTCAAGCTCTCCACAGGCCAGATCATACTGTACAGTACATACAGTACATAACTGATGGGTGCAGGTGGCACTAACCAATTGCAAATGGCAACCCACACTCTCTTTTATGTAGGAACTAAGTTTTCCTCTTATACAAAGGAGAAACTGAGGCAAAGAGTGGAAGTACTAATACCTGAGACTGGCAGAGCTAGGAAAGGCACTCATGGTTACCCTGCGACAGTCACATGCTCCATACACTGGGCAATGTTGCCTCGTTACCCCTGTGCAGGAGCTTGCAACATCTTGACATAAAACACTTAAAATCCACTTTTACTTAGCCCAGTGGAGCACATCTGTATCCATGGAGCTGACTGCAGGCATTTTTACACAGTTCAAAATCAGAATTTACAGCAAGACTTGTTGGACTCTCACAGATGCTCTGTTCTTTTTCTGCAGAGGTGCCTCATTCTCAGTCTATGTTTCACGGATGCGTCTTGACAGATTGTGAGCTCTTTCTTTGTCTCTACACTGGTGTTTTTAGAGCATTGCAGTATGGTTTTATGAAAGCAACAGTGTCTGAAAGCATTCTTCACAATGGCCTCCTTGAACACAGCCCAAAAAAAGTGTTTATTCTTTTGTTGGGCTGCCTTGAATACAAATTAGTTATTCTAATATTAAAATATCTTATCAGAATAAAGACCTGGAAGACCACCACAGCGGGAGTTATTCCAAGGGCAAAATTTGTGTTAGACTTTACTCTGAGCCATTATGTTAAATAGTATAAAGCTAAAAATAAATCCATAGTTACAAGAGCTACATCTGAAGTTCTTGTAGAATAATAGAAAATTCTGGATTGTCCACCCTTCTACTATGAAAAGAGGGTGTTTAAACACATCAACATCTTAACATGTTTTGGTAAGTTGTGGCTTTTCATTTCCAGAAAGGCAATAGTCAGATGCCACAAGTGGGATGCTAAGTCATCTGCAAATGCACAGGAAGGCTCCAACACCACAGAGCTTGCAAAGAAATTCTTTCATTTGAGAAGAGCATTACACAGAAAACAGGGTAGACAGAGACCTCCTTGTCCAGAACAAAATTCAGGTGCTAGGCCTGCATTGGCAATCCACTGACAAAGGATGGAGAAAGGCTAAATGTTACAAGCTGGCAGGTAAGCCCCAGGAGTTGTTCTCTCTCCACTGCCTTTGAGTTCCACAGAAGCTCTGTCTAATGAACATCAAATGGAAATTTCACTCTTCAAAACATTACTATTGTTAACTATCTCAAATCAAAGCGTGCTAAAGAATAACATCACAGATCCTGAGGATTCCGAGCCTTGCACAGCCCTAAGAAAAGTCCAACACTCACTGAACTGTCTGTCATTCATGTCTGTCATCCCTTGGAGAGTAAGGTGGCTTGGTATTTTTAAAATCCTATTTTATGTTGAATTAAGCTTGGACAAAGGTAAAGCAGGTGTTATTCTACTCAACTTCAGAGTCAATTAACTGTTAATCATCACATGTGGAGAACAGATTTAAAGAAAACCAGGCATAATCCACTATATTGTACACAGTTTGATTTGCAAAGTGTTCTCTGCAACTAGGAACCAACAGGAGCTGTTTACAGCATGGAGAGCTAGGAACTGCTACCCCAGACAAGTCACAGCCCTTTGGCATTGCTCCTGGAAGGGAAATTTCTTTCCCGTGGCAAAGTGTCTTCTTATGGGTCCCTCTATCTATTCCATTTGGTGTAATGTGTCCCATGAGATTTCCTGAAAACTACTGCCTTCATAATTAATTTAATTATGATATCATCTTGAGAGCTTCTTGCTAGTGCTAGCCAGCTACTGCTAGTTGGCTGACACAGTACTGCCTTCTGAAGCACTACTTCCAGCTGCGTACCCAGCTTTATCACCAGACTTAGAACTAGGCAATTTCCACACAATAAAAGAAACCTTTCCTGACAAACTGGTTGGTAAAAAATAGTGGAATGCCTTGAGCTTACGGGAGTCTAGTAAGTACATCAGCTTTCTGTGACACATGATTTTAGAAACATTTGTTGCAAAATAACCAACCAACAATAAAAATATCTTGTAAGATTGCTTCAAACAGATACAAACAAGCAGTTAAATGCAGTTTCAGGTCAAGCAGGCCTTTCCATGGCTGGACATAGGGCAAGAACAGAGACACGAATGAGCCACAGAACTAGCAGGAGGAAATAAGGAAGGTGGCACTTCTCTCATCAACACACAGCATGAAAATTCACATTCCCGGTGTAGGTAAAAACCTGGAACAGTAGCCACCAGTACTGGTGAGCTTGGGAGGCTGATAGGGTAGGAAGAAGAGGAGCAAGAGCACCTGCAGATCTGCCTCTCCAGCCTGCCACCACTCATGGAAGGCAGAGTGGCTACCTTCTCCCTAGGGCTGTTGCTCCTTCCCCTGTAACACGACTGTTAGGGCCCAAACCCACGTCGTATCAAGAGTAATCCAGTCTACTCCCAGTACTTCAAATTGTTCCATCAACAAAAGTATGCTGATTCAGGAATCAAATAGGGAATGGTATCTGGTCACAGAAACCCAGCAGTGTTCCTCTACCTGAAAGCCAATCCTCTGAACATACAGACTCTCATATCTTGGTAAACTAAGTAATCAAAAGCAGAGCCATTTTTCTCACCAAACAGGATTTTTCAGTACCACATGTTAACCATACAGCCCGTCTGGCTTGTCTAACGGGAAGAACTTAGAAGTATGATCCCATCTGGTATGCACAGGAGCAAGCAAGAAACAACAAAGACATTCATTTTTTGTGTGGAAAAAATAAGTGTGAGGTAAGTGGGAGCGATGCAGGCAAAGCTTACTTGTCAAAACCTGAAAAGAGTAGAGCCAACATACCTGGGCATTCCCCATTGCTGCAGATCCAGGTGCCATGTCGACAAATGCTGGGAAATATATCACGACAAGTTAGGCAAGAGTACATGAATTCAAATGTTCTGTTGCAACTTTTTCCCAAATAGTTGAAAAAGGGGCCTCTGTTTCAGGGAAATTAGACTAGTCTCCAACACCTTTTCCATCTCACATAATCTTTCTTAATATATCTACCCCTTCTTACCATCATTTGACAACAACTGCTGGTAACAAGAGCTGGAATGGTTACAAAACTCAAGAACTTATTTTTTCCTCTGCCAAAGCTCTGTGTTTAATAGAGTTTTCAACTGCATTCCAGTGATGTGGAATGAATTTTGATTGCAGTTCTCAAGGTATGTCTATTAATACAACAGAATCATAGGAAAAAAAAAAAAAAGTTTGAAGGGACCTCCAGAAAAATCATATTGTACAACACCCAACTCAAAGAAAGGAACTTCAAAGCAAGATCAGGTTGCCCCAGGTCTAGTCCATGAAAGTTTAGAAATCTCCAGGATGAGGCCTCATGGCCTCTCTTGGCAGCTATCCCTCTCTGGGGGGAAGAATTTTTTCTTGTCTAAACAGAATTTCTCCTGCTGCAATTTCTGTCCATTACTTCTTGCTCTTTCACTGTTTGAATCTAAGAAGTTGTCCCTGTCTTATTTATACCCTCCCCCTTTTAGGTGATGAAAGTTCCCCCTTAGCCTTTAAACAAATCTGTTTCCCTTTGCTTCTCCTCATGTCATAAGCTCTCCTGTTGTGATCATCTCAAAAATCCTCCACAAGACTCTTTCCAATCCATAATCCTTTCTCTTGCAGTGGGGGCCCAGCACTGGCCACATTACTCCAGTTGTAGCCTCATGAGTTCATTACAGGAAAGTAATAATCCTTTTCCTTCACCAGTGAGCTAGGATTTTGTTAAAGCAGACCTTCATCAATCTGATGGCACACTGCTGAATCAAGCTTCACTTGGACCATTTCCTTTTCTGTGCAAGTTGTAAGGAGGTGGATTGTCTCAGCTTTAATATCTTTGAGTGGTGGATTTAGTAGCATCCTCCGCAGGCACTACTAGTAACCAGTAACCTGCACCGATAGTGACTGAGATGGCTGTCATTCCTGGATCTGTAGGATACCATGCCAGTCAATCCTAGAATCTCAAAAATAAAGTAAGTTTCAAGAGGTGCTAAGTTCTTCTTATTCCTTTAATTATCCAAGTCCTTGAAAACCATTTATGGGGAGTCAGTTTATTGAGTATGGTAAATGCAGAGCTGATGGAATGCTATTCTCCACAGGATGAATAACAGGAAGCATTTTCTAATCAGTGTCTATCAGGCAGCACTGATTTCCCAAGAGCAATAAGGTCAAAAGCTGTGGCCAAGCTCAAAGCTGCAGGCAGCTCCAGGGAAAAAGACAAAATACGATATTAATGCCATGGTTATGGTTTATATTCCATAACACATAGCGTAGGTAATGAAAAACTTCGTGTTAACAGGGATGATGCATAGACTATCTTCCTTCTGCATATGGTGGCCTTCACTGAATTCTCCTTCTGTGTTCTATTTGAAAACATCTGGGCACAGAGTTGTCTGAACTCTTTCTACAAATATGTTCACACTTACACATAATCAAGTCAGGAATACATTACTCACTCCTCTTCCTTTCTTTAAGCATCTAGCTTTCTCCCTCAGGTTGGCATTCATAAGTAAAAGAAAAATTGTGAGCCATGCAGCTGAGAAGATCAGCTTTGTGAGAAGTTCCAAGGACATGCCTGAGCTGACTCATCTTGGAAAGAAATGGGGTTTAGAGGTTAAATAAATGTAGGAAGTCAAAACAAAGACACCACCTTTGACACTAACCAGATATGGAAACGTGCTGGTCTGTCTTATCCACAGGAAACAGGTAGTTCTCTACTGTTTGAAAGAGTATGACCTTCAGATTGTTCTTTCAGATCAAATATCCCTTTAAAAGCAGACCTGATTTGGTCTTTGTGAACAGCTCATTTCTTGGAAGGGGTTGGCTTTTCCAAGAAGAGAGCAGATACTTTGCCAATGAAAGATAATTTTTTGTTGAAGTAGAGCAATTTCTAGACAGATCATCTAAAACAGTCACTAACAAGTACGCAATACTTATCTAGAGCAACAGCAACTGCATCGGAGCAACAGTGAATTTACCATGAGTTGCAGTCCTGGGAGATGGTGAAGCCAGGAGGATAATGTTTTCCAGAGTGGATGCAGGAGCAGTCAGAGCTTTCAGTGCAATGTTCACCGTCAAGGAGTTTTCCCTCTGGATAGATCAGGTAGCAGCAGATACACATGCCACACACATGCAGGGACACAGACATAAATATTAGATTTTTCTAGTTCTTCATATGCTTTGGAAAGATTTCATATGCATTATTATCCACGGTCAGTCACAGACAGCAAGAAAAAAGAACGAGGCTTGCCAAAAGCCTCACAGATGCTGGTGTCTCCTTTCCTTCCGGTGGTGTCTCTCCCTCAGATATGCTTGAATGCAGCATTTCTGGTGCTCCCAGAAGAACTCCTTGCTTAGCTAGTCCCCAAGTCCAAAATACACATATTGGAACATACATGAGTCAAACACAGGGAGCACAGTCAAGCGTGATCAGAGCTGGTCTAGAAATCTGACTGAAAAATACATGCACTTTACTGGCAGCAGTATAGGGTGTCCAGACAGGTTTCGTATTTGTCACAAGAGGACAGAAGAGGAGATGAAGCAGCGAATGAAGGAAAAAAGTTGAACAACATAAAAGTCTAGAAGACAGGGTCTAAGAGAAAGAAAGATTGTCATGTAGACCTGTGATTTCTTTTTACAACTTCTGCAGAAACAAAAAAGGTAGAAGGGCTAACTTCTCAACTTGGATCCAACTTCTGAGGTTTCCATATTATACAACTACAATTACTTATTCTATATAGAGGGTATTTTATCTTTCAAAGATAAATGGATGCACAGATGAGTTACAAGACTTCTCCAACTTCGCACTATAAGCTAGAAGACAGGCTAAGTTTATTTCTCTTAGATCCCCATATGATGACAGTTGATATTTCTCTGTTTTCAAAAGAGTTGCTCCAGAAAAACATTCTGATTGCTGAAAATCCATGTCCCTCCTCTTTGAAGGACTCCTTCCAATTGACTGCAGAGATTTTATCACTTTTCCCTGGTGGCAGTAGGCATCCCTGTCAACAGGACACAGGTAAGTCCCCTTTCTCCCATTGTTGCCATAAGGTTGCCTGGAAAGATCTTTGCTGAGATATTCAAAACAAGATCTGAGTATATAAGAGCGGTGTGGCTCTCCAGAGAGCACAAGAAAACAGAACGTCTGCCTTTTTTTCCTGGCAATGGTAATTCCATTTACAGCAATTAAAGCAACTGTGTGGTGCATTTAAGGAAAAAAAAAAAAATACCACATCAAACAAACAAACATATTCAATGTATTTGTTAGACAGATTATTTTTACTCTTTTAGGGAAGCTAGGAGAAGCTATAATCCTCATCCGAAATCTCAAATTCCTCTGTTCATCTGTGAGATGCTCCTGGATCTCTATGAAACTCAAAGTTCTTTCCTGTTGACTGTGCACCAAACAAGAGAATAAGTTTTTAACTGCTCATTCTTATTTGTTTTAATAGAATATTTTGTGTTGGGAGAGACCTTCAAAAGTCATCCACTCCAACCCCCCTGCAACGAGCAGGGACATCTTGAGTTAGATCAGGTAGCTCAGAGCCCCATCCAGCCTGACCTTGAATGTTTCCAGCGACAGGGCATCTACCACCTCTCTGGACAACCTGGGCCAGTGTTTCACCACCCTCACCACATTTTTTTTTTCCTTATATCTGGTCTAAATCTACCCTCTTTCAGTTTAAAACCACTGTCTTTGTCCTGTAACTACAGGTTTTAGTAGAAAGTGTCTGTCTTTATTATCAACACCTTTTAAGTATTGAAAAGGTCTCTCTGGAGCCTTCTCTTCTACAGGCTGAACAAACCCAACTCCCTCAGCCTTTCCTCATAGGAGAGGTGTTCCAGCTCTCCAATTATTTTTGTTCTTCTCCTCTGTACCTGCTCCAACAGGTCCATGACCTTCCTGTACTGAGTTTCATGCACTTCCTATCTACTTGTTCTTCATGCTGTAGCCTTTCTGCTGAGCTCCTGTTTCTCTGCTCTCCAGTTCTTGTCCCCTTAGACTTTTCCTGTGCTGAACTGACTGGTGCAGCTACCAAAGGAATAATATAGCCACAACATTGGTGCAGCCAGTGGATTAGTCTTCTTCAGCTTTTCCCAACACTCGTCTCTGTGTGTAAGATTGGCTCACTGCACACTGGGTAAAGAACTCTGCATTTGGGACAACACCAGGACTGCCAACATTATCCTGGGGTGCATTAAGAAAAGTGTGACCAGCAGACCCGAGGGAGGTTATCCTCCCCTTCTACTCTGCCCTGGTGAGGCCGCATCTGGAGTACTGCATCCAGTTCTGGGCTCCCATGTTTAAGAAGGACAAAGAATTACTGGAGGGAGTCCAGTGGTGGGGTACAAAGATGATTAGGGGCTGAGAGCACCATTTTTATGAGGAAAGACTGAGAGAGCTGGGTCTGTTCAGCTTGGAGAAGAAAAGGTTGAGAAGGAATCTCATCAATACTTATAAATATCTCAAGGGTGGGTGTCAAGAGGATAGGATCAAACTCCTTTCAATGGTGCCCACTGATAGGTTGAAAGGCAATGGGCACAGAATGAAGCATAGGAGGTTCCATCTGAATATGAGGAGAAACTTCTTTACTTTGAGGGTAATAGAACACTGGAACAGGCTGCCCAGAGAGGTTGTGGAGTCTCCTTCTCTGGAGACATTCAAAACCCGCTGGACACATTCCTGTGCAATCTAGTCTAGGTGAACCTGCTTTAGCAAGTGCGTGTGACTAGATGATTTCCAGAGTTTCCTTCCAACCCTAACCATTCTGTGCACAAATATAATAGCTAGTTCCTCCACAATAAAATAAAATCCTGTGCCTAATTACATTATCTATCACCCTCCGTGCACACCTTCCCAAGTCCTGCCACAGAATGACAGCGTTGACTCTCCAGTAAGTAAGAGACTGGCAGCTAAAGAGGAAAGTACTAAGCTCTGAATTAATGGGAATATTTAGAATGCAATTAACAACTCCTCAGAGGAAGTGGACATTGTTTTGGAAATCAAACTAGGTTCTCAGTAAACCTCCATCACCTTTGATATCTTGTACAGAGGGACAGTAAATACCTCTGTGCATTTGCACAAAGTCCAGATTTGAAGGGTGAAATGCAGAGACAGATCTATTAAAAACAAAACAAATAAACAATGGCAAAAAATCACCACACCTCTCTTCTTGCAGTTGTCTTAAGTACAACAGACAGAGGAGGAAGAGAAAAAAAAAAAAAAACACACAAAAAAAAAAAAAAAAAAAACAAAAAAAAGTGGTTGCTGGGCTGCCTCTTTTAAGACAATCAAATCTCCCGTACAAATGATTCAATAAGTGAAATTGTTCATCTGAAATCATGAAAATATTTGGAATTATATAATGGTCTTTACATGTACTATTTTTATGCAAGTAACTTCTTCGGTATATTCTCTGTTCTTTCTTTTTCTAACTGGATTCTTCTAACCAAAAGCAATCCAGAAGGAATCTAGATACATCAGTGGTAAGTGGTCCCTTACCAAGGAAGGCAATCTTAGAATTAGATGGTGCTGATTTTCACAGAAACATTTACTTTTTAGTTGAGTCTGAAAAATAGCCCTTTCATTGAGTGAGTATACAGGCAGTATAGAAACTGGTTTATTCTAGGGCATGGTCCCAGAAAAGACAAGTGTTTCTGATTTTGGAAAATTTAAGGGAAGACACAGCTTTCCTTCTTCTAATAAAATAGGTAGCATCACTGCCAAATGTTTCTCTGTAAATAACCCAGTAAATAAATTACCAGGGCAGCTGCAGCCATCAACACATTGTCCATGACACACTTCATTGATATTCAGACTCTGGCAGGTTCTGACACAAGGGGATACACATTCCTTATATTCCATGCCAACTGGACATCTTGGCCCTGGAAAAAAAAAAAATAAAAGAAATTAGAAATGCAAATTCCTCAATAACTCTTAAATAAATCCCTTAATTATCAAAGACTGAACCACAGAGACACCAAACAGGTCATATTCTCTCCAATCAATGATTTCTTTTTCAGAAGCAGAACATGTAAGAAACACTTGATTTTCAATTTGCTGCAATATCATAATCTGTCAGGTTATGTAGTAAACACTTAGAGGTTAAAGCCAATTTCTTTTCTAATAAATCAAGTCTTAATAATTAATGCCAAGCACATTTAGAACAATCAAACATGGGGGGAAGTTTTGCAATGATATCTAATTATTTTGGATAGACAAGCATGTTCTATACCTTTAAGCTCTGTAGTTATTCCACTCATTTGTGAAAAGACACTGTTTTGTGTTTCCAGAGAGAACTGAGAGACAGTTAAGACTCTGAAATCTCATCCTCCTTCTTCCAGAGAACTGCCAGCACAGGATAACACCCATGTTGTGTTTTTTTCACTGCTGTCATTTTCTAGGCTAGGCTATTAGACAAGCACACGCTATAGCCATCCCTTCATTTTGATGCATAGACATACCCCATAAGACTGCATGGGCATTGAGTGGGAAGAAAAGATCAGAGCCTGCCCTTTCACAGCAAATCCTCCATTGAAGGAAGTGGGAGGATAACAAAGGAGTGGTCTTGCCCTCTGCAGCTCCAGGGCTTGGACATCAGCTCACATTAGTACAGTGTGTCCAGCACTAGAGCCCTTTCAATGCAGCCAAGAGTTTCATTTCTCTAATACAACTATCATCATCATCATCTCCTGAGAAAGCATCACAACACAGATGAAGGATGATGGAAAATTTTGCTCCTGCTGTGGCCACACGTCACCTCTCTTTTTCCTGACTCAGAAAAATGTGGTTTGTGAAGTCAAGGGTTAGAAATTAGGTCTAGAATTCCTGGGAACAGGGAGGCCTTAATTTCACTTACGATTTTAGCTAGGTTCACCAACAGCCCTAGCAAAAATGGGTTCTCTAGCACACACTCTGATCAAGGAGACAAGATTTCATCAGGTCTCTTCCATGTGCCAATGCAAAGGTAAAAAATTACTGGTAGAAATGAGAATTTTCTCTGGTGTACAATCCCTTGAACAAGAACAATAATTGAGAATATGATATTAGAGGATTGTTGGTTTTTGGGGTTTTTTTTGTTTTTTTTTTTTTGTTTTTTGGGGGGTGGGCGGGGAGAGGGGGACCTGAGTTTGTTGGTTTGTTGGAATTTTTGTTTTTGTGGGGGAATTTTTGTTGTCATTTGTTTGGTTTTGGGCTTTTTGATTGTTTGTTTGGTTGGTTTTTAAGTGCACATTTTTGTGCTTATGTATTTAAATATGGTTCTCCAAAGGAGTTATGTGTGTATTTTGAGTCTGGGTACACACATGACCTTTCCTCTATAAAGGCAATCCATCCCAGCTATGCACTTCCTTGTTGAAAATCTTAGCAGAGATGCAGTCAGGACCTCTGACGTCAGCAAAATTGAGCTAGTAAGGGCAGCATTTCAAGATGTAATCAGGATCTCTAACCTAGACCAAATTTGACTTAAAAAAAGGCAATATCTCAATTTCAATGTAATTGTTTCAAGCAAAGAAAGGATGAAATGAAAAAATATTAAGGAGATCTTTTCATGACAGTTTTTGCTTAAAAGTACAGGCTGGATAAGATCACATATCTGAAACATATGTGAAATAGCTCTTAGACATCCTAGTCTGTACTTCTGTGTATCAAATAAGCCTTCACTGACTTTGTATACCATGGTGGGACCTATGGCAGCTCAGGATATTCCTCATATATGGTTCAAACAATCCTGCCTTAGGGACAGCAGCTTCTAACAAGAAGTGGGTCATGAAGAGCTGAAAGTGGAAGCAAGCAAAGGCACTTCAGATAAAGAGAAGCAACAGGGTCTTCTGATTTTAACCTGCCATTCCTGAATCAACCAGAATCAACATCCTAAAAAAGCACCAGTTGCTTTTAGCTGTAGGACATAAATCTGCAAGACAGAAATGACATCATTTGGGATAAGCAGCCTAGGAATAATCCTGTCAGCTTACTGCATGAGCTCTCTCCAGGCCACCCATCCAAAATTACTCCTTCATGAGCACAGCTTCTTGCATAATCAAGGAATACTGAGCAGTGACAGTCCATGCTCTGGGTACAGGCACAGATGTCCCTTTCACAGAGATCAATGTATGGCTCTGGATCAACTCGATGGTGGCACCGGGAGAAGGTCAAAGATGTTCTTAGCAGCTGGCAGGTTTCCATGACACCCTGCAAAACAAGTGAAGAGCAAAGGTTATTATTTCACACCACCATGTAGATAAATAACATCATAGTAAAGAGCTAGTAGTGAGTTACATCCATTTATCCACCACATCCATGGACACACAGAGGTACATTAACATACTGATGAATATAAAATTGAGTGTCATATAAGAGATATTTCACACAGAAACATGTCAGTCCGTCAGTCACCAAATGCAGATAAGCAAAGAACTGCTTCCAACCCATTGAAGAACCAGATGGTGTCTGGACTACCAGAAAGCCACACACAGCAAGAGAGAGCAGCTTCCAATTGAGGTATTTAGAAAGAAAAATGAACAGAATCTTTTGTATAATGCAGGAACCATGTAAGTTTTGGACTGAAAAATTAAGTCTACCTAGAATTCAAGGAATCAAATTTGTGTCCCACTTCTGGTCACATGTTCCCATCACTCCTGCTGTCATCCAGTGCATGACAGGTCAATTTAACAGAGATAAATGGCAGAAAAGTAACCAGTGAAGAAAAACTTTGTTCTGCTCTTCTCATGAGTTAAATCAGCAAGGTGACAGTGAAAGGAAAGGACTGTGCAGTGAAATGAGGGGGAGGATACAAAACTTCTCCTTTCAGACAGCAGCAAGCTATGATTCAACTTCTCTGTGTGTGAAATGCAACCTAAGGAAAGCTTAGTTTATGGCTAAGTTCTCCAAGGGAGGCTCCCAAACAGACTTCCTCTTGTGCAGGCATTATGCCACATTTCAATAAGTCTGAGACCCTCCATGCAACTTTCTGAAAGGATCACAGTGAGCTTAGGTAAGTGGAAAAAACAAAACAAAACGAACAAAATGAAACCACAAAACAAAATAACAACAACAACCACAAAACAAAAACCAACCAGGAAAAATTTTCTAATTTGAAAGAGAGAAAGAGAGAAGGAGAAAACCCACATTTTCATTTATTGGAAGAGGAAAAAAGGGGACTAAAAGCCTAGAAGGTTCAGCATATGTCTAGATGTCTTCGGTGAATGACAAATGGTATACTTGTATAGGAAAACTGCAGAGTAGAAAAGACTTTTCTTGCCAAAGGATGTTTTATCCAGATGATCAGCTAAAGTTAGTACACGTCTGAACTGAGAGAGAACTTCTTGCTTATGAAAACAAACCAACCAGAAATACCCGGTCCATTGGGAATATATTCAGAGTTTAGCAAAGTGCTCAGCGAACAACCACACAGACACAGAGTTCCTAAGCTTTCTGAGAAAGCCCTCAGGGAACTTAAAACAATGTCAAATGAACAATATTAGAGAGCTAAACATGATCATCCTCCAGAAAATCAACTCCAAGCCTGGAATAATTCTGATACCCAGATAGCAGCCACCATGCTGAACCAACTGGAAGAAAAGACTAGACGAAGGGGAACAGAAACTGAATAAATGGTGTTTGGTGCTGCTCTCAGCACAAGAAAGTAGAAAAACACCCTAACAGTGGAAATAACAACAGAAGCAGCCAAAAATTCTATTAAAGCATTACTTCAAAATGAAACTAATAGAATGAAAAGTGAGCTCAAAGTTTTTCAGGGGATGAGCAGGGCAGCACCTCCTGGAGCAAAGCCTTGATCTAGGTACTACCAAATGCAAGAGAAAGACAGTGTATGCAATAAGTCTGTTTAGGGTTTGCTTTAATAAGCTTTCTCAATAAGGTAATAGCCTTGTTAAAAAGGTAATACAGCTCAGCTTTTACGGTGCAATAGAAATCAGACTTTGCTTATTCTACTGAACAATAAAACTAGTCGAAACAATCTTTTATGACCACATCTATTACACACCAGTAAATGTTAGATATGAAACTTTTTTTTTCTTTTTTTTTTTTAATATAAAAATAAAGGAGATTCCGCAAAAAACACAAAACCATAAAATTAAACCGCTTTATTTCCTTTGGGTTCTTTGGTCATGTTCATTAACAACATACCTCGTGACTGAGCTCAAGCTGATTATCAAGAAACCAAGTGATATATGTTAGAAATCAACAAACCACTCCTTTACTCTATATAAAGGTTTTCTTGCCATTCAAATTGCTTCAGCTTTTCCAGTGACTTTATACAAGAAACTGTAGCTGAAATTTTCCCATCTTTTAGACGTATCTCAACTGTTGTGATGAATTACTGGATATAAGCTGGAACATAGGTAAATACAACTAGATATAAAACAAGCAAAAAAAATTCACCATGAGGATTATCAAAGACTGGAACAAACATCCAGAGAGGTTGTGGAATGGTCACTCTTGGAGATATTTGAAAAGTACATGGTCAAGACTCTCAGCAAGCTGACATAGGATGGTCATATTGCAAGCGAGGCTTTGGACTAGATGGCCTCCAAAGGTCCCTTCCAAACTAAACCATTCTGCAAATTTTTTTAATTGTTCTCCTTCCTTTCTTTAAAACTCAGTGGTCAGGCTGAACTCAGAGAGGTCTTTGTTCCTCAGTTAAGGGCCAGTATACGTCCTGCACATGGAGAGCACTGGAGACTGGTAGTCTTTTCCAGTGCTGTAGTGCTCCTGCTGATGGAGCAACAGCCCTGGAAGTGGAACCACACAAGCAAAGAAACCAACAGACAAGGGAGTGAAGCCTCAAACAGTGCTCAGAGTACAGAAGGCTGTAAGGTTAAAACTAGCATGACTGACTGCAGTAACCAAAATAGAGGCGAAGGTCTTGAAACTTCTCCTTAGACTTCCGAATGAGTTCTATTTTAAGTCTTTTTTTTAAGTGGGTTGGCGGTGTCCTGGCACTGACAACTCTTAGCAACTGCAAACTTGCTGACCTTCTTTCTGCCCCAGTCCCACCACACAGAGTTGTAGGTGGAATTTTGTACATTCTTCCAATTTCTGTGGCATTGCCTTCTGCTGTTGCATGAACTGCATTTGTTTAGTGTTTAACAATTGCTGTTAAGGAGATATAAGCTAAAAACTAAGAGAAGAAAGCAGAGACATTATTGTTCCCTTGAATTTAAACCCTATGGTATATAGATATACAGAATTGTTTATCCTGATCATTTGGGAAGGGTATATTTTCGTGCCATAATTGGGTATAATTTTTCAGAATACATCTTCTTTTGGTTCATCCAAAGGCAGAATGCCTTTACTTTCCAAGTAAAAAACATCCAAAGCCAATATGTTTCATACATCAATGCTGTCTGTATGTTTGAGCAACAACCAACTGAAGTCACTTCACCTGAATGCTGATTCAGCTAACCTGTATGTTTCAGGAGAGGAAAATGAGATTTTAGATATAGTGTGCCTCATTTTCAGCCCTAAAATGTATTATAGTATGACATGTCCATGACTTTGCTAGACCTGCTTGTAACCTCTACCATTAGGAACTACGATACAACTGTTGAAAACCTCTCTCACTTGCTTTCAGATGCTATTGTATTTTTTTATTGCATATAGAAGTACTCCTTGAGATATGAGTAGCACTATTTCTTATCAATTTCAGAGAAAGCTGAATTTCAGCAAATTTCAATTTCAGCGAAAGCAGCAATCAATTGAATTCTAATTTCAGTCACTTTCACATCTAACATGCTATTGATATAGTACCCTAATAAGCAAGGGAAAAAAATACATGATAAACCATTTCTATTAGAAATGAAATCTAAAAGATAAAGGTAACGCCTAAGAATGCACAAATCAGTCCTAATGCTTTAAAACATTTATATTTTTGTTTTGAAGGCTGCCTCATTACCACACTTATCCAGTTCATTCCACTTTTTACACTTCAAGATCCATGTTACCCATAACATTGGTCATCTGAGAGGCTATTAGGTCACTGTACTTCATTGAACGCAGCCTAAATCATCACATCTGAGTGGTGAAGAAAAATGGATCAGACAATGCAGAGATATTTATTCTTTTGGGTGATTATTCAAACAGAAGACAAAAAGTGCAGGGCATGGTAGGGAAGCTGAAGCTCCTTCCCTTCAACAACACCCAGTTTGGCATACTTTCCAGATCACAAGGCAAGGTAAGCAGCAGGCAGCTCTGCCATGTAGATGGCAAACTGCCTCTGGCCCTAGGAAGGGAACCAATGTACCTGAGAAGAAGCCATACCCACAGACAGAGCAGTAGTCAAACATGTCATCTTGTGTGCTCTTCGGAGGTGGAGAGCAGGGAGCTTCCATGAGCAACATTAGGGTAAGAGTATGAGCTGGGTCAAGACCTTCAGCTGATATATGGAGCCATCAATTAAGACAAAAGGTCTTCCTTAAAGAACATTAAATTGATCACATTTTCTACAATTTAAAGGTAGAACAACAACAGGGCTTTTTGGCTTCACCGCATCTTGCAGAGAAGCCATCTCTCCAAGGATGCTGTCAGGGAGGGGGTCATAGAGAGTGTCAAAGAAAACCTCAGCTCTACCCAGAGCTAGGGGACAGGGATAGGAAGAGCACACTGAATCAAAGCTGTTGTTTTCCTCACCTAGCAGCTGATCGCCTGACAGGGAGGGAGGCTGAGAGAGGGGGAGATTTACATTCCTGAAGCAAGCAAACAAAACACTCTGTTGAAAAGTCCTACATTCTTCAGCAGGCACTGGTTTGGCTGGACTTCTATTAATAGCACTGTGTTTATTCTTGCACAGTGAATACATTAAGCTAATGTTAAATGCTGTGAGTTCATCAGCTCACACAAGAGAGAAGATCATTTCATCCAGTTTGCAGGAGAGCAAACTTTAGCCAACAAAGCATCAATATTTAACATGATCTGTATAAAACTCCCATTAGTTGCAGTCTACCCATCAGATAAGATATCACCCTGAATGCCACTCTCTGGCCTCAGTTGCAATGTTGACCTTTTCTAAACATTAAGCTTGCCTGAAGAGAGAAAATTCCAGCAGGCACAACCAGTTGCAAGAACTAGCCCTGCTCTAGAGTTGTAACTGAATTTAAAACACAGCTCTGTCCCTCAGAAGGCATGTCAGCCAGGTTGAAACAACCCACACTTTGGTCACATCTTGGGCATCATGCACCATTTGGTGTTCAGTCAGTCTCAACCCTGACAGAAATGCCCCCCACACACTGGCTCAGCTCACTGAAGAAGCATAGGCTTGAGATTTCCAACCTGAAATCACTACTATATTTCCTCAGCCAAGTTAGTGGGCTGCATGGCTGAAGCTGTAATGCTAAGGGGCACAAGCATGCTTCAATGAATTTCAGAGCATACCTAATACAAGCATTCCCATCAAAAAGCTTAATGGAAGTATAAATAGTCAGAAGTTGGCAATCTTGCCTGAGTCTAAGTTAGCTTTTTCCAGGTAATGAGGAAACCAGCACTCAAGTAGCTGTAGAGCAGTTACGTTCCAGGAAGTGCTACTACTCTTCAGAAACTATTTCAGCCTAGTTTAACAAGTACCAGTCTAAAGGACTTGTATAGCAAGAAACCAAAGACCTTTTGGCCTCAGTTACTCTGGTCCAAATGTAAACCTAGCACCCACCAGATCATTCTGATTCACATGGAGTACCCGAGGTGAGGTGAAAAGCCTCAATGGATGAGGAGTCAATTTACCACAACGATCATAACCTGTAATACTATATTCAGTCCGTATATATTCAAATCTACTTTCCTCCCCAAGCTAGTGATCACGTGTGTCCACCCTGTATCTAATGGAAAGAAGGAACATTTTTTTATAATTATAAAAGAGGAAAGGAAAAAGGTTGATGCAGAAAAGGGGGTCACAGATTTGGCTGAGACAAGCAGTTCTGAATTTGACAAACTGGAGTTATTATCTGCGTGCACAGCTGAAGGAACCTCTGCCTCCTGGCAAAGGAAATATCCTGGTGGCACAGAGACTTTGCAACACCTACAGAGAACATCTCCTCTATTAAAAATAGCCTGGATGAAGCATCTCCCCATTCTGGTGGATCACAGATAGATGAACTGCAACACCTTCACAAGTATGATTTGCAGTGGTGGTACCTATAGAGGCTTCAGAACTGATGCTCCCCTGCTGGCAGAATCATAGAATCATTTTGGTTGGAAGAGACCCTCAGGTTCAGAGTCCAACCATAACCTAACCCTAGCACTAAACCACGTGCCTAAGAACCTCAATTGCCTTTTAAACACTTCCAGGGATGGCGACTCAATCACTTCCCTGGGCAACCTGATCCAATGCCTGATAACCCTTTCGGTGAAGAATTTTTTCATAATATCCAATCTAAACCTCACCTGGTGCAACTTGAGGCCATTTCCTCTTGTCCTATCACTTGCTACTTGGGAAAAGACCAGCACCCTCTACGTTATGATATTCTTTAAGGTAGCTGTAGACAGCTATAAGGTCTTCCCTCAGCCTCCTATTCTCCAGGCTAAACAGCCCCGGTTCCTTCATCTGCTCCTCATCAGACTTGTGCTCCAGGCCCCTCACCAGCTTCATCACCCTCCTCTGCACTCTTCCCAGCAGCTCAATGTCCTTCTTATAATGAGGGACCCAAAACTGAACACAGTATTCAAGGTGCAGCCTCACCAGCACTGAGTATAGTGGCACAATCACTTCCTTAGTCCTACTGGCCACACTATTCCTGATACAAGCCAGGATGCTCTTGTTTTTTTTGGCCACCTGGGCACACTCTTGGCTCATATTCAGCTATCTGTCAATCAACAACCCCAGATGCCTCTCTGTCAGGCAGCTTTTCAGCCAGTCTTCCCCAAGCCTGTAGGGCTGCCTGGAGTTGTTGTGACCCAAGTGCAGGACCTGGCACTTGGCCTTGTTAAACCTCATGCAATTGGCCTTAGCCCAATGATCCAGATAGTCCAGATCCCTCTGTATGGCCTTCCTGTTCTCTAGCAGATCAACACTCCACCCAATTTGATGTCATCTGGAAACCATTCATGACTGGCCACCAACTGGATTTGCCTCTGTCCACCACAACCCTTTGGGCCCAGCCAAATCAAGGGAATTAACTACGTAATTCTCCAGGTACCACCTAAACATGCCTTTCCCAAGCAATACCAAAGTTTATTTGGCAACAACTCACACTTCAGGTTCAAATGAGCTTGTGGTTTCATGGTCATCTATTTTACTTTTGTGTATTGGTTTGGGTTTTATTGGGGGAAGAGGAGTACAGTACTAACATTTTAGAAAGAATAGTGTCAGGCATGCTGCAGTAGAAGAGAAAAATTGCATTCACTAACTAGCGAGTACACTGTTCCTTTCTTAAGACTGCAGTAAATAAGACATCAGCCATGACATGCAACCTCCAAGGTGACTTCTCTACAGCACCCTAGTGCAGAAATCCTCCTGCTGGCACCAGCCAGAGAATGAGAGGTCACAGAGTTGTCAGCTCAGGAACAACAAACACAGCTGCATCCTGCATCTAGTCCCACGCTGGCTCACAGAGAAGCTGGAAGAGCCCACAAACAGCACAGGCATGAGCTGAGGATGTGTCATTTCCACCTCCTGAGTGCACCTAACCCTGCTGCACCACAGCAGGGACCCGAATATGGACACTGTCAGCCCCACAGTTAACTCCTGCCGGGCTGGACAAAGAGATGTGCATCTTGTTCCAGTGCAGTAACAAGAACAGTGCCCAGTATAGCTATCTCAAACCACACTGCACCTCAGAAACCCAAAAGAGGTATCTCCAATGCCTCACATTCTAACCACTTGCTGAGGGAGGACCATGTTAGGTACAGACATAGATTCAAGGAAGCATTTGCCAAAGGGATAGCAAGATGTCTTCAGGTAGAGGAAGACCAAAACCAGAATGGTATATTGCAGTACCAACCTTCTCTGCAATATCAGATGAAATGTTGCAGGTGTTGCTTGGAGTCTGCACTCTCTTACACTGCTTGTTTTCACTGTGCAAAGCCCATGAGTTTGCGAAATCGTAACTGTTTCCCACAAGGGTCCCTGTGAATGAAAAAGAAGAGAAGCACAGGGCTCTTTAGGGGTTTGAGCAACGAGTCATCATTATTGGCTACTATCTGTGTGACAGTCTGCTGAAAGCTGTTTAAAAAACTGTCATATCTAATGAATTTCTATTCCAAATAGATTGACTGTGGAAAAGCCACTTTGAGTGAACTGGGCTGACTCCTGCAGAGGACTTCCCTGAGTTCAAGGACAGACTAAAGGCTGAAGAAGACAGGTCTCAGCACTTCTCACATCTGCATGCACATGGTAGGAGTTATTTGCTGGTCAGCTATAATCTACAGAAGCCTAAGCATGCCTTCACATTTTACTAATATTTATAAGCTTTCAATAAAACACAAGACATTAAAGGGGAAAAAAAAAAAAATGAAGGTGCTCTCCCTAACCAATGAAAGTATTAGCATTCCTGATCCCAACTGGCTTTGATTTTCTCTTCTATCTGAAACTAAATCTTGTTCGCAAAGAAATTTAACATACATCATAATTGCTTGGGCCCATGTTCTTACTGTGTAAGCGGTCCTGAGATATTCTCCTCTGCCCTATTACAAGCAGCTCCTGGCCCACACTTGCCAAGATTTCCACCCCCTTTGCATAAAAGTAAAACTGAAGGAGTTAAACTACAGAGATGTCACTTCCTTGGAGACACAAGCAGCATGTCTGTTTCTCTTGCTCCAGCTTTTGAGAAGTGGGATCCTCCCAGAATAGGAATGTCCCCTCCTCCTCCTTTTGCCTCCCATGGCCTGGCTGATTAGAGGACTACTTCTGTTTCCTTCCTTGGATACCTACTACAAAATAGTTCATTTCATGACTCTCTCTTAGTTCTGTAACTTTACTTTTAAGACCCTATTGTGTTGCATGTAAGAATATAAATTGCCACTGTTAGCACATTCCCAAGACCTTATGCAAGGAATATGTTGAAATATGACCCTGACTGCATCTGAAAAACAAAATAAATGTTTACTAAATATATATATATGCAATATTTTTATATTTCATGTTTTTATATCATTATATATGTGAAGACATAACAAAAATGTCATCAAGATACCTGCTGTACATTAAGTACAAACACAGAGAATATACTGAACATGAAAATTCTTCCAAAACTAATGGTTAGTCATGAAAACTACACCAAGAATGCTAAGGAAGATGTAATAAAGCCAACAGACTTCAGTAGACTTTGTTTTGTAAACTAGATATTTGAGGCTTATAAATGTAGCATACATTAGGCCCACAGCAGATATCAAAGGAGGAAGACTGCAAGGAAAGATGACAGGCAAAAGGTGGTAAACGGCATGAAATTTTCATCTAGAGAGCCAGGACTGAACACAGGAAAAGAAAAACACAGCAACAAGAACGCAACCCTTTAGTTTTCCAGGGATTGTAAAGATTAGAGTAAAAATCAAATCTAGGCTGAGGAGAAGCAAGGTGCCAAATTATATACATCCCCTTTTATTTGCACTAATGCAGTCTTACAGTTATAAAATAAGAGATGAGCTCCACTCTGAAGTAGTGTTCCTCAGGCTCTGAGTGCACATCCATGTTGAATTTCCCACTGGTGGGTATCACCAGATCCTCATTTACTCACAAGTTAAGATTTGAAGGTTGGGACAACTGTTGGCCCTGAAATACTGGTCACCTGTTTTTTCATATCTCCCCGTCCATTAGATTTTGTTTTTCCGTGGTGCTTATAAATTCCTACCTCTTATGTAATTATTTTATGCCACATTTGTATTATATTATTTTAACTCCTCTTCTGTATTCTATGATTAATACTTTCACAGAATAATTTAGGTTGGAAGGGGCCTTCAAAAGTCATCTAGTCCAACCCCCTGCCATGAGCAGGGACATCTTCAACTAGATCAGGTTGCTCAGAGCCCTGTCCAGTCTGGCCTGGAATGTCTCCAGGGATGGGGCATCTACCACCTCTCCAGACAACCTGGGCCAGTGTTCCACCATCCTCATTGTAAAAAATTTCTTCCTCATGCCTACCCTGAATCTCCCCTCCTTTAGTTTAAAGCCATTACCCTTTGTCATGTCATAACATGCCCTTCTAAAAAGTAATTTTTTTTCAAAAGAATAACTTCAAATTTTTATGGGGTTTTTGTGTTTTGGTTTTGTTTGTTTGTTTGTTTGTTTGTTTTTTGCAACTTGCTCCTCAAACACTCTTGCTGTCAGTGCCTGTCTGTATATTAGCAGACTATTGCACAGGCACAAATGATTTGCCAACATGTTGCCAGAGTACTTCATCCTTTGCGTGAAGTCCTGCGGCCCTTAAACTAACCTCCAAGCTGTTTGGAACAGGCAATAATTGATGTATTTGGGTTTGGTCAATATCTCAAGGTCCTGCTTCAGATAAACCTCCTCAACATCCAACAGTAAAAACCTAGGATAATAATTAATTGAGATCAATTGACAGTGTCTTTTTCCCGTGATTTGTCCAGTGTAGCCTTAAGTAACATATGGCAACAGTTAAAGGGCTGGAGGGGCACTCTGACTTCAAAATGAGAGCACTGCACAACTTTGCACACACATTTGTAACCTGTTTACCCCAGAAGCTTTGTCCTCAACACTAAACAACACAGTCACTAAAGTTGCACAGTATTTCAGTGATTATCATTAGTTATTACTTCCCATAACACAGATCCACTAGAACCTGTATTTTCAGAGTACCTAAATTCTCCTTGAATGAGCAGCTTTACAATCATACATTAAGATGCACTCCATACTCCTGGAAAGGTGAAAAGCAGTTGGACATGAAAGTTTCACTGAATATCAGAAGAGCTCTAATGTGAAATTTTGAAGTGGCTCTGGGGCCACTGAGCTGCTTAACAGATTTGGGTCTTGGGAACATGTTATTTCTGCAGAGGGTGACTTTGGAGAGGACTCGTCAATCCACACTCTGTGCTACATGCCTTATCAACCTGTGCTGTGATTCTCAAATACTTTACCTGTTTGATGAGGCTTCAGGAGGAAAAACAATGAGCAAGAACTGTCCCCTATACATCTGACTGCTCCAGGCAGAGGGAAGAGTACTCACCACCACTGCTGCCTTTCACCCAACACCTCCATTTTCTTCTGCTGAAGGACATGAGGGGGTAGGAAAGGCAGTAGAAGGGACAACACAACAAAAACAGCCTAAAGAATCCTAGGATTTCTTGTGTGCACAGGTGATACTATTAATGGAGCAGCTGGGCAGCTCAGTTGCCTACACTAGCACTGCACACCCACCATGCAGCACAACTGCTCTCCTCTCCTACCATCCTTTTTGGCAACCTAATTCTTTCTTTAAAAGGCCTTTTGGCTTAGCTGAGCAGTCTTTCCCCCAGCTAGTGAGAAGATCTTAATTTTATTTCAGCCTGTCCCAAATATTGATTTATTCCTGCCACAGCAGCTGAGGTATAAACATCTTGGATGTCGCTCTCTCTGCCTTTCCATGTCCCTTCCCTGAGCATTCATGATGCACGGTCTCCTTGTTCACACAGATTCACAGCAGAATTTTGTCTCATGTTCGTTCCATGTTTGTTTACTCTTCTTTGTCTAAGCAGCCACGTTCCTGGAGAAACAATTCCCACACAGAGCTCATCAGACCCTAACACCCAGAAACTGTCCATACAGCCTGGGTGGGATTTTTTCCTAAAGCACTTGTTTTGCCTAAGTCTTGCAGGAAGTGTGCTGAAAACAGATGCTGTCACAAAATGTGATGAAAACAAAGTTGGATCCAAGACAAGTGCTTGAATAACCAGTGCCTGATGCAGGCTGTAGTATGGACTGGTATGAGCATGTGAACTGGTTGCTCAACAGCCAAGACCCCCAGGCAGCTCTAGTTTGCATGCAGTCTCTTTTTAGGACACAAGATGGGCTCCGGAGGCAGCTGTTAAAGCACAAACCAAATCTCACTATCTCCCCATGTCCCAAAAACACTCTCCTGCTAAGGTCCTCCAGGAGAAGGCCACACACAAAGCACCTGAGCAGCAGTTTGGGCCTTTAGGGCTGTTCTATTGGACTTTAGTGCTCTAATTGTTGCACTCGTGTCTCTGTCTCCTTGGAGAGAATTAAAAAAAGAAAAACACACACACCCCACACAAATCACATACCACACTGACATGTTTTGGGCAAGACTTCCCCCTTTCCTTTTTTTGGTCAGAACAGTTGCTTTCACTTATTCAGTTTTCAGATAGATGATGTTCACTCTCAACGGGAGCCAAAAAAAAAAACCAAAAAACAATATGAAATCCATGTCTCTAAATCACCAGTTCCTTTTGAAATCTGAAACTGGTATGCTGCTTGTTTACTTTGAGATTGATGGTCAGGCGAGGCAAATTGTTCACAATAACCACCTTATGTTCAAGGTACATGAGTGGGAGGCAGGAACCCTGACCTCCCTCCCTGGACCTCCTGCAGATTCCATATGGCCATAGGTCCAGCAGGTTAACTGTCCCAGGGTCTGTTAACTCATCTGTAAAATATACACAGGAATTTGTGCAAGACAGTACAACACTCTAAGTGTGTAAACTTTCACACGTTGGTTATTTACCAAGTAATGGGTTGTTTGTTTTGTTTGGGGTTTTGTTTGTTTTTCATATGACTTGACTTGTTTTACTTTTGCTTGTATAGAGTCATGTACTATCTGTAAGCTTGATCTATAGTTTCGACAAAACTAATGATATAAAATATTTAAGTCATTGCCTATAAAGTCTTTCCTACCCTCTCTGCTTCAATGAATATTAAATTAATTATATTAAACACAAGGGAGGGAAAGATTCATCTCCAGAACTCAACAGTCCAGTGATGAAGGCAGTTTCCTCACAACAAAAATGTATAACTTTGATTCCAAACTCTAAATAAAGCAGAGTGGGTTACAAATGCAGGTTTCTGGTATCTCAGCCAAATACCATGTAATGAAGACAGGAACAAAACAAGACTTCTCAACCTGTACTGTTTGTAAATGACAGCTAAATGCCCTTGTGAATTTATCCCCTTTGCCTTCAACTTAAAATGCAAGAAAGAAAATTAGATTATTTACTTAGGCCAAACAAAAACTTTAAACTTGCCTAAAATCAAATTGCAGATATATTTTAAAATGCCAAGAGATATGAATTTTGGAATCATCAAAATTTTGGAATCATCAAAATTTTGGAATCATCAAAATTTTGGGGATTTTTTTTTTAGGAGAAAATAAATATATATCTGCACTACTATATATATCTTTTACTTCTTGAATGAAAACATTACCTGAAACATCAGATTTTTCCTTACAGATGCTGTCTGCTTCTATCTGTTTGGCCAATATCTGCTGCACAGTGGCATCACTTATTCTGTATTTCAGCAACTTAAAAGGCTGGAGTATGTTAATGACTGTTAGAACAGACTCAGAATATCAAGCCTTTATTCAAAATTAGCCATGACTATTGTTTTGTCATTAATGTATTTGTAATTTGGAGACAGTTTCCCAGAAACATGCTTCCTGCCAGTGCCAAGAAATGCATAATGGGACGCTGGATTAATTTGGGTTATTATTTTTTTTTCCTTCCATAATTCTAAGAATGTATAACATGCAAAAATAGCAAAATGGTGGATTAATATTCCTCTATGGAACTTCAGTAAGTTCCTTTGCACAAATAAACCTTAATGATGATCGAG
The DNA here is from genome assembly GCF_963082525.1 of Nesoenas mayeri. Taxonomy (NCBI): domain Eukaryota; kingdom Metazoa; phylum Chordata; class Aves; order Columbiformes; family Columbidae; genus Nesoenas; species Nesoenas mayeri. The sequence continues at coordinate 69,315,688 of NC_137541.1, forward strand.
GCATCCAGACATCTATCACAACTATATAGCTGTGGGACAGCTCAACGAAAAGCGTACTAGGCAAGTCCGAGGCTATGGGCATGAAAATAAGCTCTATAAGCTTGTGCTGCAGCCTCTATCTCTGGGGAGAAATTATCTTACGCTTTCTGCAAAGTAAGAGTATGCCTTTCAACCACTAACATGCTGCAGTGTTATGGGGTTTTGGCCACTTGTTCACATGTGCGTGCCTTGAGGAGATTTCAGGATCAAATTGCCTATGTTGTGTCAAATTTCCTCCATAGTACTATTTAAGTCATCTCCTCTAGCCTGTGTTTTGGATCCCTAGTTGTAAAATGCTTGTGACAATGATCACCTGACACTGAAATGCCATAGGTTGAAAGCTGTCATCTGAGCATCTAGAAGGGACTCAACTTCATATTTCTGATAAGAACAAAGACTGTCAACCATTTAGAAGTGTATGATCATGTCAGGAAGCAGAGTCTGTTCATTTACAAAGTCTTGGAAGCATTCACAGAATGGCTATAAATGACAGGAATAGCAAGAAAAAGCAGAGGAGATATCAACTCCATTAAGATCCAGGGGAAAAACAAATACAAACAAAAAACCCTGAAAAGCTTCTGAGAAATTTCTTATTTTATTTCATTAATAGTCATGCTCAAAGTGTCAGAACAAACTCCCAATGGGCAGCTGGCTTGTTTTAACTGCTATAGCCAACGAACAAGCAACCACACACAATGTATTCAATCCTGTTTGTCAGTCTTAACAGGACATAAGCACTTCTCTGCAGGATGAACTAGTTTACCAACCAACTGTGTCAATAAGAGTGGCCCAGCACCCCATTCTTTGTCTGAACAAAAGTGTGCCTGTAACTCTTAAACCTACTGGGTAGACTGTTGTTTTGGGGCTTTTGGTTGTTTTTTCTTTTGGTTTTTGGAGGTCCAAGAGCTACTAAGACCAATACCTTCAAAGCTGTGTCCTACCAGTACTATGCTAATTTGCTAGGGTATCAAAGCTTGAATCACATCAGTTAGACCTCCAGGACCTCAGTAACTGAGCATCAAAAGTGTGTACAGCAGCAATGTGTATTATCCTCTCATCAGACTATCATTTTTCAGTTTACACACCAAAACACAGTTAGGAGTCATAAGAGAGCTATGGCAATAGCACAATTGGATAGATTATACAACATGAGTATGAATATATCAAGAGAAAAGAAAAACAATTACACACTGTTTACTAAGTTTAAACACCTTTTCCTTCATGTCTCCTTTGTTTACTTGCTGTAAGTGATAATGTCCAATAACATAGCAGGTGCTTCACCTTAAGATTGTGCTTCACCTCATATCGCTAAGTCATTACAGCAAGCTCACATCCTGGGTTTGGCTGACCTTTATGAGATCTAATCAGGCTAAGTGGAGAGCAAATAAAAACAGCAGTGGGAAGAAGAAAAAAAAAAAAAAAATTAAAAAAAAAAAGGTGTAAACTGCTTCATAGGCTACCAAAAGGCTGCCTAGATCTTCCATTTAAAGAATATTACCTCTCTCAGCTGCTTGTTTTGCAGCTTATGTAGAAGTTAGCTTCAGCAGGTTTGTTTTGTTTGTTCATTTGTTTTTAAAGTCTGAATTAATCAAAAGCTGATTTTACTTGGAGAAAGTTAAGAAGAGCTCATATGAACCACCCTACCAGCAGAGCTGGCCAGAAGACAACCAACCTGTAGACACAGTGATGTCCCTCACTGATAAAACAAATTCAAATGTAATTAATTATGATTCCTTCTGAACTAGTTAAAATTAAAGGTCTATTGTATCAGAGTAAAAAAAAAAAAAACAACCTGCAGAATTGCTGAGATACAGTCCTATTAATGAGGCTAAAAAGGACAGATCTGTATGTCCATGCAGGTTACAGAAGTCAGGGGCCATGCCACAGAACATGCATGTTCTCTGCTACATTCTCTATTATTTTTCTGCTCTTCCAAGCAGTGACCCTGTCATTACTTTCAGAAACCTGTGATTGTGAAAGCACTCCTTTGTTTTTTGAGAGGAAAGATACAATCTCGGGCATGTTAAAGAACTACAGCATGAAACAAGTTTAAACATGAGCAGCAGAAGGGAATCCTCTACATTGCAGCAGTGCAAGGCAATACAGTCTCCTTTTTTGCTCCTGCTTTCTGTAATAGCTGCACTCATATTTATTATCTCAAAAAAAAAACCATGTGAACTTCAGACCTCAACACATTCAGACATCGAGGTATCCAAGCCCCACCAAGCAACTCTGTGAGCCAAGTTTGTTTCTTATTATTTACATTGCTGAAGGGCTGATCAATCACTCTAAGATACTATGAAATAATTTTTTTTTTCTGTACATTGAAGCTATGTGTATGTATTCCAAGCATTAGTAAGACACATCTCTGGACCACTGCCACGCTCTTGTCCAGGCTGCTTTGTTTCCCTTTCTATTTTTTATGTCATTTATTTTTAATACATACTTTACATTATTGATTAATAAATTAATGTATTAACTAACTTTACTCTCAGCCTTTTCTCTTCAGATAAGTGCTAAGAATTAAAAAACAATCTGAAATACCACAAATCAAGATTGGTCCTTCAAAGTCATATTCAGTGCTTTTCCAGAGCTCTTAGTCTTCCCCCACACTGGCAGACTTTCCATAAAAATGAATAGAGAAGCAAAAGCAGTCTCATCTCTCCCTTGCATTAGGACTTGCTGTGATATAAGGCACACCTCCAGCCCAACAGCCCATATGGACAGGGAAATGTCACTAACTGTAACCACTTTAGAGAACAGAATCCCATGCCAAATCCAAGTACAAACCTGCCAGGAACAATGCCCAGGATTTAGTATTCTGCTATTGCAACACTATCTATTCTTACTCCCACTTGTCTAACTTGTGAAAAATCAGAAGTTGAATCAATGAATATTCTTCATATCGTTATGGCTGGGTCTTCTCCTAGTCAGCCTCCCCACACACTATATTGTACATTTTTTAGCCTGTAGCTTTATCTTTGTAAAATAATTCAAGATTCAAGGTTTTCAAAAGTGTTGAATTCAGACTTCTGGGCTTTGCTTAGAAATGAAATGTGAGAGCAATTCCCTTTCAGGAGGAAGGGAGATGAAAGAACTGAGTCAGATAGCTTTTCAGCACATCAAGATGAGACACCTGACAGGTTTGGTAGAAACGTTTTGCTGGATCAGCAAAATGTTTGTTGAATCACCCATCAGGAAAGGTGTGCAAAGTGTATATTAAAATACAATTAGTTGTAGTCTTACCTTCCTGAGTTCTGAAGTCATCTTCAGCAAATCTATTAAAGTTGCCACACAACCCACAGGTTTTATTGTAGTGCTTTTCTTGAAGGAGTATCTGAATATTCCCACTGATATCAATCTTCACCACAAAGCCAAGCTCATCACTGAATATTTTATAATAACCTGCCTCCTTCTCTATAAAAATGCCGTTGGAAGCAAAAGGTATGGAAACCCTATGAAGAAAGATGAGAATTTCTCAGAATATGACACACGAAAACATTGGGGGTTTTCTGTTGAAATACTTGTCATTCCCACAGGTACCTTTTGTCTTCCTGCATCACACTTCCATCTAAAGAGAAGTGAAGGTTGAAATATTCTCCAAGATACACAGAGAAACCAATTTTTTCCCCATCCTTGTAGTCACCTGAAGAGATGAAACATAAGCAAATATTGTTAGTTCTGAGGCTCAGGAGAACAACTTGTCAGTACACATAGCAGCGTTGGGAGTATATAATCTAACATTTTTTGAGAGCCATCCATCTATTTTATCCCATAGTTGTTTAATGTGAAATGCGTAGATAGTCCCGAGATAAGAGCTGCATCAACCACTGGCAGGTGCATGATCTGGCACTAGTTGTGGACTCACCTTGCCCCCATTACTCTCTCTAAACAGTGAATTCTCCATCCTACCATCCACACTGGAGCTGTTTCCACAGGAGAGTGGATGCTAATAATGGCTATTCAACTAGGGGGCTACTCACTCTGAATTTTTCAAAAGGAGTAGCACATAGAGACGGAGACCACTTTCTTAGGCTCTGAGAGAGAAGAGGGTGGAGGGGTACAGAAATAGTCCTTTCTCTGCTTTTGCCCGTTGTCCAGTTATGACTTTACAGCAGGTCCTTGCACAGTGCATCACCTGCTTCAGGCCTTCTGCTCTGTGGTAGCCAGCTTTGCCCAGACCTATACACCTTACACAGCAATCAAGATTGCACTTCACAGACAGGTATCCAAAACAGAAACAAACCGACGCACATATACTGAGATAGTAATAAAAAAATAGATTATGCCATGCTTACATGCTCAACAAAGAAATGAAGCCTCAGCTCATGGCATTTTTTTAAGATTTATTTGATCACATAAAATACTTCAGTCAATTCATATTTTGCATCTGCTGGCAGGTTCTTCTACATACAAAAAAGTTGCACCAAGTTAGTTAAGTTGAGGAAGAAAATTATTTAAACTGATATGTGTTTCCTTTTCAGAGTGATGGCATCAGTTTACTTCAATTTACTTACAGCCAGTAAAAAGTCATCTTAAACTATTATGATTAATACAGAACAGTTATTAGTTAAAATATGAATATCTGCCAAAAGTGTTCAGTATGAAAGTAACATATGGCTTTGATTCGCATGTCTTCTGTTGCCCATCTCCAAGAATGATGCTGCAGAGTCTCATGCTAATTCAAAGGCCTTTTGTTGTGTAGGATGGGATTTATCTTACTGTGGGCATTTAGCATGCAGGTAAAATTAGATCTACATGCTTATGCAGGTCCTATTCCTGTACTCAGCTTTAACAGCCACATTCTCCTAGTGAATTCAAAATTAAAAATGGTCTCCCTTTCCCTTTTTGGAAGAGCCAGTAAGAAAATCTCCATTTCTTGTCAGTTTAGTTATACATGAGCTATATTACCAGGGGATAACAGAAGCCAAAGTGGCAGAATTTCCTCAGAAATAATCCTGTTTTCAGAAGATAGCCTGAGATCCTTTTATTCAGTGGTCCCTCCTATCTCACAAAGGGCAACACTATTTGTCTTTTCTTCTCAGTGACAGAACCAAACACAAGAGCAACACTACATCCTTAGAATATTTTGAATTTGTTACTTTTTGGTTTCTTGCTCAGACTCACCTAAGAGTGTGAAGGAGCGCTTGTGACAGTCCCCAGCAAGGAGATAACTGCAGTCCCCAGCGAAATTGTAGAAAGAATCATCAAAAGTTTTGATGTGGTCATTCCCAAAAACGCTGCAACGGGAAACTGATAATTCCTGAAGTAAAGAACCCGATGATCCTGGATATCAAAACAGAATGTAACTTGTAATGTAAAACATTCGTTTTGCAGTTCAGGAATTTTTCTGATGCAATTTATTGCCATTGATCACTATATGTCCTAAACCTTCAGCTCTAGCTTCTAGGCAGACTGTATGTCTGGCATCAGAGTCCATAGGATCAAGCACAGGTTTAGGTTTTGGTTGTGTGTTGGCTTTTTATTATTTCTTTTTTTAAATTTTTTGTTATATGCATTAGTGAAATAGCTTTTTATCTTTACTTCTACTGGCCCAAACCATGCATGGATAATTTCAGTCCTGATCCTTTAAGGAATGCTATGCATTCATTCATTCATTCTTCATGGAAAGGGTTGTCAGACATTGGAACACAGTGCCCAGGGAAGTGGTTGAGTCACCATGCCTGGAGGTGTTTAAAAGGTGTATAGATGAGGTTCTTAGGGACATGGTTAATTGCCAGAGTTAGGTTAATGGTTGGACTGTATGATCTTGAGGGTCTCTTCCAACCAAAATGATTCTATAATTCTATGATGCTATAAACTGTGCCTACCTGTAACCCCATTAAAATCAATAAGGCAGTAGCAAAGCCCCATAGTTTGTTCATCCAAGCATCACCAAATTCACAGTCTTTGTGACTCAACACAGTGCAAAGAGCCAAAAGGAGAAGCTTTAGCAATATGACCGGCATGATGAGACTATTGCCTGTCCTAGAATTGCAGGATTAGATGGACAAAAAGAGGCAAAAAAATCTTACAGAAGAAAGTGTGAAAACTTATTCCAGTTCCTAGACACCAGAAAATAAACATGTTTTCCTACCTGATATTACAGTGGTCAGCAGTAGGTTTGTTAGCAGCACTGCCAAGAAGAGCATCTGCCAAAAAAAAAAAGACAAGAGAGAGGTAAGCACATTCTTAGTTTGGGGTGTTTAGTCTGTTTCACATAGCTCACCATTTTCTACCCATTCTTTATAAAGTTATTTCTGAGGTTCTACAACGTTTCAGAAAGCTGTAATCCATGCAGACTTTCACAGTAATTCTGTTACCTACCCATGCTTCTTTAAATAGGTAATCTAGGAGATTAACTATTCTCTCTTTCTATTTTCACTTCTCATTGCAGGGAAATGTGGGGTACCTCCACAGAAACTGCAACCCCACATAAACACATATCCTAATTTATCAAACTGAATACACTGCATACACAAAGCCCTTCAACACACAGCATTATTTATCAGACAACCTGACATGAAGAGTCACACCAGAATGGATCGGCCAACTTGGTCCCAATAGAAGTCACCTCTATTGTGCAAGATTTGCATCCTGCTCAAACATCCACAAAAGGAAAAGGACTGGCTGGCAGACCATTATAACCACAGGCTTATAATTCACTGGTTTCAGTGATTTCAGAGTGAAAAGTGCTTGAGATAAGGGGCAAGTAGTAAAGGGAGGAAACTGCAGAGATTAGAGACCCAGGGTGAAAACTTCTATTCACCAAAATTAGTTCTAGTGTTGTCTCCTGCTTTCTGACATAAAGCTGTTACTTCTGCAAGATAACTAAGAAGTGGCAACAGCATGAGAATGAGACTACAAAATAATGGTAAAGAAAACAATAGGCATTATTCTCAGATTACACACTTGCTAGTGTATTTTTAGTGCATACACTGTGTTATTGTGACGAAATCAGATATTGCTTGTGTTTGTTAACCCTTTAGTTTTACAAAGCAAGCAAAGAAAAAAGGATATAAAGCCCTTATCTTCATCCCCTGCCATCTCCCAGTCAGCTCTAAGCTACAGACTTGAAGTTTCTCCTAATTCTAATAGAACAGGTGCCACTAGCAAAGAATAATACGATCAGTGAGATATGCCAGTATATACTCCTCTATAATTTTATCACTTGTTTAATTAGAAATGAATGTACCTTCTTCTGTGTGAGATTCCTCTTGCACACGAACAAGAAGCTCCTCCAGTTCCCACCTGTAGCCTACAACACCATTGTTTCCATGTTCCTTCACAGGACAGGACTGGAGTGGCTTTGGTTTGAAATTTCTTGTTTTTATAAAAGCCAGGAACTCTTGTTCGTTTAAAAGGAAAGATAAAGACCAAACGTCATATCCGGTTGATTCTCAAGACAATAGATTAAATTGCTATCGTGTAAATCAGTAGCCATATGTGTCAGAAAGTTACAATGAAGGGAAATAGTTTCTAAAACTTACATGACAGATAAGTCTTTGAAATATATTTTGCATGTGCATGGTTACAAATCTCACTGGCTGAGCCAATAGGCAGCATATTTATTTTGAAGACTATTGTTAATGAGAAATAGTAGGATGCTCCATGCCTCAAAGACCAGAGAGTATTTTTTTTCCTGCAAACAACTGCTGTAAAGAAGAAAAAATTCAGCAATAGCAGAGATACACTTTTCTTCTCCAGGTACAAATACAATTGAATTTTGCAACATGCTATTAGATCAAAACATTCAGCCTTTGAATTTGCAAATGTTTATAGAAATACCCCCTGAAACAACACATGGTAACGGGTTAATCATGTACATACTTATCTAAAGAGGTGGGCACAAACTTTATGGGAATATGTGCAGCACTAAGCAAAAAAAATGCAGAGCAGATGACATTGTACTTTACTCTCAGTGTTCCATGCTTTGTATTTTCACTAGTTACTAATAACAACAAAGGGGTTAGGAGGCAACATGTTTCTACATAAATCATATTTTGCCACTGGTTCACAAAATCAGGTCCTTACTTTAAGCCAGGAAAAACAACATGAAACAATAAAAATATCCCTCCTGGGAGGCCCCAGCAGGCATGTTTGTCTTCTGCACAAGCAGTTCTGACTACAAAGTGACTATAATCCCAGCACACAGTTCTTAGGAAAAAGAAAAAAAAAAAAATCAAATTACATTGAAAAAAAAAAACCAACCCACATTGTAATATAATCATTTTTTCCTGCAGGCAATTTATGATTTCTACAGATGACTGCCTTTGACACTCACAGAATGGCGATGGATTATTTTTGAGACAATTTAGGTGATGAGTCTGCCTAGGTTGAAAAGTAACAAACAATACAAATAATAAACCACTAGCCATACTTACTTTGTCTTGCATGAACTCTTCATGACATCTGCATGTCAAAATGCTATAGAGCGGCACTACAAGACTGAGTGACAGAAAGAAAGACAGACAGACAGACAGAAAGACCAAATTCTTTTTTTTTTCCAAATGAAAAGCCAGAAACCAAGATTTTGAAATGAACATTTACCATCAGGATATTCTCAGCCAGATGCTCCTGTTTTTTGCTCCAGCAGCAGTAAGGTCTGCCCCACTCACATTCATGGTCATGCAAAGTCCACAGCTGACAGGAGCTGCAAAGATTCTGGGGAACAGACAAGAAAATGCCCCACATGTGCAGAAACTTGGTGGACTTGGTGTTCACCACAGTCACAGCCTTTACTGTGCTCCATAGACATCCCTCCAGCATGGGGCAATCCTGGCAATCCCTACTGCAGTACAGCATAGGTAAAGGAAAATAACGTATCCCCCCACAGCTTCTGCCCGAAGTGCTCTTCTACATTTGCAAAGGACCAACATCTATGGGAAAAAATATGCAAGCCAAAGCTTCAAAAACTGTTTCTTTGTCATTTTTGTATTAGAGGGTGCAATAGCAGAAGCTATGGAAGTATGAAAGATCTGACTGCTAAAATCTGCAGGCCAGGCTTTTACCCAGTCTAAACCTGATGTTACTGTAGAGAAGGGCTAAAAACCTTTCCCATGAAACTGCCTTCAAGGCTGAAGTTACAGCTGAACAACCAGCAGATATGGGGCAACTGTAGAGGGAACAGGCAAGATGCCTCTTGTTTTTCTCTCAGTTTCACCGCTTCTTCTGGTTTTGTAGTAAGTGTTGACTGGGAATCACTCTCTCCTTTCAGGTCCAGCTGCCAACTTCCAGCAGGTCCTGCATAACTTTGAGTGCCTGGACCTTAACAATTACAGAGAGATGTTCTCAATATCTTCCATTGTGGGAATCTCAATATTATTCATTCTATGGGGAATAAGATCTCCTATCACCATGATCTTTTGCCGCCTTCTCAGTTTTAATTCTTTTAGTGCCTGAGCCCCAAATAAGTCTCTTAATTTGATAATTTCCTCTTGGAAATCTAAATCTAACACATAGCTTTGATTCATGCATTTTTATTTGGCACATGCAGAAGACAGAGTCCCTCAAAATATTCCTTGAAAATATAAGCTGGTTTTGTTCCTTAGTGATTTCTTTACAATTGTTATTAAAAGGGGCCAGTTCTTCAACAATACAGGATTGTTTAGTCTGTAACCATGATGGATGGCCAAGGTCTGCCCTTATTATCTTTTGTGCTACTGCCTTCACACCCTGACAAGCTTTATCTGGAGTACCAGCAAGGGAGAAAACAAGCCACAAGGAAGTCTGAGCCCACTGAACAGTGCTTGGGAGAGGAGAGGGCTGCAGGAGGGCAGATTACCAAGCTTGGACTAAGCCTCTGAAGTCCACACATGCTCATCTGTGTGATCAGAGCCTTGGTCTATACCAGGGGACACTTTGTAACTCGCACTGCCAATGTTTAATAGATGGTTCAGATAAACTAGACGTTACAACACCTCTTAAGTGTGCAAGGGACTTTGGGGGACATAACAAAGAAGATTAATTGAGCTAGGCACCTAAAGAAGAAACTTCCTTTTTCCCTCCTGGCTCCACTTTCTTCCCCCCTAGTCCCTCCAGAAAAAAAAAAAAAAAAAGAAAAAAAGGAAATGACAATTAAAGAGCACATTTATTGGCTGATATTGTACATTGTTCCAATACAAAGCTTAGCTTAGTGATGCTTGGGTAGATCCGATATGTAATTTTACAAATAATACACCCAAGGCAAAGGAGGAAATATACAGACGTCTATGCACTGTTGCTGGAAAGCCCCTTATAGCCAGTTCCTGGAATGGAATAGGAAGGACTTCTGAGAAAAATTATCAGTAGTACTACTTTTCATTGTTTTGTTCAAATACTAGGTTATGTGTAACAAGTCCAATGTTTCCTAATAGTTATGTGATAAATTTACCGAGGTGTTAAACAGCACGTTGCGTTTGTCGCTGAGTTTGTTACACAAATAAATAGGTATGCAAAGTGCTCATATTAAGAAACCTGCAGTGCTGCTTAGAGGAACAGTGATGAAACATACAGGGTCTGAACAAAAAACAGACAAAATACCTTCATGTAGATAAACTGGAAAACTAAACTCTGGCAACACTGAATTTTGATTCTGAGCTTAGAAAATGGCAAATTAGATTAGGCTGTGGAAGCAACACAAAATGTCTCTTTGAGACTATTTGAAAGATGCATGCATTTGCTGTAAAATAAACTTATGTTTCTTAAGGAAATTATATAAGTAATTTCAACGAAGTTCAGTATCAAAACTTTCCTTAAAAATGTGTGGCCAGCAGGGCTAGGGAAGCGATCATGCCGCTGTACTCGGTGCTGGTGAGGTCCCACCTGTAATACTGTGCTCAGTTTTGGCCTCCTCTCTACAAGAAAGACATTGAGTTATAGGAGAGAGAGAAGGGCAACAAAGCTGGTGAGGAGTCTGAAGCACAAGTCTTATGAGGAGCAGCTGGGGGAACTGGGGCTGTTTAGCCTGGAGAAAAGGAGGCTAAGGGGAGACCTTACTGCTGTCTACAACTACCTGAAGGGAGGTTGTAGCATGGAGGGTGTTGGTCTCTTCTCCCAAGTAGCAAGTGTTAGGATGAGAGGAAATGGCCTCAAGTTGTACCAGGGAAGGTTCAGATTGGATATTAGGAAAAATTTCTTCACAGGAAGGGTTGTCAGGCTGCCCAGGGAAATGGTTGAGTCACCATTCCTGGAGCTGTTTAAAAGACACATAGGTGAGGTTCTTAGGGATATTGTTTAGTGCTGGAGTCACATTATGGTTGAACTCTATGATCTTGAGGGTCTCTTCCAACCAGAATGATTCTATGATTCTCTGCCATGCAGAGACTCCTCAGCATGGCAAAATGGATGGCTAAGCTGCATCACAACAAGAGACAGAGTCATGATCTGTCCCTGTGGCCTCTGCCCAAATGGGACAATATTTGTTACACACAGACGTGTAAAATAAATTTCAGCAAGAAGTACCAGAGTGCATTTCTCTGAAACACGCAGAATGCCTATTTGGAAAACTAAACAGTGTCATTATCTCTAATTACATACGAACTGCAGAGGTTTCTATGCATTTTTGGAGTTGTCAGTGCCCAATTGTTTCTCCTGGCACAGTTAATGATAAAAAGTTTAAAGAAAGACACTCCTCAGAAAGAGGATGGGAGGCATCAAACACCTATATTTTGTATTTGTAACCCCTCAGCCTTTGGCCATTCTTCCACAAGCTGGGAAGTTCACAAAGCAAAACAAACACTTTGACACTCTCACTCCTGACTATGCAACCCACCAGGCAAGGGCAGTATCACAAATAATCCTTTTTACTACCAGTTGAACTCCTTTCCTGGTCATAAGTTTATGGTATTTCCAATTACGAAGACTTCCCCAGAGTTATCTTTTGAGTCATCCAAGCCTAAAGGACCTCAGTCTCTATAGACTGAAGCAATGATTTTCAGTGCTACCCTCTATAAAGCTCTTCAGAGTAGTTGCCAGACCACAAGACTAAAAACCTGCCATGTAGAAGTCTGATATGGTGGCTTATGAGTTAAGTTGCATCCTGTAAGCCCAGTGATCTGCAGCACAGCATCAAAGCAACACATCCCCCCTCCAGTACAATGACCCTAGAATGTCTTCACAACGAATACTATAGCTGAAGGACGATATCTTCAATTGGTGCCAATCGGTATGTCCTTGCCGAAGTCAGTGGCTCTACTCTAGTCGGTGTTAGCTGAAAATCCTAAAGCCTCATTGGTTTCCATATGTTGCAAAGAGTTACCAAAAGCTGAATGAAAGGCAGGGAAGAGGCTCTTTTCCTCCTGGTCTATGAGAAATTTGTCCCTTAACATAAGTTGGGTATCACCTTGAGGATGTACTCCTGGTTGTACTTCTCAGACACTAATACAAGCCTCAGCATTCCCAGGAATGGTTGAGCAGCACAGCCTGGGAAGAGGATCACTCATTTTCAGTCTCCTCCTGTTATAATTTTGAAGCAGGTGCTCATTGTTCTTTCTCTTTTGCTTGTTAACATATTAAGCCTCCACCCATGGACTGAAATTCTCTGCAGTCACCCAAGGCCGGTTCAGCAATTTTCCCCCTTCCCTGGAATATTGGTCTTCGTATTGCTATTTATTTTTAAAAAAAACTAGTTAAAACTCTAGCCTTATTGGTGTACGGCACATATTTATACAAACCAAGTTTCCTAAGGAGGGCACTCAATGCATACTTGCTGTTCACTTTACCAACTCCACAATTACCCTGTGGGATGCTTTTTAATTCATCTAACCTGTTCCGGACAGGGCAAACAATTCAGCAACCCTGTCATACCTTAACATCAGCACTGACATCAGACACTAACCAGTCAACCGCCACAATATCACCATTAGGCTGCCGAAGAAAAAAAAAATACATACAATGCAAGGGATTTTTTCCCATTAAGACAGTAAGAGAAAATGAGAGTCTGAATTCTGAATGACATCGTGACAGTTTTCAAAACTCATGCTTTAAAAGCAGTTAATCCCTCCATCTGGGTGAAATTTGTCTAAATTCATGGCTGCTAAAATGAAACCATGAAAAAATTTGATAAGCTAACACTTCTGGGTTGTGAGCCTCTAAAACAGTTACAGTAACAATTCACTTCATAACACCTTATATATACAACAGAGTACCTTCATTACTAAATTAGCCAAGTCACTCTCAGATACATACCAAGATCCTCAAATCTCATTTATATGGAAAATGTCCTCAGTTGGTCTTTTAACTGGAATATGTAGGTTTTGGTAAGCTTACAGTTAAATAAAATAAATATAAAATAAGAACTACAATTTAAATTAAAAAAAAAAAAAAACCACCCTTGATTGGTGATCCTGGAGCAAAGGCAGGAGGAGGCTAACAGAACAGAAATGCAGTTTGTGGTAGACATCGGGTAAAATAGCCCCACCACTGTGCTCTCCATTCGCGCAGCAAGGGGGAGAATCAAAGTCTATTATTAATATCAAAGAGACTAAGCACCATGAATGCACGCACAAACGCACACCAATATATATGCACCCACTTGCATATATCCACCAATCACATCTGTTTGGACAGGAAAACATTAATGTACTGAGCAAGGAGCAGAAGTAAATGAGCATGGCCAAAAGATGGGAAATATCCTCTTCGAGTGGGTACACAGTTGCAAAAGCAACTCATAAAGCACCAGGGAAGGAGGTGGTAAAAGAACCTTGGAAGTCCTTTTTCTTTTTTTTTTTTTCTTTTTAATTTAAAGCACTACTGCAAACACAGTGCATGAGGGGAGCTGATCCATTCTGACAAACAATTCTGTTTAGGACAAACCTGCACATTTCCTATCCTAGTGGCAGGGGATGGCGAGCACAAGCCACAGGACAGCACTGGGGAAGCCACTGGTTGAAACAGCATTGAGTAAAACAAACCATTCTAAAGCAAATACAATAGCTCAATATTTACAGCCTTAAATATTGTATTTTTGCAGCGTGAGGCCTTTTTTGTTACAGAGGGGAATAAACACAGACACCATGCTGCTACTTTAAAATTTGGGCAGTGATTTCATCCCCCTCTGCTTCTGTAATGAGATAGAAATAATATTTTCTGTATTTGCATCACACATGTGTAAGCAAGGATAAACTAATCAATGTCTTCTGCTCCACACACAGGACTGGTCTAAGGCCTTAGGAGGTTTACTAACAATGGAGTTTACTAACAACAGACTTCCCAAAATGCTCTTGCAAGAGCACAAGTTTCCATCCAGGGTCGCAATTGTTAAAATGTCTTTACACTGCCCAACTGAAACAACATCCAGCAACAGCTGGAGCTTCTGTGTCCAAAGCTGACCCCTGTAGGATTGTCCTAAATTAATTACTTTTCAAAGCAGAATACCATCAGGTTTCATTCAACATTTCAATCCAATCCAACTGTTGGCAAACTGTTCCAACAATTAATGCTACACCATGTTAAAAATATGTGCTGTAACTCTGGTTTCAGTTAGGCTAGATGCAGTTTTCTGACACTAGATTATATCAAAACTTAATAAATATCTGTTACCAAGTTTTCTCCATATACCTGCCTGGGCAGTGAATTCAAGCCAGTTCTTCACCATCTGCCTACTAAGTTAAATCAACTGAGCTCCCAGCCTGTTTCCCTAAAGCATGTTTCTCCCCATCTTAAATTACTTTCATGGTTTTTCTCCAACTCCCTCCATGTAAAGGCTAGAACTATAACCAGGTTTAAATATCTAACACTGCTTCTATTCCTACAAATACAAAGTTGCCCTTCTGGTCTATATTCCTCCCTCCCCTCACCAGCATCCTCTACCAGCTCACTAAAGGTAATGTTAAATAGCATAAGGCAGAGATAGATGTTATCAAGACTCTACTAGAAACAAACATTCTCAGAAGGATTATTATCATTTTGCCACATATAATGCATGCAATAAGCATTCAGTTGTTGGGTTGGGTTTGGATTTTTTTTGCGTCATCCCTAGTTTTCTAGTCACCCATATGATGTTACAGCAAATCTTAAAGGCACCTAATACTATTTCTCAAAGTTGAGGTATCACTGAAGATTTATAAGGTTTGTAAGAAACGATTTGTTTTTCATAAAGCCAATGCAACTCATCAAAAGCTAAAGTAGTGTAGCATAACTGCTAATATATGCAAAACCTCATGCACTTTTAAGTATAAACTATTTGGCCTCTTTAGTTTCAAATGTCTAGCTTGACTTTACAATTATATTTAGCAAGAGAATGCTAGATGTTGGCTGCCCTTTAAAGTAGTGAAAAAGAAAATCACATTATAGTTTCCTAATGAAAACTCTTCATATTCAAGACTAGTTATGTTGACATAAAAACAGGTTATATTAGTGCTGTCCAAGTACAGGTGACAAATACCAATCAGGAAGGCAGATCGTATCCATTAAAATATTTTTTCCATTTATTTCAACTTGCTGAGACTTCAATGTTCACATCTCTACCAGAGATTCAATCACTATATTCATAATGGCCTTCACTTAATAAAGTATTTATACATGCTTTTATGCTCATTGACTTAATTGTCTTTTGAATATGGGCTACAAAAACGAAATTTCTCTGACTAAATGCTTCTGTATCCTATCTAGTGTCAGGAAACTTCTGTACACAAACAAAACAGTTGCAAAACATTGGGAAGAATGCTAGGATTTTTACTAAATGGCAGAGACATGCCAGTTCCCATTGAAGAACAGGGAGCTTCTTAAGGTCTACACTAGGAAGAGTGTCCCCAAGATTGATGTCTTGGCCCATAGAGGTTCATTTCAGTGAGCCAAGGGGAGACAGGAGACAATACCTTAAGTGTTTATTCTTTTTTCTTAATCATTTTTGAAAAATAAATGGTGTGTAAGGATGTGACTTCTGTTTAGCTCATTTTTCTAATGCTGAGCAAGAAACAACTCTAATAATAAGCAGATCGCTAAGACAAAGTCACGTGTTTCTCTTTCTGAAACACTGATTTACCCCAGTACAAGACAGAGCATGTTACTCATTGTGGAGGACAATTAAGTCGCAGAAACATTCACTGCTAACTGGGAACAATTGGCACCATTATGTGATCAACAAATCTATGTCTTATGTGCATTCCCCACCACCACCCTTTTTTTTCCTACAGTCTTAGTGGATGGAGGAAAAAAAAAATAGCAGCTCAGATTGTGAAATTTGTCTCTAGCCCCTGTTTTTTCCTCACATACTGGGATACAGTACATATCCTAAAATCACAAGACAAATACAAGAACTATGAAATTCTAGAATAATCATTAGTTCTTTCTCATATGTTTTTTTTTTAGAATATCCAAGATTAGCATTTACAATATTTTCTTCACAAACATAAATGGCAGAGATTTACTTCAATACCCTTATTTGGCACACAAATAAAAGACAAAACCCTCCAAATACTATAAGGTTCCAAAATATCCTCAGGCAATTTGAAAATGGAGATGCAGGAATTGGAGAAGGAAGAGAGGATAGGGAGAGATACCTCCCACTGAACTGGTCCAAAAAGTATGGATTTTAATATAAATTGTATTACAAATTAAAAATACCCTTTAAGCATAACCTGAGCACTCTGTTTTAACAAAAAGCCATGGATCACGCAGTCTCTTTTTTTTTTTGCATTTAGAATGGGACAAAAACTGTGCGCAAAAATTGCATTCTAATAAAATTTTGGTGTTGAACATCCTCACAGTTGAGAGCTACCTTGGACTCAATATTTCATGAGTCCATTTCTGAAGAGTCTAACTTTAGAATAAGAACAACAAAAAGACCGTACCTTGCCTATCTATGTTTGATTGCTTGACATAGTATTGGTCATAAATTGTTCTGAAAACATGAAACAGTTAAAAATTATACTTACTTTCTGTATCAAACAGAAGTAATCAGAATATATTCTTTCTTCCTTCTCTTGCTTAGCAGAAAAATGCATGGTATTTAGAAGGAACAGTGCCTAAGGATTTATGCAAGCATATATCTCTTTTATATATTTGCTTTTTACCTTTGTTCACATCCTTCTTCTGTTTTACTTCTCCCTATTTATAACACATGCTCAGCACCCTTCAGTTTTGAAGGCATCTGTAGAAAAAGTTCTGGAAATACTCTGGTTCCAACACCCATACAAAGCTGAGCTGCTGAACCCGGCAGTGTGACATGCTTTCTGGAAGGTGGGATTCAAACATGGATATATAGAGATCTCAGGAAGGTTATGGCAAATTTTACAACATATATGAAATCAGCAAAGGTCAAGTTTCCTTTGAACCTAGAGGGCTAAGAGAAGAGCACACTCACCTTTTAGTTTTGGTGTTCAGGTGAGATACCACAGTACTTGCAATGTCTTTCTCACACTTTCCTACTTCCCCTTTCAACACAGAGCATAAAACCATGTGCTTTCAAATTTCACATGGAAGATGAAAGCCAAAGGTTTCCAGCCACAAGCAGCCCTTTTATTTTAATACAGACTATTTAATCAACAAGCTGTGACTTACATTATTTTACCTACATTCATCATTCCATGTATTGCTCTCTATTTTTTTGCTCCTTCCTCCCCCAGTTTGAGAAATAGATACCAGGTCATCACTCTCAAACTCTTGGGAGGACAGGAAGACAGAGATGTGCCACAGGTATTGTTATAACAAATGCCACTCCTAAATGCATAAATATAATTTTATAGCAATTACAAAACATCCACTACTTTAATTAACACTGTAAGCCAAATAGATTAATTCCTTCTTTAACATGTAGAACCATCATTTACTCTACACAGAACAGAGTCAAAAATGGAATAATCTCTCTGAAAGTTTTGTTGGTTTTTTTGTTGTTTTTTGGTTTGTTTTTTTTTTCACATATTATAAACAATTATGTTATAGTATAGGGATTCCTTTGGGGAAACAAAGAAAAAAATTTACCTTGAAATTACCTAAAACGCTGCATTTTAAAACAGGAGCACAGTCAAATCTCATTTAGTGAAAGAAAACACAAATTTGGCTCTTATAAGCACATGCTTATTTTCTTCCAGACTCAAAAGTTTTGAGCCAATTACATACAACTGGAAGTGGAAACACATCCTGCAGCGAGTGTTTTATTTATGAAAGGGAAAGAAAAGGATTTCCATTATAGACTCCCTAGGTGTACCTACGAGACCACTCAAAGACCAGTGTCCCATTATGTTAAGTGGTGTACAAACACAGAACAAAAAACTCTGCCCAAACCCAAAGCATCCATGGGAAGACAACAGAAGGAATGCTTGAGTGAGATAGTTATGGGGAAAAAAATTTATGGATCACTGAGTAGACCTTAGCATGGTTTGGGAATTTACTAGCTATTTGTAGCTTCACAATCTAAAATTTGTAACTCGACTTAGAGCAAAAGGGCCTATTTAGAGAAGACAAACCAGAGTTTTCCTCAAAGAAAAGCTGAAAATAAATGAAACCTAAATTTCCAGTAACTAGAAACAGTGAGAAGACTAGCATCAGTAACTACGAAATTACAAACATGGGCTAAAATTCAGATGCAGTCCCTCCAGAGACTTCAAATCCGAAATAACCAGCTGCCGTATTTGTTAAGCAAGAGACAGCAACTTGTATGCCATGTCATATGTACAAAACTCTATGTTAACATTAACCTACCGAAGGGCTCCATCCTGAAGTGGTCATTCTCAGGCACCGAAATAAACTTCATGCTGAGTTCCTGCCCATAGTACCAGGCTCTTCCAAATCTCTTGGCTCCCAGTTGACAGTTGGAGATTCACAGCACTGGAAACTAAAATTCAAAGTTTCCTAAAGGGATCGAATTTAAGCCTTGTTTTCATCCTGGTTTAAACTTTATACATATTTTAATATATAATAAATTATTTGGACAGTTTTAACCAAATGTGTTCTTCTGTGTTTAATGAATATTAGCAGCCTCACATGGGTGGGGAAAATATTGGAAAAGGAAAAACCAAAGCACCCACTAGGCAGTTATCAGCATTACCACAACTAAAAAGTAATAGATGCTTTTTCCCCTGATGGCAGCTGGTAAATGCAGGAGGGAGTGGCAAGTCCCCGCCCTGTGGGGTGGCTTAGGTGACAGCAGGAAAGGAGAAATGTGGAGGTCAGAGAGGGCAAGAGAGAAACTGGTAATACAGCAAGAACAAGACACAGGGACAAGAGGGTACAGGTCTGCGAGAAATTTAACTCCACTACTCCAGCTGTTCACAAAACTATTTATATATGAATAGACAAATTTTTTTCATGTTCAGTTTGGAAAATCTTACATGGGATTTACAAAGTTCCTATCCTGTTTCTTCATCCAAAAGTCAACACAGAAGCTTGAAGCCTGAAAATTCCCATTAGACCTGTAAAACTCCACACGCTAGTGATAATTGTGCTAACTGGGAAACAACATTTATATCATTTAGAAAATTCTTTATTTCCAAAAAGTTTTCATCCCAGTACTGGGAGGCTTCCTAGATGCCTTAGATCCCCCCCTGCTCCATAATAACATAATCAAGCAGCGCACTGAAAAAACAAGGGAATTGAGTGAGAGGACAGGCCGATACCTTAGCCAAAGGTACCACAAGCACAATATATTTTCCGATGTCCATGCTGGAAAACCTCTGACCAGCTATACTGAAAACCCAAGAGCCACAGCTCCTGTCAAACAGTACCACAGTGCCCCCCACATCAATTAACTTTGCTAACGGGTAACACACCAGGAGAACAAGGAGGCTGTTTGAAGGACTCTCAGTGGGGACAAAGAGAAGCTTGTGAACTTATCCAGAAATGCCACTCGGCCATGTGGGAAGATAAATCTGACAAGGATGTTTTGGGCAGAATAATGCTCAAAACAGTTTGCAGTCTGGTTTTATCTAGTTGTTGCTGAACAGCACAGGAGTTGAGCAGTTCAGTGACCCAGAAGAATGTAGATACTACTGACATCATTTATGCTTTATCAGAATAATTTTTTTTATGGGATTAAAAATGTGATGGCAGGCTTAACCACTACAGACCACCACCTTATCAGGGTGCTCATAAGCAGCAGAACAAGACCTTGATAGTGGCTTGGCTGCAGGAACTGCCAAGGGCATGGTCAAGGATGCTGATCAATATTGTTTCATTATTTTCTATATTCTTCCTGTCTACAGGTAACTTCTGTCTCATCTTTTACATACACTGTAAACTATTTGGAGCTGGCACCTTATTAGTAATCTCAGTTTGTACAGCACTTAGTAAAGTAGGGATCAGGTCCACCATTCTGCATTACAAATAGAATCAGCACCACACCAGAGGAGAAAAAAAAAAAAAAACAAAACACACAAACAACACACACCACACACACAACTGAGCTCTACCACATGCACTGAACTTGTCGAGTTTAATCCCATGGAATGGAGGGAAGGTAAAGCCCTTGCAAGTGATAAAAGACACATTCATATCTGGGCTACAGTTTACAGCCACCAAGGAGCTAATCACACTGCTGATGTAAATCCTAGTCTAGACAAAGCTTTGTAAGCTGAAAGGAGTGAAAAAAAATGGTGCAATAGCATAAAGAAAGTTTCACATCCTTCTGTAATGAAGGTTGAGATCATTTCAGCTAAGGCTATAGATTCTTTTAAGCACCAGAAATTCACTGCCTTGACATTTTACCATGTCTTTTAAGTAAATGCTCTAAATGGTTATTTCGCATATTTGGGTCCCCACTGATGCCAGAGTTTATGTTAGCTACCACACAACAGTGATAACATGATGACCCTCAACCCTATTTTCTAGAAGTCCTTCACAATCTCATGCACCAGGTCCACAAGCCTCCTGATTCTTGCTCATTCTGACCATTTTAACCAATCTGCATATCCTATGATGCCTCACGTGGAAAATAACAGAAACAGCATTTCACTAGATGAGAAGAGGATGAATAGGAGATTCAGAGATGAGGAACAAAAGAGCATGCAGCCAAAGCCACTATATGCCTCACACAGTCACTGCCAAGAAGCCAGAGACTCAGAAATCTTCAGCCAGAGTTAAACAAGCATCCTACAAGATTACTTAAAAAAACACACACACACCTGTACACAATAGTAATTCTAAAAAATCCTTGTTCACTGAAAGGTAAGGATGTGTAACAATAACTCAGTCTCAGTACTAAGCCTAGTTAAAGAAATCTCCAGAAACCAGGGACTAATGAGGTAAGCCAGTATAAATGCAAATTGCTGAGAAGCGAAAAATGCAGAGTCAAGACTGCTTTGTGAGGAGGTATATACCTTAAATCCATCCTGCTTTACACAAGGCAGAAATTAATCTAAACTGATGTTGCTGTTGTTATACAGGCTGCCTAGCAATTATTTCTGGCCTTCAGAATAGACCATTTCTATCAGAATAAGCCAGGAGGATGGAGCAGGAAGCAGCGTGGTGAACACCATGGTGAGCTCAGCCCTGAGATCCCCAGACAGCTGGGTCCAGCTTCATTCGCCACCAGAGGGAATAATGAGAGGAGTCTGGCAAGGTACAAATGTGAGGAGGAACAAGGGGATGTGTATTTTCCAGAAAGCAAATACGCTATATTTCAGGCAGGAGTTATGTTCTGAGGCCTTTCATCTGTCAGACGCCATCGTTTTTCTCCTGGCCTCATCAGCTTTTCTATTCCTCAGCATGCATACTACTCTTCTGACACTCCTGTTGCCATAGAACCAGTCTTGCTGTGGTAAGTACCTTGGCAGATCTTCAGATACAAGGAAAACATCCTTTCTGGCAGGCAGAAGACCATGCAACATCATGAGATCAAGTACAGCAAGGGCCAGATTAAATCTGAGGTTTATTAATACAGACTTTGGACAAAGCCTCTACCAAATATACAATACTAACTTTTCAAGCTCAGAATGTGCTAAGGTGGCGTTGCCCTGAAGCAGAATTTATTTTCTGCAATCCCAGATCAGATGCAGATATACTAAAATAAAAGTGTCTTTGAAGTTTTAACTTTTTTTTTTGTACTGATATTAGTATCACTGTGATAAGAGAAGTTACATTATTCTAACTATGCAAATCCAATTCACAGAATCACAGAATTGTTGGGGTTGGAAGGGACCTCTGGAGATCATTTAGTCACACCCACTTCCTAAAGCAAGTTCACCTTGAGCAGATCACACAGGAATGTGTCCAGGTGGGTCTTGAATATCTCCAGAGAAGGAGACTCCACAACCTCTCTGCGCAGTTCCAGTGCTCTGGCATCCTCAAAGTGAAGAAGTTTCTTCTCATGTTTAGAAGGAATCTCCTTTGCTTCAGTCTGTGTCCATTGCCGCTCATACTATCATCGGAAACCACTGAAAATAATTTGGTCCCATCCTCTTGGTAGCCACCCTTGAGATCTTTAAAAGCATTGATAAGATCCCCTCTCAACTTTCTCTTCTCCAGGCTGAACAGACCCTGAACAGCTCTCTCAGTCTCTCCTCATAAGAAAGGTGCTTCAGAGCCCTAACCACCTTTGTAGCCCTCCACTGGACTCTGTCCAGTTATTCCTTGTCCTTCTTAAACTGGGGAGCCCGGAACTGAATGCAGTACTTCAGATGCAGTCTCACTAGGGCAAAGGGGGAGGATAATATCCTTCGACCCGCTGGTCACACTCTGCCTAGTTGCACCCCAGGATACCGTTGGCCTTCTTGGCCACAAGGGCACATTGTTGACTCATGGTCAACCTGTTGTCAACCAGAACTCCTAGACATTCTCTGCAATGCAGCTTCCCAGCAGGTCCACCCCCAGCCTGTACTGGTGCATGGGCTTATTCTGCTCCAGGTTAAGGACCCTACACTTGTCTCTGCTGAATTTCATCAGGTTCTTCTCTGTCCAGTCCTCCAGCCTGTCCAATGAATGACAGCACAGCCTTCTGGTATTTCAACCACTCCTTCCAGTTTGGTATCGTCAGCAAACTTGCTGAGGGTGCCCTCAGTCTCTTCATCCAGGTCACTGATGAACAGGTTGAACAAGACTGGACGCAGCACTGACCTCTGGGGAACACCTCTAGCTACACGCCTCCAGCTAGAACCTGCACTGCTGATCACAACCCTCTGAGCTCTGCCATCCAGCCAGTTCTCAATCTATCTCACTGTCCACTCATTCAACCCGCACTTCCTGAGCTTACCTATGTGGATGTTGTGGGAGACAGTGTCAAAAGTCTTGCTGAAGTCAAATTCAACTTTTTTATCTCTAGGAAATGTTTTCCATATACTTCTAGGTACTGGGACTCAAACTGACAAGATCACATCTGGATTTGCATCCAACGGAAAGTACTTATGGGCTGCTGCTATCTGTGCTGAGGAGTCCTTGAAATGAAAACAAACCAACCACAAATCACAGTAATAGGAAGGCTGTCACTTCTAGATTCAACCACAGAAATGAAATATAATAGGGGAAAAGAAATATTGGCTTTATTCCTAGACACAAAAAGTAAATTATCTGCAGAGAGGATGACATTCTTCTCCTCCCCTTTGTCACAAACCAGGTATCAAATCTATGGAAGTGAGTACACAGAAATTTTCCCACCTTTTGACAGTGTATCTTAAACCACGAAAGAATATAGAATGAAATATGTATATGCTTTGGAGACTATGCATATCTGTTAAACACATGATAAAACTATCTACAAAATTTAACAGCTTCCTGAAGTTAAACAACAAAATATGTAATCTCAGCAATACCAGGAATGTAAGTTCAGCCTTAAATTTCCACAGTTTCCTTGAAGGAGCTGGAGGGGCACATAGGAGGTATTTTGTGAAATTATGTATACATATATACAGAAGTTTGAGAACAGAATATTATTGAGCTTCCTGACCTGGTGTCTCAGGTTGGACTGAAATAATAAAAATGTTAATACTTACATCCTCTAAGTCTCCCACCATGGGTTCAGTGTCTCCTCAGAAAGCACGGTCCACCCCTATCCTCCTGATGGACTCAGTGTGCAGCAGCCAAGGCAAGGCAAATAGTTGCCCCTCTCAGACAGGTGACCACAGACTTTTAAGGGACCAGAAATACATTAAATGACAAACAAACTAGCAATAATATCCATCACAAACATCACATAATTGGATTTTTTTAGCTTTGTTTTTGTATCATCTAATCCCAGGCTTGAACACAGGTTCTGTAAAGCCTAGGTTGAATCAAACACTTGAACAACACAGATTTGCAAGTGTCAGTTCCTATTTAGACACCAAAATGAATGACCTCAAATTAGAAGTGGAGACTTTTTGAAATATGCATTTTGTTATCTAGGTACTCAAATGAGATGTCGGACTTTCCTAAAAGCATTGCTACCAAGTAGCAGCTGAACGGTGGAAAACCCAGCTTTCACACATTTGTTACCTCTGCAGTCAGAAAATTATAGTTGTGTACTCAGCTCTCACAGCCTTCTGAAAAATATGTTCCAGTCCTCCAGAGCTCTGGTATCTGGCAAATTTTCAATATCACATATTTGCTGACTATCCTATTGTGCTCCACAATAATACAGAGTTATGAACCCAGCCCTTCACAAGAAGTGTTCCCATATTCTTTTCAAAAGTCTTCCCTCCTCTACCCAGAAAACTGAAGAAGCAATTCAAGCCCTGCTATGGAAATACTATGTTTGTGTTTTAGCTAAGAGGAGCAAAAATCGGGAAGAACAGAGGTTTACAGAAGAACAAGGGACAAGCTAGCAGCCCTGATGAGAAGTTAGAGTAGGAAGGGTGCTGAGCCCACACGGAAATAAGTTACGCCTCTCCTCCTTTCCATGTAAAGGACTGAGAGCAGAAATGACAGTGCTCAGGTCTGATATGAGCAAGAGAAGCATGAGTCTGGGTGAAGAAAAAAAACAAGGTAAGCAAATATGCAACAACTAGGTTAAAAAAATAATATGGACATTTACAGCACTGCTGCCTCTTATAGGCAGACTGTTGCTTGCTACACCCTAAACTACAATTGCAAGCCATTAACAGCTTGGGATGTACATTTTTCATCTCAAAAGACACCTGGTAGCCACCTGCTAGCTGGGATGGCCCACTCTTCTCTGTCACCTCTGCTCAGGAAAGAACTACCCATCGCATCCTTGAAATTAAGTCAAGTGGGTGAGTAAGAAAGGTTTTCCTAAGCTGGGGGGGGTGGAGGGGAGAGCAGCCCCTTCTAAGCCACATGCCAGCCCTTGCAAGCCAGCCAGTGTAAGGATGCGACACACTGCACCAAGCCGGCCTCAGACGCCTACTGTTGGTGTGTGATGGAGCGCTGGCTTGCACAGCAACAGGCTATTCACACAGGAAGAAAAGGTGCTGTTCTGCAGGGTAAATATCACAGAATAGTTCAGGTTGGAAGGCACCTTTCACCTTGTTTAACCTCTTTGCAGCAAGCAGGGACATCTTCAACTAGATCAGGTTGATCAGAAATCTGGACACAAACAAGTGCAACTAAAAAGGGAACAGAAGGCTTCCACCTGTTACATATGTAGGTGATCTCCTCTGTTCAAGGTTGAGCTATGGTGGTTCTATTGTTACTGTTCATGCCACACTTGACAGATCAAAAACCAATTTCCATTACTATCTGTCTAGCATTTTTAATGGCTTTTAAAGGCACAAAGGTAATTTTAAATAAATAAATAAATAAATAAACCACCCCTTTCTGATTATTTTCTGTGCCTTGCTTTGGAAAAAAAAAGCTACTTGTTAAAATATTCAAGCTTAGTAATTTAAGTTAAGTACTTAATTCCAAGTCGAGGGACTTAAAACCAGATATCCATGTATCTGACTCACTGCCGAGCATTTATAAAAAAGCCTTATTTTTCTGAGAACAAAGCCCTGGGAGTTTAGGACAACGAAAAAATCTGAGAATTACAGCTTAAGCCAATACTAGACTCCAAGACTGAACAAAATCAACCCTTTCTTGCTTTATATATAGCCAACTGGTAAGCTAAGCCAGCCAAACATTTTCTCGAATTTCCATTATGAGTCATTCCAAACACTGGTTAGCTTCACGGCAACAAGTTTGTATGCAAGTAATGGAAGGTAAAAATAATAACTAAAAAAATAAAAACAACCAACAAACCAAAAAACACACAAACCAAAATCAACGAACCAAACAAAACAAAACTGCAGTATTTATACAAGATATGTATCAACACATAATATTAATGAGAAATGGGGGATTGTGTACCACATTAGAAAGCATACCTGGACAAGCAGAACTGACATTTATATCGTGTACAGTTGTGTTCAGTTTAAAATACATGATAGGTTATTAGCAATTTTTAGGAACAGTTGACTTACTATAAATCAAACTCTAATACAAATACAGCTAGCAAGGATCTAGACAAAGCACACACAGAAGACAAACCATAATATTATATTAAGAAAGTTATTTATTGCTTGGCATTTCTTGATGTTTTGAGGCCATTGGTAGACTACTGTCTCATGCCAATTTTTGAAACCCACCTCACAGACTGCCTCTGCCTACTGGTGTTTGAAGACTGATTGTTAAAGTCAAAAACTCCTTTTTTTTCCGAGACATTCTAAAACATCAATTACTTCTATTTTTCTTTCTTTCTAGCTATATATTATCCAGGTTTGGGTCTACTTCACTTCAAACTTCTATCCTCATCATAGTCTGGAGAAACTACCCCTCATTCCTCCAGAAGGAATCTCCACAGGCTTTATTAAGCAGCTGTAATCTTCTGGGAAAATAAGAATACTAAGTCTAGTCTTGAGAAAGCACACAGTCTCTCAAAATATTTCTGAAACTAATGTAATTCCCCCTAGTTTAATTATGCTGACTATGAACATTTTTCCTCTTCAGTTTGGAGTCAAAATTAATTGCTTTCTAAAGATACTTCTCCAGAGCGAGGTCTTATACAGTTTGGCTTTAGAGCAGTCAACTTGAAACTCCTAAAAGAGGTTACAACTTTTTTGGAAATACTTACTGCTTACCCTAAGTACTAGGTGCCCTCACAGTGATTTGGAATTGAATTCATTCATTCATTCACATCTTTGTACCACAAAATTCATTCTAAAAGACCTTGACAGTGCTTTGAAGCCCAAAATCTAGAAGACTGCTTGATCAACTGCAAAACTGAAGTTACCTGGTATCCTGACCCGTTGCTCACATTGGAGAAAAATTGGCATCACTTATTACCTCTGAAGGGTCAACTGAAGCTATAGATCCAACACATCTTTTGAGCAGTAATATCTGTTATTATGGCTATGCACAGTACAAATATAATTTCAAATATAGTGGTGAGCTGAATAAGATAACATCTTATATAAACACAGAAGGATTTTAATTACAGCAGTGCAAAAATAAACAAAATAATATGATGATGCTTTTTTACTGCCTCTTTAACTTCTCAGGTAGAGATTTATTTCTGAAAATATGACATAAGACTAAAAATTCAGAGTTTCTAACTTTGGTCCCTTGAGAAGTATGCAGAATATTCCAAAATGCACATACCCATTCCTAAGGAGGCTTTCAGTCCTTATTTCATTACCTGACAGATATAAAAGAGATTATTTTCAGCTATGCTGTACCTTGATCCTTGTTTTCATCCACCAGTTTCATCTGAAATTTCATCAAAGGAGGTTGTGACACCAGCTAAGAGAAAGATACAGTTTTTTGAGTGAAAGGTCAATGGTCAATAAAGTTAAGCTCACCTATGGTTTTGCTGCACTGTAAGAAAGCTTCCTCAGTTATGTCAACATAAGCAAAGTAATGGCTATGCCTTTAAAGAAAGATTTTCAGTTTGACATAACAGAAGCCGAAGTTGAGATGGAAGGAAATACAATACCATGGCCTTAAAAATATACCCTACTCTTTAAAAGCCCAGCCTTCCTATAGAAACAAGCCTTCTTGAGTGGTACTACAGGGTATGTGCTGGCCCAGAGTTATTCAGGAGTGGTCAATTAATCATCATTTAATTAACAATGATTTGAGAAGCAGGTGGAGAAATGTGTGCCTATCATTTCAATGCAGTGTGATTCATAGGAACAAATGCAGGACAATAGTTTTAAGATATAGAAAAAAACTCATTTTACTTTACCTACCATGTCTTGTCTTTGATGAGAGGACATTCACTAACACCTAATGGTACCATATGGAAAAGAAAAAGCATGTTGAGCACCCTGTTAATACTGAAAATCTTGTTTTGCTTCTGGACTTATAGTAAATACAGCCCTGTTTGGGCATTAACTGAAAGAAAACTAAGCAATCATCTCAAATTTGATTCAATCTCCCAACATTCAGAGTTTGCTCATCTTGGCTTGTGTTTCTCTTTTAGTGCCTAAAAAGCAGGCCCTAGTGTATGATGTATACCTTTCCCATGCTATTTTATAAACTCTAATATGCTTTTCAAGAAATAAATTTTTGCTGTTTTCATTTTACAATAATTGAAATGAAAGGACAGATTGTAGCAGTCTTATTTCTTACTCCTTCTCTTGAAGATACAGATGGATTTGCCTCAAGCAAGTCTGGATGATCTATATTTCTCTGTTTGCACTACATAAATAAATAAATTTCCACACAAGCACAGGTATCAAAATAATCCAAGCAGTTCAAATTTCAACACCCAAGAACACGTCTATCACCTGTACCCGGCCCCCTGCAACAGCTTTCCAGCAGATTCACGTCCAACAACTGCAGCTGAGAGTGGTCAAACACTCTGAACTGCTGAGGACAGTGAGGGTGTTATGTCATGCTTTTCAGTAGCAGCTGTAGCAAAATAAATTACATAACGTGTTATATGTGCTAGCTGGATGCCTGCCCACAAAACTTTGCCTTCTGCTCTCACAACATTTAGGGAAAAAAAAAAGCACCACAACCACAAAACAACTTCTGGCAATATTGTATGGCACTGGCATTATGTTTCAAAGCCTGAGAAGATACTTGAATATCTCCTGGTAATTTCAGAGACAAATGCTCATCTGCAATTTAAAAGATTGGTCCACTAGAAGCATATTTCAGGTCCTTGTCAGCTGAATTTCCAGTGCAATGTACTGTAAAGTAAGTGACATGGTTAGATGTAAAAGACAACTTGCAGCCCAACACCAAATTGGCATTCAAAGTCCTGTTAAGAGTTTCCTTACAAATGATAGTAATAGATCTACTATGACACCGTCTGGAACAACCTATACACAACCGTGTAAAACAGCAGTTCCCATTTGAGGACCCCAAATTTTGTTTCAGGTCTGCAGGAAAGATTTTATAGAGTAAAAAAAAAAAGAGTGATGCTGATGGAAAGGGGAAGTGATTTCTCACAGACTTTCAAAGCTATGAAGCAACCCATAGTATGATCAGTAGGAAATGACCATAGACCTCGTGATGACATTAATAGTCTGTAACCAGAAATATTTGAGAAACCCTGTTCTTGCTTCTTATACCATCTTACAGAAACTAGAGAAGTCAATGACTTCACTAGAATGGAAAAAGTAAACACTTCATTTTGAAATACAGTTCCGTAACCCTTTTTCTCAGAGATCTCAAAAATGACTTCTTCAGACCTGACAGATTTGAAGGAGCAACATTCAGTGCTCTTGCAACTTCTCCTTGTCAACGTTCTTTTCTCCTTGGCTCTCAAGACAGAAGAAACTGAAGGGAGAAAAAGAAAACAACCAAGAAAGTCACAGAAGAATTTGAGAACTGAATTGGAGTGGGGAGGAGAGCATTAGGAATAAGAGAGAGAAAATAAATTAAAAGAATAAAACATAAAACTGAGTCCTACACACAACTTTTTTTTGATCCACACGCTCAAAGCTATATGCATTTGCTTTAATTACCAAAGAGTAGTTTGCAAGCTTAAAATCAAATCCATGTGTTTGCAAAATAAAGAAGTTGAGAACAGTACTGGAAAACAGAGTCAGCCTTATCTAGTCCATCATTAATTAAACCTGTACTGGAATATCTATTTAGATCAGCTCCCTCAGATGAGTGCTACTTCAGAATTAAAAAAGAAGGTTTAGTTTCACCTGCAAGTTCTGTACAGTTACCAAGAAACAAAACCCTCTCCCTTTCAGACAGAGTGCTTAGGCAGGAGATTACTTTGCAATAGCTAATGTAGAATAGGCACTAGGAAATTTAGTCATGCTAATCTTCAGTGACAATAGAGTTTATGGAACCTTTTTGTATACCACAACAGTTCCTAATACTAAACCTCTACTACTAAAAATGAAAGGCACCTTCTGATATTTTTTTATTATTTTCATGTACTCTGTTGTTGGTGGTTTTGATTTTTTTTTTTTCTTGGCGCTTGCATAAAGAAAGCTTATTTTCTCTCCAAGAAGATAGTGGGAAGAATTTCCTGGCACTT
The DNA here is from genome assembly GCF_963082525.1 of Nesoenas mayeri. Lineage (NCBI taxonomy): Eukaryota > Metazoa > Chordata > Aves > Columbiformes > Columbidae > Nesoenas > Nesoenas mayeri. The sequence continues at coordinate 69,345,998 of NC_137541.1, forward strand.
CTCTGTTAACTGAAAAATCAGGGGAAAATATTTCCACTTTCTCCACTGTTAAACATTACTTTTCCTGCTTTCTTAAACTGAATATTTGTTGAAACATCAGCATTTTAAAGCTCAGTCACATAACTCCAATGTTCCTAGCCAGGTGTAAAAAATATTTATACTTATACATACAAAAGTATTTATAAACATTAATTAAGATTCTCCCAGAGTATCCATACTGCTTTGCATGAGAAATTTAAATTGTAAAAGTCATAACATCACCATTAATCTCAGATTAAGATTAAAACCTTGACAATTTCCCAGTCAGCCACCTAGCAGCACCAAGAAGAAAAGCCCAGGTATCTCCTCAACCCATGCTGTGTTGCTCTCCATGAGTTGGATCATGTGCAAGAGGGACACTGGGGCAGCCAGGGAAATTTGGGAAAAACACATAGAAATCCATCTCTAGCTGCCCTAGCAGAGCATCCCAGCAGTACCTGCCAAGAGCAGACCTGGGGGGAACCCAGGTGAGTTTGCATTGTTGGGTACAACATGCCAACACCCAGGAAAGGGGCACTAAGGAAAAACAGAGGGAAAGGAGGAAGCAGAAGGAGCGTGGGGACTGACAGACCCTACAATAGCATTGGCAGCCCTAGGTAACAAAATGTGAACACCTTCTCCTTGATGTCACCACTGCCTCCCAATGCACATCCCCTTGAATTGGTCAAATAGATGCAACCAATTTGGGCAGCCCAAGCCAAGCAGACACAGTGAACATTGACTGTCAGGAAGAAATCTGTGAAAGATCACAGAGCTCCTCCTGGGAACAGAATAAAACCCAGAAACCGCTTCAGAATTGGGACCATAGCTTGTAATCACTTTTTTTCTGAAGGGTAAAAAAAAGAGCCTCCCAAATGCCTATTAAATCCAGGCAACTGTTAGCTCTTGGTAAAGGACTAGTTTGAGTATCCATGCCATTGGGGCTGCCACACAGCACTGATTAAAGTACTTTCTGATCCATTCTGCTAATAGTCTGTGTTTGAGACATGCACTAGGGCCTGGCTATATAGAGCAGTGTTCACATTTTAAATGAAATATTATTAAATGTATGCAGTAGTTCCTTGTCATTCCAGCAATGTAAAAGTGCTAGAGACTAGCCCTGAGGCAGCAGTGCTTGGAAGAAATCCCAGATGTTTTGAAAGCTATGTGTATATGACTTATTTCTTCCACTGGACATACAGATGAAAACCAGAGGTAGCTGAGTATGAAGTACAGAATAAAAACGCAAGAGAGCATGTGTGACTGGTTTACGCCATCCACTCACACCAAGGGAAGCTTTTTGTTTAGAGCAACAATTTAATTTATTCTAAATGGCGCTTTGTCAGACTTCCAGTCAAGGGGTACAATTTAGAGTCAGTCGCCTTTGGTGGGCATTGACACCTGCTCAGGAGAATGAAAAAACACACTGTGGTCTCTGTTTTCTTGGCTTTGAGACACAGATCTCCAGCCATTTCAGTCTTTTCTGATGCCACCTGTACCTCTCTCTCATGAATCTGCAAAGGTGGGACCTTTTCACAGGATCCACAAAAGTGCTTAGATGACCTGATTTTTAATCTGACATCTAGAAAGGTTGTCCCTAGATAACCACATCCTCTACAGCCCAAGGGAGATGTGGCACATCGTAGGTCCCTGTGTTCAAGAACCCACCTAACTGCATGCACCTCAACAGCAGCCACAGCCTGTGGCCCCACTTCTGCCCTCTGATCTGAAAATAACCTCACTTATAGCAAGAGATCTGACACAACACAGACATCAGAATAGCAGTAGTTAGATGAGTCACACTTTCAGCTGCGTACTGTTACAGTCATGATTTCCAAAAAGGCATTTTGCAACCCTTCATAGTCAGAGAATTTGTCACTACCAACAGCCTACTGTTGATTAAAGATTTAGACTTCCATCCTACAAGCACAAGACTGCCCACATATTGAAAGCCAGATACACATACTACTACTATCTGCAACATATGGGTCTTCAATAGTGATTCCACTTGAAAAGGAGTTGAACTGTAGGATTTCATATTCAATGGTGTCAAACTGATTCTATGGAAAATTAAGGGCCATCAAGACTATTTTTTGTATTCCATGGCAATTAGAAAAGCAAGTGTGTTTTCTTTTCCCTAGGTAAAACTATGACATTTTCCTCATCCTTCCTTCCTGAAATGACATACTTTCATTATTGGTAATAGTAAGAGAGAGTCTGAGTTATTTGAAATTGATTCATATACGTTGACTAAAAGTTTAAATTTAAACAACTAAGAACAAAACATGTTTTGCTTTTTATTCCATGCATTTTATCTCAGAGTTTGAAAACAATAACTGATTATAAAAAATGTTTATCAACGTTCCTAAGTTCACGTTGAGAATCTCCAGCTTCTCTCCTGACGTTATCTCTGCTAGTATATTGTACACAAAGGTTTTATGCCAAATATTTGCAAGGATATGCCTAAATCTCATATTCATCAAATCTTGGTTAAAAGGTATGAATTAAAACATAGAAATAAAGAGGTCTGGTTTCAGGTCTTTACTTCCAGCTACGCTGCCAGTTATAGAGGAAGACCTAATTTCTAGTGAAACCCCACAGAGCTTTTTGGATTCTTCATGGCAGAAAGTAGACAAACTTCCAGGATACACAGGTTTACTCACAGCATAAGGTCTTCCAGAATTTATCTGTTATGGATACCAAACACCAAACACTTTTTCTCCAGGAGCAGAAAAAGGCCAGTGCCTTTGACATAGTGTTATCAGCATGACTGATCCTATGAGTCATTTTTGCAGTAGAATTAAAATCTTGACTCTCCAGCTCCAAGAGCAGCCACTCCCTTGCAGCCTCAGATGCGAAAGCCAGCAAGAATGACCTTTATATATATACCTCAACTCTCTCCCATGTATCACACCATTCCAAACTATTGCTGCATTTAAAATAGCCAAAGTAAGTACTTGCAAAATTTGCTTGAAAAGGTTAGGCCAGAAGAAGACAAGCATTTATCCTGAAGTTTCATGGATGAACTCAAGGATGGATTTTGAGAGGTAAGAGGAAAGAGGAATCCACAGACCCTATGCCAGTGTCATTTGGGTCATCCTGAACTCACAACTCCCTTACAGCTGAGAATCAGTGTGGTTGTACAGTCCCCTCTCTCAACCGATGACAACTTCCAGCCCAGCACACAGCATACCAAAGTCACCACTTACAAAGAAAAAAAAAAAATCACTGAAGCTAAAAAGCAAGAAAAACAACCTTCTTTTTTCTTTTCTGACTAGCTTGTACAATCAGAGATGTTATTTCTCTACGAATAAGAAAATTGTTATTATTTTTCTTCTCTAATCCATACTTCTCAAGAAACTGTGTTCATCTCTGTCCTTCACTGGGGAAAGCTTTGTAGTTTATCTCTCTGTGGTTTGAATAGTTTATGCCTGGCTGTTTAAGGGAGTTGAAAGAAACATTGTAAACGATCCAAAATTGTTTATGAAAAGAAGGTTAAAGGCATCAAGCTAGTTGACAATAGTCCTTCACATATTCGTAAAGGTAGAAATATGTGGAAAATGGGTTAAGGGGGCTGTGAACCTCAGTACTTCTTCAGTACTTACCAGTGGTTCCTACCATCCTTTAATACAGTTAGGAGACAAATCCCCCATTTGCTTTGCCTTGCTATATTAATCAAAGGATCAAGGTCCTTTGGATAGTGCAGTCTGAAGGGAAAACACTTCCCAGTGAAAAGCAAACACTTCTCTTCACTATTGGTCCAAACAAAACATTTAGTTTCACGTTAAAATAGAAGAAAATAATTCGGCTTATCTGTATATGAAAACTAAGTCAGCGTTGTGTCTAGATGATTAGAAAGGTAATTTTAAGAGGCTTTTGGTAAACTCAGACTTCTTATCAGCAATATCCCAAGTTTGCTCTTTGCTGTTGCAGTAGGACAAAATAACTCTTTAACCATCCAGTTCAATTTTAATTGTAGATAATAAATATTTTATGCAAAATATTTTGGCCTATTATCCCATGTAAATACAAGGTTTTAAAATAATAAAACATTCTGAAATACTCCTAGAAGGGTCACGAATTTCCATTAGTGATTTCTATTATGCAGAAATTCTGTTGATTGCTATCTGTTCCAATAGTCAGAAATGTTCAGGTACGTTCATAGAGATGCATCTGCAAGATCATCAGACTCTCAAAAACTGACACATGAATGTCCTCTCCAGAGCCTTCATATGGAACAAAAAACCAAAACAAAACAAAACAAAAAACCCACAACATAAGCAAAAATTCTAAATATTTTCATCCCATGCTCTTGAGAATACTAAAAATGCACCAATGTGTTCAGTTCTTCATAAATTAATTCCCTGGATGAATGGGGAGAGTTTAATTTTAAGTACAAACTCACAGGAGATTTTGATCCAAAAAGTCCGTTTCTTGCCTATGATCAAAAGGTTACTGCCCATGAATTTTGATGGAGTTGCTTTAATGCGATGTAAGCATGAAAAGCTAAATAATAAAAAGCTGGAGGGGGGCTATGCAAAGTTTTTCTTTTATACTTAGCTTTAGAAACTTAAGAAAAGCTGTATCACTGATATTAATTAACAGGCATACATTCTTAATGGCAAAGTTACAAAAAAAAAATCCCCAAAAGCCAGATATTAAAATGGGTCCTAGATCACTAGTGAGACACAGGACTTTCACTTCTTCAGTTTACAGTTACCACAAGAGTTTAGTCACGTGCATTTACTAATTTCAGCTTTGCTGGATCTATGTTGTTGTGGCCAGCCTCCATCCTTCTGGTTTCCTTTACTGACTTATATAAAAAACCAAAATGCATGAGATAGAGTTTACTTTGAGTTAAGCACCATACACCTTCTTCTCTGGAGTCAAGCTCATCTACTACCATCCCATTCAGAGACTCCAAACTAAGAGCAGCAGAAAACTTCTGATGGCATTATTTAATAGGCCACGGCTCCCCACTCTTCTGCTTTCAGACACTCAGACCATCAGGCCACTTGGATGCTTGGCTATAGCCAGGCATGATTCATGAACAGCAACACAGCAGTCTGCCACACTTCCCATAACTCCGCTTTTCCTTTTCTACCAGTAGTGCAGCAGCAGCAGAGGCCTCTTGGTTTGGCTACGCTTGTGTACTCACAATCATCTTGGAATTTTTCCTAGCTCTTTATTTTTCTGACTTGTTTTCTAATGAAAATATATTGACGTTTTGCAACCTGCTCTGGGAAACAGCTGCACAATTCAAAGTCTCCTCCACCGCATCAGCTCTGGAATGTGCTCTATCTTATCATTTATTTTGGCAACAATAACTCCAACATTTTTTTATTTGCATATCAATAAGTCTTTTCTGTTCTGCTCATGGTTTTTTTGACTCTTGATAACTGCTGAATTTCTAGTCACACTGTATTAAATTAAGGTACAAGTCCTCAGTTTTCATTCCGAGCTAACAGACTCAGAAGTTGAGTGCAGAGCTTTCCATTAAAATCAAAGGGAAATTCTTCACTGAAATGGAACGTGTTTTCCCTCACAACTGGGGTGACTTAAGGGCACGTGCACAACCAGTTACCGTGGATCAGTTGGCGGGCTGAAACGTATCCAAAACTACCTAATTTTTCCTAAAATGCATGCTTCTACCTTTGTACAGACATATATGAAAGATTAAAGCATTTAAATTGTGCTGTAGATTTATCTTGTACAGGAAAACAGTCATTTAGACTAGAGTGATGCATTTCAGTTAAACTAAACCTACGCAAGAGCAGGCAAACTATTGCCCGGCACGCAGCTGCAATCTACCCATTTTTTGCACGTTACACTGATACAGCGTTGAATTATTTCCCCCGGATGGCAGCTGGGCGCGGCAACGGAGCATCCCCGCACCGAGAGCGACGCCCGTGTCCGGGGCGCGCGGGGCCGTGGGTGGGAAACCACCTCCAGGGAAACCCCGCACCGGGCTCCCCCGCATACCCTGCCCAAGCCCCGGCGGGGGTTTGGGGAGGGGGGGAGGCCGCTCCCGGGGCGGGGCGGGGCGGGGCGGGGGCAGGTGCGGGACTGTGGAGAGCGCAGGTCATTGGGCGGCCCGGCCGGGGCGCGGTCCGGGGGCGGGGAGGGGGCCGGGCAAGGGGCCGGGCAGCCGCGGGAGGGGACAGCCCGGGAGAGAAGCAGGAGAGACGGATTTAAGGAGTGGTGTGGGGTAGAGGTGTCCCAGCTGCGACCGTCCTTACCGTCACCATGCCTGTCAAAGGAGGCACCAAGTGCATCAAGTACCTGCTCTTCGGCTTCAACTTCATTTTTTGGGTGAGGGACCTGCGCCTGGCCCCAGGGGATCCCCCGAGATGGAGCCTGGGGCGCAGCGGGGCTGTGCCTCTTCCCTCGCTCCATGCCCGGCGCAACCCTACGGGGCTGCCTGGGAGGTAGCCATGGGGAGGGCAAAGTACTGGGAGTGGTGGTTTGTTCGGGTTTTTTAGTTGTTTGGTTTTATGCCGGTTTTCTTACTTGTTTTCCACGCCTTCCTCTTCTCCAGGCAAAGGGGGTGAGGTGTGCCTGGCCCTGCTCCCCCACCTTGACTCTCCAGGGCCTTCCCTGCCGCTCCCGGGACTTCCCGGGGCGGTCGCTGTACGCTGTACCTGTCTGCGGGAAGGGCGGTGGCAGCGGCGGCGTCTCCGCGCCGCTCTCCCCGTCGCCGGGCGGGACGCTCCGGGCGGGCGCCTCCTGCCCCGCGGGGCCCGGAGCCGCCTGGTCTCGGCGGGATGGGCGTGTCCCCGGGCCAGTCACAGGGGGGATGCGGCGCTCGGTTACCTGTTGCGGTACTAAATGTGCTGCCTGTCAGGTACTCGGCGGGAGGTGCCTAAGTGAGATACGTACCCATCTTATACTGCGTGTCCTGCCTGATAGCGTGTGCAGGGGATGTTAGATGTGAAGGTAGTTTTTCCCCTCAGCAGTACATACAGTGCTCCCACAGAAACTTTCCTTGCGGTTTGTACTCCTCAGTAGCTTTTTTTTGGTGTGAAGTCTGTAACGGAGGATGCTGAGCTGATTCCTGACAAAGTACACTTGTGGTCACTGTTGTCATGTATGTGAACTCAGCTTGGTAGGAGACTCAGCTGAAGCCATGGCTTCTACCTCAGATCTTCTAGGCAGCATCTTGTAAAGAAAATCCTAATATAGTTTTATCTGTAGGAGCACACCACAAGTGAAAATTGTATGTCCGTTGTGGTTTCTGGCCTGGCTATCTCTTGTTTGCCAGGCAGTGTCAGAAAGTGTGGCTTAACTAAGAGGTTATGGCTGCTTCTCAAGGACTTGGACAATGCTAAATTCAGACGTCCATACCCCATCTTATGGAAAAGTACAGAGAGAATGCAGTACAACTGCCTGTGTGCCTAATGTATAGGTGTGAAGTGTAAGATTCAAAAATGAATTTTCTCTTTGCTGTCTGCTACAGTGGAGAAATACATCTGTGACTCCTTTTCACCCTTTGATGTGGAGAAATTAAGTTGGAGCTGTGGCAAGAAACCACTTCTGGAGTCGGTTACAGTTTTGCACATGGGATGACTAGAAGATGCAATAAAGTGCTTGTGACCTCTCAACTTAAAAATGTGTTTCCATAAGTAAGACAGTGGAACTGGGCTGCAATTGAGGGAAGTTGTGCAAGGGAACTTAACAAAGGCACAGAAAAGCACTTATTGCCACCTGAGACTCACTGGGAGGTTGAGCAGGGGGGTCATATTTGGAGGGTTATTGGTGGTAAGAAGAAAAAGTCTAATGACACACTGGCTGAAACCTCTGGGTCAGTAAAGTGCTAAACCTCTTGTTGAAACAGGAGGAAATAGGCATCATTTGCTTTGTGGTTTTGTATATATATTTCTTAAAGCTACAGACTTTGTACAAACTGTTTTATAGTACAAGAATGCTTGTTGTGGGAAAGGCATTGCCTCAAAAATGCTTCCAATGTTAGCACTGCCATTTTGCTATCTAGGGCACAGGGCTGAGAACAGGGAGTGGCTTTTCATTTAGCTTGGGAGGCATCTGTTGCTTGGGGCTTTCATGGTAAGAAAACTCTGACGCTTTATTTGCACATTTGAGTGCCCAATAAGCATAGATGCAAGCTTGACCTCTTAATGGAGTGGAGGGGAGGAGGAGTTGGGATTGTACCTCCTCTAGGTTGGTGCTGCTGCCCAGAGGAGCCATGAGGGTGCATCTCTTTGAGTGTCTTCCCCAAGCAATGGCTTTGGTCACTTAAACACAGCAAGGATGCGAGGAAAAGAGGAAGAGAAAGAAGGGCTAAAGGAAGATAAATGCTTCTTTTTGGGGTGTCCTGGCCATGAGCTGGAAGCACTGAGAGGCAGTAAATGCAACAGCTGGGGTTAGCCGGGGTTAAGTGTGTTTGTAGACCAGCCGGAGGAGTCCTTGGCTCTTGGAGTTCAGTATATGTATCTGTGCCCTACCAAAACTGTCGGAGGGGAGTTTCAGTTATGGTGTTACTGAACTTCATGTCCTGTGTGGAGGAATAAAGTAGCAATGTCTTGGGCTATTTTAGGCTTTTAGGCTTCAATGCACAGTGTAAAGAGAAGGTGTCTTGGGGTAGGCAGCACTAGAGGACAGGGACAACCCTGGTATGAAAGAAGGCTTTGATATTATTACATCAGAGATGTGAGAAGTCCATTAAGTACTGGAAATAAATTGAGCAAAAATGTGCCTGAGTGCAATTTGGATTTTAAACTTGAAGGCACAATGAGTGATAGGCTCTTGGCCTTGGAAACATGTACCCCCCACACCCCTCAGTAGGAGGAACAAGCATTTTCTTGCTTCTGAATAGTCTGTGGGTGTGGTGTCCTATTTCCCAAGTGATACTCTGGAATGGTGACAATGATTTAGTTAGATTTAATGCACCTTCTGGAGCAAGAGAAGCTAAGAGGTCCTGTGAAGCTGTGATCAAATTTACACAGTACCTCCTTTTTCTAAAATAAGTTGCCTCAGAAGAATAGGTGAGAAGTTTAAATGGTCTGCAGCAAACCTGCATGTATTTGTAGATTGCATGTTAGGTGGCATCTATTTGCCTCCATTGGAGACTTGAGTGAGGGCAAGAGGAAGCAGCAAGAACAAAACAGCTGGATATAGCAGGCTATTAAAAAAAAATTGACAGACTCTCAAATAGTTGAAGCTGTGTCCAAAGGTGATATAGGTTTGTAAATGCTGGTGGATTAAATACAAAGATATAATAAGGCCAGCCAAAAGAAAGCTTTAGGTATAACTTGCAAAAGCAAACCCAGGTAACACATTACTCTTCAGTTACATTAGGACCAGTGAGCTTTCAGGGAGTCCATACAGACAGTAATGTGTCCAGGCATAAAAGTGCGTTAAGAGTGAAGTGCTGTCGGACTTTCTCTTACTGGATGTGGTTGGGGAAAACCTTGGGATGTACTTTTTTTTTAAACCATCTTTGACTCTAATTCTCTCACAGGCTTGAATTTACTTGTTGGTGTAAAGGTGGTGAAGAGCAGGTGCTGATAAGCAAACTTATGAGGGTCACACAACATTTACTTCAGAACTACAAATGCATTTTGATTAGGTAAAACCTCCTGTTCACCACTTACCTCAGTGCCAGAGGGCTGGAATGCAGTGAATTTGAGGCTTTTTTTTTTTAATGCTATTCTACGTTATGTAGAGCGTTGCACACATGGTGCCTCTGGAGTAGGCAGAGGAGAGGACTCTTTAAGAATAATAAGTTTGTGTACAGATGGAGATATGACATTGGGGAAGAGAGAATGGCTACTGTAAGGGGAATTCAGACTTCAAGAAGCTGTTAATTTTGAAGCCTTCAGAAACCCAAGTTTTGGAGAGAGAGAGTGTGGTGGTTAGTGGTAGTTCACTTTTTCAGTGTCTCCTGGAAACCTCAAAGCTCTTCGGGAAACTAAGCAGTACTAGAGTAAGAACCTGTAAGGAATGAATTGCTGACTGAGGAGAGGCATGGCTGAGATGAGGTGGAGCTCTCTTGCGGTAGAGAGAACCAGCAGAGCTGGTATGCAGGAGCAAACTGTGTGGTGCTCAACACAGCCCCACCTAATCTGAAAATGCATGTAAAGTAACACTTCATTGCCTTAGCGGCATCCAGTATTCAGAGTGATGAAGATGAGTGAATGCTGATGTAGCAGGCTATGTGACAAGATGGTGTGTGACACTTGCCAAAGGTAGGTATCTAGTAACATGTGGGAGGAAGGAGCAGAAAGTAGCCTGGAGATATGAAGTAGTTGGATCAGGAACACCCACTGCCAAAGGGATGAAATCTTGGGAGAAAAGGGTCTATGGTAGTTTCATGAAAGCATCAAGTGGGTACTCAGTACCAGCAGATAAAAACCTGCTTCAGAAGTGAAGAACCTAGAGAAGCAGAAAGATGGTGCCACTGCATGAATCCGTGGTGTGCTGCTGTCTTGCAATGCTGTGGGATGCTCTGGTCTTCTGTCTACCTTGAGAGGAACATAATGGAGCTTGGTAATGTTTGGGAAAGGAAGAAGAGATTTTCTGTTATTTGGAACTGTTGAGTGAATTTGGATTCTTCAGCCTGGAAACATGCTAGAGGTCTATAGTATCACAATTGGCCAGGTATTATAGTCGGTAGGGCTTGATTGTATCAAAAGAGTCAGTGAACAAGAACAGAAGAGTATTTAAGTATGAGAAGATGAAGTTTTGGAAAATGCTGTCATGGTGCTTTCTCCCCAACATGTACTGTGGAGCATACAGTTCAATGGCTAACTAATGCATGTAGTGTTTGGCAGCCCTCAGTTAATTTTTCCAAAGGTACAGTCTGTCTTTGCACAACCTGTAAGTGCTCAACATCTAAAGTGGGAGGTTAGTCCTGGGAAAGGCTGCTGTCTGCCCGATTCTAATAGCCCTCCTGAAGAGTCCCCTTGTAGGATGCTGTACTAGATTATGAAGGTAACTGGTCTGATGGCTTTTCTCCAGTTGGTAAGGCCAGACCAAGCATACATCTCCTAGCATGATATCCTCCAAAACTTTTGGCACTCCAGAGCTTTGGTTAAAATGTGCTTGTGGCCTGAATGGCAGGTATGGGGGGTTGTGGGTCATTGCTAGAAATGCTTGTCATGCTTCTGAAGTCTGAAGCACTGCACTCATCTCTAACTTGTAGAGAACCATTTTACTGTCGCACTGTAATAGATGAGTAAGTTACATCATCCAGTCCCTTCTCAGAAGGGTGGCTGCCTTTTGCCTTCAGTTCAGGTATCACTGCAAACACTAGGTTCTTCACTGTTGTTGTGCTTCTTTGGTAGGGCCGGTGTGTGTCCACCTTGGTTTACCTACTGTTCTTCTGTTTTGGGATTACTGGCCCTGGCATCTTTGGCATTGTCTGTAATGAAAGCTGTACCAGTTTAGGTCTTTGCAAGTTTGTGGTTGGCGAGGGAGGTGTTGAGACTGATACAGAAGTAATATTAACATTTTTCTACCAAGCTAACTCAAGCTTGGCAAGAGGTCAGTGGAAACATCACATTATGTGCCTTACACCTAAGTGGTCCTGCCAAAGCTGTTTTTGAACAGCCTTGGTGTCAGCACATGCTTAATTATGTTGAATTGTGTAATGAGTGACTACCTCTAGCTGAGCTCCCCTAACTTGCTGAGTTTGCTTAGTCTTGTTGGCCCTGGTGACAAAATCTTTTCCTAGTAAAAGTGTTGGCTGCTCTGAGCAACTTGCTGTGTGTTGGGGAAGCACCTGGCATAGCTGTGCATATGGAGCTTGTGCCTGTGTATTGTCCCCACAGACCTTCTGATGCTGAACAAAAGCAAGGGCTTGCCATTGTTAAACTTAAATGCTAAGTTTTTGCCTTGTGAATTTTGTGGAATGTGAAGACATCTGCTAATATTTGTAATCTCATTATTATAGGCAAAGTGCTGTAGCATACAGTCAGAGTTCATGTTGAGTCTTTGAGCAATGATTTTCTTGCTTCTTTACACTACAAGGCAACTGTCTTGTCCTGGCTCTCCACACTTCAGAGTGACTTGTGTTATGTAGATGTGCATTTGTCTGTGGGAATGCCTGCTAAAGTAAGATTAGGCCCGCAGGGCTCTTTTCTGTAACTTGAAGATACCTGTTCTGAGCCATAATTTCATCTGCACATGCTGCACCAGGAACAGCCAGCAGCAATTTGGTGCTCTGCCTTCTGCAGAGGGTTTTCCCTCTTCAAGTGGAGAAGGGGACTTGCAGGATGGCCAGGAAAATATGCATGTGTGTTTGTATGTATGTATGCACACACACGTACAAAAGGAACAGAAATCAGTTGCTGTTGCCCTCTGTAATCAACTGACTTAGTTGCTGACTGCAGCATATGAATCAAAATACTGCTTGGGCTCAGCTCAAAGTAGTTTAACTCTGGTAAGTGCTGTGCAGTCAGGAATGGAGTTGAAGGGTGTTGCCTTGAGAAATTTGATGTGAAGCTACTTATAGTTAAAGTTCTAGCAACGCTACCTCCTATTTGCAATTTAAATTGCAAATGTAGTAGACTGACTTCTGAATAGGAACTTGTATGAAATGGGCACTAATCTTGGCGGTCGTTCAGGAATTCTGTAACGCTGCTCCTACTGTACTGGAGCACCATTTTATTACAATAAATGCTGTGACATTAACTTAGCCCACAACATTCTTGAAACTAGCTTAAGCAGAGAGAAAAATACTTCCTTTCCCATCTACTTTTTTTAAAGGAGTTTGGAAATAGCTGCAGTTTCTTATATAACTGCTAGCACTCACTGCACATCTGTTATGAAAGCTTTTTTTTTCAGAAGTTTGAAAACCTGTGCTGTTGTGGATAACACTAATCCTGTAATTAAGGGTTTAAAATAATGTTGAGTTTCACTGGTACTTGCTGTTTATGGGTTTTTATTTATAGAGTACCAGCAAGTAACAGGACAGAAACAGGCAGTTCATTACTGCTAGTAATGTCCTCAGTTTCTTTGCCTATGTGCTTTGCAACATCACGTATATGGTCTGGGCTTCGTTAATCCACTGTCTTGCACAGTGAGGAAAAAGTTAATTGTCTGACTTATGCAGATCTGAGATTTTTACCTGATTTTTTTTACCTGTTTATGAGGTGAAGGGAAGAGAGTGGCTTTTTCATTGTACTTATGGCACACCCTGGGTAAAACTCATGCAAGGAACAGTCATGTAGAGCCTGACATAGCTTTTTTACTTCAAGAAAAAATAATTAGTAATGGTAATTCTTTAGGTGCAATGCTGAGCTGACAACACAGAAAGTAGCCTTTATTTTTGATGAGCTCTATTTTCATATATTAACCTACTTTCTGCTAGAGGTAAATGCCATGAACTTGAACTGGACACAATATTCCAGATGTGGTCTCACCAGGGCAGAGTAGAGGGGAAGGAGGATGCTTGAGGGAAGTGTCCCCGCTCCCAAAGCTTTATCTGCCAGCTGTAAGGACTTGATAACTGCTTGGACCTTGAGCCCCTTGAGAGGTGGTTCTGTCCATGAAAAGGTAAAATGCTGTAAGGTGTCTGCAGCAAGTGGGGTGCTTGCCTGGGGACTGTGGCTTTTCCAAATGGATCAAAGTGACAAGGTCAGAAGGGACTGAACAAAATGGTCCTTGCAAAGTAGTGGTTAAACCTAAAATAAACTTTCTAGCCTCACAAAGTAGTGTCATGTACTACTGTATCATGGGATATGTTAACAGAAATTAGCATTTCTAGTTTAAAAGGCTTAAGCTTTTAATGTCTTTATACCTCTATCATTAAATCTTGTGATTCCCTGTGCAAGTCTACTGCTAGAAGACCATATCTGTGAAATGTCAGGTATTAAAGAAAAAAATGGCAGAGGAAATTGCTTGATAGCATGCCTCAGCCATGAATGCTCCAAGTTCTTGCAGGAGCTAGTCAAGTATGATGGGGGAGGAAGGCAGAATATTCTGTAAGACTTCTGCCTCCAGGATAGATAGGTTGTTTCTCCTCTCAAGTATACAGTGACTGCCTTCTGCAGAGGTACAGATCCTTTGTCAGCATCTCTTGTCACATAGAAGGCTGAAAGAAAGCAGGCTGTCAAAGATAAATAAGGGTACACATCCTTAGATATGCTCAGAGACAAAACAATTTAGTTTGCAAGGGGGAGACCAGACCAATGGAAAAGGATGGCTTTGGAGAAGGTACTTGTCAGAATGGGAGGCTGGATGGGTGGGAGGAGGGAAGTCCTGCACAGGAGGCTCACTAGAGAAGGTAGAGGGCTACATAAGAAAGGAAGACAAACCGAAAAAGCTGTTTGTGGTTTGGTTTGGCTTTTTTTTTTTTCTCTGTTGCAACGAAGATACATTTAAAAAAAAAAAAAAGACGGACAAAAGCCTCCATAGGATTAGAGGATGAATGACCAGGTGTTTTTATCCTTGCTTAGTGTATGTCCATTGCAGCTATAGGATAGGGATGAGTCAAGTAGAAATGTGCTGGGAGCTGTAAAATGCTTAGTAGTGGTTGGGAGAAGCACAAAGAAGCTGCGTTAGCTTGAGCAGAGCATTGGTAGCATACTTGAGCCAGGACATGCTGTTACTGGAAAACAGTTATCATAAACTTTTCCAATACAGTGAGTGAATAGTACCCCTTTGACTTAGAATTTTGGTCAGATTGATAAAACAACTGTTTCCTGAGTTGCCTTTCCAATACTTGTTACTGCAGAAACATACTTCTTACATGTTTCATAGCACACAAACCTGCTCTTTTAGTTTTGTAGATTATTGCACACAGAGAGGGACTAGCTTCAAGAAAAGTTTCATTCTTTTTCTGTTAAATTTCTTTTTCAGCACAGGATAGACTTAGAAATATCCTGTTAGTCAACTCCTATGACAAAATGGGTCTGTTGGTCTGTTACATTGGGAAAACACTTGGATTAAAAACCTAACAACCAGCTCTTTCGGGGATCTGCTTCCGTGCAGCCCAGACAAGGGGTGCTTGCACCTCTTTCCGGGGGAGGAAAAAGACTGCTACAAAAACCGCCCCAATGTGGCTGCCAAAACCTCCTGTCACAGCACTGGTGAGCGAAAAGGTGGCCACATACCAGCCTCCGGTGTGCCAGATTGGTCTGAGATGCTGCCAAGGTCAGTGCGTGCCTGTGGCGCTGTCCTTGCCTCTTCCTCTGTGCCCTAGTCTGTTGTTGTTTTGATGAAGACTCGAAGTTTCAAATTACTTTCTTGCTTTCTGCTTTAGAACTATTTTTTTTTTTTTTCAGTGGTCATTGTGGGTAGGAAGAGCACAAACCGAGAACACAAGTTTGTTTTCCTTAAGAAACTGAAACAAAAAAGTCTCTTTTTCTTGCAATAAAGAACTGCATTTTTTTTCTAGTTCACCATGGGGAGAATCATCACTTTACTTAATCCTACAGTTTATTTAGTGATGTGGAGTAGTTCACTGACACCAAGTATTATTGCTCTTCCATGATCCCATAATAAGTATCCTGCCTCTCTGTGATCATAACTTTTTTTCACAGGATGACTGTTTTCCCAAGGGGAAAACATGACACTTAACCCTTCTATCATCCCAGTTAAGTTCATTTTTTTTAAAAGGAAGTATGTCAGTTCTCCCTGGTGTTAACCAGTTTGTTTCTCAAAGAGGTTAACAGAGCCTTCTGCTTTGCTTGGACTTGTAAAATTACCTACATGACTGTAATATGTCTTAGAGTTCCTTTACAATATGAGTACTCTGGCTTTAAAGGTTTGCTGAGGGATCAGCTCTTGGTTTTAGTTTTACAGACCTTTGTGTTGTGCTTCATTTGCAGCAATATTCTGAGCTCTCTGACGCTGAGGCTTGTCAAACCAGAAACATGGGTAGATGCAGACAGCTGGGTGAGCTGGGGCTTGTGACTTTGCAATTCATTAGTTCCTAGGAAAACAAGCAAAGACTGCAGCTTTCTTCTCCTAATGTTCCAGATCTGGATGCCTATAAAAGCTGAACACTCTGACTCAGGAAAGAGAGTCTCAGAGTATTACTAAGTACTGGGTGACTTAACTGTAGGCTGGAAGCAGTGTGTGAGTTTTTCCATCACTAAGCCCTCCTGGGTTTTGGACTGAAGTGAGATTGCAAAGGCTTTTTTCAAGTGATGCTGTAGCAGTGAGCATGGGTAGAACAGCAATCCTTCTTTCTGCCAGTCCCACTCTTGCTCCCCTCCCCCTGGAGTGCTGCTGCAGCACAGTAGATTGAAATAGTAACTCTGTGGTGACATACTGCATACTACACCAAGGTTCTTTGGCCCAGCTGAAAACTCTTTTGTCAGGATAGACCAAACAAGGAAGCAGCAGCTATGTGCAGACTTGATTCTTGCTACATGCTTTGGGGTGTGTAGGCACAGGTTTACTCAGACACCAACAAAGTGCCTTTTGCATATGTCTGGAAAACTCCTTTTGGGTTTGGCTCTTTATGCATTGTGTATCACTTCATCTTTTTCCCAGCTAAAACCCTGCAGCTCCTCTTTGAGACAGGCTTGGGAGTCAGGTGCCTGCTATACAAGAACTGCTGGTTTTTCTGGCACAGCTGGTGACTTGCTTTTCTTCACTGATACCCAAGCCCTGTAGCACACCAGTGAGGATGCATTCTGCTGACAAGCTACAAGGGACATACCTTCCATTAAACCCTCACTTAACTCCATCCTTTTTGTCCTGTGGAAGTCTTCAAAGCTTTATTCTTTTTGGTAAAGCAAGCCTTGGAGGTTAGCAAAGACATCCATGGCCAGCAGAGCTACGCCTGCTGTCAAGGAATGCCAGTAATCCTGTGATGGGGAGAAAGGGCCCTTGGGCTCTCTGTGAGGAGAATGTGGGGCTGGGGCAGTCTGGCTTCATTTCAGGTGCTTTCTGTGGGGATTCCTTCCATATTCTCACTGAAAATTAACTTTCTAAAGTAAACACTTTCCAGTTTCTTGGAGATGAATCAAGAATGTTGTTCCCTCCTAGAAGGAACTACTTATCAGAGATAAGGCTTTGTCTCTTTTTCTTATCATATATGCTTTGCCTAACCCAAGCTCTAGACTTTCTGAACTTTTCTCACTCTTAAGTTTAATTTTTTTGTCTGTTGCAATGTGTGGCATTTCTGTCCTCATCTCACTTTTGTAGAGATTTTTTTGATAGTTAAATAGTCTTAAGGGCTGAAAAGCATGGTCTCCAGCTTTCTAGTTTGTCCTTGTTTCTTTTTTTTTTTGTTCCTGCATGCAACCTGACCCCAGATTTTCTTTTTAAAACAAGGAGGTCTTGGCCTGTTCAAAGCAAACTACTTGCATTTGCTGTACTCTAGTGCAATTCCCTCTTTTTTGCAACACTTCTCCAGTGCCTTCTGCTAGATGTTTCATTCAGAACCTAATTTATACACACAATGAGACTTAATCTTGAGACAAAAATGGCAAAAAGCCTACCTCATGCAATAGTAAAGACCAAATATTATGTTTTTATTATAACTATATTAAGAAGAAACCTCTTGTCAAATGCTTGTAATTGCAGATGGAGGAAACGTACAGTGGTAAAACTGATCATTGAGCTCTGTGTACTCAAAATTCTATCAATCATATTAAAAATGGTACTGCAAAGGCCCTATTATGGCTGAAATTCATTATCATGCTTTTGAGTAGAGGAGTCCAGTCTCTTGCTGCAAACACAGACACTGATGTTAAAAGGAATCTGGAGGCACACAGGCGGTGATGATAATATAATAAAACTAAATATTATCTACAATTTTATTGTGCCATTCCAAATCAGCACAGAGCAGTGTTGCTATTTCAGCAGCCTCTATTTTTCTCTTCCTATCAGTGTGGTCACTTATTGGATTGTTTTTATCCTGTTTTGTGAAAAAAGAGCAATCTTTCTAAACTCTATATTGCAGTGCACTGAACACTTAGTAGTCTGTTTAATACACTAAAACTTTTAGCTGACCTCACAAGGTGCTTTTTCCTTATGGTACACTTGTGAAGATTTAAGATCACTAAGCCATACAAGGTCATTACAGTCATTCAGAATAAAACAAAGGGTGGAGGGATCAGTGGAAATATTGACACTTGGCACTTTGGTAAACCTTGGGTATTTTCAGTAAGAAAACAAGAATGGCATTGTTCTCCTGTGGCATTGTAGTTTAATATGTAAATGTATCTGTCAACAAGATGCCTCAAGCCAGGAAATAAGTTTGTTCTTTGGTATCCCCATCCTTTTATGCTGGTTATTTGTCACCACCTCTTTAAATAACAAAGCTGTATCCTGTGTCTACTTCTGATGTTGTTACTAATGCAAGAGTGAATGCGTTAATTGGTATTATTTGACAAGGTTTACTTGTTCTTACAGCTTGCAGGAACAGCAGTTCTTGCAATTGGACTATGGCTTCGGTTTGATTCACAGACCAAAAGCATCTTTGAACTGGAATCCAACAACACTACATTTTACACAGGTAAGCAAGGAAATGGCTCAGGGTGATAGATCACACTTGTGCCCTGATTTCCCTACTGCCTAGAAACCTTCATCTTCCTCAAAGGCTAAAGACAAAATGGCTGTAAACAGCCTCAGTGGGGCAGAGAGTAGCTGCCTCTGGCAGGTGCAGGGGACCAGACTCTGTTTATGAGGTGTCATGCAAGCAGCAGCGGTGTCACACCAGTAGTTTCTTGTCTCTCTATGCACTGTATATCACTTCATCTTTTTCCCAGCTTAAACTCTGCAGTTCCTCTTAGGGTGCTGTTGGGTAAGTGTTTTGTAATCCCAGGGACTCCTGGGAGATACAGAGGACATCTCTTCCTGGTGCTTCTCACAAGATGAGTCAGTGAAGTTTCACTCTAAACTAAATGAGTAATCACAGACGACATGAATAACTGATTTTTTCGCCCCAAAGTGACCAGCATAAGCTACCAAAAACCACAAGCCTATCGCCTCATCTCTCACAAGGAGTATACGTATTATTGTCTAACTCTTACAGCCCTTTGTATGCTACTTTATACTGAGTGCAATGGAAAGGATGCACAAATATCTTGATCTATATGAGCAACTGTTACAGGCAACCTACATCAACGTAGCTTTAGTTAGACCAGGTGGAAGTTATTCCTTAATATTATTTTGTTTTGCAAGATTACCAATTAGGGGACAAACATGTATATTCAGTTGGTAATTCTGTCATTGTAAGAGTTCCTAACTGAATTGGATTATATTCTAACTTTAAGTTTTTGGTCTCTACAGTCACTTTTAGGCTTTCATCTCTGATTTGTACCATCCTTATACCTACATTTCACATCCTTGTAGCACCTGGATTTGCCATGTCCTTATGGCATTACTTGTTAGCCATCCACAGCCTGGTTAAGTTGGTCTTTTTCTTGCCAAGGAAACTGTCTCTTTTGGTGAGCTATTTGACCTGTCACAACACCCAAACTGGTGTCTAAAGGATTGGTAAAGACTGTGTAAGGTATGCTAGTATGTGCAACTCATGTTTCAGTCTTATAGTACCAGGGTAGCCTATGCCTATGGGAAGTGATGTTAGGAATGACAAGTTAGGTTTGTTAGGAACCATAGTCTGGAATATAGAAATACATGTGTGACTTCCTGAAGAAGCCACAGGCACGCAGAGCGCTTATCTGTAAGAAAGCTTTTATTTCACCCTTGATGTGATGGCATGGTAGCAAACGGTGCTTCTTGCAGCTGCCACAAAGATTTCCAGATGCTTTTAACTGGTCCTTGGAAAGGGAACAGAAATCTAAACTTAGCCATTGAGCTGAATATTTAACAAGTCTTATTTTGGGTAGTCTAAACTATTTCACCTCCTAAAACACAAAGGTTTTATGATGTGATACTTCAGCTACTGACTGAACACAGCAAAACAATGAAATAAGCCTACTCAAAATCTCTGTAGGTTAAACTGAGTTTTAAGTAGTTTAATAGGAATTACTATTTAGACATATGTTTCTGGGAGTAGTTACTGACTGCAGCTTTCAATAGGAAGTTAAAGAAAAAAACCTGTCAATTTGCACCTAATAACAAAGCAAGTTACCTCAAAAGCTTTCTCTATGACTGAAAATAACTGAAACAAGAGGTTCTGATGTACTCTTCTCAAAATGGAAAAAGTGTAAACTGGGCTAAAAAAAAAAAAATCTGTGCCAGAATTTCCTGCTGATAAGAAAGGTCAGGCTTAATCACTTACATATGCTTAATCAAGTAGATGTTTATTTTAGCAGCTAATCTTTTTTGTTTGCATCTAGAAAATATCATTTGCAAATGCTTACCTATCAGTTTCTTCAAATAGTATCAATAGGGTCTCTGGAGGACAGTACTGTATTTTTGTCTATATTTATAGAGATGTCATTCTAATTCTACATGTGTTGTGCTGATTCTTTGTCTTATGTTTCACCAACCCAATAATGCTTTCCTGACATCCTTTGGGAGTGGTTTTCTTGACTACCTCTTTCTACTCTCACCAGCAGCTGTAATGCTTAAGCTGGCAGTTCC
Source organism: Nesoenas mayeri (assembly GCF_963082525.1). Taxonomy (NCBI): domain Eukaryota; kingdom Metazoa; phylum Chordata; class Aves; order Columbiformes; family Columbidae; genus Nesoenas; species Nesoenas mayeri. The sequence continues at coordinate 69,366,482 of NC_137541.1, forward strand.
CAAGTCAAGGATGAGGGGACTGGGCATAAATGAAGTCTTGTAGCCCAGAAATGTGTGCCCTCTATGCTCCAACATTCTCACTATGCTTAAATTCTGGGCAGAATGGTCTACATGCTTCAGCCACTTGATATGGTTTGAAGAAGTACCTGCTTTTTCAAAAGCAGAAAATGTTGAGTTTCTTGTAGTTACAGAGGCTGTCAGGTTAGGCTCCTGAAGCATAGACTTGTACCACTGTGACTGGTGAAATAATTCAGTGTTTCTTGATGAAAGAGCACAGTAGGAGAGCATTAATGACATAGATTATGATGCCTTTTAATACCCATTCTCATAGAGTTAGCATGCTTCAAGAATTCTGTGGTGTTGATAAATCACTGGCTCCAGTGTCTCTAACTGCAGTGCATTCTTCAACTGACGATAAGTTTAGAACTTTGGCCTTGAGCCAGTTTTAAAATGTGTTTTACAATTTGTCTTAGAAAAATGGGCATGACAGGGCTATCTAAAACTTGTGAAACTGCAGTATTGGTGCACATTAATTGTTATAAGTTGAAGTTTTCAGTTTTCTGAATACATCTCAAGTTTTCAGCTGTGTTTGCTTGGAAAATTAAGCATAGCCCTTTTTCTTTTTTTCCTGGAACACCTCTCTAAAGAAACTTAAACCTTGGCAAAAGCTATAAATACTATTTGTGGAATATCTAATTTTATACCTTGCTGCTGAATTTTCAACTAGCCTGTATTCATGTCTGTTTTTCCCCTCCCTAGGAGTTTACATCCTTATTGGAGCTGGTGCGCTTATGATGCTAGTTGGCTTCTTGGGATGCTGTGGTGCATTGCAGGAATCTCAATGTATGCTTGGCATGGTAAGTATTCAGAGTACGGTTTAAATTTTTAACCGCACAATGAAGGAAGGAAGGAAAATGTTGCTATGCAGTTAAAGGGCAGCAGGCGCTAATTGTTTCGGCTCCACATGGACACCTACGTAATGCTAATGTGTTAAATATAGTTTCCATTTCTGGCCCTACATCCAAGTGTCCTTGTTGTATTTGAATACAGCTGACTTCAGGAGTTAGTGACATATTCAGACATTGAAGTATCGAGACTGAGTCTATGTGAAACAAAGCTAACATGTTCATGATCAATGCTATTTATTAAACAGCTTGTTCTGAACTCTGAAGGCTGTGCAATCTTTAATCTTTGAGACCAGAACTGTGGTATTTGATCCTTGAAACAAGCCTCTACTGTTCATAATCACAGGATGAGCTCTTCTAGTTGATAACTGCTCTGCAAGCCAATTATTGGAGAGCAACCTCATTGTTTTCAGAGTGGAGGGGCCAGGGAGTTTACTAGGTTCGTGCACATCTGTATGCTTCTGGAGCCACTCATCCAAATAACCAGAAGACTTAGTTAATAAAAGACTACTACTATAGTCAGTGAAAGAACAATTCCCCTTCTGTGTCATGGAAGAAGTTAATTTCATGTATTCCTTGCAAAATAATGCCTCTGGCCCTTTGAAGTTCTGAACAACTCTTTAAGGTGCCTTCAAATAGTAATGGTAGTTTGGACCTGGTAGTCAATTAAACACAGAGATGACACATTTCTTTTTTTTTTTTTTTTTAATGGGATATACAAAAAAGTGACCATTAGCTCTCTGGAAGCTGGTGACAAGCTAGGTATTAAGTAGTGACTCCTAAAGGAATAGGAATGACAAACCAGAGAAAAGAATTGATGTCAGGTGTTGTGACCTGGGCAACTTCAAAGTTTGAGTTAACAGGCTTTAATTAACAATGATCAAAAGAGAGGACTTCTGCTTGGAAAACACTGCCAGGCTTTCTGATGCTCCTGGGAAGAAGTGCTGACCCAGTGCAATGTGTCCTTTTTCTTAGTCTTACTGGTATTTCAGACCTCCAATCAGAACCTGGTTGAGTGACAATTCCCAGAAGGCTGAACACTGCAAACTGGATAAGCTTGCAGTTTCTATGTGTGATGCTGCTTTGTGGTGCTGTGGTCTTAATTAATGATGTGATCTTTCTTTTCTAGTTCTTCCTCTTCCTTTTTGTGATTTTTGCCCTTGAAATTGCTGCTGCAATCTGGGGATTTGCAAATAAAGAAAAGGTAGGTTACTCTTAAAAGTTGGTGGGGTGGTGTCATGCTGGAACAGGTTGCCCAGAGATGTTGTGGATACCCCGTCACTGGAAGTGTTCAAAGTCAGGTTGGATGGGGCTTTAAGCAACTTGATCTAGTGAGAGATCTCCATGCCTATGGGACAGGGGGTTGGACTAAGTGATCTTCAAAGGTGTCTTCTGACTCAAACCATTCTGTGACTCTCTGTATGCCCACAAAGTTAGTAGTCTACTGAAATCTATACCAGTACTAGTCAAATTCTGATTACCCAGGGGATTTGGGGGAGAGGAAGAAGATGCATTCTAATATTTAAAAATGAGATTCCATCAGAGAAGACAGAATCCAAGATGCTGTTGCATGCTAGAAATGCCCTCCAGGTAGTACCTGGCTGAGCTGTGAAGCAAAGCAGGCCATCAGTGAAGCTTTGCCATTTCTACATAGGAGCTGGGTCAGCTACAGGCTAAATGTTTTTGCATCTAAAACATGGCTGATCTGGGCTATGCTCTCACAAGCAGTCAAGATTCTGTCTTGTTTCAAAATAAGGTGCTTGGTATCCAGGGTTGCTTTACTGCTTGTATTACAACAGGAATAAAGCAACTTCTAGTGTACAGAAGTTAATAGGCAATATTTTGTGTAACCAGTGGGCAAAGACTTGGTTCTCTCACCCCTCCTATAAGCTATTAGTCTTGGAAAGGAAACAATCTTATCTGTTTAAGTGTGGCTTTTAAGGTGTGTACCAGTTAGGCTCACCTGTTCCAGGTGAGAAATGCTGTCCACCCTCTGTTTCCACCCTCTATTTCTACATCTGAAAAGGATGGGTATTGTAGGTTGTAGATTTTTTTTAATGACTAGCTCAGAATAAGTTTTCCATAATTAAGGTAAGACAGTAATATACTACATTTCTTTGTTATCCTATAGGTCATTGAAGAGTTAAAGGGCTTCTACAAGGAAACCTATGAAAAGAGATCTCAAGCAGGTGCCAGAGAAACCCTGAAGGCATTTCAAGTAGCTGTAAGTACATGGTTATACTTAAACCAGACAGTAATGCAGTTCGTTCACACTGTTCTCCATGTCACTGAGCCCTCTGCAGAAGTCTAATACCTTAAATACAAGAAACCAAAGGATTATTAGTAACGAATTGCAGAGAAGATATTTTTGTGTGGTATTAGTGAATTCAGTACATCTTTTTGTCCCTCTGAACCTCTGAAATGCATAGAGCTATTTTTGTTTTCTAAAACTCAGGAGCACCCTGAGAAACTAGACCGGTGATGTTGATCTAGAGGCACCATAGTGTGCATACCTGCATGTCTATGAGGTTACCTTTGTGTCTGCAAGGAGTACAAGCTGTCATCAAAATTAGCGTGTATATACTTAATGAGATCTAGCTCTTCCTTTCAGAAGTGTGGCCTTTAATGCAATAAAGGCTTGTTAAAATTACACTACAGCAGTCAAATTGTCAGGACTTCTAAGCAAATTTGCATAACGTCTGTAATAAAGCCTAATATAATCTAGTTCTCCTTTTTACCAAATACAGAACAAAAATAAAGATTATTTAACCTGGTTCTCTTTTCCTGTTTTCTCTTGTAGCTAGACTGCTGTGGTCTTAAAGGAGTGATTGAGCCACAGTACATGGACACCTGCCCAAAGAAGCCTTTACTCGAGGCGCTTTCTCAAGTGGTAAAGCATGACTTCATTTACCAACAAATCTGCCCCATGAGTAGAATGAGAAACATGTTTCTGATTAAACCCTTCTGGTCATGGGAAATTCCCATATCACGCTTAGCGACCTATCTCTATGATCAGTCCAGTTATGGAAAATCAACATATTGTTACTGTGGAAAGAACAATCAGGGTCAGCAGGAAACCTGAACTCGCATGGGAAATGTGTGGTCTCTGTGTCACTAAACTCTCTGGCGTGATGGAGAGCATAAGGCCAAAACTTCAACTCAAAAAAGAAAAAAAAAAAAGAGCGCTCTTCTCCTGACTACTACTATCACCAAAGCACCTTTTTGGTGCTACATGGGACCTATCAACTCCCCTTTTGGTTGGAGAGAAGTAGAGCACGGAGTAGAAGCAGGTCCCAAGTTTTGGCAAGAGAAGGGAGAGGGTACTAATGTATTCGTGGCGTGTTTAGGTGAGTCACTGTGAAGCCATTCTCTGAATCAGATTCCCCTGCTGAAATATTGCTGCAAAGGTGCCTGTATGCTGCACACACAGAAGAGGCACCTTGTATAGTTTCCAATTACCCCTTTTCCTGTTTTTCTTAAAACTGGCTTGTAGTCTTGCTTCATGCTCCAAGAAAGCCTACAGGGGTTTTCCATTGGAAAATAGGATTGTCATGATGCAGGAATTCAATTAATGACTTGATTTTTTTTTTTTTTCCACATTACTTGTGCTCTTTCTTTCACTACAGATGGTTTTGTGCCTTCAGATATCTGACCACATGAGATTTCAATCTATATTTAGACTATATCTTTAGTCTTGTTCATACAAGCTGCTGAGTTAGACTATATAGGAGTAGCTGAGGCAGTAGGCAGGTTTTATTATTTGTTTTTATTTTGCTAAGTGTGTTTTAGCTTCATCTGTTGACTTAATCTTGTGATTATGGTCTAGTCCCAACTGTAGAAAAAAGCCAGTAGATATATGGCAAAATTAAAGGGATATAATGGTGGACTGGACAAAGAACAATTAAAGGAAAAAGTTGCTTTCAGCACTTCACTGTGGTCTGCTGCTGGAATAAGTAGGACAGGAGTTGGGATGAGACTGACCAGGTGCCAGGCTCTTAAAGATTTATACCTCTGTAAAAGTTCCTTGTTCTTTTCCTTGGCTGCTATCTGTCTTTGGGGAAATGACTGTTCTTAAACTTTTTTTTTGTTGTTGCAATGATAATTTGTTGTCCTGGGAGCTTCAGACTGGAACCTTCATGAATCCACCTGTAGCCTAGGATGTATGCATGCAGCTCAAGAAATCCTGCCATTCCGATGCACCATGTGTTTGTATTGTCTACAAGATTACAGTAGTAATTGGAACTATCAAGAGTGGCTTCAAATCCATTTTGAGAAGGGCTGAGCAGTACAGAAACTTAAATGCTGACAGCTATAATAAGCCAAGTCTAGTACAGCTGCTGTTGGTCCTGATCTACCTGATCAGCCACAAGCAGTTGAGAAGGGAATCCTGCTGTAGTCAAGGTTCAGTTAAGAGGTTTAGGTACTTGAAGAGTAGATTTAAACTCCTCTACCAACTTTGTGCTGAAACATCCCTGTCTTACTTTAAAGATGTGAAGATAAAGGCCAGTTCAAAGAAGCTCTCAAAAGATGAGTCTTCATCTCTAGTGTAAGCACACTTAGTCAAAGGTGTAGCATCAGTCAGCAGACTTGAGCTCAAGCAAGCAGAAACAAACTGTATGTATCAAACACCAATGAACGCTGTTTCTTTTCAGCCTTGTCCTGATGCCATAGATGATGTCTTCAATTCAAAATTGAATGTGATTGGAGCAGTTGGCCTTGGCATTGCTGTAATAATGGTGAGTTTTCAGATTATTTAGAGGGTAGCCATATGGCCAAAGGGTACTTATGGCAGAAGTTTGAATGGTACCTGGCACAGCAGTCTGCAAGCCCATTCCATTACTGACAAGTACCAGCAGGATCAGGGTGTGTGCTATGGGGCCCCAAGGCAGTACAGTGGGTGGTGTGTCTTGAACCTCCCTGCTTCTGCTTTGGATTAAGATCTGCCTCCTTGTACTTTTAGCAGTGTTGTATTGGTAGTGTGTGCATATAAAGGGTGAAGATGTATTGGTTATGTTGCCAGCTTGCTTTTTAATCCTAATATCTCTTGGGGATCCTTGTGTTTCCTTTATAACAATTAGAGACTCTGCCAGAGGACTGAAGTAACAGTACTAGTGAGAAAATTCATGTTTGTTTTTATGACTTCTCTGGATGAAAGTATGACATTGATACAAATATGCTGGGAAGATTAAAAATTTCATAGGAGCTATGGCAGATCGGTCTTGAAGTATTGAGGGTGAGGGGAATTGGTGTGAATGGACTGAAATTTGAAGCTGAAGGGGCAGGTACACAAACTGCAGAATAATGTTAATGTGGCATCTGAGCCAGAAACAGCAACTATGCTTGTTCCTATCTTGACAGAACAATGTGTTTTGGTCCCCTGATTTCTAATGCATTTGTTTTCTTTACAGATTTTCGGCATGATATTCAGTATGGTTCTCTGCTGTGCTATCCGCAGAAACAGAGAAATGGTTTAAGAGCCAAAAACACAAGACTGCTGCACTATAAAAATCTTTGTCTTTAACTTTAGCGTTCTGAAAGCATTTCTAAAAAGTTATATATTTGTTACCTTTTTAATGCTTTACTTGGTACTGATGTAGATTTGCTTTTTATGTTATAGGTTAAAATGATAAAGGTATATCTGATTCAAAGACAAATATTGTACATAAAATATCTGACTTTCTTGAAACTTACATAATTTGGATGTAATTTATGTTGGAGACAATTTGATACTTAATAAAGAGTAAGATGTATTGTATGTTTTTGGGAAGAGGAGATTTTACTATGCTTATTTATCATGCTGTTTGCATAGCATGGATTTGAACTTGCATAATGTTATATCATTAGGGCTCTAGCATAAAGCAGCAAATACCTCCTATGCCAATGCCATACTTGAAGGGAATTCCAAGAAATGGAAAAGAGGGTCAGAACATGTTAGGGAAGGTACCACCATTCCTCCTTTCCTTGGGGTGTGTGAACACATCAGTTCTTAATTATATTCTTAAAAATTCTGCCGTAACATTTTTACTGTCATTTTCGTATGGGTGGCAAAATGACTGTCATACTGGTGATAGGCAGGCAGTGTCACTTTGATGCAAATAGGCTGGGCTCTACTCTGTAGCCAGCTTGTATCAGCCTGTCTGCTGATGTAACACTGTCCCCTGACATCTGACATGGGTTCAGTCCCTTGACAATGCAGATTCACATAGGGTGTGCTCACAGTGACTGGCTTTGTGCTTTGTTTCTCCAAAGCCAGCAAAGTAGTCTCAAGGGCTTTAGGCATGTATGCCAAATCTCAGGTTTCCAAGTGAGAGGAGGGAAAAAGTTGCATAGAAGATACTGTACAGCTCTGTGATAGCTGCTTGTAGCAGCAGCTAGAGCTGTGGCTATCCTGTTTCAGTTTAAAAGTAGGTATCAGAGAGCAGAGATATTACTGTGGAACCCATAGCTTAAAGAATTACCCATTTGTTCTGGACTTCTAATCTAAATAGCTTTGTGTTTAGTTTTGTTTTGCTTTTTTTTTTTCTCAACTATCTTCTGGTGGGGGCTGTCTATGGACTTGGGTCCTTACCACCAAGTTGATGTGCTATACCTGTATCTGGTGTTCCCCTGCTGAAGTATCTTGGGTATGTTCCTAGAAGCTTCTGGTCTTTGTCCTCTAGGTACAACAAATATCTCTTAGCAGTCCCTGCTTGTTCCCACCTTTCTCTTATAAGGAGTTTGGTATTTATTACGAGAAATATTGCAATTGTTGGGGGTTGGGCTCTGGCTATAGCACTGGACTAATGCAAGAATGTATTTCTCACCTTTGTTACATGTAGTCATTTGTCTAAGAAGCTATGCAAACCATACAGCTCTCCTCTGTAGTGCATCGCACTATTCTACATTAACAGGGCCGCCTTAAAAAAAGTCTGGGTTTCAAAAATGTCAAATGGTAATTATGCTTTTGTGTGCCTTACAGAGACTGAAATGATTCCAGAAAGGAGTTGATCTAATTTTGTTCCTTTGATATATGAGCCTGGAGGGAAAAATCTAATCTCATATGAGAATTTGAGACCTATCATGTGTCTGAGCATTGCCTGAGCTCTTACAGAACAGAGATGTAGCGTTTTTGTCAGCTGTGCAATCCTGGGCATGAGACTAAACCTGGCACCTGAAAAAGCTCAGGTGACTTGTTATCAACCATCATGAAAGTTTGTTGACTTCAGCTACCCTTGCTTTTATTGCTTCATATTGGTGCATGCATTCAAGCCACCAACACCTGTCTGTAGTGTCCAACACTAGCAGTGTTTGGAAATGTCTAAGAAAATGCAGTGGGTTGTAACTAGGGTGACAAGAACTAAGCTGTAGGCTCAGTATCTCAGCTTGTGAGATGTGTTTGGGTGATGGCTATGGAGGAAGCTCTCAAACTGGCATCTAGGTCAGCTTAATGTCCAGAAGCCTTAAGTTTGTACCTTCTGCTGTTGCCACCTTCTACAGAAGCTGGATGAGGGCTTTCTGTGAGTCAGTCTTTACCTTTTAATTCTGCTGCCTTGACCATGGTGTTTACTGCTACACTTTATGCCTCTGTGATGCCTGCCTTCTTCCCCCGGTATTTAAGTCCTACATCCCATCTTTGGCCCTTCTCTTTGAACATCCTCTGGGTGTGGGTTGGTGTTTTTTGCATGAGCAGCAGATGGGTAAGTCATCTTTTATTAGAGAAGAAAGGGCTACTGTTTATTACTTGAATATTGCTTTCCTTTTAGCAGGAGCATGAACTACAGATGTAAAGTCTAGTTCCAGTTGTCTTAATATCTGCAAGCTAGCCTGAAATGAATACTTCTTAGTAGTGAATACTGATGAGCTCAATTATAAGTTTTATTTACATGTAGCAGTTGTGACTGAATTTCCTGAAGAATTTAGTTCTAAGTGATGTCAGCTCTTAACAAAAAAAAGTTTGTAGCACTGACTGTCCAAGCAGGGAGCAAGGAACAAGTACCCATCTGCTAGTTAGGTCAGGATTTCTTGAGGAAGCTGGAGCAGAACATGACTACAAGTAATATGTAGAGGCTCAGATGAACAAAAGGGATAGTAGATTTTCTGGGAAGCAGGAAGTGAGGGAATTGCAATACTGAAGGGGAAACACTGTGTTTGGAACAATGTCAGAGTAATTTATTTTATTTTTCCATGCATATGCTATGGCAGAAGTGACTAACACTGGTGTAATGCTTATGAAGGGAGGGAGAGCAAAGTGAGTCAGGCAAGGATCCCTGTTAGAAAGGGCTCTATCCTAGTTCAGTGAGTCAGCAGAGAAGCAAGTACTGATGCATAAGACCTATAGAGGAAAAAAAATATCTCAAAGGTAGGATGTAATGTCTATGGGAGGAGTAGACAGAGTAAATGAAAATATGACAGTAAAATACTTGTCTTTTCTATGCCATTCTAGCTTCTCCATCAGTAAACAGGTATAACTATGTTAAGACCTTAAAACCTGCCTGGAATGTGAGAAACCACTCCAGAAAGTAAAAGTACCTAAGCAGCTTTGTTCCCAAACACAAGCAGGTTTCTTCTTTAAACACAGGTGCTGCTAATCCCTTGCAATAAATTTGCTTAATGTAACTGTTTTGTGACCAAACTTGACACTATATATTATACATCTATGGGAATTGCTTGTGGATAGCAAAGAGCTGTGGGATCAGAGCAGCCCTTGCCTAGATACTAGCTGGGATCGAGATAGTAGAAGAGATAACTGGTAGTGAGAACAGATTCTATGTCAGGCACTAACATAAAACACCCCCTGTAATGCTGTTAAATGGATAATGTTGTGCAAAGATTGTACGAGGTGTTGAAATGCATGTGGCCAAGTAACAAAGCCTGGATTGCTGCTGCGTTTTGGCTTGTGCAGGTGGTGAAGCATCAACAGGCTCTGTACCCTATTGCTCTGAGGCTGCTGTCAGCTCTACTTCATGTCTGCTGTGGTGAGGAAAACAAGAGAATGTAAAGCCAAAATGCTAAAGGATATGGCTATTTATGTGTTGTAAGCTAGCAAGAAGAGTAGGGAAAAAATAATAGAGTGCATGCAGAATACGGGAATTTGCTTCAGGAAACAGCACATCTACTGTTGCAAGCATAAAATAATGTTTGACTAAGGGGTAAAGGCTTTACAGAGTCCTGAGGAAGGCTGGATTTGGTGATCTATGAGTTAATTATGCCAGAAGAAAGATTTTTAGACTTCAGAAAATCAGAGCTAGCCTGCCTCAGGAATGGAGAGAGTTTTAAGCTACCTGCATGGTCAGCCATGTTGGAAGGTGCAGCAAGGTGGAGAGAGCTTGGTTTTCCACAGAGACAGGGTTTATTGCTGGAAAATAGCTTGCTCCTTTACAGTGGAGTGGGAAAAGTCTTCTGTGGTACAGCACGCTGTCATTTTACAGGAGTCCTAGCACACCAGTATCATAATTGAATATAAGGAAAAAATGACAACAGGTCATTGAAATAGGAAAACAGAGTGGGATGTGGGAAGAAGCTGGCAGTAGTGGAAAGACAGGTGTGACCCTAATGCTTCTGGGGGAGGAGAATAAATGCTATCCTCTCAGCCACTTCAAAAATTTAAATCCATCATACCACATGCTATGTTTCAGCAATTAATAGACTTACTTACTCAAAAAGGGTGGAGATAAGACGTATTTGCAGAAGGGGAGGTTGTAGTTACATGCAGGGTAACTTTGAAAAGAGCTCCTAAACGAACTGTTCCAGTAGACAGAAAAGCCTGGATTTATTTTGCCAGGCTATGCTACTTAGGACTATACCTCCACCCTGCAGAAGGATTTGCAGATGCTTTTTAAGAGCCGCTTGTACATCTCCACTGTTGTTTTTCAGCTTAATATATGAATCCAAGGCCATCTTCAGAGCAATTGCTCTGAGGGAGAAGCGAGGGCTAAGGGTGAAAGTGGTGAGGACTAAAATTGCAGGGATAAATGTGAGTCAGATGCAGTTTCCATGGGGAATGCATTGTGAAGTTCAAGCTGAGTCCTGCCCTGTTTTCTTACAAGGTCTGAAGGCAGGAGCTTGCAAGACTTTGCAGAGACAGCTGCCTTGCAAGCCTCCAGCTGCAGGCAATGATAGAAGTATCTGAGTACTTCATCACCTTTTTTCATCCTGTTTTCTTTATTTTTCACTACCAGCCTGCTGCTGGCAGGAGGCTGATAACATGAAAGTGAGTGAGGGTCTGAGCACCCTGGGAGGATAGGGGTGTGCTGTATTGTCCTGGAAGCTGGGTGAGGAGCTAGGTGATTTGTAGTGGAGAAAACAAGTCCCTGCAGCTGCTCTCTTGTCTGTGAGGTACATCCCATAGGGTCAGGGGATGCTGTCCCTGCATGAGAGTTGCTGCTCCAACTAAGGAGCACAAGCACTAACTTAGCACAGACCAAGCTGGGTTTTGTTGGGTTTCTATGTTTAGGGGATGGTTTAAGCCTATGGCCACTGTATAATTATGATTATAAAATAGCCAACTCTTCAGTTTCTGCCTGTTGGCAGCTCTGAGGAAATGACCTAATTTGAACTGCCACCACTGAGGACCTTGAACTCTATCAAAAGTCACTTTTAAATCAACCTAGAACATCTAGACAGTTGCCAGACTTTGGCAGTGATAAAAATAGGTTAGTGAGATTTTCTTTTTCCACTGCTGGACACAGGCTTCCACATGCATGGATCTTGCAAAATGAATCCACAAGGCAGCCATTCATGGCATGTTGAATGCTTCTCTTCTCTTAGCTGTCTGTTTCATGTTCAATAGATACTTGGGCTGTGGCTGAGAACTGACCTTTTATGCCTTGTTCTTCACACTGGCATTTAGTCCCTAACTTGCCACACACTGGATTACTGCACTTTTGTATCCTACCAGCAAAATTGTTCCCTTTGAAACAGTAACACAGCATGTCCTGCTGCATAAAAGGAGTTTGCAGCTCAAGATGCTACTCTGTGGCTCTGTGTGAGGGAGGAATAGGGTAGAGGAAAGCTGGAGAAGTCATACCACAGGACAGGTTTTTCAGCTTTGTGTTGTTGTACCTACAGCTTATGCTGGCAGTGCCTCCACTCATGGAAAGATGGGGGAGTACTCAGCAGTCCTTTCCAAACCCCAAGTCGCACCTCAGCTTAAGGTTACTAATTAAAAGAGTAGCTTTAAGTATCATTGACACTCCTCTGCTGGCATTTCTCAATCCCTCTCCTTGCCTCAGGCCCTGAATGCATGGTTATCCTTGCAGCAGAGATGCAGGACAGAGTGAGTTGCCAGGTGGGCATCTTGAAATTTCAGATTGCATCCCACTATCAGCAGTGCAACAGGGCCACAGGAGAGACAGAGCCAGTTGTCTGCAAGTCAAGATTCATGACTTAATCTACTTGAAGGTTATTCAGTGCACAGCAGAAATGCAGACAGATATTTACAGTGGCAGTGGATGTTCAATAAAGTTACTATTTTGCTCCTCTTTGTATAGGACTAGTTACTTCTTTGCAGTCTTCACGACTTTATTCTGCATGTGAGTGAAGAAAAAAAAAAAATCTTTATTGTTTGGGGATCATAGTGAGGTTTGTCTCCGTTTTCAGATATGTGTCTGGTTCCCATAAAGCCACACAGCTGTGTGGTGCTATGGGGTGGAGTGGTTGCTCCACAGCACTATGGCTGCCTTTGCCAAGCGGGGGGGAGGGGAAGGGAGAGAGGAGCAAAGTCCACATTAACCAAGACTATGTGCCTCTCCTTGGCTCTAGCTTTATTTGTATACTGGATCTGCAAAAAGGGTGAATGGGGACCTATTTTGTGTTGTCAGCCACAATTATAAACCCAACTGCCTTCTGTGTCCAGTCAAACTTGTACCACAACTATCATTGTGCATGTTTTAGATGAGAAACTACTTTATTTGCAGTGTGACTGCTAGAAATAATTGTTAAATATCAAGCACCTCCTGTTATTTTACAACAGCAAGAGATAAAGCCCCCAGGAACCTCTGTTCTTGCAAGGCTGTTGGTTTGTGGCATAGGAGCACTGTGATTCATAGACTTTCAACCATTAACATTACCATAAGTGCTGGCTAAATAAAATTATTTTCATTGTGTTTTTACTTCTATTTTTCTTCTTTTCAAAGTTTTCCTAGAAGCCATGTAAACATTCAAATTTTGCATGTAGTACAGAAAGGGATTTGCCCCTCTCCCACAGTCTTTGGCTTTAGTCTTTATCCTCTATATAGGGCTGCATGGTGTGCACACCAAAAATGCTCTTGAGAAGAAGCTGAGGTGGGAAATTTGCTGTAAATGGATAAAAAAAATAAAAGACTGAGTAAAATCCCACCATCCTAATCATGCTTTAAGAGCATGTAAATGAGTGAGGCCTTTCCTTGCTCATGTAGAAGGAGAAAGGATGCTGTGCTCCATGCTTTAATATTTTTCATCAGAGGCTATGAAAGTCTCCAGGATATGAGGACAGTAAAGCTCAAAAAGAATTAGGATTGTAGGCTAACAGAGTATTTCACTATAGAAGAGACCTCAGGATGACTGAACTCCTGTCCAAAGCAGGGTTAGCCATGAGGTCAGACTGGGTTACTCAGGGCTTAGAATCATAGAATAGTTTGGGTTCAAAGGGACCTTCAAATGGCATCCAGTCCAACCCCCCTGCCATGAGCAGGGACATCTCCAACTAGATCAGGTTTCTTAGAGCCCTGTCCACTCTGGCCTTGAATATTTCCCCTGGTGGCTTCACCTAACCTGACCTTGAAAATCTCCAAGGATGGAAACTACATGGCTTCTTAGGGCAGCCTGGTTCACTGCTTGGCTGGTGTCCTGGCAAGAAAGTTTTTCCTTATGAGTTTGAGCTTCTGTTTTTTTCAGCTTATGCCTGGTGTCTTACCATGCACCACAGTGAGGAGCCTGACTCCCTCTTGTTGGTAGCCTGCTCATGGGTATGGGAAGGCTGCTGTTAGGCCCCCCCACCCCCGAATCTTCTCCAGGTCAAACAAGCCTTGTAACCCTAGCACCTTCTTACAGAAAGCATGCTTCATCTAGCATACTGGCCATCATGGTTTTCCTCTACTGAACTTGCTATAAATATCTTTCTGATAGTGGGGGGGAGGAAACTGGACACTGTTTTGGATGCAGTGGGTACTAAAAAGCTGGAGGTGATCACTTCCCTTCGTCCACTAGTTATGCTCCTGTTATTGCAATTCAGGATGCTGCTGGCCTTTGTTATGCTGGGGCACAATACCAGCTCATGTTCAGCTTACTGTCTACACAGTCTCCACCTCAGTTCCTCCTGAGGGCCTTTTCAGCAGAGCTGATCCCCAGCCTGGCAGTCCCTAACCTGTACTCTTGCTATGATGTTATTTATTCCCAGATGCAGGAGTTTGCAATTATCTGTGTTTAATTCCTTAAGCTCTCTCTTGTCCCATTCCTTCAGCCTATCTCTCTGAACAACAGCCCTGACTTCAAGCATATGGATCAGTTCCCCTGTAAACATGAGGAAAGTGGATGCCATCACCTCCTTGAGATTGTTGACAAATATGTTAAACATGACAGTTCCCTGCAGACATTTGTTATTGTCCTCCTTTAAAATGAACGTGTCTTTCTTCACACATGGAAGACTCTTGTGGTTTTGGGCTACCTGAATGTCCATTTCTGACAGTCGCCTGAAAAAAGTAATCATAACCATGGCTTTTGTTCTGCTGTTTTCTGGGAAGAGTCTGTGCCCTTTGGCTCTCCCTTGGGATGCTACAGCCCATTAGTGGCCAAGATTAGAAGAACTATGCTGATGAAAAGCAATAAGCAGTTTTTTTGGTACTTCATGGATTTGTGAAGGAAAGTGTGTCCATGATCAAGGACTTTATGGGGCAGAAAGCTGAGCAAATGTGCCACTTGGCAAGTTGTCCCTGTCAAGGTTCCCTTGTCTTTGATGGGACTGCTAATTTCACATGCCAAGGTCCACTAGAATGGGTAGAAGTTTCTCCCCTTTGTGAAGGCACCACCCTTGACTTGGCACTTCAAGTAGTAAAAGCTGATTTTTGCTGCGATCAATTCTCTTTCCTGAGCCTGTTGGCCTATCTTGTGAGCTGCTTCCTCTGTTTTTCCAGCTGTGTGGATGCAAGAGATCACATCCCTTCCCAGCACAGTAAGCTGCTTGCTTACTGCTGACAGTGTCTTGTTACACCAGGATAGGAACTCCCCTGCCTCTGGCTTGCTGGAAAAGATCCCATCTTACCCTTGGGGAAGATTTCTATAAAAAACTTTAGCTTTCCCTTCTGTAAATGTTTTGTGTTACAATATGTGTCACATTTATCTGTAAAATTAGCCCTGCAGCTGGTACTAGCTATTCTTCCACACTTTTTGTGATTGGAGCCTGTTATCAGTTTTGCCTTGTTGCCAGAGTTCAAGTGTCTGGGCTAAAACTTTCTGTGCCGCCTGCTTCAAGTTAATCAGGGGGTTTTTTGTATGTAGTGAAGTATCAGCAAACAGAGTTTAGCTATTTCCAACAATAAGCTTAGAGGAAGAAATATTGTGTTGCCGATGTTTTTTTTAGAAAAAATAAAAAATATCCAGCAAACATTTAAGTGAAATACAGCCTACAGTTTTGGAGGCAGCACCTGAGAGTTAAGGACAGCTTCTGCTTTTTGTTAGAGACATGTCTATGGCTTCTTAGGAAGGAAAAGAGCACCAAAGTGTAAGCTTCTGGGAGAGACCTTCATCTGTAGAGTCCTGCTATACCTGGAGGTGAAGCCACCCAAGCACTTGGGCACCTAAACATGTCCCTAGGCCTAAGAATACAAAGCTCAAAAGCTTTGCCTACACTTAGCCCCCCTCATTCACCAAAAATCTGTAGATAATCATCAGGCTTTTCCTGGGAACAAGAGCTGTGCCTCAATGCAAACCAAATTTTCTCACCCTGGTCAGAGCTGAGTTAGGTGGCTTTTGCCTAGGGCTGTCCCCCAGAAGATGGCCTCACCTGCCTCCCTGAGGAGGCCTCTTCTGTGTGAGAAGGCCTCTCCTAGATGCTTATGGACACCCATGGAGCATCAGAAGTCTGGGACAGCATGTAAACACTTCAGAGGCAAATTTTCTCAAGGACAAGGCAGGAGGAAGGGCCCTTTCATAGAACAGAGTCTCTCAGGACTCCTTTCTTTGCTCAGGGAATGCAACCTTCTGTCCTTCACACCGAGCTTTCTAGATGAGTACCCAAATTACTGCTCCACATGTTATCATCAGTTGCACTGGGTGGAGGAGATCAGGCTTTCTCAGCTCTCTTGAGGCTCTGTTTCACCCAGATGCACAGCACAACTCTGCCATCAGCTCCATGCATGAGGAGCACATACTGTTCTGAAAGAAACCCACGATGACCTAAAAACTGAAAGCATCAGTCCTGGCACAGCCCAACTGAAGGCTGCCAGGAGGCACCCAGGCTACTGAAGCATGTCCCAAGGTACCAGACTTTCAGTCATATCTGCAAATAGCCTCCTGCTCCAGTTTGCTGCCTTCAGCGGGACAACACCTTGCAAATTTGCTGGTTTCACTCAGATATACCTAGTCTTTTCCCCTGCCACCCCCAGGCGTCTCAACGAAACACAAACAAAATCTAGCACGACATACAGCAAGACTAGTCTTTAGAAGCAGTGTGGGAGCACTAAGTTGCAAGTGAAGAAAACATTAAAGGCAATCCTAGTCAGTGGTTAACCTGCCTTAACCTCCCCCAGAGCTCCCAGCCTCTCCTGGCTGGGAGTCACCCAGTACCCAGGCATTGCCCTAAGCCAGGGTACCTTGCTCTGGGGTCCTTTGGAGCTGGGGCTATCAAGGGAGACAGGTTTTTTGGATCATTACTAGTATTCCAAGTGCCCAGCTATTCATCTTGGGAGGTGTATCTGCTGCCTAAAACCTACTGATCTGGTTTCAGGTGCTCTGGTAGGTAGCCTTGAAGTTTTATCTCTAGTCATCCCTCCTGGTTAACTGGTTCATGTTAATTTTCTCAGCTTGATACGAACTACTTCATGGCAGACTTCACACAGCCATGTTGTAAAACAGGCTGCCGTGTATGTTGCCAAGTCCCTGTAGAAACTGCACATGACACAACATCTAAACGTGTCAGATGATGCAAAAACATTTTGCTGTGCAGCAGCTTAGGGAGCAGGTTTTTCTTATGCCTACTCCTTCATTGCTGTCCTGGTGTTGCAATATGCAGAACAGTTTGATGCTCAGCAAGATGCATGACTTTGTAGCTCAGCAGTTGTGGCACTTCTTGGAGCTGGGAGAAGAGAGACAGCAGGTCAAAGAGCACTTGTGCACTTTACAGAATGACCTCCTTTATAATGAAATTTTTAGCACAGCTGGGCCTCCACATCCCCAGGATGTTACAGGGAGGGTTATCAGAGAATCATAGAATAGTTTGGGTTGAAAGGGACCTTCAAGGTTATCTTGTCCAACCTCATTGCAATGATCAGGGACATCTTCAACTAGATCAGGTTGCTCAGAGCTCTGTCCATCCTGGCCTTCAATGTTTTCAGGGATGGGGTATCTACCACCCCTCTGGGCAACTGTTCCTGTGTTTTACCACTCTCATTGTAAAAAATTTCTTCGTCATGTCTCACCTGAATCTCCCTTCTTTTAGTTTAAAACCATCACCCCTTGTCCTATTGTAACAGGCCTTGCTAAAAAGTCTGTCCCCATCTTTCTTATAGGCCCCTTTTCAGTACTGAAAGGCTGCAATAAGCTCTTCTTGGAGCCTTCTCTTCTCCAGGCTGAACAACCCCAACTCTCTCAGGCTGACCTCACAGGAGAGGTGTTCCAGCCCTCTAATCATTTTTATGGCCTCCTCTGGACCCTCTCCAACAGGTCCATATCCTTCCTATACTGAGGGCTCCAGAGCTGGATGCAGTGCTCCAGGTAAGGTCTTACCAGAGCGGAGCAGGGGAGCAGAATCATCTCCCTTGACCTGCTGGCCACACTCCTTTTGATGCAGCCCAGGATACTGGGATCTTTTTGATTTTGCTTGTTTTGTTTCAACAGAAACATGAATAGTGCCAAAGTAGCCAGTGACCTCTATCTTTGTACAGTCGTCAAAGCTGCCAGGCAGTGGCGGAGCTGAAGGCATTCTCCAAAATCCTGGGAGAGGGTCCTAACCACTGTAACCCTAAGTGGATGAGTAGGAGCCACATTCTCCTTCTACTCCCATTCCCTATGTTTGCTAGAAGCAGCACAGAAAACTTCCCCCGGATGTCCTGTGCTGTGACCTGGAGCAGGATGGTGGCAGCACAGAGAACAAGGTGAAACTTGCATCAGGGGAAACAGAGCTGAGGGTTTGGGCTAGGAAAGTAAGGACAGGGAGAAAAGCTAGGGACTGAGTGCTAGAAAGGGTTAGTGCTAGAAACAGAGTGGGGAAGACAAATGCAGATCATAGTTATATAAATGAAAATGACAAGTAACAATGACAAGTTGTGAGGAATGACAGGAACAGGTAATATCTGGGAGAAAATGTGGTGGCCTGAGTATACAGGATATCAGACTATAAGATACAAAGGGCTCTTCTAGCTTGAAACTCTGATTTCCTCATTTAAGCTAAACAGCCAGCTGATAGACCCTTTCATAATGTCAGAGACTCCAGCTTTCTGAGAGTCATCATGTGGTAGTACAACCCCGCAACATGATGTCTAGATTCTGCTGTTTATTTAATAACAACAACAACCAGCAAAAAACAACAACAACCAAGAGCAGAGAATAGATTACATGAAGACTGCAATTTCAGGTTATGCCAGTATGAAGAATGTGGAGGAAACCTCTAATTCATGTACACATGCATTGTGATACAGATCTACAAGATCTGTATTTCCCTTTTGGCAGGAGATTGGAGGTGCTAATGAACAAATCAAGGAAGAGAAAGAAAAGTCTTGTGATTAAAAGAGACTAATGTTGTCCTGCTTCAGTCCCAAAGTGATGTGGGGCAAGTCACACTGTTGGGCTCTTACTGTATTCCTCACTTTCTGAGTGTACTAGGTAAAGTGTTTTTAGATTTGCTGAGATGCTGGGCTCACATGACAGCAGTTGAAGTCTACAGGTGCCATGGACTGCAAAACATCACACCTCCTGAAGAATTATGGCTCTATTGTCTCAGTCCATTGCCAGCACCTATTTCTGAATTTAAACATTTTTGGAAATTATTAACAACTAAGTGAGGAATTAAGGTTACATGGAGTAAATATGGCCTCAGTCACACACTGGCTGAAAAGACTAAATAATCCAAATTGCTGTCTACCTACTCAACTGGCTGAGACAGAGGCCATAAGATAAAAATAGTCTTTAATTACAAGATCACATATGCATAAGCACAAAAGAGAATGAATAAAAGTTACACCCTCATAGCAGAGTTTCCTAATTTCTGAATGCTCAGCTCTATTAACTGAAATAATTTTCTACATTTTTGAGGTGAAACATTTACGATCTTTAAAGTACTGTTCTACCACTTAAAAAGTGACTATGCGAGGCGCTTATACTACTGCCTGTCACTGGCAGCACACCAGCTACACTCTGTGTAAAGTCTCTAAGTCAGGTTTTGTTTTCTGCCTGCCAGTTCTGTTTCAAGCAGGATATTTTCCATTTTGTATGTAATTGCCACTAAAAAAACCCCAGCAAATTCCATGCATGCCTCTGCACCCTCTCCAGATAGCAGCTCCTTTTCATGTGAGTGAAACTATGTTGTGGCTAATTTTGTGCAAATACCTTTGAGGGCAAAAGGTGCTCCTGAACCAGAAACTTAATTTATTTTGTGATGTGTGGGCTCAGAGCACCTTGCTCATTTTCCCCTGGCTAAGCTGAGTTTTTCAGATCCAATAGGTTAAGCAGAAACAACTCTTACTTTAGTATTTTACTGGGCAGCATCACATTTATGCAGTCACTTTTCGGAGCAGAACAGGGAGTTCCCTCTCCTCCTCCTCTTTTTTTTTCTGTGCTTACAATCCCTCAGCCTGGGCATGGCAAAGAGAGAGGGTGTTGGTCTAGACTGTGTCCAGCACATTTATTTACCAAGAGCTTTGCCCATGTGAGGAGACTTGCCCATCAGACTGGACGTTGCTCTGGCTCCAGGGCAAATGCTCCTAAAAACAACTTTTACTGAAGCGAAGCCTGCAGAATAGACCGTCACTGAAATCAGCCAAAAGGATACTTTAAATACCTGTAGGACTCCGTGACCTTCCTCCATGCTGATGGGAGGCATCTCTATTCTCCTAGTTTTCACAGATGTGATCACTTTCCTCTAGAAACATCGGTGACACTGCTGGAAACTCTCTACCTCAAAATAGCCAAGCATCCTCTCGCAGAGGAGCAATGTTGTGTTATCTCCTGAGGAGTCCTCACCCATACCTCCAGACCTCCTGCCCCATCCACCCAACCAGGCAGGCTCAGGCTTGGGGCAGAAACTCTAATTTCACAAGGAATTAAGTCAGAGAGGAATTAAGACCATTTCTCACTGCACTCTTAATTTGGAGCCACTTGGACCAGCCGAGTGCTGTGACGGGATGCAGCTGGGCTGGCACAGCAGGTGCTGACAGTCCAAACACAACAGGGGGTTCTCACCGGGCTACCCCCCTGCCCACAAAGCCTCCTGCTACTGTTGGACCAGGGCTTCCCTCCTGCTGCCCGCCTGTGCCTTCTCCATGTCTGTTTCCACTTCACCCTTGCTTTTCCACCTTTATTCAGTTGCTTTGTAGCTGCAGTAGAGATGCATACTCCTGCAAGTATTACTCATGCTTCCCCCCATACAGAGGCTGTCCTTTGGGAGCAGCACGGCACCACAGGGTGAGGGGGATTCCCTTTCCATTTCCTCTCTTTGTGTAGCCAAGGTCAAAACAGCATTTAAAATCCATGGAATGACTCAATAAAGCACTTCTGGCAGGGTGGGGAGCCTAGTTTGGAGGAAAAAGAAAAAGATGGGGGGAAGAAAAAAAAGGCAATGCCTTTTGCTTTATGATACATTGGCTGCTATTTAGTCATCTGTATACAAAGGGCTTTTCTTCCTGAGCCATTAACGAAATGAATCAGCAGAGAGCGTGCCTCCAGATTCGTCGGGCAGGGTTTCGCCAGAGTCACATCTCGCCTGTACTCCGAGGCTGGGAGGGCTTGTGTTCTTCTGCCGCTGTGGGAGCATTACACAAACAGGAAGGTGCTTTTCAAAATGGAAGGTTGATGTAAAAATAAACCATGACTCTTCTGCAGAGAACAGCAAACAGAAATTATGGGAAACGTATTACGGGACAGCCTTTTTTGTTGCAAACAGAGCGAGCATAAACAACCCAGGCAGCAAAACAGGCTGCCACCCTGTGTGGGATGGTGGGTAGCAGCAGCCTGCAGCTTTTCACACACAGCTCACATTTGTGCAGTCCTAGGGCTGTGGCAGTGACTATGCAAACTTTTGGCTTTCACAGAGTATTTTTGCTGTACTGAACATCTCTCATCAGCTGCGGAAGATGGAGCTGGTGGGTGTTGGGGCACAGCCCATCATGACAGCCTTGCGAGCTCCCCAGAGATGTGCTCCAGCCACCGCCCCACCCCCATGCAGGAGCGCAGAGCCTGGACTTGGGATGGGGACCCCTTCTCACTACAGGTCTCCAAGTAACCTTTATTTTGATTCCTTCTTCCCTCATAGAGGCTCAGATTTAACCAGTACCCAGAAGTCATTGGCTTGCAAGAAGGGCTACCGCGGTTTCAGTACAGTTTTGGGCAGATTGAAGTGTTCCTCAGCAAACTGGAAAGATGAGCTCAGAGGACCGGTGTGCAATGCCTCAGCATGCCAACCCCAGCATGAAAATCCAAAAGAGATTAAAAGTGGTGGCTGGAAGCCTCCTGTTTCCACCTTACCCTTCTATCAGCAGAGGCTACCAGGAGGCAACTGGGTAACCCAAAGCTCACATTTGCTCTTGAAATGAAAGCTGCAGGGGCACAGCCAGAGGAGATGCCAGGCAGTGGTGGAGCCAGCAGCAGGATGTTGTCTGGACACAAACTCATTTATAAAGGACCAGATTTGTCTGCAGGCTCAGAATTCCCATCACTACCTAAACAGGATCATGCCAAGTGCCCTTTTACATGTTTCTCCTCCCCCTCTTTCTTATTATTCTCTCCCCTTGGTGCTCTCCTTTTTCTCTGACCTTCTCCCACCAAGGTTTCTGCACTCCTCAGAGATTACAGGAGTTCAAAACAAGAGGCTGTCACCTCCCCCTGATCCCCATGTATCACAGCATTTTGATTTTATGACATCTTTTGGAGCTGCATGTGGCACAAAGAAGAGCCTGGGCACTGATGGAGGGTGACCAGCCTCAGCCCAAGCCCCCACAAAGGCAGGTGAGACCCCACACAGGAACACGCAAGGCTGCCCAACCTAATTAGGTGTATCAGGATATAACCTGCTGCCACTTCTCTGAGGCACCTCTTGCTGTGGCATACCCAGAGGAAGGTGGGGGGAAAGACAAAATAAAAATAAAATTAATTTTAAAATAGTAGTAATAAAAAAATATATTTAAAACCAGACACAAACAAACAACAAGACTGCTTCTCCTCAACCCAGCCTCTCAGGAAAGCTGCCATATGACTTTTCTGTTGAAGGGAACGAAGACGGCAAGGATGAAATCACCTTCCCATAAAGAAACGGAGACTGGTTCCCCCCCCGCCCCCAACACTACACAGGTGCTTCTGCTTGAGCCCTCCCACTGTAGCACAAAGCGCAGGAAGAGCTGGGCTCCCTCTTTGCCCCAGGACCAGAAGGCAAGGTGGACTCCAGAGATAAATTTTGCCGGTAAAACTGGACACAGCTTTCTCTCTTGTTTGCATTTGCTTAAAATTCTTGAAAAGAAACAGAACTTTGCCCCCTTGTTGTAGGTGCTGTAAGTACAAGAAGTATCCCGAGAGAGTGGCATATAAACCTATGTACAACTGGAACTTTTAAGCTCCTGGCTATTTACAGCTGCCTTGCTATAAAATCAAACACTTTTCTGCAGTTTGTTTCTCCAGCAAAAACTCTTATCAGGCTGCTGTCACATCCCTGCTCTCTGTGAAACTGTTGGTTTAATGTTCAATATTTACCAACACTCCTCTGGTGGGATCACACAGACAGGGTCATGTGAGACACTAAAGAAGAGTAAGCAATGTGTCTGGGAGTCCCTCACTGTTGGTTTTGATGACTTAATGCTGTGCATCTCATGCTTTGCAGTCTCATCTGGCAGACTTATTATCAATTCTGAAGGTATGAGTATTGTTAAGCTAAACAAGGTATCACAGGTGTTTCATGCTTGTCAGCATTTAGCTAAGAAGATGCACAGCATCATCAGATAATGGATTTGGTTTTGATTCTTTTTTTAATGCTTTGTTCTTGTGCTTAGCACAGCAACATGAAGAAAAATCAATATTTACCATTCAGCAATAGATTATTTTCTCATGCTCCTTGTATCAATCTTTTTAATAAGCAATGGAAAAAATATCTTGGGAATTTCAACTGCAAAACCTAATAAATGTTGATATTTCCTAATGTATCTGGCTTTATAGAAACTAAGAAGCCTGTAAGAAAATATTTCTCTTTTTGACTAAAGCAGAACAGTTAGTTCATGAGGTTTTATGTGCTTTCACCTCATAAACCAGGACTTTCTTTCAAAAAATAATGCCTACTTGCTGGCTAAGGCACACAGGAAAAGGTTAATATGCCAAATTTATTTGTTAATACCTGAACTATTTAGGCACAGAAGGCTAACAATGTAATTATGTTAAAAATATGCAATATAGAGAATAGATACCTGTATGGGAGTGTGTGCATGTATGTACTGCTCTGCTGAAGAGCCATGTTTTGGGTAACCAGACAGCACCTTACAGTCCCTCTCCTTCTGTGGAAACGCACATGCTACAACATCCTCACTTTCATTTCCAGTTTTACAATAAAGGTTCTGAATTAGTCCAATAAAAACACACATATCCACAATTTAACTTTCTACCTCATAAAACCTCTTAATTAAGAAAACAAGAACACATTAATACTTGATAACATACACAGTTGTAACAGTTTGCATCATGTCTGACGTGCTTCAAAATTCTGACTACTTGGCTTGGCTCTTCCAATTACAATCATGATACAGAGGCAAAACAATTCTTAACTTCAGAAGAGGAGCTGCCACAGTCAGAAAGCCATGGCATTTTGAATTTTGATCCTGCTGCCCTAATGAAGTCAGTCTTCTCAGGACTTAACATGCAAAGGAAATACCTAATAAAAGCACATGAGGGCCTAAACCCAAAGTGTCTGTGCAACATGTACCTAATTCACAGAATCACAGAATTGTTGGGGGTGGAAGGGACCTTTGAAGATCATCTAGTCCAACCCACCTGCTAAAGCAGATTCACCTAGAGCAGATCACACAGGAAATTCCACTAAAAGTAAGTTGCAGTAGGGAGAATGGCACAAGATGACTGATGAGATTTCAAGATATTAGTACAGCATGTATTGCAGGTGTGAGCCCAAGTGCCTGTGCAGGTGTACCAGAGAGGCTCACACAACCATGCAAGACTCTTCACCTTCGTGGGCAGCCTGGCACAGGGCAAAAGGCTGTCACTGCTTCTATCAGCAGGAGCATCAGGCAAAAAAAATGCCTGTGTACCTGTGGAGCAGGTTAACCTTGGGTTTGCTGCGATGTCGGTGGAAACACAGAGGGGTGAATCTGGCCACCTGTGTACTCTCAAGTACCCACCCTTTCCTCCATCTGTTAACAGTGATATGGAAGAAATGGAGTTCAAAACTTCAAACCAAATTGAACTTGGCAAGTTTAAGGTACAAGCATGTAAATATATCAAGCTGCTCCACTCAAACTATTCCTGGAGAAGCCCACATCTTAGCCAAAAGCTTGAATACAAAAGATGTTCCATCTCAGAAATTTGACCATGCTCATTCAATGCCCACAATTTTTGAGATTGTATCATGTAATACTTAGTGATCCTGAATGTCCAAATGACATTTTTATGGGAAGTCTCATGGGCAGAGTATGCAAGCTGGTTGCATGACTGTGCCACCAAACAACACCCAAATGACAGACTTCTGAAAAGTCTCTCAAAAAACACCCTATTATTTTTTCCCTTTCTGTAAGAGAAGGGACAGGTAGGGGCAGAGAAGCTGGCATTTTTGTTGTTGGTTTTGTCCTCTTCAGCTCCTGGAAGGGTTGTTTTCGGATCTAGAAAAGATACACAGGCAGCCCTAGCTATGAAGAATTCTGCCATCATCACCACTAACGGTTTTCAGAGCGCACTTGTAATTGCAATGAAAACTCCTATTCACACCTCTTGGAAATATTTGTTTAGGCTGTTCAGCCATGGATGAGCAGAACCAAGTGTGCACTGATGCACACTGCCCATGACTTCTCAGCCTATTACAGACAACAATAAATTTTTGCTTTAAGATATGCTTTAAGAAATGAAAATTCCAAAATCTCTACACCAATCTGTAGATTTGGGATATAAATCTGTCCCTGACTATACTGCTTATGCCTCAGCAGTGTTCGGTCACTGACAGACATCGAAGTGTTTTACAACAGATAGGAGAAAGAAAAGGGAGAGGAGCAGCAGCATTCAACTCCTGCCAGACACTCTTTATAAACAGACTACAGAGAAATACAAACAAAAGACCTGGTACACTTAATTTCATGAAGTACAAGAGATGCACCCAGATCACTGTAAACAGAAAAATTACTCAGGCCTTGCTCTTGTCCAAAAGGCAGTGAAAAGACTCAGGGTTAAACACAAAAGGTGTCAAAGAAAACACATCTCCAGATTCCTACAGCAAAATGGTCTCTCCTCATAAGCAGACAGCAAGAGCCTGACATGTTTTAATCACTCATTATATATCCCACACATTCAGGTGCTTAAAGCTCATTTGGGAACCACAGTTCCTAGGGACTGCAGCCATTTGTTTATATACCAGAGAAAATATAATGACTTCACTTGAGCCCTCTTCTACCACTGCTGAGGGCTGGTTTCAGAGACAAATTTTATCAATTTCCTAGGCTGACAAGCCTAGGTAAAGCAGAAGCCAAGACTATCAAGCCAAGTTTGCTAAACTACTTCTGCTAACACTGCAGCATGATAGTCCCACAGCAACGTCTGAGGAATGCAAGAGAAAAGCCACAGTTATGAAACATCCCATCAGATTAAATTTCAACACATCCTAACAGGATGCAGATGTAAATGCAAGACATACCCACCTAAACCATTCATAGCTCCTGTTATCTGAAAAAAATGGTAGAGCTTAACTCCTTCTGAAATAACTGAGCCACCTCAGCAACAAACGGCTGGGTCAGCCCCAGAGATGATGACCAAGTATCTCGAGATGGTGATACCCACCAAATATTTAAGTTATCAACTAATTCGTAAAAAAAAAAAAAAAAGATACCATGCTCAGACATTAGGACTCATCTACAATTCAAACAGGATGCTAAACCAATTAATATTAATAGCTGATAGAGAAATTTATAGTTTTGCTGCCATTTGTTGTTATAGTTTTATATTGAAATAAATTTTAAAAAGTCAAGGCTAGCAAACACAATGGACTTCCCACGACACTTCTTGCACTATCTAGAGTCCCTAAAATTAAGTGTAGTTGCTGGAGTCCCTCCATTTGTTTTGCTTATGTCTTATTCTTCCTAGGCTCTCTTCCCACACATTCCAGGATACCAGCCGTATCTTCTGACTTTCACATGACCTGAAATTTCCACCTATCCATGGGACTCCAGTGCCTGTATCAGCTCTTACCTGTCTGTAAGTTCCTCAAGATTAAAATTCATTAAGAAGAATAAAGTCAGGAGATTTGAAAAAAACAAATAACCAAAAAACCAAAAACACCCCACCACAGACCAGAAAGTTTTTATTGATTGAAATTTCCTTGCTTCTTTCCTCAGTGGGAAAATAATAATGGCAACAAGAAAAAAATACAAACCAAAAAAAAAAGAAACAAAAAAGTGCTTCTATGGTGAATATTATTATACTCATCTCTTTTTCCCTCTTCTTATTTTGCAGAGTTTAAAACAATAATGTTTCCTCTTCCTTTGCTTTTTTTCTCAAAGTGCAGCATCAGTCATTAGTTTCTTCTTTAACATCTGAAGAAAACACAAACAAATCAATAAGAAAACATGTTTTCACATGACACAGAATAGCTTTTTTTTCAAATGTTTTATATTTCAAAATTGGACACAGACACCCAAGGAATAATTAAAGCATAAGACACCTTTCAGCAAATGTAGAGTAAAATAATTTTGTTTCCAAAATAAAAGTCTGAAAATTGAAATCCAAACAGAAAGCTCTCCCTTCCCCACCTAATTCCCCTCTTCTTGCTCAAGAAGTTCTGCCTTGAAGAGAAGTGTATATGCCTCTGGAAATCTTAGAAATAGTCAGTCCTGGGCAGCCATTCAGCTCACAACAGACCATGTCAGACAGAGGACAAAATTTTGCCCTCTCTTTTACTGACCTATAAGTCCCCATTTCTAAAACCAGATGAATCTAAGAACTAAATATAGGACAATATGACCCATCTTGGACGGCAACATAGAAAAAAAAAAGTTCCATTCCCATTCATCCCAGAGTTTTGATCTTGCATTCAGTGGAGCTACTGCTGTCTTTGAAAACTTTATCCCCCTCCTCTCAAAAAAATAAAAACAAAAAAATCATCTGGCCTTGCAGTTACCAACAACAGTCTCTCCTTTCTTGCTGCTACTTTCTACTTCCTGTCTTTTGGTAGGTGATGTCAACTCTGGCTCCGTTTGGAGGTTCTGGTATGAACTCTGGTCTGGTGGTGTGACTTCCTTTTGTTTTCCAGTGTGTGGCGCAGATGCCAGCGTTGTTCCATTGGGCACTTGAGGCAAATAGGGAGAGGAGGGCAGGCAAGGTGGCTGAGTGTAGGAAACGTGCTCTGTGAAGTACTGTCCTGCTGTGCTAGAAAATGGCATTCGCGAGCTCAACTGATTGGAGAACGGAGATCCTTGCATGTAGAAATCATTCCAGGGGACAGCTTGATAGGCAGTGGTGCCTGCTAAGGAAAAGGCAAGCAAGAAAGGACAGAATAATGAAAATAAGGAAAGGAAGATTGAAACCATGTATATGTAAAAACGTGTATGTTGTGCTTAAGAGAGCATGCCTAGTGCAAATACAGTATGAGAGTTATGCCTGAATGGTTACTGTGACATTACACACAAATGTGCAGACATTAGACACAGATGAAGGTTAACTTTGTTGTTTACATTGCAGTGTATTTATCCAGGACAGCTATTAGGAGGAAAAACTGAAGAAGTTCATAGCATTCTTATAATCTAAAAAGCATTACATCACTTCAAAAGAGATTCTGAGCATATGCAATGATACCAGAGACAATGCTTTCCCCTCCCCCACCCCAGTTTTGTTTCCTCCACTCCTCTTTTCCAAGCTAGCCCTGCAGAGCCTAAGCTGGATGCTTAATCTTCACTTTCATTTATTAAAGCTGCAATCCAGGAAGCAGGAATGGTTTTGAATTAATATCTAGAATTCAATTAAAATGCTCACTTGCTTACATGCTAAAGTAAGAATTATAGGTGTGTCTACACTGACAGATTGATTCCCCCACTCCCTGGCCCCCACTGCACTTCTGGAAGCCCAGGCCCTGGTCATCCACACTACATAACAGCCATAGGATCCCTTCCTTGAACAGAAGTATGGAATAAGAGACCATCAACTCTGTCTCTGTTCCTTCAACAATCCCCCAACTTTAGCAGTCCTAACAAGGCTTACACCTTTACACATCCCTCTATGCTTGCACAACACGTCCCAAGGTATGCAGCATACACTTCTGGAATCATGCCACAAAAACATTATTTTGGTGCACTGGGACACAGCTCCTCTGGTACTTCAAACTGAAAAAATACAGACAATAATAATTACGCTTTGCAGTCAGAGAGGAGAACCAGGCCAAGTGTGCTAGGTAGTATGGGTGCTGCCAATACATTCTGGAGAGCATTAGCTATGAACAGTGTGAACATGCACCAGCTCGCACCCATCAGCCTGTGACTCAGACTTCTCCTTCTCACAAGGTCCACAAAAACAGTACAAAACTGGAGCAGCATCTGTAGGGGGGAAACCCTATTCTCTTATGTGATAAGAACAGAGATTTATTTTTTAGACTGTGAGCTCAATTTAACAAACCTGCCAGCCCAAATAAATAAACTGCAATAGTTTATCTTCCATTTGTACTTGGGCTTGAATGACTTCAAGACATAAATCCCTGACACAAAACAAGGAGACCAACAATGCCATTTTTACCTAATTACTTCGTAGAAAATTATGCTCCAGTGCTTTAATCTAAGTGATGTAGCAAATTCATGTCAGAGGAGGAAAATAGAGAAGCCATAGCCATACTCTGTTACCCCATCTCTATCTTCTTTTGCACTACCCTAAGACACAAAACATCCTTTCAAAATGGTTTCTGTAGAAGCCCAGCAGGGTTAGAACCCTACTTTCCTTGCTGTTTCCAACTATTCCACTTTCTGTGGCACCTTTTTCACTTTGCACCCTTGACCCCCACCCACACACAGTGAAGGCACGTTAGATTGCACAACAGTACACTCCTGAAAAAGTTAGCTCTCCATTCCAGACAAAACTGTTGCAATACCTGATATATTCACATCATAACACTCTCTGACATGCAGCCTACATAGTTACTTCTGATTCAAATTAATCAGTGAGCACTTCAGAAAAACAGCATACAAGGAAATTAAAACAAAAGATGGGCAGCATATATAGATTTGTGCATGAATATGCTCATCCCTTCTTTCTGTCACAGTCACCAGTAAAACCACTGCCTACCCTGAATGTTTCAGGATATTGTTTAGTTACTTCAAAGGAGTGGGATGCCAAAAAATTTCAGAAATTTACCCGAGTTTCCACTTGACTGCTGTAACAAGAGCTGATCCCCCATGTGGTTTTGTATGTAGCCTTGTGTGGGTCCTGCTGCCCCATAGGTTACAACTCCACTGTTACTAGGTAAGGCGAGGAAGGCTGCATGGGGCTCCGTAGGTGGTGGAGGAGAGAAGCGGACACTGGAGGGCACATTGCTGGCCAGGTGACCTGGGAGATGGTGGAACTGAGAGAGCTGGTGCTGCTGGGGATATTGGGGCAGCTGGTAAATTCCACCCTGGCTGCTGTACTGACAGTACATGGTCTCCAGGTTGCCTGCCGACTCCAGGTGCTCAGGGTAATTGCAGGAAACTGGTGAACTCAGACTGCAGAGAGGGAGGAGAGAGGCAATTCTGAGATTAAAGTAAGGTCAACAGCTACAGCAACCTGTACAACAAACAATTGTTTTGCCTTCCCCTGACAGCTCATCCAACACTGATCTGACTCCAACCCTTCCTCTCAAATGCCAGACTTAGGAGCAACAGAAACCACTCGAGCCAAGTGCTTTCACAGCAGTTTAACAATGTGCACTAGTACGGGTTACCTTTCCTTCAGTTCTTCCCACATCACAAAGCACACCCACCCTTTCTCAAGGATTTCTTGTCACTGTGCTTCTGAATCCACTTTCACTTGACAGGCATGCAATCCTGAAAGCACTCCGATTAAAGGTTGATGCCCTGTCCCACTATGCACATTATATGGTTTTCCATATTCCATTTAGAGGACGTTCTCACTCCCACGTCTAACTTCTCATTTATGCTCCCACCTATTTCCTTGTCCCATGTCCCACCTTCGCTCCTCCCAGAGTTCACTATTTTCATCTCCTTCAAATGACAAACTCATCTGGTCCTACCTTTGATTCTGGATGCTGTAAGCAAAGGCCTCCCTGGAGCCATTCTCCTGGCTGGACAAGCTGCATTCACTGTTGAGAGTGTCCAGCATCAAGGGAACAATATGATTCTGGGGGCTGAAGGACAGTTTGAGAGAAAGACTGGCTCTGCGGATGGGTGGAGGGCTGGGAAGACTAGGAAAGCACTCCGTAGTGCTGGAACTGAAGTTGAGCTGTGGCAACACCTTTGTTGGAACTGCTTCAGAAGATGCCACCATTCCTGCTGCTGAAGATACTGTGAATTAAGAAAAAAAAAAAAAAAAAGAGAGACTGTCAGAGGGTCATAGTATGCTGTCACACCAAAAATTAAAAGGAGCAAGCAGAGAGAATGACAAGAGTGGCAGAACAAAAAAGCAAGATGCCAGTGAGAGTGGAGGTCAACTGATGGGAATAAAAGTAAATAAGTACCAGCACTGCTGCTGGGAAGCCAAAGAGAGTAGCAGCAAGCTCTCTGGAACAGAGGATGATGTTTATTGGTTAAATAAAATTACCTTCATGATTTCAGTTTCTGCACACTGGATTTATTCGGCTCTCAAGAAGGCAGCCAAGTGAAGCAAAGTACCTCCTGGAAAAAAGCCAGGAACAATCCCCCAGCCATCTTCCATCTCTACTGTTCTCTGGGAAGAGTGTGCTGCACAGATTACCCTTTTGAAAAATTTAACTGTGGTCTGAAACATCCAAAAACGTGCCTTAAGAGATCCACTGACTAGGCCATTTTTTAACCAAATTTTCAGTCCTGGTTTGGCCTCTGCTGAGTCATGCCAATTAAAAAAAAAAAAAAATAATAAAAAAAAGCAGAGATATAAGCTGAAGCGCCTTGGGAAGAAGAAGCTGGGAAATTGGAAAAGAAAACCAACACCATTTGGTTGCTGGAATCTTGTTTGGTGACCTGTCTCCTCAGTCAGTGCTGGAAAAGGAGAGAGGAACAGCTTTCTACAGAACAGCCTCTGTGGAAAGATTACAATATATGAAATGTAAAGGTCAGAATCATATATGCTGGTGATGCAGAGTAACAAGTATATACAAAAGTCCAAGAAGCTCGCACGAGGTACAAGAGAACAAGATTCTCTTTTGTTATGACAAACAGCACATGATTTGTCTCTTGAGACATGTAACCATCAGGTGTGCATGACACAATTTGTAATGATCTTTCAAGTCTAACCAGGCTGAACCAGCACAAGGATGAGGCAGAGATGAGAACAGATCACTGACTGTTCAGGTAAAGTTGGTCGGCTCCCACACACTCTAAAGCATTCAGGGAAAGTGAGTAGCATAGGTAGTTCACAGCTGTACTTCACCCTTGCAGGCACACAGGGTAACACCAAATGCACTCCACTAGGTGTAAATCAGAGGCCTTAAATGGAAAACTTAAACATGAAGCTGCCACAGCAAGTGTGAGGTACCTTTAGAGAATTTTGGTGTGCATGCCCAGGGAGCTGATAAAGAGACTCCATTTCAACATTTTGCAGCACCATTTCTCAGATTCCCCAGTGTGCTGTTCAATTGTGCCTATCTTATTACATCTTCCCACATTCAATTTTTTTTCAGCCTCTGCAAATGAAAGGAGGGAGTCCTGATATTTGACTGAAAACTTGAATAGCCCGGATTTTGGGCTTATTTAGAAAACTACAGCAAAATCTAGGATGGCATCTCTAAATCATTCATACCCCAGGCAATTCTCAGTGGTTGATTTTCTTCTATTCAGACATGCTACTTCTCCATGTCAGACAGTGCCTATGATGTACCTGTCACATTCCTGAGTTTGGACACAGTACAGATCTAGTGCCACACAACAAAGCATGACTCAACACTCAGTTTCCTCACAAGTCCAAATGGTTTAGCCAGAAACTAAGCCGAAGATCTCTTCTGATTTTTTTTGTTTTTTTTTAAAAACTTAATTTACACTGGTTTTCCTAATCATTCTGTCACAGAATGTAGCAATTCACACAAACATTATGAAGCAGCAGCCACGTGGGGCACGACTTACCTGAAAAAGTCTTACATCCAAATAAAGCTTCAGTTCAATGACAGTAGGCTGAGCTATTCTGCAGATGGCCTTGGTCTTGTTCAGCATGAATACAAGCACTGTTAACAACATAGCCCAAGAAATCACTTCTAAGCCTACTTTCACACCTACTAAGAATTAAGTTCTGGTTTTTGAAATCTTTGCAACCCTTGGTGCAGAAAAATCTTTGTGTATAGTGGCAATAAGACTCTCAGGCAAGGAGATCACGAAGAGAGCACACTTGTCCTCCAAAGGGCTGGTTCAGCCTTTTCTGAAGTTTACTCTACTTCTCAGTCCTTTCAAAGACTGACACTGAATTTGTGTCTTCTGAATAAAGTCAAAAATGCATTGAGAATAAACAATTCCCAGAGAAGTAGTATCTGCTAAATCTGACACTATATTTACAGAAGATTCCAGCATCTTGTTCAGTAATGAATTCTGGCCACTGACAAGGGATAATACTTATATTTTACAATTATGTTGCTCTTCCTGACACTGATGTAGAGATTGATACCATCAGAAGGCTTTCCAGTGAACACGGGAAAGAAACGGTAGGATTTTTTTGTATATTACTGCCACTATTTCTGGGTTTTCAGTCCATGAAACGATCTTGGGAATTTTTGGAGAACAATTTAATAATTCACAGATTCAGATGTCTGAACTAGTCCTGGTGCTATGCTTGTCTTAACCCAAGAATGCCTATTCTAAGTCTTCAGTTACACAGCTGTCTTCCCACTACTATAGCTGCTTCCTCAACATCCTAGCAGAGTTAAGAGACCCATTCTTCAATGTAAATAGCTTCCAGTGAATGGGTCTTAAATTAACAAAAATGGATGTGTACATTTCTGTTGGGATGACTGTGAGTTCACTCTTTTACCAGTCTTGAAGGAGACTGTGGCTTATTATAGAGGGGTGTCCACGAACTTACAACAGGGCATGGTTTCAACTGTGAAAACATGGTTTCCAAATGTTCTAGGAAGCTGCTTTCCCTATTGTCAACAGACCAGATCACATGTACAGTATTTGTTACCTGAGTGACACCTATCTGCACTGGAGCCCTCCCACTTGACATCAGCCATACATTACTTCCTTAGTCAAGCACTTATTATGTTGACTCCAAAAGGCTTTGGCAGGAGAAGCCTGCAATGATTCAGGCAGTTAACTATGCAGTTGCTTGCAGGCTGTTTGAAGGGCTGGAGACCATGACTGTAACTGCTTAACAAGCCCAGTGCTGTGCACAATACAGCTGATGTTGTTTACAGGCTGAGCAACCAGTATAACTTCAGATGGTCTACTTGCTAGGGCTGCATTCTCCAGCACCAAATCAATCAGCAAAAGGTTCTATTACTATCAGTATCTACACCATACACTACCCAATCCAGTTTCTTTTAATGAAATGTCTGTGTAATTACAGCATTTACTGGAGCGTTAGAGGCTATCACAAAGCTTTTCATAGCTACATCCTCTTCTTGAAATTATGAAGAAACACATTTCTCTTGTAAATGACATCTTGAAATTGTACAAAATATGAATCAAACTTAGGAGCAATGACATTATTTTTTTGATGGACTGAAGATCAGTAAACCAACTTCAGTCTCTACTTGAATTGCTTTGAGAATTGTGCCAGTCTGACCCTCTTCAGGATTTTCAGTAAGCCAGAATCTACCACATTTACAAGGTATGACTCTTGCTTGCCATGTCAGCTACACATCATCAGCTTTAAAATAATATATTCAAAAGCCAGAATTCTATAAGTGAAATCATTAGAGCCTGTCATTTATTTGCTGATTTTTGACAGATCATATCCAACTTCATCCAACTGCTCCCAAGACTTTCCTTACAATCCCACCTCTGCCACTGAGTCATCATCTTGCTGTTTGTCTAAGAGTGACCAGCATAGGCTGAGCTCCTGACATGTGTCCTCAGTAAGACAACCACATGAAACAAAATATTTCCTTCAAAAGCATCAGTGGGGCAGAAAAATCTCCTCCCAAAACACAGAGGCACAGAAAGTAAGTTTTCTTTCTAAAGGGTCAAATCTAAAGAAAACATAAGCCAACATTAAGTCAATGAGTCACAGATATATACCCGTAAGAAATCTCAGAAAACCAAGAAAAACTTCAGGTAACTACAAGTTTTTAAAAAACCCTCCATTAATTAAAACGGATATATCTGTCTAGCAAAAGTAGTAAGAAACAAATTCTAAGATCAGAGTAAGCTGATGACTGACTTTCTGAAACACAAAAGGTTCTTATGGCAAGTAGTGTGGCTAATAGCAAAATCAGAGGCCATAAGACAGTCAGAACTACTGGCAAGGGCAAGGAAAAACAACGGAAAAGGCAGCGCTGAACACTCTCCAAACATGCCAGGTAACAGATCGTACTGTTCTCATGCACTTAGGTCATTTGCTTGTCCTGCTCACACTGCTACCAAGGAAAGCACCTGAACAGCCACTCCATTAGGCCATGATCTCTGGGTACAAGTGCACCATTATGGACAGGTCAGAAATTAATTTGTTGAAACCTACCATAAGCTGTTTTCCTCAAGGACCACTTCTACTAAGCAATTGTTTTTGCCTTGCAAATTGGCAACCTTTTTTATTCATTTGTTCCCTCTTTTATTTTGCTTCTGTTACTTTGGATTTCATCCTACACAAGTTTTATCTCTTTCATTTTCTGAGATATACTAATAAAGAAAACAGGTGGACCCTGGTTGGCACTATTTATTGACAAGCCTTTTTTCTGAACAAGGAAGGGTGAAAGAAATCTTAAGTCACAGTCTTTCACTTTTATGCTCTTTCACTCTTGAAAAGTCTGCCTGTGCAAAGCATGTTTCATTCCTCATGGCTGTGTTATCCTGCATCTAGTAAGGTAAAAAATGCAACTGAAACTTCTCATGTAATTGAGCCCTGCAGATCTCTGCTCTATGAGGACTCTCCACAACTGTTAACAGTCTTTTCCCCTCAGAGGGAACACTACCTTAGGTCTCTACTCTGCCCAGGCACCAATTCTCCCATGAGTTATAGGAACATAATTTTTTAGACTTCCACCTTCCATCAAATTTGATTAAACAAACTTGGAGGGCAGGGTGGGTTTCATAAACAAAAGTGTGTGTGGCTTGTTGCACAAATCACGTTCCTTCCTTCCCTCAGGAAACCAGGTTAAAAACCAATCACCAAACCTCCTGGTTTGTGTGCATTAGCAACGCATGTCTCTTTTCTGAAAAGTGATTTAGAAAAGGTACAAAAAAAGTACCTTTTCTTCAAGCTGATCTGTATCTGGAAAGTATTTACCAGCCTCAGATGACACAAATAGATTTCATTACTTCTTGTCCAGCACGGTTTGAAGAGAACAAAGGGAAGCTTGTTCTCTCACGCAGATCTAGCAGAATGAAGTACATTCTCATCTTCACACATCCATAACAGAACTGTCCTTAATATTGACAACCCTATATATCTAGAATACAATGAGGGAGCAGAAATGATGGCATGAAATTCAAAGGAATGAATTACACTGGGAAGCAGGAAAATATGCGCAACAGTACCACATGTCAGCATGTCTATTGCTTGGTGTATCCGTCCCTAAGGAAATAATGAAGACCTGATCACTTTGCAAATATTTTCAAGTTGTGCCAACATATATCAGAAATGCTTTAGGAAAAATTCCTGACTCTAAGGAATGCTCTGATACTCCATACATGAATACACAATTGCACAAATCCTCTGTCTTAGTCTGTCATAAATGTCTAAATGCAGCTCAGGTAGAAAACTGGTCAAACAGCACACCCCACTGACTTTCCACAACACTGCAACAGTAACTAAATTAAGCCATATGTTTAAGAGCTCAACTAGTCTCACTCCCTCAAGGTCTTGCACAGAATGGAAAATTGTACTGGTTGGAGAAGTCAAGGAGCCTCATTTGGAGATTTAAAGGTATAGAGTACTTGAGGAAGGCTGTACAACCCCAACAGTTTATGGAACACACCTTCCTCACGCAGCTCACTTGATCACAGGCTGTAGCCTGAATGTTACAGTCTAAACCAGAATATCAGATGTGTGTATCTGCCCTGAAGAGCATAATAACCAGAATAATACTTTCATCATCATTCAGAGAAGCAGTACCCGTATCAAACAGCTACTACAGAAGAATGGCCTGATCACGTATCCTTAGAAAGTCACATTCAGAATTCCTTGCCGGCTTGCGCCAGAACACAAATAAGGACTGCAAATTTGGCACTAGCGTTAGCGTGGAGGCACCACTGTGCTGCTACACAGATGGCAGACACTTGATTAGCAGACAGCTGTTAAACTGGTTGTCACTTTTTGGACTAATGGTATAGGGCTCTCAAAGGACCTTCCCTAAAGTGTTGGTGACCTTTCAGCAGCACCACCTAATGCTTCAGCTACGCAAAATACTTGTGTTGATAGGGGTCTCACCTGAGGAGGAGGCAAGTGGTGCAGGATGTCCACTGAGCAGGCGGGAGTAGTTCCCAGCTGTAGTGTCTATACTCAACATGGAAGTCTGGTCATGGGCCATGCCAGGCAATGGAGGCATGGGCAGAAGAGGTGCCCTGAAGATACACATAAAGGTTATGAGCATGGACCAGAGGACAAGACATTATGACAAAGTGTACATTCTTCTAAGCATCCTACAATGAGCAAATCCTAGATTACTAGCAGGTGGAAAGGGAAAGTGTTGGCTGACTTACGAGTGCAAGAAGGAACAGCGCAAGGGATGCTGTATCCACAGAATTTGAGAAAGCAGCCCCAGGTCACCAGTGTGGAAAGGACAGGCAGCAGGGACAGCGCAATGAAATCAGTCAGGTGGTCTCCAATCTTTCACTTAATTTTTCTCTTTTCATTCTGTTTTCTTCACAGGAAGACTCTTGCTCCAGACTGCCATTAACACCTCCCTCCAGAGACTTATTTCTTCCCTCCTTCCATCACTCCCCCTTGAAAGACCATCTCTTCTCTCACATACTCCCTTCCCCACCCCTCCCAATAAATGTCC
Source organism: Nesoenas mayeri (assembly GCF_963082525.1). Classification (NCBI taxonomy): domain Eukaryota; kingdom Metazoa; phylum Chordata; class Aves; order Columbiformes; family Columbidae; genus Nesoenas; species Nesoenas mayeri. Next base: position 69,404,216 of record NC_137541.1, read on the forward strand.
CCTGCTCAGCTGTGAAAGTTGGTAGCTTGTATTTCTCCAATGAAGCCCATGACTTTGTAAGACTGATCTAAACAAGCAGCATTTCCATAACCAAGTGAAAAATCCATAGACATGGAAAGCAATGGTGGGAGAAGGACTGGGATAAAAGAATTCTCAAATGCAGACAAAGCACTGGGCCAACACATTCACAGAAACTAAAGATGAAGGGGTGATTCTACAGATCTTGTATCTCATCCCCTGCTCTCTACATGACTTCAGCAAGAGGGATTTCAACAGTTTTATTTCAAAAAAGTGCTACAGATTAATCAAAAGTCCTCTTAAGAGGGCCCACTACCCCACTACAATTTGCTCAGAAATCTGTCAGGCTAGAGAATACAGAGGACAAGCTACTGACGTAAGACTCAATGGGCAGCTCTCCATACGTTAAACGTAAAGGGGAAATGGCAAAGATTTAATGCATTAGTGTGGACAAATGAGAAAACAAAGTTCCTCACCCATAATCATCTGATCCAAAAGGGACTGACAGAGCTGATGATGTTGGACATTTTTTGTTGACTTTCACACTCAACTTCTCTGATTTTCGCCACTTTGCCCTGCGATTCTGAAACCAGACCTGATAAATGGAAATAAAGGATACATTCAGAAAGGAAACCATCTACACATGGAGACACAGGTAATGAATCAGCAATGACTGCCTCCACACACCACCAGGTGAGGCCAGAAACCTTTCTTCCAGAAAAAAAAAAAAGACCCTCATTAAATGTTTCTTCCAAAGAATCTGCAAGATTCATTGCAATGAGAATGAGAACAGCAGATAGATATCCCCAAACACCAGTTTTCTTTGCTGCCCATGATCTGCAAGATACAGAGATTAACTCAAATCTCTTTAGCCCCTTCACCTACCCATTATGTGTCTCATCTTAGGACATGGGAAGAGATGGAGTACGCAACTGCAGACTCCACCGCTGTTTTGGGCAGGGTATCTGGTTGTGCAGTGTCCATCCCTGCAAGCTCTCTTCTATCTCTTGTCACCAGTGGCAAGTGCAATCTCTATCCTGTTACTCATGAGCTTCTCTTTTCTTCCTACCCAGGCTCCTCCTCCCTACCCCAGTCCCTCTCCCTGTCGATTTTCTGCACAGAACCCACAGCCAGCACTGTTACCCACACAGGCGTTACCATGATACGCTGTGGTGTTACACCAACCACGGCAGCAATCTCCTTCCTCTTCTCATTGTCAGGGTAGTGGTCTTCTTGGAACATCTTCTCCAACTCTTCTAGCTGCTCTAGAGATGAGGCATTGTTCAAAGAGAGATGGGGAGTATTTGATAAGAAAATAAAATTTTTAAAAAAAAACAACACACACATGAAGAAACAAGACAGGAGAACACAAAACAGAGCATTTCTACTATACCTAGAAATACACAAACAACATGAAAGACTTTTTAAAAAGTAAATCACAAAAATAAATGAAATTCTTCTTCCACAGTAAAACAAAAAGATTCACTACCAATATTTCAAATATGAGGCACTCGGCAATCTTTAAATGAAGTTTTCACACATCTAATAGCATAGAATGCATTGAAACACCAGTGAGAGCAGATTAGCACCTCCATGCTGTGCCTGCAGTATGGTGAAGGAAACACCAGTGCTATTGGCACTAGAAGTGCCACTGTCTGCTAGTGGGTTCCCCGTTATTTACCTGCACTATAGAAGGTGCGCGACTTCTTCCTAACCGATGGTAGAATTTCTGGATTCTCAAGTAACTCTTTTCTTCCCTTGGCCCCATCATGGCTAATTCCAGATTCCAGGGCAGAAGACACCTTGTAGGATTGCTGAGCTACAATGTTGGCTGGAGTACATTGGGATGATCTGTGAATAGCTGGGCCAAAGACATGTTGCCTAGAGAGGTCCCCAGGGACTCCACTAGATGCTTTCTCAGCACACATTCCACTTCTGCCATTACTTTTTTTCTTCTGTGCCTCCTTTTCAATCCCATCGGAGTAACAACTCTCACGCTGTTCATGTAACCCTGACTGACTCGTGGATTCCTGTGCAAATTCAACGCCAGAAAGTGGGAGCACAGCCTTCACATCACCAAGGAAATTTGGCAGCCTCCCACACACGGAAGCAAGGTCAAGCTGGCTGTCAAGGGCTGCTGAGCCTTGTGAAGTCGATCCAGTTGCCTGCAGGGTGCAATATCTTCCATCTTCCTCCACCAAAGCTGTGCTTCGGAATGCAGATAACACACTGCTCCCTGTACCGTGCCCACTGACAGCATCAGCATCTACCGCAAAGTGCTCAGTATTCAGCAATGTATCCTCCTTCTTGTCCTGGAGCTCTACAAGTAAAACATGAAAAACAACACACACACCCCCCCAATCCTACATGCACATTGTCTAAGCCAGAAGTGCCTGGATGGCACGAGAAAGAGGGTGTTCCTGGATAGGAAGTTTCAGTTACAGGAGGGAGAAAACACAACGCAATGAAACCCAACACTGGAAAGAACTACAGAGTTCAACATAAAGACTGTCACCGGGGCAGAGTATTGCTAGGAAAGCAACAGCAAAGAACGTGGTATGGCCAGTATGGAGATATTCAAACATCTGAGATGAGAAAAGCCTCATTTTGAGAGTGAAGATGCCCACAAAAAAAAAAGAAAAAACAACTGTAAACTACAGGAAGAATTAATTTCAGACACAGAGAATAAAGAGACAGTTGTGTATTCCAAATAGAGTAGTGGGAAAGCAGCAGCAGGGATAACAAAGATCCTTGGAATAAGGAGCAGAACAAAAAACAGTGACTTATCAAGACACTGTTACCTCATTAAAAAGAGTAAAAGAAAAATACAAGGAAAATTCTGATACACTGTGTCAGCAGTGATTATCTGAAAAATGACATCACTTTTTGATTTATAGAGGTTTCTGTTCCTATCATATTCAAGCTGACCAAGCAAAAAAATTGCACAAACTTCAAACAACTGCCTTAAATTAGTTTTCTGCAGCTTCAGCCACAATACTTACGAATAACAGCCTTACAAGATAGGTAATGAAATAGCTAGTTGAGGACAAAAGTGGGTTAAGAAGTCTGATCAAGTTTAACAAAAAGCATAAACTGCATTACACTAAGAGAAACTGAATAGCAAAAGACAGGTCAGAAAGAATACAGCAAGAGAAATAATTAAAATAGGCAACAGAATAATAAAGCAGCATTATACTTTGCCAGATGAGATATGCATTTCCAAAACAGGAAAACTCACTGATTATCTCAAATGTGTTATTGTGTGTGATTTCTGCTACTGACAAAACAAACAAATAAACAAAATAGAAAATTGGAAAAAAACAAAACAAACAAGCAAACAACGCAAACCAAACCTGACTATTTCTTAAGAACAGAAAGCAGACTAATGAAACCAAAACCATACATCTGACTCTGTTTGGAAAGAGGAAAGTTTGAGCAGACTGTTGGTAGCATTTCAGTTTCATGTGCCTACAGAGAAATGTGGTTGTTTAACTTAGGGAGGAAAAAAGATATAAAATAATTTAATATCATTCTGTCCTACTTCTGCTATATATTAGTGCAATGACAAAACAAAGGACTTGCTTTCTGCCTCAATGTTTCTTCCTTAAACAATTGTTAATCAAGAAGGAATCCCACACCATCATTTAGATGGGAGAATCTTCATGGAAGTACAAGGGGACGCCAGGCTGCTTCCAAGACCTTCTAATTTGCTTTTTACAGGATTAAGAGAACCAATTTAGTTGCAGAAGAAAGAGACAGAAGCAGGAAGCTATGCAACTATAATAATAATATGATCTTGTTAAGAAGCAACAGTTTCCACTGCTGTTAAATGAGATGAAATATTCTGATAGGGAGGGTCAAGAACTGAGCAAGGCAGAAGCTGACTCTGTTCTATATAATTCCTTCTTGCACCTTCCTCCTTGCTGACTCTGAGCTCTTCATGCTCATTATGTGAAAAAGCTAATATTTTCATGTGTCATCCTCTCTATCTGCAGAGAAAGAGATTGACACCTGCGAGTTTTTTATCATTTATAGGCATATTCCTGCAAGAAAATGTAATTTGCTGTCTCTGTTTCTAAAACATATACCAAAGGCCTGACAACAACTTGGAATTGGCAAAGAAAAGACCTGAAATGAAAAAAAAGTTAGGAGGGAAAGACAGGTCTTTGTAGTTATGACCAGGGAGTTGCAAATCCACTCCTTTCTCCCATCATTCATATAACAAAGGACCAAAATGTGCATTACTTTATCACACTTTTAGAAAAAATAACCTTAAATAGAAAGGATTTTAACTGACTGGGAACATCATACATATAGAGTTAGTCTGGAACACACAAGCAAGCAGCAAAGTCCTCATTTTCGTTTCCTCACAGCTGCCTCCTTAGACATTTATTGGAACAAGGTAACCACTTGCACAGTAGCATCAAGATTTTTAAGGTTGTTCTGAGCATTTGGTACAAAGTGACCTGAACAGGGAGAAACATCAGCTTCACAGGTCCACCCATGCAAGCTCAGAAAAGAAGGAGGAAAACCAGACAGTCGGTGAAGGTGGCAACGTGCCAGTAGCCTAGAGGCAGCAGGAACCCCTCAGCGTGACACAAAGGGAAGCCCATCTGCCTCCAACCCTCATGCCAGCTGGCCAGGCACTTTCACAATCCAGGTGACTTAAGGGCCATGCAGGCACTGAGCCAAGCAGGAGCCCATTGACCAAAAACCCGCCAAGGCACCTCAGGCAAAACAGCAAGTTCCCCACAGGCCCAAGGCACCGCCGGGCCACCTGCCCGAGGCAACGAGGGAGACAAGGACTAATGGCTGCCACAGCCCGCAGGGCAGACCCGCCGCACAGGTCGGGGCGACCAGAGTCGTTATCCTCCACCGGGGCTGCTCATTAGGCTCATTGCCGGGTGGCTCCTCTCCGGCGATTAATGAGAGCCGATGCTCCAGCCCCGCGGCCCTTACCCGGCGCTTCGGGAGCCCGCTCCTCCTCCTCGCCCGCCCCGTCCATGCCGGCTCGGCGGCGACGCGTCCGACACGGCCGGGTTAATGTCCCGCCCGGCGGCGAACCCAGCGCGGGCTGCAGCCGCCGCCGGCTCATCAAGGACACCTGGGCCGCCAGCGAACCTCGGCGTAGAGCGGGGCCGAGGCTGCCTGACCAACCTACCTACCCCGGCCGCCCGGGCAGGCGGGGAGCGGCAGAGACGGGCTTCCCCAGCAGCCGCAGGTAGCGGTCCCGCAGTCCCGGGAGCCCCGCAGCCGTGGCGGAGCCAGGACGGTGACTGGGTGGTCCCGCTGCCCAGGTTCCCTTTACCCCCTCAGGGGTCCCAGCCGGGAGCAGCCATCTTCTGCGGGGCGTGCAGGCACCTTTACTGCCCCGCAGCGCGGGTGTGGGAGGATAGAGAGCCGGTCTCTGAGAGGGGAGAAATCTGGCCCCCACCATAAGGTGCAGAAATGCTTTTGGCACATCTGAGGACACCTGATAGACGGTGCTTCTTGAGCTCCCGTGAGGAGTGGGGTTAAATACCGCTAACAGCACGCCTTTAGAAACCCAGGTGTCACCAAACAGGAGTGTGTGGTATGAATCAGATGAACTCTGTAATCTTTCTTGTGGGGAAGACACTTTTTTTTTCTCATGTGCTGTGACTGTAGTTTTTTGACAGTGCTTCTGATTCTCTATAAACTAGTAGTTTCAGGTAATAAATGGCACTTCTTGGCTTTGAGGTGCTGTAATTTTGCATCCTTGCAATACTTAAAATTCTTGGAAAAAACAAGGCTCCTAAGACAATGATACCGGGCAATTAGACCTCTCGCACTATGACAACTATTGTCATCTGCTCAAGTAACATTCAAAACAGCTTTGGGTACTACAGATGACTACTTTGCAGGTGACTACAGGAGATGAAGGGCAGGAGCGAACCAAGCCTGACTTTTCTGACTTCTTTCTTGTATACAGTTGATGGGGAGACCTGTGGTGCAACTTAAGTCACAAGAGTTCCAGACATCAAGCCCTCTGCTCTTGCATCCTCTGTGTACAGCTTTTCTAACCACTGAGTGAAGTGCAGCTGGCTCCAAATATAGAATCATAGAATCATTTTAGTTAGAAGAGACCATTAAGATCATTGAGTCCAGCCATAACCTAACTCTGGCACTAAATCATGTCCCTAAGAGCCTCATCCACGCATTTTTTAAACACCTCTAGGGATAGTGATTCCAGGACTTCCCTGGGCAGCCAGTTCTATTGCTTGACAAGCCTTTCTGTGAAGAAATGTTTCCTAATATCCAATCTGAACCTTACATGGTGCAACTTGAGGCCATTGCCTCTTATTCTGTTGCTTGTTACTTGGGAGGAGAGAGCAACACCCTCCATGCTACAACCTCCTTTCAGGCAGTTGTAGACAGTGATAAGGTCTCCCCTCAGCCTCCTTTTCTCCAGGCTAAACAGCCCCAGTTCCCTCAGCCATTCCTCATCAGACTTGTGCTCCAGACCCTTCACCAGCCTCATCTGCAAACAGACACAACAATGCTTGCTTGAAGAATGTGATTTGCTTAATTATGTTCTGCTGCACCAAGAGAGAACATTCTTCATCCTTATTTTGGTTCTTGGCTCAGTCTCTCACTGCTGGCATGGTACCATTGTCCTACTGTCATTTCTGCAAATACCCAATCTTTGTTTCAAGGTTTGCATCCAAGGTCCTGCTTCTGTAGCTGCTTTCACCTGAGAGTAGTTTCATTATGTTAAATTAGTGTCACCTGAAACATGAGCCAGCATTTTGGAGACAGTATAATTAGAATGACAGTGCACCTGGTTCCGTGACCAAATGCAAGATGCGCTGGCTGGAATGTTATTGCTGCTAAAATGCATTCAGCTGACAAAGCAGGGGTTCAATACGTGATAATAGTGCAAAGGCAAAAATCACTGCCTGCTTTATAGGTTCCTGCTTCTGAGCAAGGTTGTGTTTCATTACTGAACTCTAGTCCTAATGTCAGCTTTTTCTAGAATTGTGAAAGGGAGTAAGAACTGTGGAGAATGCTTTCATTTATTTTCCTCTAGGAGGGACCAACACAGGTCTCCAGGACTGTGAGGTTTGGGGATGAGGTGTTGTTTTGTGTTTTTTGTTTGCTTTGTTTTGTTTTACATATTTTATACATTTTTATATGAAAAAATGACAAGTCATAACATTTGATTTTCAGACATAAACCACAAATTGCTCACATTCTCAACAAAACTTTTAAAATGTAGTTCATGCTTGTACTTCATTGCTGTTCTTACCACAACAATAAATGAGTGTACCTTCCCTCTAAAGGTGGTCTTTATTTTTTGTTTTCAGTATACGGGCACTAGATTTCTTTTGTTCAGATATGCTATGTATCAGCCTCCACCGGTTCCTTAGAAGACGATGGCTTCCTTATGCTTCAATTTACAGCTGGCTGTTTAAGATGCACTGGCATCTCTCATCCAGCATTCCCATTCTGTGGACCTTTTCTGGCTTTTGGCTGACAAACTCTACACTTCGATTTCTGTTTAACAGCAATTTTCTGGGAAATCAGAAATCCACATTAGATAATGTAGGGAGAGATCCTGGTTCATAATTAAGACTGTAATAGGATGTAGCAGATACTCCATCAGTTTGATTCCTGCAGTTTCAAGTGATATTGTACTAGCTCAAGTTTGTACCAGCCAAGGAGATGCTAATCACTTTCAAAAAAGCATGAAGCAATTCAGTACAGATTTGTTTATAGATTTTGGTGGCAGGATGGTGCTAGGGCTAAAAAATTAACTAAATAGTGAGAAGCTGAAATGTAAGAAAAAGTAAATCAGGGTATAAGCACTTAGTCTTAGAAGCATGAGCTGACCTTTAAAGGTTCCTAAACATACAAGAACCTGACAACAGGAAATTAAGGCTGTACCTGAGACATGGAGAAGTTAACCTTTGATCCAGCTAGTTAAACAGTGTAAAACTCCAGTCAGTCACAACAGAGGCCTTGAAGCTTCCTATATCTCAACAATAATTTTGACAAGAACATACAGAATTTAACATAGAGACCACCTTGGGAGACTCTCATGAACAATATGTCTGCCTGTTTTTAAGAGTGGAAATTGAAGGAGTAAAGAATTCTTGACTTTTAAAAATGTTTCACAAGATGACTTCTAATTCAGAATGGCAATATCCATGACCTGCCTCCTCATGATACAAACAGCAAAAATGAAGCTGAGATGATGTGTCTCAGTCTGCCTGCATCAGATGACCTTTCAGGGGCACGTGCTGAATTGATCCCATGGCAGCATTCCGTATGGCAGTTGAGACATCAGTGATCCTGAAGACTTATGTATTGCATAAATTCATGACAGCCTGGGATAAGCAGACATTCTGGATCTCTGAACATCCCTGGACCTTATTGAAGATTGTAACTCTTTTTGTGTCAGTTATTTTAGTCTGAAGTAGGTTTTGCTTTTGTTCTTACCTATCTTCAATTCTTCTAGGGGAAAAAAAAAAAACAGAAGGGTAGGCAGCTTGTAATCTGGACCATAGATGAAAATACAATTGAATAATTGCATCCTGCCTCACTGACTGGACTCCCATATTCTGTAGGTCACCTCTTTAAGCTTACCTTGTTATACTGATGACTTACACCACTATGGAACCTGCTGCAGCAGTCATTTCAGGGCTGGTGGTAATGCTCTGAAGAATTTTAGGGTATGGCTGGTAAAGCAAGCTTCCTCATTGCCTCAGCTAAGTATTGCTATTTGTACTTAATATTCATGTAGAAAGGAGAATTATATAGAAAACAAAAAAGAAAATAAAATACGGAATGTATTTCTGAAAACATTCAGAAAATGTTGAATTACTGACATTTGAGATGAAAACCTAAGTTACAAGGAAGGCAGAAAGTTGTTTTAACTGGAGAAGTGCATAAGTTTATTAGGACTAAAAGCAACTTTTTTTTTTTCAAATCCAGCTAAAATTATTGATATAAATAGGCTGTAATAAGCTGTACTAGATACAACATAAATGGGAATTAAAGGCAGAATGTTACAGAGACAGAAAGCTGGAGAAATGAAGATAACTAATTCTTCAAATATATTAAATGCAAGAAGGCTACACATTGCTTTCTTTGGTGTACTGATTCTTATACTTGATCTTGCATTGACTGAACTGAACGCAAACACTTTAACACAGAAATAGTATTTTACAGTTGAAGGCGTATCCTCAAATAGGCAGGTTCTGCACAGAAGCAGGACTGCATGTAAACTGGACTTAAAACCAGAGAGTTCTAATAAAGAACAAAGTCCCTGGTCCATATTTTGACTTTATCTACAGTGGCTAAATATCTCAGTGTTTTCTATAAGTGTGCAAAATGGTGCATGCAAAACCACATCAGCTATCAAATTAAGAGCAGCAGGAAAGTGCCACTTCATTGCATATGCTTAGTCATGGTTATTTTGTACAGGGCATGTACCGACACGTAATAAAAATCTTTATCAACAGTCATTGTTCTACTTTGAGTGGGAGGCAGAGTGAAAAAAAAAGTCATTTCAGATGGCTTATTGGGACACTTGTTCAGAAGAGAGGTGACCTTTGTGAAACAGATTCTTCAGCTTGATACCTCTTAAGGTGCGGGCAATCATCACAGTGGCTTCTGAAAACTTTGCTTAACTCAAGTGGGTTTTCTAATGCTGTTAAGGACTCTTAACAGTATACAGAGTCTGAGTTAAATTTAGGTACAAAGAAATATTTGCCTATCTAAAAACCAGTAGACTTGCACGATCAAATAGATAAATTGTTCTAAATGGAAATTACACTATGGAGATCAGTATCGAGATATCAAGAAGATATTCAAATGGAAAACTCTCCTCAACTATATTGTGCTTTGCACTTAGCACCTTCCTTCTTAGGAACTCAAAGCTCTTAGTATGCTAATACTAGTGAATTTAGCCTCACATCATCCAGTGAGGTAGGTAAGTTTACCCCCATTTCACAGATGGGAAAACTGAGGCAGAATTCTGAAGCGACTTGCCCAAGGTCCTGCAACTTGTCAGTGGCAAAAACAGGAACATATTTTCAGAAGTCCAGATCCCAGACTTCTGTCCAATCAAAGTTCCTCCCTACTACCACAAAGCAAGCAATATATGCAACTTTTTTTTCCTCCTACTGCTGCCATAGTCCTGGTGACACAGAGGAAGTGAATGATTTTTCCTGATTGAATTCCTGCTTTCTTTGGCAAAAAGCACCTGGTTCTGTCAAAGTGCTGTATTATGCTCTTTGCAGAGGCATTTCTTCTGAGGCACAATATAAAAACAAAAATATGGTTTCCCCATGGCAGGGAGACTGTACAGGTCCAAACAAAGTAGTGTCTTATTTCTTGCAGAAGACCTGCTGCTTAGCATTCTTTACACGTTGCTCCTCCTTCAGGTTCTTCTGCCGTGCCTGTTTGCTGGATATGAGTTCCACATGTTCTGCAGGGAACCAGCCTCTCTCCCGGTCTGAAAGTTTTACTCCTTCCATCCATCCTTCAGTATGAGGAAAAGCACAACATCAAGAAAAATAAACATTTTCTCGTTCTTCCCAAAAAGCACCCACCCTTCCACAAGGCCCTAAGATCAAATTAAAAGATCCTCTTCCAGCTTCCAAATAAAGTGTGTTAATGAAGAGCCTCTTCATCCCCTCAATCCAACAGTCAGGAATAAGAGGCTCCATCTGAAGCTCAATTGTGTTGTTAGAGCTTTACAACTTCCTACAGGTAATTTAAGATAGCCATTGTTCATTCTGCTCACCATCATTGCTGTTCTGCATAACCATGATGATATCTGCTTTCTCCAGAGCCAGCTCATCATTTTCTCGAGCCTTGTAGGTCTTTATGCACTGAACCTGTGGTGCATCTAAAGGGGAGGAAAGATCAAAATGGTATACTATTAATAGAAAGCAATAATAAAACTGTGTGGATCAGCCCCGGTGGAGGTAGGGGATAAGGGACTGCCCACATACTAAAGAGCACAGAACTGGGACACTGTAGGTTTTCTGTCTGATATGAGGAGGAAAAATGGATAAAATAACTGGCAGTACCTGGCACTGAGGGAAAGCCCCTGAAAATCTTATCTATTTACAAAAAAGTAAGTATTCTACCTCAGAGCAATTTCTGGGATATTCGACCTCACAGTGACTCCAACTCCTCTGAGCCAGCCCACCCCCATTGCTGTAGTAGCAGAGCAGTCTCACCAGGGCATTCCAGGAGGTCCAGTTCTCCTCGCGGAGGAGCCAAAGCAGAGATCCACCTCAGCTTCTCACTGCTGGAAAACATCACCAGATAGGTGTCAGGATTCAACGTGAGGGACAGCAGTCTGATGACAGGAACTGGGGGGTGTGTGTACAGGTTTACTCTCAAGAGGGGTCAGGAAGTGGGTACTCAGCAGAAAACAGAGAAAATGGAGAAAGGGGGTAGGAGGAAAAGGCAAAACCTCCCATTTTTGAAGGCTGACGGTATGACATAGTGTGGTAGTATTGCAGAGCAGCTATGATGAGAGAAGAGCAAGGTGGTTCATTAGGGGCTTGTTATGGCAAGAGGATGTTTTTCAAGTCCTCTGCTCAGCAGCTGCATTTGAAATTTCAGCATTTGGGCAGCTGAGGGGCAAGCATCAGGCTTCTGGGAGGTGTCTGGCTATGGTAATGCGATATACTGAGGGTAACCTTGAGCTCTTACTGTGTCTCTGTACGAAACAAAAATTCCACTCTCTTTCCCTGGTAATTCTGAAGTAGAAAGAGACGGAAAACATTTTTGTTTGTTCCATGTAGTTTCATCTCGCACTTCTCCCCACGCACATCTGAGAAAGCAGCATGATCAAATACGACAAAACGTCCACCCCTGCAGGTAAAGAGGAGGAACAAAACAAGGTGTGAGTTTTGAGGTGATGTGGGTTACAAAGTGAGTCTATGTAGATTTCTGATGTCAGGAAAGCAAAAAGTTTTTAATGAGTCTTCATCTGCTTCAGGCATCTCAAGCTTTGTTCCTATTAGAAGTCTCAGAAGGCCAAAGAGAGAAGGGACTTAATGAAAAGAGTAGAAATACTGAGCTCTGTCCTGTTAGAATTTTATTTGACAGCTTACAGCTTAAAGACAAGACTGCCCTTCCAAAATCCCAACACAACCAACCAACAACTCTCTTAGTTTCTTGACAAACCCATGATTTGCATACTCACTAATCTTCACACTGTCCTTTAGGAAGAAATTATTTACTAAGTAAAACTAGAATAAATGGTTATTACTGAAGTGTTTCACATTAAAGAGATGGAGAAGCAGAGTAGAAGCGTTGCACTAGGGACCAGAAGATACCTTGTTATATTATCATGTGTTGTAATTAAGAGTTGGGAATATCAGATTCCATATAGTTGCATGATACTCACATAATGTAGGATTAGGAGAGTGACTTGACAAGTGCTGCCACTCGCTGGCAGGCAGAGGGAAAGGACTCTTTCACCAAAGCACAGACCCAGAAAGAGACAGGTATTTTAGAAGGGGCAGCGAGAATTGTGTTGAAGCACTCACTCCTTCGGCCGAGACAGGAGCAGACAGTCATTGAAAAGATGTAGGTAGATGGGACGGGTGGTGACTTTCCATTTTGGACTCAGGTTGTTGAAGTCCAGTGCTGTTAACTCACCACACTTCACAAGTCGCCTCGACTGTGAGATGAGTGGGAATATCTGCAAGAAAGAAAAGAACATTCCTTTCAAGTGTTAACAAGGAAATGTGTAGCTTTGAGTTTTGGTTTTGCATTTTTGCCCTTATCTAGAGGAAGCATGTTTTCATCTCCCAGCTGGACAGCCATAAGTCATGGTAGACAGTCTCAGCTCAAAGCTGACATGAACAACTGGGTAAGGGAAACACTGATAAAGAGCTGACCTGTATATGATATTCTGGTTCAATGGTTCCGTGCATATTGGAGAGGAGAACAAAAAGTAAGCACAAGTGACTTTGTGAGGAAAGAGAGAAAATACATTAGGCTAGAGCAAGGCCCAGGGAATGGACAAGCTCACCTTGCACTCAAATTCAATCTTCTGGCTGAGGTAGATCAGCTCTTCAGTGCTCTTCATGCGCTGGACATTTTCATTGCAATCCTTGATAAGCTGCAGAGGAAAACAGTCAATCAGTAAGGTGGGAGCAGAACTGCCTGGTGGGATCAGTACCATTCCCAGGAGACCCTCAAGAGTCACTGCAAGTGACAACTCCTTGGGCATCCTCCTGCCAAAAAAATATTTTTCTAGGTGAGCATACTAAACTTCTCCATACCTATAATGATCATCCTTCTTTCTTAAGGAAGATATTCTTCAGATGAAGTCTCTGTGATAAGTATTTTATTAACTTTGGATTCTGTGGGGGGATACTAGAGACATCTCTCCCAGGTAATAGAGGTTGAATTGCTGGTCACTTGGAAGCAACTCTTATTAGATGCTCCACTGAAAACACGAGAGGCTGACTAGTTAAACATCAGCCCTGATTTTCACAACCCTGATCTTGTTGCCAGTACCAGTGAGGACAGGACACAAAGAAACAGAGGTACTTCAGCCTGTAAAAGCTGCCTACATAGCTGCCTGAGGTGATACAGAACAGCTGCATATCAGTGTTACAGAGATTAGGCTGGCTTTAACACAGCTGGAGCCTAAGGATTTCAGGTATGACATCTTGCCTACCCACTTTAGATGGAAATGTTTTGGGAGCTGTGCAGCACATAGGTGCAGTTCAAAGAGTTATAAGGAGGTACATGTCATGTTGAAATGGTCTTTAGGTTTGAGTTAGCGAATAGGGGAAAGTTTGTAAGGAAGGAACTGACACTCCAATAAGGTCAAATGATCACTAGACAGAAAAGGAGCTAGCCAAGAAACAAGTCCACCTTATGCTGCTATGCAAATTTTAACTAGCAAGTTGTCCCAGAAGACTTTAAATCTTGTCTTTCTAATAAATAGGATAGAGGAAGGGATGTAAACTAGTAATGCCTTGCCATTTTTTTTCTTTTTCTTTTTTTTTCTTTTAAAGCATGATTTTCTTGCAGAGGCTAGGGTAAGAGTTGATCACTAATTAGAGACAAAGATTAGGAACACAAAGGGGAAATGGTGGTTAAGAGACTGGAAAGAGTGAGTCCAGAAAAAAAGTAGTTCAAAATCATTAGTGCAGGTTCAGTTTCACCATAGCTGGCTCCTGCTTTAGTGCTTTCTGCTCACAGCTACCACTGCACATGTAGGAGAATCACATGAACACAGTAATTTGTTACTGGTGAAGATCAACGATAAGGGCCCTTGACAAGGCTGAGGATCAATGAAAAGGACTGGGCCACTTAGGTGCCCTGCAGCTGTGTGATGCAGCATGGCTGTGGAGAACCATGGCTGAGTTGGAAGAGACCCACAGGGATCATCAAGTCCAACTACTGACTCCATACAGGGCAAACTAGAAGTCAAACCATATATCTAAGAGTGTTGTCCAAACACTTCTTGAACACCCATCAGGCTTGACACTATGGCTTCTTCTCTGAGAAGCTTGATCTGGTGCCTGATCATCCTCTCAGTGAAGAACTTCTTCCTAATATCCAATCTGAACTTCCCCTGACACAGCTTTGAGCCATTCCCTTGCATCCAGAGAAGAGATCAGCACCTCCCTCTCTCCTCCCCCTCACAAGGAAGCTGTAGATAGCAATGAGGTCACCCCTCAGTCTCCTCTAAGCTCAACAAACCTCACATCGTATTCTCAGCCACTCCTTGCAAGTCATCCCCCTTCGCTATCTTTGTTACTCTCCTTTGGACATATCATGGTATTTTTATATCCTTACATTGTGGAGCTCAAAACTGCACACAGTACTCGAGGTGAGGCCACACCAATACTGAGTATAGTGGGACAATCACTTCTTTTGACCCATCAGCTATGCTGTGCTTAACGTACCCAGGATACAGGTGGCCCTTTGGGATGCCAGGGCACATTGGTCGCTCAAATTGAGGGTACCATCAACCAAAACCCCCAGATCCCTTTCTGCAAAGCTGCAGGATGGGCTGACAGTCTTACCTTTTCAAGTGCATCATAGGCCTGTGTTGCTTGCACTTCCTCCTCAGACCCCGGTCGAGTTCTCTTCAAGATATTCTGCATGAAAGATGATGTTTTTCATAATGTAAATAGAGAATGCTAGACATGTGTATCTGGGAGGGGTAGGAGAAACAAGGAGCCACCAAGATGCCAGCCTCGAAAGAAACTAAAGCAATAGTAGGTAAAGAGATGTGGAAATAACAAGGCCAGAAATTTGAGATGCAGAATGTCACTGATAAGCTGCTTTGAACAGGGCATCCCTGACAAAATCTAAAACATATTAACTATCACATCCAAGTTAGATGGCATAGGAAGCAACCACTAATCCCAGCAGAAACAGCCTTACAAAAAGAATTGTTCTTTGCCTAATACTTCTTTTCTCCTGTTCAAAAAAGGCTCAAATAATCAAAAAGAATTTCATAGAAAGAGCTCAAAATGAATTCCTTAGCAATTTGCTGGTTCCCTGTCTGGAAGTCTTCTCTTAGTCAATGTTGCAGGCAAAGAGTAGAGGCAGGCTGCCTTCCAGAGGGCAGCCAAGGAACCTTTGCTTTTTTTTCCTAGCAGGAAGCCAAAAAAGTTCAATAAAATGTAAATCAACAATGTTCCAAGAAGACTCCATAAATCATCTATTGGAGTACAACTGAAGTAGTGTTGCAACACAATCCTAACTGGTATATAAACTACATTGCCTCACAGAGGCTATTATATCCAATTCATGGTGCTGATCTAATGCACAGCAAGCATTTGTACAATGACAAACGGGTTTGTTTTTGCAAAGGCATATTCACAATATATGCAACAGAGTGGCTTTAAAGCAACTTGCCAAACTTGTCAGAGGTGCAACACGAAAGGCTGTATGCCGTTGTTCCCCCCGTGCCCGGAGCCAGCATATATTTATATGACCTTCAGACATAAAGAAGGGTCAGCTTAAGAGAAACTGTAGGAAAGCAGAGAATCACCATGGTTACCTGTAGGAGGAGTTTGAGTCGAGTGATGCGCTGGAAAGGGAGGATGAGGAAGGATTTAAGTGAGAGGCGCTGGCATACTGGATCACTTTCCAGTCTCTCCAGGACTTGCTGGAACCCTGCATTTCCATTTCTGTGTGAGTGGTAAAGAAAGAAGACATCCAGGCATCAGAACACATAAATAGTCTTCTTAATATCAGATTTCAGTGAGTGCTGGAACACTCCCAAGAGCTGGGTTTTGTCCCTGGGCCAAGAGATGTCAAGAAACTGCACAATTCTGCTGAGGAAGAGCAAATATGGGTCTCTAACAGCTATAGAAAGACAGCAGTATAACTGTTGTTATATCTCTCCTCTTTCTGCCACAGCCCTCTGGAATAAAAGCCAGAAGTAACATCTGCATTTCAATTCCCCCTATTAGTAGGGCACCTTTCACAGAGAGAGTGGTGGTTTGTATTCTTCCCTTACGCTGAATGGTCCAGCTCCAGAGCCTGTATTCAGGATCTGGAAACAGCTGCCTCCCCTCTCTTGCTACTCCTGAGAGGAGCTGCCTTCCCCCGTAATGTCTCTCTTACCCTCTTAGACTGGGTCACTGCCATCCAGTTTTGTGTGTTGGGCAGTAGGACATACAAGGCTCAAAGTATGAGAGTAATATCAGAATAGCCAATCCCACATCCTTGAAGAGATGTGGAAGAGGGTTGTAGGCCCAGTAGACATTGCCCTAGACAATATCCTGGAGGTCCTCTGTGTGGAAATGAGCCTTCCCTGAAGGGAATCACTTGCAACACTAGATCTCTCCCGGTCAGCAGAACCCAGAGATGGTGCCTGCATAGCCTGTTGGGAGCAGTGTCTTCCACTGGAATCACTGTAGCTTCACTGTAATTGGGTTATTGCAAAGGGAAGCACTCAGTGCAGAAGTGGCCAGAACTCTTTGCTCAGGACTAGGCCCATGCCTGAGCAATGCTTGCTTGTGCCACCACATACATAAGAGGAGGGCAAGAGATGTTCCACTCCACCACCCAGAGCAAAACAGACCAACAGTGGTCCTAGGATTTTCAATCAGTTTTAAAGACTCCTGGATAGCCAGTTCAAGCTTACTGACAGCAGCCATATTTTTCTTAACTACAGAATCACAGAATGGTTCAGATTGAAAGTTTCACTTGAAATTGTCACTTTCTGGTTCTTAGTAGTCTGAAAACCACTATCCAGGACAGTCATTTTTGCTCTATTCAGTGGAGAGTAGACAGAGCTATGGGAGAAAAGCCTGCAGCAGCTATGTCCTGCTGTCCCAAATGCTATTGAATTTAAGAAGGTTCCTGCCTGTTCTTCTGAGAATGTAGTGGAAGCACTGGCCAACAGCCTGTACCTGCCGTATTGTCCATCATTTGAAAGCATGAATATTCAAGGTGCAGCAAGGAAGTAAAGGAGAAGGGGGCAGCAAAGGAGAAAACTTACAGTAATCGCTGGAAGGTTTGCTCCTGATACGTCTGGTTTGTTACATATGGTAGATACACCCTGCGGAACTCAGGGGCATGTTTCAGAGCCACATCACACACATGGAAGGTGAACATGTCCTCCTCAAATTTCTCCTCCAAGTCAAAGAGGAAACTGCAGCACATAGTTGTGGTGCCATAAAAGGAGAGGGAAATAACAGTGTCATTTACTAAAGCAGGAATGTCCTCAGTCCACTAAAATCCTGTCAGCTTGTATGTAAGTCCAAGACAGCTTTTTACTTCTAGAGAGAGCATAAGGCCTGCACAATGACAACTTAGGGCTATAAATCAGCAAGAAAGAACCAGAGGCAAAAGACCTCTGTTCCTGAGAGGTCATACTTGCTACTTCTAAAGACATGGTCAGGAAACAACTGAAAATTAAGACATTACCAGAATAACCTCACTAGTAGAAATGGAAAAGGTAGCGGCAAACCTTACTAACTTAGCAATATACGTAGCCAAGCCTTGCAGGAGAAAAGCAGAACAGAATCCAACAACATATAGGATTCCTTGCATGTGGGGTCATGTCTATATTTTATGACTTATGCTGAATTGATTCACATTAGGTTCTGTCAAGTGATGGTTGTAACTTATTCTCTCTCTCTTTTTTTTTTTGTTTTGTTTAGTTTTGTTCAGGGCTCGTGCAGCTGCTGCTTCTCTCTTGTATTTGGCAGGAGCTGCATTTGGTTTTGGCCGAGGTCTAATTAGTCAAGTTTATTTCTAGTTGAAGCCAATACGGCACACCTACAGGAGCATTTTGAACATTTTGACCTCCTGCAACGAGCTCTGCACACAATTGCTCCATATATCTGGGACTTAACACCAAGATTTACATTGCCCTGTCACCTAAAACAGTGAATGTTCCTTTCAGGGCAGCAGTGGTATGCAATGTACCTTGAAGGCCAGTGAACACACAGGAATGAAAGATGTCATGGAATGGAATGATGGGCTGTGTCTGTGCTTCATGGAGGGTGTTAGTCCTGGAAGTAAAGGTCCATGTCTCACCTGGCGCTGACATCGCGTACATCATGAAGGCGGGAGAAAAGCCACTGACGCTCTTGGTTGGTGAGCATTGCCTGGAGCTCTGCTGATCGCTGGAAGTGATCCACAGCCACATTTAAACTGCGCAGGTATGAAGCCTCAGACATTATCAGCTCAAACTTGGCCTTGAGAGATGAAAGAATGGAGCACAGCATCAGTAGACTACTCAAGTCTGATGAATCTTACGGAGGAGACAGGCGAAGGAAACCTCCCAGCACATGACATAAGCAGTGTGTAATTACAGAAGATAGGCTTTAGGAATGAAAGGCAAGCATGATATTATACATAGGCTGTCTTTCTTTAGAATAGAAACTTGTGGTGTGACTTAAAAATAGCTACCTGTTCCCATTTTACTTTTTATTCCCCTTCAACTCCACTTTAAGTAGGTTTCCCGTTTAACACGCTCCCATAAATTTTCCAGCATCCATATCACCCTTGTTTTTCTCCTTCATCGTTTCCCATTCAGTTATTTTCTCCTTTTTTCTCTGAATCCTCCCATCCACTTCTCAGTTCCTCTCATTTTCCTTACCCAGTTTCTCTATGTACCATTTTGCTGAACCCATACGTCTTCCTGTTTCTTCTCAGCCCTGCAGCTCGCACAGGTCAATTTGGTAAACTCATGCTCTACCACAGGAACTACAATACACTGTGGTTTTATTAGCATCTCTCATCAGCTTATATGTGGGAGAATGCTGGAAGTCTTCTACTTTAACATTCTCTTTTTCATTGAACATGCTCCAAAATTCCTTGTTTTATTTTGTTCCAATTTCCCCATGTCTATTTTCATGAAGTTACTAATATGGTCCAGAGTCTGTCCTTCAGTGCTCATTTTCTCTACAGTTCTGTACTTCAGCACTGTACTGCTTCACAAACACTGGTACCACTTCCTCATACTACTTACATTCGTAGAAGTGACCTCTGCATTCAACCACCTGCATTCTCAGATCAGACATTTTTGCTCTACACTTTTATCACCCTTCTGAGGACTCTGTCTTGACTACAGGCTACCCATCTACCTTGTCCCATCTGTCCATTACCTCTTGCAGCTTCTGCTCATCACGGGACATATTGAGTAGCATTCTGCTGCCCCGTATCATGGGGATGTCCTGCCAGAGGGACGCATTAGATGACACTGACAGACGTTGCAAATATGAGTCCTGGGGAGACAGCACTTTTCTCCGTAGCCTTGGGGAGCTTGGGAGACTCGACTCTATATCCTCTGCAAAAGAATCCACTCTCTTCTGGCTTTGAATGGCCTTGTTCAGAACCACATCACTGTACTCCTGATACAGCAATCTTGCTGTGAAGAGAGGCATATACATTTATACTTTCTACAGTATAGCTGCTTGTCCTCTGCTTCAACCTGGAGAAAACTCTGTTAGTGTCTCAGTTTAGGATAATTGAATACATTAGATCACATGTAACTTCTATAAGCAAAGCTCAGCAGCTCACTGAGTGTCCTGCAGGACTCCGGCTTCACTGCCCGCACAGAACACTGCTCTCTAATGCCCCCTCCTTGCCACCACGTGGCAGGAGCCCCTTTCCTTTGTGCACACTGCAAGGGTGGGGGATGATGGAGGAGAGGGGTCTGCCACAGCACTTCAGGCAGAAGGTACTTACAGGAGTTTATCAGCTTGGAGTGCCGGCGTTTGAAGTTCTCCATTGCATCTGCAGGTTTCTTCTCTCTGTCAGGGAATAAGGATTTGGAAACAAGAAGTGAATGAAGAGCCAGAGATGGCTTATCCAGATCTCATTAGGAGATCTGTCACAGCAAGGACCCCTCTTTCCAACAAGCTCAAGCTCCACATGCTTTACTTAACAGTTTGGCTTAAGGGAAACACTGTCCTAAAGGGACAGAAATACTTCTGTTGCAGTGGGGTACTCTCCAAGGGGAAATAGACTGAAATACAGGCCTAAGTAATTTCATCATAGTTTTCTACTCCTTAGTAACATCTTTGGTCCCTCATGAAAAATGGAGAGCATCAGGCGACTGTGCTACACAGGGATGTGGGCAAATTCTAAGGGGTCTGAGAGGCTTACCGCAATATTACTCTTTCAGAACTGACTGGTGGTTCCCTGTGTGCCTTGTGAGCTTCTTCCTCTGAAGGAACAGAAGGAATTTCTGTGTATAAGACAATTAGAAAGTAAACACATAAGTCTGTTTTTAAAGTCAAGCTACAATCCAAATGATACACAGATACCACTTACCTATACCTCACCTAAGTGATGTGGTAGTCTTGGGTTGGAGTACAGGTGCCCTCCTGACCTTTATTTCTGGGTCAGAAACATTCCAGTTTTAATAATCCTTGACATTACTTATACTTTACATCTGTTACTTGGCCACATTTGCTTTTCATATAAAGAAAAAGGCTGACACTTTTCAGCAATGACAGTAACTAAGAACTTTCCTCTCCAGCTTCCCAGGTGAAGTCACACCACTGCCTGTGGGCTCTGTTTGGTGCTGCTTTCCCCTTTCAGTAACTTGGGCCAGGCAACAGAGGATCAATGGATCCAAAGTCACGAGCCATGCCTGAAAGCCTTAAGACTTTCTTCTATGGATGCTGAGCCCCAAAAACTCTCGGTGACTCTTGGGGCAGAAATGCTGGGCATCTAACAAAGTCATTCCTGTCAAGAGTTTTAGAAGGGATGTGGCCTGAGAATTAATGCTGTAATCCAGTTCTCACATTGATGTACTTTGTAGGCATTCATGAACTGCTGCTTGCATTATCTCCTGTTTATACCAAATCAGGAAAGTGTGGATTTTTCTTTCGTGTTGTGATGGTGTGAAGAAATTCTATATAAAATTCATTGGAAGCAGGAGAAGGAAGAAAGCGCAAAGACTGAGCTGCAAGTATGGGTCAAAAGAAAGTCAGCAGTGTGTCCTTGAACGTTTTAAAATTTGGAACCAAGAATTATAGGTCAAACACATGAACAAATCTTGATTCAAGTGCTGCCAAACATTTTACACCCCTCCAGGCTCCCCTACTTTTCCTCTGTGCCAAAAATCCAGCATGTTGTGGAGCTTGGAAAATAAACTAAGAGCTGAGAAGAAGCAAGTATGTCTAAAGATCATGGAATTTATAATAAAGAACAGATATGCATCTTGACAGCAAGTACTGTCTGAATGAGCTGCACTACAGAAGATGCATGTTTTCCATTTGTGACATCAGGAGTGGCTGACATGCCAGAAGGCGGTGCTGCCATCCAGCGGGACCTGGACAGGCTGGAGAGCTGGGCGGGGAATAACCTAATGAAATTTAACAAGGGAAAGTGTAGAGTCCTGCATCTGGGCAGGAACAACCCCAGGTTCCAGTATAGGTTGGGAAATTACATATTAGAGAGCAGTGTAGGGGAAAGGGACCTGGGTGTCCTGGTGGACAACAGGATGACCATGAGCCAGCACTGTGCCCTTGTGGCCAGGAAGGCCAATGGCATCCTGGGCTGTATTACAAGGGGGGTGGTTAGTAGATCGAGAGAGGTCCTCATTCCCCTCTACTCTGCCCTGGTGAGACCACATCTGGAATATTGTGTCCAGTTCTGGGTCCCTCAGTTCAAGAAACACAGGGAACTGCTGGAGAGGGTCCAGCGTAGGGCAACAAAGATGATTAAGGGAGTGGAGCACCTCCCTTATGAGGAAAGGCTGAGGGAGCTGGGTCTCTTTAGTTTGGAGAAGAGGAGACTGAGGGGTGACCTTATTAATGTTTATAAATATATAAAGGGTGAGTGCCACAAGGATGGAGCCAGGCTCTTCTCGGTGGCAAACA
Source organism: Nesoenas mayeri (assembly GCF_963082525.1). NCBI lineage: Eukaryota > Metazoa > Chordata > Aves > Columbiformes > Columbidae > Nesoenas > Nesoenas mayeri. The sequence continues at coordinate 69,426,550 of NC_137541.1, forward strand.
ATGATAGGACAAGGGGTAATGGGATCAAGCTGGAACACAAGAGGTTCCACTTAAATTTGAGGAAAAAACTTCTTCTCAGTAAGGGTGACAGAGCACTGGAACAGGCTGCCCAGGGGGGTTGTGGAGTCTCCTTCTCTGGAGACATTCAAAACCCGCCTGGACATGTTCCTGTGCGACCTCACCTAGGCACTCCTGCTCCAGCAGGGGGATTGGACTAGATGATCTTTTGAGGTCCCTTCCAATCTCAAACATACTGTGATACTGTGATCAGTGATTTGGCTTCTATACAAGTTGGGATCTTGGATCTGACAAATTTGCATTCTTATCTGTAATCTCCAATCCTACGTTCTCAGGAAGATCATCTCTTTCAGAATGTCAAATTAGAACCTAAAGGTGTCAGTTGCAAAATGAAGGGAGGTAGCAAATAAACAAGGAACTAAAACATGATGTAACAGATGTGGGCTACTGAGGGTGTGTGCATTTGTCTTCCTTACTGGTTGGAAATGGGCTGCTACAAGTGCAGCAAAATGCAATGGCCATGTGATGGCAGCAGAGATGACGAGTATAAGTTCTGAACTGAGCCCCACCAAGAAACTCATTCATGTAGGTAGGCCCAAATAGGTCATGTTACTGAGTAAGGGTGAGACAGATCATTAAACATGGAGAAGGGACAAGAAAAGAAACTGGATGCAAAGTCGAGGGGTGAGAGATTCATGAAATGGGATAAAACCTGTTGCAGGTCTTACTGTAAAATGGGGTGACTGAGCCCAGAGGACAAGCAGGATCCACTAGTTACAGGACAGCAGAGAGGAGCTAGGGGCGGGCAGAGAGGGGGATCTTGGGGAAGGACAGCAAACAGGACTACATGGCTGGAGTAGAGGAATGTTACCAGAAAGGCACAAGACCAATGCTGAGCTCTCAGCTCTCATCACATTGCCTCTTTAATTTAATCCTACATTTTTGATATCTGCAATAAACTGGGGGGGGATGGAGGAAATGACTCACCCTGCAAGATGTCAGGTGGTACTGACATCCTCTTCAGGCCCTGACGGTGCCAATCCTTGCTTTTTACTCGGCGTTTAATTGTGTTTTCTTGATTTGCTGCTGGCTCCTGTGTAACTACCCTGCTCATTTTTTTGTCTGGCCAACTTGATGATTTTTCCAAAGGTGAGTGTCTGGGCATTTCTTCCTTTGGCTGAGCTACCAAGTGGTGTTCTCCTCTTTCTCCTTCCAGCCTTTGCTTGACCCTCCTCTCACCTTCTGTTTTCTCTGTGTTTGCCAGGGGAACTTGGATATTCTTTGTGTCCACACCGAAGAAGCCTGTCTGTTGCTCCCATCGTAACTCCCCTGAGACCTCCTCTTCTTGGCAGGCCATTCTGGTGGTTGGTGGTGATGGAGGGCTGAGCTGGAGGAAATGGATTGGATTGGTGAATGCTAGCATTGGAAGTGGTTGTGCAGAGTCTCTGCTCTTGGAGTCTGTGGATGTTATCAGGCTTTCTAGCGAGGGCCAAGAAGGGTGGTCAGGTGAGGATGTTCCACACTGTATATCCATGTGCTGATCCGTTGTTTCAGGGCTGGTGTCAGAGCAGACAGCCAGTGCCTCATTTCCAACAGCAGAAAAGCTTTTGCCCAACAAACTGACCCCCGAGTCATCAGAAGTCTCTGTATCATGGGTTCCTGAATCACCGAGATCCCACTCTCTAATTTCTGGAACAAGGTCATCTTTCTCTGCTACATCTCCATCAGAACCAGAGGCTACAGTGTTAAAATGAGAAACAGAGGCAGCAGTCCGGAAAGTATGGCTTATAGTAGGGTGAATGGCTAGTAACTTATTATTGTCCACACCACAGTTGCGATGTGGCCTCGAGTGGGGTACAGGAGCCAGTGGCTGGGACATATCAAGGGCTCGAGGTTGGGGAAGGTGATTTGCACTAAGTGCAGGGGCCTGAGCTTGACTGGGGCTTTGGACATGGAAAGGAAGATGAGGAAGCTGTTTGGCATCAAGCTCAGACATCAGAGGTAGGCTTGAGTGGGACACAGGGGACAGAGATTGTTCTTGTTGGTTCACAGCAAGGACACCATCTTCTTCAGAGGGCCAAGTTAGGGTGCTCAGGACACTGGAGATTCTGGATGCTGGCTCTTTTTGGTTTAAACTGCAGTCAGACTGATCAAATACAGGCATTTGCTGTTCTTCATGGTTTACATTTGTTCCCATTTCTTTTCCTTGGATAATGGCACTTATTTCTGGGGAGTTTTGCTGAATTGTCTCTGGATGGCTCAGGGGAGTGGAAGTCCTGTCTCGTGTTTGGGGTCGTTCCAGAGGCCCTGCAACTATAGCTGCCGTCCTCCCATCTTCAGGAAGGCTCCCCTCTAGAGGAAGACAGCTCGGGTATATTACAGAGAAAGAAGATGGGCCACTAAGGTTTTCATGAAAGCCTCCCTCAGAAGCTGTGAGTTCATGGGAAATGTTGGACTCCCCTGGATCAGCATGTACAACAGTAGTTTCCTCTAATGTTGGGTTCTGCCCTCGTACAGAAGCAGCTTGGTTGGCTGGCTTCTCTACAGTGTCTAGCAGTTTGTTCAGGCTGGTGCTAGGACAGACCTCAAGGGTCACAGAGGCTGTTTCACAAGCACCGTCTTGCTGTGGACCAGATGTTGAAGCCACAGATGAAAGCTCTGACGGTAAAGCTGGAATGAAGTCCTGAAGCTCAGCTTTTCCCAAATTTCCTGTAACGGGATGAATATCTATGGGACCAGGTGGCTCCAAGTTCTTGGTAGCAGAGGAAGGGAGTGCTGGAACGTAAGCCTCTGAGCTCTCTGTGCTAGAAGGTGCATCTCTTTTATCAAACCTCTGGACAGCCTTTCCATGCCCCTCACTGCGTTCATTCTCCCTGCCCAGTCTTGTCCTGTCATCCCAGTCAGCTTCTCCAATATCCTGACCAACAATGGAAAAGCGGCCAGAGTCTTCTAGATCTTCTGCCTGGTCAGAGACATGGCATATGTGTGGAGGTGTCACTGGAGTTTCACCCACTAGGTTCAGATTATGTGAGGACAGAGGACTGACAGTGGGTGGCTGATATCCAGAACCTGCTTCTGTGACATAAGCTTTCAGCAGTACATCCTCACTGGGATGCTGACCCACAGAGACAGGCTCCCCTGGAGGAAATGCTGGTCCTGTTTGTTCAGCCAAAACAATATTCTCCAAAGCACACAAGTCCACATTATGCCTGGGAACAGAAGGTATCTCTGACCTGAAAACTGATGCTAGAGCCTCCAGTTTGAGCTCTTCCTTCTGTAGTTGTTGTTTCTGCTCATTTTGTTCCTTGTTTTTCTGATCTTTAGGATCCAAAGATTTTCCTTCTTCCAACAGATTCTGCTCTCTGCACTCTTCATTCTCCTCTTTCTGCTGAAGTTCAGACAACACCTCTTCCTGTGTTGTTTTCTTATGCTGTGAAGTATTCACTTCTCCAGTTTTTTTAGCAGTATCCTTTACTTGGCAGGCACTCTCTGCTGGAAAGGCAGGTCTGCCCTCTGTTATTCTGTGATCACCTTCAACATGAAGGCATTTAAAAGTGGATGAGTTTTCTTCAGAAACAACTACTGTTCCCTGGTCTTTGACCATGCTGCTATTTGTTGTTTCACCAGCTGAGATGTTGCCTTTTCCTTGTAGTGAACTTACTTGGCTGTCATCTGTTAAGCTGGAAGACAATTGGTGGGAAGAAGACAAGTCTGTATTCTCTTCCACACACTGGAGTGCTCTTATGCTTTCTTTAGCATCTTCAGAAATGTAAGGTTTAGCCATGTCCTCTACTTCTTCCTGTGAAGTAGGCTGCTCATCAGTTGCTGATGCCACTTTGCTGCTGCTCTGCTTCTGCTCTGCACCAGCATCAACCTCCTGCAAAGAATCTGTGGACACCTTATCCAGAAATGGTTCAGCCTTATAATGCCCCTCTGAAACAGTTTTACACACCAAGAAGCACTTAAGTGTGTCTCTTTGAGAGGAAATATCATCAGCCAAAGACGATTTCAAATGCTGGGCCTGAGGATCTGAGCCATGACAAGCCTGTTCTGCTTGGCACTGAGTAAACTCAGTGCTGAAGTCCACAGCCTGCAGGATGGCATTGCCAGGGACTGGCCCATCCTGGACTGTGCTGAGAGAGGAACAGTCCTGGCTGCTTTCCAAGTCAACCAGTTCTATTTGCTTATGTTTCAGAGAACAATCCAGTCCACCCTCCTCTAGAAGCATTTCTCCTTCCAGTTCTGAGAGTCCCTGTGGAGGCTCTGCATCACCTTGCTCTCGTTCCAGCCCTCCTGGCACTTTTTGCACAGGGTTAAAGGGTCTGCCCAGCATCTCCGCTGCTTCTCCTGCAGCAGAAAGGCAGCTCTCGGGAGTGCTGAGTTCTGCTCCCTTTGCAGAGTCAGATGGGCTGGTGCTCATTTCGGCTGATGCATGAAGGGCATGATGCTCTCTGTCGACTGCTGCAGAATCCCAGGCTTCCCCCCTGGTGCTGCTGGCTTCTGGGGGAGTGGTACCTCCCTCACTGGTTTCTTCAGACTCCATCAGTGACACATCCTGTTAAAGAAAAATGCATTTTTCTATTACTGCTACAGAATGCTATGGTGGATCTAATTGACTTAAAAGAACATTCAAAGAGCAAGAAAAATCATCAAAATGTCCATTAATTTTTGTGAGGCATGGTGGACTAATACTCACGACCTCTTCTAGGGGCTAGCTGAGTCCTAGAGATCTCTTATTTCTATAGGAAAAGGCCTGTACTTTGAAGCTGATGGCTCTCTTTACCAATCTCACAGGGTCTTATCGCAGCTGATGACAGGAATTGATTAACAAGTAGGAAAGTAAGAATTTGATTAACAAATAACTAGGACAGGACACAAGACACAAGATATTTGAAGGCTACAAACCACATAGGTTTAGAAAACCTCTGGTGTGTGTGGACCTTATCTCCAGACTACCAAGAGAAACTGTGTTTCAAAATGATGGACCAAATATGTTACAATTACACAAAAAAATTACAAATGGTTTAATGAGTTACCAAGTTTTAGTAACCTTTTTGTAAATGTTCTATGGTCCTTCCACCTGCTGTATAGACAACATCGAGGCAATAGCTGACAGTTCGTGGTTGCAGAGATACAGTGGTTTCTAATTGGGACCATCTTTTGAAACAGCCTGTATATCATCATTTACTCTGCTCTTTTAAGCAAGTAAAAAAGTCATCTTAGGATTGTTGGACAGTTTCCCAAAGGATATAGTGGAATTTCCCATGCATTATTGCATTTGAAGTTCAGACATGACAAAGCACTAGGGAATTTACATTTGGGAAATGTCTCTGAAAAATATGGTAGAATCTGATTCACCGCTTTTATCTTTCTGGCTTCTACCTATCCCATGACCCACAATTCCTAACTTAAAAGACCAAAGAGGCAAACCTTAGTGGCTTCCCTCCCTTTTCTTTTGATTTTGGGAGACTTTATCCAGTATTCCAGCCTGTCTTCTCTATTCTCTGTCCCCTGCTTATCAGAAATGGCTTATAAATTGCTGCTTTCGGCTGCTTGACATCCACTGGGTACCCTTGCAGTCATACTCAAGCTTGTAATCGAGGCCTGAAGGATCTGCTGCAATGTGTAGCCACAGTCAGACTTGCCCCTGAATAAAGCTTCAGTGTTCTCATCCTTCATCCCATCTTACAGATGTCAAAGTTTCCAGACATGAATGTGTAGTCCTGCACCTTTTGGTCAGAGAAACCATTCCACATTTCTTCAGGTAAAAGCCCACCAGCTGTTCACTAGCAAAAAAAGCCTCAAAGCCTGGCTCTGTGGCTCTGGACTGTTCTCGAAGCTCATGAAAAAAAACAAAGCCAAACAGACAACCAAATCTATATTTTTTTCTTTCTCTGGCATTCCTAGTTTCCCTACAATTTTAAGAATAGCATTTTTTTTTCCCCAGAGTTTCAACTGCTGTTGGGGCGTTGTGTGACAACTTCAACTCGGGAGACTCACAAACAGAGAAAGTCTCTGCATAGGAAGAGAAATCCTTGAGATCAATGGTGATCTGGAGTGGCTCCATAGTCACAAGGAACCTTTTCCACTTCCACACAGAAAGTAAAAGCAATAAGGGCATGATTACATCTGGATTAATTGTCCCAGTTAACTCCATGGACACGGCACGCCTGACCTAGAAGCTGGTTTAGCCTATATATTCCCTTACATCAAGTGAAACAGAACACCTGCTCTGAAAGCAATGAGCCTGTGCTCTGGAATTAGAACTGGTGTTATATAGCCTTTAATCATGCGGATTTTCATCATCTTATAGCTTTAAAAAATGGGGAAAAAATGAGTTATCTAATTGAGTTAACTCATCAGTTAACTTTGCTCCTGAATGTTTGGGTTTTTTTCTCATAGAATCTTTATATATATATTTATATATAGAAAAGACAATCTTTCTTACAAAACCAGGTTTACTTAGAAATTTTGAATTTCCCCCCCAAGTAGCAAGTAGTTGTAAATAATTACAGCTTCAACAAACAGTATGTTTCAGAGACATATGTCCATTCAGAAAGGTCTCATAGGTCTTCTTCCATGTCTTACTGCTGTCAGTTAACAGCCAACTATTTTGGTGCTGCTAAACCATCTTTTGAAACTGTTGCACACGTGAAGGTACAGGACTGTCAGAAAGAAGCTGCAACACAGAAACAAGAGACCTTGGCAGAGCACAGAAAGCTGCAGGGTCATAAACTTTTAAGAGGCCACCTCATCCAAGGCAGGATCAGCTTCACCTGTGTTCACCCCCAATAGGTACGTCTACCCCTTCTTTAAAGAGGGCTCCATGATCACATCAGGCCCGCCTTATGCTACCCTCCCTCTTAGCTCTTCCTGCTACAAGACTTAAGCCTCTCCTGCTACCTGACTAGAAAAATATTGCTTATCACACCTAATACAGACAGTTTTCAAAAACAGGCTCTCAAGGAGCAGAGAGACTAGGGAGATGGGTGGTCTCGGACATAAGCTGATGGCTAAGGAAGGTTTACTACTACTAAAGACAGGATAGTCTATAAAGGTCTGAACAGCAAGATTCTCAAACTCAATCCCATGCTTTGTGAGGGGAAGAAGAAATCCTGTGCACTGTGCTGTTACAGATGTACACAACACCAAATTTCCTCTTATTAAGCACAAAGACCCACCTTCTACTTCCCTGTCTTTCTTGCAAGGGATTTGGACAGGTGAAAGGAAAAGTTTAAAGCTGCATTTGGAGCGGTTCCATGATGATATCGGGAGATAGGGTAGAGGGAGGTGCACAGCAGATCAACACTGGAAGCTGCCAAATTAGATTTGTCTCATCATATTACTGCCAGGTTTTGCACACCTCAGGGAGAGCAAGAGAGCAGCTTTGGAAAGTGAGGCAGAAGAAGGGACAGGCAACCTTTCTGCAGAGACGGTGGGGGAGGGCTTGTACATCTCATCAGGGAAACAGTTAAGCTCCTGCTTGAAGGCTGCTGCAGTATAGTGAAAGCCGCAGACGTGCCTGCAATAAGGATTTTGTGGAGATGGAAGAGACAATAATAAAACAACCCTGACTACACCTGTAGCCTTCACACATAGAGGAGCTACCCACAAGGGCCCAGTAGCTACCAGAAGAGGTTACCTGTGGAGAATGACCATGTTATGCTTCCACTGCAGGACAGCTTGGTCCTCTACTAGAGGAGGGCCCAGGAGACCCCCAGGAGCTGGGCTAGCCAAAGCAAACTTTCAATTAGCATTTGCAATGGGACCAGTAACATAACAGACAAGCATCCAGAAGCCTCATCTCGCAACTGCCAGCTTTTAGCAGGCTACACAAACCCTCCCAGAAACCTCACTATTATCACTGTTGGTGCTTACAAGTGTTTCACATCTCCTTGGATCAGATGTCCAGCACACCATCTCTCCCTCACGTTTAGATAGTTTAGACAGACTTTAGAGAGTTACAGCCACACTCTTCTCCCAAGAGGGCATGGAAATCCAGGACTTCAGCTCACATGCACACAGCTGTGCGAAGCAGCTACCGCCTAACTCATCAGTGAATCTGAGTGCACAAACTCACTGCAAGCTGGAACTGTAAGAGGGTGTAGCTGGCTGCACGCCAGCAGGAAAACAAAGCAGCAATGCTTGGTCATACTGCAGTAGGGAGCACAAGATTGGAGAGGGGAAGGGTGCAGACCGTGGCCAGCTAAGTAAAACAGGAGGGCAATGAAAGCACTAATGGACAAAGCAATTCCTGCTATGAGGCACGCATCCATCTGCAGCTTTCCCAGATTACAAAAGGCAATGTGAATGTCATACTTCCTTCCAGTGTGGGTTAATTCACCTGGACGGAGATGACAAACCCTTCTGGTTTTAAATAGAAAGTACCTCACCTTCCCTACACACCTCCTCCAACAAACAAGAAAGGAGAAAAAACAAGTGCTATCAAGCACAGACAAGCCCTTCGGCTAGCCAGGGAACAAGGCAACACAGAAATAAGTGGAGTCCCAAGATCCTCCTCCTCCAAAACCAGGGAGAAACTGAGCTTTTCAGTGTGCCACTTTCCCTCTCCCCATGCGGTGCTGGCCTCAGCCCCCGCAGCAGGGTGGGCTGTGCTCCCCGTCCTGCTCCCCTCACCTCGAGTACTGGAGTGGCCCACACCCCCAGGCTGCTGCCAACACACTGCTGGCAGAGAAAGCCCTGCCCTGCATCGCTAGGCCCAGCTGCCCCACTGGAAATGCACCAGCAGCCAGAGACACTCCACAGCCTACTGGGCTGCCAGTGGGTGCACTAGGGGCTCTCCTCCCCAGCCCTCTGCCTTTTCTCCAAGGCAACAGCAGGAGCTTCTGGCTGTGAGAGGTGAAAGCCACTCATAAGCAGTGTGGACAAGGACACCAATTTGAGTGGTGTAGACAAGGACACTGATTTTTCTTATTAAAACAAATGCCTTCCCAAGCAACCCATTATTTGGGCATATCCTCACTGGTGCAGCTACAGCTTGCTGTAGAAATGCCATAGCCAGCTTTAAGCACTAGAGCTCAGGCAGCAAAGAGCTTCACATATGATTTAACACCCACCCGAGGGGCAACAAGGCTGCCCCAAGCCCCTTCCAGCTATTTCAGCTCAGCTTAATGATCTTCGTCACACAGTTCAGATACAGCTGAAGAAGACAGCTTGAGAAGACAGCTTGACAGAAGCTGGATCAGAGCCCGCCTTTCTCCACTCAATATCCAAAGCTCCCCATGCAGGAGAATTGCCACCAGAGTTACCATCTCTCCTGGGAGGCCACTTTCCTTCAGCTCGGTGAGACACTTGGGAAATGGGTTGGTACAACGGCTCTTACACAAAGCCGCCCCGCTGCAAGTCTTAGTTTTTATTTTGGTACAGCTACCTGTGCCATGCTTAGGCCTCCTTTCTCAGCTCGATGCCCCCTCCATAAGAGATGCCCACTGCCTTTATTCCTCTGCAAAGAAACAGTTACAGGTCTTCGTGCATGACCACTGAGCTGCCCTATCACTGTACAGCCCCTTAAGAGAGGTGAAGGAGTGAGGTCAAAACTCTTGAGCTCAGGAAGAGATTACACAGGGCACTAGAGATAAGAATGAAGGAGGGAAATAATGTTACATAGAGAGAGCTTTGAGGGTATGGGGAGCAGACAGAGCTTGCTGAAAGAAAGAACATATAGAATTCAAAAAGTAATCTAGAAATGTATGTGCCAAAATAATGCAGAGTCTACTGCTGCACTGAATGGTCTACATGTTGTTAGTATTCTGGGAACTAGGAGTCGCCTCAAGTATTTTGGGTGAGGGGGAAAAAAAAAAAAAATAATCAAACCTGACAATAGTACCTGATCTCCTGAAAAATGCACCTGAGCTGTTACTGAACCTCTGGAAAAGCAAATGAAACGTCCCAGTCACACCAGTGCAGACCGTTTGCTTGAGTTTTCACACTCTCAGTAATATTTCACTACCTTTCACTCATAGTAGGCACACTCAAGACATATCAAACGTATTAATTATTTACGTGGATTATAATATTTAAGACTAAAAAAAAGCAGAAGAAATATTCCGGGTAGAATAAAATTTCACCTTGGGAGTTGCTACTGAACATTTACCAAAAAGCAAGTGTAGATCATGGGTTGGATTGCACACTGCACTTCCAAGAGATGCTATAAAAATCATTCAGTCTAAAGATAAAAAGGCCACCCGTATATCAAAAAATCTAGTTCACTTTAAGCAAAATTTAAGTTTTGTATTCATAAAAGCACTAGATAAGCCTTGATATTCTGTAGTGTCCTGGTACGGGAACAAACAAGAATGTTGTGTAGTTCTCACTGTTGTAGCTTAGAAAGACTACTGACACTACTGGGTGGATAGAGTAAGAATTCCTGCAGTGAAAGCAATGTACAGAGTCACTGCAAGTTGCTCCGTGCAGGTCTTTCTACAAACTCAGTGGATGGAGAGATGACTGACAGAAATATCTGGGGCAAAAAAGGAAGCAAACACTTCCGAGATGTAAGCTATGATGTGCAGTCTCGGTTGCCATTAGCATGCTATATACATTCCTAGACAGCAGGTTTACTATAAACCAGAGGAGTTCTCAGTTTCTCTTTAAACAGAGTGATTCAGGACCTAGATGTGAGAGACTCTTCAGTTAGCACCAGAAAATTCGCAGTCTCTTACTATGCTACAGTAACATGAGCCAGAATCCCACGCTGCTGTTCTTCAGTCTCAGATTAAAGAATGCTAATGTTTGCAACAAACCATTTTGACAGATGCAAATGCCATTAAAACATCAAAAGGCTTGGAAACACACTTGAAAGCTTGGCCTTGCCCAGACCGCACAGTGGAACCATTGCTGAGCACAGTTGTTGTCACGTTACCTTTACCAGTCCTGAGCACAGTTAAGCTACGGACAGATAAGGTTGAACAATATTCAGCCAACTGAACCAGGACAAACTGTCCTCCCCTGAAGAAAGGCCATCTGAAGTTAATCTGTCTGATATTCTGGGCAAACACATAACATAATCTCTTTCATAGCCAGACCAAGTTCCACTTTGAAAACTCTAAGACCTCTTGCCATTACCAATAGCTGTCAGAGCCCTATAGAACAGAAGATACCAAGTTGGAACATTTTGACTAATAACTATACAGCAAAGTATACGCAGCCTTAATGCTGGTTTTGTGTCAATAGGTAAAGTATATCCCGTGCAACCAAAGTGATTCCTAAAATAGCAAAGAAACTGCACTTGTATGTCATACCATGCTAACAACTTCTAGCAGCACAACTTCATCAGCCGTAACAACAGAAACCAGTACCTTGTGTCTGGCTTCAATAGTTAGTACCATCAACCAGAGATAAGAATAAAAAAGTGCCGGTATCAAAATACCATGAGATAGCAACAACCAAAAAAAAAATTAAAAATCTTGAACTCATTTGTCCTCATTTTGTGCTTTTAGAATGTGTGTTTTCAGACTTAGCCCCCTCCAGCATTTTAATTGCCTTATGATTCCAGGTGTAAGATTTATAACAAAAAGGTGAAAGAAATGAGACTTGTATCATAACCAGAAATACTTGGCAATATGGTAACAGTGGTGCAGCTTTGTACTGAAACTGCAGCTAAAGGGAAAGGAAAAAAAAAAAAGTCCATCCAAAAAGTATGTAGGGATGTGTGTGGTGAAAACACATTTTGGTACAAGCCTTCCCCCCTAACCCAGCTTTTCAGGGAACAAACCGTTCTTAGAAACGTAATTGGTGTACTTGGACTGGAAAAGCTAACAAGTACAATGAGACATGTTTGCTATCGGGAGCAAAAAGTGTAAGATATAAATAAAATGTTATAAGAAATGTAAATGTGGGAAAGCACCAGAGAGGACCCCTTCCCTCTCCTCGTGGAAAAATAGCTTCACACACCCAAAGCCACAGGAATTGTGTGGGTGCTGAATAGGAAGGCACTAATGCAAACACATGGAAAACTTGTTGTTACTCACAGCATAACACCTGCATGGCCAACTGGCATAGGCTTATTGTGTGCATCACAATATTTTCTGTTTTTCATATAGTCCCACTTCCTAGAATCATGTGGTTATGAGAGAAATTTGGCTTACAATTAAGAAAAATGCATGTCTGGCCTTTAAGGGCTGTGGAAAAGGCCTGAAAAACAAAGTATGGCTTAAAAATTAGATCTTGCTGTCTGGGTTTACCTCAATTTTTTAAGACAAAATGTTAAGCCTTAACTTGTGACTAACAAGAATCCCCCTCTACCCAATTTCTTTTTTCAACAGTTGGGACTGATGACACTGAACTTGTTTGAAGAGTATTTAGATGTGACCCAGTGAGACACATGAGCTACCAGAAACTAAAAGACTGGCAGAGAAATACGCTGTGATATAACTGGGTTAACAAAAATGAATAATCAAATTTGCCAGGCCCAGTTTACGTATTTGCAGGTAATTCTACAAAGTTCATCTGTGTATGGCCCAGTCCTAAAAAGATGTAGAGATTCTTCAATTCCTTGTGCTGCTGCTGACTGTACAGAACACCCAACACCAACCAGAATCAGATGGTAATAAATTTTGAATAAGATTTGACACAGCACCCTGAAATCTAGAACAGATGAAGGCAATATGCATCCAGATTGCTGACAACTTCTCCAAAGCACCCGTGTGCATGTGACCATACATGAGCCAGCTTGGGGAGTTATCTAGCCAAAAAAACAACACAGAAGCAGAATGATGTGAGCAGCCATAAAGGCGTGACACAGGAGAAAGAAAAAAAAACAACAAAAAACAACAGAACACAAAACCAACACACACTACAGCTCCCTCCAGTAGCTGTACGTGCAGAGGTACGAGCCATAGCAGCAACTGTGAGGAATGGGCAGGAACAAGAGGCTGGGTGATGGGCCGGCAAAGTGGGAAAGCAGAAACCCGGACTTGGACCTAAGTTATGATGAAACCACACCCAGCATCTACAAGCAAGTCCATGATACTCAGCGTAGGTGTCTTGCCAGGCACTTCAAACACAGAAACAAGTGCACCCTCACCAGCTCACGTCGAACAAAAGCAGCAGAGCAGGGAAATTTTGCATTTTGAGTACTGGCCCTCCGCTAGCAACATGTCTGCAACCCTTCCTGGTTAGAAGCAGGCACTATGGGAAGTGGGGTACTCTAATTGGATTTACAGCTATTTCCAAAGAAGCCATTATTTGAGGGTTTAATGTTTCCTTGTCTGGTTGTTGCCACTGACTCTACCGTTCCCACGAACCCAAACACAGCTTTGCCTCCTCAGCAAAGGACTGAGTATAAAAGGACATTGCATGGCAGCCAGATCAACTCAAAGGAGGCAGACCCCCTACAGCAACTCTGAAAACAAGCTTTCCTTGATACTAGGGAAAGCCCTGGAAACCACCCCAAACCATCTTCAAATTGTAGCACGGAAATACACCAAACAGAAGGGAGAGGAAGGCATTTTTATGACCTTTTATTTTAGAAGAATCAGTGAAAAGTTGTATAAATCGGGGTTTTAAATGGTGTAACAGATATACATCAATCTTACAAAATGCTTTTTATAACTAGCTTCACCAATTACCTCTACCTTATTTCAAAGTTTATGGTAGTAATTACAGCTCATAGATGATGTAGTTAAGATTTAGCATTAGCTCCTAATACCGTAATTAACACTGCATATGGTAAAAACTGGAAAAAAAAAAAAGTAGAGCCCTACAGGTACAACCTTAAAAAAAATAGCACAGCCAGTTCACCAATACTGATATTGTCTGTTTCAGCAACATTTTCCCATATTTGTCAATGGGCAAAAATTACGCCCACAAACTTCAAAGTGCAGCACAGCTCCAAGTCTGTGTTGCTTTAAAGCATAGATCTTATACCAACTTAAAAATATTTTAATAATTATATGAGTTTCAATGAATGAAAAACAATTATAGATATTTTAATCCTTGCTCCTGCCACTTCGACTTTTCTGCTTATGAAGGAGGGGGTGGAGTTTGCTTCCCAGCATTAGCCTTCAAGATTGCCTAAAATAGTACTCCTTGATGGCTCCATAGCTTTACAGATATTACCTGAGCAATTAAAATCCTGAGTCTGCCCTTTGGCAGTCTTTGAAGACATCAACTCTGACTCTTGACTGGCCTACAGCTTCCTTTTCCTCAACCCTGTGGCATGTAAAACTACTTCTCTCTTTCCCCTCCCAAGTCCCACCCTATCAGATGGAGATGTCGAGAAGTAAAATCAGGTCTGTGTGCCTTAAATTCACCCCTCGCTCATGACTTCAGTGTGCCAGTGAGAAATCAGAAAATGAGGTAATTTAACCCCTAACAGTCACCATGACTAATAGTGCAATACAGACCTGATACGATGTCCTTTACCTCTTTTATGACACAATCAAAAAATAACGCCAGATCCAGCTGAGGAATGCAAAGTCCTCAGTACACTCGCATTGGCCAACCTATGCAAGCATACATGCTATATTCTACATAAAGTTGTGCATACCTTAGCATGAATGAGGAACTTCCCCTGGAAAGCTATAGGCACCAGCTAAATGAAATCCAAGACTCAGCTCACAGTCTTTCCCATTACCTGCAACACGCTTTGATCAATGGGGCATAAACACATAAACATCCCATCTCTCCCAAGTTCAATGAGATATAGCAGAGTTCCTCCAGTTCAGCCTCATAGGTGGCTCTGAGTCGTAACTTCTGACACTGCCCATCAAACTCACCTAAACAAGTTTATCAGGCTTTGTACATGGCAAAAGGCTTCACTTTAAAAAAAAAAAAAAATCACTACAGGCAACATCAAAGAGTACAATCTGGTATGGTTGCTGTAGTTTAGGAAAGCTAAGAGCAACAGAGGTACTTGAAGTGAGAAGGATTGGGAGGGTATCAGGAAAGGGGGTGATGGTGTCAGTGGATCATGCCCAAGAGGGAGGGAAGAGTCAGAGCTCTCTCTCTTAGCGTCTTCTTCCCCAGTGCCTTCCTGTATGGAAAATGGGTTTTCAGACTTACTTCTGCCAGACTGATATACTTGAGGAACCCAGCTTTCAACACAAGTGTTTGCTGACTATTACTGAACCCAGCACCTCACCTCTGCCACGTGTGACAGCCAGCTCTCAGCACATTAGCAGACAGGCAGGGGAACAAAGTGAGCGACTCTCGCAAGTCCCTGGCTCAACAGGACAGAAGAACTGCATGTGAGGGCAGAGAGCTGATGGCAAGACAAGCAACGTCCCACCCTTGCAGCAGACCAAGCAAGAGGCTGAGGCAGTGGTCCTTGTCTAGGAGAGACAGCAAAGCAGAAGGGTTTAACAACCCAAATTCAGCCACTGTTCTATGAGCAAGGGCTCTGCCTTTGCTTGGTGGCAGATCCTGCAGTGCTGGCAGCTGTATCTGGCTACAATTCACTGCCATGAGGCTGCTGAAGTGAAGAACAGTGACACACATCTTGCTGTGACTACTTTACACAGGAGGAATGATGCAGATCACAGTAGATCAGCTCCCAAGAAGCAATCACATTAAAGAAGGTACAATTGTAGATATATCCACAGCAGAATATATGGAAAACACCCTGCACTCCAAACTTTTGGCTATTCCTGCACTACTAGCATTTACCCTAACAGAAGGTGATAAAGATCCACCCGTAGGACTGCTGTCTCAAGTCTTACCTCTACTAACAGTTACAGCTTATGAGGAGTTAAACACAGTTGTGGTCACTTAGAGATTTCAAGCTAGAGCATCCACAAAGGACGACTATGATCAAAAGTAACATAATACAGGTTGAAATGGGAACATGAACATTAGGATAGTAGGAGTTCATTCTCCTTCAGTTCCTCACTATGATCATTCATTAAAGGAAGGGTCTGTAAAAAGCCTAGATTATAAGCCGTTTGTGGTTTTTTTGGTTTTGCTGTTTAATTCCCCCCTGCCCAGGCAAGGAAGAACTGTGCCTTCATCTTCAGACCTCATCCAGCAGAATCATCAGTTCCTAATTCTGGCAGTTTCCAGTAGTTTCTGACCTTCTGAGGGTCATCTGTGCAACTGAAGTAATACTAACCCCTCCTACCTCACAGCCATACTCTGAGGATTAGTCAGGGAGTGGCTGCTCAGTGCACTGAATATGCAAAGCCCTGTTATAAACTCTGTATCTGATTGCAACCTCAAGCAAAGTCTTATTTAACCATTATATTGACTGTTCATTCTGTTCTTTCCATCTGTGTCTTTTGCCTCCAAGTTCTTTGAGATACAAAACATGCTACTAAGATATTTTCTTTTTGTGCTACAGACTTGCTTAGTAAAAATGATAGACACATTTTTCAGACAAAGTAGTGTCCATAATCAGTGGTTTCAGCTCATGCTGGAACAGCGCTACTCTGGGATAATACTGTAAGAATATCATTGCCCAGTCAATGAAAGCCCCTGCCCCATAACCTCACATATGTCAGATATTCACAGTTGTCTGCTGTCCCTTTCTGCAATTCGATCAATTCTATGAGGTTAGGACATAGAGCACTGGATATTTTTTGCTACTTCTAAACACAAAACTAACTCTCTACCAAACTGTTATTGAAACCACATTGGTGGTTTTGCACATGCTTAACACTCCCACTTTTGTACATTTTTTTTAATGCATTTTGTTCACTCTTTTCTGTTGTCACAGTCAAGCTTTGTACAATGCCATATTTTAAATTAACTTTTCAAAGGAAACATGCTAGTAAAACATAATACATTTCAGGGCAGATTTGCTTTCATATTGTGTTGCTGAACTTGAGATTTCTGTTCATGCCAGTTTTCACTGCACATCTCATCTTTTCTTGTTCTAACATAATTTTGCTATGACTATCAGAGTTAATCCATTTTTCACCTTTTATACTTGGATGCCTACTTTCATTCCTTTGACATTTATATTATGACACACTCAGCAGATGTATAAGTAAAAATGACGCTGTCTACAGAATGAAGGAAAAATGGTTCTGGTATATCTGATAACACCCAACCAGGCATCACAGCTGTTGTGATTTTTCTATACACATAGCCACAATTTCAGGCTGCTTTTTATGGCTCTGACCCTCCCTTGTGACTGGTCAAAGCACACACTATCATGACCTAACTGGCATGCCTGGCCTTGCTCTTCCAGGAAAAGGTACATTTCATTGCTCCAGCATACGTCCAAATTGCTCATCTTCCTTTCTTTGCACATCTCTGAAACAGCTCCGTTTACTCATCATACAGGGGCAGGAAGATTAGGTGGACACTACAAGCAACGTCAGAGATAGGCTGCCTTCCCAGATTGCACAGGAGTCTGACTGAAATGAGCAGCATTGACACTGTGCCTACAAAAACACCTTATAGCTTCCCTTTCAGTCCCCTCATGTGCATTAAGAGAACATCTCTTCCCACTGGTGCCCAGGGATGATGAAAAGAGTGACAGTGCGGTAGTGTATTTTCCATCCTTCAACACAGCACCAGATGTTAAGAAATTACTGGATGACATGAGGAACAAAGCCATCTCTCTCAATCACTTGCACATTTCAGAAAACATGCAATGACCCATAATTTGCTACAAAAAACAGAGATACTTCCACTTCTCTTTGCCTTCATCCTCACGGCATCCTTTCTCTGTCCCAAGGTTTGTCACAGCATGGAAACTTGATGGGGTTGTGTGCTGTACTGCAGCCTTTTCAGTGCCAGACCAATCGCCCATCCTGAACCTCTTCTTGCCTATACCTGAAATGTGCCTTTCCAGGAGAAAACACCTTTCTTGGGAAGAGGTAGAGAAGGGAGAGAGAAATGCTTTGTTCTAAAAACACCCATTAAGATCCATCAGCTATATCATACTCAGACTGAAGCCTGTAATATCTCTATGCACAAAGTGATTTACAGAAAAAGAGAGATGTAGAGAAGCAACAAACGAGGGGAAGAGCTATTTGAGCCATCTGCAATACCAACAATCAGGACCACATCTTCACCATTCTAAATATTGCTGTGAGAAACAGTCTCCATCCTGCAAGACCACCAGTATACTCTTGAACATCTCTTCTATCAATCCAGCAACAAAGGGGAGAGAGATACACACCACACCTTCTCAAATTCACTGCTATGCAGTCTGACTGTCCTCACCTTTAAAAAAATGATAGTGATCTCAAAGTACTTCAGAAAGGAGATGGACTCAAATGTTGCAGCTGGATAACATTTCAGGGGTCTGGAATTACCCTCAGACACCTGCATTATGGATTACCTGCAGTAAAACTTCCACATCTAAACAGAACCTCAGGCTTAATCCAAGCCAAAAGGATTTTACCTATAGACCAGACCCACTGAAGACACACCTACAGCCTAAGAGCTTTTCTAGGCACCTGTATGGCTATGGCATCCTTCCCTCTCCTATGAAATGAATTAAGTCAGCAAAGCTATACTCTTACTGGTGCACTCTTACAAAGTTTCCACTAGCACCCTCACACAGGACTGGGATCTTTTAAAGATGTAAGGCAGTTAAGATTTATCCTATTCAAAGAATATTTACAGCCACTTTTCATGGTTACACCTGTATATTTCTGTGAGTATAAAGCGCACATACTGTAAAGCTTATATATGTTTTTGTTTTTGGTTTTTTTTGCTTGTTTGTTTGTTTTGTTTGTGATTTTGTAGCTGTGCAACAACACCGTGAGCAAAGAATCTTCTTACCACTCTCCTCCCACTAGAGATGTATGTCTTAGTTTAACACAGATCTGAACATCTATTTCTATCCTTAAGTGAATATGCAAGTGCAGCCATTGCAGCCACCTTGTGGCAGCTGTGAACAACAACCACGTCCAACATGTTACAGCTCTGCTTTTAACCCAGACTCAGGCCTTGCGCCACATGTCCCCTGATTATCTCGAGGCTTCTGTGATCTGAACAAATCGTGCCCTGACATGACCGGGATCCTAATCTCCTCCTCTCAAAACCTACGGATTCGTTGATGAAGCAGCAGCCGTTCCCCGCCTCTCCTCCTCCAGTCACACCCCATGCAAGGCTGGGTCTGCTCACCAACATATGACTCTGCCCATGGGTGGCACATGCATGGAACTACCAAGCTTGTGAATGCCATTGGGCACCACCTCAGCCTGACCCAGGTAAGGATTTGGGAAGTTTTGTGTATGATCAACAGCAGGAACTCCAGTGCCAAATGCATCCTGAGCACCAGCAAGGCCAAGGGCAGCAAACCTCACCACTGAGCACCTGTGTACAGCTAGGTGTTCAGCCTGAAACTACACAGAGGTAGTTTGATGTCTGACTGTCACACACTTCTTACATGACTTACTGAAAATAGGATACATTCCCAGGAAGCTAATTTATGTCCAGCTCTGCTTTAATGCAGCATTCTTTGAGCAGCAGTTTCATGCGTTGCCTTCCATTTCAGTTCACTTCTCACATACTATCCAATTACAGTTTCTATAACCACTTGTCCTCAATCTATTCTATCATCAGAACACCCTCTATTTTGTATACATTTACATATGTGACTATTCACATACATACATTTCTACACATGCCATGGTAATCACCTTCTTCCCTTCTCAATTTTTCCCACTATCAAATCCAATAGCCCTTCCCCTGACCTTGCACTGAACTTGTACTAAAGTAATGGGAGTTTCTTCTTTGACTTCATCTAGATGTAATTAATCTCCCAAACCATGAGTCCAAAACTAGTCTCCACCACAGGTTCAGTTCCACATCCCCTGCAGTGTTCAGCATTGCATTTGAAGGAATGGAATTTAAAACAATAGATGGGAAATAGATTTTGTCCCAGCAAACTAATTCCACTAAAAGAGAAAGAAAACTGGAGTCACCTGCTAATAAAAGAGACAAGATTAACAAAGCTCTCCCAAAATGGTACCCCAGCTGGCTCAGGCATCAAAAACCACCGAGAACATCACATATAGAGCGCATAAATATATTAGCTTGCAACTGTTCTGCAGTAAAGAACCCTTCATAGCTACCAGTACATCACAGACAAGGCACAGACCTTCTTCTTTGTATGTTACATGCTCTTTCTCACACGAAGTCTAGCTCCAATACATACCTCTTGACCACAGACATAAATGCAACTGACCTAAACTCAATCTTGGTTAAACCTAGTTCTTCCAAGTCAAAACAAGTGAATTAACCTGGGCTACTGAGCAAATCATGGAGGCTATTCTCACATATCTGCTGCAAAAGGAGGTTAAAAAGAACCCCATTGGCTTCCATTAAGATTTAACTTAAGGTGTGCTTGTGACAATTCCTGTATCTCAAGCTTTAGTTTCACAAGCTCTTCAGCTTGCCAAAAGGAGTCTCATCCTCTGCCCTCCTTAATCCCACCCCCACACTGCCCTTTCTCTTCTGGCACTACAAGCATGTGTGTGGTCTCACAACAAAACAGAGCATGGATGACAACAGGCAGACACAACAGCTTCTTACAACAGCAGTTGAGAGAATTTGTGCAGCCACAGACTGTTTATCTGAGCACAGAAATGTAGCAACTAAATTCACGATTCCCTCTTGCATCTAATCTAACACAGGCATGGGATGCTATTGAAAGAGGTAGTCCCTCTCCGTGTTTCTCATGCCAGTGGGATGCTACCCTTCTGCATCAGACCTAACACCACCTGGCCACAGGGCAGGCTTATCCAACTTCTAGCTACAAAAAGTGTCATATTTTTTATTTAGGGAAGGGGGTTACTTTTCAGTTGGAGCAGTGATTGAACGGTTTCGAGGCCACTTGGTCACTAGATCCAGTCTAAGGGAAGAGGCAGGAGCTTGCAGTCAGGACTGGATGAGAACTGAATCATTCCTTCAGCAGTAGCCTGTATTTACGCTGGATTAAACACCACATGAAGTGGTACTCCAAAACACAAGTTATTAAATTACATTTCTCTGAAAGCCCTGTCTGCACACAGACTCCACAGCCAGGTGCACTTAGCGGCTACTCTAAATCATACCAGTCACCCTGTAACTACAGCTCCATGATTGCTTCTTCCCAGAATCAAGAGGTTAGCACAGATAACAGCTGTAAGCTTGCGGTACAACAGGCCATCTTTTTGCTGGAATGTCTCATCCTGGCTCTGTAATCTGGTGTGAAAATTTGTAGGAAGACTTTGTGGTTAGGAACCAGGCTGGACAGATTGAGATAAGGAATTAGCACCCATAATCAGCCACTGGTATAATTTACCTGGGAAACCAGTGCAGTCTATCACTTGATATCTTGAAATCAAGACTGGCTACTTTTCTAATAGAATGTTGGATTCAACATAGCGATAACCAGTTAGGAATGTAAACATCTGCCAGGGGTCAGAATAATGCATCTGTCCCCAAATGGCTGATACCAGGAACATCAACTCTACAATCACCTCACAGAAGAGGGAAACAATTTCTCTCAGGCATGACTGTTGAAATAAGCTAGCAACGTAAAATTTAGCTAAATAGCAACTGTGTAGCCAACATCAAACTGGAAAGATACCAGACGACAGAAAGCAAAATAATTCTTCGAATCAAATATTCATGGGGAAAAAAAAATATTCCAATTATGTATTTGACATCCCTTGCAGGTTATTTCTTAATTTTTGCCTGGAATAACCATGGAGAGTGAACATAATTTGCATGAATACAAATTAATTAAATAAAGCAGCCCACTTTAAACTACAACCCAAAATAGATTATATTGTCACTAGCAATTACACAATATAACCCCACTCACAGATCTATCATGATCACTAGGCTACTGCACAGACATCACATTACAAATGCTACCCTCAATCCTAAATTGGCAAAATGAGGTTCTACATGGAAGCCATCTGAGCTTTTTAAGTATTAACACTGAGAATTAAGAATTCTAATTTGGTACAACTTCGAGCCTGATTTATGGATGCCTCCTCCTCACGCAATTCAGTTGCAGTTCTGAAATCTGGGTCACCCATACATTATTCCTCCAAACCAAGCCACCTCCCTCCCGTGCAACCCTTTAAAAGGACTCTGCACTCATCCAAGCCATTTAAGTTAATAGAAACTCCAAAATTTGAGAGAATCAGGTCACAAAACTTCAACACCACATTATGGATGTGGCTTGGTCAGAGAGGAACAGGCATGCAGCCCAAGAAGAGGCTGACAGCATCCACATCCAGCAACTCCTTGGCAAAGTCTGCAACAAGGCAACACAGACAAGTTGAACTCAGCTCTCCTTCCCCACCCCTTTACTCCATACCAGTTTTGATCCTGGTCTTATCCAACTTCTGGGAATAAATGAAGTATCAAGAGCAAGGATAACATGGGTGCTGGTGGGAGAATGGGTCAGGCCAGACCCATGAGAGCTCTAAAGCCCCTCAGCAGGTTGCTTGGGGCACTGAGGTTGCCACCAGAGCTGCTGCAGTGACTGGGGCTCCAGAGAGGCTGTGGGATGGAGACGGGAAGCAAGCAACATGCAGATATCTCGCTTTTCGTTCCTCTGCCTTCCCTTCGTGACAGGCCATAAAAGTCACGAGGCGCCAGACAGCAGAGCAAGGAGGAAAACAACAAGGTGTCCAGAGTTCAAGCACAGCACCGAGAGTCCCGGGCCACAGCCACGGGCGGCCCGGCTAGAGCTCAAAACTCCGCGAACACCGTGGGATCTCGCTCCTGCGTGGGAGGCACCATTTCTGCGGGAAGAGGCTCCGGCTGCTGGCAGCCGAGCCTGGGACCGGGCCTGTGCTCCGGGCCCTACCTGCTGCCAGCAGCAGGAGGAGGAGCGCAGGGCGGGGGGGAAACGGGCGCTGCTGGCGGGGTATGGAGCTGCGCCGTCCCGCACAGGCCGCCGCGAAGGCTGAGGCCCCCCCGGGGCCGGCGGAGAGGCGCCCCCTTTGTCGCCCCCTCCCGAGGCAGGGGCCCGCCGAGGCTCGCACCGTTCCCCGCGGCGGGAGCGGCTCCCCGGGGCTCCGGGCCCCGACGGCGGCCCTCCCCGCGCACCCACACCTGTGCGCCGCGGGCCCGGCCCCGCCGAGGAGCGCAGGAGGCCCCGCCGTCCCGCCGCGGGAGGGGCGAGCGCTCCCGTCCCCGGAGATCCCTCCTCCCCGTCCCCCTCGGGTCCTAAAATGGTGGAGCCCTCCCTCCCTTTCTCCCCCCCGTCCGAGCCTGTCCGCCGCCCCGGCTCCGCAGAGGGCAGCCGCCCCTCCGGCCCGGGCTCCGCGGGGATCCGGCGCCAGGCCCGCGCCTCACCCCGCCTCTCCCGGGAACACGGCAACGCCGCTCCCGCCGGGCCGGGCCGCGCCGCCCCCACCGGCCGCCCTTACCTGCGCCGGCCTCACATCGCCGCGCTGGGGCCAGCGCTGACCCCCCCAGCGCCGCCGCGGCCCCCGCCCTCGGCAGCCGGCCGCCGTCTCCCCGCCGCCCGCGGGGCCGCAGGTATGTCATGAGCGCGGCGGCTCCCAGGTGAGCCGGGCACACCTACAGGAAGGCAGCGGCCGCCCTGATTGGCGTGCGGGGCGCAGCCCGGCCGGCAGCGGGGCGCGCTCCCACGGCGCGGGGTAGGGCAGGGCGCAGCCGCCGCCGAACGGCCCGAGCGGGACGCGCTGGCGGCGGCTCCTGTCCCGGCTCCGGCCCCTCGTCCGTCCGAGCGCAAGGTACTTTGACTTTTTTTTTTCTTTTTCTTTTTTCTTTTTTTTTAATCACAAGCGGGGCAATAACTGCGTCTGCCCTCGGTGGAGACCGAGGGGAAAGAAGTTTAGCGCTTGGTTGTTTTGCCCGCCCCGAGAGCAAAAGCAGAGCGGGTACACCTGACCCACTGATCCCAGGTCCCCGGGCTGCCTCAAGAAACAGAGGGGCTTATTTATTCGTTTATTTATTTATCTGTCTTCATTACCTGACTCTTGTTTTCCTGCTCCTTCAGGTCACTCCTTAACTTTGCATGCGTGAGCTCTCCTGCTTTGTATTTCCTTTCCGCCCCACGCCAGGCAGCCGGGGTTTTAAGGAAAAGCGCTGGGTGCCGGGAGAATCGTTCTTGCAACACGTGGCGGGGCTTTGCGCCTGCAGCAGCACACCTCAGAGAGCCCAAGTTTACATCTGAGATCGTCAAATAAAAGCAAGTTAATTAAACGCCTGGATTCAGAAGAAATCGAGCATGATGTGGGTAGAAAAACTGTAGGTTGTGTTAAAAATCTGAATCCACAGCTACCATTCTCAAACACCCTGTCCCACCTAGGTACACAGGTAAATATCCTGAGGAGCCGTACCTACATTAAAGCTCTCTCTGGTTGCTGTGATTAGCAATGTACTGAAAGGGGACAGCATATCTCTTCTGGTCTGCCAGCTCGACTGTAGCAATAGGGGCAGACAGTCTGTAGGGAGACTTCTATGTAGGAGAGTAGAACAGAACCAGGCAGAGAAAAGGCATACATAAAGGAAAAGAAGAAAGGAAGGATGTCTAGATACAAGACAACATGTGTTTGGGAGTAGCAGGGCTAAGGGAAACCCTGGACACATTGATTATCATGATTATAAAAGAAGGGGCAAATTCCAAAATTTGGAACTTTTAGTTCAATAGCAAAATAGAGGAGGTTGCTTGGTTCTCCACTGCCCCAGTTTTATTATTTGTGGCATAGGTGCCTGGATTTGCTTAAAGGAGTACAGCATTTGTGTGAGGATGCACTTCACTGCAGTGTAGATCTTTACTTACAAATAATGCAATGTGAGCAAATAATTAGGCTAGACAGGTGACTGAGGAAGGAATTACCTGTATTATATTTTCTGTCTCCTCAAATCGATATGCAGTGCCATCTCTTTGAGTGCTTTTTTTTCCTCATAATTTTATGAGTGTTTGCAGGTGTCTGTCCTCCAGGACGTGCTCTGAGGAGTTCAGCAAAAGAGGGAGCTTGACCCATCCACTGGAGGAGTGCTGTAGCCCACACCCAGGCAGTCCTCAACCCTCCTTTCCCTGCATGACCCATGTGGGGTCTCCCAGGCAGGGAAACTCCCACCAGAAGCAGCACACTGAAAGTTTTAACCAGCCACCGTCAAAATCATACCGATGCTCACTACTGCCTCCTGATTCAGTTAATTCTTCCATTTGTGTGGATGAATTGTTTCATCATAGTGGATCAGCTTCTGCAGTTGAGATTCTTGTTCCACATCACTGTGTTACAGTCATGGAGAGGCTTCAAATTCCCACAAGCCAAGAGACTGAGGATATCAGCTCTGGATCACATCTCTCTTGGGTTGCTGCTCAGACCTCTGAGATGTTACATAAATTGGCAGTGCCGCTTCCTGCTGCATTTTTAAAGTTCCGAGCAGTTAGCAGTGGGCTGGAGTTGGGCATCGTGACTGGAAAATGGCACTTCTGTCATCCAGAAAAGGTCAACTTATTGTCTAAGACAGGCTTAACCTTTACCCCTCTCCTTGTCACCTCCAGCAACTGCAGAGGCAAGTTTTTATTTGCTTTTCTGAATCATATCCTGAGGTACCTTGCTTTTCCCTGCCCACTGCACAAAGAGTTTGAGTGCCAAACTTTTCTTCATACATTACACAGAGTGAATAAGTGCTTGAAATCATAATGTGCAGCTCTTGGTATCACACTATCTGTATCCACCTGTGGGCCAAGCTCTCCTTCCCTAACTTGGTGAGAACTGGACTCCTAACTTCTGTGTGGACCCATGCAAAATTACTGCAATGCCCATAAGGTGGTACTTCTGCCAGTGGCATGGAGGGAAGATCAATGAAGAATAGGTGTGCTATGGAATTGCTGAGGCTGGCCAGCATTTCAGGAGATCACCTAGCCTACCCCCTGGCTTCGAGCAGGGTCAGCTGGAGCAGGCTGTGCTCCCCAGTTGTGTCCAGTTGGGTTTTTAATATCTTTGCAGATGGAGACTCCACAATCTCTCTGGGATGCCTGTGCCAGTTTAACCTCCCTTACAGTAGCGTAGGTGTTTAGAACATCTGCACATCTGGAGGGCTGCACAGTGTGCAGAACAGGTCCTATTCTATGCTGGGAGTACTTCCCCATCTCCTTTAGGAAGATGAGCTACAGTGAGTCAATATTTTTCTCACCAGTAGGTCCCACAGCGCAGGAGTTCTCTCCCAGCAGGATGAAGGTTGAGAGCCAGCATTAGTGGCAAGCAGGACAGAGAGCAGCACAGTGGTGTCCCAGGTGGATTGGGCTGCATGATCTATCTCAGCCCACCAAATGTTGGGCTCCACCAACTGAGTGGCTGGCATGTCCCTATCCCCCTCCATGGAAAGGCTCATCCTCCAAAGAGGCCCAGCAGCGCAAAGAACAGGATCCTTCTGTACCCTGATGTGTTCCTGCTTCCTGCAGTGCCCTGTGCTATCTGAGCACACTGGATCTCGGCAGGCTGAGGCAGTTCAGACACCAGCCTCCCACTCACCCTTTCTTTTCCTGTGTAGGCATCCTCCTCATGAACATCCCATCTAGCTGGAGTCCTCTGTTGTCCTCACCGCTCCATAGCAGACATTATTCTGAGTTTAACTTCTACAATATACAAAGCACAGAGTTGTAAATGCAAAAAGCCAGGTAGACAGTAGGACAGAACCTGGCAGTTTTAGTAACTTTTAGTTAAGCTGCTATCATGTCAGAAGTACTATGGGGGGTCTAAGGGTCTCCATAAATTTAACTAAAGTCATCTGGTGAGCCCTCACTCCTCGGAAAACCAAATAACTTCTCTGGGAGTGTTTAGCAGCTATACCATCCTCCAAGCAGATGCAAACCTGTGAATATGCAAGAAAACTCTCCTAAGAATGGGAAGAAACAAAACACTGAGACTGGAAACTGAACCAAAGTAAGTTTATACAAGCAGCAAGTAAAACACCCATTCCCTGTGAGTCAGTCCTGGCTGTTTCCTTCATTTCCTCCAAGGCTTGCTGTGAACATCCAGTGGTAACAGTCCTGAAATTCAGTAATTTCTTTTCCTACCCCTTATTTATAGCTTGGTGTCAGCAGTTAGCAGAGTCCCAGCATCATTGTGGATGAAAAGCTGGACAACAGCGGACACTGTGCACTTGCAGCCCAGAAAGCCAACCATATCCTGGGCTGTATCGAAAGAAGTGTGACTGGCAGGTCGAGGGAGGTAATTCTGTCCCTCTACTCTGCTGTAGTGAACTTCTACTGTTGTCTGGCACTTGCCACTTACCCCAGGAATTCAATAGACTATGGACTTCACATAGACAAGTACTGGTTTTTGGGATCTTTCCTGAAATTTGCTCCAGCATACGTCCAGGAATAGATGCCCATGCCAGAAAGGATTAGGAAAATACAGAACTGGAAAAGTCCTTCAGGTGATAAGACTAGAAATGCTTTCCTTTGTGAAACCAGTTATAAAACCACATTGCAGACATGATCTGAATTAATAATAAAAGTCCTAAGACAATAACCCGTATTGTCAAAGAGCATGTCCATCCTGAGAAGAGCAGAGTCACAGACTGACATGATCTTCCCC
This sequence comes from Nesoenas mayeri, assembly GCF_963082525.1. NCBI lineage: Eukaryota > Metazoa > Chordata > Aves > Columbiformes > Columbidae > Nesoenas > Nesoenas mayeri. The sequence goes on from NC_137541.1 coordinate 69,454,017, forward strand.
CAGTTCATTGTCACATGCTTTCTCTCCTGAGAATCTCAACTAGTCTACAGCCAAGAAGTGACTGAGACACAATACTGTGTTTGCTTTTACAGAATAAAACCATAAGCAAATTATCTTATATTAGGTATCCTTATAATCCTTATTCAACCTCATCCTTTTTTTTTCCTCGTATAAAAAGCAATAAGGACTCTTTGCCCAAATGGATAGCTACATATGTGCCATGGAGTGATAGTTTTATGTCATTATGAACCATGTACCAGTCAGTATGAAGGTCTGCATTGGCAGGATGGATTAAGAATGAATGGCCCATGTAGTGTGTTGTACAAATTTCTTCCAAAATAATAGCAGTGGTCTTGCCTGATGTGCAAATTGGGCCATTGTCCTAAAAGGGTTGCTTGCTAAACCCCACTTCCTGAGAGGTGCTGCCAAGAAAATTTAAAGAAATGGACAAGACTTCAGACAGACAGTCAGATACAAAGGCTGACGTTAGAGGCACAAGGGTAAGGGCTTGTCTGCAGAGTCCCTGGCCTGTCATCCACATAAAGTAGCAAAAGCATATTTTTGTTTGCATACATCCATTTAGCCTGACATTGCCCAACAATTCACTTGATTATAAGCTACTGCATGTTTTAAAAGGCAAGAAAGTGGTTCTTACTTTGTGGATGTGCTCCTGGCAGACGCTGATGGGCTTTCCCGGTTACAATCACTGCTGCAGCTCTTTCACTGCAGTCTGGACTGATGTCAAGGAAAATGACTGCTTATGCCAGGGCTTCAGAAATGTGCGGCTTCATACATGCAAATGCTGTTTTCCTTGACCTTTCCTGATTTTGGTTGGAAGGCCAGTCTCCAATAGCAAAAGCAAAAGTGTTAATTCCTGGTAATCTAGAATAAGCAACATTGGTCTTACTATCTAGAAATACCACAAACAAATTTTGAAAAATCTTAATGAAAGCTGGTTATGCAAACATTTCCAAACAGCTGTTCTTTTACACCAAATGACATAGGCAATTTCTATCTCTGTTACAATTTTAAGGAAATCTTTGGGTCTATGCCTTCTCCCCACTGAGATGCTGCATACAAAGGATACTCCAGTTATTCCTTGTTGCTGGCAAGTGCCTCTCACAGACTGTAATCATCCATTGCAGCTTCCAGGGAGGCTTAAGAAGGCAGCTCTTGGTTTCCTGCAGTGCTCTCAATTTCTGTGTTTGTGACTCTGAATGCTGCAAGAAGAATGCAAAAAGCTATTTTTTCCCGAGTTCCTTTGATGACCTCAGATACATGTGGCCTTCAGAGATCTGTGAGACCAGCTGAGAACATTGTGGGCTGCAGCACAGGGGAGCAGCAGCTTCCTGAGGATATTGCAAAGTCTGGTCTGGGCAATGAGGCTGCTGCAATGCCTCAGCAGCTGTCTGACCGGGATCCAGTTCTTAAGAGCCTTGTCTTGAGTATTGCTTCCTGTAAATTGGAGACTAATTTGCTAACAGCTTTGCTCTTATGTGCTCTTTTACTTCCTGGGCTCCATCCAGAGCTCAGGCTACGTGGCTGTAATTCACAGCCTCGATACTCTATAGGTAGCATTTCCTCTCTATACTCCTGCAATGCTCTTGATCCTATAGACCAGGGCTGTCAAACTCATTTTCACCAGGGGCCACATAAGCCTTGCAGTTGCCTTCAAAAGGCTGAATGTGATTTTAGGACTGTATAAATGTAACTACTCCTACATTTAGGTGAAAATGAGTTCAACGCCCCTGCTATAGATTTTTAAGGACTGAATTCTCTCTGCAGACTGCCGAATGGATGGCTTGTGAACTTGGCCTCTTTGGATGGAGGAACTCAGTGGAGATCAGCATTAACAAAGAGGCAAATGGGAATTTGCCATTGTCATATCCAGCCACGCTTCCTGCATGGTGGCAGCAGAGGGGTGTGGAGGGTATTTGTGCAGAAGATAACTGCTTGAATTAGATGCAGCTAAATGCTTGTGCAAGCCTAAACCAGAGTCCTAATGCTATGTATTGGTGCAGTAAACTGTTTCCCAGCCCACTCCATAGACACATTTCTCTCTTTCACATAAAAATGCTGACAGCTGCTGGATTGGAGTCTCTAACAGCCTTGCCCTTTACCTCAACCTCACACACTGATGTTTCCCCTTCTTCCTTAGGAGTGAGAAAATGCTTAAGCAGAGAAGATCAGTGACAATGGCTACTTTCTCCTTTTCTTGTCCCCCAGCATCCTTTGAGAAGGCCAGGAGAAGGCTACTGGGACTCTTCCACTCCATTTGCAAAGCCAAGAAATTAAGCAGAATCTTCCTATATACTTTCCTCATATATATGGGTGTTCATGGCAATAACTTAACTTAAGGGTGTGTGTATGACACTCAAAGCCCTCTGTAGAAAGGATGCTAACAAGAAGTAAATCAATTCACTACTGAAACAACTAGGAAACTTCCTTCTTTTTGCTCTCTTCAGATTCAGGTAGGCCAGTTATCCTGTTGTCATTTATTTAGGCTTTTTGCTCAACTGTGAGCTCTAGAAATAAATTACTGTAAGGGAAAGGTGGAATACAGACAAAGTCACACCACTGCAGGCAATCTTATTCTAGTCCAGAGCTGCTCAAACCATGAATTATAGTGGTGACCCCAGCAAAATCCAGCATGGAGACTAAAAATGAAAGGAGAAGCATGCTGCCTTTGAAGGGGGTTGCCAAGTACCCCTCTGGTTCAGCATGAAAGGGAGGGACTTGCTGTGTAGGAGCTTGATACAGAAAACATTGCATATGCATGTGTGCAGGTTTTTACCCACACAGGCAGCTGCAGCACCTCAGCGTGTGCAGCAAAGGTGGGATGTTGACATTCAGAAGCCTTTTCCTGTACTCGAAAGAGCAGTGCTGCCTCTGCCCTAACCTCCTCCTGCCCGTCCCTGCTTACTCAGAAACTGCCATGCTAGGATGCTACTTCTTCTTATCTGAGATCCTCACAGGATAATGTCCATGTAAGTGTTGTTGTTTGTGGTACAGGTCAGTAGTAATGATTCAGACCAGCCCTTCATTTTCTTCCTCTTGTTGGTTAGACACAAAATCCAGCCCACAAACAAATTAATCTGTCCCATGCACCAATAAAGATGATTCCCTGTTAATTAACAAATTGCACACAGAATTCCCTGGCTTGTATTAAGGGACTCTTGAATGGCTGTGAAATCGAGCACTTAAAAGTTCAGAGATGGCCTGGATATAGGGTTTTGGAGTTTAGGTTTTGCTTTTTTTGTGGATATAATTATGTGTAATAGGGTAGCTTTTAATGACGTAAACATAACGTTTTTTCATCAGCTTAGTTTTCGCAGAGGAGGCAAAGCAAGCCCAAATGTGCCTTCCTCCACGTTAGGTGTCCTTGTAGAAGAGGCATCCTCGAGGTGGAGATCTCCAAGCCTTTATATGTAATGACATAGTGCCCCCTGTTGGGAAGCTGTTCCCGACGCTGTCTCCTGCCTGCATCCAGGTGAGGTAACATTCACACAAATACCATAATGTTGCATGTGTTCCTGCACATCGGTGAAGTCTGTATATTGTCACACCAGTAGGTTTAAAAATCAACTTACCTTTTCCTCCCTCAGCTATTTTTTGTTAGGCTTGAGAAAGCAGTTGCACTGGATTTCTTAGAAGGCTTTCTGTGAGAGTGTTCAAGGAAGATCTACCATTTTATGATACTTTCAGCTTTTTAAAAACAACATATCTTATGATTTTAGCCATGAAGGAAACAATAACCTCTTACTCATCTCAAGGCACACAAGTCCAGCTGGCTTATGTTAGCAGGGAAATGTGTGGGGCTGCAGGCTGGCTGATTACTCTGTGTCTGTAGATGGTGGAGATCAGTTTTAGCTCAAATAAACAGTCCCTAGTCTTTGCCCCCACAGAGGGGGGCTGTAGGGTAGAGGAAGCAAATCCTATTTCCTGGGATATCCTCTCCTTTAATGCACATTATTCCTCCCATTCCTGACATAAACAAGAGAAACCCCTCTTCCCAAGGCTTTGCCCAGCCCTTCCTCCTCCCCTATGCTGCAGAGGAGGGCCAAGGTTGGCCCTTAATCTCTCACCCTGTCCTGCCATCCTCAACATCCAATCCTGACCATATATCAAGGAACCTTCACCCTACTCCAAAAATTGCAGTAAGATTAATGCTATGGTTCTCCAAAACATCTGCACTGTGTTGGCCCAGGATAATGTAACTTGGCAGAGTCTACCTGGAGAGCATCTTCTGTGGGACAGAACCCTTACTCCAACCCCATCCTCATCTGGTTTCTGACTCTTAATATCAGTGACCTTGTTAGGCCCTGAAAACACATGTTATGTTCTGGCCTGGGGTACAACGAGACCAAAATTCAGCTAGGCCACTCATGGTGTCTTCCCTGAAGGACTTAAACTAAACATGAATCCTATAATGGCCCACAAATTTAATAAACACAAAAGTGAGCACATGTTCCTGAAATCACCTCTGCAATGCTGGCCTGTTTTATATCAGGACAGGACTGCCCATGCCCCTCACCCACATATCTTAGTCATGGAAAATGGAACCTTTCCCAAATAATGGGTTGTAAAGACAGATGTGAGCTTGCAGAGAAATATGACCATCCACACAGTGGTGGGTAAGTATTGTTTGTCTGGAGCTATGATGCTATTGTTGGAAGGGCAGACTGAAGCGAGATTGTTTCACATGAGCAATGGCACAGTTTTCATGAAGTAAGCTTTTGTCCTTGACTCGCAAAAAGGGCCTTTTTTGTGATTCACACTGTGTGATATTTTTAGTTTTCTTTGCATTTAATTAAGAATGGGACAAGCATAATACTGCAAGTGAAACATAAAAGCAGAATGACTCTATTAAAAAGTGGTTTACCTAAGTTAGAAAAAAGACTTGGTACATTACATTGAAGGCTTAGATTGTAAATTGGCTGAGACTGGAACCACATCCTTGTCCTGTGCTCACAGTGCAACTGTCACAGTGACAGTCTCTTCTGTCTCTTCTGAAATTATCATATTCCCTTGGATGGGTGAGTTGCGGTCCCCAAAGCATCTGAGAGAATAAACAAACAAAGACCAAAAAGTTGTTCAAAGGTTAACTTGTCACAACTGTAAGTCAGTGGATATGAGATCTAGGTGTCAAGGGACAGAAGGTGAGGGAAACAAACCCTATAAGGTCTTGCATAGGATCTGAAGTACTTACAGGCTACAGCTAACAATGACTAATGAAGTGCAAATAATGATTCATACTAAGTCTAGAATATGCTGTATTATGCTTTCTCAGAGTAGAACAAGGATAAAATTACCTTCCTTCTGTTTTGGGCAGGTGTTCCAGATGCCCAAGTTAACTACCAACCCAACATCCAGATAGGTCCCTTAGCACCCCAAGGATCCCATTTGCTGGCCGGCTGATTTCATTCACCCTGCTCCTTTTTTATCTCTTCTCTTTTTCTCTCAGTACTTCAAGGTTGCCCCTTCCCTGGACCTCCTTCTCCCTCATTAGTGATCTTCTCAACGTGATCTCATTATGGCAGAGTACTCACATCCAACCACTGTTACCCCACTGCACTGAAGCATTGGCAGATTGTTCTCTGTAGTGTTTGGAGTTGTGCCTCACATTCCCTGCAAGACTCCTGACAGTGGCTTGGATATCTTTGCCTTTATCCCATCTCTGGTGCAGGAGTGAACGCCTGCCCTGCAGGACTCACAGTGATCATGCTCCATTTGGGTGTTGATTTCTTGCTGAGGTGTGTTCATTGCTGCCAAGTAAGGGATGAATCCTGGCTCCAGCTCTTCCCACAAGGAGCACAGAGATAAGGCTTCTCTTCAGTGTGAACCAGTTGATGTCCAGTCAGGTCAGAATTCCCATCAAAACCCTCTCCACAGTCACAGCATCTAAGTGACTTCTTTCCCATCTGGGCTCTCTGTCGAGGAATATAAAAGTCAAAGTGTGTTCATTTTCTTATTAATTCCTTCTTTTCAACTGGGCCAACATCATCATCAGCTGGAACAGAAAGGGAAAAAAGTAATCAGATATGGTTACTCCCCCAAACACCACATGAAGAACAGCATTTATGAGAGTGAAAGCCAGGAACCAGTTCTTCTGGGGTCAAGAGCTTGTGGCCTGGAATTCATCTGCCACCAGTTCTCCTATTACCTTCATCATTATATCTCCGGTTTACATAGTGCCTCTTACCAGCAGGTGCATGCCACAGTTATACAAGTAGAAAAACAACAACAAAACAAAAAAAAAAAAACAAAAACAAAAACAACCAAACAAATCGAGATGGGGAAGATGGTGGTGGGTGAAGAGCCTTGCACAAAGTAGCCCATCAGGCCAGAAGTAGAGATAAGAACTGGACACGCTTCCAGAGTCCTTGATCAGACTGCTTGCCTCTTCTAGCCTGGTATGTTCATCATGAAACAATGATAAATCTTACTCTCCACTCTATTTTGCAAAGGTGTGATGTCCTCAGTAGCTAGTATCTGTATGTGACTTTGAGCACTCAAAGTTCTCTTTCAGTGCTAATGAAATGAGCTATCTCAAATGCCTCTAGGTAGTTTATCCAGTTTGTCAATATGCTGTCCCTGAAGTTCAGTAGTATCAGAGTTGACTCTGAGAAGGCCCATCTTGTCCTGGTAGGAACTATGAGTAGGAATATGTCTAGGCTGTTTCAGCATCAGCTTCGGTCTGGAAGAACATGGTGAAGAGCCCAAGCTAGTGTGCCCTGATGGAGCCAGAAGTTTTGGGGAATGACTGCAGAGGCACCTAAATGGCATTCCATAGAGTCAGGTCAGACCAAGAAAGCTGTGGCTCAGCATTGGCACTTCTGGCTCTAAGCTGGTCCTGGAGGTGAAGCCTTGCAGGGCAACCTGCACCACGCGCTCCAGATTTCCCACCTCCCAGAGGACTTTTTCTCCTCTGTACCCAACAGATGTGGGCTACCTGCGTTTTCATGTAGCACTGTGCCTGAGCAAACAAGCTACATGGATATCAGAGCGCTGGTGAGACAAGTCACCAGACCACCCAGATCACTATGAGCCAGGGCCAGTAAGTTTTGCCGAGCCCATTTAGTCATTCCAGTGTCACTGCAGCATATTTCCCAGCAAAGGAAATGGTTTGGCAGTGTCAGGGTAGTTTACATTTCTCTGCATGGGATGGACTGAGGAATATCTCCTAGTATTGTCCAGGGACTACCGGCAACCTGCCCAGTCAGCACATAGCCCTAACCAGCTGTGCCATTAGCATTAGCTAGTTGGCTGGCAGAGCTTATTTGAGTTATTAGTATTAGAACTATTTAGTGGTGAAAGGCTGGACTGAACTCAGCATCTGATCAGATGATTAACATTGGACATCTGTGCAGTATCTCAATAAAACCTCCCTAACTCTGTGTCCTTTAGGTAATGGAGTTAAGATATCTTGATGGACTTAATATCCCCTGATGAACTGGGAAGGTCTGCATGCTTCAGTATACTCCATATGCTGGGAGTATTCTGCTCTATGGTGGGTCCCAAAACAACTATATAATCTGTTTTTTTTGGAGTGTCTGAGGTATCTTATGGCCCCATAACCTCAGATGGTGGCGATGACTGCATAATCTTGCTGTGAGACTGGCTTTGCCCACAAGTATTTCAACAGGAATAAAAGTGTCCCAATGAACATGGAAGTGGCCAGCACTTCTCTACAGGATACAACCCTGCAGGTTGCTATACAGGAGCAGGAGATAAGAGAGGAGAAAGGTTGGTATCAGGAAGGAGGTGCAATGACATTATTTGCATGACAGAAATAGTGCTAAAAGATCTTACTAGCATTTACTGGCTGAAGAACTGCAAGGCAATTGTTTTGAGAGGAAAGATCAAAGTTTGCTATCCAAATGATATTTTGAATTTAAATGCTTGCATTTGCAGTAGTAGAATTAGCATTTGTAAAACTACTGTAGCAGTTTCCTTAGTCCAAATGCTAAACTTTTTATTTATCACTTAGACATTCAGTGACCCATATGTATAGATTTTTTTTCCAATTTTGGAAAAGGTTAGATGCACTTCTACTTTCCAAAGGCTGAGAAATAGCACGTCAGTCTATCCTCTACTGAGAAAACAGGGTGGTGTTTGCATAATGTCTTACAGCTTCTGCTGAAGTGAGTTTCACAACCTCCATAGGTAATCTATTCCAGCATTGCCTTCCTCAGAGAAAGTTTTTGCAATACCTAGCCTTTTCGTTTTTTTCCTTTCTTTTCTTTCCTGAAAATTAAGCCAATGAGATCTTATCTTTGTCCTTCCAGCAATGTAATTGTTGCCTTTCTTAATAACAACCTCTTGTGCACTGCAATGCATTATCATGTTCTGCCCTATTTTCAGCCTTCTCCTCCAGACTCAACAAACCCTGTGTCTCTGCTTCTCTCCAGGGACTATTTTGCAAACCTCTTATCACTTCTGATGTGCACCCATACCCATGCTCCTTGTATGGACCAGCCAAGCTCCTTGCTGTCCCTCTGTGGAGTTTAGATGGTGGCTTCTCATTGTCCTCCAGCCACATACTGCTACCCTGTGACCCCCAGCCCAGGCACCCTCAGCCCGGGCACACCCAGCCCTGGTGGCTCGCTTGCAGCGGGACCTGGGTGGGACACTTGCAGGAGCCAAGTGAGGTGTTGCGTGGGCGCAGCGGCCCTGCTGGGACAGGTGCTGAGAGCGGGGTGACAGGCCCCTGGGCCCTGCTGGGTGCAGGAAACAGCATGCGTGGTTCACTCTTCTTATCTCCCAGCCCTGATAGGAAACCGGTATCCTTGCTTTCTGGGGTTTGTCCTGAATTCCCAGGTTCAGGCAAATCGCCAGCTTTCTCCTCAGATGCTCTCAGATCTTTGGGTCACAGAATGGTTTGAGTTGGAAGGGACCTTTAAAGATTATCTAGTCCAACCCCCCTGCCATGGACAAGGACATCTTTCACTAGATCAGGTTGCTCAGAGCCCCGTCCAGCCTGGCCTCAAATGTCTGCAGGGATGGGGCATCTACCACCTCTCTAGGCAACATGTGCCAGTGCCTCACCACCCTCATCGTAAAATATTTCTTCCTTATGTCAAATCTAAATCTACCCTCTTTCAGTTTAAAGCCATTGTCCATTGCCCTTTCACTACAGGCCTCCATAAAAAGTCTCTCTGTCTTTCTTATCAGCCCCTTTAAGTATTACAAGGCCACAACAAGGTCTCCCTGGAGCTTCTCTTCTCCAGGCTGAACAACCTCAACTTCCTCAGACATTCTTCATAGAAGAAGTTAAATAATTTCTGATTAATTTCTGGTAATCTGCTTTGGAAATTCTCTTAGGAGGCAGAGGTGCCCACTCTCTATGGGATGCAAGCATTTCAGAAACTCCTAGAGAAGAAGGGCTACCAAAAACTGGGAGTAAAAGTCCTCTCCATTTTAGGAGTGCTGGCTTCCAGGCTCAGTTCAGGTTATCAAGCCAAACATTTGACTCTTGTCAGTCCTTGCATCAGCTGCTTCAGTGAATGGTGATGGAAATCCTGATCGTGTGCAGTGTTACAGAACCAAATGTTTGCAGGCTAAATCAATATCCTGAAAAGTGTATAGTCCTGAAAAGTCATTATTACCAATATTGCCATTAATACTTTATTACAAAAATTGTACATTCTGCTGTTGGTTGTTTCAGCCTGAATAAAATAAGCTTATTAGCACTTTATCTTCCCAGCAGCCCTCTTCCCCCAAATCATCTTTATATCCCTCCCACATTCCTGACAGATTCAGTGTCCCTAAACAAAACATTTTGATCTGCTGCCTGGACAAGATATTGCATAAACTGGCAAACCAAATGGATAAGGGCCAGTTTTTCCCTGCTGATCCTTCCATGGGTATGCCGGTAAGAGATCTTTGTTGTACCCAATTGCTGCTCTCTGGCTATAGGAGCATGGTCATCTCTGATTCCTCTACATGGTTGTTAAATTTGAAGTGAACTGGTTAGTTTCTCAGTGACTAATGGGGGACTGACAATGTGATATTTAAAAAGTCTTATTTCCTCAAGAAACTGCAGGGAAAAAAACCCACATGAATCTATCAAAATATCTATTATTAAATAGATTCCCAAATCTGAAAATATGTATTTTAATAAAGATCGAATAGAATTTTTGAACTGCCTTCTGATTTTGAAACTTCTGTCTCATTCTAAATATATTGAAGTGGAAAGAAAATGTAGGATGCATGTCATCTTACTCAAGACAAAAGCAGAGAAGAAACAGAACAGACTGACCCTGTACTCACAAGGAAGAGGCGGTAGGAAAACTCTTTTAAATTCTCTTTCCTCACTTTATCCAAAACCTCTCTGTTCTTGAGGGGAGGGGTGAGACAGAAGAGCTTTGCCCACTTGCTGCAGCAGCTCTCATTGAATGCTCTTCTTCAGGAAGCTGCAAAAGGGCAGGCAAGCATTACAGGCATGCAAAGGCATCGAGCAGAGCTTTTGCTCCCCTTCTGTCAAGGGTCCACTTCTACACAGTAGTTCCTGCAGAAACTGGGATGTGTTTGGGGTAGCCTGGGTGAAGACTGGGGCTGGGCTTTCTATCCACAAATCAATAGCTGCAACATGGGTGCCTCCGTCTGAGTTACGGTCCAGGCTCACTTCACAGTGACTGGAAAGAAATGGACACTGTTAGACGGTGATTCATCTGGCCTATTTTGAACGTCTACCTTAGGAGTAGGTGAATCATGCCCTAGAAATGCTTCTTGAATATTTGAATAAGGGGCTTTTCTTGTGTTATTCCATGGTTTATTCTCTGTTCATTATATGCAAGATTTCTTGCTTTTAAGTAATATTCTTGAATTCTTTTTTAATACAGAGTTAATTTTTGCTCAAGATGAGGATGTGCTGGTAAGACATTCTTCTCTGAGAGCTGGGGCTTCAAAAAAACTAGCAGTTTCACTCCTGTGATTTTGTAGTTTGTCTTCTGGAAAGGAAGTGTGGAACAGAAACAATGAAGTATTAAGACCAAAGAAGTCAGAAGCCCAGAGGGGAAAAGGATGAGCAAGTCAGAATCTGAAAAAATATAGTCAGGGAACACTGATGATGTGGTTTCTGTAAAAAGCTTGTTTGTTCAGTTAGAGAGGAAAGAAATTCCAGTATGCATAGCTGCAGTTTAATTAACTGTAGGAATCACTGGGTATATACAAAAAGGTAGATAAATTTATTGGATAGACAAACCAATATCATATTATTATGTTATTTTATATATATATAAATATAACATATATGTTATGTTATTATATATAACTCTCTATACAATAGAGAGTTATGCTATTATGGATTTCATAGATACGTGTATGTGTGCCAGTATAGTTTTCAAACCTATATGCAAGAGGTGCTTGACAGAGAATGGTCTGTGTATGGAAAGTGGAAAGCGCTGGAATAATTTTTTGTTGTTGTTGCATTCAGTGATCCAGCTAGGTCTAAGATTTGTAAAGTTACATTTCTAACCTTTCAGTATAGCTAAGAAATACCTGAAGATGGGATCTAGTTCCATGAATGGTCCCCTAATGCAGAGATTTCTATTTCTAGAAGCTGAGGATGATTTGTTTTAGTTCTCTAAATTTTCCCTCTAGACCTATTCTGCACAAGGTCAGCATGTACAACAGGAGTTCAGCAGCTGCTCTATTTTGAAATAAGTATGTAGGAATGCTGTGCTATTGCTCCTGCCTCTGTGAAGGTGTCAAGAGTTTGGTGTTGCTTTCTCTGACCTGCTTTTTCTTGCCTCTTGCTTATTCAGTCAGCATAGGATCATGCAAGGAGCAACGTGGGAAGTGATTTAACTCAGTGGTATACAGACCAGAGCTCTAATTCATGTTCCTGTGTAAACCTGGATGTCTCCCAACTGTCTGCCAAGTTTAGAGATTCTTCGTCATAGACATTTTATTCTCTCTATTGCATTTGCTCTCTCATTGTGCCCTTGTCAAGAGTTGCTGATAGGTTGCATTCACTTTTTTGTATGTGTTTGTATGAAAGCTGTATGTTAAAGTATATGTCCATATAAAATGTGGTTTTATAAAAGGTATTTTAAAAGTTTACTTATGAAGAGGGTCATAGACTGAGGTATAAAATACATTTCATTGGGCAGAAGACAGAACTTAATTTACGATGGATAAATGCGTTGTTGTTACTCAAACTAGGCAGCATGCAAGCTATTCATGGAATGGCATTCAGCTTTAATAAATTTTTTACATAATGCATGCAAGTTATTTGTGGAATGGCATTCATTTTTAATAAATGTTTTATGTAATGCTGACCACTTGGGACTTCCAAGAATTAAAGATTTGATAATGACGTGGTCTCTGATCTTCTTTCCCTTGCTTTTGACCTCAGTGCTATAAAAGTGATTGTAAGGTTTTTTTTTCAGTTCTAGCCTCCCTGAACATTTCCAGTGTATTGGTCTACTCGTGTATCGTATACTCAGGTCTGTTAAGAGGTTTTCGCATTTTTTATGACCTTTTATAGATTCTTCAGTACTAGTTTTCACCCCTGCAAAAGCCAAAGGCTTGTAAATCGAAAATTTGTGGTGTATTTGTGATGACTTCTACTTTTGAGGGTACTGGATACTATTTTAAAACATATAAAGATTGGAGGTGCTTTCCTTGTTGCAGTTACTCATGACAAATCATCCTGGTCCCTTCACTAGTTCAAATATTAAAGATTTTTGGGAAGAGTGAGTGTCAGAAGCCTGGTTGCAAAGCCATGGGGCCATTTATCAGCTGCACTGATACTTGGCCTTTGCTGCAGGGAGGTGTGAGGCACAGCAAGCTTTGGCCAGGAGGAGCAGAAGATGTTTTGCATAATGAGTCATGGTATTAAATGTGCATGAAATTCATTGTAAGAATGAATCATTGGTATTTAATCTGAACTAGAATTGTGATACTTCAAATGACTATGCAGGAGATCGGTTGCTGTGATGACGTGTATCATCCAGGGCTATGTAGCTCTTTTAGGCAAAACATAGCCTTCTGGCTACACCTTTTCTTGTAATTCTTCTTGCTTATGTAGAAAACCTGTATGTGTAATAATTTGAAAAATATAAAGGCTTTTAAAATTTCTTAAATAAAATTATTTATTTATAAATAAGTATCTCAATGTAAATATACATTTTTATTATAGTACATATTACTATAAATATAAATATATGCATGTGTAATAGTCCATTCTCAAATGTTTTATCTCTATATGAGGAAGGAGTATTCTGAACAAAGTTTTGTAGTGGCTGATTTTACAGTAGTATTATGTGCAACATTTTTGGTTTATACTGCAGGGCAGGAGCAGAAAAGTTTTCTTCTGTTTTTAATTTTGTGTCTTAATGATATGGATAATTCATAGTGGTTTCTCTTGTATTTTTATCAGTTGACTGTACCTAATGCAGTCAAGTCATGAAATATGTGTATTATGGTAGGATGAGACTTTTGCAGCATGAAATGGATCATCAGTATTTAAGCTCTGACTCTAGGTTTGATAAAAATCTTTTTAGATCAGGTGTTACCCACATAATGTGTAGCACATAGAGTTGAGCTTTCATTCCTTCTACCGTCAATTCTGTGACTACAATGTTTTTATAATATTTGTTCTTAAGAATTTCTTGCTTCCAAGAAAGTCTACATGCTGTTTGTTTGCAAAGGAACATATGCGATTTACAGCTGAAATGAACATTTATGGGCAAGAGCATTTTTTTTTGTGTTTTATTTGTTAATGATTTAGTTTAGGTAGCCTCGCTTTATATAAATCTTGTACATGATTTATTAGTGAATGTTAACTACTCAATAATCCTAGAAGAGGAAGTATTGGCAGAGGAATTTAGACTCAATTCTTCAGCTCAGAATATAGGATTATAAAGAGTTCATATTGGGTCCTTTTTAAATTAAATTATTTATTATCCTATATAGCTTCCTAGCCAGTTTCATTCCCTTTCTATTTCATTATTGGGTTTTTGTTTTAGTTTGGTTTTTTTTACCCCTTGCTGCTTGGATACAATTCTGAGATTAAAACAAACAAACAAACAAACAAAAAAATACATCAAAACAGTAATTGCACAGCTTTTTGGTTTCCTGGGACAAACTCTATAGTGGTGGCTTTGTACACAGTTTCAGGGATTATACTTTGTTGCTGCAGTCATGATCATAATAAAGGAAGGAACACATATGCACTATGCAAACTAAGATGGTTTATGGTTGGACTCTGTAATCTTAAAGGTCTTTTCTAACGTAAATAATTCAATGGTTCTATGATTCTATGACCGGTTGGTTGGTTTTTTGGTTTTGTATTTCCCCTTGGTTTTAAAATATCACTGCTCCCCACTCCAGTTCGGCTTGTTCCGTTATCTCTTGAAATTGGCGTGGTAATTTTAACCTGGCAGAATATTACATTTCCTCTGCCACACGCCAAATGATGGTCCAGCCTTTGACCTGTGCAATACTGGAAAAGGCCACAGGAGGGATATTGCAGCAAGGTGGTAGGGAGGCTTCTTTAGAAAGCTGTGTGGTACTGATGGCTGACACTGGGTTTGATAGAATCTAGGCAAAATTCCCTATGCAACTCTAGCTAACCCATTAGACTTTAGTTTTGTTATATGAGGACTTAATTAGGTTCCCTGTAATAATTCTGGACAGGGCTCCAAGCAACCTGATCTAGTTGAAGTGTCCCTGCGCATTGCAGGTGATTGGACTAGATGAGCTTTGAAGGTCCCTTCCAAACCAAACTATTTTGTGATTCTATGGTTCCATCAGTCCTTTCTGTACTTGTGCCTTTGGCTGGAGCAAAGTTTTCGTCTAACAATATCACCACCATTCCTTGCCCACAGTAGCAGTTGCTCAGGCACCCTATGGGAGGAGCATCTCATATGCCCCAATAAGTGATTTGAATTGACTAAGCAGATTTTTTATTTCTGGATAAGTCTCTAGATTATAATTATGCTTTCGATTCCACCTTTAAATTAGGTTTCAGATTTGTTAACTGTCTTCTGATAGTGGTCAGTATTTAGGTCTATAAAGTTAGCATTTAACTCTATAAAGCTTTCCTGTGTCAGCAGGAGCTAGCTAACTGGAATTTAAGCCTTTTCTGTGTGGATTTTGATGTAGTAACACTACATATTACAAAATTAGCATCTTTATCCACAGAGTCCAGCTCTGGACACAGGCTTAGGTTCAGCCAGCTCTTTATACTTCCCTCAAACTTTTGCAGTGGAACAACTTCCCTCCTTTTTTCTTTCAGTCTCTGCCTCTAAGACTGCAGAGGTCTTTATTGTCTTCATGAGTTTTCCAGGAAAGCCATGAATTGAAGCACATGGTCCATTGCATATGCTCTGTCTGACAAGTTTTCACTCAAATCACTCTTTTGCCCAAGGTGCATGTGCTGCAATATTGTACTCTAAACCAAGAGACAGATGCTTTAATCCAGACTGAATGTGAACTGTCTCAAACAGAAGCTAACAGCCACCTTTAGAAACCAGGCAAAGTGCTGCTAAAGGAAGAAGGAAAGTCATTTCAGTTTGTGCTTTGGGCTAAGGTCTTACCTTTGGTTTGTCTCTTATCATCCTTGATTTTTAATTAAATATGTAGAGAGGTCATGTTATTGAAAAACAAACAAACAAACAGTATCAAATTAAGTTTCATATATTCGTAAGAAACGTATCTTAAATTGTGTTTTTCTCTGGGAAATTAACAGAACAGCAATCCCTCCCACCACGCTCTCTTCCTCTTTTCCATGATGATGGGATCCCCTGTCCTGTCTGTAGCTCTGGCTGCTCTCCCCTGCTGTCTCCTTAGCCAAGCCTGTGCGAGAGGAGGAACTTGCTCCTCATACTTCAGATGATCTTCCTTGCTGGGGAGACCTGGATTCTGCTGTTTCAGTCTGCTGCCCGCCCTGCAGCTGGGACAGGAGGCTGCAGGGGACAGACATCCAGACTCAGGACCTTCCTTTCCCTAATTAAGTCCCCCCTTCTAAGTGCTGGAGAATATACCAGCTCTCTGTTTTTTAACCTGCTACTCTGAACACAAAGAGAAGATGCTTTTCCCACAGAAGTCAACATAATTCTCCATATGCACAGGAGGAAATGAGCCTTGACTCCCCACCCCTTCCTTTGTGCTGCCTGTTGGAGCACACCACTGTGGAAGGAGGAAACAGGAGAGAGCATCCCAGCAGCAAAAGGCTCAGGGAAGAAAACAATGAAAACCAAAATCTACCCACGTTTCATCAAACCAGTTCTGACAAGAAAACAAACTTCCAGGTTAGGACAACAGCACATGAGACAAAATCAAGCTGCCACAACTCGGTAAGGACTTTTCTTTGTTCACCCAACCTGCAAGTGTGTCCTAGATGGAGGAAGGGAGCATGAAGAGGGGTTGAAGCAGTCAGGGTTACCTTGAGCCTCAGGGTATGAAGACAAAAATACCACTGTTTCGCAGAGCAGAGAATGTGCCACTTGTCATTTGTGCTGCAACACTTGGAGCATTCCAAAGCAAGCCACATGTTGCTCTGAAATGCCAGAGGATCATCTCTAGAGCATTTTCTAAACACACTTTGCACACTTCTAGATAACTGCTCATGGCTGGTGTCCAGACTACTAAGATGGCAAAATTTGATCTCTGCAGGACTTGACATTTAAGTGCATAGGCTGGCAAAAGTACAAGCAGGTAAGCAACCTATGAGGAACCCTCACTACTATACATACCAACAGACTCCTTGCATTCAGCTTCCCTTGATTCACTGAGAGCAGTGCAGCTAAACCAGGCACAATGGTATTTTATTCCAGTAGCACAGGCTTGTGGAGTTCCCTAGGCCTTGCATAAGGAGCAAGACAAGTAGCTATACAAAAGTTTAAATAATTGCTGCTGGGCACTTAAAGCAATAATTCACGATTGTGGTTTCCTGTTTGGTACCAGTGATGATTAAACTCGTCTAAGCCTCTCCTTCCCTCCCCTCAAACATTTTCCGCTTGTCACGCTGACACAGCTGTTTGTGTGTCTGTACAGTGGACTGGATCAGGAACTGATCCAGCTAAAAATAATTGAGGGTAGAGTGGGGAACTATCTCTCTTCAGTCATTGAAACTTTCCAATCTGCGTCATTATGCAGTTGCACACACAGCTGCACTGGCACACTGAGCCGAGCACGTAAGTAAATGACCACAAGGACACGTAGAAGTGGGGAGGAGGAACACTGATTTTGTTTTTCAAAGAAATGCAGGTGGAATCACAGATTCAGTAGGTTGAGAAGGATAGTATACACCTGGCAGCTCCACTCTTCAAAGCTAGTTAGC
Organism: Nesoenas mayeri; assembly: GCF_963082525.1. Taxonomy (NCBI): domain Eukaryota; kingdom Metazoa; phylum Chordata; class Aves; order Columbiformes; family Columbidae; genus Nesoenas; species Nesoenas mayeri. The sequence goes on from NC_137541.1 coordinate 69,471,310, forward strand.
CAGAGATGAGCACCAATTCCAGCTGTGTGAGGTACATTTGGAAAAGAAAAGATTCGTAAGGTGGTCCTCCTCTGGAAACATTTTTTGTGTGCATGAAAATCGTACGGTTCTGCTTAATGATTTTGTTCTGCTTTCTTTTAAGTTTCTGTTGTTCCCTAGACCTGTTGTTTCATATCATGATTGCTTGGTGGCAATACCAACTTAAGGAACAGCTGAGCTCTTTGGATGTTTGTTACCACCCACCCCAGACTGCAATTTTCCCTCACTTGTGCCAACCCTGCTGTTTGTGGAGCTGCACTGAGCACTGGATCAGGGAAGCAATCCAAGTTAAAAATAACCCAACGAGTGGCTGCGGATGGCAAGAGCCTCAGCCACCTGATGTCGTCTGCTGTCACAAGTCAGTGAGAGCAGTTTGCAATCGCAGGAAGTCATGACAGCCCAGCCTCAGAGATACCTGTTTGCTACAAGAAATATGAATTTTTCAGCCAGTTGAAGGAGCCTTGTGGGTGAGGATGCAGGAATCCTTCGCTTATGTTCTTAAGGGATGAGAGAGCAAACCTCACTGTGCATAGATGCCAGCACAAAACATCTTCACACAAGGTTTAATTTAACAGGCCTTCACATGATGGATTTGCAAAAAAGGTAAAGGCAGTGGCTGCTATTCAACTGATGTAGGTTGTTTATTCTGCGGATTAGGGAGAAAGTTACCATTATTTTTAAGTGCTGGAAGAGTACTGCAGATATGGGGGTTTGCTAGCACTAAGCAAGAGAATAGAAGGATATTCTTCACAGACATGAATCTAATAGCTCTTTCTTACAGAGAGAGGTACCAATTTATAGATATATTTCAGAAGAACATTTATTCTCAGCTCTAGAAAACAAAATAACACTGCTGTGATGTACCAGCACTAACCCACACCATCACAGCAGCAGTGACGTGATTTTCACCTACTGATAGGCTTGGAGAGGAGCATCTGTAATTATTCATTCTGTCTTGTACTCCAAGCCATGTTTGGGTTTCTTCTGGCTTCTGTCTCAACCCTCCTGGGTTGAGTATTTTTAAATATCAGTCATTTCCTTTTTCTCCCCCTTCTACTCATGACTTGGCACTTCACTGCTTCCCTCCCCAGGAATGCCCCTGCTGGCAGCTGGCCAGTTTGGGTACTGATGGAAATGAAAGTGAAGCATCAAGAGCTTCAGAGCCTGAGGAATTTCAAGATCTTGTCAAGTTACATTTCTTCAGAAAAGAATTCACTTTTTCTTCACATGCATTAGTGGCTCACTGAGGTGGAAGGTGCAGTTGGAACCCACACATTAACCTTAACAGCTCCATCACTTATTAGGCAAATGAAAGCAAGTGCCTGAGGTTTAAGGCAGGATGTGGCTTCCCTAAGGCAAAGCTGAATGCTCCCATGCTAACCTCTGTGCTCAGAATAGGCCGGAGACATAACATCTTTGTCAACCATGCCAGGTAACTACTTAGATTTCAAGGGTACAATTGAAGTACTGCCATATTTTGCCATCATCTTTCAGCTTTCTAAGAATGTGAGGACTCCTGTTCAGTGATTTTAATTCTCTCTCTAGACATATGAAAAAAATACCTGTTCCAAACCCTGCCTCCTGCATTCCCATTGCTGCTTCCCTTCTTGTGATAATTGTTAAAAGATTTTTTTTTCTCCAATAATGCAGCTTGTGGTTCCTATTTGACCCTAGGATCACATAAAGGTTTGGCCATACGTCCAATGAATTTGGAAGATGTCTGCAGTCTCTCCAATGCATACTATATGTAAATTCTGTTTTTCCTGGTTTGCTTGGTATTTGCGCCTGCCTGGAGGCAATAGAGATAAATCAAAGGTCAGCTGCTAAAACAATCAAGCAAGAAAAGAAAGCAATTGACCAGCAAAGAGGCATCTTCTTAAGCACAACAGCCAGGTGCAGAGCTGTGAGAGGCAACTTCTCAGTCCATGCCTTAGAAAACAAGATCTTGGGCTAAGGCTGGGAAAAGGCAGATCAGATGATGTAGGCCTGTCAAAAGCTCTGCCCTCTGTAAAGACAGATGCATGTTGTTTGTGTTTTGGTGTGATCTGGGGTAGGCAAGGAGAGACTGTCATTTTGTGAGGGAAAACATTGACAGAATAGGGACTGACACAGAGAAGCCACCTCTGTGGTTCTGTGCTTAAGGATGGGGAAGAGGAAACACCTGAACCATAGCTAGGTAGAGTTCAGCAGCATTTTGGTGATGGTCAGCTTGAGGTAGAGAAAATAGCTCAAAGCAACACATGACCAGCAGCAGAGGAATTGCAAGTGCTCCAAGAAGCAAAAAAACAAGTCCAGATATGAGGGAGCAATTACTTGGGGGGTCTGGAGAATGGTGACCCTTCTGACGTGCAGCTATTACAACCCCTAAATCACCTTGTCTTCCCAGCAGCTTCAGGAAACCCAGCTCCCCAGTCTTTCTTCTTAGCTGTTCATCACACGTCAATCTCTTCTGCTTACCCTTTCCATCACATGGTGGCCTGGTTCAACCTTTCACTTTTGCGCTGGCAAATGCCTTGCGACACCCCTACTTTGGCTGTGTTGCCCTTCTTAATAACGCCATGCCATTACCCTCAGCCTTACCCATGCCCAGAGCAGGGAGACAGGCTTGTGCAGGTCAGTTGTCCTTGCACTATTACCAGAGAAGCCTTTCCGAGGAAGCTTTGTCAGGGGTCAGACCAGGTGCATTTCCAAGCAGCTTCCTTGCTTTAGCTTCCTGGGACTTGTTGTGAGTTCTGTGAGTAGCTTTGCTCTCTCAGATAGGGGGTTACTTTGCTCAGTCCCTCAGTGCTGTGCAGCCAAGGTTTGCTGTGGTGTGGTGGAGTTATTTTGAACTGCCTGCCCGTATGGCTGTTCACACAAGTCTCTTCTAAGCAACACCAACCTTTACATCCAACAGAGCTGTGCTTTGCAGCCAGAGCGCCAAAGGGAAGGGAACAAAGGGGTCTGCACATCTTTACACTCTCTGCATCCATGACAACGTTTGGACCTGGTATGGCTTGCTTGAACTGTTGGGTGCCTTTGCTTATCTTTGAAGGGTTACTGTGCTCTGACCATGCTGTCTCACCCATCCCAACATGTCTCTCAGGTACAGAGTCAGCGATCTGCAGCTCCAGATACCTCCATAGTGAGCCTCAGGAAGAAGGAGGAAAATTTTGCTTCCTCTAAAAAGTTTTGTTCATATGGTCTCTGCTTCCTGGGCAGTCACATCTGTTCACATGAATGAGTGTCCCAAACAGGCCAGGCCTGTGAGAAGAAAACCAGCCAGCTGTCAAAGTCCATCAGGACTGCACTAACAGTTTTATCATGTGGATTCATCCATTTTCTACTAAGATAGCCAGCAATCACCTGAATAAGAAAAGGGAAAGGAGAGCTGAGAGGTGGATTAGGCTGCTTGTGAGATGTATCAGGTTTGGCATGGAAGGGCTGAAGGCCTTTCAGAGCTTGGGACACGAGGGAATGAGCAGCAAAGTAGATGCCTCTTTTGGCCTCTGTTTGCTTCATCTCTTCAAATACCCTGTATTTTCCTTTTTTTCAGAGATGGAGGCTCCCACTGTTGTGTCTCTGGCTGTTCAGACCAGTGTTGCTGGGGTAAAGAGGTAACAGGGCTGGAAAGAATAGTTTATTGTGCATACAAGGGCAGTTTTGTTTGTTTGCTATATCTCAAAAATTGCTCTAGAGATTACATATTAAATACTGTTAAAAATTTATTAAACACATAAACCACAGCTCTTGTCCAAGATGGAAAAAAAATTGTTTCCCCAGTCATAAACAATGAAGAAAGGGATGTAAAAGAAGTTGTATTTCAGTTATCACTATTGCATATACTTTGTCAGCAGGGGACCAGAAAAGTGGATCCCATACAACCTAGGTGACAGAACCGTGGAGATAATCTCCTTAGAGCAACTGCAGCTCTGGTAGAACCAGGTTCATCAACCAGCAGGATGGTATGTCACTGCAAAATGAGATTCTGCCACTTTCTCTCATAAAGGAACAGTAAACACCACGTGCCACCTTCTGGCTTTTTCAGATTCATGCAGAAATGTTAGACGAAACTGAAGACTAAGAATACCTCACCTCCAAATTCTTATTTGCATTGCACAGCAGCTATGCTAAGTAACAATCATCCCTCTGCAAAGGATGACACACGTATTTTCAAACCTGGTCCTGCCAGGAGCCAAAAAGGTCACTCTGGGGAGAAACAAGGAAAAAAAGATGGGATAAAAAAGTACACTAGGGTGAGAAATTTTATTTCAGACACGTCATTCATCCATTTGTCTATCTTAGGTATTTCTAAAGTGCCATAGTCTCACTGTGGTATCTAAGCACCATAAGCACAATCGGAATTTACCGTATTCTACAGAGGTCCCTCAGCTGGTAGGAGGATCTGGGCACCAGCTGGTAACCACAGCTCTGGAATGGAGTGTGCCTCGGATGGTCTGCTGGAAATGATAGTAGCTGATTACCTTTTGCTTTTTCCAGCAGACTCCCACTATGATCCTGAGGGAGTAGATGGCTGGTAGAGAGGCCAGTGAGCTAGCTGCCGTGAAAGTAAACCTTCTAGTTCCTGGCTTTCTGCTCATGCCTATACCTCTGTTTTCTGAATTTGGCTCTTGAGTTCATGCTGCCCACAGAATTATTAAATCCCTGGAAGAAAGGGAACGTGCCCTGTAACTTCTGCAACAGCAAAGGAAGGGTGGTGTCCAGATTCTTCTATCCAGCTGGACGATCACAAACAGTAAAGGGCAGACAGGCTAGGGAAAGTGAATTATTTCAACCAAATGACACTCAGCAGGGAAAACTGACAGTGGCTGTGGAAAGGAACTCCAGAAATGTGCTTACACTAGTGAGCAATCCAATTCCAGCTGCTACAGCTACTGCACTGGCAGTGTGCTGTGAACCCTAAAGCCACTCTGATTTGACTACAGTTTTCAATACATTCGTAAAGATCTTAGAAATAGATGCATGTCAATCCTTTTAATTTATAGAGCACAGAACACAAAGCATGTAGACAGAGAAAGAAATACTCTGAGGAATATTGTGAAGGCATATTTGGAGGCCGTTGGCTTCTCAAACCAGAACCGCAATGTGAGGGTTTTGAGTTGAGCTCAACTATGTGCAGACCTGCGTTTGATTTCATTGATCTGCCACAGCAACTCAGTTCAGATTGCCAAAGGAAAAGCCGCATCCACAAGAAGCCCTGGCAAACAGGGCTTCTCAGCCAAACAGTTTTAATGCTGTATATTTCCTCTAGGACACTTTAACTGGAATAGGACAGACCCACATAAATTGATCAGTTCTACAGCTGCACTGTAGCATAACCTTTGAATTCAGTTAAAAATGAGCCTATCAGCCAAGAGCTATAGTATTCCTTTTGAAGGTCTGCTAGCAAATGAAAATCTTGATGCTTCTGGAACCAACTAGATGATCATTAGTTGTATTTCCAAACCACTTGCCAGAAGTTATACCAAATTCAAGAATTGGTTTGAAGCTGTTCCTAAAAAAGAGCAAACAAACGAACAAAACCACACACAAAATCCCCAAACAAACACAAAGCTAAAAGTAAAAATGTGCATTTGCAAATGACGGCTTTGGTTCCCGTGTAAACAAAGCCCATCTAATTTCTGAAACCTTCTATTTCCCTGAGCAGCTGCACATAAAGGTGCCTTGTTCCTCTAGGAGCTGCAAACAATTTTGTGCTGCCTCTACAGCTCCTTGTTATTAAATTATATGTAAATAAAATTTTATCAGCAGCTTAGTACCAGAAGTGCCTTGGGGCTTGCAGAAAGGGTCCCTGCAATCCCTCCAAGTAGCCAGTTTGGTAGAGCAAGCCATTCACAAGCATCCCTGGCCAGCAGCTGCTCAAATCCATGGATCTTCTTGGCATCTTTATTTTCTTCATCTCTTCTTCACCATAGTTTCAGTCCTTTCACTGGCTTCAGTCTGCATGCCTTTTTCCAGAGACTCACTGAAGCCATGGAACCAGTTACAGGATCAGTAAGGTACACTGCAAAACCAGAACTTTTTTCTAAGCTTCAGCAGTGCTGGATAAGCATGCCAGTTGGTTTCATCACTAAAATGATAAGCGGTAAAACAGTCATAAATACAAACCATGTAAAGTGTTGCACTGCAATTCCTTGTAGTTAAAACCATGAGGGGGGTACATCCTACAGCTGCCACTGATACGTACCTCTGTAAAATGAGGGGGAGAGCACTATGCTGAGTGACATTTTGAAGTCATTCCTAGCAACCATAGGGGCCACACATTTATATATATATATATATATATAAATAAAACAACTCAGTCCTAGGTCTTTAACACACACAAAGTAATCAGTGTAAAACTGAATGTCTGGATATGAAAATTCAGATGTTTTGGTACAAAACCTGTTTCTCCCAGCTTCTTACTTAAAAATGCTATCAATTGTTTATACAGTATGTTTAGCATTTTGAGAAGTACTGATACAGTGTAGTGTCACACCACAGACCATTTTGACCACTGTGATGGCATGTGCACACATGATCACTCACATGTGAGCGTGAAGACACACTTAGTATAAAAGCTGGTTCATACATATGTGAATACATACATACAGATGTTACACACATGCACACACACTAGTCAAAGTAGGACTTGAGGAATACTGGTATGGAATCAAGTCAGTCCCAGTATGCTGTCATTCTGTCCCATTTTGCAACACAGCTTATGCCAGCCCACTTGAACCATATCTGTGAATCTGAATTCTGCAGAACGAGGAGGCTACCAGTACAAACTCACAGGTGACCTCCATATACCCTGTCAAGTTACGTACCATGGTCTTAGTAGCAGCAAGTATAATCCTGACTTTTTTTTTAAGCCTTCAGGTATGAGTTCTCTATACCAGTTACCCACCAGTTCTGAGATTCCAGAACAGGCCATATCCCTATCCCGCAGCTTCCTTGTTCCTATCATCCAAGCAGCACTTGCAGAAAACCTTTGCAGGCGCACTTTCCTCCTCTGGTTCCTACATGTTCCTTTTCCAAGCAGATTCCAATGGTCTTTGCCTGTGCTTCATGTTGGCCTGCATACTCTATATGCATGATGTAGAGTCTCCAGCTTCTCAGCAGGACTTGCTGAGCTTTGACCTTCCTGACTGCTGTACGAGACACAGACCTGGATTAGACCACACGCATGAGCTTTCATATGAGCTTCCATAGACCAGTGCAGTATTACATAGGTCAGAATATTTCAGCTATGAGCAGAACAAAGTGACTTAAGGACCCCATCTCCCATGGTATTTCCTCTGACAGAACCACACATGCACATAGTGCATGACCAAGCAGCTTCTTATCGCGTGACCTGATACTGCACATTTTCTCCTCAGGCTCCTAGGCAGACACCTCTCACAGAGAGGTGAGAGGAAACCTCTGCACCTTGGTTGCTTGGCAGACGGCATCTGATTCCAACACTGGGAAAAGAGGATGACAGAGTGTCAGAACCACCCACTGCAAGTACTGCTCATGTTCTGTCAATGCATGAGGTGTGCTGGGAGAAGGAGGTACTGAAAATGGCAACACAGGCCAAAGGTATTATTCTGGCCAGCTGCCTACAATCCAGGCACCCTTGCGCAGTCATACCCTATCATCCCTTAGGCACATTTTGGACAGGCCTGGATCAAGAGCTTCATCCTAGAGCACCCCCAGGCCACATATGTACCCGTTGGTGTGAGACTAAGTAGGAGTTGCGACTGAAGCTCTTCCCACAGTGGGAGCACTTGAAAGGTTTCTCCCCAGTGTGGGTACGACGGTGACGGATGAGGGTAGAGTTGTCACTGAAGCAGGTCCCACACTCAGCACACTTGTATGGCTTCTCCCCAGTGTGGGTGCGACGGTGCTGGACAAGGTGCGATCGCTGGCTGAAACTCTTCCCACAGTCAGGGCACAAGTAGGGCTTCTCACCTGTGTGGACACGCCGGTGGATGACCAGCTTAGAGCTCTCACTGAAGCACTTGTTGCAGTCAGCACACTTGTAGGGCTTCTCGCCTGTATGGAGCCGCTGGTGGGCAATGAGGTTGGAGCTGTCGCTGAAGCGCTTCCCGCACTGGGGGCACTTGTAGGGCTTCTCGCCTGTGTGAAAGTTGGCGTGGCGGAGCAGGCCTGAGTTCTGGTAGAAGTTCCTCCCACACTTGGCACAGACATAGGGCCTCTCGCCAGTGTGGTTGCGCTGGTGCTGCACCAGGTGCGTGCTCTGGCTGAAGCTCTTCCCGCAGTCCTTGCATTGGTATGGTCGCTCACCCGTGTGGACGCGCTGGTGCTGGATGAGGTGGGAGCGGCGGCTGAAGCTCTTGCCACAGTCAGCACACATGTAGGGCTTCTCCCCGGTGTGGATCCTCTGGTGGCGGATCAGGTCAGAGCTGCGGTTGAAGCTCTGCCCGCACTCAATGCAGATGTAAGGCTTCTCTCCCATGAATGCTCGCTGATGCACCACTGTCTCCTTCCGCTTCCGAAAGCCACAGCGAGAAGTCTTCTCTGCCCCAGTCTCTGGAGAGAGGAGGTCTGGCCTCGGACAAGACAGCTCCTGGTCGCAGCCTGGAGGAGAAGCTTCCCTCATGAAAAAGTCTGAAATGGCCCTGCAGGGTTCTGCTGCCTCTGGTCCATCTCTCTGGAGCTCCCCCTCATTTTCACTCATGCTCCCATCACCTGCTGGGACACATGGAGAGTCCAGACGCAACCAACACGTTCAGCCACTGCCCGCGCTCCCACTTCTCCACCCAGCTTGGCCACCGCAGCCGCCCCACACGGCCCCCGGTCAGGTGCCGCCCTCCTCCCGCCCACTCCGTTCCGGCTCCGCCGCTTCCAAGGGAGACGCGAAGGCGTCGGGACCGGCTCCATCCTCCCTCGCTCTCTGCCACCCGCCTGCGCGGCGATCCCGTCACCTGCGACCGACACGGGCGCTGGGGAGGGGGCGCACCCCGCGCCCCCCTCGACCGCCGGTGACAGCTCGCTCCCCACCTGAGGAGGCCGGGCCGGGCCGGGACACGGGAGGCCGAGGCGCTGGGCCGGGGGAAGGAGCTATCGGGAGCGGGGAGGAGGCGGGGCGGGCAGGCGGACAGACCGGCAGGCAGCGGCGGGGCCCGGCGGCTGCGCCCTGCCGGCCCTCCGAGCCCCTCCGCCCTCCTGGAAAACCAACCCCCGCCCCGAGGCGCGACCCTGCAGCCCAGTCCCCGGTCCCCCATGAGCACCCGCCCTGGGTCGGCGCCCCGCGGTGCCCGCCTCACCTCCGCCCGGCGGCGCGGCCCCGGCCCGGGCGGGGCGGCGGGGGCGCGGGGCGCAGCTCCCGGCCGCGGGGAGGGGAAGTTACCCCTCGCGGGGCCTGCCCGCCTCCCTGCCCTCCCCGCCGGCACTTCCTGCGGCTCCCGGCAGGCGGCTGGCCGGCCGCTACGGCTGTAACCCTTCCGGCCCCGGCCTGTCCGGCTCTCCGCACCTCACCGCGGAGGCATCGGCCGGAGGTTCCCCCGTGGCCGGGCGCGGGGCTGCAGGAGGGCCCGGCAGGCGAGGCCCGGCCCGGCGGCGGGGCTGGGCTGGGCCCCCGGTGGAGCCTCTCCCCGCCCGCGGCTTCTGCCGCCGCCGTTGCCGAGGCATCGCGCACCTCGCAGCCTCTCCCGCTGCCCCAGGGCGGCCGCCGGCCTTTCCCAGCCACTCGTCCTTGTCTGTCCCCGGGGCACGGGCAGCGACCCGTGGCCTGGCCCCATTGAGGGACTTGGAAGGAGCGAGGAGAGGCCGCAGCAGGTCTGTGGCCAGGCACCGTGCTGACACAGGTCACACAGCGGGGCCTGGGCAGGGCTGGATTTAGCCATAGGGTGCAGCCCCACTCCGTGGAAGTGCAGCATCTGCATTCAGTCGAACAGCACCGGGCAGCAGGAAGCAAACAAGACCGAAGTTTTGTCGGCCTTCTCAGTTGGCCAACCTGCTCTGCTACCCTGCCTGTGCCATGGCTTCCAGTTCTTGCCATGCTGTCCTGCAGCCTTCACAAGCTTCCTCACGCTGCCACATTTTTCTGTTTCTCAATTATTTTCTTCACTTAAAGCTCCCCAGCATATCTTCGTATCACAACTGCCTCTGTTTCCTCTCTCAGATTTCTTTTTTCCAGCTATAGAATAAAGAGAAGGCTCTGGGAAGACCTTATTGTGGCCTTTCAATATATAATGGGGGCTGATAAGAAAGACTTTTTTAACCAGGGCCTGTAGTGACAAGAAAAGGGACAATGGTTTTAAATTGAAAGAGGGTAGATTTAGATTTGACATAAGGAAGAAATTTTTTACCATGAGGCTGGTAAGGCACAGGTTTCCCAGAGGGGTTGTGGCAGCCTCATAGTTGGAAGCATTCAAGGTTGGATGGGACTTTCAACAACCTCATCTAGTGAAAGATGTCTCTGCCCATGGCAGGACTGGGGCAATATTTGAAGGTCCCTGCCAACCCAAACCATTCTATGATTCCCAAATTCCAGCACCTGATAAGTTCCCAAACTGCTCTATAAATGAGGAACAGTGGCTATTTTGATGAAAAAAAAAAAAAACAAACAAAAAAACAAATAACAAAAAACAACAAACTCAGAGTGCATGGGAAAAAAAAATCTGTATTTATGAAAAACGTCAAGATTTTTATGAGACACTCATGCAGTTGAGGTGCATCATTTGGAAGTACTGAGTCAACCAAGAGGACAGGACACACTTATTTTTGGCTTGGGATGTAAAGGTTTGCAGAACATGAACTGATGCTTGTCTCTGTTTAAATACCGACATGAATATTCATTAAAAATTGCCTAGGATTGTTAAATAATCAGAGTTAAATGCAGTGATTTCCACAATTGTTGAAAGAAGAAGAAACAAAATACTTTTTTATGCTTTGCTGCCCTTGAGCAAACTTACCACAACTTTTCCTTCCAGCTTGATATGGCGGGAAAACAGTTCTGTTGTCCCCACTGTACGTGCTGAACTGTTTTATAATTTATTCCCAGTCCCTTTTAAATGGTTCTGTTGAGTAATTGTTCTACAGGCCTCATATCCAAATGTTGCTCCACTGAGATATGTGTTGTTGACCACGAGAATTAGCCATTGCAAGAGAGAAATTTGTGTAAATAAGAAAATGTGTTCACATGAGATGGAAAAACAAGACAAAGGATCAGTGACATACCTACCCACTGAGTGCCTGGTGTAGTCAGCTGAAGGAGGTGAAAGCCTTTGCTAAAGGCTTTCACAGAGGCTGCAAGGGAGCACAACTTAAAGTCCTGAAAAAAAGGGTAAAAAAATGGGAAAAATGCAGTAGCAATTGTGTTCAGCCTGCTCTCCACCAGCTGGAAATGGAGCTTGGGGTGTATGCCTGGAAAATAATCACAGGTAGGGAAAATGGGACCCAGGATCAAATTGTCAGTAAGGCAGCTGCAGGAGTACCGCACTGAGGAAGGTTACGTTAATATTGACATGCCAACGCAAAAGAAGATGCTGATCCTTGAACAGGACAATAATCAACCTCCCAGAGGGTGGAGGCACAAAGGAGGTGGGTATTAAAAAGGAAGAGGACCTATAGCTGTTTGGGAATGTGGTTTTTTTCTGTTGCTCAGAAGTACTTCCAGATCTTTGGAGTGGCAGGGCTGAAGGAAATGGAAATGAAGCTAGTTGCTGACTGGGTAAGGAAAAACTGGGAAGACGGCCAGGGGTGCATTGATAAAAGCTTTGAAACATCCTATGCACAGAGGTGAGCATCATCAGAGTAACAGCAATAAAAGGCTGGAGGATGACAGCAGGATGGTTTGTTGTGAATAATCTATAGGAGTTTAATTCATACCAAACTAATTTATAATGAGTATTTTAATCATAGTTTGAATCAAGTGAGCAAATTTGAATTAAGTAAGCGATGTTAATCATATCATATAGGCATACTTCTTAAGGGGTTTATTTCCTAAAGGAAAGATTGATTCTTATTGTTTGCTGAACATTCAGAAATCTTGAACTAAGAGTAGTCTTTTCATAAAATAAACATTTTTTTTTGTTAGTGAGGAGAATACACTGCATATACACACAAGCAGTTGTATAAGTTAACATGCATTTAATTATTTATTTAACCCACATAAATTATCAATGTCATGATTTTGTAAGCTGTTGAATTACACTTGCTATTTATTAAATAATTCCTTTCTTTATTGCAGACTTTACAAGAAGTTTGTTGAATGTAGTGGAAAATAAAAAAACTTAGAATTTTCAATTTGTCTTGTGAGTGAAATATGATAAATAGATCTCAGAAATGCTTTATGTTTAAAGCTGAGCTATTTATTAAACAAAGCTTAAGAAACTGAGATTATAATAAATGTCACACCTAATGACTATTCAGATTTGAAGGGGAAATTTCTGGCTTTAATATTGTCTAAGTTTATGGTTGATTTTCTTTAAGATCTTGGCAACAGGTATACTGTGCTTCCATTTATTTTTTTAGTGTAATGTAAGCCAAATTATTTTGATAGGTTACTGGGAATCTGGGCTTTAAAGTGGATGGCTATCTTTTCATGGGTAATTTAAACAAGTTTAACGGGGGGAAAAATTACACTCAGCTTCAAAATATATATTAAGAAATTTATATTTAAAAAAAAAAAAATATATATATAAAAGAACTACAAAGGAAATATTTGTGAAGAACTTGGCGGGCTGCTCGTGTAGCCCCGGGGGCTCGGCAGGTTAAGGCCGGGGGATCCGCAGCCCTGGCCGTGCAGCAAGCCCCAGGAAAGGCAGCCCGGGGGCCCAGCCCATTGTCCCCCGTCTCTCCCACCTCCCCCGGCCTTTCGGCACCGCGCAGGAGGGGCGGGGTGGGGCGCAGCGCTTCCCCGGGGCCAGTCGCTGTCTTGCCGCCGGCAGGGAGAGCCGGCAGCAGGCCTGGGGAGGGGTAAAGCCCGACCCCCACCCGCCGTAGCAGCCGGGCTGGGAGCCCGCGGGAGGGAAGGTAGGGGCCCGAGGCAGCGGCTGGGAGCGGGCTGGGCTCACCCGGCGGCCCAAAAGCAAGGCTGGGACGGGCTCAGGGGGAAGTTGTTAGCTGGCGGGGGTGTTGGGAAGAAGAAGGTGGTGTTGAGGCTGAGGGAGGTGTTAGAGGGAGGTTGAGGGTAGGTGACATTGCTTTTCATCACGCTGGTCTCTTTATTAAGGTCTCCAGCTTGCAAGTCGCCAGACTTCAGGTGCGTCACCTCTCTGTTTAGGTGGTGTTCAGTAGCATGTGCAGGTTTGCCACTTCAAGGCAGCCTGTGGGTACTGCTAAAATGTGCTGCACCTGTGTCTGCCCCGTTCCTTCTCCTCCCATCTGTGTGAGGAAAGTTTCTCACTCTAGGTCTCCTTATCTCTTCTAGATGGAGCCAGTAATAGAGCCTGTGTTCTCTCTTCTCCAGGAGCCAGAGAAAAGCGATATTGAAGAATGTGCAGGTAAGATGTAAATGGTGGTAGTTAAATCCCAGCAGGAAGCTTGAGGCTCCACCAAGTGTTGCTGGAGACATCGAGTTCGTTCTTCTCACCTGCCTGCTCTGTCCTGGCTTGCTAGGATGTGATATGGCATGCAAGGCTGGGGCAGGGTTGTCAGTGGTGTTTTGTGTTTCTTTGTGTGGTGGGATTCTATCAGCTGTTTTAAAATAAGACAGTGCAGTTCACTTGGAGTGAAGGAAAGCCAGCACACTTGTCTTTTTCAGGCTCTTTCAGGGGTGAGGAAGGTCTGAGGGAGTTGTGGAGCTGTATCTGAAATGGTGTGTGACTCCCTGGCACTAGCTCTGAATGGGAATGGAGGGTTGTTCACTTCCCTTTTTACTATTAGAGACCTGCAGTCTTTGCATGGGCCTCTGGGAATAACCAGCTGCTTGGTTATAGAGAGAGGGAGTGACTGCTCCTGTGAGAGAGAGTCTTCATCCCTCTCTGAGAAAGATAACTCTTGGATGTAATTCCTTGATGTAAAAGTTGAGCTGCCCTTGGTACATGGTTTGGTTTTTTTTTTTGTCATTTGTTATTGTTTGGTTGTTTGTTTGATCACTGGTATTTAGATCTTGGTAGGTGTGGTCATGTAAATAGAGAGCATTTGGTCTCTTCAAGGAAATGTTAGTTAAGAATTTTGTTTCTTGATGTCTCACAAAAAAAATCTAACTCCTTTGACTTCTCATGCATGAATATACAGTATACCTATAATAATTACAACTGTTCTTGTGCTAATTAGGGAGAAAAACTGATGCAAAAGAAGTAATTTATTTTTTTTTTTTCACAATTATTAACTAACACAAATGAAGAACGACCTGAACCTCACTGTTGATTTTGCCTAATGAAGGTTGAGGTGACTTTGTGTTGAACCATCTCCAGCCAAATGCACAGCTTTAAACCAGAGTTTCAATACTAATTCATCAGGCTGGAAGGCTTTTGAGCAAAATCTGCAGGAACAACTAGCTAAAAGTAGATATTTGTGATGGATAAAACGTTTCAGTATCTTCCTTTTCCTTCCTTCATTTTGGCAGACTTCCTTTGCCATTCCCTGAGGGAAGGAAGATCAAGGAAATGGGGAGGGTCAGGAAGAGAAGAGGTGGGTTTCTTACCTCTCTCTTCTTCCCTGTGCTGCTTTTTCTTTTCCTTATCTTCTTGTCTCAATCTTCATAATTTCCTTTTTGGGAAAGGGGAATCTGGTCCAACTTGATGCTAGGCCTGAGAAATCAGTTTGTTTTACAAGGAGCAGCTTATCTGTCTTAGGGAAGGAGGAGTGTCAGATTGCTCTCTTATTCCATCAGGGAACTGCATTTTGAGTGAAAACGAGATAGAGAGAGCCCTCTCGGAACACCTTAAGCAGGATGTACTGCCTCAGCTACCTGAAGCCCACAGCCCAGACTGGGGGGCAGCCAGTCCACAAAGGGAGGAGGAAGCAGCGTGTAATAAACCCCCTCACCGAAAAAGAGCCTCCAAGAAACTCACCTTTGTTGCCAATGTTCAGAAACTGCACACTGAAGAGAAACCCTACAAGTGTACAGAATGCGGTAAGGGCTTTAAGGGGAGCACCAGGCTCCTGAACCACCTGCAAACCCACACGAGAGAAAAAATGTTTGAGTGTGTAGAATGTGGGAAGAGATTTAGCAGGAAGGCCAACCTGGTGATGCACCAGAGAATCCATACAGGGGAGAGGCCTTACAAGTGCAAGGAATGTGAGAAGGCCTTTAGCCGTTCCTCAAACCTTATTGCTCACCACAAAATCCATGCGAAAAAGAAAGCCTTTTCCTGTACCTCGTGCAGGAAAAGCTTCAGCGGAAGCGCAGCTCTCTTCCAGCATCAGAGAGTCCATATAGATGAGAAGCCCTGTAGGTGTACCGAGTGTGGAGATAGTTTCCGTCTATGCTCAGACTTCATCAAACATCAACAGACTGATTTGAGAGAGAGACCCAGTGAACGCACAGCAGGTAACTGAATTAAAGTCTATTGAGTTTAATTGCAAGCTGTACAGACTCAGCAGGGGATGTATCAGATATGGTGGTCTCCATTTGTTTCTAAACACTTCTCCCTCCTCACTGTGGGTATGAGTTGGGGTTGGTTGGTTGGTTTGTTTTTTCCCTTCCTATATAATATATATTACTCTCTGTCATTTGGAGAAGTGCCTTAAGTTTAAACTTTGCCATGAAGGCTGCATGGGACCGTAGACTCTGCAGAGCTCTCAGATCCCACTAGTTCCTGCTTTATAGTTTTGCCTGATGTCTAGCCCTAGATCTTCAGAGGCCGCTTAGCCAACAAAACACTACACTTAGGGAAGTGGAAGGGATTTAGTTGTGAATCAGGGCCTTGGCATTCTCCAGCAGTTAATTTTTGTTATATATGAATAAGAAATGAGCAGCTTTTCGCTGTCTGCAGTGGGAAGTGTCTACTGCCATCCCTCTGTAATGCTGTTAGCATAGCACAAGCTGTCAGGCAAGGTGATTGTTTAAAGTAGAGTGTTTTCTGGATTTTTGTAATATTACATGTTCTTGTAATGACCAGAAACTCTGGGATAAAAACTGGCTTTTTTTTTTTTTTTTTTTTTTTTTTCTGTTGTACCTTTGCATGAGTAGTCCCCTTATACTTGGTCAAAAATATTTTATATTTAATAATAGGTATTGCCTAGCCACCCATAGAATTGTACTGCATGTTGGGGTCTTGATCATGTAACGGCAGGGCAATTAAGACATGAAGCCATATGAGAAGAAGGTATCTTGTGTGTGAGGTTTTTCTTTTTAATTTGTTTTGTTTTTCCTCCTGAGAAAAAATATCTGAGCAGGAAGAGCTTTTCATCTTAGCAATGGAAATAATAACGAAGTTATAACAAAATGGCAAAACTGAATTCCTAAGGTTGGGTTTGAGACCTCTCAGTCCATAGGTAGAAAGGTGGCCTAGTAACTCTGATAATGAGAGCTAACGATGAGACCTTACACTCATTTTTTTTTTTCCTTAAGGGCTTTTTATAAGGTTTTTTTAGATGTAAGAGTTTATAATTCATTTTAAAAGTGTCCTTTTTACCCTGGCAGTTGGCCAATAATTAGATCATCTTAATACTATACCTACTTGAAAAGAAAGTGTGCAAACTTATTCTGGAGTAACTATAGCTACTGCGTCATTGTAATTGAAGCTCCCTAATAAAATTTCCTTATGATCAAACACATGCCACACTGGCCTTGCAATGTGTGGATTAGGAATGAAACCTGATTTCTGTATCTGATACAATTGCAAATGAGGGGTTTATGTATTTGCAACTTGAGTACATTTTTACTAAATCTCAGCTGTCCTATTCCTTAACAGGTCCCTTGCTCCAGCTTTGCTTCCTCACCCCTCCTCTTCCCCTCACCTTCCTTCTGGCCTCAAAAAAAGGGTATGGGGGAAGCAAGAGGAAGGTGTCTTGCTTGTGATGAAACCCAAGTCTGTAATGTTTCAAGGTCTCAGTCTTTGTTCTGCTTTGGCTTAGTTTAGGCCAACATGTGACTTGAAGGAAGTTTTGAGTTTAAAATGTGGGTGAAAGGAAGAGTTGTTACTGGTGTAACTGCCTTTTTCTTGTGTAAAAGCATATTTAAATGCTGACCTAGCGAGCAGTGATAAAGTGGACTCTTGACTTTCTCACTCTTCCTTTCAGATGCAAACCATTCTGAAGCTACCTTTCTGCATCATAAAGAAGAGCAAAGGTGTGGTACAGAGAAACATACAATGGATCACTTGAGTCTTGTTCTTGAAGAGTGTAAGTATAAAAAGGGTTCTAAATTGCCATGCAAAGTATTTTTACATAGCGAGCATTAACATTCTCTTATCTTTGTACAGTGAAGAAAATGAGGGAAAACATGGATATGCTGCTTCTGAATCAGCAAAGTCAGCTGCAGGTCCTGCAAGAAATTCAGAAACAACTGAATATACTCCTCCCAGGCAATGATCTCATTAATTCAAACGTCTATAGCTTAGGACTTCTGCTAGGACGGCAGGCAGCTGCAGTGGCGTCTCTTTCTTTTCCTCTTCTTAATCCCAGCAGTCTCCTCCCTGAAAATGCCAGTTGTTTACCCCAGTCATCTGCTCCTGGAATTCTGCCTACCACTCGCCTCCCAGTCTCTCAACATCCTGCAACTTCTACAACTTGATCAGCTTTGTGCTGTGAATGTATCTGATGCAAACAAATGTGACTCCTGTTTTGTGCTATTTTCTCACTCAAACGTGATCTTTCTGTTGTCATGTTGAAATTGTAGTACCTGCAAAGATGCTGACCATAAAAAAAAAAAAAAATAGCCCAAACCAACAAAATGCCACCGTTCAGGTCTACCTTGCTTAGCAAGAGTTTATGACATAAAGCCAAATTGTTTATAAGATGCTTGTTCTTTTGTTCAAAGGTTAACTCTCTTGAGTATGTTTTTCGATACTGTCATACCCTATTTGGATTATTACATGTTGTTGGCTGTTATGGATTAGTTCATTGGGGGTAGGACTGGGGTAAATAACGATCATTTGGGGAGGAACACTGAGAAGCTCACATGCACCATCTTGCAAAGTCTGCAGGGGGAAAAGTGCAAATGAGCTGACTATGATTTGCCTTTGAAAGGCTGCTGGGGTAAAGAAACTTTGGGGCTTTTGCCTGCGCCAAACAGTCTTTCTCTTGAACTGACTCTGGGAGTTGTTGGCTTTGCGAGGTTTTTTTAATGACATCTTGTTAAAAGGATGCACTGTTAGTAGTTAATTAAACATGGTTTACATTTTAAGAATGGGAAATACTACTTCTCTTAGCAAGTCATCTTGTTGGTGACAGTGCAATGATGTCAGATTCTGGTCCAAAGATAAAACTCTGTGGGATAAGGTGTGACTGTCTTTCTGTGTGTCTGAATATAGACTGTGACAATCACCCACTGATTTTTATTTTGTAGCATTTTGTATTAGTCTTAAACTCAGTGATATATTCATTTAAGCCACATTGAGAGGCTTTAAAGGTCATTCCTTCAATGTGAACTTGTACTGAAATGTTTGGGATTTGTTTTGCATCAGTTGAGCTTACCAGAGTCATGGGGCTCTAGACTTAGGAGCTCCAGTAAAAGTTGCTAACATTCTATGTAAACTCTGGGGTACTGTTCATCATTTATTGGATGTTTAATTTCCTTTTACTTAGAAGAAGAATCCTCTCATCAAAGCAAATGTTAAAGTTTGAATTTTAGTAGTTTTTTTTAAGGTGTTCAATATTAAAATGTTGCATTTTTGTTACAAATCAGTCTTTATTGAGCTTCTGTCATTTTTAAAAAAGATCACCAGTGCTTAAGATTTTGATACTGAAACTGGAGTCCAGTTAGTCTAATGTATATGCCTTCCCTGGCTCCTTTGGCTTTGCTCCTGTCTTCCCTTTTCCCTGCATCTAGGCACCTCCTTACATTTCTATCTTTGGAGACTGCTGCAAAAGGCAACAGCTAAGTCTGCCACTTCTGCAACCGAGACCAGATAGGAGGAATCTCTTATTCAAGGGCTTAGGCAGGATTTTTACCTGTTGGGAGGGAGTTTGTATATAATGTTTCTGTTTGTAGCTGGCAGTTTTAGGAGCATTTTGTAGCAAAACTAAGGTGAGCTACATCCTTTTGTGTTGATGTTCTCTATGTGTTTGTTGGTTCCCATCTGAACTTGAGGATAAAGTCCTGAAATAGCTCTGAACTGCAAGTGTACTGGGGACTAGAGGAAGTGTTGATATAGAAGAGCACAAGAAACCATAATTCTTCCTAATTTTTTGTTACTTCTCTCTCACGTCAGTGAGAGTGGAAGAAGTATTTCTTCTATCCTCCCAAACTTGTGATTCTCTAAAACACCTCTGATCCTAATAAGATGCCCATTCCTAGGTGGGGTGGGGCCTGGGGGCTTCTTGCCCATGTTGAGAGGTATCTAGAATGATGCTTGCTTCTTCCTTGCAGTGCTCTGGCAACGGTGTACAAGGGAGTGTGTGTGTCTTATAGCTTGGCTGGGGTACTGGAAAGCTTTGCAGTGTCCAGGAACACGTAAGATGATACCACAGATGCTCTCATGGTAAGCTTCAAGTCTGTGGTCTGTGAAAGGTGTATTTGATGGGTGGATTGTTTGGTGGATAAGGAACTGGTTGGATGGTCACACCCAGAGAGTAATGGTCAATGACACAATGTCTGGGTGGACACCAGTGACAAGTGATATCCCTCAGAGGTCCCTACTGGAACCAGTAGTGTTTAATGTCTTCATCAATGACATAGGCAGTGTGATCAAGTGCACCCTCAGCAAGTTTGCAGATGACACCAAGCTGAGTGGTACAGTTGACACACCTCAGGGATGGAATGCCATCCAGAGGTACCTGGACAAGCTCAAGAAGTGGGCCAATGCAAACCTCATGAGGTTCAACAAAATCAAGTGCAAGGTCCTGCACCTGGGTCCAGGCAATCTCTGGTATCAATACAGGCTGGGAGGGACGAAGGGATTGAGAGCAGTCATGCAGAGAAGGACTTGGGAGTATTGGTAGATGAAAGATTGGACATGAGCTGGCAATGTGTGCTTGCAGCCAAGAAGGCCAATTGTTGAGGGAGATGATTCTGCCTTTCTACTCTGCTCTGGTGAGACCCCACCTGGAGTCTTGCGTCCAGCTCTGGACCCCTCAGTACAGCAAAGACATGAAGAGGTTGGAGAGGGGCCAGGGCAGAGCCACCAAGATGATCAGAGGACTGGAACAACTCTCTTCTGAGGACAGGCTGGGAGAGTTGGGGTTGTTCAACCTGGAGAAGAGAAGGCTCTGGGGAGACCTTATTGTGGCCTTTCAGTACTAAATAGGGGCCTATAAGAAAGATGGGGTTGGACTTTTTATCAGGGCTTGTTACAATAGGACAAGGGGTGTTGGTTTTAAACTAAAAGTGAGGAGATTCAGTCTAGACACGAGGAAGAAACTTTTTGCAATGAGGGTGGTGAGACAGTGGGACAGGTTGCCCAGAGAGGTGGTAGATGCCCCACCCCTGAAAACATACAAGGCCAGGCTGGACGGGGCTCTGAGCAACCTGATCTAGTTGCAGATGTCCCTGCTCATTGCAAGGTGTGTGGACTGGATGACATTAGAAGGTCCCTTCCAACCCAGACTACTCTATGATTCTATGTTAGGCACTGGACAGTGTGTAGCAAGTGAAAGGTAATCTGGAGGAGATAAGAGTTTCTCTGACAGCTGTAGAGTCCTGGATTGGAGGTTTAGTATCTTACATCATGTCCATCTGCTTCTCCAAGGCACACTAACAGCCAGTGTTCATTACAACATGAAAATCACATTCTTTCTTACTTGGGTCTGTATGCAATCAAAATATTGTTTCACCAGGATTACAACAAAGCATAGGTTGCTCGGAGAGGTTGTGAAGTCTTCATCCTTTGAGGTTTTCAGGACCTCATGGGCCAAAGCTCTGAGCAATCTTGTCTGAATTCAGTGTTGACCCTGCTTTAACCAGAAGCTCGGACTAGAAACCTTGTGAGGCTCCTTCCGACCTGAGTGATTTTGTAAGTCTGTGAAGCAGCATGGATAGTCCTTACCTTATAGCCATGGTATATCCACTATCATAGTATCTTGAGAACCTCTGCAAAACAGACTTAGAGAAGATATTGTCCAAACTCTAGGAGAAGAGCTGCTGCAGTGATCTATTAAGTTAGTCCTGGCACAGTCGTTACTAGTCCTGGGATCCTAATCCCAGAGGGTCATTGCCCAGACCATGAGCAGGAATGTAATAATTCTGGGATTATAATTGGAAATGCTGTGGGCTACAGAAACTTCCTGATGGATCCAGCCACCCCAAGGACATGCATGCCCCTTTTCTCTTTTTTCTGTGTTAGAGGATAGTGCACTGCTAACCCTAAAGGTGGAACGTGTTTGGGGAACAGGAAGTATATGGGTAACAGAACATATGCTGAGGACATGCCTACTCTCAGAAGTAAGACACTCCTAAGGCGTTCTGAAACAAACTTCAGAAGACCTCTGGGATACTGGTCTCTATCTAGATCCTTGTGTCTCATTGTATTTGTGAATAAAGGATTGTAGATGGAGCTTGACCTCTCTTTTTTAGGGCACTTTCCTCTATTTGTCAGGATTAAGTTCGATTTGCAAAGGATGTGACTTGTTTTATGGCAGTCTTGGGTGCTGCTCATTGTTCCAGCTTTTCCAAGTTCCGTTCTGTGATGGCTAAATTCCCTGTGTGCTTTGGGGCATCTCGGTATCCCATTCAAGGTTGCAGATACTGCTTTGCAATGAAAGTGGATTATTTTCCTGGGACTACATGGTCTATGATAGAGATGTTAATCAGATTGTTGTGTTGGATACTGTTGATTGTCAGTAGACCTTTATGCAGCATCCTAATATGGACCCCTATAGCAGCTCAAATAAATCTCTTTCTAGAAAGGTCTGCTCTTCCTTGAAGGGAAAAAGGAAGCTTACATTAAGTAGTTTGAACATGTCTGAAGTTGGTGAAATGATCCCAGTGTCTAAATGAATCTAACCTATAGGTATTGCATTAGCGAGTGTCAAAGACAAGGGAATAAAGTGAATTATTTTGTTGGTTTAGCGGAATTTGATCTGTGTGGCATGATAGCTTGTAAGACCACACGTAGGTGACAGAAGTAAAAAAAATATCCTGAAGAGTTTTCTTGTTCATCCATCAAGTTCACTGAAGAAAACAGTGGTTTTTTTCCGTGCAAAATAGTATGCAAGTAATTAAAGAGTCTGTCATAATACATCAATTGGATAGAAACCTTTGGTATGGCATTTTATTATTTTGAACTATTGAGTTTGGAAAATTAACAATGTTCTTTTATATAAAAATCTTTCAAAACTATCTCTGGAATTAGTCTAGGGAGTCTGTATTAGGTATCCATGGAATTATTTGTAATTTGAATCACATCATTGTCACTAACTTAAGTAGAACTCTCGTGTTCCAATTTAATATAAATATTCTGAATTCTACCCCTGCCCTCCACAGTGCTTGCCGCTTTCCCACCTTGTGGTTGTCTGTTGTTTTGAAGAACATACTCTGTATCCCATCATTCAAATAATTAATTAATCTGTCAAATAATTCTGGTCTGAGGTTAAGACATAATATAATTTCCCAGCTTATAATTGAATTGCAAATAACTATTGTGATTTTCCGACAGGATTTGCATTCCTTTTATAGTATTCTTTCTTCAACTTATTCATGAGAATAATCATGTGAGATAGTATTTAAAAATTTTAAAAGCATAGACTGTATGCCATCTTTGAGTCCTCTGTTTTAAACAACGCCTCTCACTCTTGTAAGAGAAAATTTGAGATGACATAATTTGGCTTTGGAAATCTATACTGTCTATTCTTTTTAACTTCTGTGTGACTGCTATGTCTTGTTTCCGTATTGCTCTCGTATTTAAGTCAGCCTCACTAAAAATAGTTCACAGGTTCTTCCTTTTCCTTTCGCATTTCCCTCAGTCTATTTTTTGCAATCTTGTCCATCTTTCCTGAGATCTTTATGACATCTACCAGCATACCTCAGCTTGCTCAAGCCTACAGGTGACATTAAAAAAATCTAAGCCAAGTACTTTGTAACCTTTATCTACTCTAACCTGAACTCTTATAATTTTGTTGTTGATATTAATTATGTTAATTATTAATTTAAACAGTTCTTTCTAGCAAAGACACAGATGTTGATTTCTTCTGTTGATGCTTTTCCCCGTCTCACTGAACAGAGACTCAGCTCTTCCTATAGTCTTTGTCTTCCAGTCGGTAATATTATAGAATACTTTCACACTATTTTACTTTCTCATTGCATTACCTTTTGTTGCTTGGCCAGTCTTGCAGTTGCCTTTTCTTTTTTTTAACATTTATCTTATGTAATCTGACCTACTTGTCGCCTCCTGTGTAGTTCATGTTCGTGATTTCAGACCAATGGGGAAATTTGTGGCTCATCAGATTTATTCTCTTCACCTTTTGTCCTTCCTCTAGTTTGAGATAGTGTTTACGTGCGCACTTAATGTCATTTAAGATACTGCTCATCTTCCCACTGCCTATTCTCCAAGGATTTACTTGCTTTGGGGTCTTACTGTCAGTTCACTGAGACTGCAAATATCTAATTTCTGGAAATACACTGTCCATATTTTATTTTTTCTTCCTCTTTCCATTGCTTCAGGCATGTTTCCAAATATCACCCAGAAGCTCTATAATGGTTTTAGTGTAGGTTTAAGGGAGACAAATATCACAGTCTCGTGGTGAGGGAAATGAAACCAATTTCATATGCCTTGTATAGTGACAAAAAAAAAATAAAAATCCAGGTAATGTTACAGTACAAAACTTAAAGACAACATACAACTGTCTGTGTAGCAAATGCAGCATCTAGTAGCCAACTTCTGAGACTCCACATGAAGATTTATGATCTTTCCATCCTCTAGTGGTTTAGTAATCATTATAGAAAGATGGAAATGAAATAATGTGTACTGGATTATTTTCTTTAGATAGGTTTGCATTTTAAATATCTGCTTACAATATTTCTCGTGTTATTATTTCTCTGTATGAAAATACTTGTGTGTGCTACACCAGCTCTATTTTCCCATATCCTTATTTGTATATTCATTATCATACAGCCAAGTATTCAAATGACAGCATTTATAATATATTCCTCGGGCATTTTACACCATATTATATTTAGAGTCACTCTACAGAGCATTTATAACAGCATGTATAAAATGTTTTCCTTATATCTGTTTTATATTGACCTTCTAAAAGATAATACACAATCTTTTCAGTGGAAATTTTTCCTCCTCCAAATATTTTTCTCAGTTTATTTTTATATGACCTGCAAATACGAATACACACTCTAAGCAATTTGCTTTTACCCATTCATGTTAATTCTTGCATGGATTTAATTCAATCGCACTCGAACACGCATGTACTCACAAACACCAAAATATCTGTGTGCAAGTGTGGCCTGACCCGAAACACTTGTGTACATAATGGAGGCAAAGGGACGCTGCTTATCAAGTTCTTATAATCTCTCTTGGGTTCTTTTTGAGCAGAAGTGTCTTGCCTTTTGTGCCCAGTGGCAGTGGACATTGTCTGGGATCTTTTCTCTCATTATTTTGTCTCGCTTCTGGTAAGTCATAGGCAAAATTCTTGAATTTCACAGTCTCCTGTTTCTTTATGCAGACCTCTGGTGCATCCGGTCCTGTTCTCTGTTTTCTTGTTACCTTATCTGTTGGCAAATTTGTTCCTCTTCTCTTTGCAATCCATCATTTGCATGAAAGCACACAGATGGCGCTCTTTACCAAAACACTTCAAATGTAAAAGAAGGCATTTTAAGGACCTAAATTGAACAAATGCACACAGTTTTAAAAGGGGGGTTTTTTGTTTGTTTTTGTTTTGTTTTCTTAGCAGCAGCATCATGGCGTTTTACAATGCATATTTATTTCTTTGCATGAGATGGTGCCAGAGAATTAAATCTTCTACTAAAGGGAATGGCAGGTTTTGATGTAGTGATGAGATGTACCCACTGTTATCTGTTTATCTACAACATATTGGTCTTCTCTGCAAATCTGAATGGTTCCAACAAGTTCTTTCTTGTAGCTGCTTTGTGGACAATACAATATGATGGAGACTAGGGAAGAACATCATCATGCCAAAGCAGGTGGATTTCTTTCTCAGCACCATTAAATGACTGGGTGCTGGAGGCAGGAGAATGAGTCTTAAGGCTTGTGGGATTCCTCCTTGAGGCATATGATCTGTTTAGATTTTACAGAGGATGGACAAGATAAACATGTGTTGTTCTTATTTCTCTGGTAAACAAGACACTGAGAAAATCCATGGTGTCCTGGCAGGTAGGAAGAGTCTCTTTAATGAGGGATTTCTTAGATTATCATAATATTCTAGTTGATTTTCTGGACAGTTAAACTGTGCAGTCTAGGTTCAGCTGCCTGAACTGTGGCCTTCTCAATCAACTTGCTCAGTGTAGGGTCGTGTTCACAATCTGGTCCCTTTTTCTTCCAAGGCTTTTCCCTGCCAGTTATAAACTAGACTGTCCCCTTTCCACTTCCCTGGGCAAGTTGGGTGTCGTTCAGATAAATGGAACAGAGCAGAGCATGGAGGTGTTCCCACTCCCCTCCATCACCTCCCATTCATCATGATAAGCATTTCTGGAGGAGGATAAGAAGATGCAGCTGTCCTGTCTTCGCTACACAGCAATGGCACAAACCCATCTGGGGAATATAGCTACTTATTCAGGACAAGTGTCTAAGAAACGTGAGCTGACCAGCATTTACTGTCTGGTGGAAGAAGCCAGTTAACAGGATCATCTTCAAGACAAAAGCTGCTGACATCTCCACACAGAAAACCTAGACCCTTAGCTGAATCACTAGCAGCAGAAAATGACAGCAGTAGCCACACTGTCACGTATGCCAGGGCAACCAGAAAAGATTGTTGTGGAGGTTTTTCGCTCGACACAAGTTACTGCGATCAGAAATGGGATTTATGTAGGCTCTGTGGCATAGATGCTTGAAGAGGACCAATGGAAATTCATGCATTGCAATTCCGCTGCTTCCATTCAAATCTGATGTCTTGGCAGGTCATTACAGAGCTTGAAGTGGGTGATTTTTAGGGAGGCTGAAATTTAGACATGTAACTACCAATCTGACATCCCCGCTCAGCAAATCCCTCAGCTGGAAAATGCCTAAACTCTGTAGGAAACCCATTAAGCAGTTACTGAAACGAGTGAATAGGTACCAGCGCAGTCTCCTCACTCTGAGGTATCCAAAGCACTGAAGCACCGTGCTTTGAACAATATCTCCATTCTTCCTTGCTTTTCCTGTGAATCCCTGCTGGTGGCATAATGACACCGCCTTTCTTTAGAAGTGAAATCCTATCCCACCCAGTCCCTCATTGAGATCAGTTGACAGGAGGTGATATGAAGTGAGTTAATTCTTGAAATGTCTTTACAGCATCTTTCTTCGGGATTAATTCAGTCTTTAAAATAAATAATGACATTGGGTGGTCGTCAGCATTGCTGAACTCCATCAGTTGCTTCTAATGTGCTTTATCAGTCCCTTAGGCGTGGAGCAGAAGCAGCAGAGAAATAGATGACAGCATGTTCTAAGAACAATTAAAACATTGCAAATTATCTGGCTCGGGGGAGAATCATAAATTATGTACATCCACTCACAAAATTTGCCATAATTCAATTCTGAATAACTCAGCTTTTTATTACTGATTAGAGAATAAGAGATGAACTTTTCCCAGGAGCAGTCATCTTCTGGCAGTGAACTTGTGTTCTTATTGAGGCTTCCACCTGTGGGTAACCAAAGACACTGTTTTCCTTGCACCTTCGCTGATACATGGGCAAGGTTTAATCCCAGCTGGCTGGCCACCCACTGCTGTTTATTACTATCTTAAAATAATTTCTATGTTCAGACTGATTTTTTTTTTCCTGGTTTCTTTACAACATTAAACTCTTTATATATTTTTATGCAATATTTTTATTACATTATTTTGACTTTTCTAGCCAATAATTAATATTTCTAAGTAATATTGTTTAAAACTTAGTTCTTTGGAATACTTTTGTGTTGCCTTTTTTTCCCCCAACCCCTAGAACTTGTTCATCAAACATCTATCGTTCTGAATTTGTGTCAGTGAAGGAGTAGAATTGGTGCCCAGGTACGGAATATTTGTGTCCAGTTTTGCCAGGGCCAGGGCTTTAAGGATTGTTCCCTCTTGTTTAGCTGAATGAGAAATTGTGGACGACATGAATAAATAATTTAACTAATTCTCTTTGCAAGGAGGAACAGGTAAATATTCTTTGTGTTGTAACTAAATGAATTTTTGTTCTCTGTGAGGGAAATTATTCTTCTTATACATGAGATAGATTGCATGTAATTTTACCGTACTAGGCACATTAAATAAATTAATGAAAAAATTGTAGTGCAGCTATGTGTATGTGGACACTTAAGGCAGCAAAAGAGTGGAATGTAATGATCTGTTATATAGAAAATTCTGTGTGTGAAAAATGGATCCAAGGCATATGACTTTGATGATGTTTTTGAAGTAGTGACTGAACTAAGAGTAGTCTTATAGTTTCCGTAAATTTTACCAGAGAAGTATGGGGTTAGAATGAGCAATTTCTGACAGGGAAATGTGATTTTTTTTAATTTGATATGCTGCAGGCTACATTACATTATAGAAAGTAATTAACATACAGAGATCTTGCAGTTGTACTGTATAAAAAAATTGAAAAGGTTTAGCTTGCCAAAATCAGTATGCTGAAGTGAATTCCACTTTTATCTAGGGATAAATTTGTAATTAATTGTTTAATTTTATAGTGACATATATGCAGACATTCACGAAAATATATAACTTAACAGCACAGTTGAAAGATGTCATTCTAACAGTGACAAAATGCCTGTACAACATGAGATTTAATGCCTGGTTCTCCAGAGTGATGCCATTCAGTCAGGGCAAATTTCATGCCCCTAGTCAGTGCTTGCCTGACTACATCGTTGTAGCATCCTCCATCAGTACAGAGTGTGTGGTGCCACGCTGTCTTGGATTTGGAGATTGTCCTAGACCTAGTAGCCTGTAAAACTTTGCAAATTCCATCCGTCTGTAAGAATGACACTTATATATGCACTGCCAATGTGCTGAAAAAAATATTATTCAGTCATATTTTGCTAGTGATAGCAATGACTGGATCTTGCAATATTTCTATGTCTCAGAGCCTGGTAAGGAGAATCTGATCCACCTTCCCATGAGAATGCTGTTTCTTCTTCCCTCTGAATTTACCAGACATCTAGAACTTTGCTCTGATATTTTAAGTGTAACTGGT
Organism: Nesoenas mayeri; assembly: GCF_963082525.1. Classification (NCBI taxonomy): domain Eukaryota; kingdom Metazoa; phylum Chordata; class Aves; order Columbiformes; family Columbidae; genus Nesoenas; species Nesoenas mayeri. The sequence goes on from NC_137541.1 coordinate 69,499,664, forward strand.
GTAAAATAATGTGGGTAGTGAGTATCTATCTTAATCTTTAACTTATGTTCCTGCCATTTTTTTTTGTATAACTATTTTGGTTCTTTATTTGATCATGGAAGACTGCTGCTGTGCATAGAGTCAGAGGGTTCATGCCCATTTTTGTTGCTGAGATGTAAGTAAAAAATCTTATGTGTCTCATTTAGAAAACTTTCCAATGCTTCGGTTCCATATGTGTCATGGAATATAGGACTTCCAAATAAAATGCCAATTTACAAATCCTGACAAACAACTAATCAGCAGAGAATTCTTGCTTTACATACCAAAACATATTTCCTATTTTGTATTGCTCATTGTTGATTTTATACTGCTTTCTAAGGCTAAGGAATATCTTGATTAGAATAAATACTAATAGAAAATAGTTTTAATTTAACGCTTATTAGATCTAGTTAATTCCTTTGCTTTCTTTGATATTCTTTATTTTGAGTCAGTAATCATACAAATGAAGCATAGGAAATACATTTTTTAAAAAAATCTTTCTAGAAATATTAGTCTCACCTTAATGACAAAAGTTAAAAATGAAATAGCATTAATGCAGCTATTGCTTTTATTATCCTACAACTGATATCAAAAGTCCTAGCTCACATTCTCTCAACTTTCTCTTTCTTTTTGCTACTTCTCACTAAAGCTTTTCAGAATCTTGTTAATGGAAGGATTGCTTGGTCATGAATTGGGAAAATACCATCACTTTCTTAGTTTCATCTTGTTATCTCTCACTTTCACTTTTTTCCCTAAATAAAACTTAATTTACAGAACTTTGAGAATTCCCTTTCTTACAGTTTGGGGTTTAAACATCAGGTCCTTCCTTCCTGATCTTCAGCATTTTTTTCATCCTCTTGCATGCTGATTTACAGACCATCTGATTGCTTTCAGACCTAGCAGGATCTATTTTGGGCTGTGACTACTGGCCTTGAGAAGTCGTATTCGTAACTTAAAGCTAGTAATGGAATATACCATAGTAACAACAAAAAATAAGTAAGATGTTGGTTATGCTGAAGTTCTTACTAGAATAAATTAAAACAAAACAATGATAAGCTGTACTAAGTTTAGACAAAGCAGCTGGAGTTATTTCTGATTAAATGGCTTGCTTTACCTATATGGTATTGTACCTGTTAAATGTTTGACTGATAATTCCATAGGGTGGAATTATCAGGTCAGGGGTGTCAAACTCATTTTCACCAAGGGCCTCATCAGCTCTGTGGTTGCTTTCAAAGGGATGAATCTAGTTTTAGGACTGTATAAATGTAGGAGGAGTTACAAATGGCCCTTTGAATAGAACTGTGAGGCTGATGTGGCCCCCAGGGAAAATGAGCTTGACCCCCCTGCTTTAGCTGGTGGACCTGAACTTCCACTAGCTATTTATTGTTTAACATATTTGTTGTAGTATTAAGCTACCAACCTAGAACCAAGCTTGTTGTAGCTTGGATAGTTGTCTTTTACCTTTTCTTTTATGTTTGGCTTTGCTGTATGCACATGAGGTGACTCAGCATCTCGGGCTGAACCGCCATCCTCCCTTGTTGCAAAGGGTATTAAATAGACCTGAACCTGGCAATCAATGTATGTCCATCTGTACATCTCCTTATGCTTGTGGTTTGAGACAGGAGTGGTAGGGCTTCCTCAACCTGCCCCTTCTCTCAGGAGAAAAAAGTTGCCCCCCGTCTCCTCAACTACTCCCCATAATGTGCACTACCACTGCTGCAGCTGCTCGTCTCCATCCCCACCAGCAGCTGGATCATAGACTAGACAGCTCCACAGTGGAGGAGCCAAAGCTGAATGTTTCATCTCCTGGTTTCAGTGTCGTCCCCATCCCATGGCCATGACTCTTGACACACTCACAGTTTTCCACTGCATCCCACTATATTTCCCCAGAAAGAGACCTAACTTCTCATACTGCTACTTTGCTCACACGTTCTTATCCTCCTCTCCATTCCCTTTGTTAAGTTAAAAATTAGGAAGGCTTCCCTACCTTTTATATTTATTATTTAGTTTTAAGTAGTAGCTATATTTCAGCCATGCTTTGTTTCTCCTGTTGTAGACAGGCAAATACCACCTATCTGACTGCCTTTTGGGAGACTCATCTCGTGTGGAAGGGCAGCTGCTCAGAGACACACCAGAAGTTCACAAAGCAGCGTCTAGTCATGTGAGGGCAGCTTTAAGCTACCCCTGCCCAAGGCTGGTGTTACTTTGGGAAGAGGTTGGATGCCTGTGGGTTGAGCAGTGGCAGGAGGGCTAAGGAAGAAGGCAAGGTGGGGTGGCACATATGTAGCTGGGCTGGCTGGGGAGGGATGTGTCTGCAGTGAAGTAGTGGGGCTTTTTGCACTGATGAGCAGCTTTGCAGTCCACCATCATCTCCTACAGAAGAGAGCAAGAGTTTGTGCTTGGTGCATAGCGTTGGCTATCAGTAGCAGCTGAGAGCAAGCTTCACCATGAAGGACGCGAGGGTTAAAGGGGGAGAATAAGGAAGAAAAGGAGTGGTGTTGGGAAATTAGAGGGTTTGGCACTGCCTAGGAGTTTAATTGATGATCTAAATGTTGGAGTACAGTGTGTGCTTTTCATCCTTGTAGATGACATCAGGCTGGCAGCAAGAGCTGAAATATCAGAGGATATGATTAGAATTTGAAATGACCTTGATGAATAGGGAAGAACACCCTGAAGACCTGGAAGATAATTCAATACAGAGATGCTCAGGCTCAGTGCTGAGGTGGAAATAATGAGCTGCACAGCTCCTGGAGGGGAGCTGAGGTAAGGAGGCCTTGCAGTGGCTCACGGGGCAGGAAGAGTATTTGACCATGCTGGAAAGTGGTGGAAAGAAAGAAAACAACCCTGGAAAGGTGATTACAGTGTTTGGTGATTCAAGGTAACTTGGACTGAACTGAAGCTAACTGTTGTGCTTAGCTTTTATCTTATTTTTAACATATTGTCACCCCATTAGCTTTATTATGAAGAAAAGTGGAGTGGTAGATAAACTAAACATTAACTAAATCCTTTTGCAAGTGTCGTTGCACCTTGGATCAGGTTATATCACAGAACAGTTTCAGCAGAGTTTATTAATTCTCACTGTATAAAAATCTGTCTGGATTTACAAAACACAAGCAAACTTGTCCCTCACAGCAGAGGAGAAACTTTAAGCCTCTGTTGTCTTTTTCCATGGTAATGTAATTAAAAATACAAATCAAAACCTCAAAAAATACAAACTCAGTGCAAGTTTACAACATATATTTCAAGACAGCGTACTCAGAATGTGTGTCTCAGATTGCCCAGAAGCAACCATTTGAGCGGCGTGTCGGACTAGATACAAATGGATGTAATTTTCTTTGGAGCTGCTGCCTTGCTAGTGAATGTCACTAGGTCTTAAAATTGGCTTGTGAGGTTTGTCTAAGGAACTCCCTCTCAGAGGATACAGCCATTTCTACGGAAAGTTACTCTTGCAATGTGATGAGTAACTTTAAGTGGTTTTGTACCAGCAGAGAAGTGCAACCCTGGATGCTTCCCAGATTACAGTTAGGTGATGTGGAGCAGGGTCACAGATGAAGAGGGTTACATATCCTGCACAGCTCCCTGAATGTTCCTCACTTCATCTACTGAGACAGACAGCTGGGTTTCTAAGACTCTTAAGAAATCAAAGAAGGTAAGGGTTGGAGGGACAGGCTCCAACAGTAGAGCAAGGGTTTTGGAGGATGCTGCTGCTTCTTTTCCCTCTTTGGGGCACTGAAGGATATAAAAGTATCTGGGCCCAAAGAGAAACACATGTTTTCTAGTTCCCTCTCTTGATTTGGTCATTTTGGATGAAGGAACATGCCCAAGTTCCCTCATAGTTCTTGGAGGAGTTGTTCAGATGTGTCTGAGTCATGACGGACAAAAATACAAATTGTCCTGTGCTCTGACTTGCTTATAAATGAGTTGGCTTTTATCTGAAAGCATTATACTTGGGTTAGTGCTCTGCTAAGCCAAGGCTGGGATTTACTGCCAATGGGGCTGAGGGCTCTTTTAACATTAGGTGGTATTGCCAGAATCACACAGCAGGGTGGTCTTGTCTCCCACGGGGACTGTGATTCCTTAGTTAATCTGTGCCTGGGAGCAGAGCTGTGCTTAACCTGGCTTCTAGACTCAGGGTGTCTCATGTAAAGCATCAGCGGTGTGACTATGGGGCAGATAAACTGTGTATATGGAGGTGCGCTATGGGTGGCTTCCCTAATTAGTCGTTACTTATCTTACAAACCCCAGAACTTTAAAGGTTTTGTTTGTCTCGCCTTGCTCACAAGTGTCACAGCTAATAAAAGGTTGCTTGTCCAGCTGGGCTTATAAACTGGCACATGAAGTCAATCTATTTTACTTTAGTTCAATAATAAATTGATCTGTATGTCATAAGTAATATAGTTGTGTATAACTGATTTCTTTCACTAGAATAAGGTGAAAAAATAGTTTATTTCTCTCTTCTACTTTCTAACTTGTCTTGTTTGGCCTTGCTTTAATGTAATTGCTCTTCTGATCTGCAAGTATCAGCTTCCTGCCTTACTGCTGCTTCAGACTCAATTGCCTTTTCAAGTTTACCTTATTAGTCTGTTCACTGCTGAATTTGCCCTTGTTGACTTAATATTTCTTGGTATTTTTCTTGGCTTATCCTATCTCACAGTCTTTATTTATCAGCAAAGCTTCTCTAGAGGTGTTAAGTGGTAGCAAACTTTCCAGAGACCTCCATAGGCAACTGACATTTCTCTTTTCCCAGACCAGTTGTCACATCAGCCTCTGCTGGGAGGAGAGCAACAAAATGTGCTAAAATGATCAATACTCATGGATTGTGACAACAGGACTGACCAAAAAAAAAAATTCCACTCAGTGTTGCATAAACATTGTCGTTATTGAAAAAGTTACTGCCATTCACACTTCCAAATAGCCAAACTTTTATTTATTACTCTACGATGACAAATTATAGTTTTTATTATTAATATCTCTAGTTGTAAATTTTTCTTTAGTTCCTCAGGTTGTAAAATGTCTTCATTTTTTAAGGCCCAGGGAAATGAGAAAGAATAACATAGAGACATTTAATTCCCCCCTCATTTCTCTGCAAGATTGTGTCATGCTAATAGCTTTCTGTTACTTTCTTGTCAAGAGGTAACTGTCAGAGGCACGGGGGTACTCACCCCTTCTCTTGGGAGTTTCTCAGCGTTTTATACAGCAAATACTGTCAGAAGCAATGACAAATGACAGTGGCAAAGGACCAGCATTGCAACTAGCAAAACATTTGCTTTGCGTACCTCCAATCTTGCCTGTTGTCTGATTATATTTGCTGGTCTAAAATCAGGCACAACCTCTTCCTACAAACTTTTTTGCTATTTTTGCTGGCATTTTCACAAGCCCTAATTTCTCTAACCGATTTGTATACATTTAGTCCAATTAATTATGGTGCACTTTGACAGCAGCTTTGCCCAAGTACCTTCCTAAGCCAGCGGTTCCCGAACAAGTCACTTTTAGAGAGAAGTGAATTGGGAATACAGAAGTCGGGTCACTAATTGAGGTGGGAATTTCTATTGAAAGCTCTCTGCAAAGCTCTCTGCATACCCTGTTCAGGGAAAACTGGGGAAGGATGAATTTTGCTTAGCAGTGGCTTTAAAAGTCACTTTCTTCATTGCCCCTGAATCAAGTTGTGTACAGACCGATATCTGTGCAGGTAGGCTGTCACTTGTAGCTGTGTGCATGCAATCCCTGTCAGTGATGCTCTTCTTTCACTCCTTCTTCTTCCTTGGTGGTACCTGAACACATATCAGGGCATAGACAAGGCCAGTGGCTAGGAATGCAGAATAATGGTGTTTAAGGTGATTTGGTGTGTTTTCCTATATTGCATTTTCTTTTGGCAGCCTATGGTAATCATGACTAGGTGGCTTTTCAAAGGCAGCTTCAGAGCTATTGCCTTGACACTGTCTTGATTAATCTTCATTCTGGGTCATTTTTATAGAAGATTTATTTCTCTGATGTCTACTTTTGATGTGGCTTTTACATGTGTCTGGGTGAAGCTCACACCATTAGCAGTGTAGTGTGTGCTGTTTCCCTGGAAGGAAGAAGTCACCTCTGAGATCGCAGTGCAGGAAGCTGTGGGAATTTGTATAATCTGATCACTTCTGGCAAAAGCAGTGGATGAGCATGTGCCCCTCCCGTGGCTCTGAACGGGACGCTCAACTGACCTGCAGGCAGCCATCGCTTTCTCTGTTTTGGTGTTCCATACAATAGGATGGCATGAATGCCTGAGTCCAGAAATCTGCCTTATCACTGTGCCATAGCACTTTTCAGAGCCTAATAATCCTGATTCAGGCAGTTATAAAGTGGGACCTGTGGGATCTGTTCATAAAGAACAACAGTAACTTCTGGTTGTCCTTAGTTGAGGGAGGTGGGAACAATTGGCTGGGATCCCTTCCCTTGAGACCTGGTGCTTATTCTGTCATCTAAGCAATGATGTAGCAGCTAAGGATTGGTTGTCCTACATTATTAAATAATTTTCCTCCTCCTGGATTTGCTTCTTTTAGGAAATGAATAGTAATACAATTTCCCTAGTTTATTTAATTGATTATTTGGCTTGATAATCCTATGTCATCAGAATGTGAGAAGAAAAGCTTTAAATATTCAAGTCTGCAGGCTGACCTTTAAGTCTTTGTTCTTTAGCATTAATTTGAACTTTCTTGCTGATTCATTGATGCATCTTAATGGAAAATTGATGTTTTTTGCTACCTAAAGATCACATTTACATAAAAAAAAAAAGGAAAATAATATTTTAAGAAAAGATTTGCTAACAAAATGAAAACTATGGCTTTGATATATGCCCTGGGTATCAGGACTTGAAATAATTTTCATTGAGGAAAGGTTCACGATAATGCTGTGACTTTTTCTCTCATTAAACTCTTTACTATATTGCAAGGAAGTAGGCGATGATTACCAATCATTATCTATTCTTTCTTTACAGAAGACCAGCATCATGAGGTGCATTCTCTGACCTTCATTTTCAAAATCAGTAGGGCTGAAAGGCTTATCCACTACTTGTTCTATAAAAACAAAGCCTAGAAATCAACAAACAAATAACCCTCAACATCCTTCTGTTTTCTTATTGGACTAGGACACAAAGTAAAAATCTTACAAAGCCTAGAGTGAGACTGGCAAAATGCCATTCTAATGAAAGAGCAACATTACCAAGTCAATAGCAAATGCTACTAAGAGTGCCATTAACTTGAAAAGAAGAATGCAAAGATATTTCTGTTTAATCTGAATAGCATGGGTCCGATTTTGTTTTTCATGCTAAATTCTGTTAGGCAAAACTGGAAAAAGGTTATGGTGGCTGTGGCAGTAGCAAGAAGCTGATGCAAAGGTTAAGCCAAAGCCAGGCCTTTCACCTGGAGACCTTCATTGCAGACTGGCGCAGCTCCCGTTTCCTTTTCCTCCTTACCCCTGCTTTTGCTGTAACCTATATCAAGCAGCTATGGACCATCATGTGGATATTTAGGAACTGAGAAACATCAAACTCGTCCCTCTTTCTTCTCCTCTCACAGTGAAGATATGATGAGACAGTTACCTTCTAATCTTGGCCCACAAACACCCAAGAGCCTCTCTGGACCCTCCTCTCTTTCTTCCTCTTTTCTCATACAGAAGATACTCTTACCATAAAGAAATTGTAATAAAAACATTTTGACATGTGTGTGTGGGGTGGAGAGAGAGAACAGATTGCAAGGAGAAAGGAAATTTAGGAGCTGCATAACTTCTTGAAGAATGTGGAAAATGTGATGTTGGGATGGCAGAAGTATTGTTTGGGTTGGGGCAACAGAATAAGAGACAAACTGGCTTTCTTGGCAAAGAGGTGTCTTTGAGAAAAGTAATTGTGTGGATTTGGCCCTAGTGTTGTTGTGAGTCAAGTTCCCTTGCTTGCAGCGGTGGATTAGGCCTGCAGAATTTGTGACACTCATGCTTTATTCATGTATATGTATGTACACACACATATATGCACATATACACATGTATGTGCACATGCAGACACGATTTTTTTAATGTCTATAGCATGCAGCATTGAAAAACTGTTGCTATCTGTGTTTGCCAGCACTTTGCATGCTGTACGTTCCATGAGACCACTCCTACCACAGTGTTTAGGAGAAATCAGCCAACTGATGATAAATAACAGACTGCGTGATTGTTTATATGGCAGGAGGAAAGACTTCTCACCCAGAATTAGTCATACATGCTAAATGCCACCTCAATCTTCATGCCTTTTTTTTTTTTTCAGAGTTGTTCTTGTTGTTTCTTGTTTCGGTTTTATCAAGGCATTCTTAGTTTTTCAATTAAAATAAAAAACCTCTTGGAGAAATTTAAAAGAAAGCATATTTGTGGTTTGGCAAAATAAGACTAAGATGACAAACTTTCTGCAATAAACATGTTTTTTGGAAAGGAGTTAGAAAGAAGATTTCTCACTCTTGACAGAAACATTTTTATCAATAATACATGGTAAAATTATTTCGTAGTGTGCTTTTTTGATAAGTGATGCTTTTGAAAACTAACAAATTTGTGGGTTTTTTATTTTTATGATAATTAAATGCTTTTTTTCTTGAATAGCATTGGACAGAAACTGAAAAATACTGGTCTATCCACATCTACCACCTCCAAGTCTTGGTTCCCTGTAGCCCCCTTGGAATTTAAGATGACATTTTTGAAAGGCATTTTAGCTTCTAGAATTCAAAATAATGTCTGAAAAAAAGAGCCTAAGTACTGAGTACCTGTGATTTTTGAAATTAGGTAAGACATGGCTTATGTTTGCACTGAAACTAAGGCAGCTTTGGCCACGTTTTTTGTTAAATTAGCTTCCCATTACATTCCTCGGTAGTGCATAGTGTGTCACTAGTTACAGCACACTTGCACCTTGGCTTCCCTCCCCTTACACCTAATTGTAATGGCAATCGATATTAAAACCTCATTCCTATCCCTTTCCAGAAACGCAGCTAACTGAGGATTTGACCCTACTCAGATTTGATCTGCCCTCTTTCCCTGCCTTCCAAAATTTTGTGTGTGTGTGTGTCTATGCGCACTCCTAGGTTCATCCATAGGTTTATAAATGCCACATATTTTGACCAGTCCTGACTTGAGACATATCTGTAATACACATATTATTAATTATACATATATGTTTTTAGGAATATACGCATATGTATATTTACAAGATTAAAAGTTTCTGAAAATGAGATTACTGCAAGGCATTGCAGTTGCTAGAATTAAAATGGAAGTACTAAAACACAGAACAATTGCAGTTTGTGCTCAGCATTCAGGGTGTCTGATCCTGCTGTGCTCCTGCTGAGCACTGGAAGAGGCTCAGATAATTTACCTATCGTGAAAATCTTCATGAAGTGTTGGGGAATGAGCCAAGATCCAGTAGACCAGCTAGGGGAGATGGGAGTGGACTGGTGGCAGTCTGTGCTGCGCATATGCACTTGAAAACAGAATTGTTACAGCAGCAAAGGGAATGGAGGTGTTTTGATTTCAGGCTCTTCCAATGAAGATAACTGGAAACACAGACTAAAGCTTTAATGTTATAATATAAACACTTTTTTTTTTTTTTTTTTTTTAAATGGTTTGATAGCAAGGACCTCCAGGGATGTGACATTCTCTTCATCTACAAACACACTGACCGAGTGCCTGAACTCAGACCTTGAGACAGTGTCTTTACTTTGGTAGGTGGAGATTTTTGACTATTGAATTTTCCAACTGTGAAGATTTTATTTCAGCAAGAAGGATTTTTTTTTTTTTCCAGAACAAGAAAAGGTAAGAACTCTTCTGCCCGTAAAACAAACACCTTGCTATTCATCAATGTGATTTCATTATCTTACTGAGCCATTGCTTCCAAATGGCCTTCAAGAAATCATTTGAAGTACAGTGAAGTATTTGTCATAGAGTCAGAATGTTCTTGGCAATCCAGAGAATTGCTAGATTAAGAGTTTATCCAACAGCCTGAAGTAGTAGTGTATACGCTTATTGGAAACACATATAAACCAGGATTATTCCTCCTCTCCCCACCCCACCACCTATGCAATTAACATCCTTAAACTTTCCTCAGCATATAGTAGGTTCTTGAGGTAAAAGCATACCATATTTCTGTGGACTTTTAAAGCTCTTCATGCCAGCATTATAGTGTTAAGTATAAATTTAAGTCCTTACCTTGTAAAACTAAGAATTTGGGGTAATATTTTCAGGTGCCAATGGTATGTTGCTCAGGTTGTTACAAACTTCATGCTGCTGAAGACCTGTCCCTATTACTTTCTGGAAAATACTTATCAGAGATGGACCCTTCCAGGTCTTATGTATGTGGGTTTAAGTCTCACCGTCATTACTTTTTAAAATTTGGGGTTCCCCCTCCTTGATTTCCTTCTCCTGGTCTGTGCAGCAGGTCCTTGTGCTGGCAGCTGTGGTGCAGATGTGTACAGATGTGGTGCATATGCAGCCCATGCTGAACTGCAATGGCCAGCAAGTAACTGTATCTTCTTTAGCAACTTAACCAATGCAAAGCGACCATAGTTTTAAAATATTTTGTTTTATTAAATGTTTAAAATAACATAAACATATTAACAATTTTATGGCTGAGGTTCTCATAATTTGTGACTTTATCATTTTATCTGATTTGAGAGCTCAAAAGATTACACCTTAACATTAGAAACTTTGTAATTAAGATTTATAACAGTAAGTTGTCTCATAGCTAACAAGAAAATAGAAATAGCAGATAGAACCATATAAACTTTTGACAGTGGGAGCGTACATATTTTACTATAAACTGGTGTCTGCCAAGATTATGTATGAACAAGAAACTTTTGTAAGCAGTTTCATGTTAATCTGAAAAAAATAACTCAAATCATAGTTGACATTTAAGCAATAGAGAAAAGTGGGATAGTACATCTTTAATTATTCCCCAAATACACTTTTTTCTTCTTTATTTTTAAATTCTCTTCAGTAAGTCTGTACCACCTTCATACCAATATTTAGCACCATTTAATGGACTATTCACCATTTAGCCTCTGCGGAAGGTACAGGATGGTGTTTACTCTGTATTAGAATAATGGGTCCAATTACAGTAAAAGTTCATCCTTGCTTTCTGTGGTAGAACGTCAATGCTGGAAGAGCAACAGCATGCTTTTGACCATGAAGCTGTAGCTTATTTACAAACAAAAGAATGACCCCCTCCCTCTTTTCCCAGTTGCTTATTCATGATGATGATTTCATTAATAGTACTATAGGTTAGGTTTCCTTTACACTGGAAACTAGGATACATTTTAATCACTTCATCTTTAATTGGAACAATGCATACCAAACAAACACAGACTGGCCTTTCAATATGAGCTCCACTATTTTTACCATCTCTGTATGTTGTATGAGAAAACCGGTGCTGAAAGATGTAACTATAAACCCAGACATATATAACCATGTTTTCTTAAAAAATGTGAAGTAGCAAATCTCTTGAGGAAGTGGATAATGTGCCAACAACCTGTATTATACCAGTATGCCTGTTACCCCCTCTCTCTGCCAAGAAAGAATTGTGTTTTCTCAATGAAGCTATTGGGGTAGAGGGTGGAGGAGCGAGGTTTGGGTTTTTTTAACAGATGCGCTGAAGATAAACAGCTTTGGTTGTCAGTCAAAAGGCAGTTTAAGTTCAGATTAATTTTAGGGATTTTTTTTTTTGTTATCACAATTTAATGCAAGAAGAGATGCTTCTTAATTGCAAACTTATGCCCATTGCTTTTTGGCAGTGAAATTATATTCGGTGTTTAATTGCGTTTGCACAGCTGTTCATAGCTATAGCCTACAGACTAGTGTATATGTATAATATTAACAAAACGTTAGTACATTGGATTCAGCAGAGGTCCATGTTATTTCTGTAGAGCACTGCAGGTTCCTGACACGGCGATGCGGTAGATGCACTGCAAGTTCATAGTGTCCAATCAATTACAAAGGATAATCCCTTGATACTGTTTGTGGCAGATACTTTATTTTGTGGCTGTGCAGAATGACTGCCAATACTATTCTCTATGCTGCTTGTTGGTAGCTGGGGGAAAGGACAGAGAAGCCTTTCAGTTCATTTTTTTTATTACAAGAAACCAAACTGATAACAAAATGCTGACAGAGCTCTTCCCCCATGCCTTAGGAGTCAGAGTGCTCTGAGTTTGGCAGCTCATAGTTCTCTGATCCTTTTCGTCTCCCTTTCCTGGTCGAGCTGGCTGCTCTGTGCCTAGCAATGCTTCTGCTATCTGTGAACAGAGGCAGCAAGTGCACTCCCAGTCCTCTCTTCTCCCCACAGCATTCACCATGCTACCCCTGTAGGGGAAAAATACCCAAAACCAACCTAAGTCCTGCTTCAGCCTTATAGTTGTGAGTGTGAGTTTACGCTAATTTACGCAGTTACCACGGGACCTCCAATTGAACTTAATAATAACAACTATATTTGGCTTTTCTTTTGTCAAAAGCTTGTGACTATAGATGAAAGAGCGAGAGAGAGAATAGGGAAGAAAAGAAGCGCTGTCACTTGTTGTTTTCTTTTAGATGTTTCCCCCAGGGCTTGGGTTTCTTCAGAGCAAATACAAATACAGTGGGGAGCACACAATAAAACATCAAAGATAAGTAAGTCACTGCTTGAGGCAAGAAAAAGTTCTTATACTAGGTCCAGCTTTCCGTGAGGACAGTCATGACTGGCAGCCAAAGGCCACATGTCAGTGTCTGCATTGAGGTTTTTCTGAAATATCTCTGTGGTTCAGACAACCACTTGAAAGCATATTAAGCCACGGGAAAATGGACTAAAGATTCAAATTTCACTGCATGTTATCTCTCTGTTAAGGAAAACTAACAGCTTGATCCCCCTCCAGCCAAGGCCAGAGCTCTGGAGAAAGCTGCTGGCAATGCTGTGTGGGCTATGAAAGGTCTCCAAAACAGCAGATGCCATCTGCAACAGCTGTGTTCCTGCAACATCCCAAGCAGCTCCTGCTGGTTTTTCAGGGCTGAGTAGTAGCTTCGCTGCGACTGTTACCTTCAGCAAAATGCTGAAGAGCTTTAAAAGGTGATGCAACCACTGTGAAACCCAAAGCATCTTTTTACACGTGCAGAAGACAGGTCAGGATAATGTCGGGTGAGCAAAGATACATCTCAGACTTGTTGGGACAATAGAGCCAGTGCAAATAACTATGAATGCCACCAGGCATACGTGAGGAATGCATGGCATGACCAGCCTTGGGGAAGGGAAGGCAGGACACCGTCATAGTAGGTCTGGTCTACATCAGTCAGCTGTTGTATGTGTAACAGGTCTGCAGTATTTGAATTTTCTGAGAGACTCAGGTTTTTGTCTATCATGTGCATGGCCTGAGACTTATGATCCTCTTAGATGTGGCTTCTTTTTGTACATAAGGCAGGCACTTAAAAAAAGAATGTTAGGATATGAGTTAATATTCATTCTTTAAAGCTAAGTTAATTTCAAAGTAATCTGAAATTTTGTTTTTTTTTTTTTTTTAGCCTTTCATATGAGTAAACTGGAAGCTGGCAGATGACCTGCTTATTTACTTGAGGGAATGAAGTGTTTCTAGAGGAATCCCAACAGCAACCTCCCTCACTCTGCAAAGTAGCTACAGTCTCTACATTTCCAGGTTAGCAAAATACAATGCAGCTAACTTTCACCATATACACTGCTATGGAAGCTTTGCATGTGATATGTCTGGTACCTAGCACCTGAACCCATAGCTCCTCGTTTCCCAGACAGTGACACCTTGCTAATGTGCAGTGCACAGAATGCACTGCCAGCTTTCTGGAGTTGGAAAACACATAGCTAACAACCAGCATGGTTTCACTTTGAAAGTATGTTTTCAAGGCAAGAACTTGGAAATTTTGCATTTTGTAAACTAGATGTTTGACCTCACTGAGCATAGATCAGAACTAATGTGTGACAGACACATGGGCCTTTGCTTGGGAATGCCAGAGTCCTGCCATTTTAGATACCATGTTTCTGGTCACATTCTGCTGCATCCTTTGGCAGTTGCCTGAAACTAGACCTCTGGGGCATAAGGAGGAAGATTAATTTCTTTCACCTTTAGAAAGACTTTTGAACCAGCTTGGAGGCCTATGATATAAATATACTGTCATCTTAACTTGCTCTTGCCTTCAGTGGCAAAAAACAAGGATAATTTTTGAAGAAAGCCGGCTTTGTAAATGCTCTGCTATTCTCAGTTCTCAAAAGAGCAACTGTGTCATTTTTTGTGGCATAGCACTACTTTTTCAAACAGCTAACATGACACAAGACTAGAGAAATTGGATGCTGCATTGTTTCAAAAACTAGCTGTTGGAAATTCTGATAATCTTAAAGTGCTTTTTCAGTGTTATCTGAATAAAAAAATATTCCAGTATTAGGTTTGACTTTGAAACATCAGATAGCATGATAAATTTGTTGCTGTTGCACTAAGGCTGTTGTTGCACCAGCTACTTTGGAGAAGGTTCTCTCTCCCCACAGGAATTCATACTTCATTAGGGGAAACAAGTATCTCCAATAGCCATGAGCATTAGGGGGATCCTTGGATTCCTTTCAAGCTGCAATGTAGGACAAAATGTGTTACCTTCACAGTGTATGTTTAAAACAGAAGTCAATGAAACCTCTCCTATTGTCAACAAAAACAAGTTTCAGACTTCTAATTTCTACTGACAGGAAAGGCAGCAGAATTGGCCTGATGGAATTTCCTCCATAGGTGTCTTTACGCTTTTTTTGCCAGTAGAAGTGATCAACTGCAAAGTGATTGAGCTGTAATGAAAGTGAGAAAGACAGTATCAGGCTGTTTTTGAGCTACCGGGAGAGAAGTTTTCTACAGACAAATCCAAGGGGGAAAAGGACCTATTCCTCAAAAATGATAAAGAGTTTCTGAATTCTTCTTCAATCTTTTAAGAAGCCTACTCTTCATTTTCTGAGTAAATAGAGCATATTTTCAAGCCAAAAAAATTTTCCAAGCAAAAGTGATAAATCCAAGAACAGGGTGTTTTAATAGACTGCAACCTTAACCACAGAGAGAAAAAATACCTCTCCATAAGCAAGCAGCTCATGAGTGAGTAGAGTTAATACAGGTACATGAACTCAATGCATGTCTTCAGTTATGGCTTGAAAGTATCAGTCCTCAGTAGCAATATCAGACAAGATCTGAAAACTGTTCAGTGTGTTCACTGGTCTAGTGTAACTGATTCTTTTCTCCTCTAAGTTTTGAAAAACTGAAAATTTGAAATTGTGTTTTTTCTATAAGGTACCATTTCACTGAATGAGAATGAAACAATAGCCTCTTTAGGAAGACCTCTTACAGGTTAATTTCCTTGACTGGGTCTTCTCTGATGGCATCCTTTTCTCCTAAGGTAGTATGCTTTAAATTAGCCTCTTTTGAGGAAGAAGATAGGATTAAGAGAGCCTAGGTAGTACATGGGAAGACAATGACTTTGGTTAATCCTTACTCTTGCACATCAGATTCTAGATGAATGGTTCCAGCTTGACCTGTTCCTAAAGCTTCATTTATGGCTTTAAAAATTGGCCTAGTCCTATGGAAGAAAGACCACCATGTATTAAAGCATAAATTAAAATTAAAAATGTGAACATACAACTGCGCAATAAATGCAGGCTGCTGTTGAAGGGAATAGATTTTTATGCTACTTTCAGACCCCGACACCCATAGTTGCTGATTAGAGGAGATGGAGGTCCTTCTGGAAGAGGCTGGTTGCTGATGGACGGCTTCAGTGCCTGAGGGTACTGGATGCCCTGAAGTAGGAAAGGAACTTGTAGCAGAGGCTCACCACAAAGTACCAGATGTTTCGAGCCATCTGTGACCTTGCAATGAAAATGCGCCAGATGATCACAAGGAGGGTGGTGTTGAATGCATATCGGATGTTCCTCAGCCTGAGAAAGATAAAGAGACATCTTATGGAGGAAGACAAAAGCACAAAAAACTTAGCAGCTTGCTTTGGTTGCTACAGGTAATTTTATAAGAAATCCTATATACAAGTGGCCCTTGGGCTTTTTGCCTTTCCTATATTGGTGAAGAGACTGTGCCTAAGATGTCCCTACCATCTTGCCAACGACTGTGTTGAAGTTATGGGATAGTGAATAGTTAATGGAATAGGTGGAATACCTTTATTCAAGTGTCTCTTGTTCTGTGTACACTCATTTCGGACCAGAATAGACACTGAAGTCATACAGAGAGTTGTTTTTTAACTGATAGTCTAGGTCCAATACTTTGTGCTTTCATTTGATGAGTAAGGTTCTTGTTTGAAACCTTGTCTTTAATGTTGGGAAATTACTCAATAACTATAAATGGTCTTCACTTTTGCAGTACTGCAAATAGGCTATGAGGTAGTTAGTGGCCTTTTATGGAGGTTTCTATAGATCCTTTAAAAATGATCCATCAACAAACAACTTTTCAAGGATTCCTTCATATGACAGCAGCCTGTTTTATGCTTCTAGTATTTATAGTGCACAAGAATGTTTTTGCTTAAAGGAAAGAACAAGGCTCTTACTTCAAGAGAGCTGCTCTTCCTCCTTTTGCCTGCACTTGTCAGTAAAAGGGCTGGAGAAGACAGGAAGAGCACAATCTTTAACTGAATAGGGGAAGGATAATCTCAAATTGCTCATTCAGATTCTCTTAAACTGCCACCAGGGATTGAATGCATAAGGCCTGCACTGATTTTGGAAAATTTTTGTCCTTTCCCCCAAGGAATTAGAAGCTCCAGCTTTAAAATGAAATCTAAAATCATACAAATGTCTGAAGTTTTTATGCTATGTCTTTGAATTGCTAAAAAATTCTAGGAGCTTCACAAAATCTAAATCTGACTTGTATTTTTCTATTGTAATTCTGAATGATGAGGAACTTCTGCATTCATTT
This sequence comes from Nesoenas mayeri, assembly GCF_963082525.1. Lineage (NCBI taxonomy): Eukaryota > Metazoa > Chordata > Aves > Columbiformes > Columbidae > Nesoenas > Nesoenas mayeri. The sequence goes on from NC_137541.1 coordinate 69,516,595, forward strand.
ATTCCTCTTCTGCATTGTAACTTAATTACTTGGTCATCTGCTGGGAAGGCATAATATCTAGTACCTCATCATTAGTGTCATCAAAAGTCCTCTTTCTTACAGGATGGGAAAATGAAATACTGTCAACCCTCTGCCCTAAGAAATAAGCTATGCTCTGTTTTTTTTCCATATTATTCAACAACAGTTATGACAATGTAAATAGAACAATTTTCCTCAAAAGCCATTCAAAGTAGCCAGGAGCTCTTGTCCTTGTCACTGGATATGACTTACTTTCGTAAGTGCTGCCTTGCTGCTGGGATGCCAGACATGTCCTCATTTAGCAGGTACTTCTTAGCACCCAGGCAATAGCTTTCAATGTATTCTGACCAGTGCAGCTGACGAACATCGAAGTTGTATAACTGGGATTTAAAGACAAAGAGCAGAAGTTAAACACCGGAGTTCAAAACAAGTTCCCTTTAAGCATCAATTCTTTGCTGACTTCCATTCCTGACACAACCCCCTCTCTGAAGTTATTAAAGCCATCTAGTTTCTAAGAACACAGGGGCACTAACAAACTATATTTCACAGCTATCGATTGGTGTCTTACCCAGCTGGGAATGTGGGAAAAGCAAGCAGAAATTTAGTGCTAACTGGCAGATAAACTTGTCTTTCAGGTGGCCATTTGTGCATAAACATGTGTATCTATACACACATATGCTATACACACATACACAAAATTGTGGAAGAAAAATGGCATTCCACTCAGATAAATGGATTAATCTGAAAACCTCCACACAGTTTTTAATGTGTCACTAAAGTTATGTGCAGATAAATTAATTGGACATTAAGTCAACAGCTGTCTCTGTGTCAGTATTACTCTGTGTTGTGCTGCATTCTCTCTCAGCATCTAGATTGACAGAAGTCCAAGAAATAGGTTACTTTGCTGTTTGGCATCAACAAAATCTAATTGTACAGTTAATTACCCCTGAAAAATTCAAACGCTGTTATTGGAAAAATTGTTAGCAAGCTCTCATGTGGTTGTCTGAGAGCAAATAAAAGATTTGTAAAGAGGAAGAGGGATTTTTGGAGAGAATATTTTTGTTTAAATGAAGGAGTGAAGTGAATGGCATTTCTTATTTACAGGGTCTTACAAGGGAAGATACTCAGAAAAGTATCTTCCTTTCACCTCTATGCCAATCCACATGATTTGCTTTGGTGCAAGAGCTTTGTTATCAGACCAGCAATAGCTGAGCAGAGAGGGGTTAGCTAACTCTGTCAAATACAGAGGATTAGCTACTGCACAGATCCTGGTGTGTCTGTCAGATACATACAGAAATGTGTGCTGCCCATAAACTGTCTATTAATAGCTTGAATGCTGCTCACAATGCAGCAGTGGTAACATGGGACATGGTTCATCTCATAGAGTTCTCATAAGCAGCTTGGTAAGCCTGAAACTCTGCCCAGCTTGCACTGAGTCCTCGATGTTTATTTCTTGTTTATCTGCCTGAGAACCAGCTCCTATCCCGCCATTTATGTTCTCTCTACTGTAGTCACAGCAGTGTCACTACCCTTAGAGGACAGAATTTGCTGCATACTCTCCCTCTGCAAATTAGGGGAGAAAACTCTTGATTCTACTACTCAGAGTCTGTGCCAGAATTTAATGATATGAGTGAGACTAGTTTGATGTGAATGCCTAAGTATCTCTTTTCAAGGAGATACTGACCCAAGGTGTGTTCAAGTTTATCACAGAACTACTCTTTGTATTCCTTCAGTCTTTCAGTTGCAATCTCATTCTTAAGGAGTACTATTTCAAACCTATAAAGACTACAGCAGAGCCTGACATACTGCAAAGTAATTGTTCTCTGGGGACTTAAATCTAACAGGAACTTTTTTCATGTTGTTCAGGGTGAGACTATATATTAATTAAGTTTTCCCTGTGCAGTGCCCATTAAAACCAATGTGGATGAAAATGCCAAAATCATTCAAGTATTTCCCATCTAGATCTCCCAACAAAAGCCTACCGACTGCCAGAAGAGATGAGGGAGAAGGGGATGTTGTAAAGGAGATTCCTGGTTTTGCAAGAGCGAAACACTTAGAAAATTAGGATGAAAAGATAGTGGGAATACATCACAGTTTTTAGTGATTAATTAATTACCATGAAACTCCCCAAAGCACATATCTTTGCATTACCATTGATGCTGTCTTTCTGGGGCTCCTGTACAGCACATGAGTTAACATGGTCACATCATACCATGAAAGGGGATGCCTAAAATTCTTGGGGACCAGAGCTGTGATGTGAAAACTGGAACTGACCTTTTCTTTTTAGAAAGAGAAATGTCATGTGTCCATCAAAAAAGGAATATCCTTAGCTTTCCTATCCACTGAGTATTCCAGTCTACGTAGCCAACCACAGGGCAGGTAGTAAAATGGCCACAGCTACCTAGGATGCCAACTCCAACTCAAAGGCCTGAGTACAGCTGGGTCACTGGGGATATAAAGTTATGTTCCCTTTGTACAATCCATTTTGTCTGTGGAAACAAATTCAGATTGTTTACAGGCCAAATAGAAAACTGACAGCACAAGGCAGAGAGGGGCCATGTTAACTCAAAAGACTGCAGTGATTCACCTTTCTCAGAAGAAAGAGCAATACACCTCAAGAGAAAACATTCTCCTGTAATAAACCGATGGTTTCTGACACGTTAATAAAACAAGGGCGAAATAAATTATTTCAAGCTAAAGTCAGTTCCAGTCATCTAGGCGGATGTCACTCATAAGCTTAGCAGTGCACTAAAAACACTTGCTGCAGATGAACAGAACTGGTATTTAGCAATCCATATTTAAGACATGCTTACCTTTTTGTCCTCTGTGTTAAGGTGACTCATTAACATATTCATATTATCTGAAGACCAGTCCCAGGACTGGGTGGAGAAATACTGCAGGAGCATCATTGACTTGTGAAGTCGATTGATGATCTTCATCATTCTGAAACAGAGGAGGAGTGTCAGAGGTAGATAAAAAGCCTGACCTTATGCAAAAGCTGTCAGTTTGCTCTGTAGGTGTTTTCACCAATCCAGATGAATAAGCATTGCATATCCTGATGAGCACTGCACTTCTGCTCACCAGGCCGAGCACTTGCTCAGCAAGTCTAACTGCTCCAGCTGAGTCTTGAGCCTACAGCTCCCCAGCTTTTATTGTTGGCTGGAATGTTGGGTGCAAACATGCATTTCCCAGGGCAGGACTCATGCCTAACTTACTGGCCTGAACTAAACAAGGGTTAGAGGCCATATCTATCTACATCATGTACCATATGTGAGGGGAAGAGCCCATCTGAACTGATATGAAGTCTGCACAGGAGATTGTAAAACCACAAAGGTATAGTCCTTGCTACCCAAGGTGGATACTTATCTTTCTACCACTCAAGCCTGAGCTGGCTTCTGAAGCAAGGCTCTGTTTTTTGGAGTTGGCTCCAGTACAGAGGTGACTGCATCTGCAGAATAAATAAGCTTTGAAGTCAGTTGCTCAGCTTCAGTTTTCAGATAGAATCATCATAGAATTGTTTGGGTTGGAAGGGACCTTAAAGATCATATAGCTCCAATCCCACCCCCTATGGGCAGGGACAACTTCCACTAGACCAGGTTGCTTAAAGCATCATCCAGTCTGGCCTTGAATGTTTTCAGGGATGGGACATCCACAACTTCTCTGGGCAACCTGTTCCAGTGCCTCACCACCCTTATGGTGAATAATTTATTTCCAATATCTAGCCTAAATCTACCTTCTTTCAGTTTAAAACTGTTACCATTTTTTGTATTAGCTATGTTCCCTGATAACGACTCCCTCCCCATCTTTCCTGTAGGCCCCATTTAAGTGCTGGAAGGACCCTATAAGGTCTTCCTGCAGACTTTTCCAGGCTAAACAACCCCAACTCGCTCAGCCTGTCCTCGCACGAGAGGTGTTCCAGCCTTCTGATCATCTTCCTGACCCTCCTCTGGACTCATTCCAACAAGTCCGTATCTTTCTTGTGTTGGGGGCTGTAGATCTTGATGCAGTACTCCATATGGGGCCATACCAGAGCAGAGTAGAGGCAGAGAATCATCTTCCTTGATCTCCTGGTCACACTTCTTTTTATGCAGCCCAGAATACAGTTGGTTTTCTGGGCTGCAAGTGCACATTGCCAGGTCATACTCAATTTTCAATCCAGCAGTACCCCCAAGTTCTTCTCCTCAGGGCTGCTCTCAATCCATTCTCTGTGTAGCCTGTATAGATGTTTGAAATTGCCCTGACCCATGTGCAGGACCTTATACTTGGCCTTGTTGAACTTTATAAAGTTTACATGGGCCCATCTCTCAAGCCTGTCAAGGTCCTTCTGGATGGCATCCCTTTCCTCTAGAGTATCAAACACACCACTCAGCTCAGTGGCATGCTTTTCATGTCTTTAGGCTTCTTTAATCTCTCTCCCACTAAACTACAAACAAAAAAATAATTTTTCTTAAAAGCCATTCCTCTCCTTACATAATCTATTGGCAGTTTGGAGCATTTTTTGTGTCCTGTATACAGGAAGGGTCTGATAGCATGCACTCCTGGTGGATGACTCTGAAAATCATCCAAGTGCACAAGCTGCTTTTTTCTGGGGGGGAGGGAGGTGGTGGTGGGGAACTGTTTGAATGTCTTCCTGGAGTGTGATTGCTCTGATAAAGATGAAAACCACTGCAGGAGCACAGTTGCTTAACTGGGACTTTGGAGATGTAGGTTCTGGTCTCTCGTGTGTTTTGGCCTTTTTGTATTATTCATTTTTTATATAAAAGGGGATGACAGTAATGCTGTCCTACCCTGCACGATTAGTTTACAGTTGTCCCAACGGTCATGAGTACAAAAGGCCTCTGGGAGGTGGTTGTTTTAAACTGTGATGATGTGCAGTACTTGGTGAATTTTGAGAGAACACCATGTTCTCTCAGACTGGATGAGGGCAAGAGAAAGTCTGATTTCTGTGGAAAACAGAGCTGTTTTCGTAAGAAATTTTTAGCTGCCCAGAGGGTAACACAGTTGCTGTGACAAATAAAAAGCGGCAGCCTGGAGAAGAATGGTGCCAGGCCGGCCTCTCCCCGTGCAGATGTGACTGCCACAACGACAAGCACTAAGCACAGCAGAAAAAGACACAATGAGTACATCAATTCAGAGGAGAACTGCACAGCTTACGCAAAGTGAATTGAAAGAGCACTAAAACCTTACATAGACACTCCTACTCAGAATTAAAGTGGCTTTCATTCTAGAAGAAAAGCACACCATCAGATTAAGGGAACCTTCGTTCTGAATAATTATGTGCGCATTGGTTGAATGCAGTTTATCTAAACTACTGTAAAATTACCTTAGATTAATCTTTTTGGTTGTGCATGTGTGGGCAAGTACTATGGGGCAAAGCTTTGTGAATATTTTAATACCTTTTAGGAACTTGGGAAACAGTATATGGCTAGATTGCAAAGATCTGAAGTAGCCCCTCAAACTGACTCCCTGAAAGCCAGCAATATCTTTAAAGTGCTTAAAGTTAATGGAATCTATCAGAAAAAAAAAAATATAAAAGAATCAACTGTATGTCCCTGCTCCTGTTTTGAACATAGGCTATCCACGTGGCCTTGTGTCAATGTGGGCAGAATAAGCTCTGATTGTAGATCTAGCCAAAGCATCATACCTGAGTGCCTTAAAGTGAAGGTCAAAACGAGAAATGAATCATCTAAAGAGGTATGTATGGAAACTGTGTTTCATGCTGACTGATTGAGCTCAAATGTTGTGACCACATTCAAAATATTTATTAATTTGGATGAAGGAATGGTCCACTGAAAAAACATCAACCAAGTAGAAACATGCTTTTCTCCAGCCTCTGAGAAACTATAGCAAAGACTTCTTATAGAAAATCTCATTCTCCACTGTGGAGGAACCGAGAGGAAAAAAAATGAAGTATTAGCTGTCACTGATAGCCGCATTAGTTACACTTCAGAAGTGCATCTTGTCTTCTAGAAAACTGTTTACAGCAATGATTTCTTTATTTGCTCCCAGAGTGAGCCTTGCATGAACAGGCTCTCAGGTGCCACAGATTGTCCCAAGAGACTAGTAATGATATAAACCACATTATTTACAAAGTCACAGATGGATGTGCAGCAATAACAGTTAGCCGTTTAGGGCCATTTTGCTAGATACCTGGCAATTCATGTGAAATGAGCTAACACTTAAAGTGAGCTTCTCAAGAGAGACAGTATATATAAGTCTAAAGCTGAAGGAGGTGACTTTTGAACCTGCCCTTTGATAGATGGAGTACAGTGCATGATAACTACAGGAGGAACTACAACTGAGTTCCCACCAAGTATCCTGCAGTTCAAATTAGTGAAGGTTGCAGACCGGTCCTGAATAAAGGGCAGACTTGTGAAACCATAAGCAGCTCCCAGATATCCTATTGCATATAATAACCCATCACCTTATGATGAGTTGAGTATGGATACAGTAGAGAACTGAAGCCTGATTCTTGGCCCTGGCAAAGAAGTTTCTCCTTTCTGCTGGCAAATGTGGCATAAGGTCATGGAAAGAATTCAAGAAACTGCCATGAAGATGGCTTGTACTTCAAAAGATGGGAGTGACACATGGGAAGACAGTTGAGTCTGGGTCCTTCATTTACAGCAGAGGGAGAAATTAAAAGGAAACATTAAAGCAGGTTCAGTGACACATTAAACTTTTTAAATTTGAATGTGGTTTACTGCCTTTGGAGCATAAAGGCCTGATATTTAGGTAGCTGTGAAAAAAAGAAAGAATGAGCTGCTACTTTGCTTTCTACCACATTGCAGTGGTACCTCAATGAGCTTAAGTAACATGTAAAAAGAAAAGGGGAATTACATTTTAAAATAAAAAATAAGAAAAAGGACTCTGAACTTACAAGTTCATCACTGCATTGTGTTTGTTCACATCACAGATCTGAAAGTTCAGATGAAGAGATCTTTCTCAGCTTGAGTTCATGCTGAGCTCTTTGAAATTTAATTACAGTATTGCAACCAATGTCCACTGGCTACCTATGCCCATCAACTTTATGAAATGTCCGTTGTAACAGCAATGCCAAAATCTTACTGTTGCCTGTTTCAACAGAACTTTAAGATTCCAGTCTATTTTTCCTCATATTCAGTTTACCTTTATTTCTAGGGTAATTCTTGCCCCCTGGATAACTGGAAGTCTTTTTATGGACCAATTTCACTCTGAAGCAAAACATCTGAGAGAAACCAAAGCGTGACATCAGCCAGGGATCTTCCTGCGAACAGCTAAAGCCAGCTTTCTAGCAAGCAGAAGAGCACAGAGCAATTAACATGGAACACAATGCTGGCACACCATTCTTGTGTTGTACAATAAATTCTTCTCTGTGGTGGCAGGGAGTGAAGGAGGACATTGGCTGAGTTATGTTATTTACATCAGGATTCTTCCCACATGGGACATGTGTGCCCGTGTTCCTCTGAGCCATGACATTGCCAAGGCCCAAATATCAATTGTAATGGTAAACTGTCCTCATAAATAAAATTCAGAATTTTTTCATACTCGGAAACGTCCTAGATTTCAGGGTGCTGATCCAGTGCTGGCAACTGCTAATTATGCCATCTGATTTATGGGGAAAAAATATTAAAATGTTCTAAACCTTGCCAGTAACAAGTCCTTGCACAGACTTAAGTCTTTACTCATGACAGATAGAGACAATCGTATCGGAAAGTTGCAGTGGTGGAAATGTCGCTATACAACATGCAATACTCTTCTGCTGGCTTTGGAACCTCTGGAGCTTGTAAAGGTCAGTTTAAAACTTGTGCTGTCCCCCAGGTACTGGAATGGGTGGGAACCCTAGGCTATGCTTAAGTATGGCCATATGCTTCCTTTTCTTTATGAGCAATCTCCTCAAGACAAGGCCTGAAGATCGGAAGAAGATCAGGGATCCCAAGCTGAGGCAGCCACTTCACAGAACTTGTTAGAGATCTGCTCTCCGTAACAGTGGTAGGTGTGTGGGAAGCTAAAGGTGTGTGGTTTCTTACCTGGGCTTTCTCCCTGTGAGCCTCATGTACAGGTCATAGAGTATGGCTGGTGCCTTGTGACTGACAGTTATCCAGTACTGGTTTATCAAGTAGTTGGACGTCAAGTGAGCATTGGGTGTTCGGAAGGCCTGCTCCAGCGGGTTCCTTTTGAATGTGGACATGACATACTGCTCTGTAAGGGAACAGACATTTAACTTAATATCAGGCACTTTATTTCAGCTGAGGTGGGCACAACGATACCAACAAACTGCGGTAAAGCCCAAGTTACAGTGCTTAACACATTTATCCTACAGTTTTGCGAACTATGTCAGTGCAGGCTGGAAAAGGTCATCTCATGGTCCCTTCTGGCATTAAAACTGATGACTCCATCTACTGCTTATTTGAAACACAATTTGATTCTAGACTTAATAGCAGCAGACATAAACTTCCTTAATAAAATGCCAAAATGGAATGGAGGAAAAGAGGGCAGTTGTAGCCTCAAATGCTTCAAACCAAGGAACTGCAGGTCTGCTTTCACCTGCAGTTCGTATTGAAGAAATTGGTAAGTGTTAACATATCTTCAGATCACTGAAAGCAAATTTTGATACACCAGCATAAAACAAAAATGACATTTCTAATTTCTAACTAAATTTTCAGAAGGGCTAATGTCATTATTAGTCTGAGTCATGGGCAAGTTGCTTACACACATAGGGGGCTGCTTCTGGAAAGACTTCATTATATCCATTCAAACCACATCTGACCCACAACAACAACTACCTCAGCCTTTTTTTCAGAGGAGCTCTGGATGCACTAAATCACCAAATTATCTTGCATTCTTAACTTGAAAACTAATGATAGGGTGGTAATCTTTCACACTTTTTGTATGTTAAGGCATAAAAATACATTGGGCCTGATTCTGAGCTCTTGCAATGGCACTGTGCCACAGAAGTGGCATCTACATGTGCATATCTGGGGCATTTGCATATTGCAGAGGCTTAATAGAATTGCAGTAGTTGAATAGAAAACTCCCATCCTAGGGACTTATAAACAGATGGTGCTACTATTCCTGAGCACCAGTGAGCTCAATAAAGAAGAATATGTGGGCTTTTTTTACTTTTTTAAACATAAATTTGAGAGTTACGACATCAATCTGTGCTAATGTTATAGTCTACTGTCTAAGCTTATGTTACAAATGGACAATCAAATGAGAATTTGCAAGTCAGAAGAAACATCCAGATCATCCTTAGATAAGCAGATTCCAATCATAATATTCAGACAGTCCTCTCATGTCTGTGCAGTGGGCTCATCACTTCACTTCAAGTAGGGATTTTTGCTGTACTTGTTCTAAGCTGCAGCAACTAGAGGAGACTTGTTAGCCACTTACCTGCTAATTTGGGACAACAACAACTTTTGTAATAGTACAATCTAGTTCTAGTGCAAGTTCATTGTTAATTTTTGCACCCCATACACTGCAAGTTTAATGGCTGAAGACTAGTTCTCCTGAAACTCATCTTGCCTCTGAACAGCCAGACGGTTTCACGTAGCCACACTGCAAGGATGTGGTTATCTCATGGTCATCTCAAGGGCTGTGGTATGGAAATCTTATTCTTCGCAGCATGTTCTCTCACAATGGCAAGCATTAGCAAAAATCTCCTATTTAAACTTTCCCATGTAGTTGTGCCTGGCAGGGAGGGCTCACCAGAGCGTTTTACTGAAGTTTTGTAAAGGTGTTTACTCCTGGCAGGGGAGCTGCAATAAAGAGTTTGAGATGGGCTACTGGGAAGAAGCTGCTGTCTGGCCATCTCTTGGAAGAGTTTGTGTCTGTCTTAGCAGTGCATGAGGAGTTCCTTTCCTCTGTGTTAGCAGCATGGCCATTTACTACAATTATACTTCAACAAAGCTCTAGCTGGCTCAAACTTAGAGAGATTTGCTCCCGGTTTGGGAGAGTTGTATATCTGTGCCCATTCAAGTAGCTTATGGATCAGGAAAGCAATCCCATGAACTCTGCTGCTTCTCCCCTTAAGGAAATTTCCTCAAGAGGCACTTTAAATCACAGTTTATTCACAAACTCTCATCTGCTTAAAGTTTATTTAGTTTCACTTGCTCACTTGATTTCCTAATGGAAACCTTTCAGTTTAACTGGGAATCACAGATATATTGGAATTGAGATAGTTTTGATGATGTCTGCAGCATATATTTATAGCTCTATTTATTCAAATACTGATGTTAATATATTGCAGATCTAGCTTTCAGCTGTAAACTGGTTGAGAAGGTTTCCCTTTAGAAACACATTAAAGACATTACTGCCTTTCCCCTCTCTTTGCATTTTTGGCATCTTTGACCAGGATAGCAAGAGAGAATGAATCAGTAAGTGGAAACTGCATCCCTTGTCATTTCAAATCATTGGCCATGCACCAAATTCGCACAAATCAGCAACACCCTTATCATCTTGGTTATTTAAAGCTTGTAATGGGAAATGCAGCTGTAGTAGAGAAGCCACAGAATTATGCCATGATATTACTTGGTATGAGAAACACATATGTCAAGAGCAGATGAGATTTCTACTGAAAACTTGATGCAAATTCTGAAAGTCGGGAATGAAAACAGTTTCATTTTAAAATGCATATATGAAGGCAGTGAGACCAACCTGAAAGATTTACTGGAAGAAAGTTGGGAAAACACCCATTTTGCATAATTTAGAACAGTTAATCCTATGGGTGTTTTCCTTATGAATCTCCCTTACCCTGGCTTGCACTGACTCTGCACAATTGCACTGTGTCCTAATTTGTGGAAAGTGTTCAGCTTCGCAAACGTAGCAACTCTCTTATGCTATAACAGTTTGAGTTTTGGAAAGAGAGAAAGAATCAGACAGACAGACAAGTCAGGCAGAGAATTCCAAGCTAGAAACACATCACCTCTAGCAGCTCCTGAAACAATTTAGTGAGTGGGTTGTCTTTCCCCTCCGACCACAGCACAAAAAACCAGCAGCGAGTTCTACAGCTCTAAGGCAGATTTAGCAGAGGGAGAATCAGACACCAGTCCTGCCCAGGTAGAATGTCAACGATAAATTGAAATTAAATTTTCACACACTGAACACCATTTTAAAGCCTGTTTTGAGGTTTAGTTTTGAGCAGAAATTGCACAATGTACTTCAGAATGTCAGGCTAGCAAGACTTACATTGCAACCAAGCAGAATACACTTCTACAGATTCATACTTGGTTGTCTAACCACATTTTGGTAACAGCAGACAAAATAACAGCAGTAATGGAAGGCAATAAGAAAAAAAATCCCAAGGCACAGCATTATTTGGAAAATACATAAATCAGTTAAGGTTCCTTTTAACACCAGAGGTTTGTCTGTGTCTGGAAACTGGTAGAATAAACTGGTCTGCAATGGATGTTTAAGCATAAGCTCTGAACTAGACTTCTACATTTTTCAAATAATTCTCTTCTGGATTCTCTTTCTCCTCCTTCCCTCCCTCCCTCCAAGCTTATCACCTTTGTACTCAAAATGTCCCCATCTCAGTCATTTCTGTTCCCTACCCAGGGCATCCTCAGCCCATTCCTGTCTCAATTTCCTTGATCTTCTTCTCTTCTGTCCTCCTCTCCTTCCAAAAAATACCTACTCTGTTGTGTTCGCATGTCATTCTTACAGCTGGTCCTGCTGTAAGTCTCCCTAAGTAAGTAGTCCAGGTCCTCCCCTCTGCAAACTCCATGTCCGATTTGCACTAAATGCTCAGTTCTATACCAGATGACTCCCATTCCCCACCACATCTGCTGATCCTGTGTCCCCTGTATGTTTATATCAAACAGCTCCTTTTATGCCAAGGAGAAAGAAAAATTCTGAACAAGCTGAAAAAACACTGGAGGTAGAGACCTGGCCTCAAGAATTTCAACCTGCAGGGAGAAAGTTAGCAGAGCTAAACATAGTTGGAAATGGGCTTTCAAACAGAGAAGGTAACAACTTGAGTAGCAGATGCTGCCCCGTTGCAAAGGAAAGAACTGATGGGTGAAGTTCAGTCCTTCTGTGCAGGGGCTGGACTACACATTGGTAGCTCTTATTTAAGAGATCCTGGCTCTGACAGGCCTGATGGAAGTGGATGCCATGAGACTGGCTGCCTAGAAGCCAAATAGTAATAAGCAGAGAGAGAAAGTATATGAATAGTTGAGAAATTCTGTCATATCTATAAAGAAGATTTTAGACTTCTGTGTATTCACCAAAAATAAATTGGTAGAAGGCTGAACTGAGAATTCAAACTGGATGGCTGCAGTTGTAACATCTTCATGTGGTAAACCTTTCCCAAACTAATTTCTTAAACCATGCAACATTTTCAAGGGCAAAATTTTGTTCTTTGGTACTCTATCCCAATTCCTGTTCATGAATCTTTACCTAATACCCTCTGCAGCTTGCTCCTCTGAGGAAAACTGTAGATACAACATGGAGTAGAAAGTCTTCCAGAGTGTCACCCAAGGAGAAAATTTTGCCTTCAGGCCCATCACACAACTGAAATGCTTATGCAAACTTCTGCTGCACCCAAATGATTTAATTGCTAAATCCACAATTATGAGCAAAGTAACAGAGTAAAATCAGTTAAAATGCATTAATATATTGCTGTTTTCATCAGTAAAATTACACAGAAAATGGACTAGAAAGGCAAACTTCAGGTAGCATCATGGTGGCTGTTGCCTAAAGTAGAAGCCAGTGAAAAGCTTTGCATTTACTCCTGTGAAAAAAGCCACAGAAGATCTGTGACTAACCACAACATTACATCTCTCATAAAAAAAATTGCCAGGAACGTGGCGTGATTTTCTCCCAGCTCAGCCAATTGCTGAAACCTCTTCCCTGCTAGATCACTTGATCAAATATCATGGTAGGACATTAGTAGGATTTTGAGACAAGCCTTGTTCTGAAAATGCAATTCTCTGTTGACTAAGAGTTTGCCACATAAATAATGCAAAACTAAATGCAAAGCAGCAGCTGAGAGGTGAAATAACACAGTAGTGATTTGCCAGCCTTCTTTATTTAAAGCACAAAGATGTGAATGAATGTGTGAAAGAAAGACCCCATGCATCTGTCCATGAATGTACTGGCTGCATATAGTATTTCACAGTATACGACTGAATTAAATTCTGCTACTTGGCTTCATGTTCAGACGGCAAACTGTTCTTCAAGCACATCTGTCACTTCAAGGTTTGCCTTCTCAAGTCTACGCCAATTATTTCTGTTTAAAATTTTCTGCACAGAAAGACAAAGAAAGTGTACTCTACCTCCTTAATATGCTAGTTTCCACTCACTAGCAAGGTACTCCAAGTGATTTCAAAGCATGAAAAAACCCCAAACCCAGAAAAAGTTCTAAATCAGAAAGGAAAGTGTCCTGTTATAGCTACACAAAGCGTCTTCTTGTAGAATTAAGGGACTGGTCTCTTTTTCCATCACTTCAATACATCAGTGCAGCAAAGAATGTAGTTTTCTGGGTATTAATGAGATTATGCCCACAGTGAAAACTGACGAGATGCTTTCCTGAGCTGGGTATCCAGTACCGGGAGCTTTTGCTCACAGGGCCCTCACTCACTGCAGCTGGGCCTCCCACATGGAGTTTGAATGGCAGACACTGAGTGCCACCTAAATATAGCAAATTACCTTTTCAAAACCTGGCTGAGGAATGCTATTGATGTTTGACACATTCTAGATTTAAATTAGACCTTACCCATTTCTCCCCAGAAGAAAGGGTTGATTCCACCTGTTGTGCAGTTGTACACCAACATGTTTTTTGGCCTGGAAAAGAGAAAGAAGTATTATTTTAAGGTGTGAAGAAAAGCACCCAAAGCTTTATTAGAGGAGTCTGAAAGCTATCAATCAGCCCAAGAAACAATATCAACTCATAAAAATTGCAGAAGAGGGCATGTTTCGTAAATATGAAAATAGAGTACAAAATACAAAGTATTGATAAGATTCAGTGGGATTCTGGAAAACATATGAAGTTAATAAAGACAGATGGAGTTCAAGAAAAATCATCCATACATCACGTACCAAAATTATAAAAACAATAAGAAAAGCATGCATACTGACAAATTTCTGAGTTTTTAAAATAATTTCTCTTAATATTTTGTAAATAATTGGCTCGATCTGGCCTCAGGGACAGTATGTATTTAACAATCATTTACTTAATGAATATGATTTGCGCTACTTTTAAACTCCATTTTTTAGGCTAGTGATTACAAATCACATTTCAACAAAAGTCTAATTTTAATAACAAATAAAGCTTGATTGTTTTATTTGAACTAAATATAGATCATACTGGTTTTTTATTTCTTCCTTTGATATAGTGCAAGAATTAGCCAAAAAGCTTTTTTGATCTAAGCCTGCCTTGCCAAGGGTGCAAGTGCAGCATTTTTCTTACTCTACATTAGCGGGTGGAACCATGTGCCAAAATGCCAGAAGAGGCAAGACCTGGCCTTGAACAGGGGACAGCAGTTTGGCTGGAGGATACAGCATCTCAGTGCTCCTCAGGTACCTGTGGTGCTCGGAGCCTCTCTCCACAGGAGGAGGGTGCCTATGAGGAACCTCTCTTTTAAAAATTCCTGTGACTGAAGAGACGCGGAGACAGAGCCCTAAACCTGAGATAGGAGATCTCACACAGTAATACTTGAAAACTGCATTTGGATACTGTACAGGCTTTTTGTTTTGGTTTGGGTTTTTTTCATGCTTCGAAATCACGCCATTTAACTGGATATTATAATTACTACTAATCCCTAGCAGACTTGTAGGGATGCTTAGGACTGATAACATGTCAAGCTATGAATCCATGATCTCCTGTAACTCTGAATTACAATGATTTCTCCATTTTCCCAGTTTCCAGTGAAGAGACTCCTCCTATTATTTTTCTTTTTTTTTTTTTTCCATTTTCCACCCTCCATGTGAGTCAGAGACCTTGGTAAAATGTAGAGCTTTGCAGAGCTTCTATGCTGTATAGCAAAGATTGCAACTTCCTGCTAAGTTTTAGAATCTAATTTCCCTCATTAGTGTCACCTGCCCTGAAGGATACTGACTTCCTACTTTCTAATTTGATGAGTTGGAAAAAACAAACAGAGAAGAATCCCAAAACAAAACAAACAAAAACACTCACATACATGCTGCTGTTTTTTTAATACAGATTGCTAACCTTAGGGTTGTGCCCAGCTAGACAAAGCATTAAATCAAGTTCTGCAATTGCTCTTTTAGCCTAATGATTATTTGTGTGGGAAATAGATTAAATCCATGTATCTTTCGACAATGAACATTTAGGTAAAACGGCACTTCTACCATGGCCAAAGCCAGCAAGTCTACCTGCATGCTGATGTACTACTGCTCATCCGCACATGTTCATCTCCTTTTCCAGCTGTATGGACAGGCTGTAGCCCTCTTCATCTGGAGCCTCTCAGGGGTTTATATGTTGGGGAAGCCATATTTATTTTTCCCTGACCATGCTGCTTTGACTATTACTGATGGAGAGGGATGAAACTATGAGAAAAATAAATCTGAAAAGCTGGTGAGCTGCCTTTTAAGATCTTTTTAGGATCTCTGTATTTGGGTTACTCTATGCAGCTTTTCTCTACCCTCAGTTCAGAGGGCTTACTCTGCCTTGCAAAGTGAAATATTTGTGCCTTTTATTTGCCTGGTATTGATTTCTCAGAGTTGCATAAACCTCCAGAATAATCCATGTGGTTTACTCTGTAGCGCTTCCTACCTAATGATTAAGGTCAGAGTCAGAGGTTCACAGAAGACCTAAAATCCCTAATGTCACTTCTACATACCCTTCTCAACAACGCAAATCAAAAATTTTTTTTTAGATCATTTCCTCTGTCATATGAAGCCATAATACATTCATTGTGCAGCATTTTCCAAGGAAAAGAGGCAGAGCATTTTCACCAAGAAAACTCTAGAAGCCACTTGAAAAGCAACTCAGTGCAGCTGCCTGAGAAAGGAGGCCCCAAAAACATCTACAGTAAGGCTCTTGATCTTCAGAAAAGTGATTTCTGAGAGGCGGGCTTGTCAGCTGAGCCTATGTTGTACTGAGAAATAGGTCTCACCTGTAGCTTTAGAGATTTCGTCACTCTAAAGCCTGCCTTTGCTACACTCTTAATCTTTGCCAACTCAGGTGAGAAAACATGAACCAGAAAACAAATCAACGAGGCTCTTGCACAGATTTTCTGTTAGCTTCCGGTTCCCTTTAAAGTCCTGGTGTAGGCAGTAAGTGCCCAGGTCTGGCAAACAAGAGTGCTTTCCCACCTGTGCACAGCCGTGTACCATCCAGCTGCAAGGGTGAGGTTGATGGCAACGTCTACTGGGATCATATCTGCTACGGCTTCGTTGTTGGCGATGACAGTCCTCAGAATCCCTTTGCCTGCCTGTGGGACAAAGGAAAACAGTCACTGATGTAAGGCCATGGTAAGATTTCATTGTCTGGGACTGAGGACAGACTGTCACATTAGCACTCTTCAAACCTGGCACCTGCTGCAGAAGATTATTTGGTTTCTATGAAAATAAAGATTGATCACACATGGATCCCACTGTTCTGCATTTTCATAGGAAGTCTGAAACATGCTGTCTGTCATCTGTGCCATGTATAAGAAAAGCTGTGATTCTTATTTAACTCAACCTGTAAGAAATACCTCAGGAAAGAAATATATTTGAATTTACTCAAATAAAATTCCCAGTGATACCTGAAGTTACATTTTCTTAAATGACACACGCAGACAGAGGTCTGAGTGTCCCTCAGAGACAGTAGTCACTTTGGAAATGGCACCAATAGGCTTTTCAAAAAGTTTACTCCCTTTCCTTTGGAAGTATTCACACCCTCTTCCTTTCCAAATCTGTGTCTGTTAAGCACAAAGATACAGTCAAGACACAGCCCTTGCCTTGAAGAGTTCACCACCCAGCAAAGCTCAGGAAATGAATGAATGGACAATACAAAGTACTGACAATGAAAGAAGAAAGGTAGGCAAGAGCAGATGATTTTAATTTTGCTCTGGCTGAAAGTGCATTTGTCAGGGAGTCAGGCTCCTCAAAAAATATATATCTAATTGGAATACTTATCAAGGGGTTTTCCAGATGACCAATTAATCTTTGGAAGTTCCACAGGAAAGACATAGCAACAACACGGAAGACTGAATCAGAGAGGACAATTCAGTAATATAGAAATTTGGAGGTGAAATGGGGTGAAGGAACTTCACCTAGTGTGTCAGGTATGAGGGCAGAACAGAGTAAATAAAAAAAGAGACCCCCAGTGGCAAAGTTGCAGTAGAGTTGTCTAACATATGGGAAATAAAATGCAATGAATTTGAGTTTGTTGTAGAAGCAGAGGACCCAGTGAAAGAACTGGAAGGATAAAAGTGTTAGTGAAGGAACAAAACTGTTATAATTTAGATCCATGTAAAACCAGAGGAGAGGACTGGGTGAAGGGGCCAAGGAATATGCCCTACAGATCCATGAATACTTGAAAGTTAGGGCAAAGGAAATGTTATAGCATTTCTTCTTTTCTTCCAACCTGAGACTCCCATTTCATGATGAAACAGCTCTCCAGGTGTGAAAGATGCAAGTTTTATTGCAACAAGCAGACAGGAAGTGACTAGTTGTGCAAAAACTCTTGCAGGGGAAGTCTGGGTTGAAGAAAGATGTGCTGATAAAAACATTTAAGACTTGATATGAACTTGTAAAGCACATGCCGTTGTCTGTTGGTCATTGGTGGATTTTAAGGGACAAAGCATCCCCTGTTTGTGAGGTTAACTGTTTGGTTTTTTAGTTTGCTTTGTTCTGTCTCTCTCTCCCTCCTTTTTCCTATAATTGGATGGTTTGTAACATTTCACAGCTTGCAAGTAACCAAACACCACTTACTACCAATATAATTTTCATCACCTAAGCCTCCTGAGCAGTCACATCTCACCCTTGATGCAGCTGGCAGAGGGATCATAGAGAGAGACTCAGACACAGGGAACCACGTTCAACTTCCCCACAGGTCTCCAAGCATCCTCCTCAAACCCATGGTATGCAGTTCCCCTCTGCTGTCCTAAGCTGGACTACAGTTATGCTTAGACACTAAAACCTTAACTTGCAACATGACTATGATTTTTTTTTTTCCTATTCTTCCTACTACTTATTTTTCAAGGGAAAAATAGCAAAAAGAACCAAAGCAGCAACTCAAGCTCAGCTATGAATTTTCCACTGCTGTGAACACATGCCCACTAGAGACCACTGTGTGACCAGCTATCACGTTTTCACAGGTACACTAAAGGCCTGTTTGAGGTCTTCAAAACTAGGAAGTTTTGATGGATCTGCTGCAAACATGCCTGTATTTAGAGCAGCATGCAATGGTCATATAAACATGGATAAATTAGACATTTCATACACTGTGTATTTAATAAAGACTTCAGGTTTAAATGTTTTAAGTTATTTTTTTACACTGGAAATGGTTTAGTGCTTCTTTATCAGGTATGGCTTGATTTCTGTTTATGGTTGCTGACTTCTCTTCAGTGAAACAGAAGCTACTGTAGCTGAAGCCTCCAAAACAATTTCCCAGTCCGAGTTTGATGTTTCTGGACAGCATCCCAGCTGAAGCCCTTTGGGGCCAGCCACTGCACAGAATATATATTAAACCACAGTTCTGCCCTGCAGCTTCACTGCCTTGCAGGGAAGAAGGTCTTTACATGTCATACGGAACAGCAAGACAAAATGCTTCAATTACAGTCCAATGGAAATGTAATTAATTTCATTTTGTTTTTCAGTCAACAAAGTTCTCTCCGCAGTAGCTGGAGCAACTGTAGGCAAAAGAAACTTAATTAGAGTATCAGGAACAACTTGAACTCCCATATTTCATGAATATTTAAAAGAAATATATCTATTTGTGGAATGAAATAACCAGACTCAAATATTGTAGTAATGACTGAGGAAAAAACAAAACAACAACAAACAAAAAACCCACAACAACTTGCAAGCTTTAGAGTTCTGATTCTGCCCAGATGATCCCAAAAATCATTTGAACCAAATCTGAATATGGAGGTTATTCTCCACATAGGATGAGCTTAGGTTAGAAGTGGTAATGGAGTATTTTAGCATGAGGGGAAATTTTTAAAAAATAAACAAACACCAAAATACTTCCCTTTTGCTTTTTCCATCCTTAATTGAGGTTAATAAAGCTACTTGACTAATAATAAATACACTTTGTAATACAGATGTCTGAGATAGCTAGCTGGTTGTAATCACACACATTCAGGTAATCAAACTAACATGTAACTCACATGCTGAAAGGTTAATTTTCAGCTACCAAACAGGATTTAGCAGTTCACCATATCCAGGCACATTAATTCAAAACATGTATTTCTTTTTCTTCTCCCACTCAGAAGAAGTCTCTGGGCTCCCTGATAATAAACACCTTTCACTTCCAGAAAACTAGTACCAGTCCAACTAGGCTCAGCAGCAACTGGAGGTGATACAAGACAAATACTCTCTGTCAACACTGGCAACCCTCTTATCACTTTTCCACATTGCGGAGTCTCTGCTCCTGACTGATGCCAGCCAACATCACTGCCTGCGGGGCCAAAGAGCCATTGGACACAGACAACAACCTCATCTCTAAACGTTGCACCTACTGTCATTGCTCTTTGTCCTTTTTCTCAGTTAAGTCTTGATATAATTACACATCATCATATTTCATCACTGAAGAGTTCAGTGCAGATTACAAAAATTTTATTCGTTCCTTATTTCCTGTATTGAAGGACCTCAGAGCTTCAATCTTGAACCAAAAAATACCATCTCTATTTCAAAACTATTTCAGTACAAGTCAAAGCTTTTACATACAAGGGAAGGGAAGTTATTAACTACAGTGATTCTGGAATCTCAAAATCTTTACTTTCCATAGAGTTAATTTTGAGATAAAGATACAGGCTGGCATCTATGTGTGAAACTTGGCCTAAGTGAAACCACCACTAGATTTGCTGTTGCATCCAGTAAGGCTAGAAATTTTTTGCATTGAGGAATAGAAAATATTAGTTAATGGTATGAGTGGCAAAGGATAAGCATATAAAATACCTGCAAGATCTAGTGTAAGTTCCTAAAATGGACACTATTAAAAAAAGACAGGTATATGGACAAAATTTCCAAATACTTCACCAATAGGTGTTTTTCACTTGTTGTCAGATTAAAAGAAAATAAAAAAGGAGGGGAAAAATGCTTTTTAGATGACAAAAGATTTGATTGGCATGTTTTTATATGGCTGAAAGCATATGATTTTGGCTTGTGTTTCATAGCATGTGATACACATATGACAGTAATTTGTTACTTAGGTGATTTACTCATGAGGAATAAAGAGCAACGCAATAGAAATTTTGGCAGAATATCTTTCTTGCAAATCAATTCTAGAAAAAATTTTGTGACAGACATCTTTAATGCTCAAAAGTAATCACAAAAAAAAAAAATTGAAACTCACAGATATAATTGCAAAAGTTACAACCTGTCAAATGAAAATGTAAGGAGCGGATCTGCAAACTTAAGGAACTGTAAAACCTTTCTTTTTCATGATGACAAGACATCATGAAAGAACACAGAAAACAGCACAAGATACTGGGAGTAGAGCAGAGCGGCAGTATGAGCTTTATGAGCAGTCAGAAATGAGTAAAGGGCTGATAGTGATTTTTAAGGAACTGTGACATGAGTGGAGCTAATAACACTTTGTGAACACAAATGATGCTTTTGGGGGCTTTTGAATGTCTCTGAACTGTGTAACTGAGGTTTCAGATAAAAGCATTAGCTGTGATTTCAGAAGTAACTGTAACATTTTCTATTTATGCACTACTTCAGGTATAAATGAGCTTTTTTTACCAAATGATATTTGGATTGTATTCTGCTCGCCTATGATTGTAGACTACTAATCCTTTCATACACTGCATCAGACTGATTACAATATAGGTTTTTCAAAATAATCAAGTTGGACAAATAATACATGAACAAAAATACTGGCCCATAGCTATACAGAATATGAATTGAGAAATAGACCTAAGGCAACTACTTTAGTTCAGAAAAAGAAAATATAACCCGGAGAAAAGGTATGTAACTTTACTGTTTTCACGTGTTAAATTGTAATGATTGTCTCATATTATGGGGAATATTTTATCAAGTTATTCATTATTTATCTTATGGGTTTTTTTCCTTGCTATTTTGCACAACAGTTATTTACATCAGTGTTAAGTAAGAATATAGTGAATTATCCATGTGACAGGCAGAGTCTGAATTGATAGTTATGTACAGTATTCAGGTGTACTCTGCACATGGAGAAATCCTGTATAAAGCAATGGCAGTAGAGACTCAGAATCTTTGTTATTGTGGAGTGGTCACAAACTATAGCAGTGTACTTAGCAACAATACATATGAAAGTAATTGAAAGGAAAAATAATGTTGCCTTTTGTTGATGATATGGTAATCAACATTAAGTTTTAAGTAATCAACATTAAGTTCTGTGATAAGATTCAAGCTTTGACGTCTGTGAATTATCCTAGTTCCCAGGATTAATCTTTTGCCCTTCTTATGAAAAACTGGCCAAATTTGTCCACAATTTTAGAGGTTTTTCAGAGTTTTTAGAAACTGCAATGCACATCTAGTGAACCAACAACATCAATACTCTTTCAATGTCCTTTTTTGAGTGCAGCATAAATAGACAATCTTTAGGATTCTGCAGGCATATAAATGTAAGGCAAGCATCTGACATCTTTCTACCAGATTCAGAAAATTGCTATGATCATTTTCTACACACAATTTCTGAGTGGAGCTGTAGAGTAACTTTAGAGTTGCTATTTTAATAATTCTAACTCTACGGGGAACATAAATAGACATAGACATACCGCAACAAATATTCCACTTGTCCCATTGAAGCTGTCAATCCAACCCTGCAAAAAAAGAAGAATGATTACTATTTCTTTCAGTGACATGTTGCTTACCTGGGCTTTGGAATGGTGAAAGGCCTGTGATGCTGTGGTGTAGACAAAGAAACAATGAGACACCTGTTGAGGTGAATGCCAGCCTATCTGGGACAGCTGCCAGGAAGCTAAACAGTACGAAGTACCTAATTGATTTTAAATAGGTGGTGCATTGTATGGTACCTTATTCTGTTTGCAATTTGGCCATTGACA
Organism: Nesoenas mayeri; assembly: GCF_963082525.1. Taxonomy (NCBI): domain Eukaryota; kingdom Metazoa; phylum Chordata; class Aves; order Columbiformes; family Columbidae; genus Nesoenas; species Nesoenas mayeri. Next base: position 69,538,755 of record NC_137541.1, read on the forward strand.
ACAGAATCTAATTTTGTCTTTAGAAACCACTTCTTTCTTATAATAACTTGACTACAGGAATAAACTCTGGCTTTAAACACTACAGTGTCTTGGTGCTGTCGCACTTGCTGAAAACAAGTCAGCGTGTTATATACTCACTGACATACAACATGCAGATGCCACTGAGAGTGATTTGGTTACTCCAGCTAATTTCTAAGGCAAGGAGTTAAAAACAAACAAACAAAAACAACCAAAGAAAAAAACCCACTCTACTTTTGAATCCATTCTACTTCAGGTCAGGGAAACTGCCACTTGTGGGAACTGGAGATAAGAGCAGTGAAGAGCTGTCTGACCTGAAACAAGTTATGACACCTAATAGAGTTCACACTGTCTTTCCAGGACAGGGAGCTTGGCCCAGAGTCTCAGCCCTATCTCAGCCATCTTTGGCACACTTGAAGCTGCAGGAAAGCCAGAGGTGACTTTATGTTGCCTTTCCAATTTGGCTGCAATGTTAGGGCACATTATTCCCACTAGTGTATTTAGCTGAGTGAATTACTTCAGTCCAAAAGTCCAGGTGCATTTAATTACTTCATGGCTAACATTTTTATCTGCAACAGGCTCACACAAATGTGAATCCAGTGAACACAACAACTACCAACAGAAGGCAAAGATACTAGGTAACTGCACACGACATTATCAAATGCTTTTAAGGATCGTGTGAAGTCTAACGTCCTCATCAGGACCTCATTAATATGCTCAGTAGACCATGGAAAGACTTGAACCAGAATGCATCAGGACTGTGACCAAGCCTTAGACCTTCTGTTTCCCCAACTAGTCCAGAAACTCCCCTGCATGTTTGCCTGGGCACAACCCTCTGCCTGTAAGGCTGCTGGTTTCAAGTCCAACGTTTTGCACCATTGTTATCCCATCTTTTCTTATTATTGCTTAAATATGTTGTTTTCACTTGCAGGCAAGAGTCTTTCCTGAAGATGGCTTGCTGTTCTACTCTAGTACAGGTCTTCTACCTCTTGTACCTGCTTTCCTATTAACTAGAGAGCTTGTTTCCCAAGCAGACACTGCTACAAGCGGGAAGAGATTCCTGACAGTACTGCTATATCAAAGGGCTCTCAGTAGGAAACTGCTATGTATTCATGCTTACAGGGAAAGGCTCATGCCAGCTAGCTCCCACGATGGATGGCCTGATGATAGCAATGTTCAAATTTCCTTTCTCTTGCTGGATCAGGTATTCTGACAAGGCTTTGGTGTAGGTGTAAGTGTTGGGCCAGTCCCCGAGCAGCTTGGGTGTGATGTCTTGAATGATAGATTCATCCAACCACCTACATACAGGAAACAAGAAGAATGTCATTATCTGCCACACAAAGAGAGAAAAGACTGAGGCAAGAAAGACCAGTGAGACAAGAATCCTCATCTGAAAAAAATGATAAGCAAGTCATAGCCATTTAAGACAAAGCAAGGAGCAACTAGTTTGGATTTAGAACAGGTCTGTATGAAAAAGGTTACAAGAAGTGCAAAATAACCCTTGTGAGCTTTATGCTATGATGTCCAGCTCAACTTCAGCTGTCTATGCCATCTCATTGTGGGACTCAATGATCTTAAAACTCTTTTCTAACCAAAACAATATGACTGTAAGGAATCACTTGTGTGTTATATGTTTCACTGCAATCTGTAATGTAGATATACCTGTGGTCTGCAGTCTGATGGAGCTTTTCGACAGCACTCTCAGTAGGTAGCACTCACCCTTAGCCAACACAGACCATGTATACTCCCTAGTACCTTCCAGGAGATTCTTGGTAACCCTCAGTTACTGAGTCAAGTGGCATTGCAAAGGTCTCAAAAGCCAGAACAATGTGATACAGAGATATTATTTAAGTAGCATTATTTGCAATGTTAGGTGCTTGTTCCTACTGTTTTTCTACTGGCTTGTTCACATGGAAAACTAGGAAACTGTCAGTGCTACCTGCTAAACACAAAAAAAACCCACACCAAAACCAAACAAACAAACTAACCCCACCAAGTTAATGTGTTGGTTTTTTGTGGAGGTGTTTTTGTTTTGTTTTAAGATATTCAGGTATCTAATCCATCCATCAGAAGTAGTTATGCCTATACCTTTTAAAAAAGTGTCCCTTACCACCATGGTGCTGTAGAGGGCCCAAGGCTCAAAGGCTTTCCCCTGGCACACCATCAAGTCTTCACTAGTCATGCCAGCATTTGGGTCTAAAGGACAGGAACTGGCTGTACTTCCAGAGCCCTTGCACATTGCTGCCAATCCCCGACGGGCTTTCAGCAGTCTGGTGTTACACCACGGAATCAAAGATTACTTCCCATAATCCAATTTGTAATTAAGTCAATGGTCTTTTAGTTCAGACTGAACGGGTGTGCTCTTCCCAGGAGCATTGTGAGGATATTCTTTCCTGTGGATCCTCACTTCACCCCTCTTTATCTTGAATTTCAGGTCAAGGGGAGAGGAACAAGGTGGAGAATGTCACACCTGGAGAATTACTTGATCATATCAACTTAAATGTGCAAACACCTGATGGCTCTCTTTAGACACAGGTGGAAATATTACAGGAAAGCTGTCGTATAAGAAAACATTGATTCACTGAAACTGCCAAACAGTTCTCAGGGGAAGGTTGAATTCAGTGAATCTCTCAGTTTTGGAACAAGCTAAAAAGGATCCAACAGTTTTTAGTATATAGGAACTATTTTTTTTTAATTATGAAAAGCCTTATGCAGGCACAAATACCTTTGCAATCCTAGTCCCATGCTTCAGAAACAGGACAGGAAAGTTGTTTAAGTGTAAAATACGAAGTTGAATGACACAGAGGCTACACACAGTACACAATATGGACGTAATTTGTGAAGCCTGTTTAGGCAGCCATTGAACCCAGGCTCCTCAGAGTCTCAGCTAAATTGCCATTGCTTGAATCTGTCAAGTAGTTAATTACCAGCCTACCAAAAGGAGATGTCTATTTCTGTGGCACCTAGAGGAAGACTAGGTTCATTTGGGAGCCCAGATTCAGTTACATACAAGTCTCTTTTCCCTCCTCCTCCCTCTCTCTCTTTCTCTTTTTCTTTAATAGGAGCTGGGGTCTTACAGGTTAGGATTTCTCACAAAGCAGAGACAGGTGTAGAAGTGCAAGAAGCAGCAATTTGTCCTCGTCCTTCCAGACAGGCCTCTGCATTACTTTAAGTGGTCATCAAGAGCACCAGGACCATGCTTATGCCTGTCTCAAGGGTACCATGCCACCAGGTGATTTGATCTACCAGCATTACCATCACTGGAGCACCAAGCTGACAGTTCAGTGAGGCGAATTGTTCCTACTCCTCTGTGACCTACTTTGAAGATTTTTAAATGCTAAATCACAAATCTACTGCTTTTGCTCACTGCTACAATTGCCCGGTCAAAACAAGAGATGCAAATTAAACAATTAGTAACCTCTTCTTTCACCACATATATGTACCACATTACCATAGGAAAACCTAACTTTCTGTGTTAATCACTTTGCATTAATAAGACACTTGAGTTTTTGTAAGTGATGACGGATCTACATTTTCTGCAATAATGAAAACAGTTCTGCTTCAGCCCACACTTCACTGTGCCCTGTGCTCCTTACCTCAGCACACCCTTCAAAGCTGATTTTCCTCAGCTTTAGATTAAAGCAAACCTTGCTTGATGTGGCAGATGATATGTTTCCTTTATTAGCCTGGCAGCACTTAGAAGCGTGACTTTTAGTTTACACAGATTAAGCCTAAGGCTTTACTTGCAGGTTAAATATCAAAATACTGGAAAGCAGGGATATAACAAGAAGATAAGAACATAAAATGAAACAGCTGGAAGTCCTACTTGAGATCTCAGCCAAACAAAGAAACTTAAGCATATATCAAATGCACGGTCAAAAGCATCACTAAACGGGTCTGTTACTGCATCCAGTTGTGCCATCATACCTCTTAATGCACTTGCAGAAGAGCACTTTAAGACAAGGATTGTTTGTTAAGGGAAGCTTTCACAGCTGGCTCATGCAAAACATGGCCTGTATTTCTTCTGCTTTTTAGAAAGGAGTTTATATTTTCTTGTCTGCTCCCCTGCCGCCAGTCTCCCCTGCTCCCTGCTTCTTGATTAAAGGTAATATTCTGATATATGTTAATCTCCTTTCTCTGAAACCTTTGGTACTCAGATATTCACATATTATTTCTTCTACTTACATGGTGAATAATAAAAGGTGCATCTCTCCTGTCTCCTTCCAATTTTGGTCTTATCTCTCTCTCCCTCCCTTCAAGAAATCCCCCACCCTTTATCATCTCTCAGAATTTTCTCTATTCCATTCTACATGTGTCATATCATCCCAGGGACTTTCCTCATCCTGCTCCTCCACATGCTCTGCAACCCCCTGCCTGTCTTCCATATATTGCCTTTGATTTGCAGGACACTTTCCAAAGCAGTGAAGACAGTGATTTTCAACAAAGCCCACCTGATTTCAATGCCTTTGAAAGCTGTGGGTGTCTTTGCTGTGAGCAATTATAATGCTACCTGCAATCACTGTAAGGAAACAGATGCTATCCTGGCTGAGAGCAGGCTGTGATTTCAGTTTCACTAAAGGTACTGGAAGGAGGTGAACTTCTGGAGTATGTTGCAGAGGAAAAACAGAAAAACAAATTGAAAAATGTAGTAAAAAAGCAAGAAAACCTATCTCTAATTAAGTGACTAAAAAACAACAACCAAACATAGTGCCAAGATGAACTCATCAAAGAACACATCTGAAAGCCCATCCTCTGTCACTCAACCTTTCTTTCAAACATCATTCTCTTCGCTGCACATACAAACTATGATAAATAAATTCTTAGTGTCTCATATGAAGCAGCTGAAGTAGCAACCCCTGGGGTAGCTACGCACCTGTGCATTTTTTGAATTAACATTCAGTCCTTTACTGGAGTCTCTTCTGTCTGAGCCATCAGTACTAATTGTTTCCAAAGTTGTAAGTGGTGGAAAGTTTTTTGGGGCAGTGAAATGTAATATTCATAGGATCATAGAACGATTTGTGTTGGAAAGGACCTTCAAAGGTCATCTAGTGCAACCCCCCTCCAATGTACAAGGACTTCTTCAACTAGATCAGGTTGCTCAGAGCCCCATCCAACCTCATCTTGAATGTCTCCAGGGGTGGGGCATCTACCACCTTTCTGGGCAACCTGTTCCAGTCTTTCGCCACCCTCATTGTAAAAAATTTCTTCCTTATATCTAGTCTAAATCTACATCTAATCCAAATATTGATAGCAATGAACCACAAAGGAATTGTAGATCTGAGTCAGTGGGCAAAAGGTGGTAGATTAGGTTCACTGAAAATAAAGGTAAGTTAATGCTTTTAGGGAAAAACAGTCTAACCTGGTTTTAGAGGTTGCTGAACTCAGACCTGGCAGTTGTAGCTCAGTAAGAGCTCTTGGAAGCACAGCTGACAGTTCTATAAAATCTACAAGTCAATGAGTAGCAGCAGTCAAAATTCAATGAAATATTGGACACCAGCAGGTGCTGAGAACAAGACCAATGTTGTCATTTTGAAGCTGATGGCATAGTGCCCACACCTTGAGTACTGTGAGCAGTTCTGTCTGGTCCCTGCACCTCAGGGGGAGAATGGAGGTTAAGGAAAGGAAGAAGAAGGGCAACTAAGATCATCAAGACAGATCTGTTGGCATATGAGGAGACAGTAAAATTCCTGGGACTCTTCAGGCTGTAGAAAAGAAGGTCCAGGGTGAATGCAACTCAGAATTACAGAACTGCAGAGGCAGGGAATTGGGAATTACTGCAGATACTGCAATGCTGTAGGTATGAGACATGCAACGAAGCGACCAGCATGACAGTTTGAGTAAAAGAAAGTGCATCTTTATTCAGCATTTAACAAACTTCTGGATCTTGCTGTCACAGGCGTTGCAAAGGCAGAGTACCAGGAAATTCAAAAAGGGGAATAGATTGCAAAAACTATACAGGCTTGTGTAGTTACTGTAAATGGCATTTCCCATTGCCACTGTTGAGAGCAAGATACTGGGCCAGGCAGTCCATTGCTCTAACACATTAGGGCATTTCTTGTGTTCTTATCATGCTCCACTTGCTGAATAAATAGTAAATGATAGACAACTGTTAGCTGTAAGTAAATACATCCAAGAATAGGAGCTACTGGAGAAATTCAAATAGAAAACATTGATTTGTACTAAATTTTCTGGAGTAGTGCTTAGTGAAATTACTTCTTTAGACAAATAACTTTTTGAAATAAAAACTCAATGGCTCAGCTAGTGAACATTAATTCATCTCATTTCCTAACACCCTAAATCAAGGAGCAGAGAGATTTTACAGCAGCTCTTTGTGTTATTAGTTCACAGATCAGTTGTTTATGTCACACAAGTGGAATACCACTAGAAAATAAATGAAAACAAAGTTACAGCTGTGGGAAAATTTGTCCCAGGGCAAGGTCTGTAGGGGCCTAAGAATTTTATTATTCTTTCTAATTATTCTTCATTTTGGTAAATTAAATTAAACAAGCCCTTTTGTTGTTCCCACAAAGTCCTGGATTCTCACACTGAACTCTTTCTAAAACAGCCAGTTTCTCACTCATCCCCATGTAACTGAAGAGAGAAACAAATTCACATAAGGTATATGAAAAATTTCAGTTCTTACTAAGGTAGAAACAGAACTGGATCTTGCAGAAGAAAGCATCAGAACTTCATTCCCAATAGCAAACACTTGTGTTTCTATGGTGCAGAGAAAAATTTAGAGGTAGCTGAAATCACAGGGTTATTAAGTGTGGTTGATGTTATTTTCTAATACTGTTATATTTGGAAAAACATTGTTAAGCTCAACCAAATGTTTATAAAGCATGATTTCAGCAGGTCTCCAGATAAACTGGCCCCAAAGCAGTGTGTCTATTCCCTCTGTTTTCATAAAAACTTCAGTAAACCTAGTATCAAGACAAAATCTAGAAAGGATATAATTACTGGATGACATTCTGTAGACAGCACCCCTCAAAACCACGTAGAATGAAATCTCTTTCTTCCCTTGGTCTCACTATCGTGGCCAGCAGTTCTTGCTGGTGCAGGTGTGTGCAGACAAGGCCATAAAACAATAACAACAACTATGAACAAAAATCCCAAAGGACAGGTTATGTGAACACTTCGGACATCTTCTGCAGAATGAAGCAAAACCAACGTCAGAAGAGGTGGTACAGTTCACAGAATCACAGAATGTTAGGGATTGGAAGGGACCTCGAAAGATCATGTTCCTACTTACTCTACTAAATCGAAGAGCTTCTTGGGTTCCGCTGGGGGTGGGTAGATGACTTCTTCTATGCATTTCCGGACACAGTTTGCATAGGCAGTGGAAATGTGGATGAAGGCCTCGAGGTTCTGCATCTGCCGGGCCAGCTCTAGGAGCCGCTGTGTACCCATTGCATTCAGTTGCAGGGCATGTCTAAAAAGGGCAAGGGAAAAACACAAAACACATTTCACTGGAAAGAATATATCAAAGCTGAGCACTATCCAAACCTCAGATAATCAAAAAGCAAGTAAGGGAAGGGGTCACAGCAGAGTAAGGAGCTTCAATGAAATGCAGGATCTAAACCAGCTTTCAGAGTGATGCTCTATTCACTGTTTTGGCCACAGAATGTCTCTCAAATATTTTTACTCAATTTGAAGGATCAAAGGTAACATTTCATTAGCATCTCTACATCTGACATATTTGCTATCCCTTCTTGAAACAAGTATTTCCAGCACACATGATCACTGAGGCACTATGGTTCCTACGGTCCCCATTCAACTTTCTCCTTAAGGGGCCACTGCTAAACCAGAAAAATACATGGTTTCCATGAAGAGTGAAAGGTCCTTGGGCCCAGAAAAACAGATTCACACTGAAAGAAGACACAATTAGAGATAACATCTTGAATTCCCAGGGAAATTGAGGACTGATAAGCTTAAGAGGAAAAGAGTCCTGGTTAGCAAGATTGACCTTGAAGCATCCAGCATATCTGGAAGTTATCCTAGAGACTATCTGCAGTGGACCTCAGTGAACAGACGATAAACTTTGTCGCACACTTTGTACTGGAAGAAAGACACTTTCCTGCACAGAAGGGAAGCAGCTAAGGAATATGCAATCTGTTCACCCTCAGAGTAGAAGCTGTCAAAAACATGTACAAGATTATTAATGATGCTATCAAGTATACACTAAAGAAACTAATTACACCAATGGTGAAGAGAAATTGTAAATAGTCCAGATGAATGAAAACAGAAGCTAAGACTATGATTAATGCTTAGATCACAATATCTAAAGACAGAGATGCTGATTTTTTTTAGCATGCTTCTATTAAAGAAAAGCATTTTCTGTAGATTTCTACTTCCTTCTGCCCTTCTAGCAGGTTGAATACATATGAAAGTTACTCTTCTGTGCACATTTCTACTCAATTGTATCTCTTTTGATAGGGAATTAATAGAATGCACTCAGAATACAGGCCTAGCATGGATTTCTGGTGAGATGTTCAGAGTTCCTTTAGCCTTCTAGGGCAATATCATCTAACTGTGATGATTTGTTACCCTCTATTTTTCTATTTATATTAAAGCTTTATCTACTAATATTTCCATATAACACAGTTTCTCAGATTTCTGCCCTCAAGAGTTCTAGCTGGATAATTCCCTAACTGTGCTGCATGTTGATGCCAATAATTTATTTAGTTTCTCTGTTGCTCCTTTTCTAGTGTCTTGATAGCACTGTTTTTGCACCTCCCTTACCTATCAGCTCTGTATATTCCGTGGTAGGCTTTGAATTTCTTTTTTTTTTTTTTTTTGGTATGTGTGCTGTTAGCAAGTTGCTGCTTAAAATTCTTATTTGAGCAGCAATATTATGCTTTCACATTTAACTTGCTAGGCCTTCTACCCATATGATATATTTTATTATTCAGACAGGAATAATTTTATTTTAAGAACTTCTCATACCTTGTTGTTTAATAGTACTGGATTTTCCTCGTTCTGTTTGAGATATTTGGACATATCACATGCAATCAGCCTTTAAATATTTTCTAGGCTGCTTGCATGCAGATGACCATTTTAACTTTTTCTTTTAACTTCTTTTTAACTATCTTCCTTATGGAAAACATAGTTTCTCTTTGATGTTATGTGCCACTGTGATGTACTTTTGTAGCATGTCCATTTGTTTATTTAAGAACATTTATGGCTGTTAATAAAGTGCAGTGCTTTGCTACTTATGCCTTGAGCCAGGTTTTACACATGGCTCAATATTAAATCAAGACCTGCTTCCTTTCTGGTAGGTGTAGCAAAAAGAAATTATTTATGTTGAACACAGTGGATATATATTAGCCTGTGTATGAGCTAATGAAGACTGACATTAATAATTGTGTTTTCTACTCTCATAGCTTTAGCATTTTTCAAAAAACTGTGAAGATCTGACAATCCAGATCATCCACCTCTATCTATCTGTTGACCTTCACAATTTACAAAGAAGCACTTACACATCTAATCTTGGTTTAGTTGTTATTTTTGCTGTTCTTTCTTAATGGAAAGCCTGCCTGGATAGGCACTCCCAAGGGAGCTCTTTCAGAAATTGAGCATTTACTTTAAACAACTAATTACACCAAGTCCCTGGTATTTTAAAGCTTATGATAGGCTATTTTCTTACACATCTCACATCTCTCTTCAGTTACTCAGCAACAAAGAAAGGCCATTAACACTAGCTTTAGAGACAGACACAACACAGTTCCACTTCAAGCTGTCTCCAGCTAGTTCTGCCAAAACATCTCTTTCTTCACCTAAACCACACTTTTCCCTATCCCAGTTTTAGGTCAGACTTAACTCCCTTACTATATTACAACCCAAACTTGCAGTACTTCCTTCTGTTCCCATGGAAATCTGCCAGGATACTTCACTTTTGATGTGCATATGCACATGACATTTTCAGAGCATTTACATTGCACATTCAGCGCAGAACCACATGTAGCATGAAAACGTGCATGGAGAATTATTACAGCAGATACACGAGTGGTGCACTGAAGGGTGTGTTATGGGCTGTTGCACGTTCTGAATCACACTTAGCAAATACAGAAAGCAGAAAGCAGGACATACTTCAGGGGTTCATCAAAGCGTACTGTTGCTGCACAGTGGAAGACAATATTGACCCGGGTCAGAAGCTCCTCCTCATCTTCAGCACTGATGGCCAGCTTGGGCTGAGTGAGTTCAGCATTAATAGGCTTAATCTTCTCGTGGAAATTAGGGCAATCTTCTCGGACCCTGTCAAAGACCTTGAAGCACAGAGAGAGAGATCAGGTACAGAATTAGGCTACAGAGACCACTTTGATTAGTGGCCAGTCTGATTACATCAATCAATGAAATTAGTATGAAAGAGAATGCCTGGTTCTTTCAGAGAGGACACACAGGTGAGATGATAAAGTAGTTATTAATTCACTTGTTCCCTCCCATGGGAAAACCTCACAGGGGAAAGAGAACAAAAAAAATAGCAGATAATGCATTGCCCTGAAGAGATGAATTAACCTGCTGTGCACCACTCATTTCCCAGGACAGCAACTGAAATTCCTGTATCTACACATCTCCTGCAACCACTCTCCAGGGCTGCTTGCAGGATCATAATCGAAGCTAAAGAGGAAGGCAGAGTACGGAATGGGAAAGCCTGGGAAGCATCAGACTTAAGCAATTTTCTTGATGCTTCTACAAAGAACTTGGGGACAGAAGGGGAGCAGGACACATTCTGGCTCTTCCTCTTCATCATGCTGCTCCTGGCCTACTGTCAGTCTGCTCCTGTCAGATGGGTCCTGTGGTGGAACTGCCTTTGAGATGGAAAGATAGGGAATCTCAATAATTCATACTGGGTAAGCTGCTGACTGCCATTAACAATTTTGCATGACTGGACAAGTGTGTAACTATTTGACCTCTCAAGCTGTCTTCCAGCCTTTTTATTTCTATGACTATGAACCATAGCTCTTTCCAGTACATCTTTTATGCCCAGTCTTCTGCAGAATGACAAGACTGTGCATCTACCCAGTAAAAAGATCCCTGCATTTCCATACATTGTTCTGTCTGATGACTTGTCTGAAACCAGCATCTGCTTTGCCTAGGATCTGAGATAACAGATAACCTGAACAGCAAGACAACTCTGCACCAACCCTGTAAATTGCCCATGTAAAAACGTCAGTTTACTCAGTTCCCACTTTTACCCTGTGAGTAGCTCAGAGGTACTGATAACAGTCCAGCAGGTCTGGGTGCAGGTCTGCTTGTGCCACAAAAGAAGACAGCTACTGCAGGTTCCACTTGGAGACCTTTTATTTGGTAAGTCTCACAGGCAAAGAAGATGAAGCCTAAATTTCAAAACACCGTGTGAGTTTGCTGGAGCAGGATTTGAAAAAATCATGTTAAATTTTAGAAGCATTTGATCTAAGGGTTTTGTATTGCTGGCCAGCATTATTATATTTGAGCAGCATCAACTGAAATAATAGTAACAGTTAAGTCCAAAAAACTTCTTGCTTTTGGGGGCAGGTGATAACAAGAAGGGTAGAAAGAATAAATGTAATAAAGAGGCTATGCGATCTGAAGAGGTATAATCTAGATTTCAAAAGATAACCACACCTCAAAGGTAACTAACCTACTGACAGGAATGACTAAGCACTGGGACAGATTATTGGTAGATGTTCTGGGCCACTGCCTTCGGATGCATTTAAGAACTGTCTAAATAAGTGTTGCCAGGAAAGTCAGGGAATAGCTGAACCTGCCTTGGTGCAGATGGATGGGGCAGCTGGCTTCCCAGGAGCTCTGTGGTTTTGGGGTGTTTCCTCTACTGTGTATTTTACTCACCAGAAACACTGAGTTTGTAAATCTGTTTACTATCATGACCTCTTGTTTTCCTAGAGGCTGTTCTGTCTTTAATTTGCCCAGTGCTTACGTAAGAGCGGAAATTGTGTGACAAAAATCAAACATATTAAGAGAAAAACACATAGGAAAGATTACATTGATACTACCAGCAATAGTTTCTTGTTTGATTAAGTGATTAGCATCTTTCATCTGACAACCAAATCTGGATAAACCTTGATGTTCTTAGAGATTAAGAAGTGATAAGAAAATAATCAGCCTTCCCCACTATGCTGCACACTGTTTACTTGACTTCATGTGTTTTTCTTTAACACACAGCTGTGCATCCTTCGTAAACTTGAGCAAGTTACCAAAAGTTAGCACATGAAAATGTTATTTCATTTCTCTCCATTGCATCCAACTACATGAATATTTCAGCAATGTAGCATAGCCCAGAGAATGGATTTCTAGACAGAGAAAGCTAACTGTGGTTGAAAATGTTGGTGAGAGACAGCTGGACTGTAGTAATTCAATTCCCAATGACTTATAGACAGAACTGGGTACTGCCAACATTACTGTCTATTAAAAGCTTATCTTCTAACAAGAGGATGCTAGATGGCCTGTCCAAGAGATTGCACATGAGCAAACCCTGATGAGACACAAAGTGGAAAGGTTTCCCAGAGAACCCATGTAAGACCAAAGCTATCTTTCAAGAGTTTTAGGAACAATTCTGCATTTGTTTGTTCTGTTGCAGAGAGATCGTAAAACTCCACCCAATAAGAGTTAATTTATACTTGTTTTACTTTGGCATAAATAATGCAAGGGCAGAGAAAGAATGAATCAGCCCTTTCCCCATTTTAGTCATGGCATATAAAAAAAAAGTAGTATTTCTGCAGGGCCAGCCTTGCTCCAACTTGGACAGCTATATTCTGCCTACATGCCATCTCCTGACATTCCCACTGCAGGCAATGTCCTCTTCAGTTTCTGTGCCTACTGCTAGGTATTGCCTAGTGCCATACGCCACTCAGCAGCTGTAGTTTTTCACTCCCTCTGATGTTTCACTGCATTTCTCTAAAGGATGAAGGCAATTTCTAGAAGCAAGGTTGCAAATCAGCATACTGCTTTGGAAGCCTTCTGGATCCCAAGAACATTCAGTTCATTGGCACCATTAAATCAGATAACAGGAGCAGCTGTTTAATCAAAGTCTGCTGCCTCTTTTATCACATCTGAAAATTTCAGAATTGTCAGTGCTTTACAGGAAAATGCAAGAAGATTCAAAGACAAAACAAATGCAGCTTATTCTATACTGTTTCCTATAGCTCAAGGAGTGCTTCACATAAAGATAATGCTTCAACTGTAGGTTAACAATAATTGCATTTCTAAATTCCAACTAAGTCACCCACAGCATATATAATAAATCCCCAATAACTGCATGAGACCTAAGGATTGTTCTGTCTTTTCTTTTTAGAAGCCATCTGTCAATACAAAATATATTCAATGGATAGAAATGGGCTGTGATGCTGTACTGTTGGAACCACATGAAGACTCTGGCCAAGTCAGCAATACCCCAAAAGTGATACATGAATTGCCACAGAATTATAGTGAAGAGAAGGGCAAGATGTTTGATTTCAAATTGATCAACCATGTCCAATATTAATTAAACTGAAGGAAATCAGTAATAACATATCCTTCTTTCAGTGTCTTTTTGAGTATCCTAATGCATTCCAGGGGCAACACTGCTGCCTTGGCCAAAACAGAATAAATGAACTTAATAACTGCTATTCCCATTTTAATCCTCAAAATAGGATGTAAGTTCTGCATAGGCTGTGCTGTCCCTCAACAGAGGTGAGAATTTCACTCTGAAATTTGCTGAAATTTTCTAATTTTATAACCAGGTAATTCTCATTTATAGTAATAATCATCTAATGTCTGTGATTTCAGTTTACATGATCAAGCACTTCTTATGAAAACAGGACATCTAGAATATCTCCCAACATTATATCTGAGTATGTTTGATGGACATCTCTTTCTCTATTCCTGCCCACTTAAGGTTTGACCTCCCTTCCCAAAGGGCACCTCTAACTCCCTGTTTTCTCTGCTCTTGCCTTAAAGTGTGTAGTAGTTCAGACAGATTTCTGCCCATCAATCTTTCAATTAGATATTTTTCCATATCACAAAGATACAAAAACACCAAAGAAAGGGCAAATTACACATTGTTGGGACAGCACAGCTGAAAAATAAAGGAACCACTGAACAATGTAAAATGCCAAAGGCTTTGCTTCTTCCTCGGGAGGCATTTTCAGTGAAGCAAATGTGAAGTAATGAAAAATAGAGTGCCTAAGACATGGTCTGCTTTAAAAAGGAACTTGCATGTATTTGGTCTTATAGCTGCCTTCCGAAGAAGTCTGGGCAGTCCTTCCTTTTTTGGATGTATCGGTCCTCACTCCTCAAAACCCAGCTTATGTAAGAGGCACTATGCAGGATGGCATTTCACTGAGAAATTGAGAGAAAGCAGTTCTCCTGTTTGCTTGGTGACATTATTTAATGCTATTTCTTGTGCTCTCCCCTGATGTGAAGGGTTCATCTTCCAAAGTGCTGAATAAACATGTCTCAACAATGCAAGCCATAGTGAAGGTGAGCTACTGCTCTTCATCACGTTATTGACAGTCTGTAACTTGCTGTGGCTCCTTTCTGCAACAAGCTGCCTCTTCAGCAAGAGCACACACAGCTCTCCCTCTGGCAGAACAAGGCCAAGCACTTTGGTGACTGACCCAGAAAAAAATCAAGTTTTTAAGTGTGGCCTAGAAAGATAACTTTTTTCTCTCCTGTGGTACAAAACCAACAGTCAATCAAGGCATCCAAATGACACAATTTTAACCAGATGTTGCCAACTTTTTTCATAAGACTAATAAAAAATGGTCTTCTCTGGTGCAAAGTGAGGCCAGGTGTGTTTAATAGGAACTGGGATATCAGGTTTCTCTAGGACGATTAGCAAAAGTTGGTATTATAACTTACATTGTAGTATGCACACTTCAAGGCATTACTGTATGAGAACAATTAAAATGGAGAAAAATGAGAGAATTCCCATAAAACACATCTCATATATGAAGAACTGCCAAGAAGATAAAGGTTGAGAGAGTTCAATTAAAAATTTTAAAAAAGGAAGAAAGCTTCCACCTTTTCAGATAAAGAAATTGAAGGGATTTATTAATGCAATTCAGGAGAATATAAACATGAATAATTGATTCTAAGCAAGACACAGGCCAATGGATAAAACTCTGTGGCAACCATTCCTTTAAAGAACAAGGTGTTCAGTTGGTGTGTGGAATAATTTAAAAAATGTGGTGTTTGAAATCCCTCTTCTGAACAGATTATTGGTGTATAAATGCTAGGGAATAGACTTTATATAGATACACAGACTAATACCCTGGCACTTATATCCATCTTTCTGTCATTTCAATGGCAGTATCATAAATGGAAATGAGCAACCAGCACAAATCTAAACTACTGAAGGTACCAAAGTCATCAAAATAACTCTTTAAAAAAACCCCACTTGATGTCTGCAGCTTTATTCTGATGAAAGGGCTTATCCCAGTTGTGTTTGCCACTGATAAAATCCTCCAATACAGTCTTGAAGGAAGGAAGGTACATAGCTACTTTTAGAATTGCCACTGTAGCAATCTGAGAAATAATTGGGGAGGTTTATGACATAAAGTAATTAGCCGGCAATTAATTTTCAGCTTGGTACATTTCCAGTAATAAGCATCAGGGTTGCTCAGTCAAGAAATGTGTGAAAATGCAGATCAGGCAGCATTAATGGGGATAGACCCTTTTTTTTCCCCTTTTGTGTGCTCTCTGCTTCATTTCCTCTTTAGAAAGTTGCTTTTAACTGTGGTTCTTCTCAAGGCAAATAAAGTATAATTCATCTAATCAGTTAGAAAGCATGTAGCAGAGTGTTCCTCATTATAGGGAAACAAATGGCTTATGCTTCAATCTAGAGCTATTACTTTCCCCTGAATAGAGCTAATGTAGTGGAAATACAGTTACCCATGACCAACATCTAGTAAACAAAACAGCTGATTATTTAAAGATGTAAACTACAGAAACAAAGAGATGACAGACAGTAAATTTCAATATAGGTCAGCTAAGGCTAATATGTATAGCCAGCTACTTAGGATGTGGTTTCAAACAGCCAATTTCCTTGAAAATTGGCTGCTGACAAAGCCTGCTGTTTTCTAGCAACAATTCTCGGGTTACATGTCAGTTAATCTGGAAGAGCAGAAGGATCTCTTTCAGCGTCAGCGTTGTATACAGAGTCATAAGGGACCTGACAGACATGGAAAAGCTTTCTGTGGTCTCTAGTATCATCATATAGGTGGGTGGACAAGTCACAGACAGAATATGGAGCTTTTTGACATTCATCACAGACATTTCTTGTGCCCATGTGTGGTATTTAGACAGATATCGATATCAGTATTTGATGGTATGCTTGACATTTAAAACAGGGGAAGAATTCAAGTGAAAGGAAGGAGGATGGTAAGACTTGGAGCTTTTCTTACAAGGAACCATTTAACTTCTTTTTTTCCCATGCATTTTCCAGAACTGTTTTCCTTCTCATCCCTCCTCCATAGCTTTGCTCCAATGTGCGCATAGGTTCAAGGGGAGTTAGTAGCCAAAGGACAGCACAAGCACTTTTCAGTGACCAGAGCCCCGTCCATCTCCCCTTCCTCAATTCTGCCATGCAGAATTCCGTACAGATTACTTAGATAATCATTGTATGTACTTGGAAATGTTAATTAGTACAGTTATCTAGACACAGGATCTGAATCGGCTTTTCCATAGTCATTGCTTAATTACAGATTTGATGTTTAACTGCCAGATTTGCTTGGGCGCCAGACAACTTCAGGAGCATTTGCTGAGTGCCCAGAGGCTAACCAGACAGGACTAAAGCTTGTGCCAAACACAGAAGCCTACTTCTTGGAGACATTTAAAGAAATGACCAAAAATGAGTTTCCCATTTGAAAGTACCTAAAAAAAACCAGGTTGATTTTTTAGGAGTATATGGAGATTGGAGTACTTGGCAGCTAGACAGTGTGATCTCTAATGCATTCTCACTTATAATTACATTAAAACAAGTTATGTATCACAGGTGCAGAGCTCTGAGGTTTCTCCCCTCTAAAAAGATAAGTTACATGTATATAGTGATACAGATGATATGGAGTGGGGTTTTGGGGAAGTGTGTGTGGGGGTCACATATAGGCAGCAGCTGCAAAGTATGTTTTCAGATAAGACTCCCTTTCACATGGAGCCTTAGTAGGGAGAGACAGGCCAGATACAGCTGCCCACAGCTACACATCTGGCTGACCAGGCATGCCTGGCTCATTGGATCACACAGAAGGAAAGGAGACATGGTGCAGCCCTGCAAATGAGTGAGATGCAGTCCTGACTGTAGAACAGTCACACTCAGTTGTGAAGCTTTGTAGGATGGAATGATGTGAAAAAGAAGTGGCCATCACAGACTAAATACAGCACAATGGCATCCTCAGCCAGCTGTAAAAAGAGCTGACCCAGCACAACACAGTCAGCATCAGCTCTGCGTGGCAGTCCCTGTTTATATGAACAATCATATCCTCTGATGGCTGGAACTGGTTGAGCCCCACAGAAGTCTTGGGGTCTGCCTGGTGGTGTTTCTCTATGCAGTAACTCACAATCTCAGTTTTTGGTGAAAACAGAGCTCTGCTGAAACGTCATGGAGGGAGCCCCATGACTAAAGACATTCAGGCAACCTTATCTCAGCCAGACACTGAGGGTACTTCTTCTGCTACCATGCTGTTTCCAAAGAGGATACCCAGGCACACTGCTTGTCACATAGATGATGCTGAGACAGCTAGCGCATAATCTGTATACATACACAGTGCTGCCACATGATTCAGCATTTTTTTTTAAGGACAACTCTGTGGGTACCTCTGAGCCCTATGACTCTTGTAAGCACTTCTGAGAGAATCTTGAGGTACTCAAGACTGAAGGACAACCTCATGGCTCTCTAGAGCTTCCTAAGGAGGGGAAGAGGAGAGGGAGGTGCTGAGCTCTTCTCCTTGTTATCCAGCAACAGGACACATGGGAATGGTTCAAAGGTGCACCATGAGAGGTTTAGACTGGACATTAGGAACCTTTTCTTTACTGAAAGGGTGGTCAAATACTGGAAAAAGCTTTATAAAGAGGTGGGTGATGAACCAAGCCTGCCAGTGTTCAAGAGGCATTTGGACAATGCCCTTAATAATTTGCTTCAACTTTTGGTCAGCCCTGAAGTGCTCAGACAGTTGGACCAGATGACTGTTGTAGGACTCTTCCAACTGAAATATTCTGTTCTATTTTATTCTATTCTGTTCCGTTCCGTTCCATTCCATTCCTTTCCATTCCGTTCCGTTCCGTTCTGTTGCATTCCATTCTGTTCCACTCCACTCCATTCTGAACTTGGGCCCCTCCAAAGAGCTGTTCTAAACAAATGACTGCAGCAGTTGTGGCAACCTAGGGTGGATGCTCTGCCCTTCCACACTCACTTTAAGATCCTTGACCTCTTTCTGAGGCATAAAGAAGGGAAGGCCATTGTGAAGAGAATCACAGGTAATGTGGGCACCAAAGTTCACTTTGATTAAAAGTAGAAGAGAGGAAAAAAAACTTTGATGTCACAGACAACACCCAAGAGCGCCAATGAATTCTGTGGAAATATCTATACTTGTAAACTAAACTCTGCCAGGTTATGCCCTGGGTCCTGGAACGTAATCATCTATATTGGTCAACTGTTAGAAGGGTCTTAGCACAACTTTGACCTGAACAAACTATGAGAAAGATGAACAAATCCCTTGTCACAAGTCAGCACAAGGGCTTTTTCCAACAGAGATCTCTCATGTGGCCATGATATTTTGGAAAGTAAGAAAGTTTAATGCCTTGAGTGCAGACCGTTTCACACCAGCAGGTCTTAGTGCCTAAAATTTATCCCAAGAATATTCAATTTATGGACCTTGTCAAACAGTACAATTGTTAAAACATGGAAGTTTTTGATTTAGCCAGGCCAATTTCTCACTGTCCACTATACGGCGGTACCTACTCCCACCAACCAAATCATACATAGAAGTAGCAACTTTGTCTGCAAAGATTCCGTGGGACTACCAGCTATTTGAGCAAGCCGACCCAAAGAGCTCGAGCCACATGGCCTTCAAGTTGCTGGCTGCAGAGCTGCTTTCCACAATCCTAAACCTCAAGAGATTGTTTCCCTGTACATCTGTATAACACAGATCGTGTAATCTCAGTTTGTTTCCTCTGTAATTAAGTCCGATACAAATACTTCAGCCTTCCTATGCTATTCCACATACATTTTTGTTACGTTCATCATGGCAATATAATGTTTTGTTTGGTGCTTAAAAGAAAAGCATTAATCCCAGGTACCTCATCCTGTCAAATATCTCCTTCTTATCCTTGCTGTTACTTAACTATAATAATATTCTCATGGTAAGACTACATTCAGCACACACAGTAAGTAAATAAACTGGAAAATTACTGGGAGTTAGTCAGCAGGTAATGCAATCTATGAGACTAATAAGAAGAGCGGGGACACTACAAGAAGTAAAGGCACTTGTAAAAAAGAGACAGAATCCAGTGAAGAAGAAAACAGTTGAGATTCTAAGACAGGGTGACTTAACCATTATAAACCGATTTTCTGTAGTGTCACTATTCCAAGCAAGCAAGGAAGTGGAGAGTTACAAGTAATCCTTGATTTCCATCCAAGGAGCCTTCAGCTTAGAGAATTTAAGACTTCTTTAAGAAGATAGAACCATCTGTCCAAACAGTGTCCAGCTACTTACAACGCAGTGTGGCTCTGCAAGTACTGCTCTTACTGGAGACCAGTTGTAATTAATGTCTCTGATTACGGTCAGTTCTCAGAAAAATCCATGGAAACCCTTTACACATTGTTGCAGAAGCCCACATGCAAGCCTGACAGCTGGATTCATGACTCTGAACTTCTCTCTTAATCCAGCCTCTTTGCATGTAATACAAAATACAGACCCCTTTCTGTATTTGAGACCTCTTTTGACAGTTCTTGGACCAATTGGTTCTTCCCATACCAAGCATTCTTAAAATTCACCTCTTCCTGGCATGAATGTAAGTAAAATATAAGCAGTCCCACTGAACCGTATCAAATTATCCTGATGTAAAGAAAAGGTAAATTTTGCTCATGAAGTTCACACAAACTTTTTGGCGTGTGTACTCCACTCCCTTTTCCACTAGCTTGGCTCTCATCAAGCAGGTGTGGTCTTGTTTCAGAATAAAGATACCTGTTGCTAGGAGGGCCGTTTAACGTCAGCTTGTGATAGTAACACTTCTCCCAGGAGCAGATGTCGCTTACTTCCTGGTACAAAGATCAGAGTGTTGCCACAGATGGCTCAGTTACACCATGTGAAAATTTGCAGTTGTACCTGACTAGAATGCTCTGACACTGTCATTGGTAAGAGACAATCCAGCTGATGTTTCACATGCTGTGCAAGACTTTTCCTTGTTTTGTTTTGTTTTGTTTTGGTTTGTTTTGGTTTTTTAGAGAAATACAGATATTTTAGTATGAAAGGAAAACCAGGCATTTTAAGGAGGATCAGGAAAGCCATACCAAGTGTTCCTAATCCAGCTTCAGATTTTGTCTAGCTCTGGCATCTCTCAGAGGTTTGTTCAAGGGTAATCAATCATTACAAGGCTGATTTACCATCTCTGGAACTGCTATTAATTGTTCCAGCTGAGGCCATACTGTTAAAACTTTCTCATCAGAGGATCCATGACTTGAGACATCTTTCACACTGACACTCACAAAATACCCCAAATACTATAAATTTATTAATAGAAAAGTTAGTTCTCTCTGCAAGCATATTTTCAGCTCATACTCCTTCCAATGGAGACCAAAAATGAGAATTCATGTAAGCTGAAACGGCATTCATGTTTTCTGCATCCCCTGCTCTGGCTTCTCGATCTAGATTTCACTAATTAGTTTTAAGCTACTCAGTTCATACAGGGCAGAAAAACGAGCACTTGGGCTAATTATGCTTCCAGTGTAACAAATCACTTGTCCATGGTGTCACCAGAATGAGCAACTTTTTCAACTAGGTTGGATAACAAAAAGTTGTTTGTATACAAAAGTCTCCCTGCCTGTCTGAATAGGGATTACTGTCAATGAGCCCATGTCCTTGGCCCTAGTCCTTTGAGGTTATAAATTACTTTAAGGCTTTAATCTACCAGTGAAAAAAACTGGCTGAAGGAGTAGAGAAGAAACAAGCAGAACATACCACAAACAACTATGTGTACTGAAATAAAATACACCTCTCATCCCACATAGTGGTTTCACAATTAAGAAATACCCAACATTCTGAAAAGGAGTACTTGCATAAGGCTATACATCCTAACTGTATATTTAACTGAGGAAAGTACAATCCATCTCTACATTAAATCTCCACCTATACTGCTATATTCAGTAGAGGCAGCCCATCAATTTTCCAGATTCCTTGGGGCAAAAACCCCCAGTGCTTAAAGATCCGCCCCAGACTATATAGCCTGTAAAGCTAGCATCTTTAGGGCATACAGCTTTCTGTAGACACTACTACAGAGTGATCATGTGTGAGCAGGAGGCCCTGATGGAGTACCCAACCTCATAATTAGGTAAGGCCTCCAGGCAACCATATAAGTAATACCGCACAAAGTCGAGATTGCCAAAGTATAATAACAGTACTGACAAAACCCTAAACTTGGGTATATATACAGCAGAAATGGGACCAACCAGGAAAAAAGTAACTGGGGAGAGATTGTTTATTTGAGAAGAGCTTGGATGGAGACAGGTACAAGGGTGCTGAAAAGACACATTTAGAAATAGAAAACCAGGAGATAAGGTATAAAATCAGGTACAGAAAAAGGAAGAAGATTTTCTGTCACTAGGATTGTGAACGCTTACAGACAGTGATGAAGCTGATCTTTGAACCCAAGTCCGCACGGATGCCAGAGTGAGCCCCCACTGGACAACCTTGTGGAGTCTTCATCATGTCTTTACATGAATGACTTGGTGTGCGAGAGTGAAAAAGGGAGGGATAGACTTGCACCCTAATTCTAAATAGTGGGAAGGGAAAGGAGATAGAACTGTTATTCAGTAGTAGTTGGGTGTGATTCATAAGGCTTAAGAATGATAATTAGTAGCTTTATAGCTGTGTGTGCTTTTAGATTAATTATCATGTAATTACTTTATTAGTCTCTTAGTATTGCTTAATTTAGAAACATCATAGTGTCTTAATTTAGTTGGCCTCAAGCCTGCAACCTGAAGGGGCTTGTCAGACTCATAAAGCAACATACAGCTAGTACCTGTGGCTCACCAGCCTGACAGACCAGTTCTATCCATTTATCACAGGATCACAGAATAGTTTGGGTTGAAAGAGACCTTCAAAGGTCATCTAGTCCAACCCCCTGCAATGAGCAGGGACACCTTCAACTAGATCAGGTTGCTCAGAGCCCCATCCAGCCTGGCCTTGAATGTCTCCAGGGATGGGGCTTCTACCATCTCTCTGGGCAATCTGTGCCAGTGTTTCACTGCCCTCATTGTGAAAAATGTCTTGCTCATGTCTACCCTGAATCTCCCTTCTTTTAGTTTAAAACCATCACTCCTTGTGCCATTGTAACAGGCCCTGCTAAAAAGTCTGTCCCCATCTTTCTTATAGGCCCCTTTTAAGTACTGAAAGGCCACAATAAGAAGGAGCCTTTTCTTCTCCAGGCTGAAAAACCCCAACTCTCTCAGCCTGTCCTCACAGCAGAGCTGTTCCAGCCCTCTGATCATTTTTGTGGCCTCCTCTGGCCCCTCTCCAACAGGTCCATGTCTTTCCTGTGCTGAGGCTCCAGAGCTGGATGTAGGACTCCAGGTGGATTCTCACTAGGGTGGAGTAGAGGGGCAGAATCACTCCCCTTGACCTGCTGTCCACGCCCCTCTTGATGCAGCCCAAGATATGATTGGCCTTCTGGGCTGCAAGCACACACTGCCAGCTCATGTCCAATCTTTCATCCACCAGTACCCTCAAGTCCTTCTCCACAGGGCTGCTCTAAGTCCCTTCATTCCCCAGCCTGTACTGATACGAGGGATTGCCCTGACTGACTCACGTGCAAGGACCTTGCACTTGGCCTTGTTGAACCTCATGAGGTTTGCGTTGACCCACTTCTCGAGCTTGTCCATGTCCCTTTGGATGGTATTCCGTCCCTGAGGTGTGTCAACTACACTACTCAGCTTGGTGTCATCTGCAAACTTCCTGAGAGTGAACTTGATCACACCATCTATGTCACTGATGAAGATATCAAACACTACTGATCCCAGTATGGACCCCAACGGACATCACTTGTCACTGGTGTCCATCCAGACATTGTGGCATTGACCACAACAGGGGCAGCCTTCACCCCACCTCCAGATGGATGCTCAGACTCCCATCCAATTGATATCTGTCACCATCCACTCACCAAATGACACCTGTAATTCACAGGCTCCAAAGCACTTATAACAGAATGAGAAGGCACTGATCTTTGTGTTCTCTGATTTTCTGTGCTCAGCTCATGACACTTCTGTTTCTTACATTTATATAGGAAAATGGCAATCCCACTGGCATATTATGATCTTAAAGGGTTTCTGGAATTGCCTCACAGTGTCATCCCTGTCAGCCTGAGGGAACCATGACAGCATGAACAGATCTTCCCCACTGAACTCATAACTATGCTGGAGGGACTCTCATACTCTCTTGGTCCCCTGCCTTCCCCTGTGCTTTCCTTTTGCAGTATCTTTTTCTGGTACTGCAATTTAACGTACTTTCCACCTCTTTGGGACCTCAAGTAACACATGAGATCCCCTGAGCAGCTTTATGGGGTGCCCAAGCAGGAAAATGGAAGTACTGCTGTGCTACAGCTGTGGAAAATGATCTCTGAAGTGGAAGAAGCCCTAATGGTGAACTTGTGTCTTGGATTCTCCAGTAGTGTGCAGGCTAATGGCCAAGCATCTAATGCATGGATTCTTCTAACTTCAGACCATATGCTATTTTCAGACTAATTTTTGCAGCAAAAGTGTTTAACTTAACAGATTAGTGGGGAAAGAAGTATCTGGAGGAAAAAGCCTAGTCCATGCAATTTTTCTTACATTGAACATTTAATGGCAGCACACTCCTTTCAAATGAAAAGCATTCAGTTTTGGCACCTTCTCACCAGGGATAATAGCACAGCTATTATCTCCCCATCATTTGCTCAATACATCACTCAGAGCATTGCAATTTTATTTAATTCAGAGAAAGTAAAAATGTACTACACCAAGAATATCTTCTTCTCTTTTACACTGGAAGAAATGACTCTCCAAAACACTGTGTTTCCTTCCCTCCCACATGCCTAAAAGCATCTCCTGACGAGGCTCGAATTATATAATAGTGTCTGATCATCAGTCTCTGAACCAAAAGAAATAACAACTAATGAACAATGACACTGACAATGCTGGAGCCATTTATGTCCTATGAGGTATGCAGATCAGTGCTGTGCCATTACAGGAAAAGAAGGTCAGGAGATCATCTCCAAGACTGAAGTCCACTTCTGAAGAGACGCTAATCTACATTTTGGGTTGCAGCCATGCAGATATGCATTTCCTTGCACGTTGCTCAAAAGACCTTGCCAGTTTAGAATAGGACTTTATGAGGACAGATGCCAGTTCTGAAACATTACTGCAGGATGTTTTGTATGGGTAGCCTTTAGCTCTGCAGTTAAATATCAGTTATTGTAGCTAAGAATAGTTCAGAGCCCATATAGTCTTTTATTTAAAAAAATGACGTTTTTACTGTAATGCAAAAGGGAAACAGATTTAAGTCTCAGACTGCTTAGTATTGCTTCTATTAAACCCAAATAAAACTCTGTCTTGTCCGCTTCATATTTAGTAGCAGTAGCACAGTGTCTTGGACAACAGGTTTATACGTCTGGTTGAGATTTTCCCACTACACTCTGGCCAGGTCTAAATTAAAAAGTTTGCTGTAGATACAGACTTTAAAATAATCTTCCCCTGAGCTGTGCTGGCTCTGCAGGCAGGCATAATAGACATAAAATTGCATTTCAGTCAACATAGCGATCAAATGAGTCCTGAAAAAATACTGCCAAGTAAGAAGGGGCTACTTATTTAACTGCTTTCAGTTCTTGCACTGGAAAAATTGAGATGCTGTTTATCTAATTCCCAGCTGGTGGGATGGTTAAACACCCTGAAAATGAAGCACCATCCTATCAAATGGCTGGCAAGGAGCTCTTAAGAGATTACTTATGACTGTGAAAATAGCTCACAGTACTGGGTACTTCTTTTGTAAGGAAAAATCGCTTTCATGGGGAGAGACTTAAATCCACCCACTCAGCAACCTGGTAGTCTGAAATCACTCTTTATTGGTCATGAAAGTCAGTGTCAGCACCAATAATTAAACTATGACCTTTAACACAAGGTACTTTTTTATCAACACTAGTAGACTGAAATAAGCTTAACCAGAGAATTTGTCCATTTTAAATCTTTCTTTATGCAAACTACCACCTCCGCGGGGAACTGCAGAGAGGGGCACTTCTAGCCTTATAGACAGGCACTGTCTATAGCACTTTGCAGTTCCCACCACTTGGCAGCAGGACACATCTGGGACAGACATGCAGCACAGTGTCCTGCTGCTTCAATTCCTCCTGTGTCTGAGGATCCACATAAAAGGGCATTTGCCTAGTGAACAGATCTGTTTTGCTGGTTGTAGAAGGCAGTCCTGGCAAGGCAACCACATTTGAATCATTGCAAATGGCTCAAAGGTACCTACTGATCATCCCAGGTATGGTTTATCACACTGTTTTTTCTTAAGGAGATACCATATGAAAATTAGACTTACGTTGACCTGCATCAGAAATTCTCAATGGTTTCCTACATCACCTTCAAGTACATAGATGCAAATCTGTAGAGGCAAAGTTTCTGATAGCACACGATTCTTAATTTTCATTCTGAGTTTCAAGTGCCTGGTTTTCTGCCTTCCTGTGCTCAATGATAAATACATCTGCATTTTAAAAAGAAACAGCTCAAAGAATTCTTCTCATAGGAGAGCTATTAAAAAGCAATTTGTTTACCA
Organism: Nesoenas mayeri; assembly: GCF_963082525.1. Lineage (NCBI taxonomy): Eukaryota > Metazoa > Chordata > Aves > Columbiformes > Columbidae > Nesoenas > Nesoenas mayeri. Next base: position 69,564,764 of record NC_137541.1, read on the forward strand.
GGGAGAAATACTACTGTTAAGTATACATCAGGCATAGTTCATTTTTGTGTTTATATTATGGTTGTCTTTCGTATTTCTATTCTTCAGCAAATCAGCTTGATAGATTCATTCTTTTTTGAGAGGCAGTCTTAGTCACTAGAGTCTGTTCACCAAGAACCATCTGTTCCCCAAGATTTCCCTCCCACACACCATGGTAGAATTACGCCTACAATGAGTTTCTTCTATTAGGAAAGAAATAACTCTAACAAGCTAGGTGACATGAGTCCCTAGGGAGACAACACAAGTACTCATGTCTTTGTTCATAATTATTATAAAGCATTTATGTGCAATACTCATTACTCAAGGACTGACTCTAGAGGGTAAGTTAACCTGTCTACTCTTCCCTCCAAGAATCAGAATTAAATTCTAGAAATGATGCTCTAAGCCACGGTGGTATGATCACAAGCAACAAATGAGGAAATCTGTCCAACTTCTGTTTCTCAATCACCCAAGAAACATTTAGGAGAGGAAATACTGTGTTTTGATTGTCTTCCCCTTCAAGCATAAGGGAGATGGTCTGATCACAAAGCCTGTGTCAACATTTGGTCAGGGCAAAGGGGAATAGCTCTATTGACATAATGTACTTCAGCTGAGGATACAGCTCTTATTTTTCTTTATGTGGAAGTTCATATTGAAGGTTTCTCTGCAGTACAATATCCACACTTAGTAAAGGAGGGCAGCTGGCTCAGAGGTTAACACACTGAACTGGGATTTAGATATATTTACCATCTTCAGCTCCCTGCTCCACACTCGTTGCTGATCTCCACTCTCTTGCTACAGTACCAAAAGTGGAAGACCTGTGCAAGAAGTAAGGATGGGGAGCTACTGAATAATGCTGTGCCAGTCCTCCTTCCCCTTCCACAACCTGGACCCTGATTTGACTGAGTGCATTTATGTATGACTTCAAGGTAATTCCCCGCAAATTCTTTATTCTGCCTCTGACATTTTTGTGATTACGCAGAAGTGACTTATCTTTCTGACTCAGATTCATCCCATCTACCTCACCTAAGTAAGTATTTGGGAGAGTCTAATCAGATTAAACTGAAAGAGCTAACAGATCTATTATAAAGGTATCATCTCACATCAAATACGTTACACCTGCCAAGAAACAAAAGTAAAATGTGGGCCTCATCTTGGGGTCCTTATCCAAAGCGCAGGATGCAGACAACAGACAAAAAGCTAGACTGCAGCCTGCATGACGCGTTCACGCTTACTAGATTCCAGGATCAAGTGCACCCTGGGTAGCTGTCACCTTTACTTAGTCACTCAAGCAAGAAGACAAATTGCAGTGGAGAAGTGAGGGAGTAAATACATGCCATGCCTTCAACAGAAAACAAATCAGGAAGGATGAGAAAACCAATTGCTGTTTTCAGATTAGTGCTTCTCTTCCATTTTACCTATAGACTATTTCCATTCAGTCTCTAAAGCAACCTGCTGAACCATCCCCTTGGGGGTGTGCCACTGGCCTTAGAGAAAATCTAATATCTTTTAACAAAATATTTAAGTTTTCAGAATAGAAGTGGCATTTCTTGGCATTAAATCTTTCCAGTGTTGCAGCTCAGAAGCCCTGGCATCTTACCAGTGCATGGGCTTGGCTATGCCTTTGGAGCTGAAATCCATCTAGTTTTGCTGTTAGAAGGAAAACTCATGAAAATAAGGGAAAAGGAGTGCTGACTAAATTAAATGCAATGCCTGTCTGAGGACAGGAGCACAAAACCAGGTCTAGGCAGAGAAATTATCCAGGGGCACAAGAACTACCGTGTAGCAGCAGTCCCTGCCTAACAAGAGCTTTAAGGGATATTTCAAAGAAAGATGTAAGTAGCCTGCATCAGGCATCTGGGAAATCACATCTTCCCAGTTAGGTCTCATCTTAGTTTACAGGAGGAAGGAACTGGTTTGCGTGATTAAGTACAATACCATCTTTCTATATATGTTCCACTTGTAATATTTTTTTTATGCATACAAATGTTTAGAACAGCTAGAAGACTCATTTCATTGCCTCAATAACAACATACACTATTAATCTCAAAATCTAGTTACTCTTTAGTAACATAGTCTTTCCTTCTTCAATGTTGAACTTGCTTTCATTTTCACTGAATCTCCCATTTTCTGGACACTGAGTTTACCTTATTTTAGTTTTATTTATTTTTAGCATAGATGTTTTTGGCCGGTCTGGTTTCATGTTCTGCTGACTCTCCTGATGCCAGGGATTTGAACATCTATTAGTACATAAACAATCTGTAGCCAGGCATACAAAGCTAACTGCTTTTCTAGAGAGCATCTACGTCCCAAGGAACTCACTGTTTCCAGAGGTATATGGTCCATGGTCCGTGGAAAGCAAATTTGAAGAAGATGGTCTCATAGTTATATGAGTGGCTAGGGAATAACACTGATTAAATGTCCCTGAACCTTCCAGATTAGATTTGAAGCAGAAGGGACAGAACGGTAACTAAAGGTCTCCAGACATACCTTCTGGATTGCAAATAGTTTTTGATTAAATATTCCATTAATACCTAACCATTACATAGCCTTTTACTTCAGTAAGTTATAAAGAAGAGCCATATAATTTTCAGGCGAGGAAACAGACACAGACATTTGAAGTGACTTATCCAAGGTCACATAACTAAGCAACGGAAGAACCAGGAGGAGAACCTAGCTATTTTAAATCCCTTTAAGAGGCAATACTCCATCCTTAACTGTTTCTTTTCTGAGAGCAGCTATTTCAGTGCCAAATTAACTTTAAAATCATGACTCTGACTAAAAGTCAAACTTATATTGAAAATAAAATACAGCACACACATGTTAAGCTTAAGAATATTATCTCTTTGTAACTGGAGCATAAGAAATTGTGCTTAACAAAGGCAGGATACATTGGGGTGAATAGTAACAAACTTGGGTGACAGGCCTGCGAAAGAATCTATTCTTTTTGTAGGAACCATGTGGTCTCCTCTGTCACTGAACATTGATTTTCTGTCTGACCTCCAGGAGACTACAGGCGTCCAGGGAGAAGGAAGGGTGAAGCAGAGTAATGCCACCCCAGAGAGTACCAGCCCTTGGGGAAATAATTAAAGGTGGAGTTATGCTTGAGGATGCCTCTCCTTGCCTCCAAGCAGGCTGGGAAGAACACTCTTTCCAACTCTAAGCTTACAAAGAAAGAAGGCTCTTCATGCCTTTCCACCCCTCCATAAACTGTTTTTGATACTTTCTAATCAGAAGCTAACATTTATCTGGAGGAAAACTGCCTACAGGCAGCAATCTTAATGTGTCCTGCAGAGTTAAGATAGTTGGGAAAAGTGGAAACTGCCACTTGGTTTCATCTAAAGAAAAGGAAAGCAGTGAAAACTTTCCTCAGAGGACACATCTGAGAGGGACCAAAGAGTGACTGATGTGTGACTGAGGCAGACACTGGCAAATGAAATAAATATATGTATAGCAACTAAGCCAGAAATCAAAGGAACCTTTTCAGCAATGCACAGTTCAACACAGAGGCAGTTGTGTCCACTCCCATTTGATACACTATGGATCCCAAATCAGAGCTGAAGTAAGAAGCGTAATGGTACACAAAAGTCGTTTACAGAAACAATCTCAGATCTCAAAAGCAGCTCTTCATGAGCTTTTCATATTGCCCATTTTGTGTAAATAGATTAGGCTAAATGTATGTCATTGCTATAAACAGCAGCAGGGAACCAATGCCTTAGGATTGCTAGAGCTTGTTTTTCATGTCCCCTTCAGCAGGAGGTTAATCTTTGCACTTTATTAAAGATATAAAAAAGACTTCAGTTTAGCCATACCTTTGGGCCTCTAGCATCAAAAATAGTTGCTCATGCTTGCAGGAATTGCTCAGTCCCCCACTTTTACGTTAAATAGTGAATCAAGCACCTTCTATAAAATATCTTTTTGGAACTTCCCAAGGAAGGTAACCATACATTTTATTTTGACAAATTACACATGGATGCATTTCTTCTGCAACTGATTCAGTCCAGCACAAAGGGTAATCTAACAGCATGTATGTCTGTCAAGTTGTAACTTCTACTTAAATTATATGCTTTCTCCTACTGTCACTGGGGAAATGTTCACCTTTGAATCAAAGACAATGTACAGATTCACAGAAACATGCCCCCATTTATGTGCACCTACTTCAGGTTACTCACTGCTATTTAAAATACACAATAGCACACATGGAGAGTTAATACCACATAGAATTGCCTTTTCAGTTAAACTGAAAATTTAATTTGAGACAATTTGGTTTTCAGCCTGGTTTCCAAGGAAACACTTCCAGCTACTATTGGTAGAGGTTACAGGTTGACTGTCAAGCCCACAATTTCCTTTGTTCCTGGTCCATCAGTTTGATTTCTTTCATCATCTGGTCTTCCCTATTGAAATACACACTAATATAGGGGGAAGGGTTTCTTAATATGGGCAAAATAATAACTATTTCCTAAACAGCCTCCCCAAAAGAGAGACACTAAAAGAGTAGTAGCAGTGATTAAAGGAAAATATATTAAATGAATATGTTTGAATTAATTTCAAACGTGATATCCAGATTTGTATATGTACAAGTCTGCACAATGTTGATAAATATCTACTGGAGATAATCTACAATTTTACTATTTATCCCTAACAAGCAGATGGACTCCCACATTGCCATTTTCAGGAGTACAAACACATTCCGAAAACAAAAACGAAACAAGGAAAAGCTTAAGAATACATGTGTAGGTTTTGAACCAAATGTGCCATTACTAAGGTGAGATTGTATAATCCTTTAGGACACCATTTTCTATAACTACAGCATTAGGAGATGATGAACACTGCAGAAAATCAATCACCGACATCATTACCTTTTGAAGGCAAGGAGCAATACACACTGGAGCACATATATAGGAGAGAAAACAGGTCCCAGCCCCACAGGCAGGCACTGACCTGGGTGGGAAGCTTGCTGCCTTGGACTGGTCCCTTCCTGGCTTTGTTTCTAACCAAAAAAGTAGTTGTTTCAGAGGAAGAGAGGTATCTGAATACTTTCATGCACGCAGAAATGAGGCCTTACTCATAATGCTAATGGAATTATACAGATTCAAAGATAAATCACTGCTGCTATTGCTACTTTTGGACTTATGTTCCTCCTCGCTTTTAATTTGTGCCTTTGCAAAGAAAAACATGGGGAATTCTGGTGGTTCCCCTCTTCTTCCAAGGTGGAAGGGGGTTGGACCCCCCACTTCTTCCCAGAACATTCACATAAGCCCAGACTGCAGTTATTTTTTCTCCTCTTTTACCTTTTACCAAAAGCTCTGTAGTGCCAGAAGGCTAGTATGGCTCTTTTTAAGGCCACCATTAATAGTATGCTTTGGATATCAGAGAAGATTTCTAGGAAGTATTCCCTCTCTGTCCAGTTAATACTCAGTCTCCCTTCCAAGCCATGTCAATCATAAAATAGTGACGTACAGGAGGGTATGCGTTTTTTTTTCCAATAGCAATATTTCATCTTTCCCTGGACTACAATATGCTCTTCTCCTTAAGTGCTTTGCACTGTGATTGCCCCAGCTCATGCATTCTCTAGTGCTCTCCTCTCCTCCCATTAACTGCTGAACGAAATGCAAATAGGAATGACGGGTGTTCTCAGGAGGATGGCTGAGAAGGAGCACAGGCTGGAGGTGCCAAGTTGGTACCCGATGTTGGCACCTTGTTTCACAGGATGCTGACAGAGTTAGCACATCACTGTAGCTTTGACAGCAGAGAGAGCCCATGTTCAGAGGCAGTGTTCAAGTAAGGCTCCTTGTGACCTGGATGGGGACAACTTCATGGCAGCACTGTTCCCACCTCTTACCCTCCTGACCTTCATGGACTCAGGAGACTGGGAGTTGACGAGTCCCACCCCTGGCACTTCCCCAGTGCCACCCAGACATGTCATTGCCTGCAGCAGCTCCCACAACACAGCATGCCAAGGTACTCCACACCCTCACTTGTGGGTAGTTATCGCTTTTTTTTAATTGTTCCAGGATACTCCTCCCTTACCGTCCTTGTTAATGTTTTGCTTCAGTTGTAATAAACACTATTTTATTACCCGTTTCCATTGCAGCAGGTGTGTGATGATGCTGGAAAAGCATAAGAGACACAGATGCTGGAGGGCTGGACCAGAGCAATGATGTGGGGTTGGACATTGCTCCCAGGACTTAAAGGCACTTGATCTTGAGGGAGACAAAGGCAAGGGAAAATCTCTGATGGACAGGATGGTCTATGGATTGCTGAGATGTTGCTTAGAAACCTTTTAGTTTAACTGGCATCCTAATGTTATCACTGACAGTACTCAAAGCTTGATTTGCTCCTGTTTGCACAATGAATTTTAAGTAATTCATGTGGGTCTGGGGGCTGATTTATCAAATTACAGCAGCATAATTAAAAATGGAGGTCCTTATAAATTCTAACATTGCTTCAATTTATTGTAGTGTGAATCCACCTAGACTAATTCAATTTAGATCACTTGGGATAACGCTGAAACTTTTCCAATCATGTCATCCAAAACAGAATGTCAGAACATCATAAGAGCTCACCTTTCTCTCCTGAACTAAACTAAGTGGAGATATTCCAATATTATGAAAAAAATGTGGAAAGCATAAAACCAGTATAATCATTTGATATTAATCAACACTGAAATTTCTAGAGAAATAAGAAGACATCATTTTGCTTAAAGCCTGCAGCAAAATTTGCTTGGTTGATAGTAAAGTGAACATTACATGGGTTCATTTATTTTAAGCATTTTGGTTCTCAGTGTGACATACTTTCTATCCAGACATGTGAGTGTATTTGCAGTGTACCTCAGGAGATGGGAGCATGTCCATCAATGAATTCCATTGTAGTTTATTATGGTTAATATTTTACAGCAAATTAGCATTAAATACACTCTTCTTTGATAAGATAACAATCTGAAGGCACCACCTTATCTTTCAAGGCTTCCAATAAAATGATAACCTTTGAAACGTGTCGGCTGCCCAATGTAAAAATGAAGAACCATCTCCATCAGGCAATTTTACAACTGATCTATACTGATCTATAACTTTATGACTGCAAGTTCTCATTATAGAGATATATACCACCTAAACCACTTCCAGAAAGACACAAGCAAAAGTGACAAAGTTATTCTATAGACCCCTATGTTGGGTTAGTTTAGCATATCAAGACATTGATGTAGTTCTGCTGGGAAGTCTTCCCACCTGGACAAAACCTGAAACACATAGCATTGCTTTGGTTAGTATCTATGGACTGCATGGCAACTATGCCTGCAGTGTACTTCAGCTGTGTATTTGACTTGCTGATTTGTTGTTTTCCTTTCTATGAGGCAATAAATTTTAAAAGTTCTATTTCTCTTTTTATCCCCCGGAACTGCTAAGGGCTCTCAGGCTAATATTAGGGCATTCAGGTAAGTGACACAGTATTTTACATGAGCAGACTGTGGCCTCAGTGTGCATGTGTTCTCCTAAAAAAATATAGCATCTTTTTTATCATTCACAGGTAGAGACAAAGAAACACAGAGTCGGAAGTGACCTCATGAGATTATCCTGTGTCCAAGGGAGATATCAAACTCTGACCCTGTGTAATATGGGGTTCATGTTACAGCTGTAGTTGGAAGACACAAATGTACTTAAACTGGTTGATTTGTTCAGATTAGAGTGCTAGTTGAAATCTTATTCTACTCTGAAACAACAATTTCAGTGCTCATAGTCCCTAGTGAAATACATAAACATAGGAGATAACCAGTTCATACAGGTTAGGCAGACCCAAACAATAGCAATTAAAATAGAAACTAAAAGAGAAGGATGGAAAGGCAAGAAATAAGTTTCTAGCATGGTTGCCCAGGTGCCAGGGAGGGAGGCATACAAAAAATTCTTTGCCTGAGGGAGGGAGAAAAGAGAGCAAACAGTTAATCCCATTTGGAAAAAGGGCAAGCAGTCAGGAATAAGAGATGTGTATTATGCCAAGGGGGAGAAAAGGCACACAAAGGGGTATGGAATAAAGGACTTGCTTCCTAAAGGGAGAAGGCCTTTCAAGTGAGCTGGCTAGGTCCTCCTGGACATCCTTTTACTGGGTACAAATTTGATCAGTATCCATGAGAGTAAACATTAGATGAGTTAGCAATGTCTTATAGAAGGTGGTTGATACTGCTGTAAAAACGCTATTTTAAGACTTTGTTTCTAACAAGGGACTGATGTGAACAATTGAGACAATTCTTCCCCTCTACTAAAAGTGTTGCCTTACTTAAAGCTCAAAAGATAGCAAGGAAGATAACGGCTGCCTCTTGCTTTGCTTTGCAAAGTAGGCTATTAAAAAATCCAGCACTTGCCAGGGCATGGGGACCCAGCCAAAGAAAACAGTACAACAGTCTCTCAGCAAGGTGGACAGTGTAATGTGTACGGACCAGGGGACAGAACACTGCTCAGCAGCACATTTTCGTGTGATTGCTCAGTCTTCTCATTTCAAGCTTGACATATGTCCAGCCATATGTGCGGAGCACACCATTTGAGATAACTGTCAAGTTAAGATATAACCAAACATTCTCCTTCTGAACATACTTGGCCAGCAGCTGTTCCAGCAAATCAAATAGTCAGGAAAGCAATTCAGGCAGCCCTCTGGGCAGGCACAATCAGAGTGGCTAGCCTTAAATTAATCAACAGTGGCTGTGAAGGTTGTCTAGCTGTAAGTGCTACAGGCAAGTTGCTTTATTTTGGTTCTCCAGACTCTGCATACAAGTGAAAAAGCAGGAAGGTGCAAACTACCAGCTGTGTATGATGAACAGCATGCTCCAGCCCAAATCCAAGATACAGGATGTACGCTCATTTCTTCCAACTTTCACAAACACTGCACTTAAAACTCTAGGTTGCTGACAGGAAAGCATACAGCTCTACCACCCTGTTTAAAGTGTGACCTCAGCTGTGTATGCTGAACAGCACGCTCCAGCCCAAATCCAAGATACAGAATGTACGCTCATTTCTTCCAACTTTCACAAACACTGCACTTAAAACTCTAGGTTGCTGACAGGAAAGCATACAGCTCTACCACCCTGTTTAAAGCGTGACCTCTGAAAGAGGGTAAAATTAGCTGTGGAAGTGTGGATTGGTGAGGAAAGAGAATCGGGAAACATGGTTGGCTATCACCTGAATGTGGTGATGGCTCATTCTCAACAGGAACACAGTCAGAAGGGTCTCAATCTCATCAAATTCATCTCTAATTTTTCCCCTTTTTGCATTGGCAATGATGTCCTAAAACCGTAAAGAATTGATGTACTGTTGACTATAATCGCTGATGTATATGGGAGGGACATGTGACATGACAATGCTGGGAGCTGAAGGAGATACATGAAGAAGGAACTGAGCATATGATGGCTATAAGGTTCTACAGGTCATTAAAGAGAAAACAGAAGTACAGCTGGGCACAGGATTTGGGTCAGAGTTGACTTGAAAATGTAATGGCACAGCTAGAATTGCTGATATTATAGTGATCTGTGATCAAAACCTTCCCTGGATATTTCTGGGGCTAGTGGAAAATAGGAGTTGCCAGGCCCAAAGCAGGAAACGCTGCCTGTCAGAAAGAAATGGAAGAAGTAATAGGGGAAAGGCAGAAAGAATAGTAATCTTCCAGGCTTCAAAAGGAAGGGCTGAAAAGAATAATTTTGGAAGAATGACAAAATGATTTACTGCGTCCATTGAATCTCACGGTCTCTGTGCTGCTAAGAATGGCTACTGTCCTCTCACTCAATGTACCGTGCACATGGAAAAAAGTGACAGAGAAGAATCTAATTACCATTCCCTAAAGACTCAGAGGCTCTCCATTGACAAAATTCCATCAAAATCATACAGGTACTACATTAACAATTTTTAAGTGCAGTAAACTTGACTTATTTCTTATTTCTTTGGTATTCAGCCTACACTGTACAGAGTCCTGATGTCCTTTGGGTGTTGTGGCAGATGCACCCACCTCACTAAGGCCGAGGGCTTTCACACACCACAGCCACTGGCTCTTTTGCATCCTTATTTTCACTCCTTTTGCACCCCACCGTGGTGGGCATCACATACACACCTTGGTTATGTGCCAACCATCACATACCCACCAGGGTACAATGACCCAAGTCATGTATACCCCTTTGGCAGGGGAGCAAGAGAGGCAGGACCACTTGGTCAACAGGCAGGATCCCTGGTCAGTGCGGCACCTTGAACCAGAAAAGCTTCTGGACTATGCCCACATATGACCACAATCAGATCTGACCAGGCTATAAATGGGGTCTCTGCTGGAGACCCCCTTTGAGTGGTCTTAGAGCAGTGGGACTGTGATCACAATCTCCCCACTTAGACTGGGACGCCATTTAAAGAAACTTCCCAGCATTGAGTGCCCTCACCTCCCCCTGTGGATATATCCCCCTTCTGGATATATCTTTGAGCGAGCCCTCATCCCCACGCCCGGACGAGCTATTATATCGACTGGGTACCCTCGAGAGAGTTTCCCCTTTTGCGAGTGAGCATGTGCGTGCTTTGGATCATCATTTTTATGTGTCATCATGTAGTATTAATACCCTGACTGGTACAACAGACTTGTAGGGTGTGTGAAATGTTGGAGTGCTGAATGATTTTGGATTGTCAGTGTTTTCATTTGTTTCTGCTGTTTGGTTTGGTGCTGTCATGAAATAAAGTTTGTTTCATCTTATCCTTGGTTTGGATTAGTTTTGGTGCACTTCTGTAACAGACCTCACTACCAAAACTGACACATTGACTTTGATCACAGTTTGTATTTCTGCTCATGCTGAAAGAGAGACAAGCAAAATCAGCACTTGGGATTTGCAGCAGACATCAAGCTTTTAAAGGATCAAATATACAGGATTAAAAATATTAGAATGAGAGTAATATCTACCGAGAACATGCCACAATGTATTTTTAGTACATATGTGTCTTCACATATAGGAGTTTTTCCCTCCTCTGAACTTCCATGCATTGATCTCTCATGCGTCCTTTCTTAGTATAAATCCTTCAAATGGATTACATTTAAAGAACTACTTATTTGACGCTTGGAAGAGATGCTAAAGCAATATTTTGGTACATATTTATAGAGTTATCAAAATCTTCTATTTATTCCACACAGATTAAAACAAAAGGTGGTAATGTATTTTGATAATTGATACGAAATGGTGAAGACTATTACTTTAAATCAGTGTAAAAAGAGGAATCAAAACCTGATTGTCCTTTCCTTAATGAACATAGCATAAGATGTGTTCAGAGAAAATCCCTTACTTGAAGAACTTGTATGGTGACAACATACAGAAGATGGATGAAACAAAAAGGATGGAGATGAAGAAGAGACTCTTGTCTCTCAATCCTTTGAACAAATCTGTATTTTCTCTGCTTATTTTTCTGGATATGCCTAGCCAAGTTACACATCCCTCTTATAATTCTTACCTATAATACAAATTGTCTCCACAGGTTATGTTTGTATTTTCTCTTTATAACAAGAAACATTAATAGTTACATGTATATGTATTTATGGTTCTCTGCCCTTTTTGCCAAAAAACAAAGCCAAAAACAACCCAAACCCACCTCCTCTTTTCAAAATAACAAGCCCTGTTTTCACAGAGGAAGCTCTGGGTATCTCAGAGAAGCCATGTTGTGGGTTTAGGACTTAGGCCTCAAAAAGATGCACCATTCTCCTAATATCATGCATGTGTAGAGTGTGTGACACGGTAGGCAGTCAAGTGATAATGACAGTAATATTTTACAAGAAGTTACTAGCTCCATCTCAATGTTCTTAGAAACCTGAGTAACTTGAATAGTGTACCTAGAAAGCTGAGCTGCATCTTGGGCAGGAAGTTTGAGAGAGAAACCACCTGGCAAGAGCATAGTTGAATAAGCAGCCACACGAATGAGTTCTAAAACACATCCTGGTTATCTTTGACTGTGCAATGTGCAATTCTGTGGCTGGGTAAGAGCTTCTACCCTCAGCGTAGAAAAAGATGTCATGGCTTAGTATTCTTTCATTGGTATTTTCTTCTCCATGTCCCACACACTTGTAACAGCTTTTTTAGCTTTAGGCATTCAAAAGCAAGAATTATTCAGTCTAAAATGCTGCCCAGATTAGGCTAAAGACTTAAGAGTAAATGCATATGTGCTTAAAGTACCCTCATTCCTTATGAATGCCTAAATTCAACTACACATTCCCACAGACAGTCCAAGCCTCTTCCCTGCCTTCCTGTCTTCTTCTACCAGCGTTTGACGGCCACATCATGAGCTGAACTGCTACAAGGAGGAGTGACATTTTCAGCCAGAAGGTGTGTTTTTCTGGTTATTGCTGCCAGATTTGGGGGCTGTTTTTTGTGCAGGGAATGGTGACAGTTGCCTGTGGGTTTTCAGTCAGACCAGTTGCTTTACCTGATTTGCTGTAGCTACATATAAGGGCTAACAGTAGCATATGGGAAATCATCAGATCATGTGGCACATAGAGAAACCATCTTTTTCGGCAGAGTCAGCAGCGACTTTGATTGGCTCAGGTCAATCATGAAACTGCACCCTTTAAGTAAATGCCTCTTTTAGAAGCTAAAGCTAGGGAAGATTAACCCTGCTCTTAAAGGTCTTTGGGTTAAAGCCACAAATCAGAACTCATGAGACAGAAGCTTCTTTGCTTGCTTTCTGCTGACAGGCTGTGAAGCTTGACACAGGTCAATTAAATCTTGCTTCAGGAAAATCCCTAAGCAGGTATTTTATTTAAAGCATGTTTGTTGTGAGCGGAACTCACTGCCAAGTTTCATTTTAGGTCGGCTTTTGACACACTGGGTCTGGAAGCTGTAAAACTGTTTTGTCCTTCATTAAAATATGGAATATAATATTATTCAACAGAAGGCGTAGACTGAAATTATGATTCATTGTCCTGAAGAAAGTATATGAAGTTCTGATATGTATCTTTCACATCTCTAAATTAAAGCAGGTGCATATCTCCTTCACTGAATCAGACCTTTAATCACATCAGGCCTCCACTATGCCATTGACACCTTTGGTTGGAAGCTACCTATTAGTATTGTTTACAGCACTGCAACTTTTTTAATCCCTCTGCTGCCAATCGCTTAGTGTCTTCACTATCACCAATTGCAGTAATTCCTACAACCTAAGGGACCCCTCCAGGATGTGCCTGATGCACTTGGAAGTGCTTATCTAAGATTTGGTTAGTGAGTGACCTAGAAACTTCTTTGCTCTGAGCACTGCCCATCAGCGTCAAGAGAGTAAAAGCCAAGAGATGTATAAAAAGACCAGGGAAAGCTACCAGGCCTCAGGAACACAGAGATACATAATAGGGTTATTCCTCCGTTTCCCTTCTCCAGCTTCCTAAGTCAGATATTATTTATCAAAGCACTGCCAGTTATCAGTAGTGTAGCATAAAGAATGCAATATAACCTGGAGATATTATTTTCGTTGTTTTTTAGGTATTAAACAGGGCGGGTCTCTAGATAAACCCCTAGGGAATTCTACCTATAACTGGCCTCCAAGCAGAGTTTGAACCATGCAGTCTGTCTGTCCGGCCAGATTTCTTTTCCCCGTCTTAACTGTAACATGCCAATTTGGATGTTGGAGTACTGTTGGAGACTACACTGAAAGCTTTGCTAATGTAAATGATATCCATGGCTTTCCCCTCATCCACGAACACTGTTACTTTATCACAGAGCACAATCAGGTGCCAAGGATAGCATGGGTAAATCCATGCTGACCATTCTCAGTCACCTTGTTCTTCTTGTATCAGAAATGTGTTCCAAGAAACCATGACTTTTCCAAGGACAGAAGGGAAACTGCCTGGTCTTCAGCTACCTGAGTTGTCTCTCTTGATCTGATGATGGGTGCAACATTTACCTTTCTCCAGCCATAAGTGTTCTCTATAATCACTAGAAAGCCTGGAGGCTTCTCAAATAAATGAAATACATAGGTTTTCGTATTCTCTTTGCCCCTCTGGCAAAGAAATTTGCTGTAAAACATACACAGCATTAATGAAGTCACCTTCCTGGAGATCATAGTAAGAACAACAGCTTGGGAACTGCCCACACACAACAGGGAGTCAAACATTAGGGAGACAGTGTGTCTTTAAGCATGGATACAACACAGTAAGTAACAGAGCAAGTTTTTTAAAAGGTTATGTCCTTTATGAAAGCATTATCCTAAAAAAAAAATCACATAAAAGTGTTTTTTCCTGCTCCACTGTTGAAAATTTTGTCACATTTTGTATTAAAATGCCCCTTTCAGACAGCACTGAAATTATTTGTGGGTGAATAACTCAGGCGGTTAATTCCTTGGGTGTGGGTGCACATGTAATGCCAGAATTAGTACAGCTGTATTCACCTGGTCTTCTGAAACATGACCTTATCACTTGGTTAAGGGGTAGTCACTGCAGAAAGCAATATGATATAAACTTTTGTTACCTTAGTGCACCCCTATAGTGTGTTTTTACAGCCTAGTTTACACTTGAATAACTTCAACAGTAAGTGAAGATCTTTTAAAAAGGTTTAAAGAGGTCAGACTGAGATGTGTTACAGGCAGGATTATGAAGCTTTCAAGTGAGGAATCTAACTAGATGCTTACAGTCTGTGTTACCAGTTTTTGATGTATCTGTCATTAAAAAAATGCCAGTTTAAACCTGAGATGAGTACAGAGCCCTCTGGGCACCTGATTTTTCAAGATGCTTTGACTATCAAAGAGAACCTGTATAACTTAATTCTTGCTTGATCTGAAGGGGAAATTTTCAATGAAATGAAGAAAAAAAATTATCACCAGAATAGAAATTTTCACTGTAATTTTGAGTTCTGGTTCTGCAATTTAAAAAATAAAAATCTGAAATAATATTCAAAATAAATATATCCTTCTGAATAAAAAATGTGAATTGCTATTTTAGAAAAGAATTTTAGAAGAGATCATCCCAAAATATTTCAGGATGGGTTTTTTTTGGTGGTGTTGTGGTAGTTTGGTTTGGGTTTTGGGAGGTTTTGTTTGTTTGTTTCTGTTTGTTTGTTGGGTGTGTGTGTGTGTGTGTGTGTGTGTGTGTATGTGTTTTGTTTTGTTTTCCTTTTTAGGGTCATTGTGCAGGGAGCTTTACCAAAGCAAACCAGTTAATTCAATACAAAAGTGCATTTTGTTTGTCCTTATCCATGTTTTCTTTGACAAAAAACATTTTGGTAGGTTTTTTTTCCTTCCCTAATAGGAAGATTTTGACTGTTCATCATAAAAATTTGACTATAAATATGAAATGCTTGTAGTATTACAAAAACATAATGCTTGTAACACTCAGCTTGGAGCCAGATCGAGGCTCCTGTTTTGGTGAGCTCAGGAGCAGTAAGAAGGCTTGAAAACAGAGTTTAGGGGTTTGCAGAGACCAAATCAAAATAAGTGACTATGCCCCTAAACTAAGCTCTTGAACCCCACTTTTAAGACAAAATGTCAGCAAAAAGAGACAACTAGCAGACTAGACAGGAGAGATGAGAAGAAAACACATGATAATGCAGATTAAATGTACACACATAGTTAGCAAGTATCAAAGGTTTGTTTGGTTTTTAAACAAGCAACATGTCATTGTTTGTTTATGTTATTATTAAGTGCTACTTATACTGCAGCAGTGCCCAGAAGTTCCATCTGGACACAGCAAGCTCAGTCTCTGCCTTTAAACCTTGGTGCAAGCAAACATGGACAAATGCAAGTTACTAGAATCAGTAATTTATCTTCTCAAATGCACACCTCCAGCAAACTGAGAGAAAAATCATAACCATATGATAACAATAGATTTTTGGTAAATTCCGCCATTCTAGTGACCAAACATGTTTCTTTTTACCACATTTATAATTTGCTGTGTGTTGCAGTGATGCATCTATCTTGGTCTCAGTCCAGGACCTTTATCCTTTGTTATTTCCCCTTGTGCATCCTCTGTCGCTCTGCTGTTCTCCAGTACTATGTTTTTATAATTTTGTGCTCTTTTAAGTATTTCAGCGTGCTGACATTGTGGGAGCAGATTAACACTGGCATCAGCTGCCTTCCCAGCTCTGACTTTTCCAGTAAGTACCTAATGCTGAATGGGTTACCAGTTCTCCAAGCTCAAGTTTTTGACCCTAACAATTTACTTTTTGGCACACCTGAACACTTCCACTACCACTGCTCATCACATGCCTGCTGGGGTATTTTAGGAACTGATGGGCAAACTAGTTACTTAATCCCAAAGTTTAATCATTCTAAATTTTCTCTTTCATATCAAACACTTGGCAAAACTCAGTTCAGTCTGTATCAATGCAAGGCAAGATTCTGTCAACTCTTCAGTGGCACCTGCTTTGATGCAGCCTCCTTGAGTTTAGGATAAAACAGACCCAAACTACAGCACAAGACTAACATAGCAGTGAAAGAAGCACCAACTTTCTTCAAAAAGAAAGAAAAAAAAAAGAATAATACAAGGCTTATAAAATATTTGGCATCTCAAGATCAAGATTCTTCTTCAGGTACCTCAGGATAACAGAATGTTAGGGATTGGAAGGGACCTCAAAAGATCATCTAGTTCAATCCCCCTGCCGGAGCAGGAACACCTAGATGAGGTTACACAGGAAGGCATCCAGGCAGGTTTTGAATGTCTCCAGAGTAGGAGAACCCCCTGGGCAGCCTGTTCCAGTGCTCTGTTACCCTCACTGAGAAGAAGTTTCTTCTCAAATTTAAGTGGAACCTTTTGTGTTCCAGTTTGTAACCATTACCCCTTGTCCTATCACAGCCTCCACCAGCTCAATCCACATTAGTAACCACAGTAGCTGCCCGGTCATTGTAGACTCACTTATAAGCCACTGTTACTTTGCTTGCTGCCGATTTGCAGGTGTTTTAACTTCCTTTGGTTAGGTGACATAAACACACAGGACCATAAAAACACAGGAAATCACATAACTCCTTCTCAATAGAAGTACAGGCACAAGCTGTGACTGCCAGGCAGGAACAGAGATGCATGAAACCCTCTCAAATTGACAGGGGGTGCCACCTGGCATGGTGTGACACATTCAGTCCCAAAGGTACACCTTGGAAGCAGTCAGCTTACAGTTAGAATTTTTAAAGTGGGAGCTTATAGTAACTAAAGAAATATAGGATCAAAAATCAGTCTAATAATAGTGTTCAACAGAGTGTATGAGCATGCTTTGTTTTTAAAAACATTTATCTAGACCAATAACCCTTTTCCTATGCCAACTCCAGATCAAACTGGTCACAAACAACAGGCTCTGGACAGCCACCTCCGTATCCCAGAGTATGGCAGTGAATCATTCCTGTTCACAGAATTAACAGAGTTCCCCTCTACAAAATCAGACCAGCTCAGTCTGAATGTTTAGCTGCATTCAGTCAGTTGCTGTTTCTAATCACATAATCATTCACATTTAACTATGAATGGAAGAG
Source organism: Nesoenas mayeri (assembly GCF_963082525.1). Lineage (NCBI taxonomy): Eukaryota > Metazoa > Chordata > Aves > Columbiformes > Columbidae > Nesoenas > Nesoenas mayeri. Next base: position 69,582,214 of record NC_137541.1, read on the forward strand.
CTACTTTGCCACAGTAGATTTTATTTCAAGAAGCAAAATTAATTTACAACAGGCTAACACTAGTAATAGTCCCACCCTCAGGTCCCTTAGAAGAAAACAAAAGGCCTAATACTGGTCCCCAGAAAATTACCAAAACCTGATTTTCACACTTGGGTTTCTTGGCACAATTCAGACATTTTGATTTGTGTAAGCAATGATGTGACTGAAAACTTGACTGTTTTTTAAGCGTTGTCTCTAATATATTTGGTGGTCCTACTGGGTTTGGTAAATGAAATAAAAACAATAAACTGCATTTGCTAGGGTAAACTGCCCTCAAAGGTGATCTTCAGCCAACCTTTAAGCTGTCTGATCTCCTGGAGGATCAATTTTAGGGTCAATTTTCTGGTACATAATGTAGCAGTCAGTATCTGTACAAATGGCCTTATGAGCGCCTTCTGGCAATCATGGCATTCTGCTATCCAGGGATACCTTGAATTTGTTTTCACTCTTCCAGCCATAACTCAATGCCAGGGACTGAGAGAAGGCAGATGCATGAGCCAGGGACTCCTCTTTGCAGGCAGGTCACCTAGAAGATCAAATGCTCTGAACTGTGCATACCAAGATATACCACCGTGTCACAAGTGGGATCTCTATTAGAGGTCCTAAGGCTCAGAGTATTCTCCCCAATCTCCCCAATATTTTAGCAACATTGTAGAGGATATTAGTCAGTCATCAGGTCTAAGGATTTTGACTGGGAAATCAAAACAAATAGTCAGCTGCCAGGTAAGAAAAAATCACAGGCAAGGAAGTCTAGGGTTAGATTTTGGAAAACAGAAGAGCTTGCTTTAAGAAAAAATGGAAGAAACAGCTGAGGATAGAATGTAATAAAATCAGACATGAAGGATGAAATGTGAATTAACTTTATATATCGTTGAATGACCAAATAGCAAGTTCTGCTCTTTGGGTGTTGACTGATAGCTCCATTACTGACTCATTTAAGAAAAGGATAAGCCTCCATTCTTAACTGTGGTTGGCAGACCAACAGAGGTTACCTGAGGTTAGGTGTCCTTTTTCAGCCCCAATTCAAAGCAAAGCACCCAAGCCTGTGTAGGAGCTCTTGTACACAAGCAGCTCTGTCGGTGTCCAGAGCGGTTCTGAAGTGCAACAGCCCAAAAAGGAATTGTGCCAACTCGCACACGTCAAGAGCCAAGTCACAGGCTCCAGCAAAATGACAAACATTGTTTAAAAACATGTTTGCTGAAGGCCTTGTTGGTGAATGGGTCACTTGGCAAAATTGTGAACACAAAGCATGCTGTGCAGCTGCCTAAAAGCTCAGCTGTCCTGAGTGCCTGAGCAAAACTGGGATACAGGAGAAATCAGAGGGCTACATAGATGCCCAACAGGACTTCTCTAATGATGTTGTTCCATGGCCTTGGTGCCAGCAAAAGCTGCTGGGAAACAGCCCTGATTTCTGCTACTGATGTAAACTCTTGAGCCCATGGAGTGGAGCTTTTCTCTTTAATGCTCTTTGTACTTTTCATGTCCTCTTTGAAAACGTAATGCTGAACTATTCACCACCACTCTCCTCTGTGTCACATTTCTTCCATACCTCTAATGCACACTCTCTCACTCCCTTGACTTTAGCCACTTGGGATATGCAGACTGCAGTGGTGGTGATGCTGAAAGCTTTCTGTTGGCAAGGAGATCAACATCCAAAAAGGGATAATTTTGTAGATGGAGAGAAGTCTGACTAGCATAAAAGTGAATTTTGTGGATTAGAGAATCTAAATCTTCCTTTTACTCACTTGCAAAAATCTAATTTAGGATGCAATTTCTATTCCCAGCTTGATGCACAAGGTCAAGTTCAGATGCAGTCTGAAGATGCAAAAGAAGTGGATGAGAGTCAGCAGTACCAATAAAACCATTGTTTCTTGGTTTTCGTAGCTTCCAAACCCAGAAACTGTCTAGTTTGCTTATACTCCAAGGCTTTTAGGATAGACTCAGACAGTATTGGTTTCCCAAATATAGAAGAGTGATTAACTGCATTTGCATTCCTGTATCAAGCTCTTCTGGCCATGTTTAAATCACTATCACCTGAAGTTGAAATATTGGCAGTCAAATCAAACTCATATGGGCATTTTTTTCTATAAGAACCAAAATTATCCAGAGCAAAAATAAAATCCAACACAATGACATATAATTGAAATCACAATTATAAATTACTTATTTGGGTCCATCACATTTTTTAAATCCATCCTTCATGAAATACTCAACCAAAGCTAGAAGAAGATACCAAGAGAAATTCTACTGATTTCAGGAACCAGGCATTGGCTGCAAGCCAGAAAGCATGTATGCATGAATGCAAATTCAAACAATGTTATGAAGATCCTTTAAAGTTGTGATTCAACTGCAGTCTGAGTTTGCTAACTCCATCATTAGATTCCCTCTTTCTTCTGTAAGCCATACTTGCGCATTAAAGAAAAAATATTGTGAAGTAGATATAGGCTACAACTGTCCCAAAATATCGCTGCTTATGGAGAACTAAAAATGCATTCCATTTTACATATGGTAGCAAATGCAGCCTGACTGCAACCTCTAAGCTGTTACTGACAAGAGAAAGATCTTACTTTTGATGTTTTTTCAAATTGCATCATTCTAAATGTACCGCCTGCTCATTTGCTTCAAGGGCCAAACTTTCTTTATTTTGTCATTTATCAGCTGGCAGAATTCATCATTGCAGACATCAGCATTAACACATAAATCCCTTGGCATATCCATCATTAAATAACACAAAAATGGCTAGCTTGAAAGAGAATACCTTTATCCATATGTGTATTTGTGTGTATACAAATGTGCATATAGTAACTGGACTGCAGAGCTCAGTTTTGTGTCTACTACATATGAAGCTTGCCCCTAGTGTTCCTTCTATAAAATAATGTCTCTGACCATCAGAATTCTCAAAGAACTGCATAAAATTGACTATGATATTTTTACAAATTTAGCAGAATACTTGAATATTTTTATTTAAACTTGTGTGTAAGTCTCATCAGATATCTAATGTGAAACTGAGAGATTTATCCTTTCTTTTTATTTTTTTTTCCTTTATTTCATTAGCAACATATGCATTAGCATATAATTGGCTAAAGGGATTTTTCCGGAATGTTTATATTTGAGGTACTGTATTCTGCTCTGGAAGTATCGTTGTTTAGATCATGATCTACTTAACATCATGAAGTGATTTGAAGTAGAAAAACCAACCAACCGAAAAATCCTTTTGAAATCTAATGATTTATTGTGATTCCAGTCCACGCCAAGGAACAGCCGTATGAAACCAAGAAATAAAAATACAAATGAAGGCCAACTTTTACATATTATTCTGCAAGTGGTGGGTATTTGTGTAGAATGACATGCAAGACAGAAACCATTAACTCCCTCTTGCAGCTGAGCAAGTAGGTGTATAGAAAGCTGACCTTCAGGCAGAGATCTAGCTTGACCCTTTGCACAAGACATATTTTCTGTGCATGCACCCAGCAAAGATCACACACAGCTTGTGATAAGAGACTGGTGAGAGAAACAGAGTTCCTGCACAGTAGGGTGGCAAAGCAGCACTCTGCTGAGATGGCAGCTGCTGCCAAGCAGGTGGCCTCAGGTCAGGCAATGGTGATGGGCCACCATACTTCATGCTGGGTTTGTCTTGCAAGTGCTTGAGCACCTGGACAAGCATCAGTGTTACTGTAATTCTGCTGGTCCCAGTGGATGTGCCACATCAACACGTCTAAGAGCTGTTTAGAATGAAAGATGAGGAATCTTATGTGTCAGGTTTTGACACCAAAAAATTTTGGTTCATAAAATGAAAGAAGCACTCTTGAAATGATATCTGAAGCTCTTTTGCCTTCAATAAATTACTCATTTGAGAATAATTCACCTTGCTTCTATATTTTCATTTATCACTATCTCCTTGTTTTTCATTTAGTATTTTATGTCAATTAAACAATCTTAATTTCATTGTGATTTATTGTGTAACTATTCCAAGTAATGTATAATCGGAGTAAACTGAAAATTGCAGTCTAATTTAAAAAATAAACACACACAAGTTGACTTTACTATTGCAAATACCCCCAGGAGCTGAAGTACCAAAGACAGTTTGTATAGCTGGAGCATTAAGCTGTGAACACTCCTTGGCAGTGACAAAACTGAGGTTTGTATTCTGCACCACCTAGCAGAGCTTGTGACCAGTAGACAAACAGCAGACCTCAAAGCTTGTCTGTATTTCAGCAGTATCACTTGTAAAAAAAAGACAACGCATCACACAATCAGGTCATAATCCTTTCTAGAGCTTCTAGGTACTGTGAATTCTGCTTTTAAGGGACAACATCAGCAGGAAACATTTTGATAACGTCAGAGAACTGCACCTGCAAGTGCCTAGAGCGTGACGCTTCACAGAGAGATTAAAGCAGGAGTACAAGAAGAAGCCATGTAATAAGGGACCCAGCTTCTCCCAGTGGGAAATGCCTTTGTGAAGGGTCTGAAGCACAAGTCTTATGAGGAACAGTTGAGTCTCCCTCCTCTGGGGTTCAAAACCCAGCTGGACATGGTCCTGGGCAACTGGCTCTACCTGACATGCTCTGAGCAGGAGGTTGGACTAGACAATCTCCAGAGGTCCATGCCAACCTCAGCAGTTCTGTGATCCTGCAAAAAGGGGGAAAGATAGGAATGTGCAAACAAGTTAGAAAGGAAAGAGATTTGCATTTTCAGGCTTATAAAAAACTAGCTGAAACTACAGTGAATAGAATTATTTTTTATGTAATAAAGGACACTACAGAGGTTTTGTCATATTCCCTATTGATTAAAATAAGAGATGAAATTCCTGGGAATAGCTACTGTACTCTGACAGTATCTAAGACTGATCTTAATTAGAAGACAAGAAAGAGACTTTATTTTCCCCTGAAAATGGAGAACAGTACCTCTTTCAGACTCTTGATATTGGTGGCTGGGAGGAACAAAGAATTACTCAGGCCACAGGGATGTCTACATGATGTCATGACACAGGCAGAGAGCAAGAGGGAAATGAACAATTCAACTGGCCAAAGGAAGAAGAAAGAGTTTAGAGCTTGTTCTGCAAAATAAAATATTAGTGCTGCATGCCTTCAAGGAACTGCACAGAAGAGAGTATAGGATGGGCAGTTCTCATACTTAACCTCTTCTGTTCTGCAACACAGTTAGGACTGAGGGGTAGAGAATAACCCCTGTGTAGTTCAACCGATAGTGATCAACAATTACTTTGCCATTTAAATAAATGACCATGGAAAAAAAAAGAGTAATATCTAAGTGAAAGATTAAAGACTTCTGTTACAGACTGTCTTAAATGAGGCCTAACAACTCTTCTCCCATGCTCCTAAAACCTTAATGAAGATTAATATATTTAGCAAAATTTGGGATAAGCAGGAAAGCATCATCTGATCACCTTGATACAGGAGAAATGAAGAATTCAACAGGGCTATATGACAGACACAAGGGTTTTGACTTTAAATCAGGCGTAATCCTTTTTATAATTTGAAAGTCATGGTGTTGATACATTCGGATGGGCTCTTTGATCACCCGGACTACTTCTGTCCTTTCTGCTCATGACCTTACCAGGCCTTTCATTCAGTTTGAAAGACTTTTTGGACAAAGATCTGTGCTTGCATAGCTATGGCTCCTGAATGCCAACAGAAGGCAAATAAAATTTATCATATATCAATACCAGAAAAGAAGGTTTCCAAATGTTATCTCTGATAGCCTCTGCATATCTGCTGTCTTTTTTTTTTTCTCTATTTTTTTCTTCAGGATCTCTTCCTGTTTTCACATTACTGCAGCCTTTTATTAGTCCTTTTATCTTCTGAGTCAGCACAGTTTATCCTCCATTACTAAGATTTCCACTGTTGTCACCATTATGTCATAAACTTATTTCCTTACTCTACTGTTCCTGACCCATTTCACTCTCTCTGCCATCTTTGAACTTAGCTGATGTCTCTCCTTCTGATTGTCGTGAAGTTCATTGTAACATCTGATAGCCAAAACATTAGTCCTTTATTCAGTAATATCACTAACTCATTATTTAACTGCTTCTTCTCTCTGTCTCTGGATGTCTAATTTGCATGACAATCCAGTCACCCACATTTTCTCTCAAACTTCAGTAAAAAAATGAGGGCTCATCTTGTGTGAATGGTGTATAGATACGTCCCCACATTTTTTTTTCATGCCTGCTTTTATGTGTACATAGAATATTACAGAACCAATTTATGGTCCTAAAAAGTGGGGTATAGACACAGCAAAGCATTTTCAAATATGCAGGTGTTTTCAAAATGACTGTTGATCTGAGGTGCTCCATTTCTAACATTTCTAAATTAAAGTATCCCAAAGGGAATCAGTCTGCAAAGATGAATCAGGCTCACCAGACACATTGGAAATTTTTAGCAAAGAAATACTTTATATACAGAAAGGTATAGTTATTATTTCTGATACTGCCATTAGTCATATATAAATGTAAATAAACACACACAGCAAAGGAGATTTAGTGTTGTTCTAAATCCATAACTCTGAATGCGTCAATGATCAACTTACTCAGTGTGTGGAGTAATTCTAAATCCATGTATACTAAGTAGTGACTGAAACTGCATTATAACTATGAAACTCTGCAATCAGTCCATCTTCTCTGCAAATTGCCTCAATCACATAAAGACATTCTTTCTTCCCCAGCAGGTTGTGGCCTGAATTTATCTGACATGCAATGGAGGACACAATTTCAGCCACCACCTTTTCTTCCCCATTCCTCTTACCATGGTTTCTCTTCTAACATCTGAGTATGCATTAAAAAAAAAATCCCTGCCATTTCCACCTAGCTGCACTTCCAGGTCTTCTGCAGAATGCAGTCTGTGCTGACAACCCTGCAAATGCAAAGGAGAAAGGAGATGTAGGAAACGAAGTTCTGATGATGCTAACTGATGGGCCTTGGTGCTTTTCAGCTCCCCATTTCAGCTTCTCCATTAGCCTTCTGGTAGGCATGCCTTTGCCTGCAGAACAGACAAAAGAGTAGGTAGGGTTGCCAGGTCTCCCAGCTTAGCTGAAAGCCTGGTGAGATTCTGCACCCTGAGTCATGGGTTGGATGTCTATCAAATGAGGAGGAGTTGTTGACATGTAAGGCTGAAGCTTTGGCGCAGCACCCAGAAAAGACAAGGACATTGCAAGTAGCTTGTTCCAGATGCCCATGTTCCAGCAGAGCCTAGAGCCAAGGAGCAGCAACAGCAGGGCTGCAAACCTCCAACAGCAGAAAGTGACACCAGGGACATGTGAATGAGTCTTGTGCTCAGGACTAATGGTGGCTTCTTTCCCATCTACTGTGGAAGATTATCTTACTAGAAGCATCAGCTGCCTTTTTGGCCCTGCCTTCTGCTGTAGGAAGCAAGCTATTAGCTGCTAATATATAAAGCAAAACCTTACCAGACTTCTTCAAACAGAAACACAAATTGGAGAAGAGAAAGAAGTGAAATGGAACAAGGCAACAGATGGTGTTAACTTCAGAAAGAGGTACAGAATGTTTTGAGCCAGTTGCCTGCATTCGTGTCAATTATGTTACTGCCCTTAAGATTTAACTCTTCTCTACCACATGGTTTACAAATCATGGGGTCAAGTAAGAAACGTTTTCTTTTTTTAATGACAGACTTGTTCCTTTGGTACACAAATACCAGAATTATTTCTGATAATCTACTGACAAAAGTGAGGAATATCTAAATAAATAATAAACCAGAAAACATCAGTTCTATTTCTCTTCAATTAGCCATTTCCAGATGTCTTAATGAATGAGTGGGGTCCTGTTCCATCAACCAAAAAAACCTCATTACTCTGATCCAGGCAGTGATCCAGGCACTATGACAGTGGGCACAGCAGATTTAGGGAACACTGTTCCAGAGGGAGTGTCACTGCACTGGTTTGGCATGGAGAACGTTTACTGCTTGTGGTGATAAGCAAGACCCATGAGTGAGGGAGTGGAAAAAGGGATAGTCAAGGGTAGTGGAAAAAGAGATACCTGGCATGATTTAGTGAAATTTATGAGGCTGACAGAGCGTCTTTCTGTATATTTGCTGATGTGCATAGCACACTTGGCAAAGAAATACTGAAGAGGTAAAGGTGTCTGATAATATTGGAATTATGTTGTTTTCAGTGGCCAGTCCCATCATCATATGTAGTTCCAGACAAAGCTTTGCAGGGGAGAGAAGAAGGTCTATCTGTACTATCCACTTAACCATAAAAGTTAACTTTGTGTGGATGTGAAAATGCAGTAGCATTTTACAGAACTTCTCTGGTCATACACAGCAATATCTACTCCCCATTTTCAGTGGCCTCACAGCCTCCCCATTTTCGCTCTGAATTATCAGAGACATTAATGAGAATCCTTTTCACTCCCCACTTTGACTGATCTTACTAATTAGGAGCACTGAACAAATAGAGCTGTGAAACAGCCTGGCAGCAACAAGCAGCCTTGGTTCGCTTCATACAGGGCATGGAGAAAGCTCTGCTCTCCCAGCACAATGCGAAAGCTACAACCAGTGACTCAGCGTTAGCCCAGTAACTGCTCTCCAGGGAATCTGAGACAACCCCTCCAAGCATTTCTGTCTATTTCTGCACGCAGGGAGATCAGACAACAAAAAATACTTGAAAAAATTCCCTACCTCTGATAAGTATACACCTCCCATCCACTAATCAGTAAACAGCACCGTCAAGATTTGCCTTGTGATCCACATTTATGGACACATCCAGGGTGGAGCAAATACCAATACATGGGGGTTTTTTGTGTAAGACCTGCGCTCTGTGCCATGCAGACATGGCATTTCATTAAGCACAGGGTAATAGGTTGATTTCCTTAGGGATCAGCTACTGGAAAATAGAACATCTCCTTTCATAAATAGGCAAGGTCACCATGAGCCACACATTCCTAAATGCACAAATTCATTTTGGAGTTGATGATGAGATAATTGTGTATCTGTTCATTATATGTTCTATATTAATGCAATAAGTCATCTTCATGTAAAACTAATTTTACGAGATCTGAGGAAAAGCAGCACTATGTTACACTTCAATGACAGCTGCTCCAGAATGCAGTGGAAGAACTCTAATTTATGCCCACATTGTTTTTTACATTTTACTCTTTCTATTGGATTCAGAACTTTAAAAATTCCAGATAAGAAACATTTTTAAAGTGCAAACAAAGACATTTTGCTCCTTCACACTTCATCACCCTTTTATGGCTTAAAATTGCCTTTTTGTTTAGCAGTAGTCATCTCCCGGAGTATTCACATATACACACTGTGAACAAGACAGTTCACAAATGTGACATCTCAGTTTAAACCCCTGTAGATATGACAGAAATCACAAAAATTTAACGAAGATATATAAAGAGAGATCAAAAATGTTAGGCAATTTCCTTCAAAATATTAAGTACTACCAAAAATCAGGAGTCCCCAGAGGACCTGACTTGAAGAACCTAAGCATTATGCAGTGTAACTAATTCCTGTCCCTCTACGTCTCTGCTTTCATTTTATTTCATCCCAAATACTATTTTTATCGGTTTGTTTAGAATATTTAAAAGCTGCTAACCTGTTTTTCTCTATTTCCTTCGTTCTTGGGAAACTACCCTTCTAGATGTGAAAATGAGAATTCCAGAGGATAATACTGTGTCAAGGAATAATGTAAAAGAAGAAAGAGCTACTTTCAAAGTGAATATATGATTTGTCAATAATGAAGATTGTATCGGGTATAATACAAATGTAGAAATAAAGTATTTTCTCCTAAAATCAGATACAAATACTGTATTGCATTAAATCCAACAGTCCATGGGGGAAAAGAATAATTATGCAGTAGAGATTAGAAATTATATATGTACATGTAAGGAAGATAAGGGATTTTATTCTGAAGTTTCTTGTGCTTACTCAAATATATGCATGCTTCGTCAGCAATTACAATCAGGATTGTCAAATGCAAATCATAGAATCATTTAAGTTGAAAAAGAACTTTCAGATCATTGACTCCAACCATTAACACAACACTGCCAAGTATACCAATAAACCATACCCCTAAGCACCACATCTACACATTTTCTAAATACCTCCAGGGTTGGTGACTCAACTACTTCCCTGGGCACCTTTGAAGAGTTAGGTTTCTGCCTTAGAGAAATATTTTTACTTTATTTTTAAAAGAATAGCATCAACAAGGCACCTACTTCCTTGAGGCACCTGAGTGAATTGTGAGAATACCCCTAGTTTTTTTTTTTCCTTTCAAGGCTGCAGAAACCTAACTTAGAGACTTGCCTCCTTCTTTTGTTCACTTGAAACACGTTGGAGCAGGCTGCCAAAGGTTCAAGGAGAGGTGACCAAGTCCTGTTTGCTGTTGGCATGTCTAAAACTGTTGACACATAGTAGGAAATAAAGGGTACATCCAGTACAGTTGCAACAATAAAACAGGTGCCAGGGAACCTCACCTAGAGCTAACAACACCAAATTGTGCGTGCCAACTGAAGAGATAAGTCAGTAATATTTATAGAGAAAGTGCAAACAAAGCTTATAGAAGCCTTAAAAAGTAGCTCAGTTTGTCATGTTCTGAAGCACGGAATAAATAGAACCACAAATAGTTGTTTTGTTGTTTGCTTGTTTTTAAAACAAAAAAACCCATGCAAACACACCACGTTTGGAATTTTGTTTTTTGATGATGAAAACCATACCCACAGTTTTCACTTATGCAAGCTGTAGAAATATATATTAAAAAAAAAAGTTAATTGAAAGAAAAAGTAATGAAAAAATTTACACTTGACAGACATACAAAAAGCAGCCAATATCATGGTTCCCTTTTATATCGCTTACAATTTTTTTCTGAACAGGAAAATAACCTACTCTCTGTTGAAAACACACCAAAAAATCAAACTCTGTTGTTGGACATACTTAAGATTTTTCTAGCTTGGTGCCTTAAAACTTTTAGGAAGAAAAAATGCATGCCTTCTCCCAGACCAGCTTGTCCCTGAGTTATATATAGCCCTGGTCTATAGGTCTATATATAGACCTTTAACTCCACTAGAAATAGGAGTACTTTTCCAGTCAAGTCTTCTTCAAAGTTTTAGACTGATACTATAAAGAAGTGTTGACCATTCTCTGATTAATTCCAAGTAATTCCTTGTCTACTACGGCCAGCTCTGTCCCCTTCCCTCATTTCACATCAGCTATGTACTAATTCCCACTAGCAGGAAGCATTCTCTTGAACTCTTGGTACTGGTGGAGTCTGATCAAGTTCATGTGTTCACCATTGCCCTAAGGGTCCTAGAGGTCCTCAGACCAAATCCACTATATGTAACTAGTCTAGCAGTGTCTCCATACAAGTCTTTACATTCAATACAGTCAAGGGCTTTGACATCCTTCTTGACACTGAAGATCTGATTTTCCTCACCAGAACAGCAAGCTAAAAGCTCAATAGAAACAAGTAACACGGGTGGAGATCCTATAGGTCTGTTCTTCAACTCACAGAGCTGACTTAGCTTTTCTGTTCTCCTGCAAGTAACTTTGGAAAACATATTTTCCAAGTACAACAGTATTTTATAATTTCGTAACTAAGGCAGTGTTCTTTCAGGTTCAATTCTAGGGCCAGTACTATTTAATATATTTATCAAGAATCTGGATGCAGGAGTTGAAGGTACCATTAGCAAGGTTGCTGATGACACCAAATTGGGAGATTCTGTTGACTCTCCTGAGAGACAAGAGGACTTGCAGAGGGATCCAGATAGATTGGAGCACTTGACAATGATTAATGGGATGAAATTTAACAAGTTGAAATGCTGGATTCTGCACCTAGGATAGAGTAATGCCAGGCATAAGTATAAACTGGGAGAGGAGCAGCTGGAGAGCAGCCCTACAGAAAAGGACCTGGGGGTGATGGTTGACAGGAGGCTCAATATGAGTCAGCAGTGTCCCTGGCAGCCAAGAGAGCAAATGGCACCCTGGGGTGCACCAAACACAGCATAACAAGCTGCTAAAAAGAGGTGATTATTATGCTGTATTCAGCACTGGCGTGACCTCACCTTGAGCATGGACAGGTCTGGGGCCTACAATTTAAAAAGGATGCAAAGGTCTCTGAATGCGTCCAGAGGAGGGCAACAAAGCTGGTGAAAGGCCTGGAAGCCATTTCCCATTAGGAGCAGCCAAAGACTTTGGGCTTGTCTAGTTTGGAGAAAAGGAGGCTGAGGGGCAACTTCATGGCTCTCCAGAGAATCCTGAGAAGGGGATACAGAGAGGAGGTACTGAATTCTTCTCCCTGGTGTGACAGGACATGTAGGAATGGTTCAAAGCTGCACCAAGGGAGGTTTACACTGGACATTAGGAAGCATTTCTTTACTGAGAGGCTGGTCAAACACTGCAACAGGCTTCTTAGAGAGGTGGGTGATGTCCCAAACCTGTCAGTGTTTAAGAGGCATTTGGACAATACACTTAATAACATGTTTTAACTTTTGGTCAGCCCTGAATTTGTTAGGCAGCTAGACCAGATGATTGCTTTAAGTGCCTTTCAACTGCAGCTATTCTAGTCTAGTCTAGCCTAGTCTATCCTAACTGGAGCTGACATAAGAAGATGGCAGATGCCCAGTTGTACTACAGTAAAACACAGCCCACTATACCTTGCTACTACACTTTGTCTTATGAAATGAATTTAAGGCCCCAAAAAGAGCAAGGATGAGTGTTACGGTCTCACACTCAGTTTTATTTTTGAAGGCTAATGTTTGAACATTAACTTTTGAAAGTGAGGGAAGGAAAAGAGTTCAGGAAAGCAAAATGCTTCTCTTCTAGAAAAGAGGAAATTTGCTAGGGTAACATGTTTTTGGAAAAAAATAATTCTCAACAAACAACAATGCAGAAATGAAGAAAAAGGATTACATCACCACAGTGCAATATCCTGCATCACCTATCAACATCAGAAATTCAGGTTCATTCATGTACCATGTTTTGTTTGTATTAGACACAACAAAAATATACAACAGTTACAGCAGAAGATGGTATTTTGCTCTTCATGAATTGAGTATAACAGAAGTCCTCTTCTTCACCCCGCTAAATGGATTTCAGATTAAACTCTAGGATAAAATTTAGAAACTTACCTTGCATTTCAACATATTGGCCACTCTCTCTTGCATTGATTGTCCAGCCTTTGGCCTGACAAGTATATAAACTGCTTTCACCTCAGGGCTGGAGCGCAGAAGCTTTTCCACCAGTACTTTGCCCATGAAACCTGTAGCTCCTGTGATAAGTACCGTCTTTCCATTGTAATAAGCTGAGACTGAAGACATGGTGCTTTCTTGTTCTTCCTTTCCTTTAACTTCCTGCAGCATGTACCTGAGAAGATGCAGAAATAAAGCTTTAAATGCCTTTGAGTCAAGACGCGGATCAGTTATTTGGTAACTGAGATAACATTTCCCAATGTGCTATGTCAGCTCACATTAGTTCAGTCAATGCTAATTCTAAAGATGATTTCTTTCTAAAACCTTCATTACAAAAATAACCCCAAAAATTAAAAATGTTAACCTGAGAAGCTTAAAAAAAAATTGAGCTCAGCCTTATCCTCTGTATTTTAACACAGCTGCACCCAGCAGTCACAGTTTAGAACAAAGCTTTTGCTGTCCAAGACTCCTACTAGTAGATGCTCACTGCTGTGTTGAACAGCATTTATCTCATACACTGTGAATTGGTAACCATGATGATAAGCAGTTATCCCTACAAGACAAAGTAGAAACAGATCTTCTCACAAACACTACAGATACAAATGCTGTGGTTTGCACCTTAATTCCACCATGCCCAGCAGTTCAAGATCTTGTCTGCCATCACTCAGCAGTGTACTCAATCTTTTCCTGTTGTCTTGGCTTGGAATAAATCCATGAAGAAAGCTCCTCATCATGGACGATACAGTGCAATGATATTGCTCTGCAAGACTGCAATACCATGGTCCTATGTGTAGGTCACCACTATTTTGGCTGTTAAGGCCAAAATTCATCCCACTTAACTCAAAGGAGCATAGATATCACATGGTTTCTCTGGAGAGCTTAGGTTGTTTGAACCTTTGGAGATCCATTTACTATACAAGAGGGCTGACATTACTAGGTTCCCACATGAAGTGTCCTAGTTAAGTATTTTAATTAGATACAATGGTTTCAGGCCTACATGTCCCCAGCCATCCTAGTTCAAACTCCTAAGTTTTTTAAATAACAAACAAGGTTGGAATGAATGCTTCTAGAATAGTTCTTCTCTCAGACAAACTGAAGGAAAAGTACCCTCCTATCTTGGAATGCTGCAGATCCAATCATACATAGACCACTTCTATTGCAAGGGAAATGCTCATGTAAAATACAAATAGATGTCTTGGAAAAAAAGCCTACTAAATTTGAGACAAAAAGAAACAAAAATAGTAGAATAATGTCAGGTACTCCAAAAAAACCTCTCTTCTTGCAGAAGCTTCAGAGAAACTGTTGGCCATTTCCAGTTTCTCAACATGAGTCAACTGCATACTAACAAAATGCAAATACATCAAAACAGAAACACAGCATTTGCTGCATTTTTGCAGTCTGCCAAGATCCCCTGTTGTCACCAAACCTTTTGCATTTCTGAAACCTAATAAACCATTCAGGGACAGTGAAGCAGCCTAAGCTAGAGCAAAAACTGCAAGCCTTCATACAGAATCATATAATGAGTCCTTGGTTTGGACCAACACAAAGGAACAGCAACAAAGAGTTTAAAGTACTATAAGAGCCCTGGCTACATATGATGGCAGCTAAAATTCCTTCCACCACATGGGATCACGAGAGAAATACAGTTTGTACTACAGTGCATGTCCTCCTCAGGGTGTAGTGAGATATCTTACTCCAGAAAATTGACCACGGTCAGCAATGTGCTTAGGTGGACTGTGATCCTCAAGGCAATGCCACTCACAACAGTGAAAAGCAATCCACAGTCTATGTTCATGTGCTGTTATTATGTGGGTCTACAGCTGATACATCTATCCAGAACTCACTTTTCATTTCTACCAGTCTGGCAGTTTTCACAATCATTGTACTGATGCATGGAAACATTGAATGTATATTTCTAAAGGGCTATAGCCCAGGCTCATAAACAAGAGACTCATGCCCAACAGAATGTTGTTGTTCTTTCTCAGTGCTGCCTGGGACTGCAATGCAGTACATTGCATCAAACAAATGAAAACTCCAAAATTTCTTTATCTGTAATGAATCATTAGGTGTGCCATGCAATTTAGAAAGTGGGTCAAGCAGGATAACTTCTGAAGGACAGTATTTTACAAATTAATAGCTGTGGGTATTCTGGCTCAGTGAATTCAGGTATTAGCCTACTTTCAGTTATGACCTACATCACAATTTAAATGACTGTAACAGGCTCATTTAAGACTATTAAAAACCTGTTCTTATCAAAGAGCCGGCCACTTGGGAAGTTAAACAAACAGGTTAAACTATTAGATAATTCACTTATTTATAATAAAATGTTACATCTCATTCAGCTTCGGAAACCCGAGTGGTATCAGAAGATGGGAACTTGCAGAATCTGGAAGTGTGTGAAAAGGTGTGTGAGTCCAAAAGTAGATACTAATTTGGTCAGATGAAGATGGAGGTGACAAAAAACTTAAGTATTTTGGTACAACACATGCTCTGCAAAGCAGAAAAATTAATAAAAGAAATCCTTAGTCACTAGAGGCCATACAAATTATAAGGAAACAAAAAGACTAAATATAAGACTCCTTCCAGTCACTGGTTACTTGCTTCGAACTTGTATTTAGAAGATCATATCTACCTAAATTCACCTAATATTCTGCTAGAAAAATCGTACATTTATAAAGTACTTTCCACCACAGACTTGGAGGTTACCCACAGTGTTTAATTGGAATTACTCTCCTTCCCACACTTCAGTAGTACACCATATTTCCAACCTGCACCACTAAACATTAGTGCTTTGCATTATAGTTGTAGACTACTGCAAAAATAACTGTTAAGATTTCAAAATGTGGACCTCAGTTTATCATGTTGTTTTATTTGGGTTCTCTGTTTAGGTTATCCATATGGGGCTTCATTTGTTTTGGCCAGATATTCGATGCCTACTAGAACAGTAAAAACCACAAAACCAAAACAAAACCAAACAATACATGACACACTACTTTATAGTGTCCCAAAGATTAGCCATGCAGCCCAGATTTCCTTAAGTAATCCTGGTAAGGACCGCACATATATAACTGATAGCTTTCCCCCATGTAGTCCGAGACCATTTTGAACATTTGACTCCAAGAGAAGTCAGGAAAACAATTGCACCTCTCAAACTGTTCTGATTATATCAGAATGGAAACAATGGAAACATGAAACACAGACACAGAAAACTGAACTTCAAAGGCAATCTGCTGTTCCTCTTAATTACTGACTTAACCCTATAGGGTTAAAAAAAAAGGTAAGGAAAGCCACATACTTTCTCTTTTCTATAATAAGGCACTCCAGCTCAGGCAGCATATAGTTCATAAGGCCAGTTTCAGTGTTGGATCAGGTTGCTCAGGGCCCCAAACACAATGAAAGGCCATGAGGAATGAGATGGGTTTTTCTTATTATGGGATCAGATTTGTGTGTCCTTGCAATATTTCTTTTTGTCCTTTCCTAAGTCAGCTTTTTAAGAAAATACAATAACCTTGTACCCATTTGATGCCATGCTAATGAAAATCTGTTTATTTGTTTAATGTGCACAAACAAATTGATGTTTTGAGATCATGATACAAAAGCCACAAGGCTTCAATCTGCTGTGTTCAGACAGATCCCTGAATCTCCACAAGTAAATTTAAAGAGGCTTTTACTACCTTCCAAATTCAAAAGTAGATTCCAGTTTATATTCAGGATTGCCAAGATATTTTCTTTTCAACTTAGGGAATATTGACTTCTTTATTTTTCAGAACCCTCTTTGGCTTTTATATTTTTAAGAGTGGGATAACAGAATTTATTGTTCTCTGTTTTAATTGATTTTGCATGGCCTTTGTAGAGAAAACACTGAAGAAGTTTGGAGATTTTAAGGAACAAGAGGATTTCTGCAGTCAAAGGGTGTCATCCAAGTGATGCCTGCTGAGCAATGCCCCTTTGGATATCTACCTCAAAATACAAAGTAGTATACATTCCTTTTTGATCTTTTACACCTAGTCAAATGAAGAAAAAAATGTTTCCTGCAGAATCTTATATTTGGCTTTTCATTTCAAGGAATAAAGAGGCAATACCAAACGTTAACTATTTCCCAGTCAACTAAGCTGCAATGTATGGTAAGAGAAAACTATTCAAAGTCTGAACTACGGTCAGCAGTTGTAGTGAGTTGACCCTTATTGAGATGAAGAAGGACAATGGTTATTTCAGAGCCTGAGGTTTCTGTCTCTTCCAAAACTGACTGTAGGAGAAAAAGCCACTGAACGGTGGAGAAAAGCTCACACAAGGGCTTCTTGAAGCCCAATTCAAGTGAGTAATTACATGGAAATCTGATGGTTTAGGCACTAATCAGAGCAGGAAAGTAATCGCTGATGCCATCTGAATTACTGAACACAGCATCTTTGCAGCAGCATATGTCTCACTGATGCTGACTCATCTCTAACCACACTGTGAAAAAAACCCCACCTTTTGGACAGCCAGCCAGGAATCACACTGAGTATCTCTGCAGACACAAGTACACATGATGTTTTAAGGGTAAAGCTCTGTTACTGGCACCTGTGACAGTCTCCTCTGGATCAGTTATAAAGGACGATCTGCAGCGCTGTGTTACAAACAAAGCCACAGTCTTGTGCCAAAGGACAAAGGGAAGAGTAGGAATGCTACCAACCTAATGTTTTGCTCCTGCAAAAGAAAAACCTTCGTAGCCCAAAGAGAAGAGTAAAGCAGGGCCTTCCCCCACGGAGAGCAGATACAATTGACCTGACAACAACTAATACAACAATTAATACACTGTGCTCAATTTCCACATACTTCAATGATCCCAAATCTGCCTTCAGACTACAATGGTGCAATGCCTAGAGTTAGACTGCTATCAAAGCCATAGCAATGGAAGGGGAAATATACATCTGAACCTCACTGACTGTTGCTACTGCTGCTGCCCAGAACAGCTCCATGGCTGCAAGGTGTTAACAAGAAATGCCAAATTGCAGCATGAGCACTGAAGGATGGGTACACTACAGCAGGTTAATATTTCACTACAATTTGGACCACTAATAAGATTACCATGCTCTGTTCAACTGGAACAGTGGCCATTGCAAAAGCTTATCTGTTGAGTTATTTGCCATTCCAATTCAACAGCACAAAATGAAAAAGAAAAAAAAAAGAAAAAAGGAAAAGAGATTTAGTTTTGTGCAGGAGTAAATGACCCTATGCCTGTAACTATACATTTAGATCACAAATGGCCTCTCTGGCATCTCCTGCTTAGTCTGGTTTTGGTGAGTTTCCTCATATCTAATGTGTTTTCACAACTTTATGCAGGCATTTAATTCCTGTAAACAGGAGTGTCAGCCATTTAGGTGTCATATTAAATGTAATGAACCAGCTTCAACTAAAATTATGATTAATGACAAATAGCTTTTCGGAACAGAGCTATACATAGCAAGAGTCCTTGAAGACAAAATAATTTTTGGCCACTTTCTGAATATAAATTTTTAATCTTGGGTACAAATATCCAATCATACATATGACAGTTTTCTTTAATCAGGATTCTGGAAGAGCCATAATTAACCTGGGACATGCAGAGAAAGAAAATTTCCTCTGTCATTTCAGAGAATTCGTACAGGTCGGAAGAAGCAATCACAGACTATTTCAATCTCCATCTCATCCATTTGCCTGCTCAATCTATTAATTATTTTAGGAGTTTAAAAAGAATTGAACACTGGGGATGCCTGAACAATGTATCTTCATATAATTATTTTCTTCCCACCCCCACCCCCGAATGCGTGACTGAAACTCCACAAACTATGCATGTAATTACAAGCAATTATTTCTAATATGTGCTCTTTGCCTGAAAACATTTGTGGATAATTTCTTGTTGGTTAATCACCAGCAAGTAGATAATTCCACAACTATGACTGTAGCAGCAAAAACCTGATCTTTTTACTTTGGTGGCCAGTAGAGGTGGACACTTGAACAAAGTGCAGTTTTCCTCCAGTGCTAATGTAGACACAACAATTGTATGGTTTAAGCACATCAGTATAATCCAAGGAGAGTGTGTACATGGTTGAAGAGGCAGGAATAGTGATGGAAGTTCAACATCTGCACACCACCTCCTATGGAGCAAGGTCCAGTCTGAAACAAAGCAACTTCCAACCTTCTGATTCCTGGAATAACAAAATGCTCCATTCCACGCTTAAAGTATAAAACATAAAAAGACAAAAGAAAATGCAATAAGCATCTACGTATTTCATTTATGTACTGGCAGTAGAAATATGGGATATAACAGCATCCATCAATTCACTGTGAAATCTTGGGCATATGCAGGTGCATTAGTTGTGCATGCTCTGTCATTTGAGATGGATGCTCTGCCATTTTATATGGATGTCAAGGTTTTGTTGAGCACCAGGCTTTGCTTCAGAGATTTCACAGATTATTTTTAGCCCCAAGACATTTGGAAGTAATAGAGCATGCCATGGTCTTAGAGTCACAGAGCAAAGTCCCACACCATGCACACTAGCAATAGTTGAAGTAGTGACTTGCTTTTCATCACAGTGACTTAACTCCTGCCTTCTCGGCAACACTTAGCTCCATTTATTTGATTTACTGGGCCAAACTCACAATCAGGGTAGTTCCACTGCAATGACCAATGTTTCAGCTGGGATTAACATGAATTATATTAGACTGGAGACTTTATATTTAAAGTATTTTCTGCATTTTCAGTAACAAATAACAGTGACTCAGAATGGAAAAGGGCGGTAGTTTAGCACAACACAACATTTTTGGCAATGGCACTGTTAACATGAGCAAGTATATAGTACCAACAACGGTGCACTGAAGTTACATAACATATTTTCAAAGCACTTTAGGCACATCAAGATTTGTGTAGTACATTAAGTTTGGGAAAAAATGGGGAGATTTTACTGATGGCAGAAAATGAAGCAAAGAGGATGCTAAAATGGCTAATCTAGGGACAAATTAAAAGATCCTTATGGGTTTGCTAAACTTCCGCAGTTATTTAATAGCACTAACAACCTAAAAACAATAACAAACTGGCAAAGATAAACCTTCTCTCACTTAGCTACAGAGTTAAAAGGAAGGTCATAATCCATCCTTTGTATAGGCACTATAGATGCTAATACAGCACAAAGAAATAAAATCTTGTGATTCAAAGATGGGCACATTTACAGCCAGAATGAGCTCCTGATGATAATCCTCTTTACAAAAGAGATTTTGCTCCAAGCAATTTACACCAAATATAAATGTTGTTGCTAGAAGCCTGAAGGTTAAATCACTTTTCTCCAGCTAATATATTTCAAATCATTTTTTGTTTGCTAACAGTAGGGACTCAATTCCATAACAGCATACCCAAGTAGCGACAAGCTAGGAGAAACTCTCGTTACTCCCAGAAACCCTTCATGACTTCAAAAATGACACCAGTTTTTCAACCCATTTCAATTTATGACAGTTAAATCTAAAGAGACAGTGCAGTGTGACAGCATAATTAAGACCTAGAGACAACGAGCAATGTGCACATTCAGATCCTGTGAACTACTGAACGTTACATGACATGCGGACAGAAGCTCTAGATCCTTTGGAAACCGCTGAGAGTTGTGGCTTCTGGGCTAGAGATCTACCCACAGAACAAGAGTCAGATGTAAGGCAAAAGCTTGAATTTCAAGATTTGGTCATTGCTTAAGCATTATCTGTACAGTTTCACAGATCATCTGCCTCTCCTAAGTAATCCAAACCATCTGATCACTATTAAGAATTAGAGAAGAACGAAGGAAGCATAAGGGCCATTGATGCAACACAACCCAGGAGAAGACTTACGATTTTTTAGTGAAACCTGTTAGTCTCTCTCAGTCTCACTATGTTCTCTCTATGATTGATGAAACCAAGCCTATAAGGCATTTTACAGCTAAGACAGGGCAATTGTGGTAAGGATATGCCTATACGCATGATATGGGATTTTAAATAACAAATATTTCTCAGCAGCTCAAATCTGGATGTATTTGGCCTCACTCCTATTTAATTAAATTACTGGTAAGAACAGCAGCTCCCAGAGACATCAAAGGAGCAGCTTCTGCAGGCTAGCGGGTCAGCATCTGTACCGACTCTCCCTTTTTAACAGCACTCACTTAGATCTAGTTGTTGCAAAGACATTGAGCAAGTTACAGAATCAAAGCTTGGGTGCATAGATCAGGACGAGAAGAGTTTTTGCTTTGTCTCAGCATTAATAAACGCAGACATTCTACATCAGAGCATTTCTGCAGGCAATCCTTCCCTTTCTCTTTCTACCAGTTCACTCTTCATAGCTGCTACCACCTTGCTCTTTCTCTTTTAGCTGTGACTGGGATTTCTACAACCAGCAGCTCTCTCCCAAACCTCTAAGTCAAAACCTATTGCACATCAATCACACTGGACCTTACCATTGCAAAAGGCAAGTTTCTTGGTTATTAAATCAAAGGTCTATAAATCTCTCTACAGTATCAGGGTGGCCTGGCACAATTGTTTTCTTTTAGAGATCTCAGCTGATAACTCTGCATTAGCATCCGGCATGTCTTAGCACAGTATTCAAAGACTTTATCTCCTTTTCCATGACTTGTTCTTCCCCCTCATCAAAAATAGTTGCACTATCATTCATGGCACTTGTAGGAAGAGTTGGATTTGGAGACACCAAGTTGTGTGAAAGTGTTGATCTGCTGGAGGATGGGAAGGTTCTACAGAAGGATCTGGACCGGCTGGGTCGATGTTCTGAGGCCAGTTATATAAGTTTCAACAAGGCCAAGTGCCAGGTCCTGCATTTGGGTCACAACAATCCCAGGCAGTGCTACAGGCTCGAGGAAGAGTGGCTGAAAAGACCTTTAAGATCAAGTCCAACCATTAAACCTAACGCTGCCTGGTCCACCACTAAAACCATGTCCTTAAGTGCCAGATCTAAAAGTCCTTTAAATAACGTCAGGTTTATTGGTTGGACTTTATGACCTTAAAGGTCTTTTCCAACTGAAATGGTTCTGTGATTGATTCAGTTAAACAATACCTCCATACAGTTTGAGGTTAATATGAGGCTGAAGTGTTTTGGTGGGTTTTTTCAAGCCTCATTTTTGGAACAGTCCAATTAGCACAGCTGTTGTGAAGGGCAGCAGCAGCAGGACTGCTACCTCCCTGACAATTTCCACATTCCAGCACTCATAGAAAACCACCCCTTAATGTCTCCAAAATAGACTGGGTAAGTAAAACTGAAAGTATTTAAAAACTGCCTGCATTTCTGTAACAAATTAAACAAACAAACGGTGATTGATAGTAGCAATGCAAATATTCATGTAATTATAGATGTTAACCATGTTCTTAAGGCACTGTCACAACATAATGGTCCTCATTCAAGATTTTGAGTCAGAAGCAATATTGATCCAAGTAGAGCATTATCCAGTAAATAAATCTATGTCATGTAATGATGGAGAGACTATCTTCCTGAGGGATTCCTCCTTTACCACTAATTCTCCCTCTTCTACTCCATCCAGCTCTCTTGCCAGGTAAATACAGAAACACAAAGTTTAAAAGTCTTAATGAAATAAAATGCAACTGCATTTATATGCATTCATAACAAAACCTATCCCTTCCAATCCCTAACATTCTGTGATTCTGTGAAGAAACTGAGTACAATGTACCAAAAATGTGGTAAAAGTGATGGCCCCTTAATGACCACGTTTTTGATAAACAAATGCTTATCTAAGCCATGCTACCTTCTTAGTGTTACTACTTTTTTACAGTTAACTGCAGTGGAAACTCTAAATAGAAAAGATAAACAGCTTTGTACTCCAGTGCAGATAAGTTTCAAAACAAATGCAAAATAGTTCGAGATTAACTGAACTGAAGGGAGGAAGGAAGGGAGGAAGGAAGGGAGTCCCCATCCAATCTGTCTGGATTTCCCAAACATGCTATCACTGAAGCAGACTTTTCTTTAGTAATGTGTATGCATATACTTGTGTATGCATATACTTGTGCATGCACACACACATACATGCATAAAAAACCATTTTTAGACTGGAGATGCAACAATCTGTTAACTGCTTTTTTCCCTGAGTTACAACCATTTGGGGGTCATCACACCACATCTATCTTTTACATGATAGTAGCTAAAGAATACCTCTTACTGTAAACTTTTCTAAGTTGTAACAGAACAAATATTCCTTTTCCTCCAGCCCTCCATAACAGATAAGTTTGCTAATACCTTCCCTATAAGACAGAAGAAACTACTTATCAGCTGAGAAGCTCTTCATATGTCAGTGAAACCTCTTGATAACCCCAGATTAAACAGTAGAATGGTGTATGCTGCTTAAGAGAAAAATGTGGTGACTATTCTAGCAGTCCTGTGACAGCAAGCTAAAAATGAAATTTCACACTTTAGATCTCAGATGTAACAGAGTGGAAAAAAATACCTGCTGTGTTTGGACTTAGATTTAAGGATAATTAAATAACTGTAATTATTTTTCTTTCCAATAGAAAGCTAAGCTCAGCAGTCTGAGCATTTTTTATTCAGGTTTTATTAAGAACCTCAGCCTAGAACCCTATACTTGCCTTGGTTGGGTCTGAAACACAAAAATGCTTGCAAATTTCCCTCCAAGATGAATCTTCTTAAAAGAATGACCAGAAAGATGTGAGAGTTTACACTATCAACTTCATAGGAAAGCATATATAAATACAGGCAGGTGTTTTCAACACCAAAGATTTAAGATACCATAAGGTCTTCTTTTTATATGAAACCTAAAAGAAAGCATTATCAATAAGAATAACATAGTTTTGCCTTTTACCTCATCATTGCATCAAAACTCAGGCTAAATACAATTTTTTTTTCTTTTTCTCCCACTTCTCTCTATTGTTCAGGCTTAGAGCATTTGATGGCACCTTGCAATCCATCAGACAACAGCAGCAGTCTCATTTGTTCTGTCCAGCTACTGACACAAGACAGAAGCCATTGAGGCTTCTGCTCTGTAAAATTTTCCTGTCAAGTGAAGTTCTCAGCAGACAGAGCAGGATCAAGAGCAGCCAAAGCATATTTTGTTCCAGGAAGTTCACAGGGAATTTTACACTGCTTACTGCATGCTGCTACCTGGCTTATTCTGCAGCATGAGAGAAAATCAGAATCAGTGACTAGCTCTCCAGTAATTCCCTGCATTCCCTGTTTTGCTGAAAACAGTTCTGGCACTACCTGAATCAGAACTGAAATACGCTGACATATTTTGCTGTCACAGTCCTTAGCACTAAAATAATGACCTCGCACAGGCAGTGTAAGGGTATGTGCTAAGGCAGCTATAGCAGCTATAGCAGAACTCCCTCTTGCACAGTTTGGCATCTCATTCTCCCTTTGAAAATGCACAGAAACCACAGCAAGGAGAATCTAGGAAGCTACTTTCTCCTACAAGGACCCACACATAGAGCATTGGGAGGGGGACATGGAGACACCGGTATGAAGCTTGCATACTTCTGAAGAGAGGCTGAAGAAACGCAACAGTAAAATAATTTAGGTTTTATAGGTATAATGTGCAAAAAATACAAAGCATACTAGTTCTTAAGACAGAAGTCAGTGAGCTAGAAGGCACTTCAGAGAGATTTAGAGGCCTTTCTGCCTCGCATTACACCTCAGTACTAGGGTGGCTCTACTTCTGGGTAGACTTTTCCTCTGCTTTGAGGGTAGACTCTTCTGAGTAGACTTTCCCTGACTGTCTCTGTGGGGATGCACTCCAAATTTCTTTAATCCTTAATCTATTGCTTCTAGTAAGAAAAGGGAAGCATGGAATTAGAACTCACAGCTAATTCCTTCTGCTCCTCCCAAGGCTGTAGGATAGCTTGAGGCTAGGGAATGAAAGCTTCAAAGGCTACATGGTATTGCCTGGTATTGCCTCTGCCCCTTCCAACAGCAAATGTCATCCTGAGAGTTTGGAAGTTTTTTTCCTTACGATCAACAAAGACAGCATGTAGGCAGTGTGGGCGAGAAGGCCTCCTTCTCTGGAAATCTGGATGATGAATACAGAAGAAGCCCAGCTAAGCCAGAAGATTCACTAGCCATATGAAAACAAGTGGTGTGTATTAATCAGTAGCTCCAAGGTAAGTGCTAGGATTTTCAACAAATGGAGTAAACCAGTGTTTGATCAAAATGGAAAACTGAAGGAAATCTACTGAACATGGTTAGGCTGCAGGTGAACATATCTTGGATGATAACTGCTACCAACAGAAAGATGAGACTGCAAAATGTAGCTTCTCTAAAAAAAAGAAATATACATATATATATAAAAGAAAACAAAGGACCAGAAAATATAAGAGTTTGTAGGACTCTGTGATTAGTATCTGAGTCAGTCTGTTTATGGAGAACTTATTCAGCTTCTACCAGTAGGTCCACATCTCACAGTGAACTGAGTGTACAAATCCAAGAGACTTCCTCACCATGCTATGCCCAGAATTACTCACAGCAGCTTAAAACTTAGAATAGTTCTGTGATCTCTAAATGCACTGAGCCAAATCACTCCTGGGTGATATCTTAGTGATCTTCAACACTGATGACATGGAAACTGAACTCTTCCAAAAGTAGTTTCCTTAAGACTGAGACCAATAGCTGAAAGGAATGAAAAACAACTTACAAGGGTCTCCTCATTTGCCTTGGAAAATTTATATTTCTCATAGAATTTGCCAACTGGTATGCTGTGGCTAGCTGGCAATGGAGACTGCTAACGTGGATGCCAATCAAAGGTTGCAGAGAAGGTAGGCTTTTGTCAAGCAGGAGCTAGTTCAGTAGGAAACAGACTGAGAGCCTCTCATTTCTTGACATCTAACAGCCACTGCCATAATATTTTGAGATATAGTTTAAAGGTGCAGTTCATAAGAAGGTATCAACAAAACACAGAAACTATGGTCTCATTTGCTCTTGTAAATATATTCAAAATTCTTTTTTTTTACCCATATCAGCTCTTCCCTTACTTGAAATCCAGCTATGAAGAAGCAGAACTCATTCTACTAACTGAGAATATGTTCACAAAATCTTTCATAATTCAACCGATTGCACTTTTGATACTAAATATTATCTTTACTTAATTTCTGAAGAGTTTAGTTCCTCTTAGGAGGTAGTTTTGCTACCTTCTGATGCTCACCAGATGGCTTTAAGCAATTCCGACTCTTCTAATTAGTACATCTCTCCCTTTTCTACTAGGATAAACAGACTGAGAAAATAGAAATAAAACTAAAAAGCAAATATGAAGCTACTCTAAGTATGCTGTTTTAAAGTATAAAGATAGAGGCAATATTCTGAAACATATATGTCTCCAGTGGAGACTACAGATTTGCTGCATTGCTAGCCCTTTGGGATGGGAACTATGCAAGTGCAATAACATCAGTCAGAACAGGTCTCTGATTACGGCTGGGTCACCAAGAAGTCACCAGAGTGGAAATATTTTCTTTCAAATTCTGTATGTAAATCAGTAATATAGCAGAGCCAGTCACAGCAAAGACAGCATAGCAATGTTTGTCTATCCCTTACACTGCTAAAAATTCTTTTATTGTATTAATGTATTTTCTCATAGCCTCCTTTATACACATTAACTAATGATCTCTGAAATACCCCAGAGAAACAAAGTATATGTGTATTTTACTATTCCCATGGTTAGAAGCAAGGTAATTCACAGGGGCTGTTAATGAATTAGAGCTAATGATGCAGTGCCAAGCAGCCACTTTTTCTTCTCTTTTTGTGAGTTATGTTTAACTCTTTGAAATTGTTTAGGTTGTACTATAACAAGAATCAGAAGTAACTTCCCTTTGACAAGCCAAAGAGCATAACAGCAAGAACGATCTTATATGCTGTAAGATACATTGATTTTATCAAAATAGTTGTTGCAGTACTGACATTTCATTGCTATCATGTACATATGTAAATCTAAAAAAAGATTTTTTTTTTTTTTTGGTTTCTCTTGGAAGGGACATTAAAGATCATCTAGTTCCAACCCACCTGCCATAGGCAGGGAAACCTCTGACTAGACCGGGTTGCTCAAAGCCGCATCCAGCCTGGCCTTGAACACTTCCAGAGATGAGTCATCCACAACTTCTCTGTGCAGCCTGTTCCTGTGCCTCACCACCCTCATAGTGAAGAATTTCTTCTTTATATCTAATCTCAGTCTACTCTCAGTTTAAAGTCATTAACCCTTGTCCTATCACTACAGGCTCTTGTAAAAAGTCCCTCTCTCCAACTACCTTGTACGTCCCCTTTAGGTAATAGCAGGCTGCTACAAGGTCTCCCTAGAGACTTCTCTTCACCAAGCTGAACAACCCCAACTCTCTAAGCCTGTCTTCATAGGATATTCCATCCCTCTGATCATCTTCATGGCCCTCCTTTGGACTCCAGTAGGTTCATGCCTTTCTTATGTTGTATTCCATACAGCTGAAACAGTACTCCAGGTGAGGTCTCACAAGAACAGAGTAGAGGGGGAGAATCACTGCCTTCGACCTGTCACAGTTCTTTCAATGTAGCCCAGGATCCAGCTGGGTTTCTGGGCTGCAAATGCACGATGCTGGCTCATGTTGAGCTTCTCATCAACCAGCACTCCCAAGTCCTTTTCTTCAGGGCTGCTCACAGTCCATTCTCTGCCCAGCCTGTATATGTGCTTGGGATTGCCCTGACTCATGTGCAGGACCTTGTATTTGGCCTTGTACTTCATGAGATTCGCATGGGCCTACCTCTCAAGACTGTCCAGGTCCTTCTGAATGGCATCCCTTCCCTCCAGAATGTCGACCACACCACACAGCCTGGTGTCATCGTCAAATTTGCTAAGGGTGCATTCAATCCTGTTATTCCTTTCATTGACAAAGATGTTAAACAGAGTTAAACTGACCTCTGAGGAATGGTACTCTTTGCTATTCTCCACTTGGACATCAAGCTGTTGACTGAAACTTTTTGAGTGTGACCATGCACCCAATTCTTTAGCCATCAGGTAATCCATCAGTGAAATCCATGTCTCTCCAATTCAGAAACAAGGATGCTGTATGGAACAGTGTCAAATGCCTTGCACGAGCCCAGTTAAATTACATCAGTAAAGCTGTAAACCCATCGTAGAAGGCCACCAGATTTATCAGCCATGATTTGCCCTTAGTGAAGCCATGTTGGCTGTCACCAGTCATCTCCTTATTTTCCATATGCCTCAGTATAGTTTCCAGGAGGATCTGCTCCATGATCTTACTGGGTACAGAGGTGAGATTGACTGGCCTGTAGGTCCCCGGATCTACCTTTTTTTGCTTTTTAAAATTGGGGGTTATGTTTCCCCTTTTCCAGTCAGTGGAAACTTCACTGGACTGCCACAACTTCTCAAATATGATGGATAGTGGCTTAGCAACTTCATCTGCCAGTTCCCTCAGGACCCATGGATGCATCTCACTGTGTCCCACAGGCTTGGGTACCTTCAGGTTCCTTAGATAGTCTCACATCTGATCCTCTCCTACAGTGGGTGGCTCTTCATTGTCTCAGTCCTTGCCTTTGCCTTCTGCAACTTGAGCAGTGTGGCTACAGCACTTGCCAGTGAAGACTGAGGCAATAAAATCACTGAGTCTTTCCTCTTCAGTCTGTATAGTGGTGAAGTGGTTCTGCAAGGGCACCTGAGGCTTTGAGGGGAATCTTTTCCTCCTGATGGTCCTTGCTGTTACCAGCTTCCATTCCTTTGCATTACTGTCCCTGCTCCGTTCTGTGTGTGCCGGTGTGGGAGTTTTTGGCTGTTTGGCTGTAGATCCACTGTAGACAGATTCCTCTCTCAAGAGCACACAGACCAAACTGTGGATTCAGGAGGGAAATGATGATTATGTGCAGAAGCAACCAAATTAGAAGATCAAAATAATACTCTTCTAAAATAGATTTTCTCACAAAGTGCAAGGAAAATATACTCCTTGTATCTTCTCTATTGGTTTCTGTGGAAGATAGGCAGCACAGTCTGCAGATTTATCTCCCCAAAGTTCTCCAAGAAACACAAACATTTACTCTTCAGATAAAGGAAAAAGAGCAGGAAGAAGTCACTAAAGAGAATTCCCTGGAGTTACAGAAAGCTGCATTAAGGAGCTTTGCTCAGCACACCAGCAGCTCTGAATAATGAGGCAGCAGAGTGCTTACAGCACTGGGAGCCTCTGCAACACACTTCTCTAGAAGAAAAAACAATAAGATGTAAACAGAAAATTCTTCTTGGCTGGCACATACTGGTCCAGAGAATTTTTTTCCTCCTTTCCCACATATAAGGACCAATTTTTTTTCTTCTCTCTTTCTCCAATAGTTAGAAGACAAGCTGATGAGAGATGACACAGCACATTTATAGAAATTCAAAAAAATCCAGCTTTGAATAAAACATAAGTGCAGCATTAGAAAAGGATGGTCAGGCCAAACTAATGTCATCTAATACATCCTCTATGCACTGAAATGCAAGAAGGGAACGGAAAAATGGTTCTAAACATTCAAGAGAAGTTTAAGTTTAAAGTACCTGAATAAACCCATTGTAATCAGTGCCAGGCTCAAATTAGTGCACATGTTTTCCTGAATCACAAATTACTTCCTCATCCTTAAGAACCTTTGCATTGAAAATTTACATGCTCCTATACTGAATAAAGTTTTTTCATTACTTTTTCTTTCTTAAATTAAAATCTCAATTATCTGGTAAAGAAAAATATCCACAAATTTTGCAAGGCTGGATTCAGTTCCCCTAGATCTCATCCTACCATGATCTATAAAATGAAATTCATCCTGTTTCCAGGAAATCCAAGATAGTCCTCTTAAAGTCAAACAATAGTTTAAATGTTGGAATAATTTTAAATAAGGTTAAGGCCCAGGAACACAACTTGAAAATGACATATTTATGCTGACCTCACAAAGCTTATGAAGTACAATCCTGTGGATCAGCACCCAGCAAACCTCCTTCCGATAATGTGATCTTTGCCCCTCCAGCAGCAAGATATCAAGCTGTACAGCCAAATTAGTGGTTAGTGCCTCTGGATTGATTAATGTTCCTGCCCTCAAAATGCACAAGATGACACAAATTTGATACATTAGCATGGTTTCATGTAACACAGAGAGGTATAGAAATAAATACGCAAAGGCATATGACAGGTGTCAGACGAAGTCAGGTATAGTCCCAGATTTTTCCCTGCAGCATCTAATCAACAAATGTGCTGAGCCTCAGCTCGTCAAAATGCAGCAGCTTTTTCTCTGACAACAGTCTTCTGTTAAAATAGATGAAAATACTGAAGTTTCAGAAAGTTAGTAACAAAATACACATGTGATGCAATATCTCGAAAGAGATATGAGTCACTTAATTAGCTGCATTTTGCTAGTATAAAACACTACAGTAAATGCTGTGCTATTGTGCACCAGTGATTTCAAGCTCAGGTACAAGTACAGAGTGTTGATGAATTCTGATTATTATTTTTTAAAAATTTGTTTTGAAGTCTTTCCTCTGTTGCAGAGACAGGAAATTGTTATGTTCCAAGGTAAAGGTATTTAGCTGTGTTGTGACTACATAAGCATGGATGTTTGATCAAACATAACAATAAAAGGAAGGATTTATCCATATCATTTAAGAAAAAATAATTTAAGACTCAATTACTGTTTATTTTTTTATTATTATTTTTTCCCAAGAAAAATATGCTCTTTTTGAATCTCTTATGACCTCAAGATCTTGGAGACAAAGTTCACAGTCAGAGATTATAAATATCAAGCAAATGTTACTAGTTATGAAACTGAAACACTAGCAAGGTGCTTCAGTGCTTTTAGCTCTGTTGCACTAGACCCTCAAAGCATGCTCTCCCTATATTGTGTACTTAAAATTTTGAGATCGAATAAGCTCAACCACTCTCTCTTAATTATTTTGTGCCAAAAACCACAAAAGATTCACGTCTTAAGTCTGGTCTCTCAGACCCTGGATCTTCGCAATTCATTTGAAGTCCCACGTGGGTTCAGAGCCTGTCCTCAGACCAAAGCCTAGAGACACCATGATAACAAATGTCAACTGACTTGGAGTAACAACATCTGTGCGTGGAAGGCTACCTCTCAATAAATAAACTGTTATCAGTCCCTGTTTCTCTAAACAGTAGCCAAAAGGTGCAATGTCCCCTTCAAGGTATCACCGATTGCATTATTGTCCAGATTCGTCAGACACAAATTATTCACCTCCAGGTCTTACAATGTTTGTTGGATATCCCCCATCTTGGATTTTTTTACCACTAATCTTTAGTTCAGATAAGAGCCCTATTAAAAAGGGTTGAAGTGAGTTACACGCAGATTGCCAGGCTGGAAATTCACTGCCAAAACACACAGCTTGATTGGGCAGGACATAACATGTAGCATGTACCTACTCTAGGTTTGCCACAAGAAAGAAAAAAAAAAATGTATTAATAACTGCTAAAACATGCATTGACCTTGCCAAAAAGTAGTCTTTGAGACAGGACACTTCCTGCAATACAGGGATTTTTACCAAAATAAGCACACAGAGTAATGCTTCTGCTCAATTACACCTCTTAGGGAAAGGAGTAGAAGGGAACAAACATGCCTACAGGTAAAAGCAACCATTTTTTCCTCTCAGTTTAAGAGCAGAAAAGTGGTATCATTCTGTTGCTTGTGAAAGGAAAGCAAAAACAAACAAACAAACAAACAAACAGGGAAGGTGCTTCACTCTGCTCAAAATTTTATATCTTGAACTATCTGTAGCACAAAAAACTATTTTAGAAGAAACTTTTTTTTTTTTTTTTTCCCCCTGGCAGTGCAAAACAGCACAAAAGTCAGCAAATTTGGCTTCCTGAGAACTTTTCCTATCTCTCTTATAATTTTTGCCAATGCCCTTTCTTGACCCCTTCCCAATGGGATGACCAGAGAAAAAGTGGTGGCAGATAAAGAAATGGCATGACCCAAGGATCCCAGTTTTCTCAGAAGGATGGTTGAAACCACAGAAAACAACACACTGAGATGGCCTAAATTTACACGGAAAGGCAATGTAGGTTTTGGGAGTTTTGCCATCATATCCATCCTCTTTGACCTTATACTGAACACATGCCAAGAAATCTGGATCTTAACAACCAAGTGGCAGAGATGTCCTGCAAAGGATGCGGTCCTAAATAACCAGAGGGGCCTGTGAATATTGTATGAGTGTTCTGACAGAAGGAAACTGAACCATAGATACAGCAGGGACATGGTAGGTGATTCATGCTTGGAAAAAATAATTAATTTAGATGATACTAACTTGCAAATTATTTGATCTAGTTGAAATCTTCTAATACCACAGAGGGCAAAGAGGTTGCTATCAAGACACACATTTCAAATTCAAGTTGAGGGGCTGAAGAATGAATGCAACGTAGTGATCTTGTGTACCCAAAACTGGAACAGCATAAAGAGGTCATTTCTAAAGAGACTCAGTGATCAGTTTCTTACAAATAAAAATCAGGCATTTTTTAGATTTTCAAGAAGTTAGAAAACTTCAGCATTCAAATTTAGGTTAGGAAGTCACAGTGTTGAGCAGGAGAGAGAGAACTTAAATCAGGTATTTCACAGAACAAGTAGATCATCCTTAGAAACAGTGACAGAAAATAAAAGCTACTATCTACAACCTAAAAGACAAACTATGAATGGCAAGGGAAAGGAGAAGAAAGGCATCTCTGCGTTGCCAGGCTTCCCAGCTGGCTGCAAGATGTCAGGTTAGCCAACTGTCAAATGCTCCATAAAGCTATTAGCACCACTAATCACTATAGAGCACAGAGATGCCCATGGGTGATGTTGAAGCTCTTAGATCATCTTTACATTACAGAAACAATTTTTTGTAGCAGGCTGATCCTTGCAAATTTACAACACCTGAAGTTTAACTCTGAGGCAAAGCCTGGGCCAATAATTTGCTGAATCTGTACAATCATAAGCCTTAATTGCAACATTCTTCAGTTCTGACAGGAAGACTGAAACAATCAATGCACTGCATTTCACAGGGGAAAGCCATTGCTAATCCTCAGCTTCTCTCTTTCATCAATCTCTGGAGTTTCACTGTGGCTAAACACAGAGGTTTTGGCAGCAGCTTTAGTTTTTTTCAGAAATTCTTTAGAAACTCATGACATTTTTCTTGCCTCTTCACCTGAGCAGGAAGAATTCTTGTGTGATCAAGTTGTGCGTTAAACAAATTCACTGGATTGGTTTACAATGTGGCTTGAGAAAGAGTTTTGTCGGCAACGCTGAGGGTGCTGTGAGACAGTGGTGGGATGAGAGGCAGGAAAAAGCAAGAATTCGTTTGTCCCATCTTATTGCCAAGGCCTTCATACAGTAAAACTCTGGCCTCTCGATAGGAACACTTAATCTACCTTTTTTAGGAAGTACCCCGATTTTAAAATTTATCAATCAGAACAGTTACAAGCAACTTTCCCCAGGATTTGCATTAAGTCTCACATGAATAATTTCAGGCCAGTCTTTCCAGCTCCTCATGGGTGCTTTGCCAGTTCTATTCCACTTCAAATCCCTTCTTTTATTTCTCCTTTTTAATGCTTCAGTCCAACCTGCAGTGCTGTCTTCCGAACTGGGAAGCTTATATAATAATAAGAACAGATCCTCCATGGCCACCAAGCAAGGAGGAGTAACACAAAACCCCAGTAGCTACCATTAGCCTTAATCCACCATTTCTGTGTGGAAGTCCCCAGTTGAGGAGATGGGAATGGAGAAGTGGGGAAATCACTTGAGAGGGAGTGTGGGAGAGAAGTTCTATCATCACTTACAGAGCAAGGATTTAGGAGCATGGCTTACCTGAAAAAATCAGCTCTTAGAGAAGTCTATCTGCATGCAGTTAGGTTAGTCAGGAAAGTCAGCCAAACTCTCTTGCAACACAGGAGACTTTATAGCATAGGACAAGGATCAGCTGGTTCCTCCTTTCTATTTGCTATAAGGGAGGTATTGAAAGGTTTTCAGGAAGCAGAGAAGCCATTAGTTGTTAGGAAATATAACAGCTCTAAGATGGATTGGACACACACAGTCATGGCATACTATAAAACACAAGAGGAGAATTGCAACAGCTATAAACAAGCTGACACAATAGCTAACATGAGGCAATATGACCAGTTCTTTATTTGACAACTCTTTCTGGAAGATATAGCCTGTTCTTTGCGCAATGGGCTTAGCATTTTTGTTAAATAGCTGTTGAATGGATAGATGAGTCACTTTATCACAAAACAACTTCATCGTAACTCACGTTTTAGTCTGTGAGAGAACTGCTGTGCACAGAACACTATTAAGACAATTTAGCACTCCTTTCCTAATACCTAGGAAAAAGAGTTCATTATATCTTCATTTTCACTGAAATAGATTAATATAATGCTTTCATATTTTTCTCCACATATCAGAGCAAACAGATTTCAGGCTGTAGTTCTTCCTCATGCCCTATCCTAAAGGAAAACCAGTCAGTTCAGCAAGAAAGAAGAAACTCAGAATAAAACCAAAAAGTACTTTCTCTCCCCACAGGGGATACATGTGACTCAGCTGTGCCCAATATTTTTTTCCTGAAAAGCTTGGTAAACTATAAGTGAAAACACTTCTGTTTTACTTGTACAGCTTGTCCTCCCACTTACAAAGGACAATATTGACACAGAAAAGATGAAAAAAAACCCAACATGACAAGCTCTTTTTCATATAAGCACCTTAAACCACAATCCTAAACAAACAGACTAAGTAGCCATAAGCCTCCTATTGAAACAAGTCTCCCATGACTCACAGGGGAAATGATTGTAGTGAAGAAGACGGGAGGAGGAAGGCATGACCACCTCAAAAAGAGAGGAGTTCAGTGATCTCCACCCTGGCTCCACCCATCCTTGTGGAGAACCTCCCAGCTCACAGCCCAAAGAAGGGCCTTTGTTTCCTGTGAGGCTCCCAACACCTGGTTGAATGCTGATCCACCCAA
The DNA here is from genome assembly GCF_963082525.1 of Nesoenas mayeri. Lineage (NCBI taxonomy): Eukaryota > Metazoa > Chordata > Aves > Columbiformes > Columbidae > Nesoenas > Nesoenas mayeri. Next base: position 69,617,344 of record NC_137541.1, read on the forward strand.
GCAAAAGCTGTGCATCAAGGGAACAACTCTGCCCTGTTTGCACTTCATTATTCTGTGTCTATTGTAACTTCAATTTCTCATGTTAGGACTCACTTTAGAATCATAGAATCATTTTGGTTGGAAGAGAACCTCAAGATCATCAAGTCCAAACATTCACCTAACTCTGGCACTAAACCACGTCCCTAAGAACCTCATCTATACATCGTTTAAACATGTCCAGGGATGGTGACTCAACCACTTCCCTGGGTAGCCTGTTCCAGTGCTTGACAACCCCTTCCGTGAAGAATTTTTTCCTAATATCCAATCTGAACCTTCCCTGGCACAACTTGAGGCCATTTGCTCCCATCGTATCACTTGCTACTTGGTAGAAGAGATCAACATCCTCCACGCTACAGCTTCTTTTCAGGTAGTTGTAGACAGCAGTAAGGTCTCTCCTCAACCTTCTTTTCTCCAAGCTAAACAAACCCAGTTCCTTCAGCTGCTCCCCATCAGACTTGTGCTCCAGATCCCTCACCAGCCTCGTCTCCCTCCTCTGAACTCTCTCCAGCACCTCAATGTCTTTCCTGTAGTGATGGGCCCAAAACTGAACACAGGATTTGAGGTGGGGCCTCACCAGCACTGAGCAAAGTGGCACAATCATTTCCCTAGTCCTGCTGGCCACACTGTTCCTGCTACAAGCCAGGGTGCTGTTGGCCTTTTTGGCCACCTGAGCACAAGCTAAAACAAATAATCAAATACCAGCTTCATATTTTTGGAGCATGACACCTGAAATGAGCTATTTGTTTTATTTCCTGTTATTGTGGCTCCTAGAGCAGGTGTTTTACAGACTGCCAATGAAGAGAATTTGCGTAAGCTATTATGGAGGCCTTTTCTCCCTCAAAATTACATAAAGATCATCCTGATTAAATACTCTTCTACAGGAATAAATATTCCTTTCACAGAAATATTCATTGCAGGGTAACAGCCTTTGGCTGGCTGGAGTACACATGCTGATCTGGAGATCTTTATGATGCCGCTAAATTAAACCTGAATTTTTTTAAACTGTTGCACAAATGTTCTGCTTCTCTTTCTATAAAAGCCACTTTTAATCTCAATAACCTTCAATAAACTACTGATTTTACTTTCCTTTTTCTCCCTAGACTACCATACATGCTGTGGTCTTGCTTTGAGAGCACACATAGCTTCCTCAACTTATTATACACAACATATAAATACCCCGCCTTGCCAGAACATACAATAACTTTGCTGATGCTACATTTACATGGGAAAGCCAGTTTGGGAATTGATGGGTAATTTTAATATATATACATATATATATATATATATATATTTTTTTTTTACAAGCATATTTTCAGTCATTTTACTGAAGTATTTAGATTATTTCCAGAAAGAATGCTGAAGCAAAACATTTCTCCTGGAGGCAAGGTCACTCAGAATCAAGGAGAATCTGTCATTTTGCCAAATGTTGTCTCATTTTGACATTGATCTGCATCCACCTGTATTGCCACTATGCCAAATTATGGTTCTAGCTCACGTAGGTCTGGGTCTCATTATCACTATAAGCTGGACCAACTGATGGACTATATTTCCCAAGAGACACACACTCATGCAAATCCTGGCATATGCTGTGACCTCCATTCTGCTAGAACATCTTTGGATGCAGAGCAGGAGGCACATAAATGTGATTCACCAGGACAGAAGTGGTTGGCCAGTGACCCCAGCTTGTAGTGATCAATGAGGACATTTCCAAACCGCCATTCCTAGGACTCATTAAAATCAGAATAGGAAGACATAATGTCAAACTGGTCTTTTAAAGAAAACTCACATCATCCTTTTGAAAACCAACATTTTTCATAACCCTCTATCCAACCACAAAATTGAGATTTTTTTTATTTCTCTCCAGTATAAAGATAAATGCTGAAGTTAGCAGAATTCCCTGAGGGAAGGAAATACTGAGTTTTAAATCAGGCCTGGTTATTCCTCCTCCTCATTTCTTCTCAATCAGTGCTTGCTATGTACTCTACTATTAATTTTTTTCCTCATATATCTGTCCTATCCAAATCTTTTATTTAAGCTGGTCTTTAAAAACTCCCTCTGGTTTGCTGACTGTTATAAGACAGATAAGACAGAGCATCACAGCTCTCCCTCATGGGGAAGCAGCACAATGTCTTTGCCTAAACAGATGAAACTATGTTGAGTTAATCTCCATTACACCATTTGCTCACAGTAGCCTGGACACTTCTCTTGCCCATTTATCACCAATATGCATTTGCCTTTCTCTCATCCCTCCTCCCTTTCTCTCACCACCGTGCCACAAAGCCAAACTACATTTTATTACTCACTGTCAACCCTTGACTTGTTTGGAGTCCTTGTGTAGAAAGTTAAAATGGTTTTGGTTGTTCACAAAATCCACTGCGCATTCTCTCAGAGCAGTGTCTCCTCTCTCATGGCAGATAATGTACAAATTACACAGGCGTTGAACATTGCACTTCCCTTGCATAACGCAGTCACAGAAGTAAAATTAGCCAGAACTGCAGAAATTAAGCTAAAAGTCTTCACCTCGGAAGTAAAATAAGAAAGAAAGAAAAAAAGCTTCACACGCCTTTTAAAACCACTTCAGATTTCCTGCAGCTTAAATGCCAATTAAAATTCTTCATTTTGCAAGCTTCTTTAGACTAGCTTCACACGGAGGTGTCTACATTTAATATACAATATTTTAAGTTCCATATTTTATACAATATATTAAAATATGCTTAACATAAGAGGCTTTTTTAACTACCTTCTTTTCTTGTTGTCCCATTTCCAATTCTCTCTTCCCATTCCCCTTTGTTTATGCACTTTGGCAACTCACACATTACGTTCCAGTATTATGACAATCTCTCAAAAATCTAAGGAAGTAACAGCTAATCGTGTCCAATTTGAGGAGAATAACTCAGGTTATTTGCAAAAAATGCCAAACCCTAATGCATGGGATCTGCAAAATTGGGGTTCCATCAATTTATTCTTTCATTTCTTGCTTAATTACTGAAGTTCTCATGACAATACACAGATATTTGGATAGTAAACCATAACTTCAGTAGAGGAAATATTCCAAACTTCCACTAATTCTGTGTAGAGAATATATATTTATGGTCTTCACTTGCAAGCTCTGCACTCAGACCTCCCAGGTGCCTGTGTCTCATAGCAGAGTCTGGGGAAGGAAAGTGTTACCCCTGGTAGAGGAAGATGGAGGGAATGACCCCGGCATAGCAGATCTACACAGTTCTCTGGGGCTGGAGAGGATGCATCCAATGGGGCTGACAGTCTACTGTTTTGGGAAGGTCATAGAGGCTGAGAACAGACCCATGGACAGTAAAAGGCAAATGTTGAGACCATCTCCAGGATGGGCAAGAAGAAAGAAACTTCCAGAGGTGCAAGACAAACCATTCTGTGTTTCTGTAATTATTACTATGATTATACGCACATTTAATATAATTTTTCCTTCGAAAATGACAAGGAAGAAGAAAACAAACACACCAAAGGGGAGAGGGGAGCTGAAAATTAGTTTCTTTGCTGTACTGGCATTTAGTTTTGCATGCTGTAAATGTTATGCTGATCTCTGGCAAATATCCCTGAGTGTGGGCCTCAGAAACAGCATTCAGTAACACTTGTGAAGATGATGAAAAAAACCCAACCAAAACAAAAGCTAAATACAAATTATCTTCTGGTTCAGGCGAAAGCAACTTAACATTATAGATGGACATATATGCAGTTAATTTTTCCAAGCTACATAAAGAGCACTTCCAGACACAAATAAAAATACCTTCAAGAATGCCAAGTTTCACGCAGTTATGCAACACCTCTATACATTTTTTTTCTTAGTGCACTACTAATAAAAAAACTAGCTTCCTAGTACAACAAATCTTGGTTTTAGACAATAGATTACCTTGAAGCCTAATAACTATTTTGGCCAGAGAGGCTTTCCTGAGACATCTTAGTCTTCTGTCTCAACCTGCTCCCCAGAAAACCATTCCGTTTTGTCAAGGGAACACTTCTTTCTTAATGACAGGTTTATGAAAACCCGAAAGAATATTTTTATCTTTCCAGCACTGGGAAAGCCTCTAAATAGCTACCAAATGACTAAACTCAGTGAGTGTCTGAGCAGGGAGATTAATTCAGAAAGAAAAAGGCTTTGCCTTAATTCTTTGGAAGCCACAGCCTATAATGTGGCTTCTTCTATTTCTTTCACCCTGGGAGCAGATTTTTACATCTTTCTGAAGTGCTGTTTTATCAGAACGATAACCCAACCTGTACTCTTAGTAGTCTAGTCATATTTTCATGCAGGTTTCAGAGGGAAGCTGGGATAAGCAGTGGCTCCTTTGCACGCACAGCCAATGCTCTTTCTTCTGGCTGCCTGTGCCAAGAGCTCTGCTTGCTCCTTCAACATTAGTAATAGGGACTGCCCCCAAAATACAAAAAAAAAAGACAGCAAAAAACAATGGAAAGAGACTCTGACTCTCCTTGTTGGATACTCCTCTCTCTTCTCACTGAATATCTGAGGAGCTAGAACTATTTGACCCTTAACTCTGAGGTGTGTCAGAAGTATGGGCAGAGTAACCACATTATGCAATTTTACTAATACTGACACTGACCCAGAAAGGGCCCAAAAGTGAGAAGGAAAGACTACAAAAACTAAGACACCAGGACTTCCAGGTTGGAAACCATCCCAGAGTCCACCGGTGAAAGACAGTTTCAGCTGAAGGACATTCAAGGAGGTTTGTTTTCCCCATTTCTGCCTGAGCTTCTCACTAGGAGCTGAGAACAAAGGACCATGTTTGCTCCTCACTCAACATATATGTTAAAAAATAAAGATCTTTCACTGAAATGGAAAAAGAACAAAAGGGATTCAGCAGGAAGGAAATATTTTCCATAAAGATAATACTATAAAAAAACCTGCCAGGCAACACTGGCTTCTAACTGCTCACAGAAGAAATAAATCACTTTTTGTCTAACCTAGAGCAGAGAGAGGATTCAAAATGAATCTTCCAGTGGAGAAGTGTCAAAAGATCAAAAGAAGCATGGCCAGCAGGTTAAGGGAGGTGATTCTGCCGTCCTGCATCCAGCTCTGGAGCCCTCAGACAGGAAAGACATGGACCTGTTGGAGAGGGGCCAGAGGAGGCCACCAAGATGATCAGAGGGCTGGAACAGCTCTGCTGTGAGGACAGGCTGAGAGAGTTGGGATTGTTCAGCCTGGAGAAGAGAAGGCTTAGGGGAAACATTTTTGCAGCCTTTCAGTACTTAAAAGGGGCCTATAAGAAAGATGAAGACAGACTTTTCAGCAGAGCCTGTTATGACAAGATAAGGGGTAATGGTTTAAAACTAAATGGGAGGCAATTAAGGCTAGACATGAGAAAGAATTTTTTTACAATAGTGGTGAAACAATGAAACAGGTTGCCTAGAGGGGTTGTAGATGCCCCATCCCTGGAAACACACAAGGCCAGGCTGGATGGGGCTCTGAGCAACCTGATCGAGGTGAAAGTGTCTCTGCTCATTGCAGGGGGGGGTGGACTAGATGACCTTTGAAGGTCGCTTCCAACCTAAATTATTTTATGATTCTAAATCAACAAAATCAAAAAGGTACTGGTTCGCAAGTTATTTTCTAGGTAGACCAGAGAAGTTTTTTTTAAGGGAAAATATTTTACTGACCAGTAAAAGATAAATAAAAATATATTTTGACTTTACTTTGTGAAATATTTACTAGTTGTCTCGGGTTTTGTCTCTCTTTCTACAAGCCATTCACACTTCTGCTACTCTGGGCTTCTCTCTAATGTTCTGCAGATCTCTTTCCTTCTCTCCTGAGTGCTCTTTCCCTTAGCTCTGTAATATTTCACTTTTAAAATATATATAGAAACTGAAGCTTCCCTAGGGCAACCCCAGAGGCAGCTACAGAGGAGTTTCACTGTAATGCTGCTTCCTGTGTCATCAGCCTGACCTGAGGGATTTTTTGTTTTGTTTTGTTTTTCATTTTTGCTTTTCTTCATAAAGTCAAACCAGAAAAGATGCAAAATTTAAAAGTCCTGTAAAGTGGGAAACCTGCATGACTGAAACTCAGAACTCTTCAATTTTCAGCAAAAAGCAAGTGCAGAGAAATAATTCCTATAATTATGAAAGCTGAATTTCCAGGTAGCCTAAAAAGCGTTGGTAGACTTTGTTGTTAAGAAGTACAATAGTATGCATTGGAATAACTTTACATCAAAAATATTTCTTATTGCTCCATAGCTTCAAATTTTCACCCTGTCTTTCCCACATATTCTGAGGTATTTCATAATTAATGAATAAGAGAAGACATATCCATCTACTTGCAGAATGATTAAAGGTGCAAGATAGCTGGCTGTATTTGTTACAATATACACTGTAATAATTAATTCAACCTCATGACATGGGCTTTTACTTCAAGAATGGCCTCTCCTACACTAGACCCTACAGCAACTAGGCCCTAATTCTATTCATTGCACACTTTCTGACAACCTTACACGAAGCCTAATCCATAAAAGTCTGAGATTTTTACTAACTTCTCCCATATTTCATTCATTCTTTTCTAATCGAATCAATACAAAGCAGATTCCAGCTCACTGAATCGTTGCAAGGCATAGAAGTAGAGTTGTACTTAACTTAGATTGACACACTGGGATATTAAGAGATCTGATCAAAGATGCACAGAAATAGTCCAGGAGGCAGTTGTAAACCAAATGGGAGAAAATGGAGCTGAAAAGATCTGCTACATAGAATTTCATTCTTCTATAGAATCTGTTCAGTGCCTTGTAATTCAGACTGGAATGAGGATGTACCTTGTTTTGGGTGCATTCCCTTTGATAATATTAGGAACACTGTAAATCAAGAAACTCCTGCAAAACATATGCAAAACCTTTTTTTAGTTGCTGCCCAACTGTTCAGAGAAAATAGAGAAAATGAAGACAGCTGCCGAAGTTGTTGAAGATACCGAGGAATTTTTCAGTAAAATTCTGATGAGAATTAATAAAATTGGGCTACATCCTGCACACGCAACAGAAGGAAGCCAGGGGAAAAAGTGCAGAAAGACTCATACAAAATGATAGTCAGAGTAAATGTGCCCCTCCACATTTTTATTCCCAAAATGCAGCTGTAAATGGGATCCACAGATGACATTTGACATCAGAAAAGATAAAAGTTTCCAAAACTGGCTGTAGAATCAGCTCCATATTGACCCCTCACAGTGACCCTTCACACTTCTCTGAACTTAGGCAGTGTTTTTTTGTTATTATTTGTGATATTTCTTCCCATAAATAACCCAAATGCTCACTGTACCTTCTGTATCTTCTTTTTTTTCTGTGTATGATTGAAGAAGGCCACCTTTGGTCAAAAGGCTAAATGGGCTTTGATTCCCTTACAGCTTCTATAAGAGGATGGAACTTGCCCTACTAAGAAAAATCTTTACACACATTTCCAGTTGCTGTAAATCCAGGCTTATGTTTATCTGTTTACAGCCCAGACAGAAGACAGCAAGAGGATCTGTGAATATGCAGCAGTAGGAAATGATACTGCAGAAACATAAATTTGTGGACAAAAACTGAGAAAAATATCCTACTGGGGGGGATGTAGTGTGAAACTGGGAGCCTTTGGACAGAAAACGAGCCTGGTGTTCAAGAAATGTGGGTTTTAGGAGGGATTCCAGAGTAAGCTGGAGGAGGTAAAAATCTGGAGTGAGAAGCAGGGAACAAGAAAGTGTTAACCTGGCAGAGAGTTTAACCCACCAGTTGTGTACTTCAGGGACCCAAGAATAGAGACGGCAGAAGGCTACAGAGCAGAGAGGAAAGGAGAGGAAAAGAGAGGGTGACTATGACTACAGACAGAGGTTGCTGGGGACTAAATGAAGCTCTGAGTTCTGAAATAGTGATTTTCTATTTATACAAAGGCCAGTTAAAGACCCTGTCCTGCAAAGATAATAAGCTCAAATGACATCATTAAGCATGCAGTTTCTTATCATTTTAGATCTTTTTGAAGGGACAAAAATTGGAACAGAATGATAACATGACTCATGCTTTTCTAGTATTAGGTACCACAGTTTCGTAGTGGTAGAGGCTGAGACTTGTAAACCCTACTTCTTTTAACTCTGAAACTAAGATAGCCAAAATTGCCAGTGTAGCTGGATGGGGTTCCTACTGGTTTGTCCATTCTTTCCCCAAAGCCACACTTAGTTTGGAACGGTTGCAACAGAGATCAGTGTTCAGCTGCAACCTACACCAAATAATTACAACCTGAAACACGATTTCCTCACCTGTCCTCCTGGTTCACATGCCACACTTAGATAGCATTACACACATTTAAACCCAGTCATCTAAAATAACATTGTATCTGCATCTCTTCCTATCTGGCCAGGCTGATGGTACTCCCAAATACTTAGCATACAACAGATTTCATCAAACTCGGCTGTGACAAAGGAAAATTCCATAGATACTAAAAAAATTTAAAAATTACATTAAGGCACAGTGATACCATAGTGATGTTTTCTTCAGACCATTTGTAGTATTAAACTTGTTCTTAGACTGCCCCTTCTCTTCAGTGAGGAACAAGATTAATTTAGCCCATCATCGGGAAGGGAATCTTGCTCTGCAATGCAGCTTTAAGCACTGATATTACATTAAGGCTGGTGAGGGGAAGGAAGCATGGAAGGATAAGGAGAGCAGGGTGCAAGGTGTGGGGATACATGACAGAGAGAAAATAAGAGTGATTCAACAGCATGCACCTGGAAACTCAAGAAGGTTGAAAACCTGACATTGACTGCCAGTAAAGCTGCTCTGGAGGTGCTGATCCCGAACTCCCTCACATGGCCTGTCCCCCATCCAGAGCTGAGCAGGCCTGGGAACGCTCCCGAGTCAATACTCTAACAAGTCCAAGCCCAGGCTTAAGTTTGTTTTCAGAATTCAGAAATGCATATATTTAGCAATAAGAATTTGCTGGATAACCACATCTGGCAGAATCTGTGAAAAGCCTCAGACTGCCTTCACATATGTACTGAAGGTAGGACTGGAGAAACCAGGTTTTTTCTCTGTCACCAAGTATATTTTAAAAAATCTGGTTTTAATCTTTTGCTAGTATTAAGAGAATCTTTTTTCATAATTGCCAGATTAAATTAAGGTTTTATATGGGAACAGTTAAGTAGGGACCTCTTAGAAAAACCCCATACAACATAAATATTTAATCCTACAGTACATCATTCAGACCTCACTCCACTATTCTCAAACGTAGCATCTACCATGTAAGTTCATAGAAATGCAACAACAGGAGTTATAAAGTTCTATACCCATTGCTAAGACACAAAAGGAACTCCTCCACAGGCCAGGTGTGCATCCAGCACAGTTGCAGACAGCAATACACATGGGAGATTTTGAGTCCAGGACTCTCCATACACATCAGCAAAGGTTACACACAAACACGGATGTCCGTGGGATGCAGAGGATGACATCTGCTGCTCAAAATTCACTGCAAAGTTTTGGTCAGCAGCAGCATACTTAAGCCAACGAGGTATTGATTTTACTAGTACTTTCAGAGATAGACAGCATATGACTGCTTTTAAAGAAATACTTCAAATGCTGGAAAGTTTTAAAAAAATTGTCCTACTTCATAATGGTACAATATTTACCATTTCATCTGAGCATGGATTCTCAATCTTTGCTTGAATTTCTCTACTCCAAATATCACTACAAGATAAAATATTAATTACCTCATTAAAATAATCCTCTTGCTGTGCTTAAAAAGGGATAGAAATAAGATAAAATCCTATGACAAACCTGTCACTTTTACTTATTTCACAATTAGGTGCTTACTATATTTCTCATTTATAAAATTAGAGTACCAAAGGTACTTTACAAAGTTTTCCATTCTAAAAATTGTTGATTTCTCTGACATGAAAGTTAAAGCCATTAAACATGGTGATTTGGTCATACTATCTGTTCAAAGGGGCTTTCCAAATTTGTTTGTGCAAAGAAACATCTGTTCAGGCAAGGCAGCTTTCCAAATTTGCTCATTTGTCTGGCTGCCCTAACAGATATATCCATCACCTGTCGCCAAAGCTGCAAATGACCAGGAAGTTTATACGAAAAAAATGGTCTTATCTTACAGTTGCCCAGGGACAATGTTCAACTGTAACTGAAAATATTAGCAATGCTTTCTCTCTCAGTCCCTTCCTGAAATTATCAGATGGTGAAATACATAAAGACAGAAAAATCCAGGCTCTGATGCAGTCAGTGGTGAAGGATCTCTCCTTTCAACACAACCAAGGGTTCATGTCAGATCGCCAAGCCACCTGACCTTTGTCACCATCACAAACTCCTCTTCAGTGTTTTGCAACAGCCTGGGAAAGGAGGTGTGGAATTGCCTGTTTTCAGTTGCAACAGTCATCTAATTGGGAGGTGGCTTAAAACCTTTGTTGCCTGAGACAGCTTATGTAGAATTGAAGTTGTTCCTTCTCTTCATCGAGGCCCTCCTTTCTCCACTGTAAAGCGTTCTTCTGTCAGTGCACGTTTTTGACTCTTGTCATGCAGCGGGCACACTCATTTTGCTGAGAACCAGCTGCCTTCTTCAGAAATCTGATGTCACCAAAAGTGGCTGAATTGCTGTAATTCACTGCAGTGAACCAGCTGAGATCCCTTGCAACACTGAGATATGGCATGTCCTGTGTAACTGCATGTGAGCAATCACCATGTTAACTGTTGGGTCACTGGCCAGTTTTAAAATCTTTCACGCAAAAAGAAATGAGACCATTTAATCTGCTCTCTTGCTTCTGTCGACCCTGCCTCCTCCAATAATATACCTGTAACCTTCCTCCTTCTTTCCCAGCTATAAGGTTTTTTGATCCACCCCAGCTCAAAACCCAGTGGGGTGTAGAGCAGAAGTATCAGGAAGCAGCCAGGAGCCCTCGGTGACTGTAGAGCAAAGAAGGAAAGCATGAACCTCTCTGGTAGTGAGCAAGGAATATTCTAAAATATTTCTAGAATGTGGGAAGAAAGGGATGGAGAAGAGGGATGAAAGCTGACCTTGCTTCTTCAGCTGAATCAGCAGATTGCAACAGGAGAGGAGGGGCACATTTGTTTTCAAAACAACAAAATATGACCAGCACACATCATTCCACATCTACCACCCTTAACAGCATTCCTCACACAATGCTCTTGTGTTATGTACAAAAAACAGATTTTTTTTTTTTTTTAACAAAAAATCCCACAAACAAATAACCCAGAACAAAACACCAGTGTAAGAAAACAACAAACCAAGCTAAAAAGACAATCCATTCTCCCCACAAAACAACAAAAATGCTGGAAGGCTATCCCAATATTGTCAGTATTCTAAAGACATGAAACACTCAGCAACGCAAGACAATTGCCTTTCTGTAGAACTGTGTTTACAAAATCCTTTCATCTGTAGCCCCAGAACCACCAGCCAAGGTTACATCCTGCTGAAATTACCACAGAGCAGACCTGCACCTTGTAGCAGAGAGCTGCAGCCATGCCCTGGTGTAGCTGTGAACAACTGCTTCCAGCACTTGCAGTTATAAAATCAGCTCCAGGCACTGCTGCTCCTCAATCAACTTTGCTCCTGTAACCCACGTACAGAGCTGCCAGATGACACTTTTTAATGTACCTTTGAAGATCTAAGCTCATAATGTCCCATGGCACTGCTGTGACACAGGCAGAAGCATCAGCTCAATGACTGCTCTTCTCACAGTTCAGCACAGACATACCCTCAACAGACATAACCTCTTACCTGTCTTTTTTTTGGTTTTTTTGCCATCTTGATCTAATAGCCACGTCCTTGAACAAGGGACAGAGCACCTCAGCAAGTACCACAGAAGTAATAGACCTGGAGCAAACTGATCCTCCTGCTTGCCCGGAGACAAGCAGAACAATGGATACCATGTCTGGGAATCAAAATAGATGTTATTTGAGAGAGAGAACATAAATGTGAATACGTGCAGCTTTCAGGGCTGCAAAAGACCTAGAGCTGTGTGCAGCACCATACTACTTTAAGAAATTTACATTTAGGGAAACGGGTTTTTGTAACAGGGAGAGAATTTCTCTTCCTGTCCAGGAAGACTTTATATTTTTAATTCTTATTTTAGTCAAACCATCCTTTGACTAGATGAAACTATGTTACCCAATGAAGGTATCAAAACAAGCTCCATGCCTCTTCCGTTTCCTAGGCCTGCCTGTTGAATGTCAGCATGCCCTATTCACCAGCAACACCAAGGAGCAAAGTTTCATAAAGATAATATAAAAAACCACCAACACACACAAATTCCAAATCTTCTCAGATTCTGCCAGGAGTATGCCAAGGAATTTGGGGCAGAAGGGGTGGTGGTGTTTCCTTCTCTTTGCATTGTCAGGATAGATTTTGTCTGCAATTCAGGCAAAGTTTAAATAACAAAACTTCTTCTCGTTTAGTCATGGCTTTATTTGAAGCCAGTAAACGTTTTGATGAGGAAAAGTGTGTAATTACACAGGTAAACTCTACTCACTAAGAAGTCGTTCCACATGGGTACCAGTGTTTGCAGTGGCAACAGGGTGGGAACTAAAGATTCTCACAAGGAAAACAAATTCAGCTCAGTTAGGAAAAATGCGGTTGGGATAAAAGATGCAAATATAATAATACTAATACTAGAAGAGATTTTCAAACAACCCAGTTTTATTCAGTGCTCCTCGTATTTAGAGGATGTTGGAAAACCTGTCCATTATCTTTCTCAAAATTTATGATATTTTTAGATAAAACTATTAGAATTTTGAGGATTTTCTCATAACAAAATGAAAGGCAGAAGTTTCATTTCATTTCTGGAATATCTATTAAGGGGGAAGTTTTCCCATCCTGAAGGCTGCATTCCAGTTGGCAGCAGTGTGAGTGGTATCAGTGTCTTAAGCCTAAGACAATGTCTCTTCACAGTCATATCTGGGGCATGGTGACAGGTATGTTAAAACTTGTCACTACACGTCAGCCCTCATGTTGAGGGCTCTCCCTAACTTGATTCACTTGGAAAGAGGTATCTCAGCTATTGAGTCAAACCTAGACGGATATGATCTGATTTCAGCTACAGAAATCAGAGTGGTTTAACATTCCAAACCAATATTTTACCAAAATCAAACTATGACCTGTTTTCTAGTTTGGTCCATACAGGACTTTAATGGACAGCTCTCAGGAATCAGTGCCATTCTGAAAATATAGCAGGAGATATCGCAAGCAAAAGGGAGGGGGAGATGAATATATAATTAAGTTTTGCAAGACAAAAGGTGTAGGAGCAGGAAGACAGCTGTGATGCACTCTGTAATGAAACATCTTTAAGGTGCAGGAAGTGAGCCATACAATCTGATTCTCAGTTGGCAAACACATTTCCAGTCCTGAGAGTTAGAACTGTGTTTCAAAAACAGCTAGCTGGCTATACAGGAAGGTTACCTACAATGAGGAGAATTTTCCCAGGACTGACCAAAGAACAGAATTGGTGCTCCTTAGCATCTGCTGGGATGAATCAGATCTACAGGCTTGATTTATTGAAAAACCTGGATAATACAGCTATGGCACTGTCCTGTTGCAGAAGGAAGACAGACCAAACTGTGATGCTCCCACAAGATTTTTTATCTGCACCTCAAGCAGAAATTGAAAAATCAAACCAGAGTAGATTATAGAGTAGATTTCAGAGAGCCACAATTTCACTTGCAAAGCCAAGGCAGAGAAGCATCTAAATTGTCACTGCAACCTCTGTAAAATAAACAGATATTCTCAAAAATACATTAATTATGTGCTATAGGTTAAGTACTCCAACATGATGAAAAGAAGCTCAATGGCTAGTGAGGTGGAAGATCTTACTAAGCAGATGATCCTAAAATGTTGTGTTGGAAGAGACCCCTGTTGGACTACTGGTGACGGATGTGGCAAAGGGCTGCAACATGGAACTACATCCATAGTCTTCAGTCTTTGTGCACCTGATTTAGCCCCCTGATGTGCTCATCAGAATACGCTTTCATTGTGTGAAACAAGCTGCTCATGCAGTATTGCTTCCTTATGGTATATTAACTGTCAGACATGATATGTTGGAGAGAGCACAATATATACACACCTTGGAACATCATCATTGGCACTGAGCTCAGGCATCTTACACTTAAGAGTAATCTGATGCATCCACTGACTTCTACCCATGTGTTGTTATGGCAGGGAAGTCAGAATTAGAGGCATGCAAGAACTTTTGGCTGAAAATCTGTTGGTAAAAAATTAAGATCTTGGTGACATCAATGATTTTAGAGTTATTAATACATCACTTTTGGTGTCAGTTTCATATAATTACTTAGGGAAGAGGGGATAAAAAAAGGCCCCTAAACCCAAAATATTTTATTTCAAAATTATAAAAATGAAACAGCTTTGCTTTAACATTTATCACTTTTGTTTGCTTCTTGGCGGGAGGTGGGTCATCAACCTGAACGGTTTATTTTAACCAGAACAGTTTTCTCCCTCAAATTCATAGGCCAGTGTTTTTTCCTCTCTGATTTTCCAGTGCTAGCACTGAACCAAACATTGATTAGTCTGAATTCCTTATCAAGAGCAGCAAATAGTCCTTATCCAACAATTGCACATTTGCCTGTATAAAGTGCTTAGAGATATTCTTTCAAATTCATAGGCCAGTGATTTTTCCTCTCTGATTTTCCAGAGCTAGCACTGAACCAAACATTGATTAGTCTGAATTCCTTATCAAGAGCAGCAAATAGTCCTTATCCAACAACTGCACCTTTGCCTGTATAAAGTGCTTAGAGATATTCTTTCATGTTTCAAAAACTCTAAAAAACCACCATGTCTAATGCTTGCTTAACAAAGGAAAAGAACAAGAGGCCATGTAGAAGTAGCTCCTTTTTGTTCTGCCCCACCTGTACACATAGTCATTATGAGGACCAGAACTGGGAGTGCTGGCCCAGAAGGAGGGGTGGAAACATTTCCATCTTGCACCACAGCCATCAGCATCCGAGTTACAATGCATTCCCTCGTCCTCCCCAGGTGGCTGTGAAAAATCAAAACATAGAAGAACTGCTTGGGTCCTGGCTTCTCCCAGCCCATCCACATAGGAATGCAGCCTCTTCATTATCTCCAGGCTTTTGTTATTTGCCAGTGTATCATGGTGTAAAAAGGTGGAGGACATTTAACAGATATGCTATAATAAGCTGCAATCTCTAAAAAATGCTATTAAGAGCTCAGATTCTCCCTTTCTGTATCTCCTGCATTAATGAAACATTCCTTTAGCCAACAGAGAATTTACAAACTGTATACTGTTGCTTCTGCTCTTTTAGCTTCTTGAAGTAATAGGTTTATACTATTAATATATGTGCCTTCAACTGTAGTTTAAGATTGTGGAGACTCTAAAGATGCAACAATTCGTATAAAGTACAGCTCTGCTAGTCTTGACTCCAAGGATATTATCCTTAAATATTATTAACAGGGCATCAATGCACTCTATCTTGTGTTTCATGGGTAGCTATGCATTTTTTCTGCTCCTGTACAACCAGCTGCATGCTTTGTTGGTCTGAAGTGAAAGCCGTGATGGTACAACTCACCTGAACCTTCCTTGTCTGTTACACCTTGTGCTCAGTTATCTAATATACAAAATCTTTCCTTCTTAGCATTCCTGACTGCTGATCATCTCTGAAATGACTGAACTATAAAGAGAACATTCACCAAACACACACAGTTTTAGGATCCTCCAGCATGTATTTACATAGTGACTAAATAGGCACCAGTTGCACACAACTTTGCTTGCAATATTTTTACACCCCCACCCATCACCCAGCCCCTCTAACAATATGCCAGGTGTAACTGCTTAGATTACTTTATTTGTGTGGGTATTGTTGCACAGACTAGGTGGTCTCTCTGGGTAAAAACAGCCTCACTCATGCAGCATGAGGATGCTCCCAGTATGGTGTGCAGCAGATTCTCATTCAGAAGGACCTCTGTTGACCATGTGCCAACACTTCCCAAAAGCAGGGAGGTGGGGAAGCCCAGTGCATAGCCACCTGAGAAGCTCCCAGTGGTCTTGGCGATTTTTGTCAGGCTTCATTAGCCAAGGCAGCAGTCTCAAGGCCTTCAGCAAAGAAATGGCAGTGATGGCAATCTTGCCAGCTAAATGCAAAAAGGATGGACAGAGCAGATAAAAGAAAAATATAAAGGGATAGAAACTGAAGCAGTTGACTATGGAACATAAGCAGTTTTCTCAAGTAATAAGACAAAACAAAGATGAGAATCATGTCCACTGAAGCAAGGTAAAGCATTACAGGTACCCATCCACAGACACTCATTTTACTTTTACACCACTGCCTGTGCCTTAGCGCACCACAGGAGAAACTCATTTTCAGTGTATCTTTCACTGACAAGAAGATTGTTGAAATATAAAGTACCCACTCCCAAATGCTATACACAGCATCTGGGAAGCACCTGCTGAGCAAACTGGTTGGCTGGCTACAGACCGTCAGAATACAGGTCTCCCAACAATGTTTTCCTCACTTGGCATACAGGTCTCCACAACCTAGATAAGGTACCAGGAGAAGCATCACCACAGGAGTCTGCAGAAAGAAGAAAATGCTGGAAGCAGGTTCCCTAGTTGCATTGCTTTACCATGTCATCATGCCTGAAACACAGCTGGTGGAAAAATACCAGACCCCGTTGAATCCTTCATGTCACATGTGGAAACATGGAGTAAGAGAATGTTTGTGGTACTGCCCTGAAAAAATACTAGTGAGGCACAGATATTAATTCAGAGCTCACATACAGTGTATCAAATTTGTTTCATCTGCACATATCTTATGGTATTTGTTACACCTTCCAGAGGTTCACAAGTGCCCCAAATTATGTTAGGAACTTCACCTTATCATGGATGTATGCTGATGCACCCACCAAAAGTGGACAAATGGAAAAGCAACTTTTCTCCAGGCAATCCCAAGACGGATGGACTGAATCCACACATCAATGTCTTTGTAAGGTAGGTTTTATTATAGACTTGTCTTGCTGGGATGCAATGATGAGCAGTTGTTTCCTAGCAGTGACCTCTGTGTCCTCTATATCACTTTGTCCCTTTGTGGAAAAGCAGGATAACAAACCGTTGCGTCATATAAAGCTGGTGGTTGCTGTTCCAAGAGCTGCCTTGAAGCTCTTGCCTCAAGGCACAGCTATTAACATCATCTACACTAGCATGCCTCTGTACTGAAGCGTGACACCATGCCATACACTTCGCAAAAGGAAGGCAGCGTGCCAAGGGAAGATGCAAGCAACCAGTGTGATAGTATCAAATCTGCAGATTAACATTTTGAGGCTTATATAATAGGTGTAATTATAGGGGTTGATAAAGGGATAGAGCAGTAAGGCCTTGCATGACAGATAGTGACACATATGGGAGGGTGGAGGATGACAAGATGAAGGTTTATCACTTCATTGCTGTGGTCTGACATCAGGAGAAAAAAGTTGGTGGAAGAATATACTATAGATTTCTGATAGATGATGGATAGTCCCTCCCACTTTACACCCTCTGCAACTTAATTCTTAATCAAAGCCTTACTAGTAGATTGATCAGTTGGGAAAGGTAGAAGAAAAATAGTTGGCAAGCAGAGCTTTTATACAAACACATATTTACCAGCATTTTACAAAAAAAAATGACAAAGAAAATAATGGAAAGTTACAATGGCTAAGAGCACATAGTGTTCGTTAACCATAAATGTACTTTTTCCGAAGGAAGGCCTTTAACATGTAGCCTTTTCTTGGAGGAAAGAGAAACAACTTACAACTCGCAACTTTGGTGCCAATCATCTTTTTCGGTGATTTAAGAAACTTGCTTTCTGACAGTATGGTATTCTGTGTACATTGTTGCTTGGGTACCTAACAAATATAGATAACTATGAACCAGATGATTTAGGACTGTGATTTCTTTGTAGACACATTTACAGGAGTGAAACTATCCCTTCCGCGGTGAAAAGGTGCAGTTCTCAGCCCAGCTAATAATCCACACAAATTTTAAAAAATTAAACCTCTTTTTTTTTTTTCTCCAGAGGAACAGTGTTTTTCATTCTCTTAACCTGTTCTGCGAAGTTTATTTGCTTGGTGCAGAAAGTTGATTAAAAAAGCCTTGCTAAATTTTAACGTTGCTAAACTGTAGCCACGAACCTAGAACCCATCACTTGAGACTGAATCAACATAAAGCAAGAAGACAGTTCTTGACCAGAAGAGCTTGACTGTTTAAAGCAGTAGCTGGAAGGATGTTTTGACACTGAAAGCACGCATATCTTGAAAGAAATATAGAATAGACTAGAACAGAATCATAAAATATATTCTATTTAGCTCTACTTAACATCTTACAGCAAGAACAATGATTTCTGTGTGGCAGCTTTTGCAAATAATTGTGTGTACCTATTTCATATACCCAGTGTGACATAGTATTGCATGAGCTTTTGTAATAGCTACCTGGAAAAAACTATCATAACTGTAAATATTATGTATTTGTAATCATCTTTTGCTAGCAGGGAAACATGAACAGAAATGAAAAATCTGCTTAAT
This sequence comes from Nesoenas mayeri, assembly GCF_963082525.1. Classification (NCBI taxonomy): domain Eukaryota; kingdom Metazoa; phylum Chordata; class Aves; order Columbiformes; family Columbidae; genus Nesoenas; species Nesoenas mayeri. Next base: position 69,635,920 of record NC_137541.1, read on the forward strand.
ACCTGCTATTCAATTTTTTTTTTTTAAAAAAAAGAGCCACAAGGTATCTATCTACAATACGTACACTTCCACTTATTTTAAGACATTGAGAGGGAGAGGAAAGCAAAGGAAAAGCTTTCTGTACATCTCATTTGTGAAAAATATGGCATTACACGAAAAGCCAATCGCAGCACTATTCCTTCCATTTCTCACATACCACAAAACTCCTTGTACCTGGATAGGCAGAATTAGGAAATCACATTAAGAGTTATTTTTAAGAAAGATTTACAACTTGTTATCAACTTCTAATTAAGCCTCCAACTCTTCTATGGTATTGCTATGAAACCATCTTAAAGCAGCATTCAACTAATGCCTCCAGCTGTCCCTGTTTGGCTGCTTTTTAGGTTTTCTCTTTCATAGAGGTACTCCAGCTACAATGGAAAGTAACTTCCTGAAGCTTAACTCTCAAGTTTAAAGAAGCGATCACTCATTTTGCCTCACAGCTGGTGAGGAGATATAATAGGTGACTGAAACTGTTCATTTCTTACCATCTCCAGCAACTAGATTCATTACGTGCACATCAGTGACAATAAAACTCTAGGTAGTAGCCTTTGATCTGTGAAACCAGTGGCTCTGAAGGACAAGCCAGGAAAGAAGCAGCTGCTCAGTCTTCTCTGCTGGAAATCACTCTTTGTACACCTTACAATAAAGACGTTCTCAACTGGACACTATCAAGTTAACAGGCAACAAATAGCCTTCTTCCATGATATCTCTTTCCTGGTTTTCTGCAACTGATCCAGATGGCCTAGACTGTGGCCAAAGACGACTAAGGGGGTCTATGAATGACTGCCAAAATCTACAGGTCGAAAGAATATGTAGAGATGTAAATGTTTTAATTTTCACAAATCTAAAAAGTTTCAGAAACACTGTTTATGCCAATTTGATCAATTTATTGCTTGGGAAAGAAGTAGGTTCATACTATGTACCACACTAGTTGTTGAGATTGGAAGGCAGGGAGAGATACCAATCTGAACATCAGGTACCAATCTGAAGATTTTATAGATGCTGGTACCTCCTGCTCTTTTCTATGTCATCCTAGCTTGGGGCAACACGAAACACCTAAAAAGCTCAGCAAATTGAGTAGATGACAAGTCTTGGCACTGACTTCAACTTCCCATGTCTTTGCCCTTAGGTTTGATGTTGTAATTCAGGATTGCTCTCATGTTATCACTCCTACATAATCTACCTAAACATAAAGCTCTTGAAGTTTTTGTGGCAGAATTTATTAATAAATACAAATGAAAATATTCTAATTTTCTTATTTTGGTAGATGCACAGTTTAGAGAAAAATATAAAATAAAACAAGAGTCCAAGATTTAAAAAAAAAAAAATAATAAAATAAAAGTTATAACTTCAGGATCTCTGAGATGGAGGTCACTGCCAAGACAAAAGATGATGTTCCCATGGTGTGCCTGTTGTCACATGCAGTTTGCTTATGTTGAGCCTGTCATTCTAGGATGCTGCATACACATGCAGAACTACAGCTTTTCCCCAGAATGGTAACATACCATGTTGGGCAAGAGCTGAGACAATTTTTACTGCATAATGCTTGGGGCCAAAAAAAAAAAAAGTAAAATATTCCTTCTCTTCCTTCCTTCCTTCTTTCTATGGTGAAAATTATTCAAAAGCCAGTAAAACAGGACCTCCTTGTTGATGATCTCTTAGGTTCACCAGTACAAAACAAAATCCCTTAATAAATAAAAAGATCTCAGGAAACACAAGATGTGTAACAAAGATGACAACATTCCCAAGCGAAAAAATTTGCCTATACTCTTCCTAGCTTATTCACCTTTGACGTTTTAACAAGTACGTTTCCATCCCTGAGACCTGCTGGAGAGCCAAATATGTGGGAGAATAATAAGAACTAAAGTTTTATCAGGATTTTTAAAAAATAGAGACAAAGCAGTATGCCACAAATATCATGATCGTTGTTAAAGAACAGACAAAAGTAGTAAGAGCCTGAATACATAGTCATGCTTGCACTGTGGTTAAGTGGTACATTTCTCCCTAACTCCAATAGCCATTAATACTAATACTTCCCTGGCACTCATGGGGAAATGTGTCTTGGTCAAATGAAATGTACGACAAGGAATCATCTGATGTTTATAATTTTAGAAATTGTTCAGAGTTAAATATCAGAAAGACAGCACGACAAACCAAGTTACTGCATTTTCTTCAAGCCAAACTGAAAACTGACCTTCCTAAGGAAACTTTCCATCTACATAGTTCCACTTAGAACTAGTAAAATACAAAATCCTAACTTTTCTATCTCTATTCAGAGTCCAACTTCTGAAATTAATTTTTAAAAGCAGCTGTAAAAAACTATTTAGTTGTCTGAAAGGAAGCCTGCAAAAGATATTACTATGTTCCATAACATTATTAGGTTTTAGCTACAGTAGTGCTCAGCTTCAAACTCAGCAATTATGCAGAGGGTGCTGCTCTTTACAATTTCCAAATTCACTTTTACCAGGTCTTGTGGGTCTTTTACAGCCTAGTGAAGTTTTAATTCTGAAAGATACAGACATAAAGCTTAGTGGAAATGACATCTTCAGTCTCCCTCTGTTTTCTTATCTTCTCAAAAACAGCTTTGAGAGCTAAGCACATGGATTTTGCAAAGCACTGTGCTCTCATCTTCAATTTATATCAGTTGTACAGCTTGGAATAGCAGTTCGGTATTTGCCATATCAGCAGAACTGCCCTCCCATAATTGCATTTTTAGCCAAAGCTCAAAAGAAAGAATCATTCCTTGGCACTGGCAGCTCCTCCAAGTGTGCTCTGCTTCCTGCCAACCACTTTTGGCTGAGCCTCAGCCTCCAGCACTTGGTAACAGAAGGTGCTGCCAACAGGAGGTACAACCAATGCTCTTAACCCTTCCATTTCACCTCTTGTCTCAGAGCTGTATCCAGAAATGGCTATAAAGATCTGCAGTGACCTAGGAGAAGAGCAACTCAGACTCCAGTAGGATTTTTAGGGCTTTGATCAACTGGAAGGCATCTTCTTGCAGTTCCTTCACTTTTGCCTTGGAGGGAAGCACTCAGCGGAAGCTGTTTGCTTTTAACACCTGTTCCACAACATTGCCTGTGGTACCCAAAGTTTACTAACTCAACAAGAATTCCTCTCTGTTGTCAAGCATTTATTTGGCTCGGAACACCCTGAAGCATGCTTTGCACGCATGTGTAAAAGTTCGGGATAAAAGTGGTTTGGCTTTAATGCACTGCTTGGCAAGTAAGAAAAACCACAAAGCAAACCACATCTGAAACTAGGCTTAACTGCAAATTATAATAGCAAGGACAGTGAGTGGCAATTAGTGCTGCCACAATTCAAGGAACCAGTCTCTATGGTCCACCAGAGACTCACCCAAGACACATAATTTTGTAATTAATGAAGTGGTTTTCTGAATTTCAGGGCACAGTATACATTGTTCTTCCTGGAGTGACCACAGCTTTTGGACTGTGGTTTTATTTAGGCACACTGTTAACAACAATTAAAGGACAAGAAATTATGCATAAATATTGCCTCTAAAGTAACTTTTTGAGAAGTATTCCAAACTTCCCAAAGTTAACAAATCAAGCAGTGTAAGGAATTCAAGCATGCTATAGTCTGTAAATTATGTAGCAGCATGACACTACTAGAGTAAAACCAAACCTAACCAGAAAATCCTCATTATGAGGTTAACTCTGTTTCAACTGGAAGAATGCAGCAGAAGCCAAGGGTGAGCAGCAGCAAGCTTATCTCAGGGAGGCTGGTGAAGGCCTTGAGGCATGAAGGGCAAGGACGTTTCCAAGTTCATCTTCAACCTGTAAGCTTAGCACTAATAACAGGTCACACAAACAAAAGATAAGAAAGCAAAAAATTACAATGACAACAACAAAAGGCAATTCCTGTGGGGAGAAAGCCCTACGTTTGTTGAAATAGGTGCTGGTGGTCTACGGTTAGGGTAGTGCTGAATTCCCACAGGTTCAACTGCTGTACCAAAATCGTAGCATCTCTTAGCCAGCTTGGTACTACCTTCTTTCTCCTACAAATAGATGTCTTTGAATTATTTTTGAGCAGACTGCCAATCATCTTTAAGACAGGTGACATTATACACAGCTTGAAATGTTATTTTCTGCAGTCATTTATCTTAAATGAAATAATTAACTTGATTTTCTTACATCTGAAATTTTTAAGCTTACTATGACCATAAAGAGTTAAAAAAAATAATTACAGAAAAGACTCTGTTGTTAGGAAACCTCTTCAAAACAATTAGAGACATTTCATAACATTCCTTTTTGACATACACTTTCTCTTCACTTGACTACATTTCACAGACTACAAATTGGTTTAATTTCATTGACCGCATATATTAAAAAATTATTGTTAGACTTTGAGAATGAATGAGCTAGTAAGAGAATTACAAGGACATAGCAAGGAATAAGTCAGGATGACCTCATTAAATCCATGATTTTGAAACATATTCCTGTTCAGAAGAGTATCCGAAGCACATCTTTCAAACGGAAACACATTATAAAGTTCTAAAAGGTTATAACTTTAAAGATAATTAGAAGTACATGTACCTGTTTAGACTATAAGACTCTACCTCTATATGAATCACAGGTGCTGACAGAAGACACGGGATATTCAAAAGCCCAAGATGCTTAATCATAGAATATTAATAAATGAAATATAATCCTGTCTTTAACTCCCGCAAGTCACACCTTGAATGAACTTCAGCATCTTTGCACTTTGCAATCAGATATAGACCACAGGTACCTGCACAAGCTTGCATGAAAATAACAATGTTTATATTCTAAATGGATGTTTGTCGTGCATTGGCCCCTTTACTCCTTTCTTTTCACATTGATGAACCCATGCCTACTTTCTAGCAGAGGAAACTTATCAGATAGAAAAGCCTTTCATTTCACTTGGCCTGTAGCAAATAGTCAAAATAAGGATTACAACACTACACGCCAACACAGATTTGCAACTAAAAATGACTATACTCAATGATGTTTTTAATGAAATAGAAAATACAAATAAATTGTTTTGTAAATCAAAATGCTACATATTAGATGTGGAAGTTCTTGGAACAGAGACAATAAACATTCCCTTTTCAAAAAAGAAAAACAAAACCAAACACCAACAAAACAAATCCCTCAGGAGATCTTTACATATGGAATTGCTAGATCTTAACTTTAAAGTTGAAGTTGAAATACATGATCCTAGAAGCTGTAAGTTTAATTAAGATTAAATCAGTGGCAGCTAAACAGTGTTTATGAGAAAATAAAATTGCGCAATGCCTATAATTACACACTCAAAGCCACATAAAGTTAATCTGGTTTGAAAGGATAACCAACCAGACCAAATTTGCTAAAAGGTTTTTAAACCTATATATCTTAAATCTGAAGTGTACAGATAATTAATTGTCACATGAACCTGAGTAAAACTTGTTCAATTTCACTTACCATCTGTGGCAACATGCAAAAGACAAGTTCAAAATGAAAACTGAGGAAAACAAGTGGTTGCAAGAAGAGTGATAAGTTAAAATTCTTGCTCATGTGTGAACCAGTTGGCAAAAATCGCATCTCTCATTCCCTTCTACTTGTAACATACAAGAAACCAAAGTCTAGGGTGCAAAAGAGCATTTGGCTGCATACCGACAAAAATTCAGTGTTATTTATAGTCTTAGCTTTGAGCTAACACCAACAAGGCAAAGTACATTGTGCTAAAAGGAAACAAGGTGCTTAAGTTTCCTTAAACAATATAAACCAAACAGATCAAAATGAAAACGATACAGAGTTCAACTGTTCCAAGTCGTGATCTTCTTGGGGCAGCTTTAATTTTATTTTGCACCAAGGAATAACCCAGAAGATAAAATAAGCTACATTTTCTGGCAAGTTTTGTACCCATCACCTAACAATTTTTTCAATAAATGAATTGTTATGTGATTTCAGTGGTAAATAAAAAAAACCCAAACTTTGCCTTGCTTATAAGTGAAATGAACTGATAGCTTATGCATGGAGAAAGTGGCATAGTATTCAAAAACCAGCAGACATCATCCAACACAAGACAGATTGGTTTTAGTTATAGCTAAGTATCTGTTACATACAGACTGTGCCCAAATTATGGTATTCCTGTCCTTAGCAATACCAGAACAATCCTTGCAGTAGTGTTTTAGTTGAATAGCCAGTTCCTGGACTCCCTGATTACATATGAATTCTGCTTTTGTAGCCTCAATTACTGCAGGAGGATAAGAGTAAAGATCATGAATTCAAACAGATTTGCTCGTTTGTCCTATTGTTTTCTTATTCAGTACTTTCTCATGGTTTTTGAAGACATGACTTATGTTTCCTGAACAGTCAAGCCTGGCAAAACTCATACCCCTTGAGGATAACAGAATCCAAGGAGAATCACCCTGAAGCTCAAAGCGTCTATGAGTCAGGCACAGGGGAAGGGATCCAAGGTTATGTGCTCCCAACTCATCTGCTTAGTTTACAGGCTTCATTAGACAAAGTAAAATTTACAGTGACCAAATTTAAAAAGAAAAGTGACAGTTTACTGCCCATTTGTATTTACACAGCATTCGATACGCTTCTTTAAGCAAGAAAATGAAGCATTTTCAACAACTTTTAAAAACTCTAAACTACTACAGTTGACAAACAATACCTGAAAGAAAACCACTGACTTGATTCTCTTCAAAAAACTGCATCCAGCATCGTAGCGCATTTCCCTTCCAGTTTGCAGCATACGGGAACTATTACCTACTCGTATTTGGAGGAAATGCAAAGTAGTTTTGATGTATTGAATGTATCCATTTAACTGACAGGTACAACAGTACATTCCCTTTTTACTGAGGTTTTGAATTATTCTGGGTCATAAAAAATGCCGTCTGCCTTCATAATTATGAGATTTAATAAGACAGTAGACTCCAATAAAAAGAAGCAAACGAAGTTTTGCCTTCCAACTTTGCCAAATTGTGTTTCTACAGTTCACTGCATTTGCAACATACAGACTGACTCCATTTAATGGTAGGAGGCGGCGGAAATTTAGCTTGCTGGTCTACTAATGCTTTGTGGTTTGGGCTTTTGCTGTTGCTTAGCAGTTATGAAAACAATCCACTTGACAAGGTCAGAATTCATGACCAAGAAATGTGGTGAGCAGAGAAAAGGCTACATATACAGCCCTGTCTTTTGAAATGTGAGCTAAGGGCTTAGAAAGGATGTTGCCATAGTCATGATATTCAAGCTAGAAATACTGTGTTCTCTAGTAGGAACCCAGAACAAACATTGATACTTATTTGTTTCCCTAAAACATCCTCCATTTTTACACAACAGAGATTTCTGTAGCCTGGTTATCAAGCTCTCTGCAACTGTCGTTTCCTTAACACTTTTTTTTAACCACATGAAAAAAGTAAACCAGAAATCTTCAGTCACCACAAAAAGACATATGTCATTCATTCTGCTGAAATTTCACTACAGATCTAATTTATTACTCCTAAAAATAATAAAATATTACATAACATGATCCAGATTATTCCAACACCAGTGTGAAAGACAGACACTGCACTAGCAGTGATACATCAGGGTCCTCTGATGCATATGTTAAGTTTTCAGATCATGAAGAAAGCAAGCATTCAATGGCCAACATCACTCAGGTAGGCTTTGCTGGGAGGCAAAACTTGGCTTGCAGCACAGTCCAGCCTAATGATGTGTCTCCAAGTCCACCAATTCTCTCCATCAGGTATAGCCTGAAGCCGAGGAGAGGCCAGCCACAAAGATGGAATTTTGGGGAAGAAAGACCAATGGAATGACTCTTAACACGGGATGCACGAGACTTCACAGACCTCTGTGGTAAGCGGTTCACTGCCTTTGGGACCCACTTTTAGGTATGTTTTTGCACATAAAAAGTTTTGCCTACAAATTTTGCCACATTAGACTTTATAATCCCATGCATGTATTTACATAAAATTTCCATTATGAACAGTGTTCCAAATACACAGCTGACTGTCCACTTATATATATAAAGTCCATGATGACTCCTATGATAACTAGCTTGTAACCAGCTTAACTACAAGATTTGGAGGCATTGGTGTGTTTCTGGTTCTGATTACTCTCAGATGGCCACGTGGTGCTGCTACTACTCACACAGCAACCAGCTTTGTTTTAAACATTTTCAGGTTCCAAAAAACATCAGTGAAATGTGATGATAAACCATCAGCCATATGTGGCACTCCCTCTCCTTTCCTCCAGAGACACAAGCAATTCTACTTCTATTCTACATGTTTTTGTGGAATAACAACAGTCTCTTTTTTCCTCATGATCTAGGACGCCAAGCACATGGAGACGGGTGTTACTGGGGCCCTTCTGCAGAAGGCATTTCAGGAGAGGAGCAACTAAGTTACAGCCTGAGGTTTAGACAAGTCTTTTCTCAGTAACTCATTGAAAGAAAGAGAAGGGGTGGGATTGTACTAGGTGTTCCTCTGGTGTTATACAAGGGAGCTAGAAACAATTCTTACCTATACTACGTAGTCAAAGGTCCTTCAGTAAACTGTACCTGTGTCCCAGCTTGAGAGCCTTGAATCTTTCAAGTAAAACACAATCCAAATTCTAAGCACAAAGTGGAATTTAAAACAGCCCCAAACAAGCCATATACTATAAGAAAACAGGAACAAGAAATCCAGGTAACATTACAATTTATTTCGAAGCTACATGCCTATCATTTGTTACTGCAAACCCTGGTGGGATTTATCAACTGGGCCACTCAGAGGTTTGGAGAAATAGGAGATCATATCCAAGGAATTCAAAAGAGAACTACCAAGCCTCAAACAGATTTACGCATTTATTTTCGTAACAATGACCCCTCAGCTTCTGAGTTAAATTGTAATTACATGCTATTGCACTCCTACCTTAGCTGCTGTCACTTCATTTTTTATTTTTTTTTTAAGTTCATTTTATAATGGCGTTTAATCAGAATTAGGTTTATATATGCTAATTTCTAGGGGCTTAAGGGTTTATATGTGTGGTCTAACAACCACGTTCAGATTTGTTGACTCTGGTCAAATACAGTTCACATTCAGGCAGACAATAGGTAAAAAGCATATTAGGGACAACAGTGCAGAGCCAACCTGAAAGCAGGAGACACAACACAGATGAATTAGCAAACTCAGCCAAACACATTTGAAGTGACCGAGCTGCTCCAAGCTCTGACTTGCTGAAAAAACTTCTGCCTAGATGTAGTGCCAGACCAGATAAAGATCCAAGCCGTACCATGACTGAGCTATTACAGCCTCAGGATCCAGAGCACACGGGAACCTGTATTTCGCTAATTGAACTTAATAGTGCCTACTAAAGGCTGACAGCATTGAGCTAGTAGATCAATACAAAACAACTGGAGATCTCTTGCATTTTGCCTCCCATGGTCTTGGTTTTCATGCCTCATAGTCCAGAAATGCCCCAGCTGGCAGAAAGCTCTTGACTCAGACTGCAGGGGAAAGCTGCTGAGCAGCTTTTGGGCCAGCACTGGCCCCATGGGTTGAAGAGATGCATCAGGATGACACTGCAATAAGCTGGCACATAGGGGAGCCCGCACACCACTGTGTCATGGGGCATCTGGAACTGCAAGCTGAGTAAGGCATTCTGCTGAGAGGGTTGTTTCACTGCACTACTGGTGTTGCCTGTGCAATACTGAAGCTTACCAGAAAACCAATATTTCTCAGTAAAGTTCTCACCACCAAGGTCTCAGTCATGCATCTGGAAGCCCTGGTGAAGATCACCAGAACAAAGCTAATGGTGGCGATTTGCTTCCTACACTCTCTGTTTAGACAAGTCTTGTGTATACACTTACTCCTTGGTTGCTGCTTTTGCTGCTGGATTGGAAACAAATACGAATATACACATTCCCCCATTACATGAATAATGAGATTTAAGTTTACACAATAAATGTTTGTCAGGAATATATTCTCTTTGAAATCTATTTTCAAGATATTCCACATATAAATTTTTTTCTTTTTTTTTTCTTTTTTTTTTTTTCAGATTTGCCTCCTCAGAGATCTAGACTAGGTCTTGATTATCCTCTTGTGAAAATTCATACAGCAAAAGCTGTATGTAGCTGTAGACATTCCTATCAGAAATCTTTCCAGTAAAACTGCTGTAGCAAATGCTGATGCTTAAATTAAGCTGTAACAAATGTATTAAACTCTGAGAGTGAAAAACACTGTTCACATCTACCAATAACTTCCTGAAAAAACTGATAAAGTAAATTTCCTAAAAACATAACTATTTTGTTGAAATGAAAAAAATCGAGGGGGGATGAACATAAAAAACAAATATTTATTTCATTTGACATTGGCATGTTCAGTTTCTAGATGAATACAGATATAATCTACCACATATAAGATCAATAGCAACTTTTGTAATGACAGTCATGGTCTAGAGGGAAGTGTTGCTATAGCAATACCAACCATAGGAAGGAAATCCACATCTACTCAGAGCATTATTTCTACATATCATTATTTTTTATGTTACATGACCACATGTTAAGTGAGGTTTTGTTTGTTTTAGTTACTGGAGCATTGTTCCTGGAATCAGCTAAAGTCAAGAGTTTAAATCTAGGCTTTTCTAAAATGACTCATAGATTCAGAACATAAAATAGTGTTTGGTTTTGTTTTTTGTTTTAATATTTTAAAAAAATATATATTTTTTTATTCTTTGGCTCTCTACATAATCACAAGCAACCTAAATGAGATCTGATACCCCTAAACTGGTTTGACTCCCAGCAATCTCAGGTCTGCAGGATTTCTTGGCTCAGTCATTAAATGAAAGAAATAAAACTGGTTTGGCACTGGAATTAGCCCTGAAATGGTATAGTCAAATTTGCATGGCCCTACCCCTGATGCAGCTGCCATTGGTGTTAATCCAGAACCCAGACAAATGACAAAGGATGACCAACATATGACTGCAATACCTTTTCCTGGCCAGCCCCAAGCTAGGGCTGGTGCCCAGGATGCACTGTAACATTCCAACTCACAGGCTTCTGGCAACAGGACTTAAGGTGTTTCTTTTTCTTGCAAAGGTTGACCTAATTCTGTCTGTCTCTACTCCTACCTTGAATTACTGATAAAATCATACTCCCAATTGTCCTGGCTTTTAGTTTATTATTTTTTCACCTTTCCATGAGTTGGCTCCTTCAATTAAATCTTGCAGCACTCATAATAGCAGTCAGGTTTAAAATAAGGAATCAACTCAATTGAAGACAGACAGTCATCAACACTGATCTGTGAAAACAAATATAGTATGATCCTGAGAGCTGATTTCCTCACATATTTTTCATTGTTTATTTTTGACAAATTAGTTTGAACAAAATATTTCTGTATATTTCTACAGCTCCTGGCATACCATGAAGAGAGAAGAAATGGCTAAAAATAGATGTAATTCTTAATGATTAATCTTAATTCAACTTAAATAAAAATTACTCAGATTCCTATGGTCACATGAACACTTGTTTTCCCAAACATATGTTGAAAGTGAAGAAAATTTGAAAATGGCTAAGCAATATAAAACCACATAATATCATATAGAGTTAAGGATGCATTGTACATGAATACAATTCAAGCTGAGGACAGGGAGAAAAACCATTGTCCACCATTCCTTGTCCATCATTGTTGACACACAAATTTCACAACCTTACAAAATTCTTTGTCCACATTGCACAGCCCTGCTGTTCTGGATAGAATCTAACTTCTTTGAAGTTAAAATCAGAGAAAAGCTTGTTGGAAGGGACTGCTGCAGATCAGCAGTTCAACTCTCACTTGCCAACAATGCTAGATCAGGTCATCCACAGCTTGGTCCAGCTGAATCTTGAAAACCTCCAAGAAGAGATTCCAACAGCTCTCTGGGTGACATGTTAATATGGGCTTGTCCCTGGTGAAAAACATTTTCCTAATGGCCAGTCTGAACTTCTCAAGCTAGAACTTGTGATAGTTGCCCTTTGTTTATGCTACCTGCTGCTCCATAGTCACTGTATTACAACTCCTCTTCAAGCAGTGACAAGCTCCAGTGAGATTGCCCCTTGACCTCTTTTCTTTTTTTTTTTTCCAGACTAAATCAGCCCAACTCCCTCAACCTCTCCTCATGGCTTATGGATTCCATGGCTCCAGTCACCTCAGTAGTTTTCTGCTGAATCCTCTCTCAATTTTTTTAACATCTTCCTTTTCATTTGAGGAACCTAGAAACCAACTGGAGAAGCACAGTACTCAGCAGTGCTGAGGAGGATAACAACTTCATAATCTGCTGGCTGTGCTTTTAATGTAGATCCCTATGCCATTTGCCTTATTTCCAATGAAAATGAATCATTGGCTCATTTTCAACTTGACAACCACCATAATATTTCATTGCTTTCCCACAGATGTTCTGTTCAGCTAATTGTTTCCCAGCCTGTATTGCTGCACAGAGTTAATCTGCACAGGCACAGAACTTCACAACTGTTCTTACAGAACTTCATGAGATTTCCGTTGACCCAAAGCTCAGGTTTCTCAAGGTCCAGCTGGACTGAATTTCTACCATTTCATGTATTAAACTCTCTTTCCTGTCAAATGAAAGTTATCTACAGGTGTTTCAAAAAGATGGACCCAGTTTCAAAGCAGTATATTTCACAATGGCAACGCTATTACAATTACACAAAAATTTACACATGGTTTAATGAGGCATGTAACAGTAATCAATTGAAACTCTATGCCCCACGCTTTCAAGTGATAAGAGTTTCATTCATGGATGGTTCGTAGTTGCAGAGATATAGTGATTTCAAATTGAGTTCATCTTTTTGAAACACCCTGTACAACTTTCTCAGGGCATATTCTGTTTCACCATCTAGGTAATTATCAGAGATGTGATACTACTGGTCCAATGCCTTACAGGTTGCTTCTTATTTGACTCTAATGAGACACTGAGCTATTGAAACTACCCTTTGAACCCAGATATCCAGGCAATTTTTAATCAATCTAACAGTCTATATCTCCAGCCCATACTTCCACAGCTTCCTCAGTGAGAGGGGTTAACATAAACCTCATTGAAGTCAAAGTTAGGAAATGCTATGTCCACTGATGCACTCTCATCTACATAATTAGTCATTTAATTGCAAAAGGCACTCGGGTTGGTCAAGTACAACATGCCCGTGGTACATCTGGGCCAACTGTTCTTCATTACCTTCTCATCCTCTTCACATTTAGAAAGAAATTACCCAAGGACATGATTAATAATATTTCCAGGGATTGTGGTATGCCTGACTGGCCTATAGTTGCCTGAACTCTCATTCTTACTGTTTTTAAAGATGAGTGTAATGATAGCCTTTTCTTAGCCTTCGGGGACCTGTCTGTCATCTTTTTTCATAGATAACAGTACTGTAATTGCATCACCTATGTCCTTCAGTATCCTAGCATAAATCCCATTCAGCCTGATGGATTTGAATATCTATGTAGTTCTGAAGAGTAAAATATTATTTGTTTCCTGTGCAGCAGTGCTTAATTATGTTCTCCTAGGCAATCTTTGCTTTTCTACAAAATCATATTTGGAATAGAGAGTTATCATGCCTCTTGCTCAGTGTGCCACACTGTAAAACAGTGTGAAACACCTCTTGCCGACACACTCAATTCCACACTGCTTGAGCTCTGAGAACACAGTATTTATCCTCACCTCACCCTTATAAAATAGGAAAGTGCTCTACCCCTTAATCTTAATGACCAGCCATTCAGCAAAAAGTACTTCTCACAAATAGCCAGCAACATTAGAAAGAAGAGAATCCAAATCTCTGGAAAACTTGACCTCTAAATACTGATTAAGAAAGAGGAAAAAGCTGAGAAATGCCCATAGCACAAAGAGGAAACTTTTGGCCATACCCTTAAGAGTATCTTCAAAATAACAGGAAGAATGAAGAAAAAGAATAGATCACTGTTCTGACACATGATCTTATACTTAACAGGACTAAAATTACTGGATTCCGTTTGGATTCTGCTAGGCTGTGGTTCCTCTGGGAAAAGAGAGAGGGCCAGTAGAGTTTCCTTCCCTGGTATTAGAGACCTCACTGCTGTTTTGACAAACCTGTGAGGTTACCTTTCTGAATGCTCAGTGCAATACTGCTACACACCCTTTCCTCTGAATTTACCATGGACCTACAGTTTGCTGCAGACTTGTTGCAACTTGTTTCTGAGTTAAAAAACAAGAGGACCCAGACTTTATGTAGGGGACTCCTTCCAGGGGTCTTCAGACAAATCCCACTGTGCTGTTGCAAACTTTCAGTGCTAAGTTAGAACAAAAGAAGGCAAGTCATTTCCACCATATGCATCATTTTAAACACTACTCGCTACATTATGTGTTAATACATTGCATTTGTAATGTGTTAATCTCATATTCATTGTTCACAGTGAAGTGGGAAACAGAAATGCAGAGCACTATCTTGCTCCTCTTCCTTCAGCATATGGCACACCAGCCATATGCTTTATCTGTGACTTCAAATCCAACACATTTACCTAACTTCCCCATGTCCTTGCATCACAGCATATCACTTGTGTCCTTTGCTATGTTCCTTTTGTTTTCAAGTACTAGTACCACAATATTATAGGGAAAATGCACACCTCCAACAAGCATATGAGTAAACACAACGTACAAATGCGAGAGACTTACTATACCAATAAAATCAACATATTCTGGCAGAAAACATTCTCAAGATGATTGAGACCACTTCACCTTCTGGTCCAGCATATTTTGTTCTCATACCTTGCAGTTCTTGTGGAGATACATTAATATAATTTTTATGTTTACCCTAAGACATCAAAACATAAATTCCCTTGCTAACACTACACCAGATATTTGCAATATTTTAAAGGACTGACTGATTTGAACAATCAAGAAACGCTCAACACAAAGAAATGGCTTCTACAGTCATAAGTTTACAATTTATGGATAGGAGGACAAAGAAAAGAGAAAGCTGAGTTATTTTATCTTTTTTTTTTTTTTTTTTTTTTTTTCCCCAGTCAGATTCTTTCAGAATTTGCCTTTAAAAAAAAAAAAAATAAGGTAAATTTTCAAACTGGACAAAGTAATGAGCTTGACTGGAAAGCTAATGCTCCTAGTGAAAGGGCAGAAGGAGAAAGTATGGAAAACATGGCATTTTAAAAAGATGAGGCAATGAAATATTATCTTTTTGTCACAGAATTATAGCTATCCTTAATGTACTTTCCTGGCCTTAATCTTCCTGAACCTTAAAAAAACAAGTGTCATATACATGCAATACTTCTACTGGTGTAAGTGGAAAGTTCTGGTTTGGCAGGATTTTTTGCACGAAAGTATACAGAATTAAAAACAACTACCTATGGGACACCTACGTGAAAATTTAGGCCCTTTGTGTACATTAATTTAAAGGAAGCTGCTGCTGGCAATCATGAGCACTTCAGAATAAAGTATCCCAGACAGGTTATTTTGGACACTGTATTTTGAATGGACAGGATACAAGGTTGCACATAGCAGACAAGAATTTCAAAGACAGAAAAACAGATAAGAGGAAAAAAGAGTGCACAAAGGTACCCATTTTAGTTTAGAAATGACTCAGCAATATGGGGTGATATCTGAGCTCTGAAAAAATAACCTATAAGGACTTGCACATACCACATGAAAAAGAATCCTATTACCTTTATTACTTCCAACTCTCAGGCATAATAAATTTTGCTTACTCTTGTTATCCACAAGACAAGACACAAATTTCCTGCTATATATCTAGGAATGCTGTGAGACCGACTTCTGTAATTCTACTTTTTTGTTTGTATAGCACTTTAAGGGCTCACAGTCACAATTGCATTAGTCACATTAGATGTAGGTGTATGTGGAAAACAACAGAACTACTCCCTTTGAAGGCAGCTTGTCATTTAATGAAATACACCTTTACTTTTACAGTACGGTGACTGTTTTAACATTTTGAACACATGAACCTTAGATCAAAGATGAATTCCTATGAAGGGCTCCAGATCACCTTACTTCATCTCCCAGAACAAGAGTTACGTAGGTTGCCATGGAAATTAAATGTTAGTGACAAGTAGAGTACTTGTTTTTTGATAAATGCAGATTGTGTTGCTTCAGAAGGCAAGAACTTCCCCACCTTGAAGAATACAATTTACGGTCAGCGATGGAAACTCTGGCAGTAAATATTATTTTCTCATTTTTCAATATGACTACCCAATTTTTAAGGTGAACTACTGATAGTTAGATGTGCCAGTCTATAACCTGTAGAATTGAAAATTTAACATTTAAAATCATATATAACTTCAAGAGCAAAGCACAGGCAGTCACAAACCAGCCTGTCCTCCCACAGACGTCACCATCCTGGTCTGGGGGAAATCCAGCCTTTCAGAAAAATGTTCTGTAATAATACACCTTCAGCCTGTTTATGATTCATCAGCAGAAAGGTGGCTATTGACATACAACCATTTATTACATGGAAAGCAAAGCTGTGATAAATGTAACAGGCAAAGGTTTACTGAGATGAACCAGAGAAATAAGGCCCTCCCTCCAAGCTAATGCATCTGTATGCTGTTATTGCCTTGCTGTCAGATCAGAGTTTAGTTTTGCATATGCAGTTGGTTCAATAGCATAGCTCTGTTGGTAAATTTCAGAGACCGCATCTTTAAATATGGGATGTTATCACATCATCTTGGAAGCATACAATTTCATCTGACCCCTGAATTGCTTGCTGGAAATTCTTTGTGAGTGAGTTCGTCAGCAGCAAGCAATGCCTAATCAGTTCTTGAAAAACCTTGAGCTAGCCAAAGCAATAGGCTTTCAATTGGTAGAGAATTCAGTGTTACCCTCTGCAGATGAACAACTGCTTCCATTGCAGTTGTATATGGTCCAATACAAATATTCAGTAGAAAAAAATGCTGGACCAAAACACTCGATCCTCCATGTATGGAGCACTCCAATATCAGCAACAGAACATCTCTTTTCTGCATTCGACTGGCTTGGACCCTGTGGCAAACAGCAGCATGTAGGATTTGAGCCAGCTGCCTGTAAAGCACTCCTTTAAGCATAAATACAAGACAGCTTCAGAACATGGTAGAAAAGGGTTAAATTATTTTCTGAGCCACAGGGATTAACACACAGCTAGCAGTTTGCCTGGTGCTATGCAGCAATGAAGGGTTAAAGAAAGGCAAAAATGAAGGTGAAGTGACACATCTCGGGCATGAAATCAGTCTTTATAGACACAGTCTCCTTATTGTCTCTCTCAGTTTAGTAGCAACAGAACTAGGCAAAGAAACAAAACAAAATGCCTAAGAGAAAACACAAGGATTAGTAAACAGGGGAGATGAAAAAAATATTAGCTGAGAAACACATCAAGATCCAACATTTCCCGCCAAATCAATACAGTATTTAGGGTGCCCTGAAGCCTTGAATTCAAGTATAGCAGAAACCCACAGGCTGCTTTCAGGTTACATGGAACAAGGCAGCAGTCACTAAGCATAAACAGTGTTATGCTAGACAGTGTTATGGCAAAAGTTACTGGTTACCTGCAGAAACCTGAAGGTTTTCCAGGGTTGACAGGTTTGACTACTGCCCCTAGGTGCAAGATTTGGTGGTTCTTTTGATACATATGACAGAGCATGGCATAAATACCCTGGTACCTCTGGGCTCCTTGCCCTCTCCTCTGCAACAGTGTCACCAAGTTTATTTCAGATACAAATAAAGGCACAAAAAAAAGTCCAGAAGGGATTGAAGACATTTTGTTCCATGCTAGGAGCATACTAGCTTAATCAGTTTGCTTTGGAGTATCTAATAAAGACAGAAGCAATGGGGACTTGAAGGAGGTCACCGGTAGAAGACAGTGTCATTCAATGCCTGTAACGTCTTGATCTGGGATTTCATTTATTCCTGCAGATTGCAAACTGAAGGACTCCATAGGCAAGTACAAGCAGAACCACATCAAAACAATAATGTACATTACTAGAGAAAGGATCATAGGACACATAAAGAGCGAGGCTGAGATGTTCCAGCTGCAGTCACAGGAATAAAGTGGAATTTACTGCGTGCAGTGTTAGACTACATGGCTATCAGAGCTACAGGTTTGCATAAACAGATCTTTCATCAGAAAAGCAAGCAAATTGTTTCTTTGCAGTCTGCAGGATCAGAAGTAAAGCACTGAGGCTGCAGTTAGATGAAGCAAGGGTTAACTAAGGGTGTAATTCTGTCTGTCACATTCAGTTTAGAAATGTGAATACATGAGACTTTGAGTGTCTTATTAATTGCCTGGGGACCAACAGTCTCAATCTCTTCACAAAATTTTGGGCCAAAGAAGTTGGGTGCTTCACAGCAGTGACATTCAGTTCAATAGCCAAAGGAAATCCAGAAGCAGTCCTGGACTGTGACATTCCTCTTGACTTAAAGCTAGAAGCAATGAATAAGCTGATGTCAGTGTATGCAATAGAAGTTTCGCTAAGGGCTCCTTCTATGGCAAAATTTCACCCTCAAGATTGTCCTTAGAATTAGGTTTTAACAGAATCATGTCATCCATTTCAGACGAGTTGATAACAAAAATAAGTCCCATTGACAGCGCTGTGAATGCGTACAACATCAAAAAGTGTTTTATGTTGGGCAGACAAGCCCTTTTCCCTCTCTCTTTCTCCTCTCCTCTCCTTTCTCTCATGACAGAGCACTTTTATAGTCCCCTAATTGAGGTGTGGGCATATAATGGAGAAATTTCAGAATAAATTTATTTATTTTTCTACTTAAAGAGAAAGATTTTTAATACTAATGCCTAATAAGACTGTGTGTTTGTGAATAAGCAATGACAGCTGGTAAAAGCAGATGGTTTTGAAAAGATTTGCGGCAGTCCCTGGCTCTGCCATCCTAGCTGCTCCACAGGATACTGGCAGAGAAAGTCGTTCTCCTCCTCTTCTTTCTTTGCCTCACTTGAGAAAGCCAGCAGCAGCTGACCTCCCTGGCTGCCACAAAGCCAGGATAGGACTGACAAATCTCACATACTTACATCCTTCATCCCAACTCTAAACTGCTTCTGCCTCACTGCAAAAGCCCAGCCCATCACAAGCCATTGATACTGGCTAACCAGCTGGGTGATCACCTGACAGGAGCAACAAAAACACTTCTGTCTTAGCTCGTCCCAACCAGGAACAGGACGGGTAGAGCTCCTGGTTTCATTAGTCTAGCACTGTGGTTGTTCACCACAGATTATGACCACTTTGCTTCTGGGAGCTGCTTCTGAACATGTTACTCCTGACATAAGTAGGGATATCTAAGGATATCTAACAGAGAGCATCACTGAATGCCTCAGTGCTAAAGCCAGACACAAACCTGAAAGTATGAGCTCTTGTTTCTGAAGGCCTTGGTGCTGAAGGAGGCATCTCAGATGCTTCAACCCTGCATAACCAAAGAAACTTTCACAAGTGGTGGTAACGTTGTGTCCTTAGTCATAAAGTGATACTGCAATGTAGAGCAAATCTCAGACAAGCACAATTACTCAAAACAGAGACAGCAGGCAAAAAAAAAAAAAATTCATATCAATGAGAGTAATAACTGAAAAGCGTATTTCGAAAGAACATGGCCAAAACGGTGCAGATTGCTGCAGCTACAACCTTCTCCATGTTACTGTTATTTGCACTTAGGAAGCAAAGACCCACTACTAATAAAACAGTGCGAGCTTCAGGCTGTTGCTTTCTGTACACTCCAACAGCACATCACTAGTTAAATCAGTTGTAAATGCCTTTTGAGATATCACAGTACACCTATAAAGATGACTCAGGCAATTTCAAATACCACCAATGAATCATTAAATGGTACCACCTTTGGCTACTATCAAGCCCATTTGTATAGCCCATTGTTAACTCCATGGTACCCCAACGTAAAAGAGCCTTTTAGAAGATTGCTATGCTCTGTTAATACCTAGGTATTTTGTGACTAAATTAAGAATCCCTCACTCAGGATTTACTAAGGTGTATTGTAGGAATTACACTGCTGAAATGGCAAGGGTGAAAGAAATCCTTAGAAATCAAATTGTAAGCATCCAGATTTGTGACAATTCTTACATGCATGCATTAACCAGTCATTAAATTTTGTATTGGTTCTATTAACACCACAGGGCAACTTATGCCTTCCTAAAGCTGGTACAGGTGATGAATACTGGCATGATGGGTTAAAAATGAAATGAAGTATGAGGAAAAACTATAATATGCATCTCTTATGGACACAGCTGTTCCACAATTACTTTAAGCAAGGAGAAAACATTGGAGTTAAACACAATTGGGTGTTTTTGTGGCTTAAGATATGTTTTTCTGTAAGCATGGGTGAAAGAACAGAGTCCTACGTAATTGACAGTCTCTAGAAACTGCCTCAGCATGGGTACACACAAAGAGAAACAGACATACAAGCAACTCTTGTAAAAGACAGCTTAGAACTGAACACAATTACGGTCAAATTACAGCTATTTTGCTAAACCTTCAGTATGCCTCATGCTTTAACAAAAACAAATGCAGACAGATTTGAGGAAGAGGAGATTTCCAGTTTCTAATGATTACCAATAGAACATTATTTATTTGCCTACACACAAGATTCTACTATTGACTATTTCACTGTGTAAAGACCTAATTAGCTAATATTTTAACACTGTATTACTCAAAGACAACTACATTTTCCAAAGGAAGCCTGAAAGCACTATTTAGATGACAATTAAAACAACAACAACAAAAACCCCAAACAAACAAACAAACAAAAAAACCAACACCACAAACAAAAAAATAAAAGACAAAATGTCTTCCTCAGATGGTACTAAAAAACCCATGAGTTATAGGCTTACCAGTCAAAAATTGCATGGAAAAAATATAATAAAAGACATAGCATCCACTGTAGTATACTCTTTGCTCTTATAACAAATGAAGCCAAACTTTTGCCAGACGTGGCTGTATATAAAGACGGATGAGATGCTACTAGTGCATGGTGACCCATGGTGGCACTACACAGCAGTCCACAGGGACTAATTCACAGAAGTCCAGTAGACCTCACAAGAGAGGCCAAACTAAAGAAATGCTCCCCCATGAGTGCTCCCTATGGCTATGAACATCCTGTGCTGAGCAATTACTGTTGTCAGTATCATCATTGCAATAAAGAACTTGCAGCACAAACCTGGGCTTTGTCAGCACAGGCCATGGGCAAACACAGGGCAAAAACCTGGAGACTGCAGGTGAAGCTGTCTACAACTTAAATACAGGATAGGCAGACTTAGCAGCAGTGGTGGTGAGGTTATCAGGTCAGTGGCAGAGTTGATCCCAAACCTAAATTAAGAGCTCTACATCCTGAGCAGAGGGAGGTAATTTTATAGCATGCCAGAGTAAAGCATCATCTCTTTCAAGAATGCAGGAATTTAAAAAACCTTTCGACCTCCAAGTTTCTTCTTTCACTCAGTTCATCGGACCCTAGAAGAGTATGTCTACACATGACTGGTGAAAGACAGGTACCCCTCCTCACTCTCCAAATCAGCCGGATACAAGCCAAAGCCAATCTGGAAGCCATGCAGAAGTGTTAACACGGCACTAAGCAAGCTCATTAGGCTGCAGGTTCATCATAATTTTAATCTGGTCCAAATGGGACTCCAAATGAGTGTGATGAGGACCAGCTTGCTCTTCCCCGAACTGTACATCTCTGCCGACTCCTCAGTGCATTTTAGTCATGCATTGAGTCAGACCCAGGAACTCATCCAACTGAAAACCAGGCCAACAGCAACAACAAGACTGGATTTGCATTTGGCCACAAGTTGTAGTACCAGCACAAGCAAGAGGTCAGGAATATGTAGCCAGAGGTGAGGCAGACAGGCTGATCTTTGGCAGGGGCCCACATTTGTGGCAAATTAAAATGACTGCTGAATAGCTCCACGCAGAGATGCAAGTTTTGGTTATACCCAGCACAGGTTCACGTTAATACAGATAAACAGCTCCCGGACTGCTATTGTGTAAGAGCTTGTAGTGCCAGGGAAGGAAACGTGCTTCACATTTTACTTATTTCTAGTTATGTCTGGAGATGCCTAACTCTTTCCATGACCTACCACTAACAACTTAGTGCTAATTTAATTGGAGAGCATTGCAACATTCAAACTTTCATTCCTTAAGCCTCCTTTGTGGACCCAAGACCCTTAGGGAATAAGAATGCTATACTTTTTAGTAGTAATAATGAGATAATAATGTATCTACAAAACAATGTTAACATTATCGCCTGCAGCAATTATCCCAAACATTTTATTACAAACACAACAAAACCAAACAATATAATAACCAATATTCCCCAGATGAGTTGAGCACTCATCAGTACAGTTTCCCCAACCCCACTATGTTACTTCCCATGGCCCTTCAGCTTCCATGAACTACTCAGATCTGTGGTATCACCACATTAAAATGGGTCTCTCTTCCCTTTCCCATTTCAAAACATGTATTTTTTTTTCTTCTTCCCTATGCCCTCATTCACATGATCTGCCCCTTGTATAGACCCAAATTACATGTTATTGGGGAAAAATAAAACTGGCATATTGATCAGAAGTAGGAGCTTCCTACGTAGAATGTAAGGGGGAAAAATAAAGGAAGTTTATTACAGTGACAGCCTAGTGCTGCAGATTGCACCTGTGTAGCAAGGATCTACACTTTGCCACAGGACTTGAAATCAGAAGGAGTGGATGTCTTTATGAAGACATAGGCTGCTCATTCATGTTCCTCTACTGTACCATGCAGACCAAATGGCAATCTCTGTGCCTTCTGTCATATTACCTTTATTGCCTGCCACAATCCTACTGCCCCATCATTACCTATGTTCTCCATGCCAACACCCCTACTCAACTCCCCAAACTCCTCCACCTGACCTCCCACCCACCTGGGATCCAGGTCTTTCTGATCTGAACTGACTTTCAGGAAAGTATGGGAAGTTTATCAGTGAAAGCAGCCTCTCTAACAGAGCTGCAAACTGTGCCTCTGTTAACAGCCCATTGTCTACTACTTTTCTGTCAGTCTCTCTCTAGTTACTTCTGTTTGTTTTGCCAGCTGACATGCTATGGGTTTTGTTTACTCACGCTTTTCTTACATAGTGTTCAAGATGTTTTATAACTACATTTACCCACCACTAATCTAAACAAGCCTTAATAGGGACTGGAATTGAAACCCAAATTGGCAGAACTGAGGAATTTGCAGCTTTGTTACAGTATCAGATGCAGCCTCGAACATCCTCTAAATATAGCAAAAGGCTGGCCTAAATCTGCTATTGCTTCACATTTAATGCAAATACCTTTGAGCGAATGCATCTCTCCTCCCAAAAATTTTCTATTCTCATCACCTATGTATTGACGTTCACAGTGACTTTCACTTAGACAAACATCCCAAAACACAGAGGAAATGGTTTAAAATATTGCTTCTACAAAATGGTAGTTTATCAGAGGGAGAGACCACAATAGGACTGGAGATTGAAGCCGTACATTATAACAGTGATTTTACAACTTCTCTATAGCAACTACCAGTGCCATTTTTAAACTATGTGGTTACTTTAAAGAGAAGATGAGTACGGTATACAGTAATGAGCAGAACTTGCATTTTCCTATTCAAGAACATTATAGGTAAGCAGGAAAGGATGATGTTTTTATACAGTAGATGTAAATGAAAACAAACTACAGCAGCAGATCTTTGAACCGCCATCAGCTTCTCATCAAGTGGAGATGAAGTTTCCCACAATGCCAGCACACACAGAAAGTTACACTCTGAAGTAACATGCCAAAGCAATGTGAGCTATGGTATTAAAAGCTTCCGAAAGGCCACACATTTTATAACATCTTTGGGATCACTTAATATTTCAATTTTACAATTATTTTAGTACAAATTCAAACAAAATAGAATTAGAGCAGATGGGGATTTCTGAGTACATTTTTCTAACCTAACAATGACCTTCACAGAAAGTAAAATTTCAGTCTTAAAAAAAAAAAAGATGCATAACTAATCTTTTGACTGAATTTAGAGTGAAATACATCTGGATAAAGCAGTTCCCATTTAGTTACACTGCTTCCCACTGCAAGATAATGGTCTGCCGTTAGTTATTCCTCTCTAGTTATGCTCTTAAAAGGCTCCAATGCAAACATATACAAGCAAAATGTACCAACATTACTGTAAAGGACTGTATAAGACAAGACAAGGTCACGTGTCTTTAATTTCTAGAAAATCGAGGATAACCTTACAGGGTCATGTAACGAAATTTGGGTTAAATCTTTGTGGTGCCATGTGGGTGAGTGGGTAGCAGGGGCATCTGGTAATTTCCCAGTCGGGAAACAGAACAAGGAGCCTTTCTCATATGACTAAAACTCTATTGCTGTCTAATACTACACTCTAAGAAAAAAAACAAAACAAAACAAAACACCAAAACGTATAGGCCTAATAGCAGGGAAAACAGAAAGGAAAGCCTCCCCTAAAATTATATAATTATATCGGATCTTCCTTTTTTTTTTTTTTTTTTCTTTATAGCATCGAACTGAATATTACCCCTACCCGTAGTACCCGCAGCAAACCCTGCTGTCAAACACGGCAGAAGCCGGTCACCACACTCCCCTTCTCATTTCCAGGGTTGCACTCCGGCTTGAACTTTCCCAAGGAGAAGCCGAATCCCCGGCTGCGCTCCCCCTGGGGCACCGCCCAGCGCCGGAGGTCTGGCCCAGCCCTGTTCGTCCGCCCCGGGCCGGCTTCGCACGGCTCCCCGTTGCCCCGCCGCGCTGGGTCGGGGCTTGTCCCCGGGTCGCGGTGCCTGCCCTGCACCACCCGGCCCGGCCCCGGCGGAGCCTCCCGCCACCGCGGCAGCCGCGGGCGTTGCAGCTGGCCCGGCCCCGCTGCCCTCGGCCGGCTCCCCATGCCGCCTTCCTCCCTTCCAGAGCAACATCATCCCATAGCATCGCTTCCTCCAGCTCACCCACATTTATGGGGTTTGGGTTTTTTTTTTTCGCTTCCCCTCAGTGTCTCCCAGAGAGTTGTTACCTTCAATTACCGCTTTTCCGACCAATTCTTATTTCAAAACGCTGCCCCCACCTTCCCTAGCAGACAAGCAACTCCCGGCAAAGAAAAGGGGGAGGGGGAAGGAAAGGAAAGAAAATAAAAATTAAAAAAACAAAACAAAACAAAAATTCCAAACCTCTCTTCTTTCTCTCGATCTAATACTATATATCCGGCCGGGGGAAGTAGACGCAGCGGCTGTGCTCTGCCTTCCCCACTGCCGCCTCTCTCACCGAGCGGTTGCGGCCGCGCCTACTCGGAGTGGAGGCTGCTTGGCTGGGGATGCAGAGCAGCTCAGGCTTCCCAGGCTCGGCTCCTCTCCTCCGCCTTGCACGGCCCTGCTTCCGTTGGGCCGAGCTCAGGCTAAATAGCAAGCGGCGTAGCTCTGCAGCAGAAGCCGCTAGGCACGCCAAGCACACCGGAGGTGGGGGAGAGTGGCCATCCCCGGCAGAACTGGGCCCCGTCTCTGCCCCGCCTCAAGCCGCCCCTTCTTCGCCGGTCCCCATCGCTGCCGGCATCGCCCAAGCAGCAGTGAGGCAAAGCCACTTTTCGCTGCCCCCTCCTTGCGCAGCCTGCCTCCCCTGCTCCCCACGTTAGCTGTGCCGCAGGCTGCCCAGGCACGCCGCAGCAGCCCTCGGAGGAAGTCAGAAGAGCAGGGGAGAAAAGGCTCCTTCCCGGAGTTGTCCTCTCCTTACCGGGGTGGCGGGGCTCCTCTCCCGGCACGGCCGCCTCCAGGCTCCCGGGGCGCTGGGGACGAGCGGCGGCGGCTCCTCAGCACCTCCCCGAGTCCCTTCCCTGCCCTCGTCCCCCCCGCCTCCTCCGCCTGCCAGGGAGAGCGGCAGCGCTGGGCGTGAGCGGGCAGCCGGGGGCTGCGGGAAACAGAGCTGGGCTGTAGCCCCTGCAAGCGTCCTGGAGGTGAAAGGAGGCGGCCGGGGAACGGGGGAATCGAAAGCTTTCTAAATCCGTGACGAAGGGGCAGGGCAAGTGGTCCCTCGGGTGTCCTCCAAGGTTACTACACCTCCTTCTCTCTTCAGCTTAAAGCAGAAATTATATGTGTGTTGAAAATGATCAGGAAGAATGTTGTGCACAGAAACAGTTATAAAATCGGCATATTAAATTAATTACATAAATTGTCTTAGGAACATTAGGGAAAAAAAAAAAAGAGATGTGCAGCATTCCTACTCAGCCACAAATACCTGCCTTTGCTATGAATATGGATTTTGTCACTTCAGCTGTCAAAGACACACCCTTAGAAAGATCTTCTCAAGCCAACATGAGAATCAGCAAGATGTGGTGCTTTTGTAGCCTCTTATTACACTTAGAGTATGTACAAGTATTAATTTTGCAAGGTTACGTTTATCTAATTACTGTCTTCAGTTTATTAGAACTGAAAAAAAGCCAGCCCCAGACAGGATGGGTAAGAATTCCACTGATGACTGAAATGGTATCAGAGCTGTCAACAGAACCTCACACACAAAGGGATCAGGTACCACGCACATGGTTACTGTTCCCCGGCCTCTAGCTCCTTTCTTGAGAAGCTTAAAGGCTACAGGCGCCTGCCTCTGTCTGCACACCTGGGCGCCAGTAGTTAAAGCCTAAGACTAGACTCCAAAGCCTAGGAGTCTCCAAAAACTTTGCATATTTACCTCATTCTAGGTAGTGTCCTTAAAGTACAAGTTCCACTACTGTTAACGTGATGATAGGGGTCTAAGATCAACGTAGACCATAAAAGTTATATTCTTTAACACAAACACCTACCCTGACAGACTGGCCAGGCCTCTGTCTAACCTGAAGAAAACCTACCTCAAAACTGTCAGCTGAAGGTGACTACTTGGCACCAAAATGGGGAACAAGTAGACAAAGATGTGAGTTAACAGAACACAAAATCTGGGGTAGCTTTGTTCAAAGTCTGAAAAAGAACCAGAAGGAAAATTTCTGGGAAGCACAGAATCAGAGAGAACTATTGATGCCCTTATCTTTCAGGACATTGAATAGAGAGCTTGATAAGCATCAGGTTTTGCAGAAACTCTTTCAAAAGACATTGGATGGGAGACAAAACTACATTCAAATAAAGGAGCCCACAGAAATTCCTTTGTGAAGTTTTGAAAAAGCAGGCCGACCTGAAGAACAGTTCAATAACAAAGCCAATTAGGATATTAAACAGGTAGCCTATCAGAGACAGTTCATGATAGCTTCCCAGAAATCTCTAGAAAAAACTTAGAAGGACAATTTGATTAAGGAAATGAAGACACAAGAGTCATTAAAACAGTGCCAACCTGAGCAGGCTACCCTTTGAACTGATGAAATGAAGGTAGTACTGCAGCTCTCAAATGTGTCAAGGGCTGGGGGAAGTCCAGAGGCTTGGCTGAAAAAATGCCTTTTAGCTAGATAAAGAAGCACATCACAAAAAATGTAGACTCTCCAGGGTCCTCTGCCCTCAGGGAGAAATGAGATCAGCCTGCATCGTTCTTTCTTGAACAACCCTCTTAATTCCATCACTAATTGAACTGGAGAAAGAGCTGTTTCAAGGCTTGGACTTTAGACAATATCATAGTGATGAGGCGTGAGTTTGACCTTGCTAGAGAATGCATGCACCTGAACTTCCATCTAAAACAGTATAAGGAAGACATAAAAGTAGGAAAGTTAATGTTTACACCAAACTACCATTAAACAATTTGATGTAAAACTGCTTAAGGAATGTTGCCCATTCCCTTTTTAGGCCAGGCCCTTACCCAATCCTAACTGATACAGCTCTGCTGATTCCCTTTTACTGGTGTAATATGGAGAGAAGGAAGAAGAGCAGCCAGCAAGAAATTTGCAGTATAAAAAAACAATTTACAGAGGCTGGTGCTGCTGTCATAGTCATACACTTACACCAAGCAAGACCATCTCCTGCAGGAACATCCGAGAGATGTTAAATGCAATGCACGTGTGCATTCCCTCATGTACCACCTTTCAGCATGAGCTCATTAGGTTCATGAATGAGCTTTCCCAGCTGACTGTGGAGAATCTTTTTAACCAAAAGCTTAAAAGGCCATGCCTGAAATAATTAATTCAAACTCAAGTTTTTGGTCACGTTTGATACAGATTTCTTCTCATGTTTTCCTCTGATGTGTGTGGTTGCCCTGTGCTCTTGCTCATAAACACCCTGTTTCCTCAAATTGTCAGTACCAATGGTGAATGTTCTTTGACATTGGGAGATCAATACCAAAATGCCGTTGAAATACATGAGGCATGGCAATTAGTTTTTCTGAATTGCAGAATGCAAAACACCTTGTTTTGCAGCGTCACCACCTTGCAAATGACTGAGGCAAGGGGCTGTTTGTGCACTGGAATAGGCATCTAGCAGTAACATTTGAAACTCTATGCCCTGCCCTTTCAAGAGGTAGGAGTTTCATTCATGGGTGGTTCATGGTTGCAGAGATACAGAGATTTCAAACTGGGTCCTTCTTTTTGAAACAGCCTATATTTCTGACTAGAGCGAAGAACACCAAGAGAGCATGTCAAGGTCTCCAATAGGGTTGTTTCACATGCACTATCCAGATGCAATAATAATCTGTCTGAAGTCTTGTGGAAGTGTTCAGAAAATAAGTGCCTTTTTTAGGATAAGCTGGACAAGGATGAACAGCATCAGGACAGTATAGATTCAAAACATCTGCAGTTCATTCTGAAGAGGACTCCAAATACTTTGATACAGTGGGAAACTCATGCTACAGGTCTTCAAAACTCACTCTTGAGCATCAATGCTTTTGTTGTTTTGTTTTTATTTTATTAAAATATAAGCTTTCTTTGACTCTTTCCCAGATGTCAGTGTTCCTCTGAATTATTGCCAATGAGGGCAATTCAATCTTTGTGAGGCTCTCCGAGCAAAGAAATCATTTTTCGTTAAGCATCCAGAGGGGAAAAGAAACACAGGGTGTTTCAAAAAGATGGAGCCAGTTCGAAATCACTACTGTTTTGCAACTGAGTCCATCATTTTGAAACACCCTGTATAACAGAAAACATAAAAAACAAATTAACCTCGCTTTTCCCTCCAGAAATTTCTACCTGAAGCTTTAAAAAGTTGCAGCTGGAGCTATGATATTTATGTTGCTTCAAGTCTGAAGTTGCCCTGTTATCATTGCAACACTGGATGGGAATTTCTGAGAGGAGCTGATTTTAGGTAAAATATGATCCTACACCTTCCTTTCACTTGCATTTTGATAATATATGGTTTATTCAGATGATGATTCTGAAATGCAGCTAGCAGGATCACTTGCTTCAAGACCACATTTATAAAACCAACTGCAGAGCAACGCAAAGATAGTTAAGCTGTCATGAAAATCCTAATGGTGGGTGGAGACCTATGGGAATGAAAGAAAAAAAAAAAATCAAACCATTAATTGTTAAGTTTATTCTAAGCCCCGTGTGATGATGCCAGAAAATAATGTCTTTATTAAAATAATTTTAACCAGCCACCTCACTCCTACTTATGACTGCCCAGCTTCATTGATCTGAGATACTAGATTGACATTTCTTTTACGTAATGCTTATTTAGCAACCAAATACTAAATGAACACCTGCTATCTCTACGGGTTCCAGTACACAGTTGTGATATTTCTGACTTAGCAGGTCAGTTGCCCTCTAATCTTTTTTCCAATATGATTGTTACTCTGGATTTGGAAAGGTTGTATCTTCTGCAAATTTTATAAGACCCACAGTTACAACATTGCCAGTAAGCGCACACGTTACACAAACCTATCATCCCATCAGTTTTCAGAGTGCTTCTAATACCACTTTTATTAGGTTAGAGTTGTGATCTGTGTTGCTGGGTGTCCCAGCTCTGCGTATGTGACAGCAGTCACACAGATGCACATCCCTTCTTTCCTACCCACGCTGAGCCAGGATATGTCAGCTAATCTTCAAAGTTTGCACACCCAGCACTATACCCCAGCCCACCTTTGCAGTTGCACTTGATGATCTCAAAGGTCTTTTCAAAATGAAATGATTATATGATTTCATAAGGTACATCAAGTGAGTGAAGCAAACTGAAACGTAATGGGAGATGTGTTTTTTAAATAAACTTTTAGACAAATCCTAAAATTCTGATCAGTGAAGTAACAGACATTTAAAAAGCAATAAATGAATAAATGAGTCAAACTCCAAACAGAAGATTAATTGTCAAATTGTTAAATTTTTTTCCTTTGGACAGAGATAGGATTAATTAATGTTAGTTCTATTTTCTTAATACAAAGCATCTATATTTTGCCTTCCCCCACCTCCCCCCAACCCAGTAATGTATTAGCCTTCTCCAAGGTACAGGTGAAGATTAGGGACTCTGAGAAGAAACTTAAAAATTAAGCTTACAATTTATGTTTAAAAGTAAGAATATGATATTAACAGATCTTGTCACCTGTCAACTTGATTGAATTTAGTTCAGGCCTGGTATTTATGATGAAGAAAAATCATAGCTATGCAATAGAAAGCTGCCAAGACACTGTGAACAGGTTGATTTCCTAAATAATAGTAATCTAACCCACTTACAACTTCGTTATGTGGTCATAATACCTGAGTAGACAGAAAAAACTTCAAGTTGTTGAGTAAAATAATAATAATAATAAAAAAAAAGACAAATGTTGTTTTTCAAAAAGAATCCTACTAGTACAAGAACAGAAATTTAAAGGTTACAAAGTTTCGAGGAAATCAGAAATTTGAGAAGGTCAGACTAATGTGCCACAGTACATTCCTGCTGGCCACGCTATTCCTGATACAGGCGAGGATGCTGTTGGCCTTCTTGGCCACCTGGGCACGCTGCTGGCTCATATTCACCTGGCTATTGATCAAGACCCCCCAGATCCTTCTCCTCCAGGCAGCTTTCCAGCCACTCTTCCCCAAGACTGTAGCATTGCATGGGGTTGTTGTGACCCAAGTGCAGGAGCCAGCACTTAGATCATCCCCCTGTACTTGGCACTGGTGAGGCCTCACATCAAGCACTGTGTTCGCTTTTGGGCCCCTCTCTACAAGAATGATACTGAGGTGCTGGAGAGAGTTCAGAGAAGGGCAATGAATCTGGTGAGAGGACTAGAGCACAAGTCTTATGAGGAATGACTGAGGGAACTGGGGCTGTTTCACCTGGAGGAAAGGAGGCTGAGGGGAGACCTTATCACTGTCTACATCTACCTGAAATGAGGTTGTAGCATGGTGGGCATTGGTCTCTTTTCCCAAGTAACAAGCAATAAGATGAGACAAAATGGCCTCAAATTGCACCAAGGAAGGTTCAGATTGGATATTAGGAAAAATGTCTTAATTGGAAGGGTTGTCAGGCATTGGAACATGCTGCCCAAGGAAGTGGTTGTGTCACCACCCCTGGTGGTATTTAAAAAATGTCTAGATGTGGCACTTAGACACATGGTTTATTGGTGGACTGGGTAGTGTTAGGTTAACAGTAGAACTTGATCATCTTAAAAGTCTTTTCCAACCCAAATGATTCTATGATTCTTTGACTGAAATTAGCTGCTGTTTTTTTGCTGATTCCGTGTCAGCAATGAATACTGAATAACCAGCAGCAAAATGTCATAGTGCTACAAAGAATGAAATAACTCATGTTTTCAGGTCAAATTATGCTCTACATGTCTGAAGTGCCCTACATCACAAATTATCAAGCTACTTCACAGAAAGTGATTGATATCAGCCAGAAATAGGCTTCTTGTCACATGAGCCTTAATCCTGCTTTTAAAAACCACAGAACTTACAATGTTTGTATTGTAATCATTCATTTTTTTAATAGGGGTCAAAAGGTGGAATACATTGTTTCTTGATTGGCTGATCTGTAAATCTGTAAATCTCCAGGTGACAGACACATCAGTAGTTTTCTGCTATAGCGTATTTTTTATTATTTCCCAAAATTCTTTTGAGCTTTATCCAAAATAGTATGATCTGGAAATCAGATTGATGCTGCACAGAAATACGAGCTGACAACGCTTCAATGTTTCTTGTGTTTCAGAAATGAAACTGAACTTCAAAAACCTTACAGAAGTCAAGCCAAACCTCAATTCTGGGGTATGCATTTCTAACACTTTTTCAATTTATTGGATGTTCACATCCCTGAATACAAGAGGATATATTTTACGTGAATAAAGTTACTATGAGAGGACACCTAGTGGTCTTTTGCAGAAAGTCAGAAATGTACACTAGATTTTCTGAATGCACTTAGTTCTTTATATGAGTAAGATATGAGATCATTCTGTTCATTATTCCCTACTGATATTTAGGTAATGATACGGACTACCAAATATTCCTTGACAATACTAGAAAAAGTGTCTGATACCTTGGCAACTAATCTAAAGAAAACACAAACACAGTTTGTTCATATAATTACTACAGAATATTATATCATTCTGCCCGCACCCTTAGGGATGAAGCATTATTCCATTACAAAAGGGCTTACTGTGTAAGGCCATCATGCACTGGCAAGCAAGACCAAGCCCAGCTATGAGAAAGCCACACAGAGCAAAGAGAAGATGGTTTAACCAGCAGTGATTTACTGGGTGTGCTTAGTAGTTCCAGATTTGGAAGCGCAACAATGATGAAGATGAAGGCAAGTGTACATAAGTGGTATATTTAGACAGGAAAGTCTTTGGCTGTGATGGAGCCATCACCCAATTCAATGCGATGGCATCTAGGTAGGCTAGATATGTGTCTAACCCAGAGAATCAAATACAGGAAGCCAACAGCAAGGTGCAATAGCATGAACAAGTAGATTATAGTCCAATAAGCATAATGGCATGAAATCCACAAGGCCTAGCAGGCCATACAAGATCATTTAAAAGCCTTTTCTCATTTACTTTTAATATTTGTAATGTCATTGTAAAACAAAGGACAAACAAGAGGAAATATTAGCACAAAAGACAGGTAAAGTGACTTGCAAAAAGAAAAGAGCAGGTATCTTGTTTAAAGCTTGCCAAGACAAACAAATCTGGTAGAACTACCAGGGAGTGAGTCAGTAGGATCATTGTTCAAGGGCCCTTGCACATTTGAAGTACTTCTGCTAGCAAAGATACAAATTAGTATTAAAAAAATCCAGATCCACATCAGAAATACAGAGTTCTACTACAGTTTTGTATACAAAAGAGAAAGTACTTAGCATGTTTATTGATCTGATTTCCAGGCTTTCATTTCTATGTCTCATTTGGTAGTATTAATTTCTTATATGCTCAGATTTTTTATCTTCATCCAGTTTGATAGCACAGGCTCTTACTTCAAATATTTTATCTTCCTTACTGGCATTTCTTCCTGATGTGATCCTTGCCATAAACTGTCTTGTCATGGTTAGGGAGTTTCAGCATTTCTGTAAAAGGATGCAAAATGTTACAAATTCTTAGTGAACTTTTGAGCTGTAGAAGAATATTCCATGCAAGATAAGAAAAGACTGAAGTGAAATTGAGACAGTGACTATAACTCAAGAGAAAAACAAATCAACATGGAAAGTACCAGGTGTCAAGATAACACATTGTAAATTCAGAAAGCAACTCTGTAAGAATAAGGATGATCTTGTTTAAATAGCCCAGGCCAGCAGTTTCCCACTGGATTGTCAGCTGTCCAGCCAGCAAACTCAAGAACTGCCTGCATGGAAGTGGGAAACTTTCTAGTGCTTAGCCTAGTATCACATTAGTTCTAACAACCTACTATGAGCATTAGCCACTAAACGATTGATGTGTACCTAACTGTACAATCCTCCTTGCAGAGATTCTGTACTTATTAGAAGGTGCTAAAATAAAAGCAACCAGTTAGCTAAGGCTACAGCAGGGTTGTGTTACAGGGAAAACAAATTATTTGTTCTTTCCTGTGGTCAAAAATGGCAATAAACTTGATGAATAAAGGACTGAAAAATGAAAAGCTTTGTTCTCATTTAATAGCTTCTAGTTTCATGGCTTTGATTCTCAAGTAGCCTTCTGAAGAAGACTTATGTGGGGTTTTTTGGCCCAGGAGATGTTTATTCCCAGCAGTTGCCCAATCTAATTCTTCAGTAAGAAGAAACAGAGAAAAGAACACCTTCAAGTAGATCACCATCCTCTTGTTATTGACCAAAAAAAAAAAAAAAAAATCTAAATCAATGAAAAGGTGCATGTGTTTTAAGGGACAACCTGAAGCAGCACTGTTCGTTATTTACTTTAATGTGACAATGGCAATTGCTAGCTTAAATCACACACTACACCTCTCAATAGTCAAATCCTTAGGTGGGCTGAAGAATTTAACTAAATAAAAACCTTTAGTAGCAAATAATTGAACCTAAGAAGTCCAATTTCATGCAGCTTAAATTGCTCTGATGAGCATCTTTCATTCATTGTTTTCAGTGCAGTAAAATATCCAGTCCTTGTGCAGATCACAGTAAACATAACTGAACAAAGACCGCCACAGTTTAACAAAAATGAACCTTAAATTACTGATTTTATATATTTCTGCAGAACTGCAGAAACAATGTGTTAAAAAAAAAACAGGGGGGGGGGGGTGTCAAATGTTTTTCAGTTTTTATTTTTTCAGAATTCAATAGACATCTCAGCTATTTTGGCTATTCTATTTCAAAGTGCTCTGATTTTGAATTGACAAAAATGCAAATTACAAATAAGATGACCAGAACAAGAGGAAGAAACCATATTCAATCAACTGTGCAACTGAGAGAAAGATCAGAAATGTCAAGTACCAGCTGGTAATTTGGACAGGTGAGCTAAGATGACTAGTTGGTTTTGGTTTGTCTTTTTAATTACCACTCAACAGCACCACAGTAAGAGAAAGAATATTTACATGAACATGATTCAATCCTACACCTTGCATCACAGGCACAACCTTCTAAGTTCAATGGGAAAATAGCTACAGCTATCAAGATTTCTTTCTCACATGCTACCCAGGATCCTTCTTTTTTCTTTTTCTTAGTCTGGTAGCAATGTTTTGTATCACATTGATGAATCATTATTTCGCCTTCAGAAAACATCACTGATAGCATACAGGGGGAGCTCCATTCCAAATCAGCTATTTCACTCTCTTCTATACTAAAGTATTTTGTTACTACAGCATGATCAGGTATTATGAATTAATGAAAGATCTAGAGTTTGGTATGTAAAAATTCATTTGTGTTTGAACTAGTTAAAAAATGAAATGTAACTCCAGAAAGTGTTGTTGTTCTTCAACAGATATCCATATATTTTGTTTATTTATACTTGAGTGCAATTTTTCTAGTGCTGCACAAAAACTAGTTAAGCTCTTCTCTTCCAAAGTCAAACAGATTTTAGGGAGGTGGGATGGGGAAGGAAAAGGGGAGAAATCCTGGAAGTAGTCAGTACTCCATCAGGAATAAAGAGTAACTGTTTATTGAACCATGCTGGTCAATGGCATTAAAATTCATTTTGAGACATAAAGCAAGCAAGACAAGGCAGTGTTATTAATTTCCATCTCAGGCCACCATGTGCACACATGAAATAACAGAATACTGGAACCAGAATAGCTCAGGAAGTCATGTATGTGAGGACTTTCAGCAATTCCATTGCCTACAAAATCCTGCCATCTCTTCAGCTTCAAGTAGTGCTGGTTAGATTTGTGATGGACTTTGTTACTCAAGCCGCCATTTTGACTACATTGTGTTAAAATGTTCTGCTATAACAGAAGTTGGTAGGATGGCACATTGAGTCAAGACAGGTTGAACCCTGTGTAAGCTAACAAAAGTCAGTTTTTAGTGAGCAATGTAGCAAGGCACTAAACAGCCATTCTCATTTGGCAGGGGAAGAGAAATGTGTTGGTGTGCCCTATACATAAATATTTTCTTACCAAGTGCTTTTTGGACTACAGGATTCATGGCTCTTGCAGAACATATACAGGACTGGAAACATATTTACTGATAGTTGTGCTTGTCAGGCTCTGCTGTTCAAACGGTGCAGGCGTGGCCACAGGAGGTTTCTGAGTCTGTAAATCTTAATTGAGTTTTAGCACTTAGAAATGTAAAAAATTAAAAGCAAAATAAAACAAAAAATAACTCCAAACTGCATGTGTGATTTTGTAATTGGTTACTGAGAATGCTCACCCCATCCTTCTTACATAAAAAGAAGTTGTTTGTACGTGTGCAAAAGAAGAAAAACTTGAGAGGATAGTAAATTTTCTTGTCTATCATCATACAGAAAGACACAAAGAGATAAATAACTTCCAGAACTTACTAATGACAAATATGGAAAGCAAAGAAACCAAAAAAAGTAATAAGCTTGCATTGATTTCACTATTAATGAGGTGGAAAAAAATGCAAGGAAAAAGTATATTTGAAATTAAGCTTTAAGAAGTTTTTCTGTTGTTTGAAGGTCTTCTGAGTTTAGAATTCCTTATATAGTGAATTCTGGGAAACAGAAGCAATTTCAGCAATCTAGGCTTTTTGCAGGATTACTTATTTCTGAATCAAGTCTAGGAAAAAAGATCAGATTTCATAGCAAAGATGAGTGTATATACAAATTTTGGGAGGAGTGGCAGTACTTGAGCTGAATTATTCCATCATGTACAAGAGGATGCTTGGGAAAAAAAATCACTAAAAACACAGGAAATGCTGTTTGTGTGAGAAGTTAGAAAGGCAAAGGCTTAAGGCTTAAGATGCACAGGTGTGTTTTGGTAAAACAAGTGTATTATAGATTTTTTACTGCAATAAAAGACAGAGACATCAATAATGGAATCAAGGCTTTACTGTGTGGGGCACTGGACAAAGCAAGAGAAGAGTTTTTGCTCCACCAAGTTCATAGCCACTGGAAGACAGACTCTCTGTGGTAGTAAAATGATGAAGTGAATTGCAAGCACAGGGCATGGTGACATTCACAAGAGTTTACAGCATTTAAACTGTATGACATTTTATTTGGTGTAGGTGGCAAGATTGTGGTAGCATGGGGGTTGTGGGGGTGGCCTCTGTGAGGGGAGACCAGTTGGTTCCGATGGACCGTGACCATGATGGACACAACATGAAGGAATTTTCATCACAGCTGTGTTGTCTCAGCCTCTCTGCTGTCATTTACCTGCTCCCACTCTGCACTCAGATACCTTGCTCTTCCCCACAGCATGGGAGCATCCTTCACCTTGGCAGGCTCTAGCCAAGCCCAAATGGCCCATGATTTACACTGGTATTCTCCAGGGAGGTGGTAGCAAGAGTTTAACCTTCTCTTGCATCAACTTGATTTCCAACTCCAGACACACTTAGCTCTATGTGAGAGCATAGTCTATACTCTACCCTTGCATGTTGCACCTTGGTGAGCAGGTATCTCTTTGGGACCTCTTCCAGAAAGCATGTTTAAAGCTACTCTTCAGAGTGGTCCCCCATTTGAGACCCTGTCAGATAGGTACATTTCCTCTTAGCTTTAGACCCAAACTGAGCACTTCTATAAATTTCCCTATACCTAAAGCAACAGATCCTGTTAAACAACCCCACTTTACTGCTACTGAGAGTGGGCAGACAAGGTTACCTTCTTCTGTTGGGGAGTTCTTATGAGAGAAGGTGGCAGATTGAGGAAAAGCCTCTATGTATTGGGTGTTTTGAACAGAGGGGCAGAAAGTGATCCAGCATCACAACATAGTAAATCTGTCCTGACATGAAGCAGGGGTATTTAGCACTGGAGCAAAAGTTTCTGATTTGAGACTGAAGTTCAACACTTGCAACTGATGCTACTGCTTCATGTAAAGTATGTGAACACCTATTATTACAGGAAATATGGTGCTCTGTTAGGTAATTTTTTAATAGCATCATGATGTGTAACAAGGTACCAGGAGGATTTCAAGTACCATTCTCTACTGCCTTGCGAAATTTTGAAAAAATGTTAAGAATTTGGGTCTAAATTTATGCTTCTATAATAATTTTAGCTTTCTTCCCAGTTTAGCACTGAACATCCAACAGCTGCTAATGGGAGCGAGTAGTTTTCAGTTGTGAGAGCAAAATAGTTGATGTTTTGAAAGCCTGCATTCAAAATAATTTTGTTCTGCCCAATGGCTAAGGGGAAGATTTTGAAAGATCAGTGTGTAAGTTGGAATTTAACAAGAGTCAAGATACCAGTACAGATTTAATTTTGGTGGGGCAGAGAGGCTGAAGAGACTTGTAGAATTTGTGGCCTCACCTAGGATGGCTGGTGGACTTTTGCATTACCTGATATGCGCAAAGAACCTCATCTCTATCCACCCCTTCTTGTTCAGATCATAGCTAGGCCTAGCTTTGCAAAATATGGCTCAGGAATTGTCTTCCTTAAAATCTACAGTGTAAAAGGTCAAGAGCTCTCTTTCCTGAAGGTATGGGGTTTGATGCAAAAGTGAGTGTTATTCATCATCCAGCTTTGCAGAAAGTATGAGAAAACAACTGCCTGCCTCTCAGAAGGAAAATGCATTGCATGATTCAGCTTTCCTGTTTAGTTGCTGAAAGTAGTTTGGGCCTGAAGGCAAGGAAAAAAGAAGAAAAAGATGGTTCTGAGTGGCCTTGCACACCAATGACAGATTATCATTTAAACCTTCCTTCTCACAGTGGGGTGAAGAACAGGGAATATGGCAAATGTCCTACATTTATTGGACCTCCAAAGTATTAAAAAGTATTGTTTGAATGCTCCTCATCATTAGTTAGAAAGGAAGGGATGTCCCAAGGGAGGCAGGATGGTGGCTTTCCACTCTGAAGGGGAAATTTACTTAGCAACAGCAGCCTGTCTTTTCCTGGACTCCTCACAATCCTCATCCCTACCAGTCATCTGGCATGGGCTTTGAAATATCAAGTCATCATTATTCACCATATTCCTAGCATGATATTTTCTTCAGCAGAATTTCATATGATTTCTGTGGTATTTTGTTATTGTTTCTTTTATGAATGTTAATAAGATTTTCTTAAAGGGAAAGAAAAAAAAAAGAAGAAGAAATCAAGCTTCTTGAGGTAATTAGAAAGGAATAAAATAAAAAAAAACCAATAAAAATGTATCTATATTTTATATAAAAATATAGCTTATTCTATTTAAAACTAGCATACTAAAATATTATCATAACATCTTAATCTTACACATGAAATCTTCATATGGAAGAACAGAGAATTAGTGTCATGTTGACAATGTAAGAAATATGAGTAACTTCGAGAAAGGTTGTTAAAATGTTTGAAATTGTGTCTTTCTTCAGTCATGCTACTCTCAAGATTGAATTCACATGCTAAACACTTATCATCATTACTGCTTCAGTAAAAATGTAAGGGTTAAGAGTACATCTGTGAAATGCTGCAGTCCAAGGAGGAAAGGAAGGAAAATCTAACATAATATTCCTGGGATTTAGGAAGGAAAAAGAAAGAACACTCCCGCCATTTTTTAAACTTCAGTGAAAATATGTGCCTTCTCTGTTCACCACTACAAAGTTGAAAGTTATATGACAAAGGAATCTAAAACCTGCCCCATATAATCTTTAGAGAAAAACATAATTTTACATCACACTACAGAAAAGCAAAAATACATATACACAACAGTGGTTTGCAAGCATACATTAGATAAACATACAATACAGCATTAAATATGTTTGGTAAGGATTCTGCTGATGTCAGTTCACTGGGGGAGAAGTACTTCTCAGGCTTTCTACTGTGTCCAAAGCAGGATTTCTTACATTTCTGTTGATGTGCTGTCAGTGTTTGGGGCTGCAAAGTAATATTATCTTTGTGCTGTGATAAAAATATGCCCTTGGGGTTACCATGCTCACATAATGAATTGCTTCTAATGTACCTTGTCTGACTATAGCTGCAACTTTCATCATTCTTGAGCACAGAAGAACCTGTTATATGGTGAGTGGGGAGGCAAAGTATCTAGTTGCTTTTTTTTGATTGTTGTGCATTTACTGTGATCTCTTTGCTTTGTTTTATTCAAGCCTCAGTCCCAGCAAAATGAATACGTTAAAATACACCAGCCTCATAAATGTGACAGGAGGACTAATAAATCAAAAGGAACATGAGAGAATAGGAATTTTTGAAATTGTTTTCTTCCAGAAACATTTTTATTCTTCAGCTGCCTACCATTTTCAAATATATTGCTCTAGCTTTTAAGAAACTTTTTTTTTTTTTTTTTTTTTTTTTTTAAGCTGCAGATAATTTAAAGCACAGGAAAAAAGCAGAGAAAATTCTAAAAATACTTTCAATGTGTGAATATAGCCCCTCAAAGTTTATTTTCTTAGCTGTATTTACAAAAGCTAGAGCACTTTGGGAATTATGTAAAAATACACATGAAGGCTTGCAGACATTTTACTGACATATGATCTTCCTGACAAACAAAAGCTGTGAAATTTTACTAGTGTACTAGCTAAAACTGTACAGCTTGGTACAAGTTCATGTGGATTTAAATGTCTATTGGATCAAGGTCTAAATTCTTTTTGAAAACATATGTTGCTATAAATAGGCAAGACTACCTCTGTTTTGTAAGAATACAAACTGTGCGTACACCAAAGCAAACAAGCTTCCAGTGTTTTGCAAAAAGTGTGAAAAATCCTGTTTACATCATTCTTTCTGAAATTCAGAGGAATTGCCACAGGAGAGACAGTATACATATATAGACATCCATGTCCCAGCAAGGCTCTAAGGAAAGCTAAGTAAAATTTATCTTATGATTTCAGTGGAAATATTAACAAAAGGTGAAATTTGGACACGATTTTTAGAACCAAGACTTTAAAATCTTGCCTAGTGCTAGCTTTGACAGTTTGAGAAAGGAAACAGCTCAACAGAGAACTCAAAGTAACTGCCCAAAACTCATTATTAAATAGATTAAGAAAAAACAAAATCTGTATATCAAGAAAAAAAATGAAGCACAAAAAAGTTTTGCGGAGTTCAAGATGCCCAGATTAAGATGTTGTTTCAATCTTTATTATGAGTTCATGGTAACAGAAACAGATCGAGTTAATACACCACAGTCAGTGATGATGTTGAAGCATAAATGTGGTGGGTTGACCCTGGCTGGAGACCAGATGTCCACCAAAGCCACTCTATCACCTCCCCTCCTCAGCTGAACAGAGGAGAGAAAATATTGCAAAAGGCTCATGGGTCGAGATAAGGACAGGGAGAGGTCACTGACCAGTTACCGTCATGGACAAAACAGACTCAACTTCAGGAAAACTAATTTAATTCCTTACCAATTGAATCAGAGTAGGATAATGAGAAATAATAATAAAAAAAACCTCAATACACCTTCCCCCCATCCCTTTCTTCTTCCAGTTTTCTCTACCTCCTTCCCCCAAGCAGCACAAAGGGACAGGGAATGGGGATTGTGGTCGGTTCATCACACATTGTTTCTACCACTACTTCCTCCTCAGGGAGAAGGACTCCTCACTCTTACTCTGCTCCGTAATGAGGTCTCTCCCATGACAGACAGTTCTCCTTTAACTTCGCCAACGTAAGTACTTCCCATAGGCTACAGTTCTTCACAAACTGCTGCTGTGTGGGCCCCTTCCACGGGGTCAAAAGTCCTGCCAGCAAACCTGCTCTAGCCTGGCTTCCTCTCTCTATGGGGCCACAGGTCCTTCCAGGAGTCTGCTCCAGCATGGGCTTCCCACAGGGTCACAGCCTCCTTTGGGCATCTACCTGTTCTGCTGTGAGGTCCTCTGTGACTGCAGGTGAAGATCTGCTCCACTGTGGACCTCCATGGTTGCAGGAGGACAGCTGGCCTCTCAATGATCTGCACCATGAGCTGCAGGGGAATCTCTGCCTGGAGCACCTTCTACTCCTCCTTCTGCATATCTGCGTATCTGCAAGGTTGTGTCTCTCACATATTCCCACTCTTCCATCCGGCTGCGGTTGCACATTTCCCGCCCCCCCATCCCCTTCTTAGCTCTGTCATCCCAGTGGCGCTACCACTGTTGCTGATGGGCTCAGCCATGGCCATCAGTGAGTCTGTCTTGGAGAAGGCTGTCACCGGCTCTGTTGAACATGGGAGAAGCTTCTAGCAGCTTCTCATAGAAGCCACCCTTGTAGCCACCCTGCTACCAAACCCTTGCCACACAGGCCCAGCTACATCAAATTGCATCACAATTCTCAGTGTCAAATCAAATGTCACAGACTAAGACAACATGTTCTTCTGTATTCTGTAAGGAAGGCAACTTGCTTCTCTAGATTAATATTTTAGCTTTTTTTGTTGTTTTTAAATTGTACTGCTTGTTGCTGTGAGTTAGATCGCCTGGAAACAGTTTTTGTGACTCACTAATCTGTATATTCGAAGTAGAGATGGGAAGAGGGGAAGGAAGTAGCATGAATTAAATATAAAAATAAAATGCATTGCTTTGTATGACCTGTTTGAAATGCCAGATTAATGTCTGCTTGATTTTGTTCCTTTTTTTTCCCCCCTTGTCTATCTAACAAATAGTTCCATAGTACTGTGTTGAACACAGTTTACGTTTGCCACTAAAGCCTTGGATCCCAGTAGGGGTTACTAGTACTGTGGCATGAGTTTTAAAAGCTCAATACCATGAACACAAATCTCTTTAAAGATGAAAGATTTCATGTGTATCGCTCCTGAATCTATTTAACTCTAAAACATGTTCTCTGAATTGAAATATGTTTCCTATTAATTTCTTGAGCTATTGTGTTACAATAAAAGCTTCCTCATAGTCCATTTAGTTTCAGTACCTGTACTTTAATCACTAGACCAAGAAACACAAAGACCTGGAAGTCATGAAGCCTGCTTTCTATACCCAGCTCTGCCATCCTTCTAGCACTCCCTGCTATTTCAATTTCCTCAGCAGAAAGGGTGATAAAACTTTCAAACATATAAAACAATTTATACCAAGTTTAGTGGTTGTTATTAAATTCCAGAAGGTTGGCTTGTATTTTATATCTTACCATACCAAATTCCAGTGCAGATCTTAAGGCATTTTAAAAGTGATAAGTTTATTGCAGCTTTTCTGTGAGGAAAAAAAAAAACCAGAAGGGAATATATCAACTAGCTGTACAATAAAGGACTCTCCAGAGATTCATTAGTAGAGCTGACTGAAATTTGGATTACAATTTGCTGATTAAGTTTTAAAATTTTTCGTTGTTCAACTTGGGGATGAAAACCACCCTGTGGAACCAATTTTCCTTTGGTTTTGTTTTGCAGACTCAGAAAATGTCATTGAAGAAAATTGCTTTAGGGAATTTGTCATTTTTAAAAGTGCAGTTTGAAGCTGAAGTGTCAACCAGAATATTACATTTTTTAACAGGTATTATTTAATGGCTTTTCATTGGTAACACTAACAATATTAGAGAAATAGTACTGCTGATGACCTAATTTGACGTGAAATAGAACAGCAGAATTTTTTTTTAAGCATTTTGGACTACATCTCTTAATGATGACTGAGATATCTCCTTCTCTAAATAAAACTCTATTAGACCAGTTGTTACTGGTATTACTACAGCATAAATGTGCAAGTGTTTAGAGGGAAAAAAGTATTTCACTTGGTACTAATTAGCTACTGTATTTAATTATCTTGTGAAGAACAGGAATATACCAATATTGACAGTGAAATGATGCATACAACATTAAGATACAAACTATGTACAAATAAAACCCCATGCATAAAGAACAAAGCTATTTCTGGACTGAATATTATATATGTTAGACAATTCTTTTGAAATACACACTTTTCCTTTTTATCTGGTTCACTCAGTTCTCTAGGAACAACTCCATTTGTTCTTCTTATCCCCTCCTTGCTCAGAAAGTTACCCCAGCTGGAGTCCATTGCATTCTCATCCAGATTCCCACATGTAATCGTCAAATATATCTTTCTAAGTAGGAAAGTAATGACTCAAGATGTCATCCAATCCTCAGTCTGCAGCCACTTAATCTCATCTCTGAATCTCCATTCAGCTTCTCTTGATGCCTCTTATTATACTGACTTTGTATGGAGACAAATTTGTCACCCTACA
Organism: Nesoenas mayeri; assembly: GCF_963082525.1. Taxonomy (NCBI): domain Eukaryota; kingdom Metazoa; phylum Chordata; class Aves; order Columbiformes; family Columbidae; genus Nesoenas; species Nesoenas mayeri. Next base: position 69,679,863 of record NC_137541.1, read on the forward strand.
GAGCACTGAGAAAATATCAAAGGTCATCCTTAACTATGCAAAGTTCAGGCAGAGTTCATATATGCTCAATATGTGTTGTAAAACATGATTAGTTAGGATAATATCTTATACAAGTGATCATGGTGTTGTATGTCTGATCTGAGCAAAGCCAAATGAAAGAGAAAACAAATGATAAAAGCAAAGTAAGATAACCTTCTTTTCCCTCCACCCCCTCCCTAACATTATTCATTTGTTGAGGGATTGCTGTTAGGTGAAGATTTGTTACTGAACCAGCCAGGAATTTCAAGGCTGGGAACAGGACCTGCCGTGGGAGAGAAGCAACTCCGAAATAACAAGGCCCCAACGTGGTGTAAATCAATGGACCTATCAGCAGTGAGACTTCAGCGCGTGGACAGCTCGTGAACATAGATGATATCCAATTAGCGAATGCATGCTTGGAGTGTGGATGCATGATCAGAGAATAGTTGCATATATAAGGAGGCTTGTTTCTGTAATAAATGGCTTTGCGTGATTCACATTGAATCGGAATGCTGAGTCCTTTATTCACTCCAACATTCATTAGATAAATAAAATTTGCATTTAGACAATCTATGAGCAAGTTGTTCCTCTTCAGTAAAGGAGATGGGGGGTGGTGGGTGTGCGTGCATATTAAATTTCTGTGAAGTGCATATCATTATTAGAGTGAATGATTATGATAGTAAATGATATTTTTTTTAATTATTTTTTTTCCCGCAATGGGTAGTTTCAGACAGAGCAGACCTGTTTTCACATAGTCCTTCTACAGCTAATGAAAACAGGAAGGCTTCTGCAGAGCCTAACACAGCGCATCAGTTCAGTTCTGAATGGCATGCTAGAGTAGCTTCACTGTTTTTCCTCGGCTGTAAAGTAATAATCTCATCCTGTGATCCACAGATACTTCTAAGGGTGCTGCAAGGTGTACCTAAGAGCTGCAAACCTTTTCACAGTGTATTTGAATTCAGTTTACAGGATTTTGCACCTGCAATGAAAAATTGTTAAGGACCACAACTAGAAGAAATTGAAAATCACTGCTCTAGATACAGGCTAATAAGGTCATTCTTGCGAATCTAAAGTTAGCTGCTATGAGAAAGCCTTATTTACTGTTTTCCATTGTCAAGGCTGTACAAACATATAAGATTTAATCAGCTGAATTAACTCTCTCAGGTGAAAACTTAGATCACTCTCACAGTCCTATGATGTTCTCAGTTACCAATGCCTTCCTTCTTACTCTGTTTTCATCTTATCCTGTCATGCTTTGGTAGCCTGTATCTCTCCTTTTAAAAGGATTCTTTGCTGCCATCTACTTGGCACAGTCTATTACAGCAGCACAAAGTGCTACTGAAACATAGTGTTAATAGTATACAACGATTTCCATATCTGTGTAGGTCCTACGGAACTTTGTTCTTAGAGACTGCTAAGATTGCCTTTGGAGCCACGACAAAATGCAGATATACTTTATTGGTGGAAATTAGTAGCATCATTTACTGTACTAGCTTCTCCTTTTAAGTTCATAGACAACAGAATACAAAAGAAAATATTATGCTACTGAGTAGTATGGGAAGAAATATATTTGAGGATAAAAGTGAGTTTTGAAGTAATTAGTCTCATAATTAGAAGGCTGAATTTTTATCTGCATAGTTTTTGGAGTATTAGAAAAATGGTGTACGTGCAGCAGAAATAAACATTTGACTCGGGTTTGTGTACAGCAAAAGATGTACACTAAAACAACCCAGACATTATTTTTTCTATTTGTTATAGAAAGGCCAAGAGTCAGTATTAATTGAAAGAAAGTGGACAAGTAAGGAAACTTCAGCAACAGATATATCTCTGCTTTTAAATAACACCCCCCTATACAGCCCACCATAAAACAAGTGGTGAACAACGTGAATAATGGGTGCCATACCTTTCAGTAACCACTTCTAAAACACTCTGGAAGTGAAACCAACACAATTACATCAGCGAAAATTCACACATCTCTTGTGAATGCTAATAGATACAAGCACTGACATAGCACTCAAAGCCAAAATGTGCCAGCTATTCTCCACATAGCTTCAGCAGGAGCTTCGTCGGAAAGGTACCCCAAAGCAACCTTTCCCTTGCAAGGGGCAAGTAGTTCTGAAATGCAAATACCAGGATGAGCACAGAAGAGTCATGCTGAAGACTGGACAAATCCCCTTTCAGACAAGTAAGGGAAAAAAAAGAACAAGGAGGTGGGGCTAAACAAAATGCTGATAAATGAACACAGTGATCTAAAGCCACTTTTCTCTTTCAATTATCCTTGTGTCTGTAAAATCACTTCAGTGTTTCCTGGCCACTGACAATCAGGGTCAATTTATTCAAGTACTAATCCTATAAATGGAAATTTAAATCCTTCAGGATTGTAAATAACCAGGGTGCTGCATCCTGAAACAGATGAAATATTAAGCAAAATGCTGCCATTTCCTGGAAAAACAAAGTGATGGAAATTCTAATTTGAGCATGAAATTCTTCCTTTTAGAATTGCTTAAAATGTAATCAGTGGGAGATACTATTTCTTAAAGGTTTTTGTAAGTGGAAGAAGAGTTCTGGTCCTAACATCTTGAGGCACTACAAAACTACTAAATATTAAACAGTAGTCAGAATCTGCATAAACAAGTACATCTGTCATTATATAAAGGCCCAGCAATGACACTTGGAAAAAAAAACTTAAAAAAGACAAGACATGAAACAAAAGAAGAAAGAGAACAAGATGTCACAAAAAAACCCAATGAAAATCATATGTTCAGCTAGAAATTTTTACAGTCTCTTCGCATGACAAACAGGCAGTGCTGCCATGTTGTCAACGATATATATATATTGTCAACGATATATATATTTTGTCAACAATATAGATATAGATATAGATATAGATATAGATATAGATATAGATATAGATATAGATATAGATATAGATAGATAGATATATTGATATAGGAGAGGTCCCTGTATCTGTATTTACTTTGAATGTTTAATCACGGAATCATAGAATGCTAGGGATTGGAAGGGACCTTGAAAGATCATCTAGTCCAATCCCCCTGCCAGAGCAGAAACACCTAGATGAGACTACACAGGAAAGTGTCCAGACGGGTTTTGAATATCTCCAGAGTAGGAGACTCCACAACCCCCCCTGGGCAGCCTGTTCCAGTGCTCTGTTACCCTCACTGAGAAGAAGTTTCTTCTCAAATTTAAGTGGAACCTGTTATGTTCCAGTTTAAACCCATTACCCCTTGTCCTACCATTGTTTGTCACCGAGAAGAGCCTGGCTCCATCCTCGTGACACTCACTCTTTTTATATTTATAAACATTAATAAGGTCACCCCTCAGTCTCCTCTTCTCCAAACTAAAGAGACCCAGCTCCCTCAGCCTTTCCTCATAAGGGAGGTGCTCCACTCCCTTAATCATCTTGGTTGCCCTACGCTGGACCCTCTCCAGCTGTTCCCTGTCCTTCTTGAACTGAGGAGCCCAGAACTGGACACAATATTCCAGGTGTGGTCTCACCAGGGCGGAGTAGAGAGGAAGGAGAACCTCTCTCGACCTACTAACTACCCTCCTTCTAATACACCCCAGGATGCCATTGGCCTTCTTGGCCACAAGGGCACGGTGCTGGCTCATGGTCATCCTGCTATCCACCAGGATACCCAGGTCCCTCTCCCCTACACTGCTCTCTAATGGATCATTCCCCATCTTATACTGGAACCTGGGGTTGTTCCTGCCCAGATGCAATACTCTACACTTTCCCTTGTTATATTTAATTAAATTTTTCTCTGCCCAGCTCTCCAGCCTGTCCAAGTCACACAGGATGGCAGCACAGCCTTCTCACATGTCAGCCACTCCTCCCAGCTTGGTGTCATCAGCAAACTTGCTGATAATACACTCTAGTCCCTCATCCAAGTCATTGATTAATATATTGAACAGTACTGGCCCCAGCACCAACCATTGAGGCACTCCACTAGATATAGGCCTCCAACCGGACTCTGCCTCATTGACCACGACTCTCTGGCTTCTTTCCTTCAGCCAGTTTGCAGTCCACCTCACTACCCGATCATCCAGACCGCACTTCCTCAGTTTAGCTATGAGAATGCTGTGGGAGACTGTGTCAAATGCTTTCCTGAAGTCAAGGTAGACCACATCCACCGGCCTGCCATCATCTATCCACCTCGTTATATCTTCATAAAAGGCTATGAGGTTGGTCAAGCATGACTTCCTCTTGGTGAAGCCATGTTGACTGCCCCTACTGACCCTCTTATCCTTGATATGCCTTGAGATGGCACCAAGGATAAGTCGTTCCATTACTTTCCTAGGGATAGAGGTGAGGCTGACCGGTCTATAATTACCCAGGTCTTCCTTCTTGCCCTTTTTGAAGACTGGGGTGACGTTAGCTTTCCTCCAGTCCCCAGGCACCTCTCCCATCTCCCAAGACTTGGCAAAGATGATGGAGAGTGGTCCAGCAATTATGTCAACCAGCTCCCTCAGCACCCGTGGGTGCATCCCATCTGGGCCCATGGATTTGTGGATGTTCAGATTGCCTAATTGTTCCTTAACCCAGTCCTCATCAACCAAGGCAAATTTTTGCACCGTCCTGACTTCATCTGGGGCCTCAGGAGTACAGGGCTCCTCAGGACACTGGCTCTTCATCAGAGATCTTTTTGTTCTGGAGTTGCCTTTCATTTCCAGAGGCATCAGGGTAGAGGCATGCATCCAGCTTCACGAAGATATGCTCCTAAGGCAGCACGAGCAAGCAGAGACTCAGTTCTGACTTCTAGCACTCACCAGGAGCACCCAGTTTGCCAAAGAAACCTGATGCTCTTACGCTAGATATAAGATTGTTGTCCCAAATGCACACCAGGGAGTGAATCTCTCCCACAACCTTTACAATAAGTGATAATAATCATCCAGAAGTGATAGCTCAGGGACTGACTGGTCTGTCTGCCTGTAGTATGTAGAGTTCCAAGTGCATCTTATCTTGTTGTGACAGTAACGCAGGAAAATTTGCTTCCCCCCATATGCACACACCTTTGCACAAGCACCTATGCGACAGCCAGCTGTAGATCTTAGGACAACAGCACCTGCATTATACTAGTGAATTTGCTAATGAGTGAAGCAAGATATTTTATATGTATGATATGTTAATCAGTGCAAGTTTTGTTACCCACCCCTGTAGTGCTTTACCTTGAGCTTCACCCAGAAAAAGGCCTCTGCTGTGTTGGGTCAGCACTTTTACTAACATCTGTGTCCTGGGTCTGCCACAGTGGTAATGCTACACTTTCAACAAAACCAAAGCTTTTACTCACTGAGTGTCATGCATCATTCCTGGGTGCACCAGACATTGAGAAACTCGAGCTGGGGAAAGACATCCCTGCCCACAGCAGGGTGTTTGGACCACATGATCTTCAAAGGTTCCTTCCAACCCAAACGATTCTGTAATTCTATGGCAAGGGGATTTTGTTGAAACTGTTGTCAGACTTTTGGAACTAAAGAGACCTGGACATGATGGTTTGGTAAATGATGAAGAGGCTCAAGAAAGCACATTTTTATCTGTCAGGCACACACATTAATTTTCTGAATGGCTAAACTGAGAAAAATCCTTCACTGACGGCTCCTTCACCTTTTAAGATTCAGTCATCTTTGTTGAGGTTACCCAAGAATATGAAAAACAGAAACTGCTCCTACTTCTGGTTCCTGGGTTCTACAAACAGTGGGACACTTCATATTTTTCATTGCACAGAACAACTCCTTTTGTATAAAATAGATTAGTGGAAAGCTAGCAATAGCTCCTCTTTATGACAGGCTTTCTGTCAAATCTCATTTTAACTTCTATCTTCTTGAAAAATCAGTACAATTAACTGTCATGGTTTAGCCCCAGGCCCTTCTCCCACAGCTGACAACTAGAACCACGTGGCGCTCACTCACCCGTCCCCTGCGCCTGATGGGATGGAGGGGAGAATCAGGAAACAAAAGGAAACATTCATGGGCTAGGATAAGAACAGCTTAATGGAAGAGCAAAAAGGGAAGAAAAACCCAATACCAATAAAAAACATGAAAGAATATACAAATGGTCTCCTCAGGCAAGAAAGATAGAGTGTCATGTTGGAGTGCTGCACTGTTGCACGTTGCATCTGGAACTTGTAGCTGGTGTACCTGGCATGGTTCGTGCCCATGGTTTGCAGCCATCACCCTCCTTACCACACAGGCTTTAACTGCTTGGCTCGCTTGATCATAGTGCATGTTTCACATTCATGGATAACCGGTGTAATACTGTCCATAGTCAAGTCCACCCTTGATCACGAGCCCATCTATATGCTGCATCTCTTTCTTAATGACCTGAGGCATCACAGATCCATTGAGGTAGAAATATTTCATTTTCATGTTGCCAGTCTGGACTCCCCTCCAAGGAAAGCAAAAAGTGGCCTGCACTCTGCTGCCAACAGAATTGAGAAAAAGGCATTAGCAATGTCAGTTGTGGCATACCACTTGTCTTCCTTTGACTCAAGTTCATATTGCAGCTCTAGCATGTCATGCATGACAGGACTTAATGGTAGTATGACTTCATTCAGACCATGGCATACTACTGTTAGTGTCCATTGTCCATTGGACTTCTACGCTGGCTATATGAGACAGTTAAAGAGTGAGCGAGCCTTACCAGTCACTCCTTGGTTCTCCAGTGGATGAATCAACTTATGGATGGAAATTGAAGAGTCTCAGTTAGTGAGATATTGCTGCTGGTGCACCATTGTTATACAGTTGGCATCTACTGTTCTTTGACTTTCATCAGTCCTGCAACAGAAAGGTTGTCCAAGAGACTGGGCAAGGTAGACAGCTGTTTAATGTCCTCCATCTCCACAGCTTCTATGCCAAAAGCCCACCAATACCCTTTTGGGTCCTTAAAACACCCTGTTCTGAGGCAGTCTATGCCAAGGATACACAGAGCATCTGGGCAAGTCACGATGGGGTGCTATTGCCAGTCTTTCCCAGTCAGACTCACTTCAGCTTCTAATACAGTCAACTGTTGGGATCCCACAGTCACTTCTGAAGTACAGACAAGTTCTGCCCCTTCATAGTTGATGGAATTCAGGTACATTGTGCACTGGTGTCCACTAGAGCCTTGCGCTCCTGTGGGTCTCTCTTTCCAAGCCTTCTAATACACATAGTCCAATAAACTGGATTGTCCCGCTCCTCCACCTTGTTGGAAGCAGGGCCCCTCTAGTCCTAGTCATAGTACTAATTGCTTCTTTTTCTCAAAAATAAATCAGAAGTCCCTTCAAGAGGATCAGAGGTAAGATCAGCCCTTTTGCTCTGTCTGGGGAATTGCCCACTGGAAACTGGAGCAGTATTTTTCCTGTCAGAATCACCTCTTTTGGTTGTTTTTCCTTGCAACTCACGTACCTGTGCCTCTAGGGGTAAGGCAAGTTTCCCATCTCACCTACTCATATTTTCTCTATGGTCATGCAGGAAAAAAACTCAGATTGACCTGTTTTTGAATACCCTTTATATTCTCTCCCTTGAACCAAGGAATGCTCAAGCCTAAACTAGTCTAATGTCCCTGGGATACTGGTCAGTGCAGGTGGGAAGAAGAACTTATCCTTGAATCACTGGAACTCTAGGGACAGGTAGTTTCTCAGCTAACATGTCTGGCAGTTTCTCCAGAGCCCAGATGCAGGCCCACAGGGAGGAAGACAGACTTCCCTCGTGTCACCGGAGCTGGCCAGCCAATTCATCCACCATTTGTTCCTCTCCTTTCCAGGACATTACTGCCAATGAGCTGGCATAGGACAATGGCACACTCTGCAGGAACTTCCGCCACATGGTTGTGTGCATTGGATTTCATCGGGATTTGTGGGTAAATACTCATTGTTTGGGTGATTATAAATCACGTCCAGAACAGCTAATTCCCTCAAGTACTGGATATCTTTCTCCATGTTGGTCCATTTGCATAGGTGACAGGTAACATCTTCCTTGAAGGGGTACCTTTCCTTCACACCTGACAGAAGTCACCTCCACAGGCTGAGGGTTTGTGTCTTTTTCCCAATTGCCTTGTTAATTGCCCCCTCCCCAGACAGAGATCCCAGCTGCTTGGCTTCCCTGCTAATTCCAAACCACTGGCCCATTATCTCAGCATCAGAGCAGTCAGGCAACAATGTGCTTGCTGGGATGATGGCTGAAAATTTTTGTATATCTTGCAGCTCACTCGGGGATGGGAATTGGGTGATTATCTTTGGTTCTGCCTCTTCCTCCTGTTCTAGTTCATCCTCACCTTCATTCATCATCATTCCTCACTATGTGAACTGTTGTGGGGTGATCTTTTTTTTTTTGTTTTGTTTACTGTTTTGTTTTGTTTTCTGTTTTGTTTTGTTTTGTTTGTTTGTTTGTGTTGGTATTTTATTTTATTTTATTTTATTTTATTTTATTTTATTTTATTTTATTTTATTTACTTTCTGTATAGCAGCAACTGATACAGGCATTGTATGCTTCTCTGGTTCAGCTGCAATGCCCATCGCCTGGATTTGAGCAGCCACAGTGACTGTTGCTGGGGTTTGAGAAGCTGTAGTGTTTGGCACGAGGGTGGGAGCAGCCACAGTACCTGTTGATTTATTATCCCTCTCTTCCCCCAGAGGGTGCTGTATGGTGTTGAGCGCTGTTTGGAAGATACTGACCAGTGCCCAGCACAAAGCAGTAAGTTGTGTCTCTTTGGAAAAGCCACAGCATTTTCCATTTAGATATTCTATCACTTCATCAGTGTCCTGTAGTTGTTCAGGAGTGAAGCTCCAAACCACTGGAGGTAAGAATTTCTCTAGCTACCTGCCCATATTTTCCCACATGCCATGCCACTTGTGACCATCCAGCCTCAGGGCAAATCTCAGGCAAAAATCTTTCTGTAACCCTAGACACGAACTAAAACACATTCAGGAGACATAGCATAAGAGCATGTTAGCTTGAATATTCACAGAGTGTTCAAAATTCTCAGAAACTGTTGCACCTAACCTGAAAGAGAAAGTGTTGGTGGACCTAGCCTGATGGAGAAAGGGAAGGTGAAAGAGCAAAAGTTCCTGGATGCTCCTCCCCGCCCCATTTCCCCCATAGAATTGGTGTGGCCACTAATCAATTCCAAGAGCTGGTGCCTGAGGTAAGGAAATTATAACAGTGCCACAAACAAGTACCAGCCTAGCCATGTGGTCAGAGATGTTATCATGTAATAAATCAATAATACATAGGACAGCAATATGATAACCCTAATCCTTCTCCCAGAGGTGATAAGCAGCACTGCAGGCAACACATAGTGCACATAGGAATTTCCGTAACACAGCCATGTGGACAAACAAAGCTACATTGTGACCACCGACTAGTTCACTAATATAATAAAAGCACATTTTAATACGCTCTGGTCAGATCTGTTGCTCTCCCAAGTCTTCGTTGCCCCACACTGGGCACCAAAAAAGGATTGTTTTGGTTTACTCCCAGTCACCCTCCAGCTGGCAACCAGAACTATGTGCCACTCGCTCACTCCTCTCTCACTACTAAGGGGATGGTAGGATAATCAGGAATCAAATGGCAATGTTTGTGGGTTGGGATAAGAACAGTTTAACAGAACAGCAAAAAGGAAAGAAAAAAAAAAAAAACAATGATAATAATGAAAGAATATATAAAGCAAGGAATACACAACACAATCTCTCACCAAGTGGAAACACTAATATGCAGCCCGCTTCCAAGAAGCATTTCTCCTGAGCAGTGATCACAAACTCCAGACTGCAGGTCGTGCCAAAGCCTGCCCCCTGTCCCGGACAGCAGCTGGCACTTGAAACACAATAGCACCAAGCTGCATGGTCCTGGAGAACAAAGAGCACACTGGACCACCACAACTCCCCAGCAGCAAGAGAGAGAGATTCCCCCTGGCCAGCCTCTATTTTAAACAGAGCATGTGTTTATTTGGTATTGCGTATCTCTTTGGCTAGTTTGGGGTCATCTGTTCTTACTATGTCATCCACACAGCTTCCTGTGGACATTGACCGTATATCAGTCAACTCCAAACATTCACAAACTTATTCTTTTCCCCTCTGAACATCTTCTCCATTTTATTGAGCAGTCATGCAGAGAACACTCCCTCTGCATACAGGCTGTCATGACATACTGATTTGTGTCAGTTGCTCTATTCCTTCAGGACTCCTCTGGACCCCTTTTTGTAGAGCCTTTTTCCTTGCCTGTCTTCAAATAAATCTACTTTTTTTGCTGACCTGCAACTTTAATATCCCTGGAATAAAAACCGAACCAAAACAAAAAATGGGTTCCTTCATGAACAACAGAACTAATGAAATCTTATTTCCTATATCTTCAGTTTCAGAGTGGGGTTCTCTTGTGTTGATAGAATGCAAAATTTAAAGCTTTTTTTTGGAGGTGTGTCCACCACTATGTTGATTCTCTAAGGTCTTGTAGGAACTCGGAGCTGTTCTTTCAGTGGATTCCTGAGAGGCTGTCCTCAGTCTTCCCAGCCATTTATTTCCACAGATTTCAGGCTCTTAGTTCTTTATTAGATTTGGTTGACATGGACTGTGTGATTATCTCATTTTCCTTGTGTTTTTGTTAGGTTGTTTTTTGGTGTGTGTGGTTTTCCTTGTTTTTGTTTTTAAATCTCCACCTTCGTCAGTGTATTTTTCAGAGGTATAATTTTAATAGGCATAATGTTACAGAGTGTTTTTGTGTAGAGAGCTTTTAAATTCAGTGTATGGCAGCATTCTGTTTGCAGCAGGGAGGCAATGTATTTTTTTCCTGTTGAAAGTTAGAAAAAAAGAATGGAACCACTCATTATATTTTTATTGTGAATAGTATTTTACTTTTAGGATTTATTACTTTAGAAATTTTAGCGGAACAAACATGAGATTTTCTGGGATTAAAGTCTTTGAAGTAAGCACTCCTTGCAGACACAATTGTTCCCTTTTATATTTCTGTTGAATTGTTGCTCCATATAAACAGAACATTTCCAGCCAACTCCTTCCATCCTCCTCCTCAAATGGCAGTTAAGTAAAATCCAGGGCAGGAACCTAATCACTAAGATTTTTATGCTGAAATACATACCTAATTACACTGTTGCTTCAGGAGTGGCTGCTTATTAATTATGTCTTTTTTTTTTTTTTGCTTGTGGAATTTGCTTTGCTACTCTGTGTAATACCTCTATGGTATTGCAAATAAATATCCCATTGCAAAAATGGAAGAGTAATTAGAAGATTAGAATGCTAGACTGGATTACAAGTGAAAACAATGACTACTAGCACATGGTGACTTGTCTGACCATTATGGGAATGACAATATTTTCATTTCAGCTTTTGAAACCTATGTTACAGGATGTGTCTTTCTGCTCTTCAGTAGGAGAACAACCACATACTAGGTCACTCACAGTTCTTACTGCTTCCAGGAAGCTTAAACAACTTTCTTCTTCAGTCACTGCTCTTGCTGCTGTTGGTATGATAGATGAAGGTGACTACTCACCAAAAATACTCTTAGGCCTGGCAGGTTTGCCCAAACTTTTCTAACTACATAACTATCTCATCCTTATGAACAAATTAGTTTTGGAAATACTTTTGACATATCATAAAATAAATAAGGTCAGACAAACATTCCTTGGTCCATGGCCATTTCATGACCAGTGTTGGTGTAAGCAATTAATTGATTCTACATGAAAGAAAGAGCTAAAGTCATCTAACGTTTGTGTCAGTACAGAGCAGCTTAAGTGGAAAATATAGAACAATAGTTGCAATGACCAGGGATGAGCTCTGTCATTAAAAATTCTTATCACTGGGATGTTGATCAGTGAGACGTTGCTAGAACTTGTTTTGTCAGTTCAGTTGACTTCCCTGATGCACTATATGGTAGGCCCAGATATTCAGCTGGTTTCTATGGCTGTATCTTTGGTTCAATCTAAGTGCTCAGACTCACTATAGCTGAGGATCTAGCCTGTATCTTTTGAACCATCATTATAACTCCTGAACGCCGATGTATGCTGTTTTTAGAAGAAGAGGCAGGAGGGAAACACTGAAAGCATTTACAGCAAATTTTAATATTTTCAGCCAGTCATGACAAGGGAATGTGTTGAAAATACACTAATTAGTATTTTCATTTGCCTCTGAAATATTCTTTAGCTTGTTTCAGTCTCATTTCATCCTTTCCCAGATTCTATTTATTATTGTTCGCATGAAAAATCCTTGGAGTCTTTCGATTTGAAAGAAGGAAGAACTAAATGTTGACATCTGATAGATGTTTCTTTTCTCTTGACAGACACTTTAGCACATGAAGTGTTGTTTGGTTTTTTTTGTTTTTTGTTTGTTTGTTTGTTTGTTTGTTTTTCTTTGTTTGTTTTTTGTTTTTTGTTTTTTGTTTTTTTTTTCCCCCCACTGGATGGAATAGCAGCTGGGAATATGTTGAACCTAAGGAAGAACATAAAACAGAGTATGAACAGAATTCTCTCTCCCACAGAAGCTGAAACACTAGCAGCAATACCTAGCAGACTCAGGGAGTCACAATGGAGTGTGCAATGTGGCGAAATTTGGTTGACTGTAGACAATGTGTGGATGACTCCTGCAGTCTCATTTAACTACCTCAGACTGGAGGCCACAGTCCATCCTGCAGGTCCCTGTGGGAGCATTCATTCCTCTGGTCCCTTCCTCTTTATTCCATTCTGCAGGCATTGAAAGGCATCCAAGGCATTTCTGACTTGAAAATTATGAGGTGCAACTCAGCAAATTTTGATGAGGGTGGTCTCTGCTCCATGTACATATTGTCTACCTGATGGAAGGGGCATGTCCATTAGTTCACCTAGAATAATTCTGACCAGCCTCCAGGGTGTCTGGAAATGCTGGATGAATGTCAAAACTTCTCAAATACCTTTCAGACATGATAAAACATCAAGGGAACTAAAACATTTCCAGTGTACTTGCTTGTCCCCATCTTTGATTTCCATATGAAAGCAGAAATAGATCAGTGAAAATAGTCAGCAGAGATACCACTGCAGATTATTTTCACCATTGTGTCATCCCTGCTGCATTCAAGGAATGAGAAAGTTGTGGTTAAGTGAAAAAAATCTGGCTATAGAGAAGTATTGAGTCATTTTACTGTGTGGATCCTTCCTTAAAAAAATAGAGAAAATGTCTGCTTTGTTATAAAAGGAAATGAAAAAAAAAATAGACAGAAAAATTACTTTTATTTTTCTTTCCCTTATTATACAATTATATCAAAAATTAAGGATAATTAAGGAAATGCAAGTACTAAACATCAGAACCCAGATATGGGTCCCTAGTACTTTGTCAATTATTTAATTTTGAAGTCAATGTGAATTAGCCATCTATTTTATATTTGGGGATCTGGACTCCAGCTCTGTTTTTCCTGCTGCACCACTGCCTACATTTCACTCTAGCAGACTCCTCAGCACCAGACTAGTGGTGAGGCTGGAAATGCTTCACAGTCGGTGCCCTGACCTGAAAGTGCAGACCCTAGGTTCTCTCTAATTATCTTCTCCTGTACAAATATCTCTAGCCCCTCTATCCAAACTCGATCTACTGTGCCTTGAAACTGAACTGTGACATTGAAACCAAAGATCCAGCTAGTCCTTTGCCCTGTGTCTGACAGTGTCCCACGGGAAATGCTTTGGAAAGAAGTCTTAGACCAAAGCCAAGATGGAGATAACCCTTACCTTGCCAAACTTTTGCAGCCTAGAGCAGGAGGGGTTTGAAGGGCTTCTTCCGTAGAAGGTTAAAGCTGGAGCATACCGATTAAATTACTCTTTAGGGGTCTGTTCTCCATGAACTTACCTAGTTTCCTTTTTAACCAAAGTATACTTTTGCCCTCCACATGGCCTGTGTTAATGTGTTCCACAATTTATGCTCCCCATAAGGAAGCATTTCCTTCTGTTTTCTTTGGTCCTTGGGCATGCTAATTTCCTTGGGTGTTTCTTACATCTTGTACTGTGAGAAGTAGCAAAAAATACTTCTAGTTACCTCCTTTTCTGCCACCATAGACAGGAATTTTTCCTGTAGCAACTCCACCTCCTTCCCCATTATCCCTTTTACAGGCTGAAAGGAACTATTCCATATAGTTTCTATGAATATGTCCTGTGTTTTTTGTCTTTCTGTCACGACAATTAGAAGACCATCATGCAATGGCCAGATATCACAGACATTCCTTCTCGTACAACAGCAGCTTTTTCTATAAAACTCATTCACGGAGAGTATCCATAGGAAGGTGTACAGAATGGCTAAAGGAGAAAATATACACAATAGTCCAAGTGGGCCCAGTGGCTATGGAAGTCAGATCCAGGTTTTGGGCCATCCTTTCTGGCATAGGCCAAACCCTCCAAGCCTCTACACTACATTGCAACATTCCTCTCCTCTTCTGCAACCCCTAAATCCTACACCTTCCAGTTGATGATATCATGAGCACAGAGGGAGAGACATAGACAAAAGTGCAAGAACAACTGCAAGAAAATAGTGATACAAGTTGTGCATATTGTGAGGATGCTGTTGTCAAGGACATCCAAATACTACTTGAAGGAAGAACTTTTTGTTTCTGACAGCTGAAGACCATATATATATATATGTGTATATATACATATATATATATATTTTTTTTTTTCCCCCAGAGATTGCTCCCTCATAACTTTTTCAGTAGTGACTTGGGAGAATTGGTCCAGTCACATTTCTGTTTAGGGGTCCAAGCTACTCAGGTAGATCTTAGCACTGGGTAATCTTATCAGTATCCAGTAGTTGCTGTTAAAGTTTTCTCAGAAGGAAAGACTATGTCATCTCCTGCTCTGTGTGAGTCTGCATACCTCCCCCACAACTACGGACCTTAGTTGTGCACTACAGGCTGCTCCTTAAAAAAATATGAGTATCATCAGAAGTGCAAGATTTCCAACAGAAACTTGGGATATATCACATTTATAAGGTCTCCACAGGGTCTGGCAAAAATACACTTTTGCTCTGAACTTAGGCAAGTGCCATTAGACCAACGCTGCCCTAGAGCCTAACTGGATTTTTTAGATGAGCCATCTGTCAGTGTTGTATAGGTAAAGGACAATGGCTTCCAGTAGTTATGTGGCCTACACAATTCTTTGAGTGGTGTCCATACAATATTATTATATGTATTTTCCCTCTATGGACACAGATGCTAATGTTTATGTTAGCTGGTCTAAATTTTCTACTTCCATTTATCAGGAAGTGAGCACTAAGCTGAATTTGGGAGTAGTTTCAAATTCAGCCAAGGCAGTTTATTTTCCAAAGAAAACATTGTTGACAATAGAAATGGGGTTTAGAGACCTCATCTTGCAAATGCACAGACAGATTCAAAAGTTGCTCCCTATAGTATGTATTAAGTATAATAATTGGCCTCTATATACCATCCTAAAACAGCCTCTGTGAATTTGTGTACATACATTAGACTGTATTTTTTCTGGTGTTTTTTAAAAAAAAATTGAGGTGAGAGATTTCAGCAGTTCACAAGGTTTAATGTTGCATGGCACAGTCTGATTTTTGCAGGTTTATATTGGCCAATATTTATTGAATTTTATTGAAGAACTGTATTTTGTTTACATTCTGGCTGGGATTTTGAGATCCCTTCACCAGACACCCACAAATACCTTACTACTTCTAAAAGTACAGGTTGTACAAAGAGAAGCAATATGCAGCCTGTCAAAACCACGTTGAAAGGAACAGGCCATTACTGAAACTCAAAAAGATCCAAGGAGCTCCTTGATCTTGCCACTTCAGTGGCACTGAGGGGTCTGCCCAGCCTTGGTAATTTAGCATAGACTGTAGAAGAAAGAACATTCAGGTTTCTGAAGTCTTCAGGAGCACACAACAGCAAGCAAATACAAGGCTCTGACTGGGGTGAGACACCTCTTTTCTGCAGCAGCAGTGCTTGCTATACATACATGCTTGATATTCAACTCACAAAGAATGGCAAAAAGACCACCCGACTTTGGAATTTCTCAAGGAGCAAAAACACGGCAAAACAACAATAGGAAAAGAGCCTTGAAAACTAGTTCTTATTTCTTAAAATAGATCTCCCCGGTGTGCCCACTCCCCCACCCTCCTCACCACTTTTGGCAGGGAGCTAGCTGTACAAAGTAATTAGGACTTTCATGCTGGGACAAACATGCAGAAATGAAAACATTTTACATTTTTCTTTGCCAGTACGTACATTTCTAAGTAAATATTATTAAAGATACTTGCATGAGCAACAGAGTTCCTTCTCCTGGAAGCCAAAAAAATTTTTCTGTTTTTTTTTCTGCAGTTAACAAGGTTATGTCTGATCACAGTTATACCAATGGAATAATTATTCCATGATAAAATTATAAGGCAAGGCTTCATTTTACAATTATCCATGAAAGGTGGGAAGGAGGTGATACTGTATAAATTAAAAGCAGTATTTGTCAAATGTCAGTCACTACAACATATTGCATGGAAGGAAAAACTGGCTTACATTTTTTTAAAGACTTGGCCTTGGCATTTTCATTTCTTAATTTGTTTTCCTTTTGAAATCATAAAAACTGAAAACATAAAAAAATACAGTTTTAGAGGGATTTTTGAAGTGGTATATATGGCAAAAATACTTTCCAGAAATAATTTTGCCTGGACAAGGGAATCAAGACAAGTCGTGGTCGGACTTATGCCAAACCCGTTCAGAATCATTAGTCTCCTCGAAGGATTTTCTTTTTTTGTCATAATGTAATAGCACATCACAGTCTTCCACTTTAGTTTACTGCTTTTGTTTGTAATGGGGAATTGTCCTTACACAACAGCACCATCAATCCTACTTTTGTTAATATCAATCTCTATAATAAAAATTTATGTTTATAAAAAATATTTAGACTTCCTCTTCTCTGTTAGGAGAGGAAAATTATATTTTATAATTAGGCAGTGGCAACAAACAAGATGTATAATTGCGTTATTAGCATGTGTGAATTCAGAATAGGAAGCCCTGTGAAACTTTGCTTGGGAAAAAAATGTCCTGGGTTTGCACAGTAGGTGACTGTTAAGTTGCCAGCTGTTGCTGGTCTCAAAATACCAAGACCTGCCATATTCGTTCACTATGGGTCAGACTCATTCCTCAGCAGTGGACACTTAAGCGTTAGTTAAATTTCACTGAGGCCTCTGACAGTGAAACATCAGTGATCCCTAGGCCTTTTCCATGTGATCTCCTCATGCATGAACTTCTCTTCTGGATGTGTTTGCATAAAAGAAGACATAAAGGAGGAAAAATCAAAATGTAATTAATAGAAACGAGCATTAAAGAGGTTTTTATTTATGTATCTGTACATATATATGTGTGCATGTGTTTATCCACAACACCAGGCAAAACATCACCTTCACTGCTTTTCACAATTAGTTTTACCAAAGGTGCAAATTCATTAATGCAGAGAGATTAAAATATCTTCCAAAATATGTATTTATGGCTGAATTAAATTTGATATCCTTTAATATAGCATCTGAGATTACAGAAAAGGTTCTACTTCATTGTCATAATTTAGTGCTGCACAGCAGAATTATTATTTTGAGCACCTAAGATAAAAACAGTTCCTTCACATTAAAATTCCTGGACATAGCCTCTTACGCAATAATTACACTGAGGTTCAGTGCTTTGGATGCTGCTACCTTGAATAAGCAAACTCAAGTTTGTTTAAGCTCTAGCTTAACCAAATGTGTTTCAGAACATGGTCTGGAACCTGCATAAAAGTGGGTGCTGGTTAACCAGTGTGTACATTTGTAGTATGTGGCAATAGGTGTTACTTTTGTTCAAAAGTGTTTTTGTTTGTTCATTAAAATTTATCAGTTTTGTAACTTTGGACATAAATATTCTGAAATTCCTGTATTTTCTGACTTGAGAAAGATGCATTTGAAGTCTTCCTGTTAGTGAAGTATCAATAATTAAAAATGTCTGTTTCAGTTAAAACATATGGTTGTTAATAGGATACAGCCATTACTTTAGTTTCTGCATAGCAATGAAGGTGTGAAGCCACCACCCTTAGAGAGTGGATTCATGACCAGCTTGTGTGGTTTGAAATGTGTGATGCTCCCAAAAGGGTCAGTCCTGCCCTCCCTCTGCTCAGAAATACCGAGAAAACAGTATTTATTGTGAGATTATTTTTGCACACCCACAGCTGACAAATATGATCTGCCTGGGGTGGCCAGAGCTTTAAGTCTCCAGTGCAAACCCCAGAGTCAAACCAGGTTTGACACCAGGAACTATGACAAAAACAACCAGTGTGAATTCAGCAGAGAATGAAACAACCAGGAGCCCCCGATCTGATCGCTCAGTGCAGCCTGATGGGTAATGATCCAGTGAGTGTTGTGTGAACTGTGTGGGTGGGTCGGTTGCAATCCCTGAACACCAAGAAGTTTTGCTTTGACTGTATCTGCAGTCTTTTGACACGTATGACCAGATGAGCCTCTTTTAGAAGCGACTACATCAACATCCAATGTGAGGGAGCTGACAGCATGACCACTGCTGGTGGCTCTTGCTTTATGTGCTCCCTTGTAACTTCTCAGCCTGATCTGCAAATCCAGCACCAGCAGTGTGAGATGGCCTCAGGCTCAGTCAGGCTATCTGGCTCTTTTAGAGGCTTCAAATAAGTCCTGTATATCATACATCAGCTTTGGGCCAGACTTCTATGCGGAGGCAACTTCATGTGTAGCATTCAATGTTCCTCTGCTATCTGGTTCACCTAGACACTCTGGGTGCACAGAGAGTATGCTTTGCCCTCAAACCAGCTCTGTGCTTGCAGTTAGCATATCAGATTCAGGCAGGTGCAGATGGCTTCAGTGTTCAAGGTTAAGCTTAATTTGGTGAATAGTCATGGTGGTTGGTCAAATTTAATTTTGTGATCCTCAACACAAGCTTGTGGCTGGCTTGCCTGCTAACATTTAGTAGCTGTGTATATGTGTGCACTCATATCTGTTGGAAAGTAAAATGTGGGAAAGCAAGATGTGCGGTTCCAGCCACCTGGATGATAAAGGAAGATCAATACTAACATGACCATCTGGACGGTCAAAGACATAACACTAACGTAATAATATATAAAGGGCCTTGGACAGATTACTTTGAAGTACGTTTCTCATAACTGTAGAAAGTTATAGCCCAGACTCGTGAGAATGGTATCTTGGGCCAGATAACCGCCCCCAAGTGCATGGGATGTGTGAATGTCCTTGGGCCTAAACGTCACATGAGTTTAGTGTGTTTTTTATAACAATTAGTGGATAAACACCTTTTTGTAAACATCTTAGTCCATGCCCGTACCTGTAAATCCTATAAATTGTCAATGGTAAATAAAGAAGGCAGCCTAGGTCAGCTCTCTGCTTGGCCAGGCTCTGCGCTCCTTCCTGAACAAGATCTCTGCCTCTGCATGAATTTCTGTCTGCGTCCTGGTATGCGTCATTCCTAATTGCCACAATACCCACTACAGGAACAGGTTTCATTTATGACTATGTTGCTCTCTACTTGGACTTCAACGTATCTCCTGTGACTGTCTTATCCTGGTGAAAAACATACTTCTGAAAAACTACCACAGGAGGGCTCCCACGTTTAAGCTTTCCAGACATGAATGTCTGTGTGCATTGGCAATACACGCAAGACACTTCATTTTCCTCACTCTTTGCTTTAGCATCAGTGACATCTTGCTCACGCAAGTCAGGGGACAAACAGTTGTTCCTTGAATGACTCATGTTGGCTACTATGAGCAATTAATGTGCTAGGTTATGGTGAAGCTTGCCCTCCATGTCTTTTCTTCTTCACCATCATTCTCCTGACCTACAAAATTTCCTGATACTTCCAAGCTTGAAATTCTTGGGAGGTAAGTTGAATGATGTGCTTAAAACACATGATGGAGGCCTGTAAAATGAATTTGCCTAATTTACTCTCACGGGCTCAAGCAATTTCTCTGCGTCAGGCGAATCAAATGCTAGTGCTTTACCCCCTCTGCCTCCCCATCACATAGGACTAACCATGCTGAATCACTCTGAAGCGGCTGAATGAAGCAGAAATGAAGCAGGAGTTCCAGAAATGTCATAGCCCTCTCATCTATTCAGTTTTTCCATAGGATTAGAGACCTCAGCCATGTCAAAGGCTCTGGTCCAGGATCCCCACGGTAAGAGTTAGCTCCACAGAGTGATTTCATGAAACAGTTTCTCATCCAAAGATGTAAATACTAAATACCTTATTCAAAAAAGGCCCATTTGTTTAAAGACTAGAAAACAAAAAGCAGAAAAAAAGAGATGTGGAATTGTGAACTTTTGCCTTTTTTATGAAAACTTCTAGCACATCTTAAAACTTCTAACACAACAGCATTTATTTCTCACTAAGTCAGTTTTTCTCTAGACTCAGCAAAACAAGCTCTGTTTATTAATGTGAGCTCGTCCCAAGATCTGGTTTTGCCAAGACCTGAGCATTAGAAATCCCCTAAAAATCCTTCCCTTCTCATCCATCCTCCTAGCCGTCCTCTCCCACAACATACACAAGGCACTTCCTTCAGGTTTGCTCTGAGATCAGAGTTTCCTCAGGATGTTCAGCCTCAAAGCTTGAGCAACACTGCAATGCATTAGTCACCTCCGTCACCACAGTTCCCAAATACACCAGAAAGCCAGACTTCCAGCTGATGCAATTCATCAGCATTACCTTGTCAGGTTTCACTGGAGGCCTGACCCATGGCCTCCACCACAGCAAGTGACTACACCCTAGAGACTCACTGCTCTCTCTCATAACTTTAGAGGCACCATGACCAAAACAAAAGTGTGGGAAACTCATCCATTTTGTTTAGGGTCATCTGAATATTATTTTTTTTCTCAGAGACAGGTAACATGAAGTGGACCATGTATGGTTATTACTGAGATTTGTAGAAATGTGAATAAAATAGTAGTATTTTATAGGAATATCTATTTGCCTCTTGCATCACTCATTACCTAGTGATAACATAAGCATGTACACAAAAGGTCAACACAGGGAGTACATGCCAAATAATATTTACTTTATCATAATCATGAGTGAGAGCTCTGCATTAGATGTAATTCACCCAAGAGGAATTATCTTATTTTTCTTCTGTCTTCTCTGGATTTCCAAATTTTGAATGACACTTGCAACAGGACAGTTTGTTAGACAGATCTGTGATTTCATGAAATGAGGCAGCTCGTACTCCTCACAGCACAAGCTAATGGGTAAGAATTGTACGTGTTGCTTACGCAGTGACAGTACTTACATTCCTCTAAGTAACAACATATTCACATTCACAGCACATGCCAAAAGATAACTCTAAAGCTGTGGTAAAATAATATCTAAGCTCATTGTCACCTAAATCAGTACAAGTGAAAAGTGAAATCAGGACAAATGCATCAAGGTATATCTAGTATGGGTCAAGTAGGAATCATGTCCTTAAAAATGTCCTTCTAATCAGCTTCCTAATCAAAGCTCAGCTGTGTTTTCTGCTCCTGTTTTCCTCACTGGATGTGCAAGTTAATGTATTTCTAAATAATTTTTCGGAGAGGTTTTGTTTTATTTTCCACTTTCACAGAATGGTTGAATGGATTTTCCTCAGACTTTCTCCCAGGAGCCATTGGCTGAGCTCAGTGATGGAAAATTTCAGCCTAGAAAGTAGAACCTTTCAGAAACTCAGGAGCAAGGGAAAACACTGGACTTGGAGCAAAAACTGTTTTGCAGCCTTAACTACAATATTACGTCAGCAGCCATGCGGATACTATGATACAAACATAGCATTTACACATGCAATTTTTGAAGCTGAGACAATCAGCGTTAGTTATTTTATTGACGAGCAACACAAGAAAAAAAAACACAAGATGCACGCAGCTGGGATGTACTACTGGCCTGATTTGACTCGCCAAGCTTTCTCAGGAAATGCTTGAGCATGTTTCATTCGGTAGGTGCAGCCGACATGCCTGGACACAGCACACCTCTTCTGTTTGATGTGGTTTCATAGGGCTTGCACATCCTTTGTATAACAAAGGCCTGTGGGTGCTCAGGGCAAAATGAAATTGGCTGACAATTAAATGGCAAGCATATGCAGTAGCACCCTTAAAAAGTCCTCTGATACTATAGGAACATACGTATCAGGACCCCAGTGACAAACTCATTTCTCACAGTTCTTGGCCCTCTGTGACTGCATGACAGCACAGAGGGTGAGAAAGAGCAAGTCCAAGGCAAGAAACTTCATAAACACTCATGGAATTTATAACATTTCTCTGCAGGGACAACATCATTTTCTGTATGAGAATGAGGAGATATCTAGCTTTCAGGGGCAGACAGCAAACTCGTTGGGAGACATCCTAGTTGCGTGACACAGCCTTTCTCTTTTGCTTTTTACCATCTATGAAACACTTCTGTAGATTTGTAAGACAAGGCTTGCTAACATAGCCTTACCAATTTAATTGAAGCTCACACTGAGCACCTACACTGGTTCGTATGAAAGAACTCTTTAGAATAATTGTGCAAGAAGTAGTTCCCACAGAGTAGTAATTACTGTGTCCTCCCAAGCCTTCTGCCAATTATTGCTCCCTTAGAGCAACAGCAGCAGCTCAGGAAAAACCTATTTACTGCTGATGAAGTTTGCAGCAGGAAAAATAGCTAACCTAAATAGAAGCAACCTAAAGGTGGGCTCTGGTCTCCACAGCAGCCAGAACTCCTGTGCTAGCTTACAGCTGGGACCAGAAGAGTACATTAAAAAGGGCAGAATATTCAGCCATTCATTCGAGGAAAGAAGAGGAATTGATTCTTACATAAAGGTTAACATCAGCAGTCAAAGAAGAGAAAATGTATGCTCACTACTGTAGCTGCCAGTGGTTGCTCGCTCTTCCTCGTTTCCATTAGAGGGTGCTCTTGTTTCAAAAAAATCCCCAACCCAGGGTTTCTGCAATCAAAGAGTTGTCTTTAAAGCAGGTCTTCAAGTTAGGTGGTCCAGTCCAGTTACTAAATGCTAAGCAAGGTAGGAGACAGCATGATTAAACAAGATAGCTTTACTTATTTTCCCTGCTGTACAAGTCAGGAGCACTACAGACATTAAAGATCAAGAGGCAGCAGCTGTGTAGAAAATGTTCTCCTTGGAGTCTCTCATTACACAGACCCTGTACAGAGCCTCACCAACAGGCTAAAAGCACTTTTCACAGTTTCATTCTTTCTCTCTTTTAAAAGAGAAGAGGCAAACAGACTGTTTACTTTTACATTTTAAAGTCCATTTATATAAAAGCCTTCCACTTTGTACAGAAGATTGGAAAGAAACTGAATCTGATGTTTATAAGACTTTACAAATAGGTGCATTTTAAACAACCCAGATAAAGCACAAACAAGCACAGGACAGGTTTTCCTACTGACACATTGGCTATAGGGACTCAATGCAAGCTATCCTCTGCTGGAAGAAGAGATGCTTGATCTCCTCCTCAGCTGTCCCTTCCAATAAACGCTCCAAGATAGACCCTTCCCACAGAATCTTTTGTCTAGAAGGCAGTAGGACATTACTTGGGGGAAGATGCCAGCACTTGTGCAAAAGGCATAACACAGCCACTTTGCATTCCTCTTTTCAATTACATTCTTCCCTTTACTGTTTCTGTAGATTATGTATATCAATTGCCCTCAACTGTCCTCAATAGTTGGCCTTCCTCTTGGCCCCAGGACCTGGTGCCACAAAGCCTGTAGCCCAATTCCACCCTGGTTGTCTGTATGAATGCATTTTTAAAGTGCTCAAACTTGGATGATTTTAAAAGAAGATAGCAACAATAACAACAGGTTCCTGGAAGTACAGTTTTGGCTAAGCACTGTCAATATTTGAGAATCTTACAGCTAAACATGTCTGCATCTGCCTCAGAGAAGAGACAGTTGACCCTTCAGGCGTTGTGGAAGGTCCCTGCCCGCCCAAGATCCAGCTGCAGACTAAGGAGAAACAAAACTCTCCCACCACTTCAGTTGCAGGCTGCTGCATTTAAAACTGACACTCCTGGCTATGACTTCTACTAGTGTTTAACAGCAGCTGTGCCCCCAGCTGGGAGCTTTCACTTTCTATTTTTAAAATCAGTGAAATCAGGAGCATATGTGGCCTATAATTTACCATGTATTTTTAATAAGAAAAACCACTCAGCGGTGTATCAGACCGTAATTCTACTCTGGAGATGCTTTACTCCCTAGGAGATCCTTTATCAGAGCTTAATATACTTGATTATACTGGGTGTGTGACATTCTCCGCAATTTGCTATCAACAAGGGTGCAGTATATCACACAAAAATCTATGCCATACAGTGTTTGTTCCCCACCACCAGGCTCAGA
This sequence comes from Nesoenas mayeri, assembly GCF_963082525.1. Taxonomy (NCBI): domain Eukaryota; kingdom Metazoa; phylum Chordata; class Aves; order Columbiformes; family Columbidae; genus Nesoenas; species Nesoenas mayeri. The sequence continues at coordinate 69,704,190 of NC_137541.1, forward strand.
AGCAAATAAGTGACAATAGCTTCTCAGTTGGGTGCATAATAGGAAGCTGTGTATGATGGCCAGTTACCTCAAAGATACCTTATTCCTGTGTTATGACAATAGTTAGTGAATACAATATATTTGGATTCATAGCACATTTGTGCATGTAAATGATTCGTGCATTTAAGTGCATATATATTTTAAGCAAACCTATATTTCCAGCTAGAAGACAAAACTAAATAGGAGAATGAGGAAGAGAAATAATTTAGGTAGTCTCTCTTTAGGAGTGAGAAGAAAATGGAGATGGATGGCAAAGGAATAATGTGATATGATTTTTCTTGGCATAAACAAGCAAACAAGTATTTGGGAATCATGAAGTCAATTAGTATTGTTCTGGTTTTCCCTTTGCCCCTTAAAACCAAGACCACTTTTCTTCATTTCAGTAGTCATCTAAGCTAAATGCTTAATAATAGCCTAATCTGGATGTCCATCAGAACTAGACCTACTCCTGACTTAGGCTGCTTCAATCTTTGCATTGAAAAGTTTTAGGATTTTTTTTTTCTTGAAGTCAGGAGAATTATACTGATATATATCTGGTAAGAAATGCTAGGATGGCAAATCACACAGTTTTTGAAAGTAAGGTCTTGAAAGAAACATGGCAGTTTCAAAATGTGCTTTTCAAGAGCTTTTACTTAAGCAGATAAGTAACTAACTATGCAACAACCTTTCTGGTGTTCCCAGGCATGTAAAGATCCTGGGGTTTTTTTTTGCCAAAGGATCTTTTTCTGTCAATTTCCTTCCATGTGTGAGCTTAAAAGGCCACCCAGAACTTTCTACATTCTGTCCTATGAATGCTTAGAAGGTCTAAGTAGGCTTATGATATTCTGTTTATGAATTATCTCTGACTTTCAAAGAGTACTTATTTCTCATTCATTTTACCTTATTATGATCTGGTGGAATCAGGTAACCCTTCAAGGTTTCCTTCAGGGACTATCCATCCTCCTTTGAAATGCCAACACAGAGAAATCATATATCCCTGAGATGCCTCTGAAATGCAAAGGCTCTTGCACAGGCTTCTCTAACATTCACTCTATATTTGCTGTTGGACTAAGTTGTCAGCCTAACAGGCTTTCCTCTTCCTGGAGATATGTAGACTAAAACCTTGCTAGGCCTCTATCACTGGTGTAGCTGATGGTTGCCTTATTATCACTAATAAAATGAAGCTCAGCTACAGTTGGTAGTGATCTATTTAATTACCAATGGAATTTATATTAAGTTTCTCAGTAATGTTTATATTACACTACCGCACTATATTATAGTTGTTGCTGCCTGGGATGGAGAATGGAGAAAAGGGTAGAAAAATCCTGCCTTCCTATCCCTGTAGAAGTTGTTACTTGTCATATCCCATTTATAATCTCATATACTATATTGCAAGTGACAAGAATAAATGTTCAGAATGTTCATTTTAGGACCTTAAAATATAAGGATCTGCAAGACAATTGCTTTGACTTAGTATCTTGAGAATGAATGAAATGGACAATGAGCTCTGTTCTCAGGACTAGGATGTTCTAGTAGGACAGCTGAGGGAAGCGTGCTGAGCTGCTGCCTAGATCATAGGTATAAAGAGAAGCCAGCATCTAAGACAGAAAAGCCAGAACCTTTCAACACCTCTAAATTCATGTGAAATAAAATGATGTCAAATACAAAAGCCTGTTGGCAAACACCAGGAGTGGAACAAACCCAATGAGAACCATGTGGACAAAGTTACTCAGCTGAACACCCCTAGGCCTTGGAGCCAGTATTGTTTCCCTAGTACAATCTTCCTTGCTGTGAAGCTTCTATGAATGCAATTACTGACTGGCTCAACCTAAAGGTCAACTAGTGTGAAATAAACAAATCCTCACAGCATCTTATTTAGCTTCTACTCAGTCATCAAGTTCTGTTTGTCTCTTATTCACTTCTCTCAAACCATTTCCGACTTCACTGCCTTGGGATTTTTTGTTAGTGGTTTTACCTTTCATACTCAGCCAGTTATCTGTAAAAATCACCACTAGTAACTACCACTGTTTAGGGTGACATTTGTTTTCAAGGGCAGTGCTCATCATCCACAGCCATCTCATCAGCTGAACTTAGTATACAAGGCTCTGGAGAACCAAGCAGATGCTTCAGGTTTTACATTGCTAAACCATTCTCCTCTAACACTATCTGATGCAGATAAAATTGACTCACTTAGAAGACTGAACTGGAAACTGAGAAGTAGCTTGGCTAATAATGTTCCATACTTGAATCTGCTTTCGCAGTGAGATAGATTACTTAATAGGGCTTTTCCATCCCTGGTTTCTGAATTCCCCTTTGATTTCAGGAAGTAGTGAGACAATATGTTAGCAGATATTTATGCTTGTCTGTTTTGTTGGCTCCTTTATTTGTTCTATATCTCTTGATTACTCTGGGGATAAAAGAAAACCCCTAAAACTTATGATGCAAGTAGGGAGACACAGAGATCAAAACCAAATGAGTCTAAAAAAAAAAAAGTACATTCTTATGACACAGTTCAGAAGGTAATGACTTCTGAGCTGCTCTTCAGGTTGTCTGGGGAATTTGGCTCAAAAATTATTTCTTTTTCCTGAACCAGACACATGGTTCAGAAACAGAGTTTTCATCTATGCCAAATGCCTTCCATATCAAGACATTAAATTGACTGGCTTTCAGACCACAAAGGCAGCATCCCGCTCATATCTGGACACACACGGGGGTTGCCTGATTTTTGTTAGTTAGGACAGGAAAGTAAAGGATTAACAGTTGGAGTAACAGTTAGTCAAAATCCTGGCATAGTTTGTGTACAGAGATACACACAACCTTGCTAATGCATGAGAAGCTTTCTTGTAGTGTTTGAAGCCTGAAGCTTTCCTATGCAGAGGTTACTGACTGGTTTAATTTCTCTGACAACCACAAACTTACTAGGAGCTAGGAAAAAAGCAACTTAGTTATTTTCACTTTTTGACCTGAGGTAGAAGTTCAGCTCACGTGTCTGCCGTTGAATCAGTCTCAAAGCAGCCATCTTCAGTGTCTCATTTATAGTGACATTCCAAGAACAACAAAAAAAAAAACCAGAAAAGAGACCACTCATCTCATAAAACATAACTTTCAGGTCATTAAACCCTACGATAAGACAGAGAAAAATGAATCGAGGTTGAATATTGCGACAGAGGCTTGCAAATGTCAGAACTGCTGGTACAAAAGAAAGAAACCAAATCAATGCACCCCTTTCTTATGTCCTCCTATGCCAGGAGAGGCTACCACTCTGATGAAGCAGTGGAAATGCAGAGGTATTGAAGAGATTAAGCAAAACAGTGAATGTGGATGTTAGTAGCAGGCAGAGCGGTACATGGCAGAAGGTGACAAGCCACTCCTGTCAAGCTGGCATTTGCACATGACACAAAGCCTTTCTGTGATACTAGATCAGGTCCAGAAGTACAGTTCAGCAGCCCTACCTCTCCTACTCATTCCATGGCGCAGTGAAAATAAAACCATTGTACCACTGAGGCTGAAATGCTGAGTCATTATTTTTCTTTCATAATGTCCATTTCCAAGCTGGCTGTGTTTCTGTGCCAGGGATAATGTGGGTAACATTCACTGTGAAACACTGGCAGTGGGTGGTTTTCTAGGAGGCTTCTCTGCTCATTGGGAAAGAGAAAATACCTCCTTCACACCACCATGCATGCACTACCAGAGGAACAAAGAACAGAACAGTGCCTTCTCCAGACATACGCTTGCCAGGTCAGTCTTTTAAATGGCCTGCAAGTCCCTGGGAATACCTGAGGCACTACTTGAACTCCATATGTGTCATAGCTTACAAGACACATCCATGTATGGATGCACAATCCCTCCACCAAGACTGTGTGCCTGCAGCCTCTTCTGAGCACCCATCCCAGAAGGAAACTGCTCCTGGGCTGCATGTTCAGCAAGAGCCGCAGACAACATAGCGTGACCTCATCAGGGAGAAAAAACAATGTCACCAACTGGTTGTAAACTGTGAAACCAGAAAGTAATATCCCTCTTTCTCCACATTGACACTACCACCCCTGGCTCTGACCATGGTATCACCTGCTCAGAAGCCGGTCAGGAGCTCTGCAAAACAGACATCTGCCTCTCACAACAGAGGCTGAGGAGTGAGGGAGATGTTCTGCATTAAGCCTGTTTAGAAAGATAACGGAGTAAGGAATATTAGTCCCATCTCCCTCTGTGCAAGTAAATGAGATCTCAATGATTCCTGAGAGGAGACAGCGGATCTCAAGTTAAGCACTTTCCAGAAAATAAGCAAGCAAACCCCCCTCCCCCACCTGCCTCCCCAAGTCTGCCTGTTAATGTAAATTTTCAGGAATTATCCTTTTAAGAGATAAAGAGGAGAGAAGGAACAGAGAATATGATTGTGCCTTGCAGCCAATTTGAGAGGGGAGCTGAGCTGGGTTTGGCATAATGCCAATTTGCTGGCTCAAATTTCACCTGTAAAAGCCTTGTAGACATTAAAAAAGCATTCATTATCCACCCAGACACAAAAAACTCATTATGCTCTATTTTTCTAATCCTGCTAACTATGCATGAACTGTTCCTGCTGAAGGACAGTATTACATACTTCCTCCAGATTACTTGCCGATCACAGCAGCTCATGGGGTTTTGTTTTTAACAAGGTGGAAGGTCCTTTGCCTGGACTTCTCCCAGATAACCATGGACCTAGATGTGGATTCTTAGTTCCTCTTTAAAGGGCTTAGCAGCTACAAGCATGACCCCAAGACCTGCTCATCTCTCCTGCTTCTTGGGACATTCACACACAACAGTAAAGTGACTTGTTGCTTGTAGCCATATGAGTTCTACTGGAACCCAATAGCCCCTGAGTGAGGTGTTTTCCATAATTTCTGTGTATAACAAACCTCATACTGACAATCAAAGGATACTAAAGTTTTTAGGCATTTTGTTACAAATTTGCTTTCTGCATGCTACAGATAGGTCTATCTTGAATTTAATGATGAATGTAGAAATCCCTATTAAAAGGCTTAGCTGAACCCTGTAACTGGATTTACTTCAGTTCTACATATAATTTTATTAGCACTTTGGTTTGAAGAGGAAATGTGTTGTAGCTACCCTTAGCCATGACATCACAGCTGCTAGCAGAGCAATAACCTCTAAGCACCACAGTTAGTGCTTTTCCCTAAGCAAAGGCAACTGTTGTACCTGGTGGTCAGATGCTAAGATAAACTTTGGAAGTGAATTAGCAGGCTGCATTGCACAGGTGCTATGCTGGATGTGCTCCCTGCCGGTTACTCACAGGCTGAAACCAGTATCCTTGCCATCTGAAGACAGCAAGTCTATCAGATCACCCAAAGGAGTTTGTATGCAGAACCTTATCTCAGCTAACACCTGGTTTTGATTCAGTCAGGTGACTAGTAAGAAATTTCCACCCAAGTTACACTATTGCAAAATGCCACTAGTTGTTCTGTGGCTGCTGTACAAAACCCTTACAATCAGAGCCACACTAGGAGAGGAGCAAGTGTGGGGTGTATGACAATGAATTTGCTCTGGGGTCTGGGTTCCCAAAGAGCTGTTGCATTCTTATTCTGCAAGCAGCCAAATGCCTCCTCCTGCTCATGCATATATGTGACAGCTGCTGCCTGTTCTGATATCCTTGCTCTAAGGCATGTTACACCTTTTTCCTCAAGATCCAAAGGCAACTTGAGACCACAATTTTTTCTATGGAAAGTTACTTCAGCTTGTATGCACTCTTCTGTGCAACCCTGATTTCATGACAGCAGGCACTGACAGTAAGCAAAGCTTAACAAAACACTACCAAGCTTCCCACAAAGTGAAAGCACAGCAGAAACGAAGGGGTAGGAGAGGCTTTACTTGTCACAGCTAAAGGCATCCTGCACCAACATGGTTTTTCTCTGTACAGATTCCTTGGACACAGTTTCAGTAGATGAATCACCTCTTATTCGGAAACCAAGATCTCAGACTACACAGTGGGCAGGCCAGTTGGCTCCAGCTGGTATAAGAGGGTCCTGGAGCCAGAGGGAAGTGGTGATGTGATGCTAAGCGAAGTGCCAGCCCTACAGTGAGGGGCTGTGAGAAAGGATCCAGCTGAGTGAATCTTCAACCAGAAACTGGGAGACAAGACATGTCTGGGATTGGCACTGCAAAACTATCTCAAAAATAGCCTGAGGTGACAGCAGGGTGTATGAAGAATCTTGTATTCCTCGTACTTACAAAGACTACATAGAAACCACCAGCCTCAGGCTTTCTTTAGTTCTACGGTCACTTGAAAACTATAGTAAATATATAATTTTTTGGAAAAGACAAAAACCTAATGAGATGAATGGAGAAGATCTATTTGTTTTCCTGAAGCTTTTGGCCTGTGCCTTTCCAACTAGGCGGCTGAATTCTTGTTAAAGAAAAAGCATGGCAAATCTTTCCACGTATATGAATCACATGTGAGGATTAAAACAATCCCATGTTTATTTCTCCAAAGGGCAAGGAGGGAAACAGCAAGAAAAGTCTTGAATTGTAAGAAGTATTTGGAACTGGATCCCCTGTAGACACTTCAAAATGTTCTTTCCCTCCATAACTGCCACCTTCTCCCACATTGGTCTTTCTCTGTTTTTCCTCTTGATCCTTAGAATTTTTTTCACACATGTTCCCAGGCTGCACTACTTACAATGCTACAATTTAAGAGTAGGAGAAGATAATTCCTATTTTTAGTCTCAGCATATAAAATGTTATCTAGGGACAGGTCATTTTGTCGTAAGTGATCAAGCAGAAAAAGGATATGGCAACAAATAAAACCTTAGAAAGGATATCCATGTGCTTAAGGCATTAGCCCATTAATTCAGGAGATTTGTGTTCCTTTTCTGGCTCTCCTACAGTCTCCTTAGGCCTCTCATGGGTTAATCTCTCTTCTTCACTTCTTTTCCTGTATTATGGGGATAATGCTAACCTATCTAACAGCTTGGTGCAATAAGGATAAATTAATTACTGTGTGACAGATTTTCAAACACATTAGTACTTACTGCCATAACAAAGCCTTTTATGTGAACAAATACCCCTGGGAAAACAAGAAGCTGGATTTAAAGGTTGCTTTTGAGGTAAATTCCTATACCAGCACTCCCACCATGGGCACACACCCACACCAAAGGAAAGAATAGGACAAATGCACGGTGTCATGCTTTAAAGACCTTGAAAATCAGCCAAATCTGTAAAATGCTAAGGAGACTTAATGCAGTTCTTATACATCCTGGGGCTAATTCTCAGGAATGCTGAGTACCCTCTGCTCCCCATTGATTCCCATTTGTAAAGCACTCAGCAAATTCATATGTAAAATAATCAGTTAGTGAACAAAAGACGCCTGAATGAAGCTTTTTTCCTCAGTCTGCATATTTTTATGAATGCAAACACCCTTACCATAAGAAGTTCTACCAAGCTCAGCTGCTGTACCCTGTGCATGGTAGGTGCAAAACTTAGAGATCTGTATCTTAAAATACAAAAAAAACCCATTGAGATAATTTATTTTCTCCCTATCTTATTGTGCCTCCAGCCCAAGAAAATGTCCCTGTGTGGCTCCCAAGAATGTCGTCAGCAAGCAAAAAGGGTGAGGATTTTGACTTAATTTTCTTAATTCTCTAGCATGGCCTTGGACTTCCCCTTACGTCTCATATGCATCTCTGAGTCTCAAGGGCTTCAGCAACATGTGAGTACACTTCAAAAACTACTGGCATATGAGAATCCTTCTCCCTTGCACCAGCTTTCCTTTATTAGGTACTGGATTTTATTTTCCACCTGTTCAAAAACAATATGACAGCTTTGAGTGGGGGAGGTGTTTGATCCTTTCTTAGAAAAGCAGATGGTTGTTTCTACTTGAAAATGGAACTTAATTCCTCTTTGGGCCAAGACAGTTTTTAATACTGACTTAACAATTACACCTCGCTTTTGGGGATGTGATTGAACACTGTCTGAACACACTTAGACCTTGAGGAAGTCAACATCCAGACCTGCACTCAGTGTATAACCATAGTTAAATGCTTCCTTTGAGAGTGTGTGGAATTCAGTTTTTATAGGTGCAGAAGAGGCACCAAGGTGCGATGGTGTGAACTGCTAATCGGGGAAGCGATGTGTGACCAGACTTGCCCACACAGAGGCTGGTGGGCCAGCAGGCCAATGTGACACCATGGTGGGGTGTAATATGTCACCACTCCCCTCACTGACAAAGTATCTAGCCAAGCATGGGCAAATCAAAGCCTGAAAAACAAATTGAAGTAAATTCCAGCCTGAAAGGAACACAAAACTCATGCCCAGGATGCAAGCCCCCATCCTTCATCCACGCATCATGGAACATTTGCTTGTAGCAGTGTGCACTGAGCTCGCAGCACACTGGAAGGGAAATACCAAAGCGGGGAGTCAACACTGCAGTCCCTGTTTGCCAACTGGGGAGCGCTACTTCAGTCTTGGACGCGTCACCGCTCCTCTCTGGTGACCAGCTTTGCCTCAGACCCACCTCAGAGTTCTCTGTTTTCTTTGGCGGGGCCTGCGACCCCGGGCAACCCAGCCCAGTGTTTGAGCCTTGCCTGGCACGTTGCAGAACGGAGAACACATGTTTTTTTGTTTCAAAGATATTGCTTAAAATAACTCCATCTCTAGAAAGTTGAAGTTGGACACCACCACCCCCCTTCCCCTCACTCTCTCCTCTTTGCACAGCTGTGGCTCCCATGAGGACCCAAAGACAGATGTGCCATGAGGATCTGGTTATCATTCTTCCTTCCCAACCCCCCACCAAAAAAGAACTATACATATATCTATATAAATCTATCTATATCTGTCTTTCTCTGGGATGCTGGACAAGAGCAAGTATCTGTGAGAAGAAGGGGTGAAGGAAAGCATTGGCTGAAAAATATCCCATGCTCCCTCTCCCCCTCCCTGTCATCCTGTGCTCTCTTCAAATACATTTTTAAACATACCAGTTTTGGTCTGGTTTCCTGGATGGCACATCTTCATGTCTAGCTGGACTCCATCCATTACCTCATGAGACAGGGTAGGACCAAAGTGTCAAGACTGATGAAACATTTTGAGTGAGGGGAAAAGGCTGGGAAACCCTCTCAGGACAGCAGTGGAAATGGGGTGAGGGGTTACTTTTATATTTAAAATTCATAGAGCAAATCTGTTTCAGGAGGGGAAAAGTAATTTGTATTCTAGAGAGATAATTTGGCATTCCCTCTTGTTTGTCCTACCAAAATGATGAACTGACTCGTTTCATTTTGTTTTATTTATTTTTTATTTTAAATTCAGTACCTGAATTTGTCTGTGTTTCATTTTTTTTTGCGGTTTGGAGGGGGGTGAGTTAAAATGCCTGCCTTACCTAGAGTTCAGAAGTAACCAAGTTACTTCCACTTCTGGAGGGTCTTATATTTTAATCCAAATTGGCACAAGATCTATTCAGTTATTCTTAGCCTTGCTGACACCTTTTTGCTTTTGTTACATTAATGCATGGATGTAAAGAGGGAAGGGACTCTGAGTTCTGGATCCTGTTCCACTGAGCTGCTAATTCACATTAAGAAAGGTCAAGTCTAATAGAGCACTGCCTTATGTTGAGGCCAAGAGGAAAAGGAATTCATTTGAAAACTCACTTTTCAGGTGTGTTAACCCCTTCAAGTGCCATTAGACTGCATATGTGTCACAGCAGCAGCTCTTTTATGCAGGAGCCCAAATAAACTGGCTTATTCCTCAGCTTTCAACTCCAATTCTCTACAGCTCAGATCACAGCTCTGCTATGGTTGCAACTGCTGCTTAATCTCACCTTGTATCAGGGTGTTGCCTGCCAGGAGTAAAGACACTCCTGCCTACAAGGGTGTACAGTTTGTACACATCTGTTTATATATCAAGGCATTCTCTGCAGAGTGAAGCAAGGCAGCAAAACCAACTTTAAAGGATCATTTAATGAATTTTTTTTTTCTTTTGCAGGCAAATGCAAAGGTACCCTCACAGGTGAAGGTGAAGGTGAAGACTTTTTCTTCTTGGGGAACGATGGAAGGGTGAGGAGCTACTATGTAGAGGGAGGTGATCTTTGCTACTTGTATTCCAGCATGATGTGCAGTAAAGGATCTGAGTTGTTAGAGGTACTGGCTTCTGAGGAGTGCCTGCCTGAAACCCTACTTACATGGTTGTCAAATAAAAGGAAAGAGAGAGGAAGGCCAGATGGCTGTTCAGAAGGTACTCAGGGAGCTGAAAACAAAGTTTACCATTTGTTAGATGATGGACAGAAACACATCTGAATGCCTGCTCAAGACTTAAGAGGTATAGGGAGTGGAAGAAAATTTGCTTTTGTTAAAACAGATAAATACAGATCATGGTATTTGGCTATACCACAAAACCTGAAGCTCATCTGAACACTTTAAGAAAACAAAACTCTGGGCTCAGCTTCAAGGGAGAGAGCAAACAATTTACAGTTCAGACCAAGTTAAGGAACATTTTCCTACGAGAAGGACAGAAAGTGATGAACAAAACAAAGCAAAATCACTGTTCTCAGAGCCCAGTGGTTCTATGAGAACTTGGTATTGATCCGAATTCTGCAAGGTGAAAGCCCCAGGCAGTCTAGCGAATGTAGATGCACAGCCAACATTGGCTTGAAGTGCCCAAATTAACTTGTTAAAATGCAAAAAGACTGCAAAAGGAAATGAAAACAAAACAAGAGAGATATCCTGCCTGTGTATATTCTACTCTTTTGGGCTGTCTACTTCTAGAGGGAAGCTTTTTCATTAACCTCAAAGCAGTTCATTTTCAAATCTTTTTTGAAGAGGAACTACTTTAACAGTGGGGTTTTCTTCTAAACATACAAAGTTTAATTTTTGTCCCCAGTGAGGCTACATGTGTGACATAAGCCAAATTTTTAATATATATTTCTATGCACATGGAAACATAACAGTTCCTGAAACATTTAATGAAAGCTGTGTATGATCTTTCCTAAAGCTTCTCTGGACAGTGGTGATCTCAAATAAAGCATAGAGCTAGCACTACAGTTGGTGTGCTATGCCTTTCTTCATGAGCAAGAGCAAGAGAGAAACCACACTGACCAGGTGATACGATGTGAGACAGGGATGATGTTGCAGAGGTGTTACTGGAGAGCAAAGAAATGAATCCCCAGCCCACAATATGCGGTGCTCTTGGTCAGCACTGCCCTTTTCCCTTTGATTCTTTGTGAGGCTGGCAAGCAACTTCCTTCCAAGAGGGGAACTCCCTCTGTGTTGGCTGGGAGAAGAAATTCAAGTCTTCGACCCATGTCCTTCGAGAAAACAAGAATCTCTCATTTTGGGTTTATGAGAATATTTCATATTTCATTCCAGCTGGAGGGAAAATAGAGAGAAAAAACACGCCCTTTTCTTACCCGGGCTGGAGGTTGTCCGTGGACACAGACTGTAGGTTTTTTCACAACAGTTTGAGTGTACCCCACTTCCCACCCCTGCTAAGAAAGCCTCAGTCCCAGGGGAAAGCAGCACATCCTATGGTGTACAGGCCTCGGGGGTAGGCAAAGCACTATGTCTGGCTGAGGCAGGCTTAGTGCTGCTGCGTTTGGCACAGCTAACGATAAGGTTCCCCTTTGGCTTGCCAAGAGTGGCTGTTGCCTGCAGAGCACCGTCAGCGCGTAGCTCAGCTCTGATGATATGTATAATCAGAAAGTGTGTTTGAGTCTTTTGTCACCAGTTATTAGTTACACAAAGGCACAGGCTTTTTTGCGCAGAATCAGAAATCCTAGAATGAGTCCCAAAGCACAAAGTTGTTCAAGATCTGAACTATTTCTGGGAGAAGAGGCTGAATTCAGGCCATTACAGACTGAGGATGCCAAGTCTGAATCCATACTCAGCTTTCTGGGAAGGATGCTCAGGTCTGGGACTGCAATCTGTTCCCCAAAGGAAATAAGGGTGAGATACACAGTTCAAATTACACCACAGCTTATGTGTTCATAATGTGAAGCTCCAGGTGAGACCTCTCTGCTTAAATCAACCAGGGACCCTTGAGATGCAGAAACAGAACAAGAGCCAGTGGTCCAGACACCTTCATAGCCTACTCCAACTTTTAAAGGCAGGATCTGCTTTGAAGATGAATGGGAATCAAGGTAGGAACAAGATGGGAAAAAATGTGGGCACCAACTATGTGGAAGTGGGAGAAAGGAGAAGGGTCCAACAAATGTTGTCCTAAAATGTACTTAGTGTTCTGTTGTGAATTAAATACTTGGAAAATGACACTTCATGTCACCCCTCTCTTCTCACCCTGTCTCTCCGTCTTTCCTACCTCCCTCCTGGGCAAGAAGAGAGCATCTGTTACAGCAGTCTGGTCTGCACTAGTGAGTGGGTAACTGGTTTCATGCAACACCAGCTGTGGGCTCCATCAGGATTGTGTTTGAACTCCTATATGGTATTTTCTCTACCTTCTGTTGTCATCCTACATTCTGCTGGGGGCCTACAGCAAGGGTGTGGAGGAGAGTAGGGCAATTAAATTCAGAGCAAAAATGATCATGATAACAAGAACTGATGCTGAATGCAATTCCCATTTCTCATTACTATGCTACTGTAGCTATGGCTTGGCTCTCCTCCTGGCCTTGGCAAACATGATCCAGTTCATCTCCCGCTTCTCCTGTTGGCTGGGCTCCCATCCTCCTCTTGGCTCCCGCCACCAAACTCCTGGCTGGCTGCAGTAATCCCACATAATATTTCACGCAAATTTATATGAAGCCCGTTACAAAGCTCAGCAAGGAGACACTGTTGCTTTTTCTTGATACAATTAATAATTTATAGCTCTGGTCCAAGGATCAGCCTGTCTCCCATGTAACTGCTCCTTTCTGTCAAAAAGGCTGAGAAAGTGCAATACTCAAGGAGGGCAGGGAGAAACCTGGCATTCCCTCACTCTCCCACACAACCCCAGATGAAATCACAATCTCTTGCTATGCCACCTCATTCCCTCCTACCTGTTCCCCAAAATGCTTTGCTCCGGATGGCCCCAGGGCAAGCTGCTCCGCCTGGCATGAGTGAGAAGCCCACTGTCCCACAGCCCAGCCCTCCCTCCCACCAGTGTGAGCTTGGCCACCTGGCTTTTACTCCTGTCTGCACAACGACTTGGTGAACACGCTCCAGCTGCTCTTGTTTCTCAGCCTGCTACTGAGAATATTGTATGGAATTGCTCTTGCCTCCTTTGGTTCCTCTTTGCTTTGTACTGTCCAGTTCATGTTTTGGTAGAACTCCCTCTTTTCCTCTGCTCTGATCCCACTTTTTTGAAGTATTTCTGGTGTTGTGGCTGGTTTTTTTGTTTGTTTGTTTTTGTTTGTTTTGTTTTGTTTTTTGTTTATTGGTTTTTTTTTTTTAAAAAAAAAAAGAAAGCTAACCCACAGTATAATGTTTCTGTGGCTAAACAGAAGACTCACGTCTCTGGGCTTGTCAATCCAAGACCTCACACTAGTGCTGAAATTCAGAGAAACAGAAAAAAGGGGATCTCTTTTCTGCTTATAACTATGGGTGTCCACCTCTTCACTTGATGTTTCCTTACTTGACTCAATCTGGCATATCACCCAATTTCTCTTCTTCCTCCTAGTGTCAAATACAACATCAAGAGGATATCTAAGAAATCTATACTTAACAAAAAGATAGATCCCTCTTTTTATCTTTAGACACAGAAAGGGACTGAAAGCTTCGATCTGTTTGTTTTGGTATCCTTTATCTGATATTTCTACAAAATTCTTGGTAGTCTGGTTCAATAAGAGATAGTAAAGGAAAAGGTAGTTTAATTATATGTTTAATAATTATTAAGACTAGAAGAACTAGCTTTAAAAAATGTTTAAGTTGAGTACCCAGAAGGTCACATGTGTGGTAAAAGTAGGAAACTAAATAAGAAATTGGCCTTTTTCTCTTCTTTCCCACCCACAGTTTCATTATTGAAGCACAACCACTAATTGCTGTTAAGTGAATTACTCTTGCCCAATAGCTGCAGTTCGTCTGTTCACAGCATATTTCCCAGTTCCCAAGTAATTTGGGGAACAAATTTTAAGACTCCAGAAGACTTTTCCAGTGCTCACAGGCTTACCTTCCACACAGGAATTTCTCCTCAGCAGACAGTTATCTTTCACTGACTCTCCAAGCTGATCTATTTCAGGTTCCCGTTTGCGATCTGAGATTAGAACTACAATCAAAACCTTAGGAAATGAGGTTGAAAACTTACCTCTAAGATAAGGGCATTTCTGAAAGTCAAATTGCATGACAGCTTGTATGGACCATCTTTGTGATACAATCATTTCTTCCTAAACTGGTTCAATATCTGAATGGCTGAATAGGCAGCAATTGTAGGCAGCATTTATTTACAAATCCTGTCTTTTACAATCTTCAGGAATTGCCTACACTGGAGACTTTTGTTTGAACAATCAAAGTAGAGAAGTGGATGTTCAGGTCAGTTTTGAGAAAAAGAGAAGGAATTAAAACTAAGATAGAGTTATATACAGTTCTATATATTTTCCCCAACATGTTTTTGGAGGATAGCAATTTCTTACCACACTTTGAGTAAAAAAGGCCACAATCTTTTACTTTAGACATAGACCTGACTAAAGTTAGGCTTAAACTTGTTATGGGAGGATCCTGAATCAGCCACATATTTGAGGGAGACTTGCTTGTATTTATTCCTTAAAGCAAGAATCCCCGCTGAACACCAGAAGGAATTTCAAAACGCTGGAGCTGGGATTTATGAGAACCTAAACTAAAGTAGGGATCTTTTTACAATGTAGAGAAATAAGATCTTCAGGTTAGCTCAAGCAAAAATAAAGGAATTTGACAAGAATTCTCCCTGCCAGTTGTGCAAGGGGACCATTTCCCTCAGGTTTGCTCATAGCACAACATAATTTTGATGTGTAGCATCTACTTCCTGGGATACAGTGGCTCTGAACAGACTTCTCTGGTTCCTTAGGAACAGTCTCTTTCTTTCCACCCCTGGGAGGCCTGGCCCTGTGTCTACTCCCTGGTCTTAGAAGTCCATGGTTATCTTCCCTGCTCAGACCTGATGCTTGCAGTCCCACTACCCCAGGATGCATCTGTGTGGATACTCTCAAGGAGGGAGCAAACTTTCCCATTTTGTCTCCTGTCCAGCAGTCAGAACAGGGAAAAGAGGCAGTTCTCCTTTTTGTTGCCCGACAACTCCATCTTAAAGGAGTATACCAAGGAAGAGTATCTCATACTCAGAAATAACAGGTTGTCAACAAATAAAGCAGAAACCACCTGCCACAGGCTAAAAAAGTAGCACACTATATATGGAACCTAGTTTAGTGTCCCCTCCCCCTTCCTTCAGCTTCAGGCCAATGTATCTCACTCCAAATACTCAGATCTTTGCAAGATAACTCTCTTATAACTGTTTTATGCATTGAGAAGTTTTTCAACTTGGAAGTCTGCATCGATGTCTGTGTTCTCCTGTCCAATGTCAGATGAAATATTGCAATGACATGCTATGGCATGCTGCTTTCCTGCACCTAGACTCCAAAGCCTGCCTCAAACTCTCTCAAGGCTGAATCACAAGAGGTCTGATCTTCACAAAAGATTTTTAAAGGTATTGTTATGATATTTGACTTTTTTTCTTCTTGTGTGGTAAAGAGAGTGAGAGCATTGCACAAGAAGGAATGTTGGTCTCTCAGCTGGGAAGAAGCAGTAATTGTCTTTGATCACCATGGTTGGGGCTCCTTATTCCTGGAGAGTGAATGTTGCCAGATGTGCTTGACCTGGACAATGTATACAGAAACCGAGGAGGGGCTCCTGAATGTAAACCAGCCAGTACAGTGTGAGAGGAAGTAGTTAGCCCAGCCTCTATTTCTGAGCCAACTGCGTGTGATTTCAGGGCTACCTAGAGATTTGACTTAAGTGCTGTCTTCCGTACATCAAAGATGCGAATCCTGTCTGGATGATATAGAGACCCATTGCCTGCAATATGATATACGCATCCACTTCAGACATGCCAGGAAGCCCATCTGTTTATTTAACTTTTTATGAAAGCAGTTTGGAGGAAAAGCTTCTATTTGACTGGGGAGTTATTTTATTTATTCATTTGCTCAGATTTGTAAAAATAAGTACAAATGATGTGGATAAAAAGAACCCTCTTCTGGTAACAGAAGTTATCAAAATAGTCTTTTAAAGAGCAGTGTATAACAACAGTAGTGACAGTGATACCGCTAAGACCTCACAGCAAAATATGACCCGACTCTATTTGTTTCTAAGGAATTACCTTTCACAAATTGCACTTCCTCCTTCTTTTGCCCTCTACCTTCCCTGCATCCACCTTTTTCACTAGACACGGGCTAAGTTGTGCCAGGCTCCCAGGATGGTCATTGACAGGATTCTGGGGAAGACTGGAAGCAGGAACACACAGCATATCTGCAAGCAGAGGAAAGCAGAGGAAAGCACATCAGAGAGCTCTATGTCATAGGCTGTATCTGACGTACAAGTCATTTGATGGCGAGGGACCATGGTAGTTCAGAAGATGGAGGAAAGATTCAGGGAACAGTGGCTACAGAGAAAGCTTCTGGCAGGACTTCTCGCAATACAAAGCACTTGTTATGGTAGCACATCACCAGCTAAGTGCTGTGTTACCCCCTTTTTTTCAATATTCTGTGTGCCACAAGCTCTGTTTGTGACTTTGAGCAGTTCACTTAATGCTGCAATATTTTAACAACCCATCTGTCTCTGGACACTGACAGAAAAGTCCTCTGAGAGTAATTTGAGGCAATATGAGGTGTTACTTCTCTCAAGAGTGACCCATCCAGCATGGGGCATTGCTGCTCTGTGACAGAGGTAAAAGAATGGGCTACAAGTTCTTGCCTTGTATCATCTTAATTAGTAATCTATTGTATTGCAGAACAAGGAAGCTAGCACTAATATTTTGGACTGAAATGAGTAGTCTGAGCCATGGACATATGTCCTATCCCACCACACCCTCTACTTGGCAGCAAACTCTACCAGATGGCCATGGCATGCTAAAGCCACCAGTGCATGCAAGTTTATGCCTTGAATAATCAAGCGGTTGCAGCTGGTTACTGCAATGAATACACCATGACAATAAAAAAACTTAATGAAACAACATGTTTTCTTTATATCTGAACTGGTTTTGAATAGCTTTTGGGGAAAAGTAAAAAAAAAATGTTATTGCCATCTTTCCAATAAGAAAAAAAGGAATTCATTTGTTGACGTCTAATAAGATTTGGGCCAGAAAAGAGGGTGTAATTATTTGCACAATTTTACTTGCACAGACACCCAGGTACAGATGCTTTCACGGAAACTCTGGCTACATAATAGTATTAATTTTGGCTGAGTCCTGAGACTATTTTCAGAAGCTTTCAGAAATTTACAGGAAGTACCTTTCCTTTTCATTTATGTACAGTGTTATTGTTAGTTTTATGTATTAAACAAATAAACAGAGATACTTTTACTTCACTGCTACTAGATTTCATGCTAAGAAATGAGATGTGGTGAAGGGGAGAAAAATCTTGGCTTAACTAGTTCAAAACCAAGGCTCATGGCAACTCAAAAGTTGAATGCTCTTTCTAGAAAACTTAGTCTTAAGAGCAGTGGTCTCCTCTGAGAACGCCTAGGCTACTGCTTGTGTTGTGGCAAAACAAACAAACAAACAGAGTAAAGTAAAGATGAGATGGTCTCCTGAGATTCAGGTCTTTCACTGTGTCTTTCATGAGTAATGAATGGGGTGACCGCACAGACTTGGAAAGCCCTGCAAGGTTTGAATCTGCTGCTGAATTTCAAGCAGGCAGAGTGCAGGATTATATGGGATTCACTGGCAGTATTAGAGAGTCAATTAAAGGGGCTTCAAAGTAAACCAGGATTTTTTATTACTCACACACAGGGGAAAAAAAATCTAACAGCTGCTCTTTACTCTCACCGGTGGTATGTAAGCAGAAACTTGAATTATACAAAAGAATCCTAAGAAACTCCTGGAAATGGCGTCTCTCCAGCTTGGGTGTCCAGATCTGCCGTCTTGAGACCCTTTTATGAGTATGAATTCAATTCTCAGCAGTAGTAGGGAAACTCCAGTTTAGCGGGCCCACCTGATGTGACCATGTATCCCAAGGTACTTTCCCTTTAACCTGGGTGGTCTAAGTCCCCTGAAAGGAAGATTCTTTCTATGCAGAAATGATACACAAGGTACATGGAGCACATATTTGTCAGTATAATAATATGAAGTCTCCAAATATAAGCATACTATGTTATACTGATCATGGCGCTCAGCCTATTCTCAGAGCTCTGTAATTATGGCTTTAAGGACTTACTGGAGCAAGAAAAATTAGGACTTTCTTCCAAGCTGCATATGAAGCAATGGGAAGAGCTATTTACTAGGTGAAGGACATTTAGACCTGTCCTCTATGCCTAGCACAGAAGACAAGACAGATCCTTTCAGCTGCATTTTGTGGCTATGGCACTGGATCCCCTTTGCTGCCAGGAAATTACTTGGATATGGCCTCTGTTTCTCTGTTTCTTCTTTTCTGTTTCATTACTTTTCCTGAGGGGATATCAGCAAAACTTTAAAAATCATGCACAGACTTTGGATGTTTCTTTGTAATTAATCAAGACCTTCACGTACTCTGTTCATGAAGATACTAACATTTCCTTACCATGTGGAGGATTATACAGTATTTGAGGTAGTTGTGAAGACACAAAACTTTATAGAAGTGCCTTGTGTTGTAGAATTCAAATGGGTACTCTAAGGGTAAAAGAAAGAAGATTTCTGTCTCCAGTGCTGTCATGGTCTGGTACCTTTTATGAGTACCAAATACATTTTTCAAACCACTTTATAGAACAAAAAGTCAAAGCTGATAAACATTTTAAAATATACTTTGAAAGAAAGCCAATGTTAGAAAAATATAACGAAAGAAATCCATTTCCTTGTGAAGCAAGCAACAGTATTATAAAAAGTATAAGAAAAATGGAGAAAACTAAATTAAGTCATTAATTACTAAGAGAAAACCCAACCCTAGAGCTGAAATAAGAGGAGGCTGCATGCTGAGAACTGTACACATTAGGAGAGGAATGAAAACAAAACCAAACAATAACTTTGCAGTCTTCGCAACAAGCACAGAGCTTCTCCTGACCACAGTGTTCTTTGCCTAGTGGGAATGCAAAACAATGGAGGGCTTTGAAGATTAATGGCTGTCAAAGTCAGAAGGGACTTGTTGGACTTTCCACAGAAAATAAGTTATGGATCCTCAATCAGTAAGAGGCCACAAAATGTCACTCAATATCACGCCTAAAATATAAAGAGGTAGGGAATTTACAATAAACAGGTAACCAGGAGTGCTATTTATGAAGTGAATCATAATGACTAATCCTGAATCCACTTGGCTACTTGGCCGGCCTTAATCTTGTTTCCCAATTGCAAATGGAAAGGATGTTTTTTAGTTTGGTTGTTTTTTGGTGGTGGTTTTTTTTTTGTTTGTTTGTGGGTTTTTTTGTTTGTTTGTTTGTTTGGTTTTTTTATAGTGATAGTTATAAAATTTTGAGACCAGATTTATTCTGTTGAAGACCACATCCTGTTAGAAGACAGTTTTTTGAAGAGCTTCCTTTCTCTCAAACAGATTCGCCTCACTAACTGCTCAGATGTATATCAGCTAAATCCCTCCATAGCTTAGATGTAGATCTTTATTCATGTCTGCTGTGAAAGTAATAAGGAATAATGGATCTTTGCATTACTGTTTCATTTTGCCATCCGGAACACCTTCTAACCATAGAACAAAGTGAAGGAATTACATGCATGCTTTCAGCTCCTAAGGGCTTGGGACAGAAAGAGCTTTGCTCATCATCAGTCTGAGAAAAGAAAGAAAAATAACCAGCTTTCTCAGCTTAATCAAAACCTGTTCCCCAGAGGAAGGTCCACAGAAATCCTATATGAAATGCTGGGGCAAGTCTCAGCAATATAGACACCATGATGTGACTCTGAGCCATTGGTTCTGCCATTCTTGCTCCTTCTTTGTCCTGTCAGGGGTATGGGTTTTTGCGTGCTGGCAATACTAAGCTGTAGATAAAGATGGCCATGGTTAAGTTGTGCAGAGATTTGCAGAGCAGCAGGTTACATACTGGGTGTTAATGAGCAACAGTTTGTTGTTGGATTCTCTGGAGAATACAGAACAGGCAGCCTGTGGCAGGCTTCTTTCTTTGAATTAGGCGCTGATATTCACCATTAGTAAGAACTCAAATGCTCTCATCTCTTTCACTAGTTAAAGGTACAGTTCAGAGCAGAGCCACTTTTTCTGCAGTGTTTCTATGACTTTCTTCTCTCTGAAACAGCTGGATTCAGAAAAATAATGGTTTATGTTATCTCACATACATCCATTGTCCACTTCCAAGAGACCATCTCAGATGCGGGTGATTTTTTCTGAAAAATGGGATGTAAGTTTTATCCTGAATCAAATGTACAAGGCTGCTGTCCATAATACACAACATTGCTGCAAACTGGAAAGGAAACAAACTTTTATTCCTCAGAGCTTGCTGGCTGCCATAACATCTTGAGTTGTTCCATGCATTCCCTACACTGTACAAAGAGCCCTGAGTAACTGGATACAGTGTCACAAATTCAAATAAGAAATATTGCTTTAATTAAAACACTGGAGTGAATTTGTTCAATAATTAGCAGTTGCATTTGTCAGGAAAGCGGTAGGTTCTACTGTGTATGTTCAGAAAGGGACCACAGGCTTACACACACTATCTCCCTTGAGAGCATGAAGTAAATTGATTAAACAGTACCACAGGTCATGCTAAAATTTATAGTCAAAGTCTCTAATGTGTTTTTTGAATGAAAGAGTAATACCTTTATGGTTTTCACTTCAAAACTTTTGGCAAGCTCCCTATTAACTCCACTTACATGCCAGCATGGTGGCCGGTACTGGGAGGGCACTTTATTCTAAGGTACTAAAATCTGTGATTAGGCAATGATGTATGACTTTCTTTAAACTCTGAAGTGACTTTTTTTTAATAGGAGTATTTTTGGCTGGGTTAATTGAAGTAAAAGTTGACTGATTTATGATTTAATTTACAAAACTTTTTGCCACACCTTTAATGATGAAACCTCCTTCTTTTATTTTATTTTTTTTTTTCCCATTGAGACATATTTTCCATTACTGCTATGCCATCATGGCATTAGAAAAGCCATTGCCATCTCAAACATCACTGAAAGACTCAATTTCTTTTTGGAAACTGTTTAAGTTATATATTTAACCCCCTTTTTACTTATCTCCCTCTCTCCAAAAACATTAAAAAAAAAATATTACTAGAGCAATTTAAAAGTTTGAAGAAATCCTTATCTTCTGTCTGGCAGAGAGAAAGCCAGTGAGATTAAGGTTTGTTTTATTCTTTTCTTTATAGAATATGTGAACTTCTCATGCTGTAGTACATACACCCAAGAGGGTTAGATCTTATAAGCAACCTCTTTAATAAACCATTTCAAGCTGCTGTAAATGCATTTCTTCTTGGTAGTGACTACGCTGTTGTAGTGATTACAGGGTGGTATTTCTGAAATGAGAGGCGGGGACAGGCATGACATCATGCTGAAAGCCACCAGGTCCTTTGGCCTACAAATGAAGCTCTTGGAATTCAGTCTTGATGCGACAAGTTCTCTACTGGAGAGTGACAGTGGCTCATCCCTAACCATTGCTTTTTCTGGCAGCATTAAGTGGAGGAAGACAACATGGAATAGAGGATGTAAAGATTAAAATCTGCTAGTCCCCTATTTGAGTTAGTTGTGTCAAGTCCCCATCTTTTGAAAATCTACCCAAACCCTTTGGAAATCTACCCAGTTTTAACTATGCAACAGATATTTCAGATGCCATAAAATGCAATTCTACTGTTTTAGAAACTTTTCACAGTTCAGTTCTGTTGCTCATCAACATTAGTAAACAGTGGAACTTCAGTAAACAGTGGTGGCTGGCTACTTACTTGACTGGCTGTAAATATCTAGAAAGTCGTATAATGTTAACTTTGATTATTAATTATACTTTTTATCATGTTTGACCTGGAAA